>NC_140587.1:441801259-443039436 GCF_964204655.1 Triturus cristatus | reverse complement strand
CTAGGACATGTGTGCTGTCAATGTCTGTATTAATGCATATGGTATCTGTAAAGTGCAAACCTGGTCAAAAGGCAGCAATTTGCAGTAAAGGATCAACAAATGATTGAAGAGGTAGTCTGGTATTAAGAGCAAAAGTGAACTGTTAATACATTGTGATGTAATGTTCTTTAAAGACTCTTTCCTAAATTGAAGCAGTGGTATGGTGAATCTGATGGATACAGCGAGGTTGTTTCATATCCCTGGTGCACAGATGGCCTGTTGCCTTGCCTTTTCTTAATTACACTTTTTTGCATCCAATATGTTAGTGTTATGGTGGTGGGTGTGTGAGAGCCACTGGAGAAGTTGAGCTTGAATGTCAGATAGTCACGGGGAATGGCCGTGACACCTTTGTAAATGGTGCCGCTGGTTTTGGTTAGTGCAGCATGGCAAGATGATCCCGTGGAGTTCCATCAGGATAGGTGTGATGTGATCCTAATTCTTCAGGTCATGGATGAGATATTCTGCATCACGTATGATCCTATTAAGTGGGGCCTGTTTGGAGTCTGGTAGCCTGTGGAGCAGGGTGTTGTCACCATCCAGATGCGAAAGTAAGGATTTTAGAAAGTTGTCAAGGTTCATGCTATTAAGCCAGGTTTGGACTAGTTGTTGCATGTTTTACGTCACAAATAACATTAATTTTGTCTTGGTTGGGATGAGCTTCAGGTAGGAGCTGGGCATCCAGGACTGGGTGAGGTGTAGACAGTGTTTGAGGCATTGGATGTCTGGAGTGGATGAGGTTTTCAGGTAGAGTTGGTATCCCCCGTATATTGGTGAATTCTGAGGCTAATATTGGTAGAAGATGATAGGAAATATTAGGGGGCCCAGTGGGACTCTGCAGGTGACAGGAATCTTCTAGATCCTGAAGGTGCCTATGTGGAGAAACTAGTATCAGCTCCATAGTTAGGAGAAGAAACAGTGAAGGGTGTTGCTAGTGAATCATAAGGATGTGCATGATGGTGGGTGATTGGCAGTGTTAAAGACGGCTGAGAAGTCCAGTAATATCAGCTGTCTGGTCGGATTAACCTGCGGTCATGAGGGCACCATCTACAATGTGAATGGTAGCTGCCTCTGTGCTGCTGTGTGATCTGAAGGCAAATTGGTGCCTGGTAGTAGTGCAATACATGAAGAGTGCACTGCTTGCAGGGTGAGAGCATGTGCTGGGTGTATGTGCGCCTATGAGTGGTAGAGTACATAAAGGATATAGAGCTGGCAGCGCGCACATGTTAAATGCAAGTGCTGGATGTATGTGTGCGCCTCTTAATGGCACAGTACATGGAGTATACAGTACTGTGCAGTGAGTGTATGCTGTATACATGCACTGGGTGTATGTGTGCCTGTGAATGGTACAACACATGAAGGGCCCTGGATTCCATTTTGGGACACCCAGGTCTGCATTACGAAACATGGAGTGGAGGTAGAAGAATCCTCCGGACAGATTTGTGAATTGCTGCATTCCTGTAAGCTGGGTGGGACACACACTGGGGAGAGGAGGACAAGGCCTCCCCTGTACACTTCAACGGGTGGTCTGTGGTTCTGTAAGAGGTGACAAGGAAGGGGCCTGGGCACATCTCAGAAAGGACATGGGGCTGATAAGAGAATCATAAAGAGTAGGGTAGGAGCACTGGGCTAACCTTTTTATGTACATATCACTGTGGCTGATATCCAGATGTGAGCTCGTCACTTCCATGGCCTGTGTTGTGGGACTATCAGCTACAGGGATATCCCTCCTGTGGCAGACTGCTTTTCAAGAGGAAGAGGGGGCTGTAGGAGCTGCCTTGGCAAGCCTGCCATGCAATATGTGCTGAAGCCTTGTGCTGTGGCAGTGTGCTTACCCCGTATGCCAGGAGGGTCACAGTGGTGAAAGACTGCTTTGCGGTAAGGGATGAAGCCTTGTGCGTCAGCGTTGCAGCAAGCCAGTATGCAAGGAGGGGCTGCCGTGGATAACTTTGCCATGTTGACCGGGCTGGAGCCCGTAGACAATGAGCAGTGGTCAACAGAAGCAACAAATACTGCGATTTGTTCGACCCTGCTGGACAAGTGAGGATGCCATGGGAGCACTGCCACCCAAGTGGGACCAAGACCAGGATTGCAGTAGCCACACTCCCATCGGGAGCGTGTTAACACTTGCCCACAGTAGAAGCCTCAGAAAACCTCTGATTACTACAGGAGAGCGACCGCAAGGGAGAGATCGTGTGCCAGCTCCTGAGTCCGTGTGTGGCCGACTCACTTGACTAGGACCGGAACCACTGCGAGTGCCTGTGGATGGGGCACACTTCAAGACTCTGAACACTTCATTTCTGCCGGAGCAGGTAAGACTAGTTTCAGGCCTGATGGCCCTGAGGGATCTTGCTGCTAAATAAAGCATGTGTGTGCTGGAACACTATTGACTTTGTTGTACTGGACTCTTGAGACTCGTGCTACTAGTTGGGCATACCCTGGTTGTTACTAATAGTGATCGCTAACGTGAGAAGTGAGTGGGAGAGGGAACTGCCAGAGAGACACTAGAACCCTTACCTTAGGGGAGGACTGTGTAATTGTGTGTGTATGTCTTATTCTTCCTTCAAAATACTTCTTTTTTGTTATAAAAGTGAGTATTTGGCTGGATATTGATTTATTGCTACTGCTGTGTGCATTTTGAGTTGTGAGCCCATGTACAGTAATCTGTATCCATGCCTCCCTCCAGAGGAATCCATGGACTGCTCAGACTATGCAGCCCTGAGAGTCAAGTACATAAGTGGTACTTGGCCCAGTTACTCAGGATCCATAGATGTCAGGCTCTGGGACATCATTAGTAAAAGTCCTCAACCCCCATGTTTGGGCCAGGTAGCCCCTTGGTGCCATGTGGCCCTCTGACAGGGACATACCATTTAGGAGCCTGGATACAGTTGTGGCTTTGGCCATTTCCAATTTTATGCTAGAGGTACAATAAGTCCAATTTATTCTATGCTCAAAGGTGACACGTATAGACAATAGAAAACACAGGGTTGGAGACTGATATCGGCACTATGTCCATAGATCAGATGGAGAATTTATGTAGAGACAGAAGGTGGACGGTTCCCAGGAGTAGCGACAGAGAGGTCCTTGCTAATTTCTTTTGGGACCAGTTTGGGACGAGGCTGTGGTTGATTCTGGGGAAGGAACCATGGTAGGAACCCAGGAAGAGAGTGCTATGGATTCAGGTTCTAGGATCCCCTTATCAAAGATCTATTCCAGACACACAACAAATGTGTGTCCACTACAGCATTTTCAAGAGTTTCACCTAGACACTTACCACCTTTTCGTTTCTAGAATAACTCCGCTCTGTACACCACCTGTCACCAATTCCACAAGTAAATCCCTTGGTTGGTTTGATTCTAGCAGAGGTCCTGAGCTCGTAGTTGGCACTTCAGAAAGTTAAGTCTGAGGAGGATGAGATGGCCAGAGAATTTGAGAGGGAGCAGCTAAGCCTAGCTGACCGGAAACCAGAGGGGAGGAGGAGAAACAGAGTGGGATGAAAAACAGGAGGAATGGGAAAGAGTGCTGGAGAGGGAAAGGACAGCCCTTGAGAGAGAGAGAAACCTAGGATGGCAGCAATGACCACTCCATCTGGGATTAGTGACTCTACATCTAGTTCAGGCCAGGTTGTGGCCAAGGTTCCAAAAGATGTGCCTGTGTATATTGAAGGTCAGGATATTTTGGACTGATTTGTGAGCTTTGAGGTCACTTGTAACGTGCAGGCCTTAAATGAGTTATCTGTGGCAGCTGCCTTAATGGAAAGCATGCCATTGGAAGGGACAGTCGTCATTGGGAGAATGCCTGTGGCAGACCAGAAGGTCTATGAGCAAATGAAGGAAGCTCTTGTTAGGAAGTTTGAGCTTATGCCAGCTCATTACCTGCAGAGATTCTGTGACTGCATGAGAGTGGATGGTGTTCCATTTGAAACTTGGATTCATGGTGTATGCCAGATTGGAATGAATGGGTAAGAGGGATGGAGTCCAAGGACTTTGACTCCCTTAACCAGTTGATGGTGACAAAGCGACTCAAGGAGGAGTGCTCTACCCTACCGAGGCAAGATCCAGAGAAGCTTGCAGTGTTGGCTGACAAGTGGTCAGTTTACAGGGTTCACAAAGGGCTAGAGCAGCATGATTCTAAGCCAAAGGGGGAGAAGAACTCTCCACAGACTGGCGCTAACCCGGAGGGTAAGAGCCAAGGTCATTCTCAAGGGACTCGAGTAGGGCCCAGGAAACACGGGCAGGGTAATGGTGTGTTCGGGGAAGAGCTTCAGGTGAAGGGAGGACAGAAAAGTTATTCCAAGTCCACTATGGTGACTTGCTTCAGGTGCCACCAGGTGGGACACTTTGAGAGAGATTGTCAGGCGAAAGATCCTCACCCAGCAACATCTGTGTAAGCAAGCAAGTTACATGTGGGTGAAGGAACCGAGAGGTCCCTTGTTGTGTATAGAAGACTGTAAAGAATTTGAGTCACGTTGAGATTATTTGGAGGAAAGTCTTCAAATGGAATCCTGTAACCATTTAGATTTTTTTGTTAATCCAGGCATCTGTAATTAGAGCCTTATAGGAAGCTATGAACTTCTTAAGCCGACCGCCTACAGGACAGTCTTCTTAGGACAGGAATGTGAAAAGGGTCAACTGGAGAGGAATCCTCTTAAATTATAGAACCATGGCAGGAGATATCCATCATTAGGGAGCCAGCCCTTACAATGGGTAGTAAATCTTCCATAAGAGCTTGGAGAGTGGTTTTCTTAGTATGGAATCTTAGAAAACCTTGGAAAAGGTTCTCTCTCATATGTTGTAAAATCTCCTCTAAATCTGCTCCCTGCACATAACATTCCCTCGCATCTTCCTCAACTTGATCATCAGGGTCGATATCCAGCAGTGTTTTGGATTCTTTACATGGGGCTATCCCAAGTTTGTAGGACAGACGCCTCAGCTTTACCAATCATTGCCTGTAAAGTTGATAAATCAGGGATGCTCATAGGAAGATTAACTGAATCCTCCCTCATTTCTATAGTAGGAAGCGTTTTGTTTGCGCTTGAAAGCGCGCTTTCTCTGCTCCATTATGGTTACCCTACAGCCTTCCAAAAAGCAAGTCCGAAATGATGAATAACCTTCCAGAGAGACTCCTTTTTCACACAAACAAAATCCGCATATCAGTTCTCACAATAGTGTTAACATCTCTGAAAAACTCACAGAGCAGCGGACTCACAACTGCAGAGTACCCGCAAGTATTGCCTCATTACTAAACAAAGTTTATTTAGGAATGTCGTTCCCGTCTGGCTCTCTAGCATGTTCGAAGGCAGACGAGTAAGTTGGCCGATATCGGGTATTGAGCCCTGGGGAGCTACAGCCGCTCTAACCAGTTTAACATTCAGATTGATGCACTAACGTAGACTTTCAAAGAGGTATGCCAAATATAAGTAAAAGATAGAACATACTCACAACTCAGGGAGGGTGCAACTGTCTCACTGATGTCTCACTGACAGAGAAATCAGGAAGTCCGTTTTCACGCCAATCCCTTTTACTTCCTGGAGAGGAGTAGGTCCTTCCCTAAGAATTTGGGGACTGGTAGTTCTTTGATTTGCTGGGATGGGGGTTAATCTGTCTATGGCCGGGGAGGGGGACCACTTAGCAATGACTGCGATGAGGAGGTAATCCCAAACAAACTCTGACTATGCCCAGCGTATTCCTCACTTGTCACACAGAGTAGAAGCAATGTTCTTCCCTCCTTCTTTACGCCCTAACTGTCGCACCCCAAAAAGGGTGTACAGTAGCACTGCACTCCCACTGGCCTACACAAGCACAAGACCTAGTATCCAATCACATTCATGTACTCTTCTGTAGGAAAGAGATCCTACAATAAGTAATGGTGAAGAGCGCTTGCGTTCTCTCACAGCAAACGTGACAACTGAGCGATTTTAATGGACAATGAAAAGGCCTTCATCTGAAATGTCCCTACCGAAAAGTAGGAGTTTAGTATAGCATTCGACAGCAGAGTTGAGATTTCTTAAAGGACAGAAATCACAGAAAAGATGCAAATTTGTGGATCTTTATAGTCTACACACAAATGGAAGAAGAAGCCTTATTAAAGTTTACAGTGGTTGTGAGTACTCCCGAATCTGCAAACTCCGAGCTGACGGAATGAATACGCCATCCAAGAACACAGCAGGGGTGGAAGACGTCACTCTCATGATCACTGAGGACAGAGGGATCAGTCCATCGCCGTTCACATCAGGCCTCGGACCACATCATCAATATTCTGTAGGTTTGTAGCGGAGGAGTTTTTTTCTGGTATTTGCTATGATAACCATAGATGTTTAAATAAAACAGCTGCTCAGTGCTTAGGGATGCAAAATTTAGACCTAAAACCGAATTGGACCAAAGACTTTTTCCACACCGGTACTGGACTTAATGTAACCGATTTGTCTGGACCAGGTGAGCTTCTTGTAAGAATTCTGTTTTGTAAAGGAGAAGGGTTTTGAATTGTTAGCCCACCCGGTACGAGCAATATCAGGACCACGGGTGGGGGAAACATTTTGTGTTGAGGTGAAGTCAGGGGATATGATAGGGTTTCTGTTTCTGACCATGGAACAAACATGATTCTATACGTCATCATCTAACCCAATGGAATCCCCATCCACTTCTCTAATGCCATCTTTACTATCAGCGTGTAAATGCTGAAGTTGGCATTTTGGCACTGTTCTCGGATAGGTGGAAAGTTGCAGTATTGAGCCTGCAGGACAGTGAGTTCCAAAAAGCCATGGTGAGACATCATGGAAGTTAGTATGGCGAAGGTGCCAATGAGAGACCTGCAAAAATACAGCTGTTTTGCCTGTGAAAAGGATGGAAGGTTCAAGTCCCATGGATCAACTGATTGGTCCAAAAATGTGTGTTCCAGCGACCCTCATTTATGATTGGCCACAATTGCTGGCATCTTGAAGAACTTTTTACCGTCATACGTCCTGCCTTCTGTTACTCTTCAGTTCAACAGACCCACCTATTTCATATTAATATGCTTGTCTTGTAGTAGCCTCAAAAAAGTATGAGCAGCTCGCACGCTGTAGGAGTAGTAGAGCATCTGAACCCTCAAGGACAAAATGAATACCACCTGCAGAATTTGGAAATTAACAGTGGTGGTGGTGGGAGTGGTTATACGTTCGGCTTAGCGGTATAATTAACGCTGCCAGGTTGCCGCCTGCAGTTTCATTACTTCCGTAGTAAACACATGACTGGCACCAGTAATTGCATTGCCGGCAGTAGTCGCGCAAGCAGACAACTCGCTGTTATCTGACTTATGTACAGGCAGTGATAAAATAATTTTATGATATTATCTCCACTGGACTTAATTTCTGCTTCCTGACCCTGTAATGTAATGTAGTGAAAAACATGGCATGAGGCTCTACAGGAAAGGATAGCCTGGAGAAATGAAAGGACGAGAACCATTGAAGAGAATAAACATCATATATATATATTGAAAAATGGTAGGCAAGGCGAAACTGCATGCTCAGATTGTATGAACTGCCTTTAATGTCTATACCTCAGTTGTGAGTTGTGAGGGAAATTGTGCTGGAAAGGGTACTGTTGTGCTACGCTTTTTTCAAAGATTTCTTGTAGGTAGGTGAACCTCGTGGGGAAGTAAGGCCAGGCCTGTATTTTTGGCAAGTTTTTTTCTGTGCAATGTACTATTTGGATTTTTTTTCCAAACATAATTAGGGACACCCCCCCCCCTTCCCCCCCCCCTCCCCGCCCTTGCCCAGAAGTCGGGCTTGGGCTCAGGCGCGCATTTACACTCCACTTTGAGGGTTCACCAACCCCCCCTGCTGAGAGTACCGCCTGCGGGAGTGGTATTTTGAGCAGAGCAGACTGCCAGCAATTTTATTCTTTTGCGATGGGGCCCTTTGTCCACTGTCTAATAACTGGTGGTGAAAGTATGCAGCTCCTGTTTCCATGAGTTTAACTGTGAAGCGGGGTCGAGTGACGAAGTTAAATCTGCTTTTAAAATTGTAACTCACGCTCTTAATTAGGGATTAAAGCAGACATCTTGCATTCTGCGGAATCGGTTACTGTACACACAATGTCAGATTTCCCCTGTCAATCACTCGTTTTCTCATGGCTCGCTGATCGCATTTTAAACAGCGATTAAAAGCAGCAGCCATGTAATGAGCTCGCCACCTGGCGCAGCGAGCTTTCTCTGCGTGTCACCCCCGTGAAAAGTGTTCAGCGCTCGCGAGCACAGGGCAGGGGGCGGCGGGATGGCGCCGGGGAGGAGAGGGGCTCGCCTGCCCTTTACCGTGTTCCACATAATGCGGCGCACTGCGGTTCCCACACCGCCCGTCAGCCAGTCGAGAAGCAGGCTGCCTGCCACTCAGTGCTTTTTTGTAGAGGTGCACCGGTTATTCCATCACGGCAAAAAATATTTTGATAATTCTGGGCGGGAACCATTTAAAGACGAAGGAGTTTAGAACCGAGTATATCTGACCCCCAAAGGTTTACGACCTCGCATGAGGGAATATTTAATCATTTCAGAAATTTACAAAACTCTTTCAGGTTTTGCTTGGAAACCTGTAGCTGTTGCAACTTTCTAGACATGGTCCATGAAAAGTTCTGCGAATTCCCGGCCAGGACACTCACTCCCCACCCACAAGGTGCGATTTATAAACTCAAATCCTTTTTTTCCCAATTTGAAAAGGATTTTGCAACAGCTAAAGAGAAGTTCTTGAATGTTTAAAAAAACCATGTCAAATGTTTAGTTTTTAAGTTCAAAATTATGATCTAAGGAAGAGTCCCTTTGTAACCTCTGACCTCTGAGATCCTCTGACTTTATAAAAAGGGTATGGCTTCCAACATATATACTTTTTATTCAGCTGAAGGAATCGCAGCCTGTTACATGCACATGCATCAAAAGAGGATTGTAGGTTTGCTTTCTCACTGACCGCTTGAAATGAAGGGAGTGGGCTTGTCCGCTGGTTGAAGGGTGATGGTGAAGCTTGTATTTTCACTAAAGATTTTACTGGTTGAAAAACTAGCATGAACATGTGGCCCCTGTATTTTACTGGAGTAGGTTGCAGTCAAGACACCCCTGCCCTCTACATGGCTAAAAAAAGCCTCGGGATGCAATAGATGCCCTTTCTGAAGGCTCTGAAACAATCATTCAAATTGAGCTGAGTGCGCTACACAGATAAATGGTGCCAACGCTGATGTACACCAGAACAGCTACCTTTTAACGTGTATTTCATGTCATAAGCAATGCAGATGGTTCTCGTGGCATTCGGCACACCTCTTCAGTGTGGCCCAATATAGTTGTCTCCATACTTTTGACTCCCTAGTGGTCCAAGTGTTACATCATTGATGGCGAAATACATACTTTGTGGTGGACCCATTAAGTACTTTGCGGTTTTTCAAGCTAAGCATTGTATTCCAAGTGGTACATTTTTTCACCATGTCATATGTACATATTAGTACACCCACACACCCAACTTCCTCTTCCTCATGCTGGCTTCTCGAATATTTCTTTCTTCACCCTGTATCATCTTGCATAACTTCACAACCAGGCACTTATAGCCCAAAGCACTTTCAAACTCCTGAAGGATGTGGGAAATCCTCTGGACTTCTGGGTCCTAATCTTTGGAAGGCCTTGAGCCACAACCTGAACTGAACTAGACATAATTCCAAAAACAAATGAAAAACCATACAAATGAACTTCACACCAGAAGGGGCCATCATTAAAGAACTATTGTCAGGCTCCACCTTTCCAGTCGTACTCTAATAACTGACTCAGTTGACAGACTTACTTTGCACATTCTGTACATTTACAGAATAGATGCAGTATACTGAAGTAATTGCAAGAAGACCTGCAGCGCTTTACAAACCTACTTCTAAATAAATAGGAATGTAAATGTCTGTGGAATGTTAATATACTTGCAAAATGCTCTTTCACCTCTTGGTGCTAGGATGTACTTCTGCACTGAATTGCACCCGAACTGTTTCAAATCCTTTCTACCGCCTTTGCCCCATGAAAATATCAGCACCCTTCCTCTTGGGACCTGAGAGGGCGGGTCTGTTTAGATACCCCACCAATCGGGACACAAGGATACAGATTGATTATTGTCTCAAGAAAAAGCTGACTACCATGGAGATCCTTCGCCACCAGGTGAGCTGTGTGTTTGCATGAAGCACAGCTGCAAACTTAACCTATATCACAGGGGTCAGTAGGTGGAAGCCATCTACTTTTCTCCATCTAACCTGTACAGTCTACAACTTTTGCCTTTTCCCCATAGAGTTCTTCTGTTTTTGAAATGTTGTCCACCTGCTGGAGTTGGAATCAGATACCACCAAAGGGCCAGCTCAGAGGTACCACAAGCAGAAATAGATTATGCCTGATTGAGGAGCTCGGGTAGTTCTCTCACACAGGCATTACCTCCTCGTCCGTCGTCCTCGCCACAGTATATACGAATGAGCCTTCGGCTCCCGACAGAAACTCCAAATGAAATTAGCATACTAGTCTCCCTCTCCCTCCAATATGGCCCCCAGTGACGACAGCCAATCCCATAAAGGGATACAGAAAGCCTCAAACGACCTGTTTTTTTGTTTCTGCACTACTCCGAGTGCTGTGTTCCTGCTTGTCAGGTGAGTGTGGGGCGGCGGTCCTGCTATAGCGGACTCTTGTGCCCTGTGTTCGTTTGGATGGGGGGACGTTAGTTATTGTATTTACCTGTACATTCTTCTGTTGATCATTAATTTGGGTTCCCCTGTGCAACGTACCTCTCCGGTTCCTGCTCTAGCGGAACCGGCGTGGCGGAGGTCGGGTTCGATTTGGGTCCCGCCTCCTTCCTGGATCTGCGCCTCGGTGTCCGGCTTCAGCGGACTCCTGGCGGCGCGTTTTCAGTTATTGCCGACCGCACGTCCTGCGCAGCGGACTTCATGCGGTCGGCGCTTTGTTGTGGTCTTTGAGGCTGCAGTATTTCTGTTTGGTCTTGTTTCGTTTGACGATTCCTCGGCTGTTACCTGTGGGCAGTCTTTGGTGGCGTTTCCTCGGCAGTGAGGGGCGCGGGCTTCCGGCTCCTTTATTGTGTGCTGGGGTGTGTCCTGTGTTTTTTCGTGATTACCATGCACCTGGTGGCTATTTAAAAACGCTGATTTCTTGTTGGTTTAGGTGCTGGGCGGTTCTTCCATTGCTGCTTTTGCGTTGGCTGTTGTAATGGAGGTTTCTGATGATGCTGTGGCTCCTGGACTTGGGGATGTCGCTTCTGGGTCTCAGGATGCCTTGCCATCCTTGTCTGTGCTTCAACAGATGATTGATTCGGCTGTGGCTGCTGCTTTGCGAGGCAAGATTGCTGCGCCTCCTTCCAAGAAGGTCAGGTCTGATCCTGCCTCCCAGGTTGATTCAGACGCTGAGGATGATGTGGAGGTTCGAGGTCGCTTTGTGCAGGGTGCTGACCTTAAGGACGTGCTGTGGCACATTCGCACCAACTTGTTGTTTCCTGATTCGGTTGTTCTGATGGAGGAAGATTTTTTTGCGCAATATCAACGTCCGGATCCTGATAATCTTCCTCTGCATTCTTCTGTTGTGAAGGTGTTGGAGACTGAATGGAAGGATGTTGACAAGGGGGCTTTCCCTCGATACTTGGCTAAGCGTTACCCTTTGCAGGATTTTTCTACCAAATATCCTTCGTCTGTGAAGGTTGATTCCTTGATGGCGGCGATGTCGTCTCAGGGGTCTGTGGTTTCTGAGGATTCCTCTCCATCGGATCCTGTGGATAGGAAGGTGGATGGGGCGGTGAAGCGCACTTTTTCTGCTGACAATTTTTCCATCCGAGCTGCTACTTACTCTTCTTATGCCATTCAGTCCCTGCTGAAGGATTTTCAGTCGTTGGCTGAACTATTGGACCAGGGCGAGGATATCTCCTCTACGTTGGCCATGATGGAGCAGCAGGTTCATCTCCTTTCGGACGTCTCTTTTGATGCCTTGGGTGCGGCTGGTTCTTTGGTAGCGGCTAGGCGCCAGTTATGGCTGTGCTCCTGGAAAGCTGATGCTGCCCAGAAATCTTTGCTGATGAAGATTCCGTTTACTGGGGTTAAGCTTTTTGGGCCTCCTTTGGAGGATATGGTGAAGAAGGAGGATAGGAAGCTGCTGGCTCAGGATCGGGTTGGTCGTTTCCGGTCTTTTGGTGCTACCCGTGCCTTTGGTCCTTCTCGTAGGGGCCGTGTTCACCAGCCCTTTCGTGGTAGGGGGTGTGGCCGGGGTGCCCCTTCCACTGATAAGTCCTGGTTCTCCAACATTCACTCCTCCGCTTCTGCTCCCTCCAAATCATGACTCTGTTTCTCCGGGGAGGGGTCCAGTTGGGGGTCGACTGAGATCCTTCCTGACGTCCTGGAGGTTGACTGTGTCAGATCAGTGGGTCCTTCGGGTGGTTTCCGATGGTTTTCGCTTTGGGTTCAGCCAGGATCCGCCAGACTATTTCCGGTCCACTCCTTGCCCCAGGTTGGCCCTCAAGAAAGCGGCACTTTTGGCCGGTATAGACTCTCTTCTGGCGAAAGGTGCTGTGATTCCGGTTCCGGAGGCTCAACGGGGGTTGGGGGTGTACTCCATCCTGTTCCTTGTGTCCAAGCGCACGGGGGATCTCAGGCCTGTCCTGGACCTGAAGTGGCTGAATGGATTATTTCCGCCTCAGACTTTCAAGATGGTGTCTCTGAAGGTGATCCTCCCTCTGATTTCTCGGGGAGACTTTCTGGCGTTGGTCGATCTGCAAGATGCCTATCTCCATGTGCCTGTGCACCCCGACAGTCAGCGTTTTCTGCGGTTCTGTGTCTTGGGCCGGCACTACCAGTTTCAGGTATTGCCTTTTGGTCTCTGCTCTGCACCCAGGGTGTTTACAAATGTTCTGGCACCTGTCATTGGTCATTTGCATGGGGAGGGCATTCAGGTGTTTCCCTACCTGGACCATTTATTGATTTCTGCTTCTTCTCTTTCTAAGGCGGAGATCCATGTCCGGTGGGTTTGCCGGGTCCTGGAACAGCACAGCTTCCTGGTGAATGTGGGGAAGTCCTCCCTGGTTCCTTCGCAGGATCTGACTTTCATTGGTGCTCGTTTCAGGACTCTGTTGGGGTCGGTGTTCCTGCCCCCTGCACTGATGGAATCCCTAATGTCTGCTGTTCAGTCCCTGCTGTCCAGTCCTTCCCAGCCTGCGGGACTTTGGTTGAGGGTACAGGGTCTCATGTTGGCTTCCTTGTCGGTGGTTCCTTGGGCTCGCCTACACATGTATCCCATGGTGTCCCACATTTTGTTGCATTGGGACCCCTGTTCTCTGAATCTCGATCTCTTGATTCCTGTGTCGGTGGGGGTTCGGGAGGCCCTGGGGTGGTGGTTGAACGTGGTTCATCTCTCCCGGGGTTGTCCTTTTCTGGTGGTTCCTTCTCGGGTCCTCACTACCGATGCCAGCCTCTTGGGCTGGGATGCTACTCTGGGGGACTCTTCGACTCAGGGTGTTTGGGCTCCGATTGTGATGTCTTGTTCTTCGAATTACAGAGAGCTGAAAGCTGTCTAGTTGGGTCTGTTGGCCTTCTCAGACCTTCTCTTGGGTCACCATGTTCAGGTCAGGACGGACAATCAGGTGGTCATGGCGTATCTCAATCATCAGGGGGGCTGCCGGGTTCCTTCCCTCAGTTCCCTCAGTTACCAGATTTGTTCATGGGCGGAGTTGCACCTGGAGTCTCTGTTGGCTGTTTACCTTCCTGGTTGGGAGACCGTGGTTACGGACTGCCTGAGCAGGGTTTTTCCGTCCATGGGGTCCTTGTCCCTGACGTGCCTGATGTTCCGGGCTTTGCGGAGGAGGTTTGGGTCTCCGATTGTGGACCTGTTTGCTTCCCGGTCCAATGCGAAAATCCGTTGCTTTTGCACGATTATGCCGTGTCCGGAGGCGTGGTGGATAGATGCTCTATCCTTCCTGTGGCCGAAGGGCCTGTTGTATGCATTCCCTTCTGTTCCCCTGATCCCAGCTGTGTTGCAGAAGATCAAGAGGGAGGGGGCCCTTGTTCTTCTGATTGTACCGGGTTGGCGTCGCCGCCAGTGGTTTCCTCTCTTGTTGGAGTTGGCGGTGGGCACGGGATGGTTGTTGCCCTTCGATCCTTTTCCTCTGGTGGGGCCTCCGCTTCCTCTTCCGGTGTTCCGGTCCTTGGGTCTGCGGGCCTGGCTCTTGAGAGGGACTCCCTGATTCAGGGTGGATGTTCTGTGGTGGTTGCTGAGGTTATTCAGCGGTCCAGGCGTCCGTCTACTTTGCGTTCCTATGCGAAACACTCGGACAACTTTGCTACTTGGTGCGTTCGGCGTGGATCCTGCACGTAATCTTGATTTTTTGCATGAGGGTTTTGATTTGGCTTTAGCCATCTCTACTCTTCGTGCTCAATGGGCTGCCATTCGGGCCTCTCATACGCTTCCTTTGGTCTCTGTGACGCCCTTGGTGTCCAGACTTTTGAAGTCTCTGGCTTTTCAGCGTCCCCGTCCTGTTCTGTCTTCTCCTCCTTGGGATCTTCCGCTGGTTCTGGGTGCTCTGCAGTCAATTCCTTTTGAGCCTTTGGTGTCGGTTGACCTGAAATTCTTGACTCTTGAAGTCGTCTTTCTTGTGGCTATTGCTTCTGCCAGGAGGATTGGGGAGTTGGGGGCTTTCCTGCGGTCTGCTCCTTTTTTGTGTATTCTGGATGATCGTGTTGTGCTACGCCCTCACCCCACTTTTGTTCCTAAGGTGAACTCCTTTTCTCATCGTTCTGCTGAGGTAGTTCTTCCGGTTCTTTGTCCTGGTCCTTCCTCTGGGGAGGAGTCGCTACTGCATCTTCTGGATGTTCGGCGCGCCTTGTTGATTTACCTGGATGGGACTTCTTCTTTTTGCAAGGTGGACAATTTGTTTGTGAATTTTGGTTTGTCCCATAGGGGTTTGCGTCCTTCCCTGTCCACTCTCAGTCGTTGGATTAAGGACGTTATTCTGTTGGCTTACGGTTCGTCTTCCTTGGTTCCCTCTCTTCCTGTTCAGGGGTGTTCCACTCGTCCGGTTGCTGTCTCCTGGGCCACTTTCAAGGGGGTGTCCATGGAGGATATTTGCCGTGCTGCCACTTGGTCTTCCCCTCATACCTTCATGTCGCACTACCGTCTTCAGGTTGGGGGTGGTGCTTCGGTTGCCTTTGCCTCTTCTGTGCTGGGTTCTGTGGTTCCATAGGTTGGAGGTTCTATGTGTCTCTTTCCTGTTGTTGAATAAAGTTTTGCTCTGTTGCTGACTTTCCTGGTGGACTGTGTTCTTCCATGAAGCTGATATGCTTTGGTATCGGCTCATTCGTATATACTGTGGCGAGGAAGACGGACGGGGAGGTAATGCCCCGGTTACTTACCGGTAATCTTCATTACTCCGAGTCCTTGTCTTCCTCGCCACAGTATAGTTTCCCTTTCCCTCCCGGCCCTCTTATTGGCTTCATGTCTGCGGCTTGGTTGCTCAGGTCGTTTGAGGCTTTCTGTATCCCTTTATGGGATTGGCTGTCGACACTGGGGGCCATATTGGAGGGAGAGGGATACTAGTATGCTAATTTCATTTGGAGTTTCTGTCGGGAGCCGAAGGTTCATTCGTATATACTGTGGCGAGGAAGACAAGGACTCGGAGTACTGAAGATTACCGGTAAGTAACCGGGGCATTAGCCACCCTGATGGGCTATGGTGACTGGTTGTTTGGTAGCAGTATAAGAAGCTCTATAACATGGAGAACTTTGTTCCTGTAAATATGTGTTGTCATGTATTAATTGTGAACCGCAGTGCTTACTGTGTGCAGTTGGTTGCAGGCACCCGAGTTACCAGAGATGAATGAATAAGGCTGTTTCTCCCCCAACCCCCTGCCTCCAACTGTGTGTCATCGGGTTGGGTCATGATTGCTGTAGGGACTTCTGGGAGGGTGCCTGCTATACAAGACCCACCTCAAATGCCAAGGAGAACCCTCTATTCTTCTATCCCTGTGCTCCTACCCACACCCTGTGTTAGGAATATTTTGCTGTGTAGCTGTCTGTCTCAGGTCCACAACTAGCGCCCAGTTTTGGTTGAAACAGTTACAATACGCAGCTCGGGAAAAGCCTGAACATTCATCTTTGTCCCTGATTGTCCCATGGCCAGACACACAAACTGAAGACGCAAATCAAAATATATACTTATCCCATGGACCAAGTACATAAAAACGTCCATAACCTCACCTTACTTGCAACCCTCTTGTTCTGTTTCTCCGCAGGTCATGAAACAGCTCAATGCTCCAAACGACTCCAGCGGGTACCAAGGGTTTTGGGCCATATGCATGAACTCATTTTCCCATAGACACAGAATGGGCAAAACCCTTTGATGCATCTGTCCCTTTGTCTCAGGACTCGGGTTCCCAATGTGGCACAGACTTCTCAAAGTCAGGCAGGTTACTGGCAAACATTATTTATTCTGGACATCCTTTCCTGTGTCCTCTTTGGTTATTTCTTAGGGGAGGCTAGCTCCACATGGGTTGAGCCAAGTGTTCCACACACCTTGCCATCGCCATTTCCTGTCCAGCCTTCGGCAGGTCACGAAGTCCAGCGTCCAGATAGGTGGTCAGGGAAGAATGTGGGTGCAGGGTCCTATTGCTCCACCTACTACATGACATCATGCTGGGGTGAAGTTAGCCTCACTAGCTGCCTGCCTCATGAAGCTCTGCATGGAGTGACATAAGCCCCCTGAGCACAAGGGTTCATGAAGCGTCCCGGACTGCCTGCCACTCAGAAGTGACAATGGACATGACCAGAGCGAGGGTTGACGATGATGAAGAAGTGGTTTCAGTGGCCTACAAATAACCTCGACTATGACATCTATGTATAGGCGAGCCACCCCTTGAGTAGTGACTCTCGCAGTGGACTTGCTCACTCCGTAAGTAATGCAAGAGCCTTGGTGCATTCCTACAAGAGAACCTTGAAACACTTTCCAAGCGAAGACCCAATAGAAACCCACAACATTTCCATTTACAACTAGCTGTTTCTGGGATATTGGAATTTGAATTTTGCATCGATCCAATGGCTGCTAGACCCCAGGGACACCAAAAGATTTTTATTTTGTCCGGCTCATTTCTTGCGTGGTGCCCGTGAAGATCCAGTATTGCCGGTCATCTGAAGGTGAGCCAGGACCAGGCAGTCTGTGTCTGTGAGGGGGGACTTTACAGAACACAGTTGGTCCATTGAAGAAAGTTGAATCGAGGACACCCCCCGAGTTCCCTCATGAACTTTGACTTTACCAGCTGGGGGGGCTAAATGGTCTTATCCCCAGTGTTCATTGGCAGAACAGGAACCAAAACCTGCTAAAGTGCCCTGCACCTAAGAAAACAGATTGTTTTGCTAAACTGACAAACACCCTTACGGAGGCAGTGTAGCCAGGTTCTCGCTGACACCCTCCTCTTTACCACCAAATGTTGTCTCCCACTATCATCTGAGCTTCACTTCGGTATGAGTGAGTGTGTGCAGAGTGGGGTGAGGGCATGCAAGGCAGGGGGAGGCATAGCAGGGACACGGGTGGGTAGAGTGTTGCAGTGGGTGTGCAGGTAAAGGTTGTGCAGCTCGACGAGCTACAGGCGTCAGAGAGGATACAAGCCAGTGGTCTAATTGGGGGGGAACGGCAGGGCACGGCGTGCCCCTACTTCTTCAATTCCAGCGATTTCGTTCCCCTACTTTTTCATTTTGAAAATGCGTCCCGGGACGCAAGAAATCGGCATGGCCGATAAAGCTAGGCGTTCCTGGCGTTCGAGGACGGGCGGCAGAGAAGTAACAGGACCCTGTCTTTTTCTTCTTACCCAGAGAAGAAAAATACAGTGTCCACTTCTGCTCTGCCGCTTCAGCTGCCTCCCCCCTCCCCCCAACTCTTTCCCTCTTCCCTCTCTTTCTGTCTAGCAGCTCTTCTCTTACAGAAAACCGAGATTTCTCACTCTCTTTCCTCTCCTTTCTCTTATTTCCTCCCCTGTGAAATGGATCCAAAAATGAAAATAATTTTTGCTGGAAATGTCGTATTATAATTCCAAAGTGCAGCATCTGGAATAAAAGGTTAAACATAGGAAAAATAACTAAGTAAAGTAAGACAGACTGGTAGCCAGAGGGCAAAGAAAAAATTCTGGGGGGGGGGGCTTAATCTTTAAACAATAGGCAGAGTGGAGCTGCAGGGGCTCTTAGAAGGGGTGAAACAACCGTAAGGCCTCATTAACATGCAAATGGTCTTTAAAAGACCTGTGAAGTGCTCGGGTGCGGCTGTCTGTGTACCCGGGAAGCTGTCTCATCCCGGGCTGCCACACAGGATGTGAGTCACAATGGGTGTTGCGCGCCTGCTGGTAGCAAACTGACCAGATTGATTTTATTCCCACCCAAACACATTAGCGCCACTTTTACAGAGTTTGCCAGTGAAGCGCTATTTTTGTTTTCTTGTCTTTGTTTTCCCTGGGCTTGCAACTAGTGCACCAATCCTGGAGGTACTGCAAAGTGTGGATTGGAAAACAAAATGTGTTCTGCGGCTCTGCGTACAGGGATGTGGTCTTTTTACCATACTGCTTACGTTTTGTAAGGATATAAGCAATGGGCATTGAAATGGGTCCATTCAGGGCCCTGTAGTCATGTCCTTAACTTTTCAGGCAAGAGCACTCACTGAATTCTGAATAGTGAGTGTAAACGCATTAAGGTAACCATGTTGTTCCTGCTTACAATTCACATGGTTTGCTAAATTTTGCATTCCCTATGAGTGTTTGCTTTTTGCAGGATGTTGTCACTTTTGTTTGTAGACGGCATATTGCTCTGCGTCATTAAAATTGAGCCGCATCCAGGTGTTTATACCCAGCAGCAATTGGGTTGTAGTTAAAGGCAGTGTGAGTTTTTCTCAGTGGGGCAGTATGGTGTTCAGTGGGGGAGAGGATGTGGCACTATGGCCAGAGCTGCTGAATTTGGAACTGGGGAACCAGGTTCAGCCTTAATAACCAGTCCGCCAGACCACTCTCCTGAGAGAGCACAATCCCATGCTAGACCTTAGAAGGCTGCGCAAGACCTTAGAAGCCCTGGTGTCTTAGCACCAGCAGGTGGACCCTAGCAGTGGCAAGTGTGGGTTAACCTTCAAGGTTTGTCCACCACAATCCATATTGAAGTTCACCTCCAGTCTTGCACACAGGCCTATGAAGCAGCACACCCTAGAGCGACAGTGACTCTGTCACTGAGGTCACAGGACACTTGAGAAGGGCCAGCTCTAGAGCAGTGCAACCGGTGTGACCGCACCGGGTGCTGACTTTGGGTGGAGGCATTATGTTTGCAAGTATATTAAGGTTTTAAAAGTGCTTGCTGCCTCCTTCCTGGCCTCCAGCAATTTTCGGCAACAATAAAAATGTCATGATGACTCTGGTGTTTAATGTTCTTCCTAGAGAGAGATAATTTTGTCTAGTGGAAGTTCTGATTCATGGAAAGGTAGCTCAGAGGGTTAATGTGCCTGCTGCAAAGAACATGTACCATACAGATTGTGAGAAGTTGGCCTGGTATAGGCTGTCCACTAGTTATAGTGGGCACCTTGTACCAGTCCAAACAACCCTTATTGATGATAGGTTTAAAGACAACCTTTATTTAAAGCTATCCTAGTGGTAGCTATGGAGAGCAGCCTTCAGGCTAAGTCTTGAAGGAGTGTAATGCAGCTTGGTTTACCAGATTATAACCTCTTGAATTACTAAATGAAAGGAGATCCACACAAGGTATATATTAAATATATGTATTTATTTCTAAACACTCACTACTAATCTCTTTATGAGATTAGAGTCCAAGATACACAATAATACAGTTCTAAAACGACAGTAAATAGCACAATATACAATGGGCCCTAGGGGCGGACCAAACCATATATTAAGAAAGTGGTATAAGAACCATGACTTCACTAGACACAGTGCCTAAAGCACGTAGAATCGATGGGACCCCAAGGAACCACCCAAGGTAGTGACACAGGAGACCCACAGGGGACGTGTGCAGTGTGAGAACACAGGCGCGAGCCCCGTACTATTTTATGGGAAAGTCACGGTTGAAATTTTAGAAGTTAAGGACACTTAGGAGAGGACTTTGAGAAAACCCCTTTAGACTTAGGGGGTTCTAGGGCCAGCACCCACGGGAGCACCAGAGTACTTGAGTTACCTCACCCAGGGAAGCCGGGTGCGTAGGTGTCAAATGGTGTCGGGGATCGTCGTTGATTTTAATGGCGATCTACTGCAAAGTGCTGCTGCCGGGAAGGAGAAAAGTGTCCAGTGTGATCCAAGCCTGGATCGAAGATTAGAAGAACCTGGAAGCAGAGGGTACGGAGTCTGGGTCACTTGCCAGTGACCAGGGGCACGGTAGACGAAACCCCACCGATGTTGGGTGGTTCAAGTGCGAAGAGGCGAAGCTTGACTCTGCAGCCACGAGGACCAGGAGGAGTCGACGACAACCAGAAGCTGGATTTGAGCGGTCCCACAAAGGATGTCGAGTGCTGGGGTGTCGGTCCTCGTATTGAACACAACAAGCCTTGGCAACAGCAACCCACGCAGGAAGAGAAAAGATGCTTTGGTGCAGACCAGCAAGGTCCTGGGGACTCCCCAAGCAATGGAGAGTCAGGACACGTCTGGAGCAATCAGGTAAGCCTAATTAGAGGTAAAGTTGCCTTCACAGGGACCCACCAGTCGACGGACTAGGGATCGCGAAGGGACCTCGAGAGAAAACACAAAGGGCCAGCTCACGGAACACTCGTGGAGTGTAGGCGGGCAATCTTCAGTGCAAATGCTGCTCGGGGTAAGGGCTATAAGTAATCCAAAGCTTAGCTGCAGGAGTTGTTGGAAAGCTGATGCTTCTGCAAAGTGATGTGGTGTCCAAGGGTTCGGTTTGCACGGTCGCCACGAGGGATTCTGGCCTCAGACTTGCTGTGGGCACTGTTCGACCTCTAAGACCACGGAAACCCACCTCCTGTGTTGCAAAATTCTTCGGAGTCTGGCGGGAGCTTTGGAGCTGCAAACGGTCAGATCTGTCTTTGGTGCTTGCCTTGCAGGGGAGTAACTCCTTTACTCCAAGGGAGATTCCTTACTTATCTAGTTCAATGTAGAAGTTCCAGGATTCAGTATCAGAGTAACTCCTTTACTCCAAGGGAGATTCTTTACTTATCTAGTTCAATGTAGAAGTTCCAGGATTCAGTATCAGGGTTTCGTCCAGGTGTAATCTAAAGTCCTGTAGCCAGGGGTTCCTTTCTTATACCCAAGGAAGGGGTGGGACAAACTCTAGGGACCCACCTATGGGAGGGTCAGGAAAGAGGGGTGGCTACACCCATTTCCTTTGTCCAGTTTTGCGCCAGAGCAGGGGCTGGTAGCCCCTGCAACCGGTTTGAGCTGGACTATGCACAGGGACACCAAATGTGCCCCCCGTGCTGAACTTTAAAGCACTCTTGGAGTGCACCCACCCAGCCCCAATACACTAAAGCCTTTCTGGGAGGTGGTGACACCTCCCTGTGACAGGAAACCTATTGTCCAGGCCTCCCCTGCCGGAGTTTCGTCCAGCAACAGGAGGGCAGACTCGTGTCTGTGGCTGGCAGCATCCATTTTGTGATGCCAGGGCTCTGTTAGCTGGTACCGGGTATACCGGTGCTGTCATGTCTCTCCCTCTAGAAGGGTGGGATCATAATCCGTCCATCATTTCCTTTGGTTTTTGCTTTGTTCGCCATAAGTTGGCAGGGTATGCTCAGACGTGAGTCCCTTGCTCACTTTGCCACTGGATTCAAGCAAGCCTGGCTGAAGACGGCTGAAATGCCAGAAACCGGTCCTAGGAAGCTTGTTTCCGGTCCAGGGAAGGCATGGCTTGGCAGTTCGGGCTGGACTGTTCCCATGAGGCACAGGGTCAGACTGATTTGCATATGGCCATGTCTGAACTGGGGTGGCAGAGTGGGCTAAAGAACGGTGGTGGATTAAGCCCAGATCAGTTGACTGGGGGTGAGTGCTTGCAATGTTCAACACTCCGTCCATCATTTCCTTTGGTTGTATTTTGAAAGGCTTCCCAGGGGTGACACAATACATGCTGCAGCCCCTGGTAGGCCTCTGGGGTACCTATGCCCTTGGTACATAGTATACCATATACTAGGGACTTATAAGGGTACCCCAGAATCCAATCTGGAGTGTACCTATAGTACTTGTAATCAATTTAAGGGAGAAAGCAGATAGGCTGGGGTCCTGAATAGCAGGATCCCAGCCAGACTAAGTCGAAAACCAGCAAAACACCAGGAAAAAAGTGGGGGCACCCATGTAGTCAGATTCCACCTTCCTACACAGATCACAAAGTGCACGTAATGTAAATAGGTCAGTGGGCTACTGCTTTTGTCAGAGAGATCCTTTTGTTACTTGCAGTTTATAAGTTAAAATCCTAACATACAACAGTGAGCTATTAACTTTCATCTAAGAGCTGCATACAACCTGCAAGGTATAAATTAGAGCGTTATGTTTTTCCCCCCAGTCTTTGATTATCCTAATGTTGCAAAAAGTGTTCTTTTGGACAGAAATCAATTCTGATTATTAAAGAGAACCCCCAACCATGGTATTACGTTTTAAAATTCTGAGTTTGTTTCTCCAGACCAATCACTATCAAACTATACCGCCTAGTAGTATGGTTGTCATGTGACTCCTACACCTTCTAGTCCTTAGTCTTATGTAACATTTTCTATACAGTGATTTACGCACATATTGATTGTCTCTGAGTAATGTGTGTGATTTAAAGTGCTCTGACACCCTACACTGGTATGAGTGGCGCTGTAAATCAAATTAAATGCATCTGAGAGAGAGTGTGGTTATGGAGACTTGAGGGGCACTGTTAAAGGGTGGTAGTGAGGGAATCCATGACAGAGGTGGCCATTAGGGGGTAATAACAAACATTAATGCACAGGGCACCACCAGTGCTAAGGCTGACCCTGCCCTTGAGGCCAGTCTGCCTCACCCATAGGTAGCTCCATTGGCCTTGTTTCAGAAGTAGTAGCTGCAACTCACCAGGGATTGGCAATGCAGAATTTGGCACGCACACCAAACTAAGTTCGCAAACTTCACAGTCTCTCTGCTTCATTCACAAGCACTTTTAACATGTGCTGCTTGCTGTGGGGCCACTGGAATTAAATATGCAGCAAAGGAGAACAGAATTATGCCACAGTGTTGACTAAATTATGCATTTAAAAAAAGGCTGCAGCGTAATGCAGTATATTTTCTGATATTTTATTATTTTGACGTGTACACATGCTAACAGTCTTTGGAAAGATTATGCCTTATTAGCACCAGTGTAACATACAAATGCAACAGTGAGAATGATGATCAGTCAACCTTTGCAATAAGCCATCCGCTCCGCAGCAAAACAAGTCACATTTTATGTTAACTTTTGATACATTTGAGCTATAAACAATTTTATTAGTTTAAATGGTCAGATCATGCAGCAGATCTTGCATTAGGAGGCAAATATGGCAGAGCCAGAGTTATATAGAAAACATTTGCAAACTAGGATATTTTGCCATTCATGTTTGAACTGCTGTTATGGAAAAAGGGAGAAGTGCTGATGATAAACACCATGGCTCTGCGAAAAATTGCTTGTGCTTCCACATTTTATCGTATTTGGGACATTCTGTGATTTAGAAGCATATCCCACTTTGTGAATGTGTTTTAATGTCAATAACTCATTATAACCTTATATAATCATGTGTATCCATTGGTTGATTAAACTGGGCAGTGAAATGCCAAACAAATACTAAAAATTGGGATATTTGCGCATTCTGGCCACACCTCTGGCTCCGCCCACTGAGCCAATTCTTGGGTTATTCCCGCCCGCTGATTTTCTGCCCACAGTTCCCCTACTTTTTTTTACCCCACTTCGACCACTGATACAAGCAGATGCAGAATAAAGCAGCACATGTTCACAGCAAGGTTAGGAGTCTGCAGACTGTGCCTGAGGCATCATAGAGTGCTGCTTGGGCTGCGTGGTGTGTGCCCAAGGGGGCTCCAAGTGAGGATAGGCAGAGCATCATTTAGAGCATAGCTTGGTACATGGTATGCAGAGTGTGTGCAAAGTACGGCTTGAGGTGTGCAGTAATGTGGCTGAAGGTGCGCGGGGCATTGCTAGCAGTGGGCATGCCGTGGATTGGGTGCAGAACAGCTGAGGATGGTCGAGAACGTGCAGAGTCAATATGGATCAAAAACCAGCGGCATTTTGGTGATTGTCAGTTTTTAATTTAAGCTACGAAAATGTAGGTGTCGGAAACCTAATGATATACTAGGAAAACATTTTGTAGACGAACACTGACCATGCAGTGCAGATTACTTTTAACAAAGTGTAAATGGTTTGTTAGCTATTGCGTATGTTCCGTGTGTGTGTGTGTGTGTGTGTGTGTGTGTGTGTGTGTGCTTGTGTGTGTGTGTGTGTCTGTGTCTGTGTACAGTTTGTCATATCTGGCGACGTCACAGCGAATAAACAATTACCTTGTGTTCTCGTTTCAACTCTGAACATTGCCACGAATTGTGCAGCAAGTATGGAACCCATGAAACATTGAAACATGTTAAAACTGTTGTGAGCCACCCAGCCACTACCTTGTGACTGGGACACCCAGATGTAATGCACACAATCCTCAAAGACGGGCATAGCCAAGGGTGTAAATGAAGGGGAAAAGACCGCTCAAGGTCTTTCCCACAATATCCATACCATCGTCCGTGTGCAGTGAATATTGGTTGGGACTGTTGGACACAAGTGGAAGCCCCACTACAACATTTGGCGAAGAGGAGGGCCCTCCAGCTGCACCCAATCACATGTGATGCCCAGAGCCTGCTGAGTGCATCTCTGCTCTCTCTCCATGGATCCTGCCACGGCTGCCCCAGATGGAAGACATGGGTGATCAGGCTGAACAATTAATTTAGGGCAACCTGTGAGACTGATGATGCGGTAATTAGGTCCCTTCTGCTACATCACACAGGAGAGGAGATCTACAAGTTGTTTGAGCACCTCTACAAGTTGTTCGAGCACCTCCCCCACAACGAGGCAGAGGATGATTATGAGGCGGCTGTGAGGGCGCTGAACGCGTATTTTGACCTGCAGCTAAACCCAGATTTTGAGCGGTTCAATTTGATACAAGCACCCAAACGTAAAGGGGAATCTATCAACACCTTTTATGCCCGCCTTCCGTGTTGGCCAGCACATGCACTGCGGATGACCAGACGAAAAAGATTTGTGCACAGTTAATTGAAGGATGCCGGTCGAAGACATTACAAGGCTTAATCCTCAGACAACCCAACATCAGCCTGGAGGACATTCCCATTTTGGCACACTCCCATGACCTCTCTGCAAGATGGGCAGCTGAGATGGATGTAGCACTCACGCATGGACAAGGCAGTGGAAAAATGCCTACTGTCAAAACAGAAACCATAGATAACATTGCAGCCAAGCCAAGGGTTGCCCGAGTGAATCAACCAACGCTCTCCGCAGCGGGGCACTATAGGAACTGTGGGAGGGAAGAGCACCCAGTAGAAAACTACCCAACTCAAGGGAAAACATGTTCCAACAGTGGCAAACTGAACCACTTTGCCAGGGTGTGCAGAGGGGGCCCAAGACACCGGTGGGCCAGAGGGTGCACGTCACTAACAAAAACAGTATGACAACTAAAGCTGGGCATCATAACCCTACATCTCAATGCAAGTGGTCAACCAGTGTGCAGGAGGAGGTCACCTCTGAGGAGGAAGACGTGTTCCTGATATCATTCACAGACCACCTTAAGAGACACCAATGGCTGCAGCCAACGTGCATAGTGGAGATTCCCGGCATGACCATTAAGGCCCTCATCGACACTGGCACATCAGTAAATGTAATGTGTTATCATCATACCGACATCTTTGTCTAAGAGAGCTTATGCCCTCAAATTCCAAGATCAAAACATATGGGGAACAGACGCCTCTGCCACTAAGAGGGGTAATAGGAGTACGAGTCCTATCCAATGGCACAGAATATTCGGCAAAGTTCCACATCATCGAGGGGGAAGGGGAGACTCTTGTGGGAGGTCACACAGTTGAAGATCTGGCACTAGTGTTGTTTGCCAGAAAGGTACTACAATTTTATTGTAAATGAGCTACTGGACTAGATCCCTCAACTGTTTAAAAGACTGGGATGCCTCCGGGCATCTATGATAAGGCTGCACATTGATAGATCGGTCACACCGGTGGCCCTCCGATATCGGGGGGTGCAGTTTCACCTGCTACTTCTAGTTGAAAAGGAACTGGAGAAACTGGAATGACTGCATGTTATTGAAAACGTTTCTGGGCCCACACCATGGGTGTCTCCCATGATAATTGATGAAAAATCCAAAGCAACCTGGCAAGATCAGAATCTGCGTTGATATGCACCTCCCAAATAAGCCCTCAAATGTGGAAGGCACATCACAGCTCATCATCATGGATCATGGTTGATCTTACTGTGGCAGGTTGTTTTCGAACCTTGAACTAAATCCCAGCTTCCACCAACTGTAGCTGGGTGAGGACAGTCGATATATAACAAAATTTTCGACACACCTTGGTCTACGCAGGTACAAATGCCTTAACATTGGAATATTGTCAGCAGGAGAGGTATTCCAGAATTCTATCCGTGAGGTCCTCTCTCGCCTAAAAGGTGTAATGAATGCTAGTGACAATATTCTTATATATTTCACAATGGCAGAAGAACATCACCAGTTCCTGAAAGCCACTCTGAAAAGGTTATCTGATCATGATCTTACCCCCATAGGGAGAATAGCTCTTTCTTGAGTCACGTATAGAATTTTATGGCAGGTTCATCCTTCAGCTGGTGACCATCACAGAGCCATTCAGAGTCTTAACGGAAGGGGAGGCTCAATGTGTCTGTGGGCCAGAAGAAGAAGACTTGTTCCAAGAGATCAAATCAGTGCCCCTGAGCAAAACCATGATGGCTTATTTTGACCCCAAGCTGAAGACAGAGTTACATTTGGAGGCCAGCCCAGTAGGGCTGGGTGCCATCCTAATACAAGAGGTGGAGCCCGGAAGATGGGCGTCCCTAGCATTTGCAAGTAGGGTGCTCACACCAACAGAGGCGAGGTACACCCAGATTGATCGCAAAGTTCTGACTATCAAATAGGTGTGCAAACATTTTCATCTGTAACTGTATGGGAGACCTTTTCAGGTCGTAACAGATCATCAAACACTAACACACCTATTCACGAGCTCCATGCCTTATCCTTCCCAGAATTGAGCTGTAGGTAATCCAGCTACAGCAATATCAGCTTGAAGTGGTCTACCGGCAAGGATTCCGAAACCCGCCTGACTCCCTCTCCCGGCACTTGCCAACCATAGATGACACCATAGGACTCAAAGAGGGTCCATGGAGGAATATATGACACGGGTGACACAAGGGCATTCCCACAGTCTGAGTCTTAGGGACATCAGTGAGGCCACTGAAAGAGATGCAGTGCCGATGAAGGTCAGGGAGATGCTGCAAAGCAGAGCCTGGAATCTGTTTCTACAGGATGCAAACCAGTGAGATTGTATGAACAAGGAAAGACTGACGCAACTATGGAGGATCTGGTACAGACTCTGTTCTACCCCCAAAAGTGTGGTGCTGAGACAGTGCCGCATAGTGATCCCAGCAGAATTAGTCCATCACGTGACTGAGCTGGCACATGAAGGTCATCAAGGGGCTGCCAAAACCAAACGTTTGGTTCCCCTGCCTGGAAGCAGTAGTGGATTAGTTGTTTCAAAGGTGCTAGTCCTGTCAGGTGACCAGCAGTCCTGAAGCCCCATGCAAGTAATCACAGAAAGGAGGAGCAACATTCCTTGGCAAAAGGTTAGCTTGGATTTTAGTACTAGTAGTACTAGTAGATAGCCATCCTAAGTACCTGGTTGTGGAATTAGTGGATTCAACTGCTTTTAACCCCTTCAGTGCCACACCCTTTCCCCCTCCTGTGCCGGGCGTTGCACTAGTGGGTGGGGTTCATGACGAGATAGTCTCGTCATGGGCACAGCGCAACCGTGCTCCATGACGAGACTATCTCGTCATGGGCACTGAAGAGGTTAACTATGTATTTCCTGCATTTGACAAGATGTTAGCGCTCTGGGTTTCCAGAGGAGATCAGGAAGGATAGCGGCCCGCCGTTTCAAGGCATGGAATATGGGGAATTTTTGAACCCTCTTGGAATAACACTCAGGCCCATCAGTCCACAAGGTTCAGAGGTGAATAGAGATGTGGAACACTTTATGCAGACGTTGAATAATGGCCTGAGAATTGCTGTACATGAAGGGCCCAACCTAGAGTTTACCCTCACCCATTTCTTTTGAGCGTTCAGGAGCACTCCTCACTGCACCATGATGCTTTGCATGAGCGATGATGATGAAAGGACATAGGCGGGACACCATTCCTGTACATCCTGAGTGGTAACCACTCAACTTCGTCCCGGATGGAACACAGTGCTGAAGGAAGAGTAACATTGACAAAGTGAGTTGGGGGCGAAGAGCCCATTCGCAAAACCTTGGTACTGGGGATGTGGTGCTTCTGAAGGATCGTCATCCAGGCTGAAAGTTCTGCCCGCCATGTGAATCTGGAACATGGGATGTTACAAAAGTGGAAGGTAGAATGATAATTGTTAAATGAGGGGAGGAAAAAGTGTCTAGGAATGTGGCGTGGTTCAAAAAGGTGAATAACCCGATCATTGGGAATGAGATGGAGGCTGGTGGTCTGAGCGAAGGCAACAATGCCACTGAGAAGAACTGCCTTGCTCCACCAAGAAGTGAACCACGGGTGGATCCAAAAGGGACTGGTAGCCAGCTGTCAAATTAATGCAGTTAGGGGGTGAGCCAGGAGTGGTGTCACAAAGCCATACGAATCCTCAGCGAGCCAACAGCTGAAAGTCTTTGTGTATGCACTGTGATTGAACAACTCCGAGAAAAGTGGGACGTGGATGAATTAAGCAACCCTGCCACTAGTTGTGACCAGGATACCCAGATGTAATGCAGGCAACCCTCAAGGCTAGGCAGGGACAAGGGTATAAATAAAAGGGGAAAAAACCCTCGAGGTCTTTCCCACAATGCCCATACTGTGGTCTGTGTGCAGGAAATATTGGTTGGGGCTGCGGAACACACGTGGAGACCCCAACACAACAAAAACAAGCGTCCTGTTGAGCTGCACAAGACAACGCTTTGAAACTGGCTGGAAAGAATTCGCTTTGATCCTTTCAGACCGAGATTGAAAATTTGCGAGGACATGTAATGTGTGGCAGGTTTATTCACCACCTTGTAAACTGAAAGCCTGGAAAAAAGACAGCTGTGGAAGATTTTATGGAAACCACTCAGCCTTGGCCGAGGCACACATACATGGAATACAGATAGGCTTGAAAACACTCGCATCTGGCTTGCTTCCTCTGACACAAATGGGAAAATAATGCAACTTCCTACACTTTAAAATACATTTTAATGCTGCCAAAATATAATGCACTCGTATTTTGCATGTGCTGCACCCTCTTTACAACAAGGGAAACGAATTGATCCTTTGGTTATTTTATGTTTAGTTTATGGGACTGATGAATGCCAACTACTTGTAACACAGATGGTGTGCACCCCAGACTACTGAGGGAGCCTAGAGACCAGCCTGCATTGACACTTACAACCTTGTTGCATCGCTCGCCTGAAACAGTTGGGGCTACAGACTACTTCAGGGGGCTGCAGTTAAAGGAACGTAGTCTGTCCCCAGTGGTGTGTCAACTGACTAGAATCTTATGAAAGAGAAATTGGTTTACCCAGTTAGTAGAAGACCCACGAGAGGCCGCACAGTGGCTGTATTCTCACATTTGATTAATTCCTAATATGTGCAAATAAGAAATTGAAAAATGCTTCAACAGATAATCTGGTTTAAAGGTGCCCCTTACACTGCAAAGTGGGCAAGTCTAATAAATTAAAATATAAAACAGTTACAGGTGGTGAATAGACTATCCAGGGCAAATAGCATATACAAAGAATTAGAAAATTGTAAAAGTACTTGTTCTGAAAACTTCAGCAAAGGTAGGAACTTTTAATTGGAGCAAGTGGGGCTCAAATAGCAGGCTTTTCGGATCTTTTTCAAAGTAGCATAGAGCAGCAGCATCCTAATATCCAGCGCGAGGAGTTCCACACTCTTGGTGGACTTCCAGTGAACCTATGTTTTAGATCTTTGAATTTCACAAATCGTGGTGCTTCATGGAGGTTAACAGTGCATTGGCCACAAGAGATGAACAATTTTTGGTAGTTGTGCAAAGTTCAATGTGTAATTAACGCTGGCTTGAAGTTGGTCCTCACTTGTAAAGGGAGCCACTTCAGAGAAACCAGAATAGGCGAGGTGTGGTTGTACTTACTTGTGCCTGTGACTGCCCCAGCAATAACTGAGAATGCTACTTTGACATGCAATGTGGAAATTCATATGGGTAGCAGGCCCGGATTGGGAACCCAAAGCAGCCCTGGCAATGTTGACGGACCAGCCTCCCTTCTGATTTTTAGGTCTCGCCTAGCTATTGCGTAGCAATCGCCATGCGAGACTCTAGTAAGGGGCTCCCAAAAGTGCTCCCAAAAGTGGATTGCATGGCGAGCACGCGCACAATCACGTGCATCGTGCCGCCATGCAATCCACTTTTGGGGAAGCGCTTCAGCCCACTGGCGCGTGCACTGGCGATGGGCGTGCGGTTACGTGCACAATGACGAGCAGAGGCGCCATATGGCTTTCCTCTCTCGTCATGGTGCGCGCACATCGCACACCACTCGCCAGCCAGCCTGCTTTCACTTTTGCGCCTGTCTTGTTTTTTTCGCTCCCCACCTCTCCTCTCTGACCATGCCTCCCTCCTCTCCTTCCGCCCTCACAGTCTCTCGTCCTTTTCTCCTCACTCCTCCACTCTGTTTTCCTAAACCCTCCCTGTTCAGCTTTCTTCTCTCTTTCTCCCCGTCTCCGCGTCCCTCCTTTCTCCGCGCTGCCTCTCTCCGCACCCCCGTACTTTATTTTTGACCCTCCTTCTTCATTCCTTCCTCTTTTTGGCTCTCCGTTCTCTATCTCGTACTTGTTCTCTTTATGACTTGCATTTCTTTCTTTTTGTCTCACCCTTTTTCTGCTCGACTTGCTTTAATACATACAGCACCCTCCTTCTCTTCCATATTCTTTTTCCTTCACTTCTTTTCTTTTCGAACAATGGGAGAGATGTGGGTGGTGGAGGGAATCGTCCAAGAACAGGGAGAAACGTGCTTGAGATTGAGTGAAGTTTTTTTTTCTTTTTTGAGTTTGTGGGTCGAGCACGACAAAGCACTTTCAGGTGGGTTGCGACGTGCGAAGAGAGGTAAACAATGTTGCACGGAAAGCAACATGTTGCCATTAGGGTTAGCCGTTTTTTCGGTGGAGTTATCGGAGAAGAGAGCAGGCACATGTAGAGTTAGAGCTCCATAAAAAATGCCTAAAAACACACTGCCATCTGTACTTGATGTGAACTGATGTAAATAAAACACATTAACCATGGAATTATCAGTTAATTCTAAATTAATACGCGCTATAATTACCCAACTCAGTAGTAGTGTTTTAGTTTCCTCACCCGCAGGCTTCACAAAAAGCTCAGCAGCAGGCGGAGGAAGCGTGCAAGTTATATGAATACCTTTGGAACCCAGGCCTTTCAAGTTACAGATTGTCGCAGTAGGTGTTCAACCCACTGGAGTACCTTGTAGTCTGAAGCAAGGGGCGGAGTTAACGACGCCCGTTGTCACGCGTTCGCCTGTCACAGGATTCAAACCAATGAACAAGCACATACCTGCTTACATATAGGGCCTCGCCCTGCGCCTGATGCTCACGCCACGATACGTAGGAGGTATCCCGGCAACGCCCAAGCGGTGTCCAAAGTACTTGGAGCAGCTAGAAAGAACAAGCATTGGCTTAGCCAATAGGTCTCGCTTTTGGGACCTTATAAGTATTTAGTTATGCAGCACAATATCCTTGGTGGAATAACATCATCTGTTGCATGGCTAAAAACTTATAATGTCCCGAAGGCGATACCTATTGGCTATGCCAATGCTTGTTGTTACTGGGGCTGATATAGTAACACCACTGCAAAACCGGCCCTTAGTAACACAAACGGCCCCGCCGCTGCTAAATCGGCCCCTGCCCTTCCAGCCCGATGCCTGCTATGGCCAGTCCGGCCCTGATGGGTAGGGAGTTTCCACAACCTATTCTTAACTACATGAGACACTGAATTACTAGCTTGACACCAGGATGCAGAAGAAAAGGTTTGATTCCACAGAACAGTTGCCATACCTCCTTTGTCCTAGCATTATTGTGCGCTTAAAGGTTAAGGTTTTTTTTTTACTGCTGAATAAGAAAGTTGTGGACTATCAAGACTGCCTACTCTTGATTCCACCTCATGCCTCCTTCTTCCACCACTCTACACATACTATTTCTTTACCTCACTGCTGTAGGGTTTTTTTATCCAGCCTTTTACCCTTTCTCACTGTTTTTGTATTTTTCTGTTTCTCTGTTTCTGCCTTTTTCTCCCTTGGTCTCGTCCAAGATTGATAAACAAAAAGATGTAGTACCACAATATTGTGGAAAAATATTGTGCAGTAAAAATATCGTTATAAAAGTACCGACTACCAAAATATCATGGTGCTAAGTATATGTATGTAGCTATTATATATATCGGCACATGAGCGCCTGCCCATGCATTCTGCAAGCATTCACACATAGGGTGCCTGTCGGGAGCAGATGACCAGGCTGCTGCTTCCAATATGTTCTCTCAGACTTTTTGGGCCTATGCAGTTGCCCTCCTGCTCTCAGTCCTTTCTCGTTGGTAATCTGGTTAAATGAGCAGGGAATATATAGAAGCCAGGTAACATGGTAACAAAAACATTCTTTCTCAGAGTGACCCCATTACCCGCAGTTCATCAGTGCCTTTCACATTTCCCTCTCCTTCCTCAGTTGCGCTCTCAGTGCAAAATGAAATTTAAAACTGACCCGCTACATTGTGAGGGTAGGTGTGTGTATCATCAGCAATGATGCACTAGAAAATATGAATTGTTGAATTAGACAGATCCCGAATAGTAAGTGTACAAAAATAAAAGTCATACTCAAAAATAATCAATTAAGCTAAGCTCAGCTATTTTTATCTACAGGCAGGCGACTGCAGACCTGGAACGGAAAGCAGCACTCGGTGAAACCCAACAGACTTTTGTACTGAGGGTTTAGAACCCCAAGAAAAGGAGTTTGTTTATTTCTGTTGCTCTCCCAAGGAAAACTGAAATGGAAAAGTTACTAAACACAGTAGTTAATATAAAGGTAGCTGGCTCCTTCATATTACCAATGTATAGGCATTCTGAGCCTGAGACTGGGAGGTCTGCAAACCATGCACAGATTTAATATTTTCTGAGGCCAAGAGACCTTGCAGCGATGCACCACCTAATCTGTCTCAGTCCTGCGCCAATACAAATTATTAGCAATTACAATAGCTCAAAGTGATGAGCCACATGAAAGCGGTCTCTATTTCTCGCGTCTTATTGGTCGGAAGTCTGCATGTGACATTAATACAGAGCCCATACACTGCTATGCATTCAGCTCTACCAATGGTAACATCTTTCGACGTTCTAAAGCATGTCAGATATATACTGTGCTAGCGGTGGGTATGTGCTGCTGCTACTCATCCTAGGGTGCATACGATGATATGTGCTCTGACAGCATAGGGGCACTCAGACTCTCTGCAGAAGGGTCCTATTGCTTCCAATAGAAATTCCCAGATTACCAAGCGAAACGTGAATATTGACTTTTAATTGAACTTCCAGCTTTTTTCATCCATCACAAAAGGATGAGCATTTCGTGAGTCACACGGCTGGCATTCGTGGAGCGCTTGAGGTGAAGGTGATGAAGGATGCAGGTGGGTGACTTTAGATCCTACCTCCACTCAAGCAGAGGGAACCAGAACTGCCTGGAAGGAAATTGAAAGAGATATTCTTCTCCAGCACAATGGTCCATTCAAGCAGCGCTGCGTTGCTCTGTATTGAATGTCTCCCGGGCAGGGTCTACCATCTCTGTCCCCCGTATCCAAAGGAGCAGACTAGCTCAAGTCATTTGTTTGCAGCAGCCTCCGCTACAGGCCGAGAAGCGGGCTCTCCGAGGGCAGGCATTGCTGACTGCGGTCCCCCTATTCTAATGTACATTATTGAAGTTAACAAATTGAGATCTTGGTGGAAACATAGTACTTTTTGCTTGTTACTCAACATTGAAAAACATGCACTGTTCGTTTGTTGTTTGTTATCTGCCTGATTGAACATTTACAGTAATGTACAGAACATACTGGCATTATTTTGCATATTTTTGATACTTTAGAGGGATAGGTGCACACTGATCGGCAATTCAGATCTACTAAGCATAGGATCAGAGCACAGCTGGGTCTTTGAACAGGGAATTCTGGGTGCCTGCTGATGGTGTCATCAGTATGGAGGTGCCATATTGCCCTAAAAATGACACAACGTTCCCCTTGCCAGGAGAAGAGATGGCAAAATGTCAGTTTGCCTATGTTGGCAACAGTCCTTGCATTCTCCTGCCAAAAAGGTGTAGCACTTAGGAAAACAAGGGCTAACTTCCGCCCACTCAGATTTTGCTGGCTGCTGAACCCATTCCTCATAGCCTGTGTCGCGTCCATGAACTTCCCATATTTTTATAACCAAATGTTATTGATTTTTACATTAATACACAGCTGCATCACACATCTGAAATAACATCCCACTTGATCTGATCACATGGCACCGACCCCCTCCCAACCACATCATGCATTTATAAAGGTAATCCATTGTAAGCACACCACTTTACACATATCTTTGCATGCTTTTGAGGGCAACCTCGGGCTTCATATACAGGCCGTTCCTGGTGCTAACACAAGTCAACACCCCTCCGCCACACCTCTAGGGAGGGGGCTTACGGGCGCCTCCAGCAGCAGGCATTGTCCCGTTTGGCCACATGGGATACCACCCCAATAAAGCTCCTCTCAGGACAAGATTCCCCAATGTCCTCCATATCCCCAATAGCACCTCCCGAGCTCCCAGCATAATAGTATGTTCCAGGACCACCGAAGTTTCCTGTGTCATTGAACTTTCCACATTTTATTGTAATTGGAAAAGCAAGGAAACTGAAAGACAACACCAGATTTGAAGCAGCTGACAAAGGAAAATAAATAAAGTCTGCATCTTGAAGAGGTACCAGGCTCCGGAAGCTATGGAATATGGATAGTTGAAAAAACATGTCAGGGATGGTGCTGAATAGAGCATCATCTCTTACTTGATCTAAGTGGGCATGTCATCAAGTGCCTTCCATAGAATATATCAAATGTAGCCTTCCTTTTCTTGTTTTACACACTGCAGTATTATTCTGGGCATTGCAAGCCACTTCATTTGCAGGCTTTTCCCATCTTTGCAACTAGAATCGGGAACCACAGCCCTGCATCCAACAAGACCTCCCCAACACTGCTCAAACTGAGGAAAGAGCTGAAGACACACTATTTTAAATAACCTCACATCACAGTGCCCTAACAGTTCACAAATCAACTACCTTGTCGACTTTCTACTGGTCTTTGACCCTGTACGGCTTTTCCCTGCTCTATGGCTATGTTCACGCTACAGAAATACCACATCCACAGCTACATAGATAAATTTGCCCTGGAGGCAGCACTTAATGGTATTCTATTATGGGAAACCTATCATCTTTGGGTGAGTTCACCAACGCCGTTGAGATCCTAGACCGGGAGCTTCTAGTTTTGTCAGTCATGTAGTAAATCACTACACCAGAGTATGTCTAACTTATGGGATTAACCCCATTTGGATTGGTAGAAACTGACTTTTGAACACCAAAATTGTCCAGACTAATCCATTGTACGCCCTACCTCACAGAAGTAGCTAAGTTACAAGACATCCAATGGTGGATTACTAAATGCAGATAGGATCACATCAATGAAAGGTTTGAGGGAACCTGCCCATATGCACCCAGAATAATAATATAATGGCAGAGTACTTTTAAGATGCACATGTCAAAGAAACTGTTGTGCAATATCATCAGTCATCAGGCTTGTGCCTAAGGACGAGACGATGGGGGACATAACCGGAGTTCTTAATATAGTATCGCTTGGATTTCCAAAGCATAATGAGATGGTCAGTATCTTCCAATCAGGCTTCCCTTCCAGCCTTGGGACTGCAATGACTGTGCTCGATGGTGTGGACAACTTGTTAAATATGTTCATGTTTAAGCATTTGTAGAGCGCGTGGCTGCCCGAGGGCTTCCCAGCGCTAAAGAGTACTGTTTACAAGCGCTTATCCATAGGGCGTCTACAAGGGAAACAGCAAAGTTTTGAGATGTTTCCTGAAAACGGTTTCGTGGGGTAGAATTCTTATTTTATATGGGAGGGCATTCCACATCTTTGGTACCAGTATAGTGTGTGGAGTCAGCATTGCAATCACAACAGTACGTAAACTTTTGGCCATGGTTGCAACTGGGGAACCTTGAAATAGATGAGGCCAAAATCACCAATTGCCTATTTTCTAGTAAATATGGGGGAAGCTGATATCTAATAGGATAGACCAGTAATAGGAATCCAGCAGCAGAGGGGCTGTGTGAAGTACATAGGGAACTGTTAGCTGGACAATTGGAAATAAGGTATGATGGGAAGAAAGTATGGGTATGCTTAGCCTGTCCAACCTAGAATGTTCACACATATAGAAACATTAGCCTCCATATAGGAAAATGCTTTTGGGGTGTTCACCCGAACAAGGACACATGATCTTATTGATATAGGTATGACATATGGGGAAGGTTTTGAGTTGTGTTTATGTTTACTGCTTTTTTCTCTCGACGTGGTACACTAGTCCTGATGCCTATAATGACTGTATGTGTAATATACCTGGTGGAGAGGTGGGCGGGCCATTGAAGGCTGAAGACATGCTTGAGCCAGATGCCTGGCTCTGGCTTTGTTCGAGGTCCCCTTGGATCCTTGAGCACAAAACAAATTTAGCTTTCATATGACTTCTATCGGCCACCCGCATTCTATCATCTTGCACAAGAAATAATAATAAAGAATTAAACTTTGATGTAAAACAGGAGAAAGAAAGAGATACTCACCGATAGGCTAAATTGCACAATGTTAAACCAGAAAACTTGGGATCGATCAAGGCTTCCCTGCTTGACCAAAATGTGTGATCCTAGGTAAAGATTTGGGGGCAAATTTATATTACTTCACACAATGTGGCGCAGCAAGGGAGATTGCTGCGCTGCATTGAATGAACGGAGATCGCAGAAATGCACCATATTTACACAGATATCGAGCATTTCCACTCTCTTCTTGCACTGGCTGCAGGCACTCTTGAGTCATTCTGCAAGGGTGCCTGCTTTATTAGCAGGATTGATTTGTGCAAGAAGGCACATCTTCCTGCACAACAACAATTCTTATAGGCATATTCCTTTTTCTGCCTGTGTTGTATGATGCAGCACACATGGAAAGAGAAAGTAACAAGGACAAATTAAGATATTTCTCCTTGTTACACCTCTGTCAGGTGGCCACACCATTTTGGCACAAACCCGGGCTTACAAGTTTTCTACGTTATCTATGTTTGCGTCAAAATACATGAGTACATGCATAGGAACGCCCATGCTGCACCCATGTAACGCCTACCCCATGCAAAGTAGCTCAAGGGAGCGTATATCGCTGCCTTGCTTTACTTTGTTTTTACTAAATCACGCAAAGCCATGAAAAGTGGCTTTGCGTGGCTTAGTAAATGCCAAAAATGATTTTATGTCAAGGCTGCGCCACAAGAGTAAGGCAGCCCCAATGCAAAATTATAGTAAATCTGGGCCTAGATTTCACTGGGCCTCCTTTTTCTTCATTTTTGCATATGAAAGCATCTTGAAATGCCCAAATGTGTGCGCTGTACAAAAACACCTCTTGTGTTTGATTTAATTGACTATAAGGGTGCTCCATATATAATAAGAATCTAGGCCACACATAGGGTCCACATGACGACTGACTGGCCTCTTTGTTCGCTAATGGCATTGTCGCAAGGATGCTGGTTGAGGGATGCATGAATGTTTTTAAGTTGATGTTTAAAATCTATCACATTTAGTAGATGCCTTTCAACGCAATGATACCATCTGATGTAGTAAGGCGAAACGCATCCATGTGTTAAAGAAATACACTTTTTCGAACTTTGATGACATGTAATAATATTTTCTTGCACGATTTACATGCCAAACATTATCACGAGTCTGCTCATGCACGGGCTCTTGGGGCCAGGTCAGACCCTTGGCTCGGCTCTCCTTGTGAAGTGGTTAGCTCCCCGCCTCTAATCTACAACATGATTAAGTCAGGTGATTGGACTAATATAATGCAAGAACCATCACACAATGATAAGTGCATTCTTGTTTACCATCATGAAGAAAAACTATCTAACTTTGTCTGTTTATGAAATAAAACAATAAATAAAGAAATAAAAAAGAAAACAGATGAGGCGCATATACCGGCCCAGTTCATAGGGTTTCGTGAGAATAGTGAGGACCACCATCCCAAAGAGTGTTTGGAGGTGTTTTCCTGATAGAATGTCTTAAATAGGGCAAATGGCATATTGTAAGGCACAATTTTCAAATATTTAGTCAGAAAGAGGTAGGGAGAATCCTGTGGTCTATTGCAGTACTTCAAAGCTGACCACACTACACATACGCGTTTTTTCTTAGGTTGGTAATTGAAAGAACTCTGTGCACCAATATAAACACTGGGTGGACAGCATACGGACATTTATATCGCACGACTGAAGGACAGAGTGATGCAGCGTGCTACTGCCCCATGGAAAAAGTGCCTCTCGTAAATATTATGTCTCGAGAAATTACAGCAGGTTAAAAATTGTTGGGGTCATTTTGAATTTGGCGGAGCAGGAGCCCTGCTGTGAACTGATGGGGCTCCGGCCTGATAAGCCCACAGTTCCCTCACTCCAGGGCTTTAAGTGGGATGAAAAAACTGGTGGGTCTCTCAAAGGGGCGTGGCCAGTGTAATTAAGGGCGTGGCTTAAAAACACGTAAGCTACAAATCTGTGCTTAGAATTGTGTGCCGCCCTTGTATTTTGCTGTTTCCGTCATTGCATCCAGATATATGATACAACAAGTAACATCATACCTATAACAAGTCTGGACTATTGGCTTTGTCAATGGTTGTTAAGTGCATAAGCTAACACCACAACAATGTTGTTGCTCCTGAGTTTCAAAAAGAGATGGGAAATCCAAAGAGAAAGGGACTCTCTTTAAAGGATTTCCCTTTCCCTACAACGCTCCCCTGGCATGACGTCATGCCGTAACTTCTCCGCTAGTGAGAAGTGAGCAGTGTGAGCAGGCGCACATCCATGTGCCTGCTGTCACTGCAGTCCGGAAGAAATGGACCGCCTGTGCCAGGGCACAAAACAGCGCCCTATAGAGACCCGTTTTGAGGCCTCCTTTAAACAAGCATTTGCAATGCAATAGGTCTCGCATTAGGAAAGTTTGAGCTTTTTATATTGTAAATTGACTAATTTTTTATTTATGTTTTGGTATTGAAAATATTGAAATTACTAGCTTTCTCATGTACAATGTCAATAGTTTTAAATGTTGCAAATGTGACACCTATAGCATTTGTAATGCAATATGTGTTGTATTTACGTGATTTAGATGTATTGATATTGCAAATAACAATGGCTTTTAATTTTTGCAAATAATTAATACTTAAATAAAAGTTAATGTAAATTATAATGGCAATCGTTAAGTTTGTAAGCGCAGAAAGAGTGCAGGGTAAACTTATTATTTTGGTTGTTTGAGACTCCGATCTGGACAAAGCTGCAAGAAAACACGGCGGGGGGAGGGCGGTTGAGAGATAGGCGAGAGGCATGTGTGTGTGGCAAACACTGTTGGGGCGCGTGACATATAGATCTGGGCAAAGCTGCAAAAAAATATGGTAACTTAAATCCTTAGACGCAGAATTAATGGAGCTCATGTTATCGACCTTAGAAGGATGAAAAGGGAATAAGCGCGGCCTATATTAAGTTTGTAAACGCAGAAAGCGTGCAGGGTAAACAATTTTTTTGGGTTGTTTGAGATGCAGGGGTGCGTGTGATCAGTGCCTGTGTGTGTGAGCAGTGGGGCTGTGTGTGTGAAGTGCCTAAAGTTGCAAGAAAACTTATGGTTATTTAAATCCTTAGACGCAGAATTAATGGAGCTAATGTTATCGACCTTAGAAGGATGAAAAGGGAATGAGCGCGGCATATGTTAACTTTGTAAGCGCAGAAAGTGTGCAGGGCAAACTTATTATTTTGTTTGTTTGAGACTCAGATCTGGGCAAAGCTGCAAGAAAACACAGAGGGGGGAGGGCGGGGGAGAGATAGGCGAGAGGCATGTGTGTGTGGCAAACACTGGTGGGGCTCAGAGCGTTCTGTTGCTGCCTTGCCTTGTATTTCTATGGTTCCTTAAACCCTTAGAGGCAATTCTTTTATTTTAACTAAAAGGATGGTAGTTAAATGGTGTTTACAGCAGGATGGTCATTAAATGGTGGCTACGGAGAAGCTGTGTGCTGAAAGGCAAAGAGAACACGGGCATGAAAGTGAAAGCGAGGATGAAAATAGAATGAGTGTGGCAGGATGGTCGTTAAATGGTGGCTACGGAGAAGCTGTGTGCTGAAAGGCAAAGAGAACACGGGCATGAAAGTGAAAGCGAGGATGAAAATAGAATGAGTGTGGCAGGATGGTCGTTAAATGGTGGCTACGGAGAAGCTGTGTGCTGAAAGGCAAAGAGAACACGGGCATGAAAGTGAAAGCGAGGATGAAAATGGAATGAGTGTGGCAGGATGTTAGTTAAATGGTGGTTACGGGGAAGCTGAGTGCTGAAAGGCAAAGAGAACACGGGCCAAAGCTGGAAGAAAACACGAGATGCGAGAGGCATGTGTGTGTGGCAAACACTGGTGGGGCTCAGAGCATTCTGTTGCTGCCTTGATGCCTGTGTGTGTGACCAGTGGGGCTGTGTGTGTGAAGTGCCTAAAGTTGCAAGGAAATATATGGTTATTTAAATCCTTAGACGCAGAATTAATGGAGCTAATGTTATTGACCTTAGAAGGATGAAAAGGGAATGAGCGCGGCATATGTTAACTTTATAAGGGCAGAAAGCGTGCAGGGCAAACTTATTATTTTGGTTGTTTGAGACTCAGATCTGGGCAAAGCTGCAAGAAAACACGGAGGGGGGAGGGCGGGCTGTGTGCTGAAAGGCAAAGAGAACACGGGCATGAAAGTGAAATCGATGGATGGCAATGCGGCGTGAGACTAGCCCTGTGGTGGGGGAGGGACAGTTGTGAGAGGCGCCATGAGGAAACAATCTCTCGGCATGCTGGGGCGGGGAAGCGCCTTCCAGGCGGGGGAGCGGACCCTTTGAAGTATGATGCCAAGGCTGTGGCTACACGTGCACGCGCCAGTGGGCTGAAGCGCTTCCCCAAACGGATTGCATGGCAGCACGATGCACCTGATTGTGCGCGTGCTCGCCATGCAATCCACTTTTGGGAGCACTTTGAAATGCCCCTCTTACTAGAGTCTCGCATGGCGATTGCGTAAACGCAATAGCTAGGCGAGACCTAAAAACTGCGGTGCTCAGCACCGGTGAGACCCGGCCCACTTAAAGCCCTGCCTCACTCTATTAGAGAAGGGGAATGCTCCAAGGCTCCATCAGCTGGGTCTCATCTTGCTCCAGCAGTGGAAATCTTTTCCCACTGGCACATCTGAGACGGGGCCACCAGTTTTTGTACATCAAATGGTCCGTCTTTTGTAAGGCAGGCCTTGCAGCGAACATTTGCGCAGTCTCGAACTGCAGGTCTGTTCCAGGCCGCAGGAGTAAACTCCCCTGACCTTTGCAAATATAATTGTCTGGTCATAAAGAAACAATTATTCCAGCATAGGTGCATTCAGCACATGGGAAAACATTTTTTGCATCGATATGATTGTACAGTTTAAAGTGCAGCCTTGGAAGTTGTGTATGGGGCTAGATATTACTGCATTTATCTGCATTGTCTCTGTAAACTTGAACTAACCATCAACCAATGCTTTTGTGTTTAGCAACATAAGGGCTTCCTTGCAGGTGGCATGGTGTATGCACAAAGCAGAGTCCCTTGGAACCAGTCGGTCCTCTATTGAGCGGAGCCTCCACAGACCTCTCGTACTGTTCATCCCAGAGCTTTCTCTCTTGCCACTGTGAAGTACCACAGCGATGCACGGAGGGAAAGAGAATTTAAGTAGAGTCTCTCGCTACTCTTTCTAGCTCCCCCTCTCTCCATGTACAGTAGCTGCCTCAGCTCAGATACCCCATAGTCAAAGCTGTCCTCTTCAGCTGCTGAAGTTGAGGCCAGCAGCACCAACTCGGACGTGTTTTGATCGGGGCGAGATGTAGGACATCTCAACTCGCATAACTCAAGGAGAGCACTGAGCATAAGAAACATGCAGCAGTCAGTAGCCTAATTAAGCAGCGGGAGAATTAGAATATGTGCCAAACAGAAGAATTAGGCAGTAATTTTTCAGCAGCTCTTTCTGTTAAAATGGATCTCTTCAGAACTATATAGTTTCGTTCATATTTGTTATGTATGTGCCTCACACGTGGGCACCTTTGGATTCAGGAAACTAAGCCCTAAAAGTAGATCCAGCATGTTTTTTTATTTTTTTAAAGTTTGAGTTTCCTGTTGAAATAACACTTTCTGGCCCACATTGTCACCATTTTAAATTGCTATTTACAATGGCTAAAGCTGACCAGATGACTTTCTTAATGTCTTTGACCCTGGTAATATTCAAATATCGCCAGACCTTAGGCCCCCAAAAATATACATGTAAGATACGTTTACTGCTTTTTCTAGCACTGTACCTTTATAAGCCCGAGGATAAAGAAACATTGACAAGCATTGGCATAGCCAAAAGGTCTCGCCTTTGGGACCTTATAAGTGTTTAGCCATGCAACACTTGCATAACTAAATACTTATAAGGTCCCAAAAGCGAGACCTATTGGCTATGATGCCAAGCGGCCGTGCGGCCGCAAAAGTGAAAGTAATCGCGGTAAAAGCGTTGCGCGCGCCCGCGCACATACACTGTAGCTCTAGGCTGGCCTGGTAGCACTTTTTGGAGCCCTCTCAATAAGTCTCGCCAGACCAGCGCATGCGCTGGGTCAGGCGAGACCTAAAAAAGACAGAGGTACTGATTCACAAAGGAAAATTACCCTTTTGAGAAAGTTTACACTTTGTAGTAAGTTTACTACTTTCGGCATTCCCAAACTCTGAGTGTAAACTTACTGCAAAAGTGTAAATTTCATGTCTCCACCCACAGATTAATATTATTGCTTTACTTTTGTGTTGGCGGGTAACGTCCCTCTCTAAATGTCTTCTTGACCCTCCCTAAATCCCTCTTACTATCCCAGCACCTTTAGTAGTAATTCTGCCTCTTTTAGCACACCACTCCTGTGTTCCTCCCATATTTAATACTGAAACGTATACTTACATGTGCGGAGACTCCGCAGTCGGGGAGGAAAACTCTGCACATATAAGTATAGGAAATGGACACTTTAGAGTATGTTTTGTAGCACTACAAAAAGTTCTATAAATGCAGTTTGTGAATCAGGCCCAATAGATCGGGCTTTTGCATTTTGAGTCTTGCATGAAACTTTGAAAAAGTCTGCTCCAGTAAAAACAAGCATTTACAATGCAATAGGTCTCGCATTTGTTGGAGTTGGAGATATTGGCATTGTAAATGGCAATGTTTTTTATTGTATGTTTTTTTCTTTGCAGTGGAGCAATTCTTTAAAGAAAGAAAATGCACACTATACCATATTATATGCTTTTATAGCAACTGTACAGTAAAGCAATGGCTATGTTAACGTAAAGAAGCGTGAAATTATGAAAACAAATACAAAATAGGAATTTAAACTGTAGGATGGAATGTATAGCAGGTGACAGGGACTACCTATTATTTAATAAAACTATATATTTAAAAAGAACACACAGGTGGCCGAAGGCTCTTCTGTATTTTGTTTCAAAGGCAACAGGAGTTTGAACAAATCACTTTACCTTCCTTTAGTTATTCTCTTACTGAGATGAGCATCGCAGTTAATGAATCATGGGATGACCTCTGACCTTTTTACTCCTCGCTGGTTGTAATTTGACACCCGTGCCGAGGGCAGCACTCTCTTTTAAGGGGTGATGTGGTTTGCATGAAATGTGAAGTTGTGTGAAAGGTGTCGGGAGAATCCCAATCTTAATGTAAAAAGTGAAACAGGAGAGCATGAATGTCTCTTCCCAGCTGCCTGACTTTCTTCTATTTTGTTTTCTGATCCTGCCCTCTGGATTCAGCTACAGAGCTGAAAACAATCCTGGTCGGTAGTAGGGCCGCTGGGGTCAGCGCCACTGGCAACACCATCCTGGGCAGAGCAGAGTGTGTGTTATCTGCAGAACTAGGGCCAGCGACCGCAGTGTCAGACGGCTTGCTGCGAGGATGGACGCATGCGTGATAGTCACTGAAACTCCTAGCGCTGACACCATGTGTGATGAGCAGGTAATGAAGGGGGTGTCCCGGAACCCCTTCCTAGAGTAAAGTTATGTGCGCGAAGGGCTGGTAGCTCTGAAGGGGGGTTTGCGAGATGCGGCATCTGGGGGCAGCTCTGAAAGAGGATTTGCAAGATGAGGCCATAAAATCAAATAACAAAACAGATGTCTTGGAGCCTCGCCCCTGAGCACAGTTGTGTGTGCAAAGAGGGGCAGCGTAAAGGGGGGTTTGCAAGATGCGGCATCCTCTGGGGCAGCGCTGAAGGGGGATTTGTGAGATGAGACCATAAAATGCCCCTAGCTGCAACAGCAGAAGGAAGGGGGCCTCACTGAGGGAGGTTTCCGAGGTCCGACCTCTGAAGGAGGGGGAGGGGTGGGTGGGGTGGTAGAGATGCGGTTGTGAGAGGCCCCCAGCTGCAATGGGCTTCCGTGTCTGTGTGGGTGGAAGTATGCAGCAGGCCTAATTGTTGCAGGGAAGGCACCATATTTATGCACATGCATGCAACCCTAATGTTTGCGGGGAGGCACCTTATCCATGGTGTGCTGCGCCCACCTGATGAGCCTTCTTATGTTGGGAAATGCTGCAGTTTTTTGCTTAGAGGGTCGGGGAATGGCTCATCATAATGATAACTATGAGTAGTCAATTTTTAGGGGACAGGGGTGGGAAGCCTTGGTTCTCCTGGCGTGGGATGTGGCCTAACTTAACTGGTTAGTTTCGGTGCGGTTTGGTTTTATTTCGTAATCCTAATTTCCCCTTAACTTTAATGTAACATCTATCTGTTATATAGCCAGGCTCACTGGAATTGTGATTTAAGGGTCGGGCCTTTTCCGCATGATTGTTGCAATCATGGACGTGCCGCATTTGCCACATAAAATCTGCAGTTCACACAGCAGATGAGTTTAACTAGAAATGTTTCTAGCTCAAACGGATCTAAAGTTACCTCAGTCACAGCAACGTGTTGCCATGAGGTGTGTGCGTGGGATGATGCAGCGCCGAGACCGGTTAGCATCACCTCGAGGAGCTAGGACCTGAACTGATGCATGTCAGCCGGGAACATCAGGTGATGTCCCAGGAATGTGCTGTGTGCGGGAGGCGGGCAGGGGCCACTTATCATGCTGGCCAGACACTGGTATCCCCGCCGGCGTGACTCATGCCGACTCCATGCCTCTGTGGCCCATTTAGTGTATGGGAGAGTACCAGCCTCTCCCTCAAGGCATCTTGCTCATGCAGCGTGGAGCGCAGGGTGTGTGTGTGCTTTTCTACCGTGCCAGACTGTGACGAACTTCATGGAAAGTCGCCGGTACTCACCCCAAGCGTGCAGGACAGATAGACCCAGGTCATCCTCTGTCCGGACGGTCCCTTAGGCAAGCTCAGGGTCACCGATGGCATCCCTTATGGAGACCCTGTGTACTCAGTTGAGACTAATAATAATTTATTCACATGTTCCTAAATAAGGGGCCTTTCTGTTTAGACCCACAGAAAACTAAACTTTGCCCATAATGTGGTAAGTTCCACAGTCACAAATAATGCCAGCCATCGATGGAATAAGGACCCATTAAGCTCCGCATTAAAACAGGAGTCCACCGGCATTTTGTTTTGTAAATAGTGTGTTTCTGACCTATCTTAATCCAATTATCAAACATGATGCATCTCGCCTTCCCGTCCAGTGATTAGTCATATCTGCGACCGCCTAAAAATGCTGAGCGGGTGCACAGCTGCTGTGAGCCCGGCCCCTGTCTGCGGTGTGTACCAGTGACACCCCATTAGCTCTGCAATCCATTTTATCCTCCCCACAATCACTGGAGCCTGGCAGCGGCAATAAAGAGCACACACGTCTCCGCATGCCCCGCCCGATAAAAATGGTTGTCAGTTTCATGCTGTCATCCTCGGGCACTCTTTTACTTGACCAAACGTTTTATAATTTTACTTGATACTAGGCATTAATTTTGCATGCTCTGTGTAACCCTGCCGTACCGTACAGGCCTGTTTCTCCTGTTGGTTGTCAGACCTGGCTAGCTATTATCTCGCTCTGCTTTAGGGTGACCAGATTCTCAAAACAACGAGTGGAGCACGCGCGCGCCACACCGAGACATCTGTTTCCTATTATCGCGCACGCCTCTGTGCACGATAATTGCAAACAGATGTCGGGCCTGCGGGTAACTGACACCAATAGGCCATGGGCGGAGAAATGCACCCGCTTTTGGACAATTGCGTGCTGTCTTTGTTAAAAAGACACATGCAAAGGCCAATAGCGTGGGACGAAACGAAAAGCACACGCACAAGCGTGTGCGATTTTTAGGTTAGGTTTAGAAACCCCTACATAAAGTCTCGCTGTGCGAGCAGTGCTGCGCACTGCAACGCTAGACGGCGAGACCTAAAAATGGAATAAAAAGGATTGCTTTCTGTATACAACGCATCTACAAGACACAGAATGTAATGTTTATTATTCAGAGTACTTTTGAGATCTAAAATATTTGCTGGAGCACCGCAAGACAAGCGTGGAAAAGGAGGCAGAATGTGACACCAACCAGGAAATAGCATGAAGTGAGGGAGTGTTTGCCCACTCTATTTGTATGCTGATGTATGGTTTAAAATAGGTCAAACAGACAGCTTCATAGTCAAGCCAGACCTAAACATGGTTCTTAGTAGCTAACTGCCACCTAAATAACAGGAGAGGTCTTGCAAGGGCTTGAATGGGGGGAGGTGACTCGATGCTAGAGCTCACTTCTCTCACAAACATGGGATTTGACTTATTTCCATTTTAAAGCCACATTTAATACCTACATATCCCGTGTCACCTCTTTCGTGGTACCTAGATGTGAAGCAACTAGATGTAAACTTGGATGTATAGCAGTTCTATGTAGGAGTTCTGACATTTACAACTTTGCGGCATGCAGCGGTAGGGCTTTGCAGAGAGCAATTTCACCTCAGACACAAGATACTTTACATAAAACAGGATCACCTGTGTGAGGAGGCGTAGTTGGGATAAACCCATATTTCATGGCCTTGTATGTGATGAAGAAGAGCAGAAATTGATACTTGGTACTGTACAGTTATTTTTTTTATATCACACATACCTACAGATGTAAAATTAGGAATGTATACAATGCCCCAAATCGCATTATTTTTGGCGAAGTGCTTACAGCAGCATTAGCTCTCCAGGCTGGGACCCAATCTCTTGTCTCCTTCATTTTAGCATAGGAACAGGGTGGATGAGGCTAGGTATGCAGAGCGACCCTTGACCTTGTTAGGTAGGTCGCTCCCCCACCACATAGGTCCGCCTGTGTGTCCTGACCCTACCCCAGCTGCCGCTGCTGAAGAAGTTGAGGCCCTCCTCCACCCGCAGGCTACCACCTGTGCCTCATCCCTGGTGGCCTGTGGTAGGCCTTAGGTTTGTATCACTGTTGCTGTCTTTCCCTGTACTGCCCTTACTGTCTTCTGGTGTCTGTGACCGCTGTTGTCTGTCACCCCTCTGTGCCCGCATTCTTTTCTGTGCCCGTTTTTCTTTGCCTTCTGTTCCCCTCGTTGCCCCTTCACTCTGTGCCCTCTTTTGCCTTCTGTTCCCCCTCGATGCCCCCTGATTTGTGCCTATCTTCTGGTGTCTGTGACCGCTGTTGTCTGTCTCCCCCCTGTGCCTGCATTCTTTTCTATGCCCGTTTTTCTTGCCTTCTGTTCCCCTCGTTGCCCCTTCATTCTGTGCCCTCTTTTGCCTTCTGTTCCCCCTCGTTGCCCCCTGATTCGTGCACAGTTGCCTTCGGTGCCTTCGCCGCTCCTGTTCCCGCCGCTGCGTCCCTGCCCCCCCTCACTGCCCATTTGCTGCCCCTGCCTCCCACCTCCCAGCTGCTCCTCCCTCCCACCTCCCCATATATGCGCGGCCGCGCCGCTGGCACGCCAAAGGTGTTCCTAAGGAAAGCCCGTCTGCATCCACGCCCGGACCTTGCCCAGCGCCATAACCCCTTGCCCCCGCGCCGGCCACGACGACCGCCGCCGCAACGATGCCAGCACACTCCATGCTCTCAACTCTGGACGGACCCACACCTGCTTCAAAGCCACCCCGAAACGCACACAGGGTCCCTTCACCTGCCGGAACTACAGCTACACCAGCCTCAGAGCCGCCGAACTACCCGCCAAGAAAGGCCACAATCACCTGCGATGCATCCTACTGGACACCCGCTCTGCACACAAACATGCCGTCGAGCTCTGGGACTTGCTCGACACTTCTTCCCAGGACGTCGCCTTCCTGACAGAGACCTGGATGAACAACTCCTCCGCACCCGACATCGCCATTGCAATCCCAGAAGGCTACAAGATCACCCGCAGAGACCGCACCAACGGAGTCAGAGGAGGAATTGCCATCGTCCACAAGAACAGCATCAGGGTCTCGACCAGCACCGACAACACTCTCAGTACCGCCGAACACATGCATTTCCAGATCCACCCAGACCCCCAACTCCATACTCAGAGACACCCTCGTCTACAGACCCCCGGACCCCGACCCCAGTTCAGCGACCTGAACTTTCACCTTGAGAACAACAATGACAGCAACTCCACCACCCTAATCGATAACCTCGCCAACCTCGGACTGAGGCAACTAGTCACAACGCCTACCCACTCTGCCGCTCACACACTTGACCCCGTCTTCTCCTCAAGCTCCCACGTCTCCTTCAGCCACACCACAGAACTCCTCTGGACCGACCACCGCTGCATCCACTTCACCTACCAGAAACCCACCACCCACCACTCACCACTGCACTCAACAGATCCCTCGCCGCTGCTGGAGCAAAATCACCGAAGACCAACTACACGCGAACCTCGCTCTCAGCCCACCCACCGAACCCTCCAACACCAACGACGCTGCCCACAGCCTCAGACGCTGGATCGACAACTGCGCCAACACCCTCGTCCCGCTGAAGAATCCCTCCTACAGAGACACCAACAAGAGGGCCAGCTGGTTCACCCCAGTACTCCTAGCCTCCAAGCGAGTCTGCAGGAAACTAGAGAAGAAATGGCACAGTGAGCAGACTCCGGACAGCCACGCAGCCCACAAGGACGCCATCCGCAACCACCATCACCTCATCAGGACTGCCAAGAGGACCTCCTTTAAAGACCGCCTCGACAACAACGCACACAATAGCAAGGAGCTCTTCAACATCGTGAAGGAACTTTCCAACCCCAGCTCCAACACCAACGACATCCCGCTGTCGCAAGCCCTGTGCGACTCCCTCGCCACTTTTTTCCACCGCAAGATAGCAGACATCCACGACAGCTTCAACACCCAGACGGCCCCAACAGACATCAACACAATTGACTCTCCGCACACCATCGACCACGACCCCCTGCTAGCCTGGGCCAACATGAGCATCGATGACACCATCAAGACCATAAGCACAATCCACTCCGGCTCCCCGTCAGACCCATTCCCGCACCACATCTTCAACAAAGCCAGCAGCTCCCCATCTGCGCAACGTCATCAATCTCTCCCTCTGGACCGCGACCTTCCCAGAGAGATGGAAACACGCCGAGATCAACGCCCTTCTCAAAAAATCCAAGGCGGACCCAAGAGACCTCAAGAACTTCCGGCCCATCTCTCTGCTTCCGTTCCCGGCCAAGGTCATCGAGAAGATCGTCAACAGACAGCTAACCCGATACCTCGAAGAAAACAGAATCCTGGACCCTTCCCAGTCAGGGTTCCGCAGCAACCACAGCACCGAGACTGCCCTCATCGCTGCCACCGACGACATCAGGACCCTGCTGGACAACGGTGAGACCGCAGCCCTCATCCTCCTGGACTTCTCTGCCACCTTCGACACCGTCTGCCACCGCACAATACGCGCACGCCTCCATGTCGTAGAGATCCGAGACAAGGCTCTGGAATGGACCACCTCCTTCCTCTCCGTCAGAACCCAGAGCGTCCGCCTCCCCCTATTCCGATCCGAAGCCTCCGAGATCATCTGCGGCGTACCCCAGGGATCTTCCCTCAGCCAGACACTGTTCAACATCTACATGCCCCGCTCGCTTACGTCGCCCGACAGCATGACCTCAACATAATCTCCTACGCTGACGACACTCAACTAATCCTCTCCCTCACCAAGGACCCCATCACGGCCAAATCCAACCTCCACGAAGGAATGAAGGCCGTCGCCGACTGGATGAAGATCAGCCAACTGAAGTGGAACACGGAAAAGACGTTGGTCCTCATCCTCGGCTCCAACCCTTCAGCCTAGGACGACTCCTGGTGGCCGACGGCCCTGGGGGCAGCCCCGACACCCACCGACCACGCACGCAACCTGGGAATCATTCTCGACTCAACGCTCTCCAAGACCAAGCAAGTCAACGCCGTCTCCTCCTCCTGCTTCAACACCCTCCGCATGCTCCGCAAGATCTACAGGTGGATCCCGACAGATACAAGAAGAACACTCACCCAGACCCTCGTCAGCAGCAGACTCGACTACGGAAACGCCATCTACGCGGGAGCCCCAACCAAGCTCATCAAACGACTGCAACGCATCCAAAACGCATCTGCACGACTGATCCTCGACGTACCTTGCCACAGCCACATCACCCCCCACCTGAGAACCCTGCACTGGCTCCCCGTCAACCAGAGGATATCCTTCAAGCTCCTCATCCACACACACAAGGCACTCCACAAGACTGGCCTAGCCTACCTCAACAGACGACTTTCCTTCTACATTCCCAACCGCCAGCTCCGCTCCGCCGACCTCGCACTCGCTGCCGTCCCTCGCATCCGAAGAACAACCACCGTCGGGAGATCCTTCTCCCACCTCGCCGTCAAGACCTGGAACACCCTCCCACTGAGCCTACGACAGACCCAAGACCTGCTGACCTTCAGGAGGCTACTCAAGACCTGGCTGTTCGACCAGTAGCGCCCCCTCCCAGCGCCTTGAGACCCTCGCTGGTATGTAGTGCGCTCTACAAATGATTGATTGAATGATGAATCATTGCCAGCTTTCGAAACTTCAGGATTGAAGCCTCTGTCTGACAGACAGCCACCCTGGTAAGTGGTGGTGCATAGAAGGTTCTCTGAGGTCCAGAGTGGCCCATGACACTTGCAGCCTTTTAATCACCCGGACAGAACTATGGCTGTACTAACTGTCAGCAAATATGTGGGTTAGATTTCGTTATAGTTGGATGTTTGTATTATTTGGTTTTATTTTTATGGGCGGCATTTCTTTTAACGACTTAGCACTAACTGAGAATACTAGACAGAAGACATGTTCTAGTTCACACAGACATGTAGGCGTTTAAACAGCCACAGGAGTAGATGTTCAACCCCTCCCCACTGAACTGAAGTTAATTGCTAGAACTTATTATAAAGAGGACCTGCCTCCAATGTAACTACTTATTTTGCTTGCAATGGAACGTATATGATACTATGGCTCTGTATCACCTTTTTTGCTTTGCAGGAACTCATTTGTGTTGTTATGTCAGATGTAAACGATAACTACTGCAATATGTAAGATCTGGATTTATCTAAAAAATTATGTTGATTGTTAAGTGTACCTATCTATATAAATGCCAATAAAAAGATATTTTAAAAAACTGTCAGCAGATATATGAGTGTCTCAATCTGAGGAATCTTTGAGTGTGAGGCCCCCCTCTAAGGGCTCTTTACTCATTGTGTAGATACTCCTGTGTTCTTAAAGGCTGCTATAGTCCAAGCCGGTCTGCTGAGTATGAATAGAAAAGTAGCTTAAGTGGCAGAGCGCTCACGAGTTTTTGTTGCGTCTCTGTGCAGGTATTATCTTAAGTATTTTTTCTTCCTTTTACTTCTCATATTGAGAGACCCCTCTGAGATTTTGGCTGGTGGGTTCTTAGATGAGGTGTGCAGGAGCAATCACGGATTGCCAGTGTCGGGTCTGGCGGGAGTAGAGTAGACACTGTACCTGGTCCTCAGTCGCTCAGTAAGAGCCAGTGAGGACCCATCCATCTGCTGTGTCTCAGTCTCTGTGTCTTCAGAACAGTGTAAGTATGATCGGGGGCCTTGACTTCATAATACGTTGTAAGCAGTTCACCTGACTGGGGGGGAAGTACCGTTATGGGGGTGCCTGTGGGTCAAAACAGAATACAAAAAAATGGAATAAAATTCAAGGTCTAGAGAACAAGCTTACCATAAAAAAGCTTGCAATTACAAGACATCATAGACCAACTAATACATTACACAAATGTAAGCATTATTTTCGTCTGAATTAATGGGAATAAAATGTACTGATTCATATATTCGTCTTTTTTATTTTTTGACAAATTAGTCATGTGTGATTGATTTGTCATGTCCAGTCCCTTCCGATCCGGAACTTCTGATTTAACTTTTCCCTTCATAAATAATGGCGAAGCTATATGCTCCTACCCTCTAAAACAATGCACAGTATTATGCCGCCACATCTCAAAGCCCATATCCCAGTGTGATCTCCCCATGTCAGAGTTTCAGAGGAAAACAGTTTCTGATTGTCCTCAAGGTGGGGATGTACCGGGTCAGAGGAAGACCATTTAGCTGTCACACATGCCAGCTCGTGCTGATGCTCTTATAAGACAAGTATGGCTAAGATGCCACCTGTGGTAGCTATCAGATGGCGGGTACAGGCCTTAAATGGCCATTTTTGATTTTGTGGGGAGGGATCCAACTGGAAAGTGGTTATTTTGCCTGGGGTGCTGAGGATCCACACAGCATTCCTGAAGCCAACTATGGAAGGCCCTATTGGTTCGTACTGGGCCAAGACATATATATGTGAAACCTCTTTTGTTTTAATCAACCTGCTTTGAATGCTTGGTTGTGGTGAGGTCGCTGCTATAGAAGTGATGACGCGGACAAATAGCAGAATGCAAGGCAGAAACATGACTGGATGAGCTACTCTTGCCTGACACGAGATGCATCTAGGGAGCTCTTCTCACTACTGCTCTGGGACAACATCCAGGGCATCACCAAGCCTGACAATCACACCCTAGCGCGCTGTGGTGGAGTACAGCGCATCTCCGGTCTCATCCACAGGAGACCCGGGTGTGCTCATGGTTTTCGTGGCCTTTGATCGCTGGGACACTCCTGCTGGAGTAACTATGCGCTTTATAAGCTTCTTTATTTTTATTTATGTTTTACTATTTGTTTTTCAGAAGTCAACAGCAGTTCCATTTGGCTCACCTGTGGGTACAATTAGTTGAGCAAATGGTGCTCCGGAATGTTGCCTAGGTGAAATCCTCACACATCCTTGGCGAAAGGGAGAGAGGTCTGAGGCATTGTTAGATAGCTCTCCCCTGCACCCACTTTTGCTGGTTTTGTTATTGAACACCTATTGTATCAATTACAACAAAAATATAGACATATAGTGGCCTTTGGGTCAGCATTCTTCTCTTGACTAGATGGCTTTCTTGTGTACGTCATTTCCCTGCTTCTTATTCGATTTCTTGCGTTGCTATTCTTTGTCGAGTTTCTGGAGCATCTCTTGTCTTCTGCCTGGATGAAATTTGTTCTTCCACTGCTTATATTTAATTACCTACTTTTTATGTTTCTAGCTCTCTATGGGAGCACATGTGTTTTCATGTGCTGTCGCTTCTTGTGTGCAATTTCCTTATCAAATGCCTCCTTCGCTCTCAGTACTACCTCCAAATCCCCCACCCCCCACCTTGAAATAGCAAATTAAAAGAGAGTAAATTAAAAATAATCGTAACCACAGCACCCTGAAAGTATTTTTGTTTTTAAATTGCAACCACGTCACCCTGTATGTCTATGCGTAAGTGCAGTGGCGTAAGGAAACTTGAAGGGCCCCACCTGCAATGTACATGCAGGCCGCCCCCCCCCCCCCCCCCCCCCAACAGTCCGGAGGTCTCAGGCCAGGGGCCTGTCTCTACCCGCGGGGGGGCTTCGGGGGGCCGTTGTTGCGCCACTGCGTAAGTGCAACAATTCACGCATGTGTATATTGTTAAGCCTCGCTGCACTGGTGTCATGGCGTGCACACACATTGTGCTTTTAAAAAAAAAAATGCTGATACCTTTTAGCATCAGCAAAGGTGCATTTTTTTTATCCTTCTGCAAAAGCATTAGGCAAGCCTATGGGTCTGCTTTACTTTTAAAAGGTGAGACCTATTGGCTTTGCTAATGCTCGTTTGTATTAACTTGTCCAAGACGCCTTACTTTTTGCGCGCTTGAAATCCCTTTCCCTCACTTCATAAAACCTTGCGGCGGGCTCTGTCATCACCTGTCGGAAGATCTGTGTTCCCTTTGAGCCTGCCAGTGCTGTTTTGTGGCAATAAAGTCGTCTTTGAAGCAGCAGCAGCGCTTTCATTGGAGGGCCGAGAGGTCTGGCGGCGGCAGCCTCGCGCGTCCCTCAGATGGCGCGCTTTCAGCGTCACCTTTAATCAGCTGCACATGTTCCGGGGTGGACAGACGGTACCTGGCGCTGGCCAGCCGCACAGAACACGGGGTCGTGCCCCCCGTTTCTTTGATGTTTGCTTTTCTGTAACACAGAACACGTGTCCTGGCCCTCGTTTAGGAGCGTGTTGAAAGGCAGGGGAAATGGAGCCAACCAGAAACATACATTAGGCTTCTTCCTTGAAGCCTGGCCTTCGCGTCAGAATTATTTTATAACCTCTCCAAGGCACACGCGAGTCCCGTCCTTCTGGGCCCCCTTCTCTTTCAAGCGTCACAGGATCCCAATGCATGATGGACCTTACCTTTATCTCAGGTGCGCAGGCGCGTGCCACTATTTAAAGAAATCAGAAGAGCACGTTCAGTCGGGCCTGGTTCCACTAAAACTCAAATATGAAACTTTTGAAACGTGTTTCCTTTCTTAGGTCTGGCTTGACAGCGCAGCTGTTAGTTACTTTATGGGGACAAAATAAATTTGTCTCTGTCCACATGTTGATTAATTGAAAAGCGGTGATTGAATTACTCTCTTTGCCTTGCAGGAAAGCTTTTATGCTTTAAATACTGCAGGGCTCAGCTGCTTATGGTGATAAGCCAATGATCAAGGTTACAGGCCTGAGCCAATCATTGTGAAAAGTTACAACAAAGGCAGTAGTCCTGACTTATTTAATGTGAAATGTATATGTTAACCCCTTCCACGCGCGGAAAATTCCGCCGCGGTGCGAGGGGGGGGCGGGGCTGGGCGTGGCGCTCAGGTACTCAGGGCGGCTTCCGGTCGTCATAAATCACGGTGGGCGTGTGCTCATGACGGCCGGGAGCCGTCCGAACTCCGCCCACTAATTAATTCGCCCGCACAGGCGGGGAATTTGCCGCGCGTGGGCGGAGCGGCAACGGTCGGACGGCTCCCGGCTGTCATGAGCACACGACTACCGTGACTCATGACGGCCGGGAGCCGTCCTGAGCATGGAAGTGGTTAAAGCCAATAGACTTTTAACGGTGGATGAATGTTACTATGTTAAAGCCCGTAGCCATGTTTTTTTTTTTTAACATGGACTCTCACAGATGTTTAGTAGCCATGCTTTTGATTTTGGTTACACCTTTGGCAAAGTCTGCAGTGGCGCTCCTTCGTTAAGGCGGAGAAGCGTCACCCCACTGCTTTTAAGCAGTATAAATAAAGGAAAAAAAATGATAATAACTGAATTATTATCATTTTATTTTTTTCCTTTGTGAGGCAGCTTTGCGGGTGGGGCGGGGCTGCTCTGCTGACAGAGCAGGGGAGGAGTGCTTTGCACTACCTACGTGCCCATGAATGTTTGGCCTGACCATCTAGGGGGCAATGGGTGGAGAACATGCCCAGGCCCTCAGTCCCCGTCTGAGTGCCGAACCACGGTGCTTAGACCAATCGCAAATCTGCATTGCAGCTCTGTGATTGGCTTAGGGGAGCCTGGGTGCTTCCTGGGTGCTCTGTTCCTGTTATGGGAGAGACGACGGTGGAGAGAGCGACGAGACACAGTGAGTAGGTACTTTTTTTTTCTTTACCCCATTCCCTCCCTCCCCCGATCTGCGCCAGGCACCACTGAAACTCTGGGGGGTTGAACTGTGATAATCCTTGTTAGACACTCTTAGTAGGAATTGTATGTTGTTTTGTTATCTTTAATTTTGTATACATTTTATAATTTCATGATTGTACCCATTATAATTGCCTTATGGAAAAGCTTAGGCGCAGTACATCAGGTTGGATTGTCTATTGAAAGAGCCCATTGGAAGAAGCTTTAGGTATGTTTGGTTCACTGGAAAAAGTTATGTCTGACCCAGTAGGTCTCATATGTTTAAAAATTTCAACAAAGTCAGTTGACCTGACATTCATTATGAAAAGCATTAGGTAAAGCCAGTAGTCTTTAAGGGTGGATTATTATCATACTCTGATAAAGCCTGTAGGCATGTCTTTGTTATGAGGAATCTCACAGATTACTGTAGCAGTCATGGGTTTTGGTACTGATTGCTCTTTCTGAGAAACTCTGGGGGTTGAAGATTTGCGTTCTGATACTCCTTGTTAAACCCTCGTAGGATGGTTGTATGCTACTTTGCCAACTGTAATTCTGGACATACTTATAAATGTATCACTGATGCCTGATGGTTGCCTTGTGGAAAGCTTATGCTCAATATAGCAGGCCTGAGTTGGTTATGGTGACAGTCTAACACTAAAGCCTTTAGGCCTGGTGGGTTCAGTGGGAGAAGTTATGTCGGATACTATAGGTTTTATCTGTTTGTTGTGAAGTGTTGTGAGAAAGGTGTGAGAAGTTGGCCTGGCATATGCTGTTCACTAGTTATAGTGGGCACCTTGCACCAGTCCAAACAACCCTTATTGATGATAGGTTTAAAGACAACCTTTATTGAAAGCTATCCTAGTGGTAGCTATGGAGAGCAGCCTTCAGGCTGAGTATTGAAGGAGTGTAAAGCAGCTTGGTTTACCAGATTATAACCTCTTGAATTACTAAATGAAAGGAGATCCACACAAGGTATATATTAAATATATGTATTTATTTCTAAACACTCACTACTAATCTCTTTATGAGATTAGAGTCCAAGATACACAATAATACAGTTCTAAAACGACAGTAAATAGCACAATATACAATGGCCCCTAGGGGCGGACCACACCATATATTAAGAAAGTGGTATAAGAACCACGACTTGACTAGACACAGTGCCAAGAGCACGTAGAATCGCTGCGACCCCAAGGAACTACCCAAGGTAGTGACACAGGAGACCCACGGGGGACGTGTGCAGTGTAAGAACACAGCTGCGAGCCCCGTACTATTCTATGGGAAAGTCGCGGTTGGAATTTTAGAAGTTAAGGACACTTAGGAGAGGACTTTGAGCAAATCCCTTTAGACTTAGGGCATTCTAGGGCCTGCACCCACGGGAGCACCGTAGTACTCGAGTTACCTCACCCAGGGAAGCCTGGTGAAGAGTTGTCAAATAGTGTTGGGAATCGTCGTTGATTTCAATGGCGATCTGCTGCAAAGTGCTGCTGCCGGGAAGGAGAAAAGTGTCCGGTGTGTTCCAAGCCTGGATCGAAAACCAGAAGAACCTGAAAGCAGAGGGGACGGAGTCTGGGTCACTTGCCAGTGACCAGGGTCACGATAGACGAATGCCCACCGATGTCGCGTGTTTCAGGTGCGAAGAGGGGAAGCTTGACTCTGCAGCCACGAGGACCAGGAGGTGGGTTCGAGCTGTCCCACGAAGGATGTCGTGTGCTGCGGTGTCGGTGCCTGGATTGGACCCAACAAGCCTTGGCAACAGCAACCCACACAGGAAGAGAAAAGATACTTCGGTGCTGACCATCAAGGTCCTGGGGACTCCCCAAGCAATGGAGAGTCAGGGCACGTCTGGAGCAACCAGGTAAGCCCAATTAAAGTTAAAGTTGCCTTCACAGGAACCCACCAGTCGACGGACCAGAGATCGCGAAGGGACCTCGAGAGAAAACACAAAGGGCCAGCTCACGGAACACTCGTGTAGTGTAGGTGGGCAATCTTTGGTGCAACTGCTGCTCTGGGTCAGGGCTACAAGTAACCCAAAGCTCAGCTGCAGGAGTCCTTGGAAAGCTGATGCTTCTGCAAAGAGACGCGGTGTCCAGGGGTTCGGGTTGCACGTCGCCACAAGGGATACAGGCCTCAGACTTGCTGTGGGCACTGATCGACCTCGGAAACCCACCTCCTGTGTTGCAAAATTCAACATAATTCAAGCAAATCTGTGAGAAGATGGCCTGGCAAATGCTGTCTCCTAGTTATAGGGACACCTTGCACCAGTCCAATTCGACTCTTATTGATGATAGGTTTAAGACAACCTCTAAAGAAAGCTATCCTAGTGGTAGCTGTGGAGAGCAGCCTTCAGGTTAAGTCTTGAAGGAGTGTTAAGCTTATTGTTTTACCATAATAACCTCTTGAATAACCAAATGAAAGAGTAGCCCACACAGGTATATATATAAAATATATGTATTTATTCTAGACAGAATCCCACAGTCTCTTTATGAGGCTAGTGGCAAAGTTACAATTCAAACAAGCATTTATAAACACAATAAATAGCACAGGAATCACAGGGCCCCGGGGGGGACCAAACCATATATCAAAAAAGTGGTATAAGAACCACGACAATTCTACAGACAATGCCTAGGGCATTTAGGATCGCTGGCCCCTTAAGAATCCACCCCAGGTTATGAGGAAGGGGACCCACGGGAGGCGCGCGCAGTGGAAATAGCTGCTATCGGGATCTCTATTAAAGCCTATGGAGAATGTCGCGGTTTGATTTACACAGATTAAAGTCACTTCTAGCAGGAGTACAAAGTTAAAACTTTAGACTTAAGCTTTTGAGGAGCCCACTACCACGAGAGTACCGAGGTACCACTGTTACCTGCCCCAGGGAAGCCGGGTGCATAGGTCGTTTTCGATGTCAGGTCGCGGGCTGATTTTCAATGGGAAAATGTTCAAAAGTGCTGCTAGCCAAAGCGTCGATGATGCCGTGAAGATTGAAGTTGTAGAAGTTGAAGAGAAGAACCTGAAAGCAGAGGGGACAGAGTCTGGGTCACGGCACAGTGACCAGGGAGCTCAAAGCAAAGAGCCCTTCAATGTCGGATGCTTCAAGTGGAAAGAGGTGTAGCTTGGATCTGCAGGCACGGGCTCCGGGAGGCTTCAAGGAAGGCCAGCTTCTGGAGGGCGACTCTCCCACGTCGGATGAGGGTCGCTGCGGTGTTAGTGTCCGGATTGGATCCACTAAGCCTTGGCAACCGCAACCCACGCAAGATGAACAAATCAGCTACTGGTGCAGACCCACGAGGTCTGTGAGAGGTCTCCTTTGGAGAGACTGTAGAGCAGGCCTGGAGCAACCTCGACTTGTGGGCTCGGGCCCACAAGTCGAGAGACAAGGGACCGCGGAAGGCAGCAAAATGGAGTGTGTAAAAGGAAGCCCACGGGCCACCGGAGGGGGCTAGGGCGCTGATCTTTGGCACGGATGCTGCTTGGTGGTTGGCTCGATAATGGGCCAAAGCACAACTTCCCCACTGGTCAGGGTTGTGTGCTACACAAGAGGTGGCCGGTGTCCTGGGGTATTGGGAATCTCGGCACCCACGCGGTCCACGGTACACAGGTTTGCCGTGCACACTCACTGGCCTCTGGGATGCTTAGGAAACCCACCTCAAGGGTGCTGGAAGCCGTCGAAGTCTGTAGGAGCAGCGAGGTTCCAACCGGGTCACTTGCAGTGTTTCAGGTGCCTGCCAAGCAGGGGGATAACTCCTTTATCCCAAGGGAGATTTCTTCCGTCAGCTGGGCAGCAGCAAGTCGAAGGTCAAGACTGTAAAGTTCAAGATTAATCTGAGGCTCTGGGGCCACGTTATTCTCCTTTATCCCCAAGATTAGGGGAGTGTCCAGAGTAGTGTCCACCAATGAGTGGTGAGGCGGGAAAGGGTGGATACACCCTCTCCCCTTTGTGTGTTTCCCGCCTGGGCGAGGGGCAGGATGCCCCTGAACCGGTTCCAAGCGGTGTATGCAGAATGAGGGCTCTGCAGCTGCCTACGTGCAACTCTGAAAGGACATTTGGTGCACCCACCCTGGTCCAATCCACATTATCCTGTCTGGGGAGATGCTAGCACCTCCCTGCCACGGGAGCCCTATTGTCCAGCTGGCGAGGCTGGGGTTTTGTGGAGTCGTGTGGGTGGCGGGTAGTAGCCATTTTGTACTACATGTGTACTTTTAAATTGGTGTCTAAATTCTGCCGCTTTTCCCATATCGCCCCTCTAGCAGGGGGGAATCGTACCCTCATGCCCATGGCTGGACTGGGGGTATGATTCCTACATGTTTGACACCAAACACGATATGGTTCTGTGTAGCCATTCTCAAGTTATCGCGCTATCGCGATAGACTTATAATGCGGTTAAGAGTATATGGTATGGCTACACTACAAACAACCCAGCAATGATTTTACGAAGGTTGCAGGGAGGCCCTACTCATGTAGGGGTCCCCCCTCACACATACCTCAGCACCCTGACTTGTAGGATTAGCAAGGCCTGCCATAGGGGTGACCCATGAGAGTACATGTGTTGTATTGGGGTGGGATATAGGGTACCTAGATCCCTGTAAGGGGTGCTAGCACCACCTTACCCAGACTACAGTAGTGGTCTGGTGGTGTCAGTTTGTATGGCTGTCCCAGGGTGGCACAATAAGTGCTGCAGCCCTGGTAGGCCTACTGAGGGACCCATGCCCTGGGTACCTAGGGTACCATCTACAAGGGACTGTCAGGGCATCCTCAGCATCCAATTGGTTTGTACCTAGGGTACTTCACATTAGTTTTAGGGAGAAAGCAGATAGGCTGGGGTCCTGGATAGCAGGATCCCAGCCAGACTAGTCAAAAACCACTCAAATACCAGGCAAAAAGTTGGGGGCAACCATTAGTCAGATTCCACCTCCCTACAAAATCATAACATATTCAATTTGATAAACAGACAATGTTCAATTGAAACATTTAATTGAAAAAAGTTTTACTTCACAATTTTTTTCATTTTTCATTCTTTTGTTGAAATGAAAAAACAAAAGAAAGAAAAATGAAAAAATTGTGAAGTAAAACTTTTTTCAATGAAATGTTTGAATTGAACATAGTCTGTTTTTCAAATGGAATATGTTATGATTTGCTTGTTGACCCACAAAACAGATTGATAATGAGAAATTCAGTTCATTAAGTTGAACAGCAAAGTAGGTAAGAGACTCTTCCTACTTTTGATAGAAACTGATTTGAATTTATGTTAAACCAGATTGGTCGCACACTGCTACACCTACCAGGCGTGTTCCCCCAATGAAAATGGTCCCTGAAGGTCAGCGTCGGCGGATACACCTATGCTCGAGTGTGAATGCAAGTATGCGTGGCGTGTGCCATCCCTGGACACGTGTTTCGAGGTAGTTGCCTCTCATCAGCAGGGAGTAGGAAAATGTGTGGGGTTGCTGTGTAAGCTGCTAAAATCGTTATCAGGTCTAGTACCTCTCGTAGCGCACAGGTGCGTAACCATGAGTCCGTCGACTCCACCGGCTCAAGGGAGCCTGAATATAAAGTTAAACCAGATTGGTCGCACACTGCTACACCTACCAGGCGTGTTCCCCCAATGAAAATGGTCCCTGAAGGTCAGCGTCGGCGGATACACCTATGCTCGAGTGTGAATGCAAGTATGCGTGGCGTGTGCCATCCCTGGACACGTGTTTCGAGGTAGTTGCCTCTCATCAGCAGGGAGTAGGAAAATGTGTGGGGTTGCTGTGTAAGCTGCTAAAATCGTTATCAGGTCTAGTACCTCTCGTAGCGCACAGGTGCGTAACCATGAGTCCGTCGACTCCACCGGCTCAAGGGAGCCTGAATATAAAGTTAAACCAGATTGGTCGCACACTGCTACACCTACCAGGCGTGTTCCCCCAATGAAAATGGTCCCTGAAGGTCAGCGTCGGCGGATACACCTATGCTCGAGTGTGAATGCAAGTATGCGTGGCGTGTGCCATCCCTGGACACGTGTTTCGAGGTAGTTGCCTCTCATCAGCAGGGAGTAGGAAAATGTGTGGGGTTGCTGTGTAAGCTGCTAAAATCGTTATCAGGTCTAGTACCTCTCGTAGCGCACAGGTGCGTAACCATGAGTCCGTCGACTCCACCGGCTCAAGGGAGCCTGAATATAAAGTTAAACCAGATTGGTCGCACACTGCTACACCTACCAGGCGTGTTCCCCCAATGAAAATGGTCCCTGAAGGTCAGCGTCGGCGGATACACCTATGCTCGAGTGTGAATGCAAGTATGCGTGGCGTGTGCCATCCCTGGACACGTGTTTCGAGGTAGTTGCCTCTCATCAGCAGGGAGTAGGAAAATGTGTGGGGTTGCTGTGTAAGCTGCTAAAATCGTTATCAGGTCTAGTACCTCTCGTAGCGCACAGGTGCGTAACCATGAGTCCGTCGACTCCACCGGCTCAAGGGAGCCTGAATATAAAGTTAAACCAGATTTAGTCCGTCGACTCCACCGGCTCAAGGGAGCCTGAATATAAAGTTAAACCAGATTTTAGTCCGTCGACTCCACCGGCTCAAGGGAGCCTGAATATAAAGTTAAACCAGACGGTTGCTTGGCGGCCCTCTCTTCCACCCCTAACTATTTTCTCTACTGAGGAGGGAAGTTATCCCGAAACCCGAGCCATGTCTCGGGCGATATTTTAAAACCCGGGACATGTATCGGGTCTAGAGATCATCAGTTCAACAAGTACTTACTTGCACCCACTGGGGTGAACCACTCAAGAACTCCATCAGAGATCATCAGTTCAACAAGTACTTACTTGCACCCACTGGGGTGAACCACTCAAGAACTTCATGTACCAGCTTCCCTTGGGGCGACCCGGAGGAGGAGCTAGCGGAGTGCGGTCCATTGCGGTTGTTGATTTGAATTTATGGTCATAGAGGCATTCTTTCTAAACCCAATGTTAACCGATTCCGGCCTCTAGGTTCCCTAATTGAATCAATCCCCATGTTTTGAAAAAGCATTAGTGTAGGCACTAGCCTACGAGGGAGTTCTTCCTTAAAAATAACCTCAATAGACTCCGGAACCTTTTTTAAGAGGGCTGACATGACTATTGCTGTGGTTGTGATGTGTCTGTATGTGTGCCGATTACTGTAGCAGAAGGGTGGTTCTGTGCTGCGGTAGATTTGTAGGTTGTTGTGCATTTTATGTATTACAGTGGATATGAGTTGCTGTGGCCCATTTGAGCTAGTCTGTGATTTGTTATGTATATGTAGGTTGATGCAGGTGTGTTGGTTGGTGGATCTACTGTGGATATGTGTATTACTTTCATTGTGTGTGTTGCTGGATATGGGGCAAGGCCCGGCTGTTGTGGTTACCCTGGCTGCTGTAGATGTGGGGCATGCTGTGAGTGCTGATGCTGCTGTGTTTGTAAGTTGATGTGGATATTTAGGCACCAGTAGATGTATGGCTGATGCAAATTGTGGTTTGCTATGGATGTGTTTGTGTGGAAGTTGCTGTGAGTTGAATGCTTGGATTCCGGTACATTGTGAGTTGGTGTTTGGTGGGTTAGTGTTTGTTAGAAGGTTGAATGGATTTATTTGTAGGTTCTTGTGGATATGTAGATGGTTTTGAGCATAGAGGCAGTAGTAGACGTTTGAGTGTCTGTATCATGGTTACTCTCTTCTGTGACTAACTGTTGCCATGAAGCTTGCTCTATGTGGTTGTTTTTTGTGCATGTGGAGGTTGCTGTGACCGTAACTTCCTGGGATGTATTGGTTAGTCTGTTTGGTAGGATTTCTGAGTCAATAGATCACTCTGGGTATGTTGGGTGTGTGTGATGGGGATTGCGTTCTGTGGAGGTGTGAGTTAATGTGCGTGTCATGGTTGTTCTGCCTCTGGAGATTGTGTGTGGCTGTGTTACACCAGGAAAAGAATAAATAAATCAGGCCATTTACAGCATTAGCAGAAAAAAAGATACGGCTGACCCGCATGACACGTTTTCTATTCAGTCCAACAGTATTTATGGCTATGCCCCTATTCATGTTTTATTAATGTGCATTTTTACTTGAATGCCTTTATAAGTTCACTATTGTAAAGAGAAAGGCGGTTTTAAAGCATTCTTTCCTCCGAGCTTTTGTGACCTTTCCCCAGCCCCCCAAACGCCTCCTTTTAAACCATCACTCTCCTCCTCATTGTCAGTGTCCAACATGATAAGAACCCCTCTCCCAGATATCTGCTTATTTCATTAAAGGGTGGTGATGGACATGAAATTTAGATATAAATGCATGAATAATTCCAGTCTGAGATGCGCTTCAACTTTGACATGTATTGATGTGATTGGGCATACTGTGGCAGGAACCCTTAAAATGAGAGGGATCTTTTCCAGGGTGAAGTGGGGAGAAAGCTAGAGCAACGTAGCTCAGTGGGTTAGGACTCATAGTTTACATAAGTGTAACTCACACATCACAGGCATATGTTCCAGTGCCTCACCTCAGGTTTTAATGCTTCATATGCTGATACAAAGTGTAGGTTGGCCGGAGCTATCTCAGAAGCATGCATTCATAATAACTAGATTTTGGAATAATGGGGTTAATTATGAGTATTGAAACAATACCAGGCGGCGTTATTCAACTTTATTTTAGTCAATCTGGGAAGGAAGACCATCTGAGTGGGCCCTTAGGTCGTGATCCGTGCTGCTTGCGCGCCGATGTCATCAGCAGACACGTAGCACATTGATCTGTCACCAGCAGAACTGACAATTCGGGGAGAGGGTGTGGCTGAACAACCAGAGCTACTGACTTTCGAACTGGGGAACAGGGTTCGAGTCTCGGCGGCCACTCAACATCCCGTGATTGTGGGCAAATCATTTAATCTCCCTGAGCCTACCAAAAAACGAATGTGTACTCCTATTATGTAACTGATGCTCATGTAAAGCGCTTCAATACTTTCGGGTCGAGTTCAGCAATGTTTGATAGCACTTACATCTATCTGCCAGGCATTGCTTTCTATACTCCCACAAAGGCGTAAAACGACAAAACATACAGATGTTAAGATGCAGCAAAGACGAATCTCTGTGCTGCGCATATTGATTTAATGTCGAGGCCGTGAGGTGGTCCATGTGCCTAGACTCGGCATGCCTTGGTCTCGGCACTTGCGCGGCTGCTCCAACCGCTGCCTGCCTGCAGCCCCTCAGCAGCAGCGATTCCAGCTGTCACCGGCAGCCTCTTTGATTCATGCTTTTAATCACAGTCCCCTGAGTGACAGCCCAGTGCATCACCTCCTAACGGCTCCTTCATCTCCGGGCCCTGCCTTGTCCTTCCTCGTCCCTCATTGGCTCACAGAGGACAGTGGGGAGCAAAACCAATTAGCAGAGGAAACAACTCGGCTACACAGGCGATTAATCTTGTAATCGCCTTGTGTTCAGGACGCAGTCAAAAACCAGAAATACGTTAACTACGAATTTGTTTTATAACGGTTTCCCTGCCCCGCCTCTTTCGACGCCTTTTTTTCCCGCCCTTAATTTTCTCCAGCACCCAGATGCTAGCTAGCCCCACATTGGGAGCGGATGCCGGCTGGCAATGGCCGTGTTGCAAGCCACAGAAACCCGTCCGCTACTGCCAAACAAGGGAAATCGTTTGCTGTACCGGGGCTGTGAGAAGTTGGCCTGATATGTAGTGCTCACTATTCTAGTGATCACTGTGTATCATTCCAAACGACCCTTATTGATGATTGGTTGTAAGTCAACCTTTTAGACCAGCTATCCTAGTAGCGTGGATACGAGCAGTCTTAGGCTAAACTCTAGAGGGCGTGTTAAGCCAGCTGTTTACCATCACATATACCCCTTGAACACCAAGTGAAAGGACACCACACAAGTTGTTATGAAAATAAAAGGATATTTATTTATAACAAGACTACCCTGGCTCTTTATGAGTCAGGGAGCTAAGCACAATACAAAACTCTTAGGAAAATACTACTGGTTGCACAATTTACACAAATGCCCGAGGGGCACGGGAAACCATCTACACTTACAGGGAAATGCGAATGGATAGAGTCTGGAGGTACTGATTCCGGAGTGTTCCGATCAGTGGGACTAAACGAAAAAGGAACTAGACACTTGTAGAGCGAACCTGCGATGGAGCACTGAAATGCTCAAGTTACCTAGCCCAGAGGCTGCGGCTGCGTGAAGTTCGGCAAGATGTCGGGAGTCCTCGTGTAGTCTCAGGAGCCTGAAAGAAGAAGTTGCTGGCAGGCGACCAGTGACGATGTTCAGAGCGATCCAAGCCTGGATCGGTGATGAAGGAAAACCTGAAAGCAGAGGGGACTCAGTTCTCAACCGCTAGCCAGCGATCATGTGGGTACCAGGAGGGTACCGGCTGAAGTCACCTCGACCAGGTGAGTGGGTGACGTCGGACTCGGCTGTTCCTCAGACCAGGAGGCGCGGCGGCGACCAGGATGGAGGGCGAGCTGTCCCACGAAGGTGTCTGCTGTCGATGATGCTGGGCCCAGGAAGGGGCAGCGGATCTTGGCAGTGGCAACCCACGCGGGGGAGTCAAGATGGCGTCGGGAGTGGACCAGGAGGGTCCGTGGTACTCCTCTGTTGAAGGGGAGCAAGAGCCAGTCTGGAGCAACCAGACTAGTGATGAAAACAATCTTTGCGCGTCGTGTAGAGGGCCACAAGCCGGTCGGCAAGTGGTCGGACAACGCGGTGAGCAGCAAGGAGCGGAAGGGCCCCCACGCAGATCTCGGAGATGCTGGGGAGGCAGACTTCGATGCTGGAGCTGCTCGGGGTTAGGGTTTCTCAAACCCTAGGTGCACTCACTCGAGGGTCCCTCGGTGGGCGTGCTAGATAAGCGTCGTGCAGGTTCTGAAGATGGCCGGTCCCGCAGTCTCGTCACACCTACGACTCTCAGCTGGGCTGATGAGGCAGGTAAAAGGTCAGAGATGGCAGGGACTCGGGTCTCGTCGAGCTGGGCAGTCTTGATCCGTAGGAGAGACGTACAGCAAACCGCAAGCGCTTAGGTGGTGCCTGCTGGTGCAGGGTGGCTACTCCTTAGCCACAAGGGAGAGTCTTCAGAAATAGTCAAGAGTTCCTTTCGCGGAAAGTAGTTCGTGATTCGGAGTTATCCGATTATCTGATTATCCAATTTGGGAAGGGGACTCGCTCCTACCTTTATTCTAAGAAAAGGGGTTGGCCCGTGACTAGGTTCTACCTATGGGTGGAGCCAGGAGGGGGGTGGTTACACCCCTATCCTTTGTCCGGCTTCGCGCCAGCTCAGGGGCTGGTGTGCCCCCGAAACTGGTTTGAGCCGGGCTATGCACAGTGAGCACCGGGGTGCCACTTGCAATCACCTTCCTTTCAGCCCTGCCTACCTGGAATACACAAACCCTGTCTGGGACGGTGCTAACACCGCCCTTGACAGGAAACCCTTTGTCCAAGCTCCCCTTGCTGGAAGGTCCCCCAGCAGCAGGAGGTCAGACTTGTGTCTGGTGGCAGCATCCATTTTGTGATGCTGAGGCTTGAGTCAACTTTAACCGGGGTTCAAGGTTACTTCCATGTCGTGTCCCTCTAAAAGGGGGGAATGCTAACCCCGTCACCAGGACTGGCGAGGGGTTCGTATTCCCATTCGTATGACACCTTACTCGACATGTATAGGTGATGCGATGCCAAAGTTAGCAAATAACCGCAAGGATTATAATGCATTAAAAGTAGTTGGCCCGCGTCACCATGGAACGGCTATTAGGACTTGGTTCCGCAAGCCGTCGACGGGCTCAGCTCGCGCCAGAGCACCGTCCCACATGATTCCCTGCACTCTGCCTTCAGGATTGATAAGGCCTGCTATAGGAGTGACTGATAGGAATCCATGTGTCCATTTTAGGGTTTAGGTGTAGGAATACTACACCTACAGCAACGGGTGATTACACCACGTGGCCCCAGCTGTCGTGCAGCCAGTTGTGTCAGATTTGGGCGGCCATTCCAGGGGTGGCATAATACATGCTTCAGCCCCTGGTAGGCCCTGGGTACACCGATGCCCTGGATACCTGTGGTATGCTGAGACAGGGACTGACAAGGCGGCCCAGTTCCAATTAGTGGATGCACCTAATGTACATGTGTGATAATTTCGAGAGAGAACAGCTAGGCTGTGGGTCTGATTGGCAGGCCCACAGCCGGAGAAAGTCGTAAACCAATGAAGCAAAAGCAAAAAATCTGGGTGATCATAGGATTGCAGACCCTACTCTCCTACATGACCCCCCCCCAAACTTTGGGACAATAAGCTAACCTTGACCAGGTGAGTCTTCTTGCTCTAAGTGGAAATACCTGGAGAGCCCATCTGCATTGCCATGATCAGTGCCAGGTCTATGCTCCACTGTGAAGTCCATCCCCTGTAGGGAAATGGACCACCTAAGTAGTTTGGGGTTTTCACCCTTCATTTGATTTAGCCACAAGAGGGGCTTATGGTCGGTCTGAATCTTGAAGTGAGTGCCAAACAAGTATGGCCTCAACTTCTTCAGGGCCCAAACCACAGCAAAGGCCTCCCTCTCAATAGCTGACCAATTCTTCTCTCTGGGGGTCAGCCTCCTGCTAATAAAAGCTATGGGCTGGTCATGACCATCAAAATTCAATTGCGATAGAACAGCTCCCACACCCAGCTCCGAAGCGTCTGTTTGGACAATGAATGGTTTGGAGTAGTCTGGACTCTTTAGGATAGGTGCTGTGCACATGGCCTGCTTTAGGTCATCGAATGCCTTCTGACAGCTTGCTGTCCACTGAACTTTTTTTGGCATTTTTTTACTTGTCAGGTCGTTTAGCGGGGTCACAATGGATCCATAATTTCTGACAAATTTCCGGTAATAACCAGTCAGGCCCAAGAAAGCTCGAACCTGAGTCTGGGTGGTTGGAGGAGCCCAGTCCTGGATGGCCTGTATTTTGCTCTCCAATGGTTGAACCTGGCCTCCACCTACAAGGTGGCCCAGGTATACAACCTGTGTCTGCCCTATCTGGCACTTGGTGGCCTTGATAGTGAGGCCTGCCTTCTGCAGGGCCTCTAACACTTTACTCAGGTGGACCAGGTGATCCTCCCAGGTGGAGCTAAAGACAGCGATATCGTCCAGATACGCCGCACAGAAGTCGTCCAACCCAGTGAGAACTCGATTCACCAGCCTTTGGAAGGTGGCAGGTGCATTTTTCAAACCAAAGGGCATTACCACGAACTGATAATGCCCACCCGGGGTAGAAAATGCTGTTTTGGGCTTGGCCTCCTCAGCTAACCTGATTTGCCAATACCCAGCTGTCAGGTCAAACGTACTTAAGTAGTTGGCCGAGGCCAACCGGTCGATAAGTTCGTCTGCTCTCGGTATCGGGTGGGCGTCAGTCTTAGTGACTGCATTGAGGCCTCTGTAGTCCACGCAAAACCTCATCTCTTTCTTACCGCCCTGGGTGTGAGGTTTTGGCACGAGCACTACGGGACTAGCCCAGGGGCTGTCCGAGGGTTCAATGACTCCCAGCTCCAACATTTTCTGCACCTCTGTCTTGATGCAGTCTCTGACATGATCAGGTTGCCGATAGATTTTACTCTTTACGGGCAGACTGTCCCCAGTGTCGACCTCGTGGGTACACCACTTGGTCTGACTGGGTGTCAGAGAGAACATATGTCGAAAGGATTGAAGAACCTGTTTACAATCCTCTTGTTGATGTCCAGAGAGGCTGCCACAAAAGACAACACCATCTACTGATCCATCGTCAGGGTTCTGAGAGAGCAGGTCTGGGAGAGGGTCACTCTCCTCCTCCTGTCCCTCATCTGTGGCCATGAGCAAGCCCATGCCCTCCCTGTCGACATATGCCTTGAGCCTGTTTACGTGGAGCACCCTGTGGGGGCTCCGGGGAGTTCCCAGGTCTACCAGGTAGGTGACCTCTCCCTTTTGCTCAATGATCGTGTGGGGCCCAGACCATTTGTCTTTGAGTGCTGCTGGGGCCACTGGCTCCAGCACCCACACCTTCTGTCCAGGCTGGTACACAGTCAGGACAGCCTTTTGGTCGTGCCAAGCTTTCTGTAATTCTTGGCTCGCCTCAAGGTTTTTAGACGCCTTTTCCATGTACTCCGCCATCCGCGAGCGGAGACCGAGCACATAGTCCACAATGTTTGATGCCGGCTTTCTGAGAGGTCTCTCCCATCCTTCCTTTACCAAACAAAGGGGTCCCCTTACAGGATGTCCGAACAGAAGCTCAAAAGGGCTGTAGCCAACCCCCTTCTGCGGGACCTCTCTGTAGGCGAACAAGAGGCAGGGGATCAGGACATCCCATCTTCGCCGAAGCTTTTCAGGTAGTCCGTGAATCATCCCTTTTAGGGTCCTGTTGAATCTCTCAACAAGCCCATTGCATTGTGGGTGATAGGGTGTGGTGAATTTGTAGTTGACACCACATTCCTTCCACATAGCAGTCAGATATCCCGACATGAAGTTTGCACCTCTGTCTGAGACGACCTCCTTCGGGAAGCCCACTCTGGAGAACACTCCAAGTAGGGCCCGTGCCACCACAGGTGCTGTAGTGGTCCGAAGGGGAATAGCTTCAGGATACCTGGTGGCGTGGTCCACCACCACCAGTATGAACTTGTGCCCTGATGCTGTCTGGGGTTCCATTGGTCCGACAATGTCGATCCCCACTCGTTCAAAGGGTACCCCCACCACTGGTAGTGGTATGAGGGGGGCCTTTGTCGTGCCACCTGACTTACCACTGGCTTGGTAAGTGACACAGGAGCGGCAAAACTCCTTCGTATCTTCGGACATGTGGGGCCAGTGAAAGTGTGGAACAATTCTGTCCCAAGTCTTATTCTGGCCTAAGTGACCTGCAAGGGGAATCTCGTGGGCCAAGGTGAGAAGGAAACCTCTCAGAGACAAGGGGATGACCAGCCTCCTGGTCGCACCAGGTTTGGGGTCTCTTGCCTCGGAGTACAGGAGTCCATCGTCCCAGTACACTTTGTGGGTACCTGTGGCGTTCCCTGCAGCCTCAGCAGCGGCCTGCTGTCTGAGGGGTTCAAGTGAGGGGCAGTCTAACTGTGCCTTCCCCAGGTCTTCCCTGGAGGGTCCCCCTGAGCCCAGAAACTCAACCTGACCAGGTTCAAGCTCTTGCGGCTCAGTTTCCCTCAGTTCTTTAAGGTCAGCCTCCTCGGAGACTTGATCCACGACCTGGGGCAAGGGGGAAGGCGAAGCCTTACCCTTACTGCTCCTTTTCTTGGGAGGTGTCTGGTCCGTCCTTCCAGGATCCAGCACCTGTTCAGTGGGGCATCTTTTGGCCTGTGACCTGGTCACAGCAAGGACATGTGCTGGCAAACCTAACATTTCCATGTGAGTCCTCTGCTCCACTTCTGACCATTGTGACGTTTCCAAATCATTGCCCAACAGACATTCTACGGGGAGGTCTGAACTAACCACAACCTTTTTCGGGCCACTTACCCCTCCCCAGGAGAAATCAACAACTGCCATACTGTGATTGGTAGTGACGTTGCTGGCATTGGTCACTAGGTAACTGGTACCTAGCATGATCTGTCCAGGGTCCACAAAGTTAGGCGTCACCATGGTGACACTGGCACAAGTGTCCCTGTAGGCCTGAGCCACTCTTCCATTTATCAAAGGTGTCTGCCTGTATTTGCCCAAAGTATTGGGACTGGCATCAGGGGACATATCCATATCCCCTGTACAGACAAGGACGGCCTGAGTGAGCGTGCCGACTAAGTCGTCACTCCCCTCGGTTCCCAAGGTTAACCCAACTAATGCCTTGGGAGGCGCACTACCACTGCTGACTGTACTAGGGGGCGCAGGTGCCTTAGGGGCTGCAGTGGTAGGAGTTTGCCCTCCTTTCTTGGTGCACTCACTAAACCAGTGAGTCTTACTTTTACAGTATTGGCACCACCTTTTTGACTGGCCTTCTTGAGTCTTCTTCTTCTGTGAAGCCTGACCCCCACCCTCTTTGGTTTGTTGGGGACCGGTCGAAGACTTCTGGTCATTTTGTTCGTTCTTGTTACCCTTTTGGTCTGCTTTCTTCTGACCACCCTGGTTCTGATTCTGGTTCTGCTTGACCCTTGTTCTGACCCATCTGTCTGCCTTCTTTCCCAATTCTTGGGGAGAGGTCAGATCCGAGTCGACAAGGTGCTGATGCAACAATTGGTTCTGATAGTTGTTTAAAATCTGTTCTCGCATGATAAGATTGTACAATCCTGTGTAATCAGTAACCTTGCTACCCAGCAACCAGCCTTCCAAAGCCTTAGTGGCACAATCGACAAAGTCAGCCCAATCCTGAGACTGAATTTTCTGGGTGTCCCGGAACAGCACCCGGTACTGTTCCGTGGTTAAGCCGAACCCATCAATCAGTGTGTTCTTCAGGACTTGGTAGTTGTTAGCATCCTCAGCTCTTGTAGTGAGGAGCTTGTCCCTTCCTTTACCTTCAAAGGAAAGCCACAGTATAGCTGCCCACTGACTTGGGGGGACGCACTGGACAGTGCAGGCCCTCTCCAAGGCAGTTATCCACTTGTGGATGTCGTCCCCTTGTTTAAAGGGGGGCACGATTTTACTCAGGTGTCTAGTGTCTATACCCCTGTCTTTCTCTCTATTGAGAATGCTGCCACCAGTGGGATCTAACCCACTTAATTTCTGCTCTCGGGCTAAGGCAAGTCTTTCTTTGGCGAGGGCAAGTTCTTCCCGCTCGATCCTCAGATTGACCTCCCGCATCTTCGCTTCATGCTCCCTCCTCTGAGGGGAAGTCATTCCTCTCTGAGAAGGTGCCTGAGAGACATGTGTATGAACCGATCTGCCAGAGCCTCTGGAGAGAGACCTAGCTCGTCCGTTCCCAAGGTTAAGCCTGCTTGAGCGTGGGCCCGGGGCTCCCCCAGTTCCATTCTCATGCCTGCTTAAGTTGGTCCTTGTAAGCCTGCCGACTACCACTGGACCTTTGTCTGCCTCGTCTCCCGATAACTCGTCCTCGTCCTCCTCCTCTGTGTGGAGGTCGAGGTCGGGGTCACCGAGGGTTCCCTCTAAGGGAGGCATGTTCCCATCTGCACTGGGGGGACCTGTGTTAGAGGACCTCCTAGCATCGTACGCCTCTAAGAGACCTATCAGAATTGCGATGGTAGGGTTAGAACCCTGGTTTAGCTTCCTGGAGGCACACAGTTGTCTCATCTCCTTGAAGCTAAGAGTTGCATATCGTGACACGACCTGTGGAGGGTCACTGACCACTAAGGGAGTCCCTGCAGACTCTCCGTGGACCGACATGCTTTTCTAGTGAGGTGTAAGTGTTGCACCTACCTACACTATGGGTTTACCTACTGATCCCTTGCTAAGAGTTGTAGTCAGGGTGTGCTAAGCCCTGTTACACTACAACAGCCGGTTCAGTAGAACTCGGAGTATTCTAAGTTAAGTTATATGTACCTGGGTACTTATGTGATCTTTCACTGCGATATTCTTAGGATACGTGTGTGGTAAACAACAGCAAGCTCAAATCCCAACCGCTGCTCACCAATGTGAGAAGTTGGCCTGATATGTAGTGCTCACTATTCTAGTGATCACTGTGTATCATTCCAAACGACCCTTATTGATGATTGGTTGTAAGTCAACCTTTTAGACCAGCTATCCTAGTAGCGTGGATACGAGCAGTCTTAGGCTAAACTCTAGAGGGCGTGTTAAGCCAGCTGTTTACCATCACATATACCCCTTGAACACCAAGTGAAAGGACACCACACAAGTTGTTATGAAAATAAAAGGATATTTATTTATAACAAGACTACCCTGGCTCTTTATGAGTCAGGGAGCTAAGCACAATACAAAACTCTTAGGAAAATACTACTGGTTGCACAATTTACACAAATGCCCGAGGGGCACGGGAAACCATCTACACTTACAGGGAAATGCGAATGGATAGAGTCTGGAGGTACTGATTCCGGAGTGTTCCGATCAGTGGGACTAAACGAAAAAGGAACTAGACACTTGTAGAGCGAACCTGCGATGGAGCACTGAAATGCTCAAGTTACCTAGCCCAGAGGCTGCGGCTGCGTGAAGTTCGGCAAGATGTCGGGAGTCCTCGTGTAGTCTCAGGAGCCTGAAAGAAGAAGTTGCTGGCAGGCGACCAGTGACGATGTTCAGAGCGATCCAAGCCTGGATCGGTGATGAAGGAAAACCTGAAAGCAGAGGGGACTCAGTTCTCAACCGCTAGCCAGCGATCGTGTGGGTACCAGGAGGGTACCGGCTGAAGTCACCTCGACCAGGTGAGTGGGTGACGTCGGACTCGGCTGTTCCTCAGACCAGGAGGCGCGGCGGCGACCAGGATGGAGGGCGAGCTGTCCCACGAAGGTGTCTGCTGTCGATGATGCTGGGCCCAGGAAGGGGCAGCGGATCTTGGCAGTGGCAACCCACGCGGGGGAGTCAAGATGGCGTCGGGAGTGGACCAGGAGGGTCCGTGGTACTCCTCTGTTGAAGGGGAGCAAGAGCCAGTCTGGAGCAACCAGACTAGTGATGAAAACAATCTTTGCGCGTCGTGTAGAGGGCCACAAGCCGGTCGGCAAGTGGTCGGACAACGCGGTGAGCAGCAAGGAGCGGAAGGGCCCCCACGCAGATCTCGGAGATGCTGGGGAGGCAGACTTCGATGCTGGAGCTGCTCGGGGTTAGGGTTTCTCAAACCCTAGGTGCACTCACTCGAGGGTCCCTCGGTGGGCGTGCTAGATAAGCGTCGTGCAGGTTCTGAAGATGGCCGGTCCCGCAGTCTCGTCACACCTACGACTCTCAGCTGGGCTGATGAGGCAGGTAAAAGGTCAGAGATGGCAGGGACTCGGGTCTCGTCGAGCTGGGCAGTCTTGATCCGTAGGAGAGACGTACAGCAAACCGCAAGCGCTTAGGTGGTGCCTGCTGGTGCAGGGTGGCTACTCCTTAGCCACAAGGGAGAGTCTTCAGAAATAGTCAAGAGTTCCTTTCGTGGAAAGTAGTTCGTGATTCGGAGTTATCCGATTATCTGATTATCCAATTTGGGAAGGGGACTCGCTCCTACCTTTATTCTAAGAAAAGGGGTTGGCCCGTGACTAGGTTCTACCTATGGGTGGAGCCAGGAGGGGGGTGGTTACACCCCTATCCTTTGTCCGGCTTCGCGCCAGCTCAGGGGCTGGTGTGCCCCCGAAACTGGTTTGAGCCGGGCTATGCACAGTGAGCACCGGGGTGCCACTTGCAATCACCTTCCTTTCAGCCCTGCCTACCTGGAATACACAAACCCTGTCTGGGACGGTGCTAACACCGCCCTTGACAGGAAACCCTTTGTCCAAGCTCCCCTTGCTGGAAGGTCCCCCAGCAGCAGGAGGTCAGACTTGTGTCTGGTGGCAGCATCCATTTTGTGATGCTGAGGCTTGAGTCAACTTTAACCGGGGTTCAAGGTTACTTCCATGTCGTGTCCCTCTAAAAGGGGGGAATGCTAACCCCGTCACCAGGACTGGCGAGGGGTTCGTATTCCCATTCCCATTCGTATGACACCTTACTCGACATGTATAGGTGATGCGATGCCAAAGTTAGCAAATAACCGCAAGGATTATAATGCATTAAAAGTAGTTGGCCCGCGTCACCATGGAACGGCTATTAGGACTTGGTTCCGCAAGCCGTCGACGGGCTCAGCTCGCGCCAGAGCACCGTCCCACATGATTCCCTGCACTCTGCCTTCAGGATTGATAAGGCCTGCTATAGGAGTGACTGATAGGAATCCATGTGTCCATTTTAGGGTTTAGGTGTAGGAATACTACACCTACAGCAACGGGTGATTACACCACGTGGCCCCAGCTGTCGTGCAGCCAGTTGTGTCAGATTTGGGCGGCCATTCCAGGGGTGGCATAATACATGCTTCAGCCCCTGGTAGGCCCTGGGTACACCGATGCCCTGGATACCTGTGGTATGCTGAGACAGGGACTGACAAGGCGGCCCAGTTCCAATTAGTGGATGCACCTAATGTACATGTGTGATAATTTCGAGAGAGAACAGCTAGGCTGTGGGTCTGATTGGCAGGCCCACAGCCGGAGAAAGTCGTAAACCAATGAAGCAAAAGCAAAAAATCTGGGTGATCATAGGATTGCAGACCCTACTCTCCTACAGGGGCTGTCTGAAAATCTGCTCCCAGGGGCTTTGGTCTGGACGTGACTTCAGTTCTTCACGGTGAAATGGCGCCTCAGAGGGCTCTGCCTATGACCTCTATTCTTCAGAGTGCAGAGAAGGCAGGCTGTCTCCTAATGTGCCGTGACTGTCTCGCCAGGCTCCCCCCGAACTCATGTATGTGTTATATACACTGTGCATACTTCACGTGGCCTCTCGCCTGCTATAGTAACCAGGGCCTTCAGGGGCTTGGAGCGGAGGGGACTTTCAGAGGCATAAAGGAGAACTGTCCTAAAAATAAACAGCAGTTGCAAGCAATTGTTGCACTGTCACGACTTTCTGAAACTCTCCCTGCTGACCACTTCGAACGCACTCCTAATCTGTGGCTGCCCGCGGCACACGCACTGCGCCCTCAAGAGGACAGACTCTTACTGCAGCCTCTGGCACACTCCTCCTCTCTGCACTGCTGGGAACCCCCAACGGGAGTCCCTCTCTTCCGCCACTCTTCCCGCATCATTTCGGGTGCTTGTGGGACTGCGGCCAGGCACTTATACCTGCCCCTCTCTGTTTCCCTGCTGGGTGTGCTGTCACCCTCCCTATCTCGTACTTAGCGTGCCGGTGGCGAAGGTCCCCCCCCCTGCACTGAGCTTATTAATTGTTTATTTGTGTTGCAGGCGGAGTTGCGGGCGATCTTGAGTAGTTTGGTACATGGGATACCACCTCAGGGAGCACAGCAGAAGGTCACTATGCCAAACCCCAGGAGTCTTTAAGGCAGGACCCTGGGATGTAAGCAACGGCGCACCTTTAGTCCCTCAGGCGTTTGCAAGCCTGAGCAACCGAGGGCTTGCCTGGTGACACTCCACCCATTAAGAGGTGTGAGTTATAAGCCTAGACTCCCCAGATGAAAATTGTAGAACCGAATGGGTTGGCCCACGGTGCCGTTTGGCTCATCAGGCAGGGGGGCAGCTTGGGTTACTCATGGCCGCCTGCCCTTGGATCGCCGTAAGTTAACCGACCACGTTGGCATATTTCATTTCTGAAATGAACCTGCTGCAAACTGTTTTTCCACCAAACCATGTGTCTGATTTATTTAATTCCTTTTGTGCTAAGTAGCCATTTACCAATTTTTGCTGGGGACGATTGCCGATATAGGCACCACGTACATTGTGTACCACCTGGCAACACACTAGGGAAGTGTTTGATGAGTATTTTAAAGAGGTTTTACATGAATTAAATTATAGTACGCAACACTCAATTTGTGATCTGCCATCGGCAGTAAATGACTCAATCATAGTGACATCTTAAAGATTTTTGGGACCATGGGCAAGACATATTTTGGGGTCCTCTGCATGCAACAACTTTGAATTTATCACCCATTTTCAGCTCTTTAAGCTCTCTTGATGCCAAGGATACGGGCATGCAACCATAGGCAAACGCTCAAGTTGTTTGTTGTCTGCAAGTTAAATGCCACCAAAAGAAAGCTTGAACAAGTACTGATAAAGCCTTGTCTTTTTCATTTGCATCTCTATTTTTTTATTTTTTACTTGCCACTACTACACACCAACTGTGTGAGAATGAGTGTGGCAGAGCGGAGGTTTATTGTGAGACACTCCGTCTCTCAAGTTAGAGCGGATCCTTCTTGCAAACCACAGCCCCAACAAACAAGCAGGAAATAATCTGAGTGATTGACATTTCCATCCAGATCGCCAATTTCTTAATAAAAGTTTCTGCCTGCACAATTCAAAACAGCAGCTCCTTTCCCCTTGTTTAGTTGTTCTTCTCTGGTTACTCACCAATTTACTATATTCACACCAAGAAAATAGAGAAAGCTGGCCGCACCAGTGACGCCCTTTGCACTATTCCCCTATAGTGAAACCCAGGTTCCACCTTGACCTCTTCTAAAACCTTGGCTCCTCCATTCCACCGCCAGTGAAACAGTTGCCACTCTCCAAACTCCATGGGCTGAAGGGCAAATTCATAGGATGGAAGCTTTTGGCAAAGTTTGAGATTGCGCTATTTCTTGTGTGTAGGGCCACAGGCTTTACTAAATACCATGAGCACAATTTGCACACGATTATTGATTGCCACACATCTCCATAATCCACCATCTGCTGCATAGCCTTACGATTTAATCAAAAATATTCTATTTCGAACAGTTCAAAAGAAACTAAAGTGCCATACATGAACTGTAACATAGCTACTGACACTTTGCAAAGTTAGGCAGTCACCTTTCTCTTGTTGATTGTTAGTCACACCATAAATAGGTGAAAAGGTTGCACAGTAAATATTAAGAACTCACATTGACATACATGTCAACATTTTAGAAGAGGAAAGTGGGAGATCTAAAGAAAATAATCAGGAGCATGCATGCATTTCCCCCATTGGCTTCCATTGAAGTGGAGGCAATTTCAGGCCGGACACAGCCAAAAGAAAGCCATTTATTGCACCAAAACCCGGGAGTCTCCCGCCGGAACCGGGCCGATGTGTGAACTGATAGTTCAGAGAAAAGACCTTTGTCTACAGCAGGAAATACTGCCTCAGTTCGGTTAAGTGTACTTCATACAACATGGAAGGAAGGATTCCTCTTTGTAATAAAATGTTTTGTTTCACTAATCATCCATATTTATTTTTAGATCACACTGTTCTCGAGACAGGGATATTTCTAGAGACATTTCACAGTTTTGACAATCCCAAAACATTTGCATTTGTTTTTAAAATCTTTTGGTCTGGATTTGGGAGCGCTACATGCTGAGATATATACATCATACATATATAGCTAAAATATCGCCTGCAGGATTTTTTTTCCTGTTGGAATAGTTGCTTCTAGATACCCTATAGTGTCAACACAGAGTAAACATGAAACTTAAGGCGAATTTAAAAACATTTCAGGAATGCATAGCATAAAGGAAAGACGCAACGTAGCATAATGAATATTTAGTATGGATATGTGGGCGTGTCTTCTGCAAAATGCGACAATTTTACTCAAACCATTTTATAGTGACAGGTAAAAAGGACAGTATTAATAAAAATGGTGTTCCTGTGCATCCATGCAGTCACAATCATACATTTTTGGTGACTATCATTTAAAGTAGGATGTGCTGAATTTGTATATTTTTTCCTTCTGAAAGGGCCTATATTTGCCTAACGTTGGGATCTCGATTGTATCAATGAGTGTTAAATTAGCTAACAGTGCCATAGAATGTGCAGCCTCATTAGCATCATTTCAGTGACATGGTGCATAAATTGTAATTTCTTATGCAATAGTTTGCTTATTCTTCTCCATGCTAATTTCTGCTGCATAAATTGGTCCTCCATAACTGCAACATTGCTGTGATCCTGCTCACATAGAATAGCTTGTTTGGGGAACTGTATGGGGACAATTTAATCGAGCATTTCATTGGCACATGCAATAATAATGTCATGACTCATGTGGGGTTCATTTTATGGCCCAGGTGAGGTACATTTCATTGCCCACGTGAGGTCATTGCATTCTGTAGCTAACAAGGGGATTATTTCATTGCTCATGTGGACTTATTTATTTACTGAATGAAATTCCATTGCACTCAAGAATGATTTCTAGACACTTGTAGTACTTATCGTTTGTCTTATGTATGAGACACTTTATTTCTCATAGGGAAAATGTAATAGCTCAAGAGGGCAGCATTGTAGTTCAAGGTGCAATTTTGTGCCTCATGTCGAGTAACTACTGGCTTACATGAGGTGATTATACCAGCTCGTAGTGGCATTTTTATCATTGGCATGGTAGCAGTGGCTCTCTGAGGGGGCCAGACGAGGCTTGAGCACCCGCTCTATTTGTTATGCCACCCTCCTCCCCACTTTACGCCCCAGTACCACAGCTGGTGAAAGTACCAGGAAGCTACACTGTATTTTGCCTCACAATCATTTGGCCAAACACCTTTCATTGCAAATAAATGTTTGGTTAAAATGTTTAAACCTGACTTTGTATTTCTGCGTGTATGAATCTACATCTATATATATATATATATATATATATATATATATATATATATATATGTGATATCTAGGGGTAGGGTTTTTAGTATCATCAGGAAAATTGGCGCTCAGACTAGTACTCGTTGTGTGGTTTGTGCTCAGAATATGCACGGTGCTGCCAGGTCGGGGGAGTTACCCAATAACCCCCGTAAGTGTGTGAGTCAAGGAACCCACACTAGACATATAAGCACAGTCCCGGGCACCCGTGGTGGGGGTGTGACAATGGTATTGAAGTCTCTTTAGAATCAAAGTTGCTGCGGTCGACACCAGTATAATGTTCAGAGTCATTTAATGAAGTGACAACAGAATAGAATCAAACAACCAGCTGACACGTGTTTCGTCACAAGAAGGATGTCCTGTGACTCTTCATGGCCAGGGACAGAGTGTCAGGAGGTCTGATTATGTGGTGTAGAAACACCGGGGCAGGTATGCCGCGTTGCGAGTGGCATAAATGCCTAGGGAAAGTGTTAGAGGGATCATCCAGTGTCTTAGAGCGAGATGGCGGTGGCGCCGCACTTCAGCAGAGAGTTCAAAAGCGTATAGATGGCCATCCTGTATGATGGACAAGCGAGAGGGCGTGTGCGCCTATCTGTTATCTATACAGAGCTGATCGTAAGACACTGGTACCGTACCGTCTTCCGGATGCGGAAGACGCTACGGTACCAGTGTCTTACGTTGTGTACAAGAAATGGTACAAGGTTCTTCTAGGGTCATAAGGAAGAGAAGAAGAGATACTGTCGAGTGTGTTGGGGTAGAAGTAACCCCAGTGGTGGTGCAAAGAAAAAGGGGGGGAATTCCCCTTATCGGAACTAGGGCTCTCATACACCCAGCAAGCTAGGTGTCATGCTTCATCATATGAGCCTGCCCCTCGACAGGTCAGCGCTGCAATACCTGATGGGCACCGAACCGGGGCTCTTTGTCGGGGATCTTTTGTTCCTGCCGGTAGGTGCAGTGGGAGTGAGGGGCATAGTATGTGTAGATGTGAATGAAGGTGGAGTGAATCTAAAATAGGTCAGTTAGTCCTAACAATATTTTTATTATAAAGGTAAGCTGCCTAATTAAAAAGGGGCGAGAGGGGTAATGAGACAAGGAATAATGTATCTAGCTGTGTATACCCTGCTCTTAAGTGATCGACATGTTTCGTGCCTTGTATGTCAGAAAGATCTGGGCACTTCCTCAGGATCGATGAATTTACTATCTACACTAAGTGGATAAGTAAAGATCTGGGCACTTCCTCAGGATCGATGAATTTACTATCTACACTAAGTGGACCTAAACTGTTGTCAAGTAATGGCTTGCTACAGTTGCCGGCGGAAAAAACGAACTCCAATTGGGTCCGGCGTTATCGAACGCGTACAGCCACAGACCTACCCTGCCGCCGGAACCGGGATGGCGGCAGGGTAGGTCTGTGGCTGTATGCGTTCGATAACGCTGGACCCAATTGGAGTCCGTTTTTTCCGCTGGCAACTGTTGCAAGCCATTACTTGACAACAGTTTAGGTTATCAACTAGACATAGTGGTATGTAGATTTTTCACTTATCCACTTAGTGTAGATAGTAAATTCATCGATCCTGAGGAAGTGCCCAGATCTTTACGACATACAAGGCACGAAACATGTCGATCACTCGAGAGCAGGGTATACACAGCTAGATACATTATTCCTAGTCTCATTACCCCTCTCGCCCCTTTTTAATTAGGTAGTTTACCTTTATAATAAAAATATTGTTAGGACTAACTGACTTATTTTAGATTCACTCCACCTTTTATTCACATCTACACATACTAGGCCCCTCACTCCCACTGCACCTACCGGCAGGAACAAAAGATCCCCGACAAAGAGCCCCGGTTTGGGTGCCCATCATTACCCCTCTCGCCCCTTTTTAATTAGGCAGTTTACCTTTATAATAAAAATATTGTTAGGACTAACTGACCTATTTTAGATTCACTCCACCTTTATTCACATCTACACATACTAGGCCCCTCACCCCTACTGCACCTACTGGCAGGAACAAAAGAGCCCCGATTCGGGTGCCCGTCAGTTATTGCAGCGCCGACCTGACGAGGGGCAGGCTCATATGATAAAGCATGACACCTAGATTGCTGGGTGTGTGAGAGCCCTAGTTCCGATAAGGGGAATTTCCCCCCTTGTTCCGGTGAAAGTTTATTACGGCGGACGTGATTGATATATATACACACAAACAAAGTCCGATTTAAACATTTTATGCTAATATGAATACTTTTATATTTACATTTGATATGTATTTATTGTATATATTATACTTATAATATATATCTTACCTATATATATTTTCACTTAAAAACCATAGGTTTCACACATGTTATAGTTAGCTGGACATTTCCCTCGTAAAAAACCAATGAAATTCCCCCGTTATAGTTAGTGCAGGCAACTATAACTCACGCGACCGCAATCCTCTGCTGATGACGTCAGATATTACATCACTGATTACATATGTGTCTTTCTGAAAAATAAATATTTGTAATATATGTATAGCTAAAGATTAATGGAAGAAGACATGGGCAAATAGGTGTCTAAATACAGTGATGTAATATCTGACGTCATCAGCAGAGGATTGCGGTCGCGTGAGTTATAGTTGCCTGCACTAACTATAACGGGGGAATTTCATTGGTTTTTTACGAGGGAAATGTCCAGCTAACTATAACATGTGTGAGGGGGGCGCTAGGTGGCGCCAAACCAAGATGGCCGCACTGCAGTGAGGCTCCCGCCAGACCGGGCACTTCCATTATCCTGTATCATATCCTGACCGGGACAACCTGATCACCAACCTCACCGTTATGCCCGCAAGAGTCTGCTGAACGCAGCGGTACCGAGAACGCCAAAATCGCCAGCCGGAAGGCCGAGATATCTGCGGCGATCCCCCCCAAGCGGGGGGCTGTGTCTGTCCGTGAACTACAGGCCGGCGGCGTGTGCCCACTGGGAAAATCCGGGGATTGGAGGCCTGCACGGCGCGGCGGAGACGTCGCCCCGCGATGAACATCGGGGCGCCGGTGTGAACTCGACGTCCACCTCAGCGGCGACGTCGCCGGCAGATAAGTTGGCGTGAGAGACCGTGTGGAAGAAATAAATAAGTGGATCCTCGAACGGACACTGTCCGGCAGCTTGTGCTACTGTCCCGGACTTGGGCTGGAGGACCGCTGACTGGGTCGGGGACACGCACTGTCTCTGCAGGCTTCAATATTGGCCCTGGGGCGGTACTACATTGCCGTGCTGCTCCTTTCCGCCACCGACTGCCTTGCCCGCACGGGACAGGGTGCCCGGACCTCCTGCGGCCTGGTGTGTGCGGAGAGGGGGCTGTCTCTCGCGGCACCGGAGCAGGGCGGCTCATCGAGCTGGAGACTGGTGACCGTGCTCTGGGAGGCCACCGCGGACGTGCGGTCGCTGCTTGCGGACCTCCGCTGCACGCTGCCCGGGACGGAGGCTGCCGTCTCGACCGGGCCGACCTCCTTGGCATTGCTGTTGCGGTGTGCGGCTTGGTCCCTGCTGGGCCCGTGGGACGCGGCCTACCTCCTCCTATTCCCGCTATCGGAGCCAAGTGCAGGCTGCCCCACTCCTTACCTCAAAGAATGTCGTGGTGTGGGGTCCTCTGCTGCTCCCTGACTGGGGAGGTCCATCACGCGACTCCGGGACTACGAGGCCTGCCGGGTGAGAGGATGGCTTCGTGGCGGGCCTCGCCGGTGGATAAGCCCGGGCTCTACCTGTGACACTTGGATCCGCGCTACTTGGAGCAACTACTGACGCAGCTCCGGATTGTTCATCCTCCCGTGGCTGTGGACAGACCCGGCTGGGTCCTTCCTGGGCCTGGGTGCTTCGGCCTGCTACCACCCGCCAAGTAGGTAGGCGCCAAATTTCATCGCCTGTTGGATTGCTGCAAGGAGGCCTTTGTGGATAGTCCTTTTTTCACCTTTCAGCCTGTCCTGCCCCAGTCGCCTGCTTTGCGGTCTGTGCGGGGATTGTCTTTCCGGCCGCGCGTCATGGGCCGCAGCGACACTAGACAGTCCAGGTTGCCCTTTGAAACGCCCAAAAAAATCCCACGACGACACCGGGGCCCGAGGGCGGTCCTCCCACCGCCGGGCCACCGGAGGATGACTGGAAATCCCTATTACTGGACATGAAACAGAGCCTGTCGACCATAGACTCCAAGATTGATACCATCAATACCCGATTGGACAGCGTGGTGGCTAGGCTGGAGCACCACGATGCTCGAATTAAGGAAACTGAGGACAGGATCTCTACATTGGAGGATGGCGCCACTTCTACGGGCAGGCAGATCACCCAAATGGACAGGCTTTTAAAAATAATTGCGGAAAAGAATGAGGACCTAGAAGCGCGTTCCCGTCGCAATAACGTCCGCATCCTTGGCCTTGCGGAGTCCACCAACACTGGGAGAATGGAGGTCTTCATCGAGAACCTCGTGATCGAGCTCTTTGGGAAGGACTCCTTTTCCTCACACCTCATCGTGGAAAGGGCGCACAGATCCCTAGCTGCCCGTCCTCCCCCTGGAGCCCAGCCGCGGCACATCATTGCGCGATTCCTTAACTACAGGGACCGGGATGCGGTATTAAGACGCGCACGGGAGATGGGTACAGTGGGATACTGCAATACAACGTTATCCTTCTTTCCCGATTTCACTGCCTCCGTGCAGGAGGCTCGAAGGAAATTTGCGGGGGTTAAAAAGAAACTACAAGCCCAGGAGATCCCCTACGCCATGCTCAACCCTGCGAAATTGAAAATCTCTCACCAAGGTAAACATTTTTTTTGTCAACATCCGCAGCAAGTTGAAGACTTCCTCAAGCAACACAAAAAGGACCTAGCTAGAGACAGTGCTGAGCTGCGGCACTCTAGATCTCCCTCTCCGATGGAGCAACAGGGCTGAACGCGGCAGGGTGGCACCCCGGACTCACACTGATGCCGCTGCTGTACTTGCCCGATCAAGACACTGCATATCCCGGTGAGGTACCCTTCTTTTATTGCGAACGTTTGAAATGGTCTATGTTATATTTTGTGCCCGGTCACCCACCTCCGTCCCACATTGAGAAGCCAGGTAACTCTGGATTCTTGTGGGTGTAAGTAGGGAGGTGGTAGGCAGGTTGGGCGCCCCTAGACATTGTCCCCCGATGGGCGAGCCCCAATATACCCCCTCCCTTAGTAGGGTAAGGGTAGTTGTTCTATTCTTTTTGTTGGTAGGGTTGGGATGGATGGGGGGTGGGGGGGAGGGGAGGGTTCTATGTCCCCGGCTAGTTGGGGTTGCCGTTGTGGGTGGGTGTATGTTCCGATTTACTCCTGGGACCCTTAAATCATCAGTAATGTACGTTCGGAACTGGGGGGAAGAGGTAGTTCTTCTGGAGGTTTGTTTTAGATGTTACACTGAGCGCTATGTGAAACTGCATGCCATGCATAATTGCCAAATATTTCCATGTCCGGGTGAATGGGGGACGTAGTGGACGCGCGACCGGCTTTGCAATTTCAGCTGGTCTCCTGGAACGTACGCGGGTTAAATAACCCGAGAAAGAAGAGACAGGTCCTGGGATACCTTGCTAGGCAGGGAGTGTCTATTGCTATGTTTCAGGAGACGCACTTAATGCCGGGAGGGACCCCCTCATTCGCGTCACGTTGGGCAGCCTGCAAGGTGTTTTCCTCTTACTCGAACTATGCTAGAGGAGTGACCATTCTGGTGAGACGGGGGACAGGGTTTATACCTGCGGGAACCGAGGTGGATTCTGGTGGCAGATACTGTATAATCTGGGGGAAACTGCACTCTCACACAATACTGTTTGCATGCTACTACGGCCCCAATACAGATGACCCGTCCGCGTTTCTCACAATGTGGGGCAAAATACAAACCCTGGGTATATCTCATGTCATACTACTGGGCGATTTCAATACAGCGCTCAACCCTGTGCTGGACAGATCAAATCCACAGGCGTCGCACTACACACACACCCAACGCACGCTGTTAAACGTAGTGGACGAACACCATCTGGTTGATGCGTGGAGGCACTCCCACCCCTCACTCAGGCAGGGCACTCACTACTCTGCTGTACACTCCACTTGGGCACGCCTTGACTACGTGTTTCTGTCGGCAGGCCTATCCCCATGGTTGGTCACGGCGCTTCATCTTGCTCGCACGTTCTCAGACCACTCACCAGTTCTACTTACACTACGCATACCCCTCGCAATGTCCCCTTACTTGAGCTGGCGTCTCAATCCTGCGCACCTCACTGATTCAGTCTTTAGGGCGGAATTAGAGCAAGACATAAAATACTTTTTTGAGCGTAATATTGACTCCGTATCCAGCCTCACTACGGTCTGGGAGGCATTCAAAGTCACCGTAAGAGGGTGGTGCATAGCTAAAGGGGGAGGAGTCCTCAAGGTATTGCGCGGAGAGGTACGCAAGCGGGAAGTCGAGTTGCGGCACTTGGAACGCGAGATGGCACAAGGCACGCGGGGTCCTGGAGTTGCGGCGCGGCTTAGAGAGAAACTGAATGAATACACTGAAGCTGCTGCTAGGGAATGCAAGTTCCTAGGGCGGCCTTTTGTCGCTCGGGTATATGGCGAGGGGGACAGACCCGGCAGGGCATTGGCCTCCGCGGTCCAGTCCCCTAGGTACCGTAACTATGTGGCCTCCCTGCTGGACGAACGCGGCGTCCCGCAGCAGGATCTCACGGACCAACTCCGAGTCCTCACTGACCACTACACCAAACTATACGTGTCCCACAGGACGACACCGATTGCACTGCATGAGTACCTTGACGACACCGCAGTTGCCTGGTTGGGCCCATCCCAGCAGAAGTTCCTTCATCATGAACTAGAACTTGACGAAATACAGGACGCGATAATGTCCATGAAGTCGGGCAAAGCGCCGGGCTCGGACGGGTTACCGATTGACTTTTACAATGCCTTCATGTACATACTGGCCCCGATACTGAAGCAAGTGTACTACACCGCCCTAGAAGAGGGTGCCTTGCCGGGTACGATGCGCGAAGCCCTCATTACATCCCTGTTTAAACCAGGTAAGCCGCCAGAGCACTGCGACTCGTACAGGCCCCTCTCTTTGTTGAATACGGATGTTAAAATATTGGCGAAGGTATTGGCTACGCGCCTTAACCTCCTGATGGAACGTCTCGTCCTTCCGGATCAGGCCGGGTTTGTCCCGAACCGTGCGACTTCTCACAATCTGCGCACTCTGCAGGCGGTGATACAGGATATCGATCCCAGGTGTGAGGCTGCCGCGGTTTTTCTCGATGCCACTAAGGCGTTTGTTTCCCTTGAGTGGGATTACCTTCTGGCCTTACTGGAACGGATAGGCATGCCCTTCAACTTCCTGGACTGGATTCGGCTGCTGTACAGCCAGCCTCAAGCTGCGGTCCTGCTCAATGGTGCCCGCTCTGCTCCCTTTGTTATCCATAGGGGCACCCTGCAGGGGTGTCCTCTCTCCCCAGTTCTATTTGCGATCGCTATATAACCATTGGCGGCAAAACTTCGACAACATCACAGACACAGATCTCTTATCTATCCAGAGCGCCAGCTACTTATTGCATTATATGCGAACGACATGACTCTTTATGTCCACAAACCGCAGGAAAACCTGAACCCTCTGCTGCGCGAGATAACTAAATTCGGAGCTATAGCAGGTATACAAATCAACTGGGCAAAGTCAGCCTTGTTCCCCTTGACTGACAAGACTGTGCAGTTCCCTCTAGATTACCCCCTGGTGTGGGAGGCAGAAGAGATAAAATACCTGGGTGTTAGGGTGACCAGAAACCGGGAGACCCTTATTGGAGCTAATTACGGGACTGTTATGGACAAACTTACGGACAAAGTGGATCCATCTCCCACTGTCCATGGCAGGCCGTATCTCCCTAATCAAGATGGTGGTCCTTCCCAAATTGCTATACCTCTTCACCAATATACCATATAGCCCGGGGGCATACTTCTTCCGAACCCTCGACTCCCAGCTGTCACGACTTATCTGGGGTGGGAAACAGGCCAGAATTGGGCTGCGGACGCTTATGTTGCCTTATCACCAAGGTGGTTTTGATGTACCTAACTTTCGGCGATACTATGATTGTGCCCAGTGCCACTTCGCTGTCTACTGGTTCCACCCCCCTCCCTTTATGGCGCATCTGGCAGTGGAGGATGGGTATATGAGGCCTGAGCAGCCTTCTGGATATCTATACACGGACGCCCGACTGGGAGATCGGGACCCCACCACGGTCGACTGCACTGTGCGGGCCTGGAAGCGCATGGCGGACCACATGGAAGTTAAATTCCTATATTCTCCTCGTATGACCCTGGCACATGACCCCAGATTGAGTGTTACTCGCGAGGAAATGGGCGTCATCTGCTCACAAGGCTCGCGATCCACACGTGGGGCGACCTATATCACCAGGGGAGTTTTCGCACGACGGCACACTTCTTTGGAGAAGGGGCCCCTTCGGTAATGGATACATTTCTTTACACTCGGCTTCGGCAAAATATCAAGGCGATCACGCCTAACTTCCCGGTGGAGCCGGATGCCTGGGCGCCTTTACATGCTCTGCTTCAGGCGGCCACCCCGACACATATGGTCTCCATGTCATATAAACATGTGCAGGCGGGTCCGTCCCCCCCCTCTCTTAGAGCGCGGGATGACTGGGACAGTGATCTGGGAGCTCCTATGTCGGACGACCAATGGGAGGAAAGTTGTTCTCATACTAATGCGGTGACAGGTAATGCCCGCCTTCGACTGGTTCATTTAAAATTTTTACATCGCCTCTACTTTACCCCTGCCAAATTGTACCGATTCGGACTCCGGGACAACGACCGGTGCCTGAGATGCAGAAGAGCGGGCGCGGACTTCATGTACCTGGCATGGAAGTGCCGGGCTGTGGCTGCTTATTGGGTGGCGGTGTTCGAGGCCCTTTCTGAAATGATCGGGGTAAGCACTGCACCCTGTCCTAAGATTGCCCTGCTGGGCCATTCCAACCCCGCGGTAAAGGCACATCGGAAATTCTTTGCGCTGGTACTTCTGTTGGCTAAGCGCCATGTGGCGTGCAGATGGGGGCGAGGGCGAGCGCCTAAATTCAAGATTTGGCTGGATACGATGTCAACCTGGCAGGAACACCTTCACAATTATGCTGATCTCTTGCCACACAAGTCACGTCCCAAGGACCTCTGGGGTCCTCTCACTACATATCTCCTACGGGCTCAGGACTCGGACGAAACCGAGAGGGACGGTAATAGGGATACAGATAGGGTTCGCTCGTCCACTACGCTATGTCCTGCACCTACCCCACTGGCAACTGCGTCTGATTGATTTCCTCACTTCCCTTACTCTTTTCCTTCTCACGCATAACATGCATGGCGTTCCTAGTACGTTCAGACCTGTTACACGCTTTCTGATGAACTGGCACATCACACGCAGACTACACGGGCGGGTTGTGCGGCGGTTCTGCCATTCCCCTGGATCTCGGGTAACGTAGCCCACACTCTACGAGGATGCACACTGCATGCCATGGCAGGAAGTAGCACCAGGTTACTTTCTTTGATTGGGTCATAACCATATCCTCCCTGGTCACTGGATGGGTCAGTAAGGTGCAGGGCGACATCACTCCGGGCTCTAGCTGTACTCCACAGTCCGATTCATTGCACCGCAGCTCTGCACTGTAAGGTCCTTTATGGTGGACACACCCTGGGAGAGAACAGATATTATTGTATTTTTTTCGGTTGGTTACGGAAGATAAAAGAAACCTCAAATGTTTCATGTTCGAATATATCTTGTTGATATGACTGTTCACTACTCGCAGCCGGCCCTCATGGGTTGTAGGCGTCCCGCTGTGTTAATCTTTTGATACTTGCCAGCTAATGTTTCTTGATTATGACACTGCACCCTGACGCTGCCGGCCTGGTCACCCAGGATGTAGGCGAATAGCTGTGTACTATCTGTTGGTGACTAATAAAGGTTTTGGGGGGAAAAAAAAAACTATAACATGTGTGAAACCTATGGTTTTTTAAGTGAATTTGCAAGGTTTTTTAAATGCTAATTCCTAACTATAACGTGTGTGAAACCTATGGTTTTTTAAGTGAATTTGTACGTTTTTTTAAATGCTAAGTTATGTATTTATTAATATTTTTTTTTTCAGGTTTTTCACCGTGCGCGCACCGTGCGCTTCGCACACCGTGCGCGCGCTGTGGGCACTCGTTGCGCTTCGCGCACCGAGCACCCACGATGCGTTGTGCGTGCCGTGCACGCACGGTGCGCGCACCCCACGCTCTTTTGTCAAAAAAATAAATGTTTTTTTCACCCTTGGGGGTCCTTCAGTGACCCCCTGACAAAGGCTAGGGGGTCAGGAACTGTCCACCCTGCCCCCTTTTCACGTTCTCCACCTTTGTTTTTCACTGCCTCAGACTGCGAGAGACAAAATGGCGGCCGACACTTCCTGATTTCGACCGATTCGAATGTTTACTGACATCTAACAACCAATCAGAATTGCGCTCGCGCACGTCACCGTGCGCGCACCGTGCGCGCTTATAGATATATATGTACTTTTAACTGAAATTTTCTCTGGAACTACTGAACAGATTGACTCCAGATATTCAAAAGGCACATCCCTGACCTGAGGACTACCTCTCTGCCAAATTTCAAGTAATTCTGTTCAGCCGTTCTGGCTGTCCCTTGGACTAAAGGTCCCTATGGAAAAATGCATGGGGAAAACGCGTTTTAGGACCCCCCTTTTTTCTCGACCCCCGCTTGACTAATCACCCCGAGACTTTCAGGGTAGGAGCGGAGCGGAGCGCCCCACCTATTTTGAAAACTTCGCGAGGATTCGTCAACCGGCGCCAAAGTTATTCAAAATAGAATTTTCAGATTTCCTATGGAAACACGGTCCTAACTATAACTATCTACTGGCGACCGCCAGTAGATAATATATATATATATATATTTTCTATGCATATATTTATTTTGTATATATATTATTTATATATGTGTGTTTAATGTTTATATGTATATATATGTGTGTATGTATGTATATATATATATATATATATATATATATATACGTTTCCATAGGAAAAGCATTATTTCATGTGTTTATAACTTTGCCGTTGTTTGACGAATCTTTATTAAATTTTCCAAAAATTTCTGTTTTTTGATCAGCTCCTATCTTGAAAGTTTGGGGGTGATTGGTCAAGGGGGGGCTGAGAAAAAAGGGGGGTCCCAAAACGTGTTTTCTCAATGCATTTTCCATAGGAAACTTTAGACAAGGCTACAGGTCAAACTGCTAAACGGAATTATGCCAAATTTGGCAGGGAGAACGTTCTTGGTCCAGAAAGCACGCTTTTGTTGAAATGGTGTAAATCCGTTCAGTAGTTTTTGAGATATTAAAGGGAAAAAATATATATATATCTGGGCGGAGCCTAACTCCCGAGCACAAGCTTGCCTCTGATTGGCTGCTAACTCTTCAAACCAAGAAGTGTCCTCTGAGTGGCTGCTATCGCTAAATTAGGAAGTGTTAGCAGCCATCTTGTGCCTCGCATTGAGTGAAAATATAAAACAAAGGTGCCGGGGGCAATTTAATATACCGGAGCTCTGTCTGTGCGAGATACCCCTTTCACGCTCCTTCTGCCCACATCACCAGCTGGCAGCTATGCCTTTAGAAGGCAGTCTGTCGGCTCGCAGCTCTCTACCTTTGTGAGCTAGTACGCTGCTGTGCCTCTTTGCGAGCAGACGTGCCACATTTGGCAGGGAGAAAGGTCGTGGTCCAGAAAGCACGCTTTTGTTTACATGGGGTAAATCCGTTCAGTAGTTTTTGAGAAATATCGTATTGTATAGACATCGATATTTGCAGCTCATTGGCTGCGAACTGTTGAGACTAGGAAGTGTTGGCAGCCATTTTGTGATTCAGTCCGTCAGCTCGTATCCCTCCATAGTTCTACCTCTGCGAGGCAATACTGAAAATACACCAGAGCTTTGTCTGTGCGAGATTCCCGTTTCACGCTCCGTCTCCCCACATCACCACTTCGCAGCTATGCCTTTAGAAGCCAGTCCATCAGCTCGCATCTCTCTACCTTTGCGAGCTAGTACGCTGCGGTGCCTCTACCTCTACGAGCTAGTACGCTGCTGTTCCTTTGGGAGCGGACGGCCCGTAGTTCTCCCTCTGCGAGTCGAGCCCACGGGCCGCAGCTGTCCCTCTGCGAGCCTGGGTGCGAACTGTTGATAAGTCACACTATGTGAGCATTGAAAAGACATTTTGTGATTCAGTCCATCAACTCGCATCTGTCCGAGGCAACTCTGAAAACATACTGGAGCTCTGTCTGTGCGAGATACCCCTTTCACGCTGCCTCTCCCCACATCAGCAGGTAACGCACCCTCTTCCCACATCACCAGCATACCCCCAACAACCTTCTTGGGCCCGCAAGTCTCCCTCTGCGAATCACCGGTCGGCTTGCAGCTCTTCGGGTGCGACTTCTCGGGCCCGCAGTTGTATCTGTGAAGCCAAGACTGGAAATATACCGCAGGTCTCTCTCTGCGAGATACCCCCTTCACGCTCCCTCTCCCCACATCACTGTTCCTCAGCTATCCCTTGGGAAGCCGACGGCCCGCACCTTTCCCTATACCTGTCGGCCCGCAGCTGTTCCTCTGCGAGCTGGCCTGCAGCTCTCCCTCTGCGAACTGACGGGCCGCGGCTCTCCCTGTACGAGCCAGCCAGTTGGCTCGCAGCTCTTCATCTACGAGCCAGCCCGCTGGCTTGCAAGTCTTTGAGAACAGATGCAATGGAGCCAACGATCATGCAGGTCTGACAACCAACACTGCTCCGACACCCCCCAGCAGCAGCTCCTAGTCCGCCATCCCTACTCACCCCCACCCCCCACAAACAAATGTGACAGTCTCTTTAGGGAATCTGGAACGTAAAAAATTGCCTAATGTCATACAATTATTAATAAGAAGATGCTTGTGAGGTTGGACATATAAGAATCTTAGTCATGTATGGATTTACATATAAAACATTTTATTTAAACAAAAGAACAAAATAAAAGTAGGTACAGGTATGGTGTGTCATCCCTCGACAATTTGTGAATCACAGCCTGCAAGACAAAAAGAAAGATAAGATGGTGCATCGTGTGTCCAGCAAAGGAGAGAGAGAGAGAAAGAAAGTGGGAGAGAGAGAGAGAGAGGAAGACAGAGAAAGAGAGAAAGTGTGTGAGAGAGAAAGGAAGAGATAGAGAATAAGAGAGAGAAAAGGTGTGAGTGACAGAAAGGAAGAGATGGAGAGGGAGAGTGAGTGTTGACACTGTGGAGAAAATCTTCACAGCTCACCTTTCTGCCACCGGTGTGTCTCCAACCATGTGAAGGGATATAATGCAGCCCTCAAGTTTAGTAATCTGAAACATAGTATAGAAACAGTGATGGCCGAGTACATACAACTGCACACGCGTAATTCTCTGTTTTGCCCCTGTGCACTCAGGCTGTTGCACACCATCGACTCCTGCCGCCCAGAGGTGTCTGCCCGCATCTGCACACACAGGCTGATATACCCCATCCACTCCCACTGCCCAGAGGTGTCTGCCCGCTGCTGTGCACCCAGGCTGCTGCACCCCATCCACTCTCAGTCCCCGGAGGTGACTGCCTGTTCCTGCGCATCCAGGCTGCTGCACCCCATCCACTCCCACTGCCCAGAGGTGTCAGTCCGCTCTTGTGCACCCAGGCTGCTGCACACTATCCACTCCCACCGCCCAGAGGTGACTGCCCGCTGCTGCGGAAACAAGCCTCTCTGCTCACCTTCTGCCATCGACGTTTGTGTAAGAGGGTGCACCACGTGCCGAAGCAACCTTCTCAGGCGTTGCGTATACTCGGTCGGTAAAGCAGATCTCACAATTCAGACTGGGAGTTGATTGTCAGGATGGCCACGCATCATCGCAGGCTGCACATGCATTCCGCTGTGGTAGCACTGAGTGGCGAGAGTTCCGTGTTGGGGGGGACGTCAATCCGTGAATCACAGCCTGTTAGACAAAAAGCAAGATAAGATTGTGCATCATGCGTCCATCAAAGGAGAGAGAGAGAGACAGAAAGAGTGTGAAAGAGGAAGAGAGAGAGAGAGAGAAAGAAAGAGTGAGAGGAAGACAGAGAAAGAGAGAAACAGTGAGAGGAAGAGAAAGAAAAAGAAAGAAAGAGTGAGAGGAAGACAGAAAGAGAGAAAGAGTGAGAGAGACAGAGAGAGAGAGAAACAGTGAGAGAAAGAGGAAGAGAGAAACAGAGGAAGAGTGAGAGAGAGAAAGAGTGAGAGAGAGGAAGAGAGAGAGAAAGAGCGAAACAGTGTGAGAGAGAGGAAGAGAGAGAGAAAGAGTGTGAGGGAGAGAAAGGAAGAAATGAGGAGGGACAGTGAGTATTGACACTGTGGAGAAAAACCCTCACAGCTCACCTTTACGCCACCGCTGTGTCTCCAACCACGTGCCAGGACCTAGTGGAGCCCTCAAGCTCCCACATCTGAAACATAGTACAGAATCAGGAATGGCAGAGTAAATACGACTGCGCACGCCTAAATCGCTGTCCCGCCTTTGTGCATCCAGGCTGCTGCACATCATCCACTTCCACTGCCCAGAGGTGTCTGTCCGCCGCTGCGAACCCAGGCTGCTGCACCCCATCCACTCCCGCCGCCCAGATGGGTCTGCCCGCCCCTGCACACACAGGCCTCACTGCTCACCTTTTCGCGGACAGGGCACCCTCCACATCATGCAGCCCCGCTCCGCAGGCCAACAGGTCTTCCATTGGTGCTGCGTCTTGATTTTGCCATGGCAGAGGGCATACCAGTGCACCCACCATCATCGGAGGTTGCACACCCGCTCAGCCCTTGCGATGCCACTAACTCAGTGACCAGTGAGGCCACGCAATTGGCGGTAGGCTCCCGCTATTCGATGGCTCAGGCCTACACTGCGGTCGAGCAGGGCACACAAAACATGAGCTGTCCAGACCACCGGGACGGGGCATCATCACAGGCTACACACCCGCTCAGCACTTACAATGCCCATACCTCAGTGGACCGAAATTCACCATCCCGTGGCGGTGTGCCTGTGCCAGCCGCAGTGCATCTGGTGCACCAAGTCTGAAATGGAAATGGCGTGGAGCACGTGCGTCCGGTCATTTTTATTGGCAGGGTCACGTGTCCTGTGACACCTGTGCTTGATGGGTGTGGTGTGGGTGTAAACCAGCCATCAGGGAGTGGCTGTGGCGTACTGAGAACTAGACCTGTGAGCAGCAGATCACTACAGTGAAAAGCTGGGCCATGTAGCGTTGTTGTCCCTTCCTGTATGTGTAAACGGATTGGGCTGGCCTGGCGTATGCCAGTCCTGCGTGAGGCTGTGAACAATGACTCCGGAGCTCTGGACGTGGTTCCGTCCTGGGCTGTATGTGGAATTAATTGATGCGGGTGTCCCTGTTGTAGTGCTGCCGCCACCCGGGCCGCAAGCGCCAATGTGTCACCCTGTATCCTTGGTATTGTGTGCATTATTATTGGTGGGTGACTTGCGTTCTTCACACATGTTTGGTTGCCACATCTCGCTACATTCAAGTATTGTGTGGCTGAGGGGCCATGCCGTTTTTGGAAGGTCCGGGGGGAGGTCCTGTGGGTGGTGGCAGTGGGTTTTGTGACCTTCTTGGGTGTCGGAGATACATGAACAGTAGCTCTATGACATGTGTTGGTCTTCAGATGTGATTCTGGGCTGGGATCCTTTTCACACTGTAGGTAGTCGTCCTACTTTACACCAGTATAAGGCAGATGTTACATTCCTACTGCTAACGCAGCTTATCGCCTGTTTTTAGAACGCACCGCAGAATTGGCTGCTCGTTGAAAATATCGGGAAGTCGTGTTTTCATGTTATTTTTGTACAGGAACGCCTACTCTGCATATTATTTGCGTTAGTTGTTGCTCTCATTTGTGGCAATTTTTTTGGGCGGGAGCTATTGCTGGAAAACTGGCGATATTGTCTGTTTTAACCAGGTTGAGAATGGAATGATAATTTAAAATCACTGAAAAGGACGTTAGGTTTAATTAACATTATAATTAGAAATTAACATTTTAAAAACCTTTGAAATTCCCTGGAAAAAACATAGGTTTTACAGACGTTATAGTTAGAAATTAGCATTTACAAAACCTTAGAAATTCACTGAAAAAACCATGGGTTTCAGGGACGTTATAGTTAGAAATTAGCATTTAAAAAACCTTTGAAATTCACTCAAAAAACCTTAGGTTTCAGGGACGTTATAGTTAGTTGGTCATTTCACTCGTACAAAAACAGAGAAATTCGAAAGTTATAGTTAGTAGAGCTAACTATAACTCGGCCCCCGCAATGCACTGCTGATGACGTCACATATTACATCACTCATGACATGGTCAGTGACATCACTGATGACATCTCAAATTACATTTTACAGACATGAATATATATATATATATATCTCTCTCTCTATATATATATATATATATATATATATATTCACTGAAAAAACCATAGGTTTCACACACGTTATAGTTAGGAATTAGCATTTAAAAAACCTTGCAAATTCACTGAAAAAACCATAGGTTTCACACACGTTATAGTTAGCTGGACATTTCTCTCGTAAAAAAACATTGAAATTCCCCCGTTATAGTTAGTTCAGCTAACTATAACTCGCGCACCCGCAATCCACTGCTGATAACGTCACATATTACATCACTCATGACATGGTCAGTGACATCACTCATGACATCACTGATGACATCTCAAATGACATCACTGATGACATCACTGATGTCATCATCCATTGAGTATGTGTTTCTGAACAATTTTAATATATATAGGGAAAGGCCTGTTGAAGAATGAGTGGGTGTACAAGTGTGTAAATGTATGATTTTCTTTGGTGCGTAACTGACTCTATAAGTGAGTCATTAAATGTATCTTACTGCAGACTAGTGACTAAACTGTGTGAATGTCTGTATGTTTCTGTCTGTTGGTGTATAAGTGGCTGCATGGTTTTGTGAATAGCTATATGATTGTCTATATGGGTTATCGATTGGTTGTCTGAGTATCTGTATGGGTGCCTGAGTGTTAGTGTGGGTAGGCTGTGTGTGACTCTGTGCATAGATGTGTGAGTGGGTGATTCTATGGGTGCATGGTTTTAAGAGTGCATCTGTGATGGACTGTATGGTTGAGCGAGTGTATGTATGGGTGTGTTAGGGATTGAATGTATATCTCAGTGGTACATTTGTGACTAACTACATATGTGAAAGGCAGTATATATGTGTGTAAGAGTATATAAGTGGCTAGATGTGAGAATGTGTGATTGTGACAGTGACTGTATGGATGAGTGTGCTTTTGTCAATGATTCTAATAGAGCATAAAAATGTGATACTATTTTTGTGAGCAAGGTAACTTGAGTGTGTTTAACTGCATAGGTGAGTAAATGGCAGTGTGATTATTTGTATGAATGACTAGGTGTGAGAGTACCTCTATGGATGATTGGTAGTGTGTGAGTGTCTATATAGGTGTGTGTATAAATTCATATGATACTTTTTTATGGAGTGACTGTAACTATGAGTGACTTTACAGGTGAGTGTGTGGAGGTGTATGAAGACCTAAAAGTTAATATGTGGGTATGCAGTTATTGGTATTGCATTATTTATGGATATGAGAATGGAACTCTGTAATTTTGAGTTGGTATATCAAAGGTTTTATAAGTGTGTGAGAAGATGTGGTAATTTATCACATTGATGACGTCATTAGTGATGTCATCAGTGATGTTATTTGAGATGTCATCAGTGATGTCATGAGTGATGTCACTGACCATGTCATGAGTGATGTAATATGTGACGTCATCAGCAGTGGATTGCGGGTGCGCGAGTTATAGTTAGCTGAACTAACTATAACGGGGGAATTTCAATGGTTTTTTACGAGAGAAATGTCCAGCTAACTATAACGTGTGTGAAACCTATGGTTTTTTCAGTGAATTTGCAAGGTTTTTTAAATGCTAATTCCTAACTATAACGTGTGTGAAACCTATGGTTTTTTCAGTGAATTTGCAAGGTTTTTTAAAAGCTAATTTCTAAATATAATGTGTGTGAAACCTATGTTTTTTTCTGTGTTTTTGCATGGTTTTTTGAATTCTAATTCCTAACTATAATGTGTGTGAAACCTATGGTTTTTTCATTGAATTTGTTTGTTGATTACATCATTTTTTTTCTTTTTCTTTTTTCCTTTAAACACTATTCTACCTATGTATATATTCATGGTTTTAATGCATTCTTCAATATAGAACGATTCACCTTTTTTAAATAAATGGTTAGATATAGTTGTATAACGTAGTTAATATCTTCAACAAACCTTTATCTTTTTTTTATTTTTATTTTTTTTATTTTTTTACCGTGCGCGTACGGTAAGCTTACCGTAAGCGCACGCTTCGCTTTATGTACGATGAGCGTACGTAATATTTATACTCCGTGTGCGCATGCTTACGCAATTTGCGTACGCGTCCGTACTTCCTACGCGATGCGTAAGCGCATGCTTCATACGCGCACGCGCACGTACGCGGAAGTGTACGAGCGTGCCTGTAATGCGCATGCGCGCGTGCACGTGTCTTTCGTATGCGCATGCATACTTTTACCGTACGCGCTCGGTAAGCTTAACGTGCGTGTACGGTTGGTCATGTGATCAAGAAACAACACTTTTGATTGGTTTAAACTACTTTCAGTTCCAGAATCTTCCTACACCACACCCATTCCCCTCATTACTGCTTGTGATTCCCTAGGAGAAGGAGCTGAATTGTCTTTGGGATACAATGGCAGAGCAGCAGACCTCTTCTGAGAGTGAGCAGGCCAGCAGCAGCATCAGACAGAGAAGGAGGAAACAAAAGAATTCTTTTGTTTGGGAGTATTTCACTTTTCCAGAGGGGCAGAAAAACGTAAATGCTCCATTAGTCACCTGCTCACTTTGTGAGCGTGTCTTATCTAGAGGTAACCCAAGGAAGAAGTATTCCTTTGGTAATCACACTATGGTGAGACACATTAGGGATGTACATCCCAGGACTTTTGCTCGACATACTGAAGCAAACCCTTCAGTAAGTCACCCGAGCACACCAGCAGAAGCTCAGCTGAGTACATCTTCGGCAGCTCAGCCGAGCACTTCCTCTGCGGTGGGAGCATCACCCTCTTCTGCTCCTCTGGAAACGAACCCTCGATTTCAGAGGGTACAAATGAGGTGCACCAGATGTTATGGTCTAATTGTTCATGGGGAGACCAGTATTTCCCTAATAAACAATAAGATAGACCAGCACATCTGTGGTCCTTGTTAATATTCCCATTCTTTCTTTCCTCTGTCCCTGTATTAACACAACGGCTCTTTTAAGAGCCAACCTTACTTCACAACTTTTTTTTAAAAAAAATAATTAATTTTTTTAATTTTTTTTTTTACCGTACGCGCATTTTTTTTTGTTGTTTCATTTTTTTTTCACCCTACAAGGTCCTTGAGGGAGTACAACGGAAATGAGAAAAGCAGAGAGAGGTGAACACAGCAGATTATCAGAGTCAGAATCTCAGAGCTGTACACCTCTCTCCTCCCACCAGAACCAGTAAATGGCAATGTTTCCCTCACTTTTTTCACACATATACATGTTAATTACAAATCTCAGTGCTTCCCACATTTTTTCAAATGAAATCACACATTTCTATTGGTTGAAAACTTCAACCCTTTTCCAAATGAACCCTTCCCCCAACTTGACTTCTGCCTGCTACCATAGCAACAGCTCATGGAACACTGGTGTGAGCAGACAGGTCAGAAGTACAGCACACAATGTTTCTATTCCAAAGAGCAAGAGTGCTTCACCTGTCAAACCTAACAGCAAATCCAAATTAATCTTCTGTGGGAACACAATTTTCTGAACCAATACAAAACATGCTTTTAAAAATGTAAACATACAGCCTAGTTTTAACTGTAAAATGGTTTGAATCAGCCAATGAGTTCTTTTTATTTAAAAAAAATATGTATGCCTCCATTTTACAACTGTCTTTCATTTCATATTGCCATTCTACTGAAAGACACCTCCTGAGTGCATCCAGATCTCCTTGAAAGATGTTCACAGTGTGGATTGTAGGTCACAGCTATGTCTTCTGTAGTGAAAAGTATGCAGAAAAAAAGAGGTATGGTGAGAGACCTTGCTTTGCCAAATGTAGACATTAAATTGATTGGTCAGAGAGGGTTAAAGTGGCACCAATTAATTTCTTTGGTGAAAACCTTTCTACATCTCCCACAGCCTAACCTTATTATTGTGCACTGTGGTGGAAATGACCTAGGCACTTTAACTGGGGTAGGTCTGGAAATGCTTGTTAAGGACACCTTTGTGCAATTGATGTCGCTTTTTCCTCAATCTGCCTTTGTATATTCTAATATATGCCAAAGGCAAAAGTGGAACTGGTCCAACCAATTTTGTCCACAGATTGACAAAGCAAGAAAGCACGTCAACAAATCTATTTCTGCTTTCCTCAGAGACTATGGTATGGGTTCTATATACCACAACAACTTGCGTTACAACATGCAAGGCATTTATAGAGGAGACGGTGTACATTTCACTGATGAAGGCAACAGAGTCTTCCTCTTGAACTTTAGACTCTGCATCGGTACTTACTTGTAGGTACCACAAAAAAAACACTTCATAAACACAACGGCTCTTTTTAGAGCCCCCTAATATCTAAACACTTAAATTAGATTTTTACTTCTATTTTTTTTCTGCCGTGCGCGTACGGTAAGCTTACCGTACGCGCACCCCGCGATTTTTAAAAAAAAAGTTAAATGTATTTTTATACTTTTGGGACCTTCTTGGACCCCCTGACAAACGCTAGGGGGTCTGCAAATCTCTTCGTTGCCCCCTTTTCACGTTCTCCACCTTTGTTTATCAGTGTGAGACACACAAAATGGCGGCCGACACTTCCTGATTTCGACCGATTCGAATGTTTACAGTCATGTAACCACCAATCAGAATTAAGCTCGCGCACGGCAGCGTGCGCGTACGGTAAGCTTACCGTACGCGCTCGGAGCGCGCTTATAGATATATATATTGATTTAAATGCTATTTTCTCAGGAAATACTGAACAGATTTACACCAGACCTGCAAAAGGCACATCCCTGACCTGAGGACTACCTCTCTGCCAAATTTCAAGTAATTCTGTTCAGCCGTTCGGGCTGTAGCTTGGACTAAAGGTCCTATGGAAAAATGCATGGGGAAAACACGTTTTGGGACCCCCCCTTTTTCTCAGCCCCCGCTTGACGAATCCCCCCCGAGACTTTCAGGGTAGGAGGGGAGCGGAGCGCCCCACCTATTTTGAAAATTTCACGAGGATTCGTCAATCGGCGCCAAAGTTATTCAAAATAGAATGTTGCGGATTTCCTATGGAAACACGGTCCTAACTATAACTATCTACTGGCGACCGCAGTAGATAATATATATATATATATATATATATATATATATATCCTTTGTAGGTGGCCCCACCTCTGGCCCATTATGTGCTTTCTTCTATAATTCACTTCAGGAGATGCCTTTGCACGGTTGCTATTCCATGACTCGTAAAGGGTGAATTCAAGATGGCGGAGGGCACAGGTTCATGACTCATGCAGTATTATATTGTTCATGAGAGGGCACTTACTTGGATTTGTGAAGGGTGGTCTCATATAGGAAAGGTTTTATGGCTCATAGAAACCAAAGTCCTGGCTTATAAATGTGGAAAAATCATGGCTCCAAATGGGGTACACTTCATAGAGGCAATCTCACACGTGACAATTCTCTGACTTAAGTGGATTAGTTTACAAATGTATCTTTGATAAGTATAATGGCTCTTAAAATCATGGCTCTTAAAATCATAGGGCTAGCAGATAGTTCATCTTGGGCATTTACATAGCTCATGGAAGCAGTATTTTACCTAACGTGAGGCAGTTATAATCCTATGCGCCACTGGTCAAATAAGAACTTGTGCTGCGTGGGTTGCCTGACAGGAGCAATTTAGTATCAAGTGCCGCAATTCGAAAGTATGTGAGAGGAATGATATTACTATATTACCTTTAAGGTAATAATATCAATCTTGGTGCCTGGGCTAGAGTTTGGCTGACAGACTTTCTGTCTGGCAGTGTGGGCAGTACAACTTCTTCCAATGTAAAGCACTGGTATCCGTGACACACGCGCCCCTCTAAAATACAGTATGGATAGAAGCAGCGCACACTTCCTTGGCGTTAAAAGCGGAAGGTCCTTTGCGATCCGTTTTGGGGAGAAAGTTGTGAGTATCAGCAGTGACGCAAGCGCGTCAACCTGCGCATGCGCGCTACTATTCAGGAAGGAGGCGCGATTCTGTTCAATCGGAGTAGACGAGTCCTTCCCAAACCGAGGCTTGAATCTGGCCTATCGGTGAAGGACACGTCATAAGGAAAACTGTTTACAGTGCAAGCTAAGGAGCGCTGTGCGTCTGAAGCGCGCATTCAAGAGGAGTTAAACCTTTATTGACAATGAGGAAAAATATGTGATTGCGCGTCAAGCTAGCAGGATTGAAGGTATTAAGGGAGAGTTCCTGAGAATGCTATGTTGGATGCTTTGCAGATAGTACGTCCAGAGGATTAAAAGGTGACACGTGTTATAAATTGGCTCATTTTTTTCCTATAAGACTTCAAGCAAGTTATATATTTGTGAAACTTTTGGATTTGGATTCCTGCCAAATGTTGGAGTTTTGGTGACTGGCACACCTTTAAAAAAAAAAAAAAAAAAAAAAAGAGCCAGTCATTTCTGAACTTGATTAAGATTAATGCTATATATTTGTATTTTCTTTCCACCTGTTTTTTTTTATTGAAACATCTGTTTCAAATGTCAGCAAGTTAAAGAATTACATACTTGATTTTGTGCAGGAGTTCAAGTTCTGGTTTGTTAGATTTATTGCAGGTGAATATTTTAAAGTACAATTAGCTAAAAATGCAGAATGTAACACAACCCCCTTTCTTTTTAACGAGCCCAGGAGAACCTAATGTGAAATGGCAGAAGTGGAAAAAAATATTTGTGAACTATGCAAGAGTGTGTGGGACGAATTTAAGTGCAGAGCGTAAACATTCGTTACTACTACATTGCCTTGGGGGTGAGGGACAGGAAGTGTTAGAACATTTACCAGACCTAAGTGCTGCTGAAATAAGAAATCTGAATGAGTACGAAATATGCATCCTACAACTAGATCGCCATTACTTACCAAGATTGAGCACGATAATGGAAAGGTACCATTTTGGGTTAAGAGAACAGAAAAAGGATGAATCTGTTGAAGACTTTGTTTCAGCGCTAAGGAAAATAGCGTCTTCGTGCAAATTTGGTCCGGCACTAGAGGAGAGAATCAGGGATCCATTTTTTCTTAAATGTGCTCATGATAAAATCAGAAAGGAGCTCTGGTTGAAGGATGAACCTCCACTGGTAGAAGTCATTGCCATTGCTAAACAAGTTGAGCACATGAGGAAGTGCGTCGATGAACTTAGTGGTGAGAAGAGTAAACTCACCACAACTGAAACTAAAGTAGAAGAGGTTGTGTGTTAGGTACAGAAGAAAGATCCAAAAGGAAAAGATAATAGTACCTTTGTTCCTGATAATGTTACTAGCTCAACTGTCAGTGGCAAGCCCATTTGTTTTAGATGTGGTCGTTTTGGGCATCTTGCAAATTCGTCCTTTTTTTCCTGGCCTACGGGTAATTTGCAACACATGTGGACGCAGGGGACACTTTGCAAGATGTTGCAAAAACAAAAATAGTAGAGGTGGTCGCACTGTCACAAAAAATCAACCTGAGTTAAAGGTGGTCACCTTCCAAGTAGATGTAAGGAAGGGTGACCATCCCTCCCACATTGTGAATGTTGATGGTGTAGCACTGGATTTCAAGTTTGATTCTTGCTCACATTTAACAATGATTGGCGAGGATGTTTTTTTAAAGCACTTTGGAAACAATGTTAAACTCCTTAGGAATGACCTTTCTCCTGTAGGTTATGGTGGGTTACCTATAAGGATGTCAGGGTATTTCATAGCTACAATAGAACTATGTGGAAGAATCATTGCAGGGAAAGTATATGTAGCTAAGCATGGTGACTCCTTTATGGGCATCTACTTGGGTTGCGTTTGAACCCCAACACATCTCCACAGGTTCAGGTGCAAGCAGTTGAAGATTCCGCTTCTACATTTGTAGAACAGTTTCCTGACATATTTAGGGATTCTCTAGGGTGTCTCAAAGGGTATAAACACCACATCAAGGTAAGAGATGGGGCTGTCCCTGTGGTTGCCAAAGTAAGAAGGATCCCACTAAACGAACAGGCGGGTGTGCAGAGGGAAATTGATAAGTTGGTAGATGCAGGTATAATTGTGCCGGTGGAAGCAACGGAATGGCTCGCTCCCATAGTCGTAGCTAAGAAAACCAGTGGGGAGCTTTGTCTATGCATTGACTTACACGCTTTGAACAAAGAGGTCATTGTCGATAAATTTCCACTACCCAACATAGACGAGATTGTTAGCACCTTGAGTGGAGCGAAGTACTTCTCTACCTTGGACTTGGCGTCAGCCTACCATCAGGTTGAGTTGGATAACTCTTCTCAGGATTTAACTGCCTTTGTAACTCCCATGGGTACGTTTAAATTTTGTAGAATGCCTTTCGGTCTCATCTCGGCAGCCTCGGTATTCCAACGTATCATGTCACATATTCTTAAAGGTTTGGCTGGTGTAAAATGCTATCAAGACGATCTACTGATATTTGGTAACTCCATTCAAGATCACAATATTTGTGTGTTTGCTGTACTGGAACGTCTAAGGAAAGCTGGTCTTACTCTTAGGAAAGATAAGTGCAAATTTGGTTTAGAAGAGGTAAATTATCTTGGCCATCGTATAACTGGTCGTGGTGCCTTTCCTAAGAAGGAGTTGGTAGATTCTATCATGAAAATTTCTGAACCAGTTAACAAGGAGGAACTTCTGTCCTTTCTAGGCATGGTAGAATTTTATAGTAAATTCATTCCTGATTTTGCTGTGAAGACCCACAATTTGAGGTTACTCACTGTAAAGAATGTTGTGTTTCAGTGGTCAGCCGAGTGTGAGAAGGAGTTTGTTGCTATCAAGGAGGAACTTTGCAAGGCTCCTGCCCTTCATGCGTTTGTGCCAGGTGATCCTACCTTTATTATGACGGACGCCAGTGAAAAAGGGCTAGGTGCGGTCCTGCTTCAAAAGAAGAATGGTATGGATTCACTTATTGCTTGTGCCTCGAGATGTCTCAGGGGGTCAGAAAGGAACTACTCTGTTATAGAGAAGGAGTCTTTGGCTATATTTTGGGCTCTAAGGAAATTTAAGAATTTAATTTGGGGAACAAAGGTTAACGTATTGTCTGATCATAAGCCTTTCAAAGAAAGGCCTCAACTCCATTTCTTCTAGATTAAAAAAGTGGATCATCTCGCTTCAAGAACTCGATTTTGAGGTAGACTATATTCCTGGGGTCATTAATAAATCTGCTGACTGTCTTTCGAGGTTAGTTGACCTCAATGGAAATTTGGACGAAGAGGTCACTTCTGATTCTGAGGTGGTAAATGTATGTGAGATCACGGACGGTGTTGTTACTCAAGATGATTGGAAAGTGGAGATTAACAAAGATGTTGAGGTAAAAACAAGTAATTGAGATGTTGGGTGAGAATAAACGGTTGGAGAAGCCATGGAGTTTACTTTCTAATAAACTTTCAGTAGTAGATGGCTTGCTTGCTAGAGGAACAAAGTTGATTCCACCACTATGTCTTAGAAAGAAGTTACTCACGGTTGCCCATGTGGGCCATCCTAGCATTGTTAAAACCAAAGAATTGTTGAGATTGCAGTTTTGGTGGCCAGGCATGGATGTTGAGATTGAGAGGTTAGTTTGTGAATGTGCTGAATGCTTTGCTAGTGATACATTTTGGAAACAAAACAAACTCCTATGGTTTGCAGAAAGTTACCCGGTCACCCTTGGGATGAGATTTCAATTGACATTGCTGGACCATTGCATGGTGTGTGTGATACACCCTATTTGATTGTGGTATTAGACCTGTACTCCAGGTGGGTAGAGGTGTGTGCTACAAAAGATGTTTCCACAGCTACTGTAATTAAGTTCTTACAGGATATATTTTAAAAAGTAAGCTTCCCCAATAGCTTACTTTTGGATAATGGTCCACAATTTTCTTGACAGTTGTGGTATTATTCACACAAAATGTGCGATCTATCATCCGGAAACAAATGGTGCAATTGAAAGGCTCAACAAAACTCTTAAAGAAAGTATTCAATTGGCGAGGGCCAGTGGCCTAAATTGGAAGGAATCACTTCAGGACAGAATCTCGTCTTATCGGGTTTCTCCTCACTCGACGACTGGAAGATCGCCCTTTGAACTCTTTAAGGGGAGATTTCCCAATACGTGGTTATGCCCTGGGTGGATGAAATTGAACAAGGGTTTTGTCAATAATCAGAGAGGAGATTGGAGAGTTAAGGAGCTGGAAAAACAAGCCTTGTGGAAATCTTACTTTGATGAGAAAAAATGTGCACAATATCAGGCGATAAAAGTGGGGGATCTGGTTAAAATAAAAGCTCCAGTTGGATGTCAACCATGGTCAAAATACACTAATGTCAGACCAGTGTTTAAAATTTTCAACAATGCAGTCAAGACTAGTGATGGGAGGATTTGGAACAAGAGTCGTGTTGTGGTGGTGGGTCCTTCCTCCTCATCAGACCAGTCTGATAGTAATGGTGTGGACTCACGTTTGAAGTTTTCGAACTTCTCATCTTCTTCTCTCTCTAGCATGCCTAGTGTCTCGGGTTGTGTTAGAGAGAGAAGTCAGAGGGTGCGCAGATGTCCTACGTATATGAAAGACTATGTTTAAGTTGGTTTTAGATGTGTGCAGACTTTCTGTGCATGTGTGATTAAGGACCTATCTTTGTTTATTATAGCACTTCATTGTATAGCGATGTCCATGTATAATGCTTCATTACACTCATAATGTATGGTTATTTATCTCTGTTCTTACTTGTGGTGAACTTGTTTTTTGTTGTTGTTGAAGGGGAAGATGTGTAATGTGGTACATTTTCCTTTCCTGATGCCATTTGCTTAATCAATTGGAATATAGAATAGTCTACCTGCTCTGTTCCGTTCTATTCTGGAATAAGAGAACATTGCTTGTGAGGGATTCGTGTGCTAGACAGTTGAAGGCTGACAGTTGGTGGATGAGGTGAATAAACCTACCTGTGTCACGCATGCTCGTGTTCCTGGTCATCCTTAGAGTAGCTGGAGGGAGGCAATGCTTTGGTTGCATGGGCACCAAGCACTGGCTCAAGAGACAATTCAGTAGGGCTGAACGTTTAATATGTACAGCGACCTTCTTGTCTGTCCGCCTTCCCACCAATAGGAGAACCCCTAAGGGAAGGAGGCAAGGGAGGAAGCAGCAAGGACTGAGGATGGATCATTTGCATGTGAGGTAGGTGGGGATGGCCATGGGTCAGCAGTGCAAATGACTGACCCTCCCGCTGGCTTCCTTTATGTTCCATCAACACAATCTGCTCCAGCTGACTATGTGAAGTGCATTTCCAGGCCTGCGTTTGCTCCCTCCCCCTGTATTTTCAGCAAGTCACAAGAGGTAACATTAATATGCATTGTAGACGACCGGTTTGCACAGATATGCACTGTAGCATGATGCCATGGTGAATGTGGGACCACATTACAAAATCAGCCAGTAAGTAAATTGGTGCAAAACGGCACCCGTTTTTAGAACAGGGCCAGTTTAGAGTTGAGTGCTACTAGCGTTTGCTCCCATTGTCCACACAACATTAAAGTTAACTAAAACTATGAGCTGGTTTTATTGCCAAGGGCAAAACCTGCCAATATATGGTAATGGCAAGTGCAAAATCGGCGCTAAAACAATTTGTGAAGAGTATGAGCTATTTTTCATGAGTAGTGTGTAAATCTTAAGCAGACAGTCATCAAACAGTGCACAAATGTCAAGCTCACAAAGAGGGTGTTAGGTTTGCAGTAATTTATTTGATAGCTCTCACTCAGTTGGTGACGTTTTTGTTAGGAAAACGGGCAGGTTCTTTGATTACAAAAAAATAATCTAATTTGGTGCACTTTTCCCAGTCACCTTTTTCACAGCTCCAGCCATAGTACTGAGGCAAGGCAGTAGCCCATCCTAGGAAGGTAACCAGTATTGTGGGTTACCTGTGGGACGTTAGTGACCACTCTGGGGAAAAGAGGAACTTCCTCAGGATCAGGCAAACTAGCATGGTGACTTCATGAATCCACTCAAAAGGGTCGTCTTCAGGGGACCCCCAAAGCTGTTTAGCTCCAACTCCTAATGGACCACTCTTTTGCTCCATCTCAGGATACAACAACCACGCCAAGCTGCAGTCGGGATACATTTTCTTTTCATTGGTTGGAATATTTTATACCGCATGAACCTATCTCGAAGGAGCAGAGGTGTGATTTGCAGAGAGCTTCTTATCACGAGTTTGTGTGCATTGAATAGTTTACTGTGTCGATCTGGTTGAAGAAGCATCACACAGGATGTCATGGGGCAAGGGTGATGGCTAGGATCATTAGGACAGTAATAAACAAAACACTGTACATAAGTATTTTTACTACTTATATTTGCATAACATGACACTTATTTAATATTTGAAGCACAGAGTGGTTTGCCTAGGCATTGTTGTTGCTAAAATTGGCATTAGAACCTACTTTCAGGGTTCAGCGATCAGAAAACTATCCTCTAGAATACACCTCATTGTCCATACGGTCCCAGGGGATATTTTCTCTGTGTCGGACTTGAGCCTTATATAGAGTTTGGTGGATAGCTCACTCTGTGGCGAAGGTAATGGATATTCCGTCGATCGTATTACAAGTGCTTTGTATCCTTTGGCCGTGGTATTGAGGCATATGCGATATCCATCATATTTGTAACGGAGTACATGTCCTCCAATCTCAATATCGGAAGTTTAATCTTGATTTCAGAGAAAAAATACAAGACCTTTTCTGGTCCTCGGCTCCAAGATGCCTCCAATTACCAAGGCCAGCATGGAAGACGTAAAGAATGCCGCTCTGCCTCTTATTAATTTAGCAATTCCCCTACCAGTAGATCTGGTGTAGTATACAGCTTCATAACTTTCACCTCACCTAATTAATGAGAGAGCTTTCCTAACACACCTTATGTGTCCCCACACATCTGTGACCTCCTTGACACCATGACGCCTGGAAAAAACACTCCTTTTTTCCTTTAAAAAAGTTCACAATACAGCGGTTAAATATATCGATATGTAACAATAACAACTCCGAAATATTTATGACCAATATATCCTCAAGGTAAGTATACTTAGATAAGTATAGATTTACTATTCTTGACTCAGCATTTGCTTAGCTTGATGCTATATATCAGCATACATGTATATTGTCATACTAAGTGGATGTGGAATTAAGAGTAATCACTCTACACTTACTTATACATACTCACCTTGAAGATATACTGAGTGGCAAAATGTCCTGGAAGCTGTGGTTTAAAGCATCGTACATCCCTGATCCAAAACGTACGGGCGAAGTAACAATGCACTAATGAAAGAAGTAAATACACAACAATACAGTGCTCACACGTTATTCTTGCACTATGCTACCAGTACAGTGTATATATTTTTTGTGAAATAAAAAATCCTAAAGCCAAATTCTAATATATTGATACCGAAGCAAACGTGACTACTGTACAACTAGGTAACATTAATCTGACTTTTTGGTAGATGAAAAACAGGGCACATTTTTATTGAAAACAAAGCAAGCAAAGTCCCATAGTCTTGATTTGTAGTTCACGGGTTTCGGTTTGTGACAGGCCGTAAATCTTGTTAGACACCCAATTCTTGAGATTGCTCTGGCAGCCGACACTTTTTGTCCACATACGACTTTTTTAAGGGTCTATTTTTTCTGTAAGAGAAAACGTCAACCTCACCTGAGACCAAAAAGTCCCACCTCTTAAGGGGTCGACAAGGATTACTTGACTGGGTGTTCGTGCCAATAAAATGGAAACAATATCTCAGGAGTTTAACGTAACATATCTGTCTCGGATGGTACAATGAATGAAGTAGTAACAACGAGCGCAGGTGGAGGATATACTATTTTCCTTAATGAAAGTCACCGTCTGTCACTGGCCTGAAGGTAGTTTTGCCAATAATTACGAAAAGGCCATGATAAACCTTTTAACTGAGATGTTTATATTTCAATACTCAAGAAGGAGCGTCAAATATATGTATAAATTCCACAATCAAATATTGAAGTTCAAAAAAAGGAGATCCTTATGATGTCTGCTTCATGTTCTGTTCTTTATTTTGCATAGAGTCATGTCATCAGTATCATCCAACTTCAAAACAATTAATGAGTTACACAGCCAACGCGTTTCGTCCCCCTCTGGGACATCATCAGGGCTTAAATCTGTCAAATTCCTTATATCCTCATCCTGTTCTTGAGCGAACAACCCATATTGCATTGCTTCCACCGTATACAAATCTCTTATCAAAAATCTTTGTTTCCGAAATAAACCGTTTTCAGAAAACCAATTCCCTTCAGAGTAAAGTCCTCTGTCTTTTTTAGGATCAATTTCTCATATAGTAACAGTAGTTGTAATCACAGTATATCCAAACGTGGATATACTGTGAGTACAACTACTGTTACTATATGAGAAATTGATCCTAAAAAAGAAGGTGATGTAAATTGAGAGTCTTCTCTAGATAGTGTATGAGAGGTGGGGAAGAGAGAGATGAGGCAGTGAGTTGTGAAGCAGAGAGAGAAATGAATGCTCCATATTAAGCAAACTTTGATTCTGAAAAAGACTCCTATGAATCCCTTAATAAAATATATGTAATTACTAAGGAGACGGGATAAAAAGGGGAAGCTACATGGTGATCTAGGTGGCTACCGGGTATATATGAGAAGCCCCAGAGAGCACTGGGTACTTGGTTGCGAGTAAACAGCACGTACAATTAGCGGAGCTTAAAATGAGTTTCTGACCTTTCTGAAAAGTTTTCGATATATGTCAAGATGCTCAGGGGGTAGATAAACGCGTCCTGATGCTGATACGGCAGAAGCGATAAATTGCACAACTAAGCGGGTTTAAATAAGACCGACAATAGGGAAGACTGGGTGTTAAGTCTCCTTACGATGACGGCACCACATAACGTAGGTAAATATGCCAATCAAAACAGGAGAAGGCATGTCATGTGATAGCGAGTGTCTAAAACAAGTGAAAAAGACTAGAATGTCTATCTTGATGTGATTAAATAGCGAGTACTCTAGTATTGGTAAGCTAATTGTGAAACAAGCATTGGCCGCGCGGCTGTAAATGTAACGGCCGCTCGGCCGTGAAAGCGAAAGTAATCGCGATCAAAGCGAAAGTGATCGCGAGGACGGAACGCGCTGTGTGGTAAGCACGCAAGTGGTGCACGCGCAGCAGTGATTGGCGGCTGCATGCGTGAACGCAAGCGTTAGGCCAGCGAGGTCTGGTAGCACTTTGGAAACCCGTATACTAAATGTCTCTCCGAGCAGCGCATGCGCTGGCTCAGGCGAGACCTAAAAAGGACAAAACTGAAATTCCTCACTCAAAATTTTGGGACAGGATAATCCACTATCAACTTCTGAAGGATCCCACCGTCCTTCCTCCCATGGTAGACAGCCTAACCCCTATGTGAGAGAAGGGACTGTGATCAGCCAGGCACAGGGCTATGGAGGTAAGGCAGGGTGTGATCCAGTCTGGTATGTATTAAGGGGTGGACCCCTGGTTACAATGTTTAAGGCGCATGCATGTCGCACATATTAATGCTGCCTCTACACGCTGATGGTGCTCACAGGGACACTGAAACAAAAATCCGTAATGAAGTAAAATTGTAAGTTGTGTAGCTGCTTGCAAATTATACTGCAATAAGATCAAAATAGTTCTATAAATTAATTAAATGTATTAGTTGATGTCGCCGAACATATTAGTTACATAGACATTGATAAAATAAAATAATGTCACTCTGTGTTGGAATGAGAGCACTAGATCATGTGACCCTTTACAGCAGTGCAAGCTTCACACTGCTCACCTAGTCCATAAAGTGAGATGAGGCAGCAGCCTTAGAGGACCACTTAGTACTGTCACCAAAGTTGTAATAAAACTTCACAAAAATGACATTTACCTGTGTATGCCGAGTGCTCTAGCACTGTTCATCCTTTGTCAGAAGTGGTAAAGAAGTAGTTGCTGAGGAAGGCCCGGGGAGGTCAGCGCAGCATTACTGTTACAGACAGTGTGGGCGAGTCGCTCAGGACCACTGCTTTTTCCATCAGCCAGCTTTGGCCCGCGTCCTCCACAGTGGGATCCACACTGGTGAACCAGACTCCCTATGTTGGACTTTGGTCTTAACTACTTGGTGATGCCCACGGTGAGTTAGCTGTACCATTCAGCTTACTGTGAGGTGGGCATTATTAAAATAATGCACAGCCTTCTTAGCACCACCTCTTCTGACAACACAAACACCTCTTCCGCGTTGCTTCAAGTGGCGGCTCGATCTTGCTTCATTTTAAGTGTATGTCGACTGTCACCCAGGTGGGACTTCATGCTGTGCGGCCATAACCAGCAGCAGAGTGGGGACAATGGCCATTTCCTCAACAACTTCTTCCTGGCAGACATCTGCTGATGGGAAGGTTTCAGTCACCATCACAATGTGTCCTTACGTTACACAGGCCTCTGCTTGTCACTTTCTACAGGCGTCTCCTGGGTTCCAGGAGTTGTAGTCGGATGGATTGTCGGTGCTGGACTGTTATTCCACTGTGAGCTTGTGTTCCTAGAGTTGCAAGATCCACTTCTTGATGTGATGTGAGAAGGACAATTTGGAGCCAATAATCAAAACGTGCATCTGCAGTTTGTGCTGTTATCGCCTGGAGAGGGTGTCCATAAATGTTTCTGTGAAAACACTAGCAGTCGTAGTCAGCGGCGTCACTAGGGTTGGTGTCACCCGGTGCGGGTAACTCATGGTGTCACCCCCTCACGACTTACCACATGGACCTCCTTCGCTCGGAGTCCGCCAGTGGACACAGTTGGCAAATAACGGGACCATACAGAATCCTTAGTAACGTTTGTAAATGTAGGTCCTATATTTACAAAATGTGCCTGTTAACAACAGTGTGATAATGACTCATTAATCAGGTTGTACAGTGGGCTACCTGCTAGTCAACAGTTTATTGGAATTTATAATATCATAGGTATGGTACTTTGTATTGGTGTGGTGTTCCCACTATCCAGCAACACGATATATCAGTGGTCGAAGTGGGGGGGAAATAGTAGGGAAACTGTGGGCGGAGAATCAGAGGGTGGGAATAACCCAAGGATTGGATCAGTGGGCGGAGCCAGAGGTGTGGCCAGAATGCGCAAACATCCCAATTTTTTGTATTTGTTTGGTTTCACTGCCCAGTTTTATCAACCAATGGATACACATGATTATTTAAGGTTATAATGAGTTATTGACAGTAAAATGTATTCACAAAGTGGGATATACTTCTAATCACAGAATGTCCCCAAATACGATAAAAAGCACAAGCCATTTGTCTCCAAACCATGGAGTTTCTGTCATCAGCACTTCTCCCTTTTCCACAACAGCAGTTCAAACATGAATGGCTAAAAATCCTAGTTTGCAAATGTTTTCTAAATAATAATGGCTCTGCCATATTTGCCTCATAATGCAAGATCTGCAGCATGATCTGACCATTTCAACTAATAAATTGTTTGTAGCTCAAACGTATCAAAAGTTAATAAAAAATGTGACTTGATGTTGCTGCGGAGTAGATGACAGTTAATAGCTCACTGTTCTATGTTAGGATTTTAACTTATAAACTGCAAGTAACAAAAGGATCTCTCTGACAAAAGCAGTAGCCCACTGGCCTATTTACATTATGTGCACTTTGTGATCTGCATGGTACATGTTCTTTGCAGCAGGTACATTAACCCTCTGAGCTACCTTTCCATGAGTCAAATCTTCCATTAGACAAAATTCCGATCTCTCTCTAGGAAGAACATTAATCACCAGTCATCATGACATTTTTATTGTTACCGAAAATTGCTGGAGGCCAGGAAGGAGGCAGCAAACGCTTTTAAAACCATAATAGACTTGCAAAAAGGATGCCTCCACCTAAAGTCAGTACCTGGTGCGATCACACCGGTTGCACCGCCCTAGAGCTGGCCCTTCTCAAGGGTCCTGTGATCTCAGTGACAGGGTCACTGTTGTTCTAGTGTGTGCTGCTTCATAGGCCTGCCCGCAAGACTGGAGGTGAACTTCAGTATGAATAGTGGTGGACAAGCCTTGAAGGTTAACCTACACTTGTCATGCTAGGGTCCACCTGCTGGTGCTACGACACCGGGGCTTCTAATGTCTTGCGAAGCCTTCTAAGGTCTAGCTTGAGATAGTGCTCTCTCAGGAGAGTGGTCTGGTGGACTGGTTATTAAGGCTGAACCTGCTTCACCAGTTCGAAATTCAGCAGCTCTGGCCATAGTGCCACATCCTCTCCCCCACTGAACACCATACTGCCCCACTGAGAAAAACTCAGACTGTCTTCAACTACAACCCAATTGTTGCCAGCTGTAAACACCTGGATGCGGCTCAATTTAAATTACGCACTGGGCAAGAGCAATATGTGGCCTACAAGTAAAAAGTGACAGCATCCTGGAAAAAGCAAACAATCATAGGGAATGCAAAAATTTGCAAACCATGTGAAATGTAAGCAGGAACAACATGCTTACCTTAACGCTTTTACACTCACTGTTCAGAAATCAGTGAGTGCTTTTGCCTGAAAAGTTAAGGACATGACAACAGGGCCCTGAATGGACCCATTTCAATGACCATTGCTTATATCCTTACAAAACGTAAGCAGTATGGTAAAAAAAGACAACATCCCTAGATGCAGAGCAGCAGTACAAATTTTGTTTTTCAATCCTCCCATTGCAGTACCTACAGGATTGGTGCACTAGTTCCAAGCCCTGGGAAAACAAGGCCAAGACAACAAAAATAGCGCCTCACTGGCAAACTCTGTAAAAGTGGCGCTAATGTGTTTGGGTGTGAATAAAATCAATCTGGCCAGTTTGCTACCACTCTGTCTTACTTTATTTAGTTATTTATTTTGCATATTTTTAAACTTTTATTCCCGATGCTGCACTTTGGAATTAAATGTCAGAAAAATACGACATTGATTTTCCAGCAAAAGTGATTTTCTTTTTTGGATCCATTTCACAGGGGAGCAAATAAAAGAAAGGATAGGAGAGAGAGTGAGAACCCCATCTTGCAGCCACTGTCTTCAGTAAGAGAAGAACTGCCGGGCTAGCAAGCGAGAGGCCTCAGCTTGTACACAGAGCTGCTGTGCCTGAAAGTCGTCTTCGCAGGCCTCCCGACAGCTCAAAAGATGGGGCCACAACTCGGTGATCAGAGGCAAGCAACCTCGCTCCGCACTGCCTTCGTCCTCCCCTGCGCCTTGCTGGGTGTCACCCCATGTAAGGGTGTCATCCGGTGCGGTCCGTACCCCCATAGTGACGCCGCTGAAGAGAAGAACTGCCGGGCTAGCAGGCGAGAGGCCTCAGCTTGTACACAGAGCTGCTGTGCCTGAAAGTCGTCTTCGCAGGCCTCCCGACAGCTCAAAAGATGGGCCCACAACTCGGTGATCAGAGGCAGGCAACCTCGCTCCGCACTGCCTTCGCCCGCCCCCCTGCGCCCTGCTGGGTGTCACCCCATGTAAGGGTGTCATCCGGTGCGGTCCATACCCCCATAGTGACGCCGCTGAAGAGAAGAACTGCCGGGCTAGCAGGCGAGAGGCCTCAGCTTGTACACAGAGCTGCTGTGCCTGAAAGTCGTCTTCGCAGGCCTACCGACAGCTCAAAAGATGGGCCCACAACTCGGTGATCAGAGGCAGGCAACCTCGCTCCGCACTGCCTTCGCCCGCCCCCCTGCGCCCTGCTGGGTGTCACCCCATGTAAGGGTGTCATCCGGTGCGGTCCGTACCCCCATAGTGACGCCGCTGAAGAGAAGAACTGCCGGGCTAGCAGGCGAGAGGCCTCAGCTTGTACACAGAGCTGCTGTGCCTGAAAGTCGTCTTCGCAGGCCTCCCGACAGCTCAAAAGATGGGCCCACAACTCGGTGATCAGAGGCAGGCAACCTCGCTCCGCACTGCCTTCGCCCGCCCCCATGCGCCCTGCCGGGTGTCACCCCATGTGAGGGTGTCACCCGGTGCGGTCCGCACCCCCCGCACCCCCATAGTGACGCCGCTGGTCGTAGTGTATCGCAGTCACCGCCTTTGCAGTTTGTGAGCATGGCTAGGTTTTTGTGCAGTTCATCATTTTCCCTCCACAATCTTTTTCAACCATAACTGTCAAGCCAGAAACCCTGTTTTGATGTGTGGGTCAACGTAGCCTATTGTGGTCTCCCCGTGAAAAACATCCTGGAAGGCCTTGGACCGGGACTGACCCAAACATCAGAACAATGTTACTTTTTATATTTCTTTTTATTGGTTTCATAGATTGACTCATTAACAATATTCAGGCAGTTACACAAACTTCAGGCTTACATGCACAACGACCTAGACTCTTACATAGTATGGTGTTGAGGTCGGTCGCATTTTGTACAATTACAGACCAGTATGTAAGTGATAACGATATTGTTGATATCTGTGTAAAGTCTCTATGTTATAGCGGAGTTGAGCCAGGGGCTCGGATCCTTCTCATGTTTAGCACGCACCCTGCGTGCTTTATACACAAGTTCCTCAAATTTGCCACAATGAGTCATGCTGCGAATCCCCCCAATGACTGCAGGGGTATGTTCGTGTGGCCATCCAACTAGGAATCTCATGCCTATAAGGGACCAGGTGCCATGGGACCCACCCAGGGTCCCCATAATCCCAAGGAGTATCATTTTGGGACCCAAGTCTAAAATCCTACCCGTCGCACGCCCCAGAAGGCTACAAAAAGTGGACCAATTCATTTGGACGACAGGGCAGGTTCATATTGTGTGGAAGAAAGTGCCCCGCTATGTTTTGCACCTCATGCAAGATGATGTTTGTGCCCTGCCCATGTTCCTGAGTCGTGAGGGGGATACTTATATGATTGTACGTATTTAAACTGGATAACTTGAAAATGGGTAGAAATAGCTATTAATCAGGAGTCCATTTTAGCTTTGGTCTATGAATTAGGATGGTTACTGTCTGAGCCCATGTATGTGGAGAACATCATGCTATTGTGGGACTCGGATGTCGCTCCAACAGGGTGGGGGGTCACTCAGTTTTAATGTCCCATTGTAATGAGTTACAGTCAATTAATTACACCACCAGTCAGTTTCAGACTTCCCTTCCATGGGTTGTGCGAATGTTTCTATTTTTTTCATTTTTTTTAAATCTTGGACACCACATCACCACGTCAGTGGACAGCCAACTATGACTTAAAAGCCATCTCTGCCTTAAGGGAAAGAGCCTATCCTACCAAATTCACTTTTAGAAAAGGGCAAACAACGCGGACTGTAGTAAAACAGGAGACAACATTCAGTGGGCTCAAAATCATCAATAGAATCATCTTTTTCATTGGAAGAAGTCCAGTCCAACTAGGGTGACCAACCGTCCGTAAATTTCACGGACAGTCCGTCTGTTCGTTGTCCGTGAAGGATTCTTTAACGGACGCCATTTGTCCGTAATTTTAACCGGGCACCAGTCGCACCACCCTAAAGCCGGCACAGCTTCCACCCACCTCCCTGCTTGACTCCGATGCTGTTGAGGTCGGGTGTAACAGACTCCGATGCTGCTGAGGTCGGGTGTAACAGACTCCGATGCAGTACCAAAGCTCAGCTACCCAGCAGCATTGGAGAGGCACAGCGGGATGGCAACCCTCACACCTTCCGCCCTTGATGAGCTGTTAAGAGGTGCTTGAAGGTGACTTAGAGGGAGGGGCTGACGCTTCAGGAGCAGGGGCATCTATTCAGATGCAAACAGCCCTGAATGCGTCATGTCTCTGCAATTTAGAGGGGCCTCACACATTCCCTTTCTGCCCAGGGCCCCAAATATCCTAGAACCGGCCCTGATTACCCCGAGGCAGCACGTGGTTCTCTTCACAGAGCTTAATTAGTTACTAAATTGTAAGCAAACCTCGGTTCTTCAAACATGCAGTCTATAATGTAATAAAATAAAGAAATGGCACAATCGCACCCACACTGATTAACAAAGTATGGAGGACAATCAGTTGCATCAGTTCTCTTGGAGTATCTCCTTTAAGTGCTGTACATCACAGTGGGAGATGGCAAAACTAACATTTTGGAAAGAGAGCCTGTTGTCTCTTTGTCTTGTCCAGGAGGGGGTGAGGAGCCCTACCCCACTCTGGAAGAGACCAAGATGATACTAGAATACTGCATGCCCATCCCTGTGCCCACCCTGGTGGATCCTGTTCCCCCTCCTGTAATGGCTCCTGCCCCCTCCATCCCAGTGATGGCTCCTGTCCCCCCACGTGGTGGCTCCTGTCCCCCCCGCCTGTGATTGCTCCTGTCACCCCTGTGGTGGATCCTGTCTCCGCCCTGGGTGGCTTCTGTCCCAGTCCTGGAATGGCTCCTGCAGCGAGGGTGAAGTTCTTGATGGGCCTCTTCTCAAAAAGGATCAGCTCAAAATTAATATGAAAAGGTGAGCGAGTGAGTAAGTGAAGGGATGGGTAGATGGCTGGATGAATTAGTGAAAGGGTGAATGGATGAATGAAAGATTGAATAGATGGATAATGAGAGAAGACGGATGGATTGATGAGTGAGTGGAAGGATAGATGAGAGAAAAGGTAAATAGCTGGATGTATGGGTGGAAGGGTAGCTGGATGGCTAAAAGGGTGGATGGATGAGTAAAAGGATGGATGAGTGAAAAGGTGGATGATGAGTGAGTGGGTGGATGGATGAGTGAAATGATGGATGGATTGATGAATTGATAAGTGCAAGGGCGAATGGATGGACGGATGAGTGAAAGGGTGGATGTAAGGATGGGTGAGTGAGTGAGTGAAAGGGAGGGTAGGTGGACAAAAGGATGAATAGATGAGTGAAGGAGTGAAAGGATAAATGGATGAGAGAAAGGATGTTTGAGTGATAGGGTCAATGGATGGATTAATGGGGGGATGAGTAGATGGGTGGGTGGATGTATGGAAGGAAGGATGACTAAGTGAAAGGGTCGATGGAGAGAGAAAGGGAGGATGGATGGATGACTGAAAGGGTGGAAGGATGAGTGACTGGGTGGATGGATGAGTAAGTGAAAGGATGGCTGAAAGGGTAAATGGCTGGATGGATGAGTGAATGGATGGATGGATGGATGGGTAGAAGAGTGGATGGATGAGTGTACAGATGGATAGGGTGAAAGGGTGGATGGATGGATAATGGATGGATGAGTGAAGGGATGGATGAGTGAAATGATAGATGGAAGGATACATGATGAATAGGTTTGCAAATGGTTGAATATGTTTGGATATGGCTGGGCTTACTTATATACTATTGCGCGAACTCCTCTGATGTGTCTGTAAAACTTACCTATTGTCCTGAAGTTTTGTCCTGAATTTTGACCTCCTGTCCTGAATTTGTGTCCTGAATTTTTACACTCACCGTCCTGAATTTGCACCAATGCCAGTTGGTCACCCTAGTTCCAACAATCATTTCATTTACGTTGTGCTTGAGTGACATATTCCTTTTGGTCTGTGTGCCTCTGAATGAGACGCACTGTAGTCCATATGAATACGGAAGGAAGTGCAGCCCACAAAAACCGAAAACGGACCCTTGATTGGACGCCGCCGGTCCTACTTCCGAGCAGGTCTCTGACTGAGAGGCGCGCGCACCGAGAGTGACGCAGATAACATACCCCGCCGATCCAGTGAGTGCCTGTTACGGCCATTTTCTGCCTTTACAGGAAAATTGCTCTTCAAGCTACATTTGATTTTGTAGCCAATGGGCAATTACTAAAGGAATGTCATTTCAGCTTAATGCTCCATGTTGTAAATATTGTGCCTCGTCAGCTATAAGTCAGGTGAAGGCCTGGGAACGGCGGCAGGGTTGCCCTGTGCCTGATTGCTTTCGGCGCTGTTATTTATCCATTCATCTTGTGTGACCTTGCTGCAGCTTTTATGAATTAGAAATGCTGATGGGACTCCTTGAATTCCTGCTGAGTGAAACCATTTTTCTGGTTGGAGTTGACATATTCTGAAACTGTTAGAAATGGGTTTGGGAGTGAAAATAGATGTATGCAGTATTTATTTGATTTTGCAACAAGACCCGGTGGGCTTTTTTTCTCAAAAATAAATGCGCCCCTAAGTTGAATTTATTTTTTCACATTCCCAAGGTGTACTTAGGGATGCCTCATTTAATCTGTACTGTAAAGTTTATGGTCTATGGTCTAGGGAGAAGTAAGTATTCATAGAGCGCGCGTTCACCATACCATCATCATTGCACTGAAGTAACCGAAGGACTAACGTGTACAACAAGCACAAGACCTAAAATAGAAGTATTTTCAAGTTTTATTTAAAGTAAAAGACTGGGTTCCAGATCTAAGTGCAGAGGAAAGGAGTTCTAGGGTTTTGCTAGTGCAATCGAAAACTTTTATACCCATAGGTAACTGTGCATGTTCTAACAACAACCAGCAGTGCGTGCAGCGCTTGCCTGGGGACACCGAGTACGAAATCTTAGCTAAAAATTCAGGGGATCCTTGGTAGTTGGTTCTAGGGAGAATCGCCATGGCTTTAAAAATAACCCTGCTTTTTAGTGGGAAGCTGGTGAAGCTATTTCAGTATTGGTGATATACAAACCTTCAGGTGTATCAGAAATAGGCCATTTGTCAGCATTGTGAACAAGTTGAAGTTAACGCAAAAGATGGTCCGGTACAGCTAAATATATTGCATTGCCGTAATCCAGCCTAGCCTGGACTAGGGTATTCTCACTGTCACATGATGGCAGGAATCAATGAAAGGCAGCAAATACCTCAGTGTTTTAGATTGCCAGCAACAGGATTTAGAAACCTTCTTGACCTGACTTTTTAACAATAAATTGGTGTCAGTATATTCTGCCCTAAAAACAGGCTGATGCCACAGGAGAAGGTTAGCAGCCCATTACATCCGGTCAGGTTAAAGAGCCACAAGTAAGAGTGCTCTGACGAAAAAGCAAAATCTCAGAATTGCCGAAAGTGAGTTCCATAAAGTCAGTGGCCATCTACTGACAATCGATGGAGAGGCATTCTGCCATGGCTCCCTGGACAGTTCTTGATGATGTGGGAATATTGGCAAAACTGGAAATCAGTTGGGTATCATCAGCGTACATATAAAATTGTGGTCCCACCCGTCCCCCTGCATATGAATCAATTTGGCTAAAGGAGGCATGTAGATATTAAACAGAATAGGAGACAAAATAGAGCTTTGAGGGACACCTCAGCTGAGGTGTCTGGGAGGGATGCCAAAAGTTGGAAGATACACTATTTGTGTCATAAGTTTGTGTGTATTTACATAGCTCTTGTGGGTAGTTTCCCGGCCTGAACAAATGAAAAATTGCTGATTTCAAAAGAAGGAGTAAGGGCCTTGTAGAGTGGAGAGGGATAATGGAGAATCGCTGGATATCAAACCCCCCTATTTTGATTTCTACCCTAGATGGCAAAGATCCCACCAGCGGAGGCTCATCCAACTCTGCCATCGATCCACTACGGTGCGGCATTAACTGTGCCTATAAACAGTGTCAGATCTACCGGCCATTGTAGAACGGCTGGTCTACATTGGTGCAGAAGTGATTTACCCCAACCTTCCAAGATGGGGTTCACGGCTTGCTAGGGGAAAGTTACATGCAGGTTGTCAAGTAAACAGGGGAACCTCCATTTAGTTTTGCACTCGTGCTTGCAGGGGACACCATTCCCTCAGCACCTGAACCAGTCTCTTATATGTATTTGATGTAGCCAGAGCCGGCAATTACTCAACGCATAGCTTGGTGAGTGGGCAGTAGCCATTCTTCACTATTGGTGAAGGAACATTTCGGGTGCACCCACTCCTACCAGGGCATTGTACTCTTCTAGGGGCGCTGCACAAAACACATAGAACGTCTCCAGAGGGGTCACACTTGACACACTGACTGTGGAAAAATCACACGTTCAGCCAAAAAAAGGTCAGGGTAGCCCATGCTGACAGCTGCTTCAGAGAGCTGTCACCTTCTTTCCTACACCCTAATTTTACTGCTTGTTGGGAACTTATTTGAAGAGGACAGACCAAGAATCTATAGTGAGTTAGAAAAGAGATCCAGAGGGTTCTGTATGCTTCCTGCTAATACGGGCGTAGCTATCAATAGTGAAGCAGGTGCAGTGGCACCGGGTCCTCTGGATCAGGAGTCCCCTGAACTCTTTATTTTAGATATTTATTTTGCTATCAAACAAGATGGTGGGGGAGCATTTTTTTGCTTGCTTTAGCGACTATGACAGTCTTGCAATGTCACTGGCTACTTAGATGAGAGACCCGTGTGTGTCATTAGATTACCTAATGTATTCTTGCAGCTGTATTGCATTCGTAAAAAATCGAATTATAAGAAGCAGTTACGTTTTTTAAGTTTACACAGGAGCAGCATGTGGGGCAGCATGCTTGACTACATCATTACACTTTCTCAGTGTTACCTAGAGAATGAAATACATTCTCCAATAACCCCCTCATTTAAATCTTTCTGTATGCGGAGCGCAATCATTTCAAGTAATCGTGTTGCTTGATATTTTTCCTTTCTGCTCCATAACTAACATTTCTGGTAATTACCGGTAATTGCAACGGTAATACTGAGAGATAGAAATATAAATACTGCATACATTCATATTATTATTAAAGAGCTATCTGGCAGCTGCACGTTGCCGGAGAAGACATGCTGGGATGATGCAGGGAACAAGGTTCCACCATTTATTCCTAGGAGCAGCAGCTCAGGCACCTCCCTTTCTTTTTAGAGGTGAACTTAATTCATACCTACGAGTTAAGGAATCACTTTTGCCACTTCCCTGCCTGTAGCTTTCAACGTTTACTTTACTTTGTGTTTTGTATATGTTGAGTTGCTATTTGTTTGTGTCTGTGGCAGGGGCCAGTGCTTACTGTTCTATATATTTATTAATATGGACAGTTGGAATAAGCAGCAAATTTGTAACAGTAACACCTGTTATCTACAGACCTAAGTAATGAAAAGAATAGGGTGCATGCTGGGGTGTAGTTCAAGCCCCTACAGCCCCCGTGGCGGAGGAGGCCCCTTTCCGGCCAAAGTCAATGAACATCTGTGAGATATGTGGGACTCAGTGGCCCCCCCATCACATTCTGCAGGGGGCCCCATGATTTTAGGTTATGCCACCGGGGGCAAGCGCTCAAAAAAGGTAAGTTATTATTGTTAAAACATTGGTTGTTCCGGTACAGACATCAGGTTCCGGTACAGACTTCACCATGCACATGTGTCTGTAATGCGGCTCCATACCTCTGTGCCCACACCGCCCCCTTCCACCGAGCGGATATCTGTTTTCCGGTGAAGCGTTGGTTGAAAACCAAAGCGCAAAACCCGCCAGGCCTGTGGAGATTAAACTCTTCTCAATAGGCACTCAACTGAAAACTCAAGGTCTAAACTAATCCCCCCCAAATCAGCCGGCTTGCCCTTAAACCTGCTTTCAAGGAAAGAAAAACACATTTCTTTCTCATTTCAGCAGGGGAGACTTTGTGCATTTGCTACGCCAGCTCAGGGGGAACTTTTTGACTGTGCGAGCTTTGTGGGATTAAACAAGATTTACTCTTGCTCGGCTCCTTTGTTGCCTCTCTCTAACGTGCAGGCCCCATATGCCCCTGGCAATGCCGAGCCGCGGAAGGCTCAAGAGTCTAGAAGCTTCCTTTATTTTTAAACGACACAATCCCTATAAACTGCTTCTAAAGCTCACCTTTGATCAGTTGTCACTTGCCTGATCTTTGAAGGACTCCTGCATTATGGAGGCGCTTTAAATGTGAGCCCACCAAGGCCTGTGCGCTCCCTGAGCATTAGGAAACTCGCCCCTTTGTTGGGTATTTCCTTTGAGGGGACACTTGAAGGCCCGACTCAAGATGGCCGACCTTTTTTGTGTGGGCGTCGGACTGGAACGTCCACCTGTGTGACCCAGCTTATCTTCTGGCACGGGGGATGGTTGCCATTGAGGAAACAGGAAGTAGATTAAAATGATCTTTGTTGTTGGTGCTGCCTAGTTTTCAGTTTGGAGAACTGGTGGTCTTGTTGCGGCCAGGCCACTTGAAATCATTTTTTGGTTTTTCTAACCAAATCGTCCCATTCTCTTTAACTCCGCTTGGTTGATACTGACAAGTCTTGAAGAACACAAATAGCACAGAGAATGCGGGGAGGAAGATTGTGGGTGGATTAACACAAAGAAAGGACATGCCACATCTGTTACAATGAGCACATGTATAAGAAAGGGCAACAGCCAGTGTAATTGGATTAGAAAGCATAGCGGTCATGGGGGCAGCAAGAGTCAGGAGGTCTACAACCAACTCAAGGCATACATAAAAAAAGAAGTCAAAGGGTAAAGAAAGTCTATACAAAAAAGTCTATATCCTGTTATTAAAAACAGATTGGAAAGTGCCTATATAGGCAGAGGAATACATTTCTTAAACCAGGATACTATTTGGCAAAGTTCATATTAATAGGTTTACAAGATCCTTTTATTCAGTAGTTAGCAACAATTTTGATTCTATAAAATTGATAATAGGAAGCTGAATATACCAGTGGAAGAGCCCAGGTTTCGCTCATCAAGATGCGCTATAGTTACAGTATGTGGCACATATGTGCCCATCAGAAAACATTTGAAAAATATGCGAGAAATTTGAAAAAAGGTAAAATGACTGCCATTCACATTTCTAAAGAGATTAAATACATTAATGAAGAAAGTTGCATATAAATGATTTTAAAATTATTTTTGTACGCAGTGTGGGAGATATTCAAATGATTTAAATAGGCCTAGTACAAATGTCTAATTAAGAATTGGAAGGCAACATGCGTGTCCTGAGAGCGTTGATTCCAGTTAAATCTAACATAATTAATTAAAAAAACCACAAGCACTGGTTGTTATTTTACCACTGAGACAGGTTCGCATTTAGTGGATACATAGTCTTTGCGAGGATTATCGACAGTGCAGGCAAAAGTGCATGGTTGTCTGTAGCCCTCTACCTTACCCTCTTGAAATGGGAAGTCTTTGCAGCTCTCCTTATGGGCTCTGCAACCCTGAAAAACCGGAGCTACTTTTTTACGGTTCAGTCATTACCATCTGACTAAAAGAGAAAGAGAGTTTCTCAAACCTTTATGACACTGGAAAATAACATCAAGTTAAATAAGCATTGGCAAAGCCAACAGGTCTTGCAGTGGGACCTCTTGGTTTTACCAGTGCCTTTTAGCAATGTTGTTCAGCATGTCCAAAAGAAAAAAAAAAAGATTCAGCGTAGACATCCATACCTAAGAAATGACCCGGTGCCATATTTTCTGTTTAGCAATCTGAGATGGATGGGTAAAGTTGGAAAAAGAAGTAGTAAGATCGTCCTTTAAAAAAAAAAAAAAAGACCAAGAGGCCGACAGCAAGTTGCTGCTCGGTACTCCTGTCTCCCACCACCCTCGAACCCCTCCCCCCAAAAAAAGCGATAGGGATTGGACAGGAAGAGGTTAGAAAAAGCACCCAATGAAGAGCAGCATAGGGTGGAGGCAAGCGAATAAGTAAGAAAGTAACATAAAGCGGGGGGAGAAGCACATGAGAGAGAGCTTGTCACACTAAGGTAATGGCAACACAAAGCACGGGGTGGGTGCTGGGCATGGAGAGAGCTGAAAAAAACATGCGCTCTCTTTGACGGCTCAAGCTAACAGTAACAAGCATTTGCAATGCAATAGGTCTCGCATGTACACGAGTTTGAGCTAGAGGCATTGTAAATAACAATACCTTTTATTTATGTTTTGTTATTTAAAACATAAATAGAAGGCATTGTCATTAACAATGCCAATAGCTCAAGCTTGCGTAAATGTGAGACCTATTATGACTCGGGCAAGTGTTGCATCGGAGAGGCAGGGCGGGCTGGGGCCATCGATGGAACCACAGATTGGGCAAGGCCAGTGACGAGAATCCCTCGCGAGGTGAAGGAGAGTGTACGGGCAGACCCGAGCCTGACAGGAGAAATGCCACACAAATGCACACTGCTCGAAATGTGGCCATTAGCAAGAGAGGGGACTATATTTAATATACACCTACAACCTAAATCCTTCTACCCTTCCTATACTGTCTCCCTCCATGAAAAGGCCTTAGACTAAATGTGCGCGCATGGTGCGGTGCTGGGTTGTCAATAAGATGCTTTTTTGTTGTTTTTTGTCTGGATTTTTTTCTGATTCTTTTAGCCGGCACTCGGCCAGGTCATGTGTGTCCGGTGGTAGCCAGAGGCCTGCGCTTTGGAGAAGGAAGGAAGTAGGGGTGTGACGGGGGCGACACGGTGAAGGGAGAGGGAGGAAGTGGCGGTGCAGTGTGTCCGCAGCGCCGTGGGGACTGGTTCATGTGCTTCTAGCCGCTGCGGGTCAGGGAAGGGCAACCCCGTGCCGGTGTTCAGGACTCGGATGGCCCGCTTGGGCTTAAATGGGAAGTTCTGACTCGGGCAAGTGTTGCATCGGAGAGGTGCGGCGGGCTCGGGCCATCGACGGAACCACAGATTGGGCAAGGCCAGTCATGAGAATCCCACGTGAGGTGAAGGAGAGCGTACGTACGGACCCGAGCCTGACAGGAGTCTTAGAGCAGTGGAGTCAGTGACCTGAGCATGGCATGGAGAGACCACGCGCGGGTATATACCATGTTTATTTCTCCTGCAAAGGCTGCTAAGTAATAGTGTCAATTATTGGCCTTATCAGTGTGTAGCCCCAGAGAAGGAGAAATCACAGAAGCCTGCTCACTTGAAGGCAGGGTGAAGTGACATGCGCGCCTAACTTGCAGAACAAGCATCAGCTGAAATCGTCTGAGACAAAACGCACGAAACGCCACGAGCCGTACATGTGCACATCGCCTGTCTGGGCGCGTGCACATCTCCTGTCCCCCTTCCGAAGCTAAATCGACAACAATAGATCTCGCCAAATCGAGCAGCGCATGCACTGCGTCGCAAGGCAAGACCTAAAAAGGAGCTCTTTAAAAGTGAGCAGTGGAAGCAAGTCAATGACAGAGAAGATAGAAAAGCTATGCTCTAGGGAAGCAACAAACGCAGGATGGACAAGCTGGAGCAAAGAAAACCACTGAATAAGAAGAAAGAAAACAAGAGTGACAGTAAATTTGTATTTGTAGGGGAATTTATATAGCGCATGTATACCGACAGGTCTCTTAGCGCTTGACAGAAGGAGATTGCAAAATTAGCCCGGCTAGCCATTGGCGGGCTGTAAGCCCACATAAGTTCTCAGTAAGCCTAGAATAGTTTTTTTGCAACCAGACAGCTTGTGCTATCTGTTAGGCTTTACCTAAAAATGTTGACTTCCAAAAGCCCTATTCAAAAAAACCTTTTTTTTTTCTGTGAGTAAAATTTGTCTAATTTGTGAAACTTATGCGTAAATCACACCTAAAACGGGCCACTGGAATTATGTGGCAGAGAAGAAAGCAAATTATGGAGTATAATGCGGCACATTTTGCGATAATATTACTTTATTATTTTGTCTTTTTTAAACACGCTAACATTGTCTGAACAAAGGTTTCAGATAATTAGCACCAGTTCAACAACCAAATCCAGCAATAAGCAACAGAGAGGTAACCAGTCAGCCTTTGTGAAGTCTTCCACTTCGCAGAAACAAGCGTAGCCTCGTTTTTAGTAACTTTTGATTCGTGTGAGCCAGAATTTTCTTTTTTTTTAATATGGAAATTATGGAGCAGATGTTGGGTAATGTAGAAAATGTGGCAACTCCATAATTGTACAGAAAGCACAACGGCCTCAGAATCACTTCATTCCAGTAGCCCTGCTCCTTGGTTTCAAGCCACAACTACTCACTGCAAAATTGTGAATCAGGTACTGAATGAATACAGTAATGTTTGCATCTCCATTTCTGACCCAAGGGACACCAAGTTTCCTTGCCTGAGGAATGGGATCACCTGAGGCATTGCATGAAGTGTGTGAGTTTTCTTAGCTCTCGTAAAACGGTTAGAACGCCTAGCTGCTGGTTTTAAGTTTTGTTGTCAGTCCACATGTGAGTTATGCTTTCCCATGCCTCTGCCCAGCGCCATTTATTCCATCTGGTTGCCTGACAGTTGCCCTGGCTGGCATGTGGCTCTTTAAAATGTTTCTAAAATACATCAGATGAAATTAGCAACATTTTCAAAACTGAAATTAAATTTATCCTGGCCTCTATTTTGTAAAGTGGTGGTACTGGTTTGCTGAATTTGGTTGCCTCATTGTGCGATCTTTACCAGACAGAAACATATTTCTGGAAATGCTCCTCTACATATAGTATATGTGGCATATAAAATATGGCGCCTATTTATGTTGTGCAGTAATTATCAAAGAACCACTGATATGCCATCCAGATGACCAAATGTACAGCAGATAGACATCGGCTGGTCATTTAACTTTTAAGGACTAGTGATGCACTATTCCAGGAGGTGAACGACATTTAAGAAATCGTCTTCGCAAAGTGTCAAAACATGGCCGGCTCACTCATCCTAAGAAACCAGCGCATGCCCATAGTGTAGCCAATAAATGGGAATGCTTTCCTTTCATAAGGTGAAACAAATGACAATACTCCACCTCGCAGTAACAGTTACCTTTGGACGAGTAGCAGGACCATCTAATTAACATGTTGCAGTACTACTGGGTAGTGCCTCTCATACATGGACGTCGATTCACCAAAATGTCAGGGGTAGAGGAAGTGACATCACATGCCCCTTAAAGCACCCCACTGATTTCACATGACAGCTGAAGACATTTGATCTGGTGATATCACAGGAAGTGACATCATGTGAGCTTTAGATCCTGTGACATCACTTCTATTGCCTTCTATTACATCACAGGAAGTTACACTGCATGACCTTTGGCTTGGTGTCATCACTGGAAGTGATGTGCCTGACCGTTGGCTAATTACTTCACATAGAGAGACTGGACAATCTCTACAGATACGGAAGAAATCCTCTATAAATAAACATACATTATTCAAATCCTATTAAATATGCTGCTACACACATTGTCCCACCAGTATCTTCAGTTACAGCATTAGGGTAATGCATCATTGGTTGAAAACCTATTAAAAATGTATAGCAATGGAAAGCATGTTGACCAAGTTGAAATCGTCCAAAATCAAATAACTTATATAATGAGAAGGTTGATAGGCCTATGATACTTGGCACATGTTCACTCTGACATTGTTTTTACAACCTAAGAATACCATGTAAATAAATCTAAGTCTTAGCAAAGTAGATAAACGTGCTATTTAACACAGAAGTTCTCCCGGCACCCTTCCTTTTCATAACATGGTATACATACTTCCCCAGCTATAGAGCCAGGGCACCTTCCAAGGTTTACTATCTTTAATTTCCTATACAGAAAAAATATGCATAACCAATAGAACATTTATGTTGATCAATAGTATGCTTATTCCCCAATGGCATGTTTAGAGTGTCAAGAAAAAGAGGGCAGATGTTACTCACAAGGACGAAGATACTGCCGTTCATGCTGATACTGTATGACTGATGAGAAGAGACTAGTGGGTGATGAGTAGTACTTCGATGGCTGGAATTTAAGAGGCTGACCGACACGGCTATTATTATGAGGCCACTGCTTGGCTTCCAGTAGCGGCCGGTGTTAGGGAAAAGTGATGGGCAGCGTAGGGATTGGGCGGAGCGCACTGGTTTAGCGCTCCTTCGGGAACTGGGAGCATGTGTCTGCTGATCTCTCCACCCAGCAATGCATGCTGGGACCTATAGTCCTGACATAGGTCAATTCATCCAATTGAACCATCATACTGGAAAAATTGTGTAAATGCACAGTCTAGTGCTATCATAATTGTGCCCTCATGATGTGCAGAATAGGCCTGCAGTGGGGGACGTGCTGCTGCATTCTGGGCTAATGGGAAGAGGTATCACCCAAACCTAAGTGATAATAATTAACAGCACAGTATTTATGCTGGTGTGTATTTCATATTTGTAATTTCTGGATCATAACCATAGCTGGCTGACTAGAAAAGGAGTTTGATATACACAGCAAAGGTGATTAAGAGTGTAGAAATATATAACGCAGGGGATCAATTCAAAGGCCAGTACCTGGAGGACATACAGTGTGCAGCTGCCTTGTTAACATATATAACAGTCCTTAAAAATGCATGCTACATGCATGCCTGAAGTTCCCATGATTCATCTGCAAGATATCTTGCACAAGGAACGACTCTCTATATGGAAAATTGTCTTTTATTGCTATGCACCCTCTGTGCTTTCCATACAAATCACTGACTTATCTATTAATATTCACTCAGGGATTGGCCTGTGGAATGTAGACCCCCTGATAATTAGAGGGGGTTACTCTCTACATACTGCATTGCAGATGGCTGTTGTGTATTACATGCCCCTTCTCCTGTTCCAACAGGGCATGGACCAGCCATTGGCAAGAACAACTCAAATGTTAATTCCTTCATCTTTAGATAATTGGTCAGAGGCATGTTTATTCTCTGTACCTAGTGGTCAAACTAAATGATCAGATACATGTTATTCTAAACATTATGCAAATATAATTTTCAGACAACTTGTATCGAGAGAAAAAAGTAAATTAAAAGCAAATAAAATAATGCTACACATGAAAAAAAATGGCATCTGAGCCCTGGTGCCACTACACCTGCTGCACAAATGGACACAAAACCGGCAACAGAATGGCACACACAAGCACAGTAAAACAATACAAAATGTCACACACACACAAAAGCTAAATGAAAACCAGTGGCAGCTGTACATTCTGTAATGGCTTTTATTAAAACAAATTATACATCACTGTTGAAAGGCAATGATTTTCATTCCGCACACACCTTAACTTCAGCTTCAGAATATGGACAGGGACCTCGAAAATTGAAGCGACCCGAGACCCTCTGTATCTGGAGGTGGCTGGCATAATTGTCTCATAGCTTAGGGGTATCGTGAATATAAGCCAGCCGTTTTTTTTTTTTAAATAACATATTTGATGATAGTTGTTTCACAACAGACTACAGTCCATTCAAAGCAGTCTAATGCAGCAAGGATGCCATAGGCCCTGGTTCAAGCAAGGAAAATGGCCCTTTTGACTGCTGGTGGGATAGCAATTATCAGGGTTCAATGGGCTCCTCAAACCTCTTGGTCTGGGTGCCACTGCACCTGCTGCACCAGTGGTAGCTAGGCCCCTGAGTGCCAGTCACTGTTCCTGCGTGATTTAGCTCTTCACACAAAGTCAAATGTGATCAGTTGTGATGACATCGCTCTTTTAAACTGGTAGTTCAAAACACTTCAACCTGTGGTAAGTTCTTTAGCAAATAGACATGTTGTTATCTCATCCTGGGAATGGGGTAATGGGTTGCCTCCTTCGTGTGCATCTTACAGAGAATGGAGACTCGTCTTCCATTGTGGTAGAAAAGGAAGGCAATCAGTTTCACTTTCTGAAGTACAAAGCACAGACGCAGTTCTTTGTTTAGGCTGCTCGGAAACGAAAACAGTTTGGAATGAGAAAGAATAAAAACAATTATTTGGTTATAAAACAACCCTTATTCTTTACACAGTTAAATCAGAAAAATTCTACAGTGCGATGCCTGCCTTAAGCTAACGAAGCGCCTGCTGCGCCTCCTAATTACTGCCCCAGCCCAGCCAACATCTACCTTTGTGCGCATCAGCAGCGCCGAGAGGACCTCTGGGCTGGAGGAAGAGACACTGCAGAGCCTGGCTGAGACACACGCTGCCACTGTGCCACCCTCGACGTTTCGCTGCTCCTGCTGCAAGTTTGCCAGTTGAGAGCACTGACCTCAGTGGGCCCCGCACTCACTCACTGCAGTGCAGTGAGTGAGCACAGCACGAGCTGAAAATGCTTCCTGTCCTACGCGGACCCGCCGTGCGAGTGCAGAAGACAAGTGCATGCTTGTAGTGTCGGGGTTTGAAACTGACAACCCGAGGCTGTAGACTTCATGGAGTTTCAAAGAGTTTCTAAAGGGTGGTTTATTCCAAGAGTCCAGAGAAAGAACGCAGGGCAACACCTCCACTCAGCGCGGAGCTATTTCTAGATCATCCTTACAATCGGGAGCCAACCCTCCTCCATTTCCTGTTGTTTCAAACTAGACAGATACTGAATTCGGGGTGATCAGTGGCAATAATCACTTTCTCTGATAGAGAGGGAATGATCCCTACCTTCAGCATCTGAGGATCCCCTTCTATTTCAGTTAACACCTCAGCCACCGGGTATGTTTTCTTGTCCTCATGTACACAAGTGACTTGCGCATATTCTCCCATTCTCCTTTGGCTGTCGGAACCAAGTCCTGACTAACCACTGTGCAGTGGCAACCTGTATCTAGTAAATCACAAAGGGACTAACCATTGAGATATATATATATATATATATATATATATTTTAGAGTGAGCTGGACCTGTCCCTGCAGTCAGTATTAATACTTTAGTATACCCTACTCTGCTCTGTTGCTGGGACACGTGGACACTGACAAGCTATATGCCTCCACTCTGCATAGTGAAAGCACTTTGCACCCTGTGTCTGTCCACTACCCTCTGGTGTTGGTTTAATGGGGTTTTTAGGAGGAATGGGCATCTGGGGTACCTCTGCTCCTCCCCCCGGAGAGGACCTTTGGGCTGATTATAATGGGGTTGTGGCGTATGTGCCTTAAACTCTGGTGAACGGCAATATGCGCAAGCTAACTCTACCGCTGTTCTTCTTCCCTCAGATAGGGTTCTCTCGACCAAACCTCAGCTCAAAGATTCTACCTAGAATATGGAACACTTAATAAAAAGGAATACTCTGACTTAAGTGGCAGTAGTAAAGCATACATACATGTAACTAAGCACACCACGATGCTGCAGGTTCAAGCTGGGACGCTACTGGCACTGTGAATCGATGGCGCAGGTCGATGGCGCAGGTCTGCAGTTGTACAAGAAGTAAGAAAATATGTCCCAACATAAACAGATTTATTTTATTACTGTGCCAAAACATAAATGCTGTATGCTGACAAAGACTAAATGGGAGGTAGGGGTCGAAAGCAAAGAAGCAGGGGTCTCAACAGGTTAACTTGTGGTCGCAGTTGCGACCCCCGGCGACCCCCAATTGACGTCCATTTTGCCATATCTGTCAAATCGCTGGAAGCGATCGCACTTGGGTCAAAGACTGCTATTTTTTCTACTCTCTTCTTGTATTTCTCTTAAATACTAATCCCAAGCAGCGGGTTTGACGGAGACACCTTTCCTGAGATGGCACCGTCTCTTTTTATCTAATGGAGAAACTCCGTGACATCACTGGTGTAGCTCCTCCTAAAAATAATAATAATATTAAAGGACACAACATTTCCTTAACGTGGAAAGTTTTATTACAAACACTATGGAGTTAATTTACTCAATTCTTTAATCTGATTATAAAACAAGCTGATTATTGCACTGTGCTATTCTCAGGACAAAAAGGCATACAACCACATGTATTGCAGGTATTTATTTATGCTTATAACTTTTCTCTAGCTACTTCTTCCCTCGGATAGGGTTCTCTCTTCCCCAGGATTTTCCTACGAGGTTAGGGTCTCCTCCATGAACCTTTCAATTTTCTCCTCTTCCCCAAGTGCCGCCTTTGCCTCTTCCTCATGCATCAGTGGATAGGTGAGAAGCTGATGCCCTTGGAAGAAAACCATACGAAAATGTGAGTGTTCTTTGACTATCTCCATTCCCAATAGTGCACCTGCCACCTTCAGTGTGCAGTGTGTGGTGCTCTCAACATAAGTGGTCCACTTTCACCTATACCTATGCGTCCCCATGAAAAGAGTGTCGTTCTCCCAGACCGCCACCTCCGTAAAGGCAAATAGTGTAGGAATGGCACTTGCCTGATTCCACGGCCCTCCCCTGGGGTCATGGCATCGGGAACCGCAGTGTCCTCCTGCTAGTCTTGGCCACTGAGTTCAGAAGCATTGTATGGAGCTTGGTGTCCATCGACATAACCCTCTGCCTCTGGAGAAGGGTCGGTGTCATCTCCGCAAGTCCCCGTGGGTGGGGCTGCTTCCCAAAGATTGTCAACTTGCTTCTCCTGACCTGTAGTCTCCATCCAGAAGTAGTTGTTCTCATGCGTTTGTCCTCCTTCCTGAACTCCGCCCTCCGTGCAGTCGCTCTCCGTCTCGCCTCCTCTCTTTGCGCTCCCATTTCCTGGCGCTTCCTGCCTTCTTAACTGGCTGTCCCCATGTGGCGTACTGACGTCACATTCGGTTATGGCAGCTAGTGCATTGCTGCTCCCCTCGTCAGCGGGATTAGTGTCAGCCATTTATCTTCTCTTTTCTGGGGCAGACTGCTGACCACACTACCCCCCTCCTAGGAATGGCCGTCCGTGCTATTCAGTGACAGGGCAGCGGGCGAAAAAGTCCACTTTCCCCTGGAGTTTCCCGGGTACATTCAGTGCCTGAAACTAGAAAGGTTGTAGAGCCAGGAACCCCCTCAAAATTTAAGGATTAGTATCTATCTGTCGAACAAACACGGTGAGTGGGGTGTGGTCTGTCAAGAGATGAAAGAGCGCCCTAGGAGATAGTATTGTGGCGGTCCATAGCCCACCAGGTGGCAAGACACTCTTTCTCGATTGTTAAATTATGTAGTGCTCTTGGGAAGAATTGTAGACTAAGAAATAATACCGCTTGTGGGTCACACTGGTCATCAGGCTGGAAAATTACTGCTCCTAATCTTCGACCTTAAGCATCGGTTTGAAGGACAAAGGTTCTATGGAAGTTGGGGCAGATTAGAATGGGGGAGTTACACAAAATGTCTTTCAGTCATTGGAAACTATAATCCTGGATGCTTGACCAATGTACTGCTCTTGTGGAATAATTATATGTTTACAGATTCGTAAGTGGGCTCACAATGTCTGAGAATCAAGGGATGAATCTTCAATAATACCCCACAAGACCCAGGAAGGGATGAATCTCTTTCCTTTTTGGGCTCTGGGAACTTTTGGATAGCCTCGATTTACTAATTTGAGGTTGAATGTTTCTGGAGTGGCTAGAGGACCCCAAATACTGAATATGGTCAGTGGTGAATGTGGATTTCTTTGGGTTAAGGGTGATTCCTGCTTGGTGTAATGTTCTTAGTACTTGACACAGGTGTTGTAAATGGGTCGACCAGGTAGGACTACAGACTACGATGTCACACAAGTAGGCCGCTGCATACTCCTGGTAAGCCCTTAGCAGCATATTCATTAGTCTTTGGAATGTAGACGGAGCCCCATGAAGGCTAGAAGGCAATACCTTGAATTGCAAGAGACAGTTTTTTCCAAGGCCACGGGCTAGGGAAAACTGCCAGTACCCCTTTGTCAGGTCAATTGTGGACATTATTGCTGCTCCTCCCAACCTCTATGTCAACTCATGACATGGTATATATGTATCAAATCGAGAGATAGAATTTAACTGTCCCTCCCTGCGACTATTGGGAATAGTCACTCTGTAAGAAACTGGTGTCACTTTTTCCTCGATGGTATATGGTCCCTGCCATGTAGACAGAAGTTTTTTCTCTGAGGGGGATGTAGAATCAGAACCTTCTCTCCCACGGTGAAGAGTCGTAATACTGTCCCTTAGTCATAGGTCTGATTTTGCAGTTTCTGGGCTTTTTCTAGGTTGTCAAGGACCTCATCACACTAATGGGATAGGGTTTTCTTAAGAGATGTAGTTTACTCAAGGAGTGGTTTCCCTTCATCCTCTTCCTCAACCCACTGTTCAACTGCCATGTCAGGAAAATGTGTGGCTTCCTTCCGAACAATAGTTTAAATGGGGAACCCCCCACCCCCGTGGACTTCGGGTGATCGTATAGCGAAAAAGACCAGAGGTAATTTTTATTCCCAGTCCTTCCCTGTCTCGCTTATCACTCTCTGGAGCATGGTTTTGATCTCTCAACTAATCCGTCCATCTGTCGATGGTATACATAGTTTACATATTTGGGTCATCAACCTTGACATAAAGGGAGTGCCACGATTGGTAAGAAGTTCATGAGGAAACCCCACCCTAGAGAAAAAAGAAATCATGGCCTGGGCTACTATGATGGTGGTCATATCGGTTAGTGGAATTGTTTCTGGATAGCACATTGCACAATCCACTATGACCAATATATATTGATGTCTTCAGGTGGAGGGCATCAGTGGCCCTACCAGATCCATCCTTCTCTCTGGAACGGAACCTCAATAATGGGAAGGGTATGTAGCAGGACATTTACTCCTCCAGGGGTTTACCAGTTGATACCGTGGACAGGAAGCACAATACTTTGCTACTTCTCTGTAGACCCCGGCCAATAAAACCGTTCCAGAAGATATTTCATTGTGTGCTCTTGCCCATAATGCCCTCCTCCCATCTGGTTATGTGCTAGATGTAATACCTGATCATGGAACGCTACAGGTACCAGAAGTTGTTCACTATTGCGTCTACCTCCTTCGTAATCCTATATAACAGGTCCCTCTTTAGACAAAAAAGGTCCTACCTGGTATTGCTCTTCCACTTTGAATTGCTCCCAGGCGTGCATCAAAGTGCTATCCCCTCTCTGGGCTGTTTGGAAGCTATAATGAGGGGTCTGGGTTCCCTCTGGAGACTAAAGGATACAAGCGGCTGTTTTGTTATTTTATTGACAGTATCCCTTTTGTTCTCTTCTCTTTTCCTTTCTGGGTTTCACCACCCTTATCGGAGCTATTTCTAGATCATCCTTACAATCGGGAGCCTCCCGGAGCCAACCCTCCTCCATTTCCTGTTGTTTCAAACAAGACAGATACTGAATTCGGGGTGATCAGTGCCAATAATCACTTTCTCTGATAGAGAGGGAATGATCCCTACCTTCAGCATCTGAGGATCCCCTTCTATTTCAGTTAACACCTCAGTATGTTTTCTTGTCCTCATGTACACAAGTGACTTGCGCATATTCTCCCATTCTCCTTTGGCTGTCGGAACCAAGTCCTGACTAACCACTGTGCAGTGCCAACCTGTATCTAGTAAATCACAAAGGGACCAACCATTGAGATATATATATATATATATTATAGTGACCTGGACCTGTCCCTGCAGTCAGTATTAATACTTTAGTATACCCTACTCTGCTCTGTTGCTGGGCCACGTGGACACTGACAAGCTATATGCCTCCACTCTGCATAGTGAAAGCACTTTGCACCCTGTGTCTGTCCACTACCCTCTGGTGTTGGTTTAATGGAGTTTTTAGGAGGGATGGGCATCTGGGGTACCTCTGCTCCTCCCCCCGGAGAGGACCTTTGGGCTGATTATAATGGGGTTGTGGCGTATGTGCCTTAAACTCTGGTGAACGGCAATATGCGCAAGCTAACTCTACCGCTGTTCTTCTTCCCTCAGATAGGGTTCTCTCTTCCCCAGGAGTTTCCTATGAGGTTAGGGCCTCCTCCATGAACCTTCTAATGTTCTCCTCTTCCCCAAGAGCCATCTTCTCCTCTTCTTCATGCAGCAAAGGGCAGGTTGGGAGGTGATGTCTTGTGAAGAAAACTGTACGAAAATCTGAGTGTCTTTTTTAGACTATCCCCATCCCCAATAGTGCACACACCACCTTCAGCGTTCAGTGTGTGGTGCTCTCAACACGGGTGTTTCCCTTTCACCTATACACGTGTATTCTCACAAAAATGGTGCTGTTCCCTGGACCACCACTTACATAAAGACAAATAGTGTAGGAAAGGCACTTGCCTGAGGCCATGGCCCTCCCTCGGATCATGGCGTCCGGAACGGTTGTATGACGTTTCAACGCATTCCGTTGCAACGAATGCCTTTTCCACGCATGCTTTACAACGTGAATGCCTTTTCCACAAATATCCTTTACCTCAAAAATCCCTTTACCAGCAATACCTTTACAATGATTTTCATTGTATAGCTATGCATGATAATGGCATTTTCATGGTTAAGGTTTTAAAATTAGTATAAAATTATACACTCACCATTTTTCTTTTCTTTCTATGGATGGATTTCTTTTTCTTTCTCTGTTGTCTTTTGTCCTTTTTCTATTTTTTGATAATGCAGTACGTAGACGCACGTACGCAATAACGTTGTTAATGATGCTCCTCGCCCGAAGGACAAGAAGCACAGAAGAGCGTTGATCAGGTAAAAATGTTCTTTTTTTGTGGGGGGGAGACCCCCCAAGCCCCCTTTTTGAAATCCATGCTTTTTTTTGGGGGGGGGGGGAGACCCCCCAAGCCCCCTTTTTTATTTTTACCTTTAACTCACATTCCTTTACTGCGCATCTTGTTGTAAAGGAATGCGTGGTAAAGGTCATACGTAGTAACCACGCATGCATTGTAAAGCATGCGTGGTTAAGTGTATGCGTGGAAACGGCCGCGTTGTAGTGGCCGTTTCCCGTCAGGAACCACAGCGTCCTCCTGCCATTCTTGGCTGTTGGGTTCAGAAGCATTGTATAGAGCTCGGTGTCTTTCGAGGAAACACTCTGCATCCTGAGTCGGTCAGCATCTTCTCTGCGAGTCCCTATGGGTGGGGCTGCCTCCCGAAGATTGTTAGTTTTCTTCCCCTGGCCCGTAGTCTCTGTCCGAGAGTAGTTGTTCTCACACATATGTCCTCCTTCCTGAGCTCCGTTGTCCATGCAGTCACCTTCCATCTCGCCTTCTCTCCTTGCGCACCCTTTTTGCGGCCCTTCCTGCTTTCGTAACTCGCCATCCCTGTGTGGGGTTCTGACATTCATTCCAGTTATGGCAGCTAGAGCGTTGCGGCTCCACTCGTCAGGGGTATTAACGTCAGCCACATTGGTTCTCTCGTTCAGGGCAGTCTCCTGACCACAGGAAAAAAAACATTATTTTGAATCGTTTACTTCCTGTTGACGCATTTCATTATTGGTCATTAAATTCTTTTGGACCTCACCACTTCTGGAATATTTTCCTACCGGATCTGAGTGCACTTTTTGCATCACTCAGTTCCCTGCCCTTTCCTCAGTTGTTCATTGCTTTCAATAACTTTCAGATGGTTTCACTGTCATTATGTACAGCCTGAGGCCGTCACCATGTTGGGACAGATGATGCCTCATAGTATTGAACACTAGCTACTCATGATTTATCGCGGTGGTAATTGCGCCTGTTTGAGTCTGGAATGACTGGTGACAAAACAGGTAACCTTAATTGACATTGAGTGTTGGGATGGTGCATATTAAAATTCATTGGAGAATGAACTGATAGTTAAATACATAACATGAACAATGTTTAATGAAGAAATATTCCAGAAAGCTCACCTTTGATAATGTGATACATCATAGAGGAGTCACTGTGTTTGTTATATACTGAGAAACCTTTAGTGTCCGAGTCCCAAGTGTTTATGAACTACTATGATCTTCTTTAATCCGTAAGCCAGAGAGAGCGTGATACTCATTCATTTTAAGACTACGGCTATCATGAAGAGACTGAATCGACAAAAGTATGATATCTATAAGTCAACATATTTACAAAGCTGTCAACCCTTGAATGCCTGTCAGGGCACAAATGTCTGAACATCTCAATAATTTCGGGTTGTCTACGAGTGAAAAACAATAAAATGATCAACCAATGGGCGCTCACGCTGATAAAATGAATGTACCTTGCCACTAAATAAAACTGTAAAGTCACACTAACCAAAATAATTTCTTACATGATCAAGACTTACTGTGACTCCCTATAGTTTTCCACATTATTAACAGTGAGGTTTCTGAGCTGTATAATGATGTTATGTTTGTAGCATTCAGTTCATTTTCTAAATGGATTGTACCCCATGATAAAGGACGTCTGAGATGCATCAAGGTTGGATTTAAATGCCATGACCAAAATCATGAACAATTCATTAGAATCTTTCCTTGCAATGTTGGATAGCGGATGGAACAAATCGATTTTTTTTATTTTTGCCATCTTGTAAGTTTACGTAATAAAAATAAATATACAAGAAACAAGGATTTTGTGACTAATAATAAGTGTGAATTTATGGAGGATTAAGAAGCAGGATTATGCTCCAATTCAACAGTGCACAAAGGGACTATTCCCCCTGTAGGGTACAGCATGAACTTAAGTCATGAATAGCATCCTAAAACAGAGGATACGCGTCTTTGGCATGCTGTAAGATGCATACAGTCAGAGAAGAAGATTTATAACATATTAGAAATTAGCTGCAAAATAGATTATGCAGTACAGGAGCCATAATTTCCTTTTTGTATGCACATAGGCAACCTTCTGAACATATGCAGTGCTCACATAATAGGCATTTAATAGTCTTTCAAATATTCATCTCAGGTGACTAAGACGAAAGAAATACATCCGATAAGATGCTTATCTGCTCAATAATTGTGTTCCTTTTCCCCAATCTCGTTATCTTTAGCTGATACGTCTATTGGGTTTGGCTAAATTGTGCATGATGTTCACCTGATCTAAAGAAAAGAAAATCTTGGTGTCCCAGAGCATCTATACTTCCAACAATACCATTGCTAGCTGTGTGCCCTCCCTTCAGTAAAAACGTGTTAAAGGGGCCATCCTGTGTAGAGGAAAAATAAATGTACTTTACTAAATTCTGCATTTCCAAGTTGCAGTGACCCTAGGCATGTCAGACTGATCCTTGGTTTCCTCGCGTCTGCTTGTGACATCAGGAGTAAATGAATTATTTTTCTGCCAGGAATGGAAAGGGAACATCCCCACAATTCATTAGAATAGTGAGGAAAAGGGCTTCAACAAGAAGAAACATTTCTTCCCCATAGAGGATAACAGAAAAAAAGTTTTCAAATGTAAATATACCGCTATTACATGTCCGCATGGCAAATTAGGTAGGCATTCTGAGTACTCACTGAAATGGACAGATTGTGTAGCTATTCAGGAATAATTCTGAAATCCTTTCAGAGTTCTACAAAGTTCGAGCATTTCCCCCAAACTTAAAAGTAACCCTATGGGAGCAAAAGTCAAATATTGTTTCCACCACTTTTGTGAATCGGGCTACAGTGCTGTTTTAATTGAAGAGAAGAGACCGTGCATTAAACTATCAAATGTTTTCAGGTTGTTATTCCAAGTCCTTCATAAGCTAGTTTGACATGAAACAAAAATGGCGACTACTGGTGATGCGCACGTGCCTGGTACCGTACCGGTGATACGCATGTGCAAGCCACATTGGAAAGCCAAATGGGCGTCCCCCATTTTTCCTGTGCTAGACTTAAGCACACGTTCTGACCAGACTCCTCTAATGAGCGGGTAACCTCAAATATTAATGCTGTTTGATTAACCGGTGCTGTGCGTCTTTGTGCGTCTACAGACACATGTTCAGCATTTACCACAGAGAAATAATTGTCACGTAAGATAAAGGGCACGAAGCAGTGTGTAATAATAGGTCTGTGCGTAAGGCGGGTTCAGCTGTAAAGACTTCATTACCGAGCCGCCCGCAGTCTCCGCCGAGCGCGCGAGTGAAATAACGACGTACAGGACGCTAATTAGGACGGGGCCTTGCAGCTGACATACCCCTGCCAGCGACGAGGCACAAATGCCGGCAGATCCAGGCCCAGGCCGGGCTTTGTCTCTAAAGCACCCACGCTTCTCTCAGCCTGTCTGTGAATCTACATAACCTCGCCAACCAATTTAGTCCTCCTTTATAAGATATGAAAGGAGGTGTCACTTAGGGCAAATTCACATTCTAATGTTATAAAAAGTTATGCTGTTAGTTTTTTCAAAAATATTTTTTTTCCTAATTAAATGGCATGCCTGCATGAATCTCGTCTTTCACTGGTCCCACACTCTTATTTTTAGAACAACTTTTCAGAACCACAGTATAGAGCGTGAGGTAGAACACTGCTTCTTCTGCGAATTCTGTAGATTTGGTCTCTCATTAAAAGTGGCACCAGAAACACCAGGTGTCAGATGGACTCAGTCATCAAGCAGTATTTATATAGCACGGCAAATCACCCCGAGGGGTATCCAGGCACTGCAAAGCAGTTGTCAGTTGAAGGGCCGGGTCTTGAGTCCCTTCCTGAAGTGGTTCAACGAGGGTGAAGTACGGAGGTGGAGGAGAAGGAAGTTCCAGGCTATGGCGGCAAGGTGGGAGAAGGAATACGTGGCATCTGAGCGAGGGCGTGGTGTGCAGAGCGGAGGTTTCTGGTGGGTTGGTGGAAGGTCAGGCGGTGGTTCATGTAGTCTGGTCCTTGGTTATGGAGGGCTTTGTAAGCATGGGTCAGGATTTTGAACTGGCATCTTTTCTGGACGGGAGTCAGTGGAGGTCCTTCAGGTGGCTGATCATATGTGTCATCTGGGGCAGGTTGAGGATCATTCTGGCTGCCGCATTCTGGATTGTCTGGAGTCTTTGCATGAGTTTGGCGGATGTGACGGCATAGAGTGCATCGCCGTTGTCGAGCCGACTGGTGACGAGGGCCTGCGTCACAGTCTTTCTTGTGCTGATGGGGAGCCAGTTGAGGATTTTGCAGAGCATGCAGATAGTGTGGAAGCAGGCTGAGATGACGGCGCTGACCTGATGTTTCATGGAGAGTTTGCTGCCCAGTATGATGCCGAGGTTGCAGACGTGGTCTTTTGGCTTGGGTCCGAGCTCCGCTGACCACCAGTAGTCGTTCCAGAGGGTGGTTTGTCTGTTAAAGGTTTAAACCTCAGTTTTGTTGGTGTTGAGTTTCAGGCTGTTGGCTTTCATCCATCTTGCGACATTCTTCATGCATTGTGGAAGTTGGACTTTGTCAGGGTGGGGTTTGCTGAGAGTGAGAGGACGAGCTGAGTGTTGTCGGTGTAGGAGATGATGTTGATGTTGTGTGATCTGAGGAATGTCTGCGAGTGGTGTCATGTAGATGTTGAAGATGGTGGGGCGGAGAGATGAGCCTTGGGGTACTCCGCAGATGGTGTGTTTAAGTTGCGAGGTGATGCGTGGGAGATGGACTCTCCAGGTGCAACCCATGAGGACATATGCCATTAATCGGAGCACACGTCTGTGATTTCTATCTGGCATAGTCGACTGATGAGTGTGTGGTGGGAGACAGTGTCAAAAGCTGTGGAATGATCCAGGAGGATGAGGGCGACTGGGTGTCCCCTGTCAAGTAGGGCTTGGATGTCATCTGTTACTGCGCTCTGGGCTATCTAAGTGCAATGGTTGGCTCTGGAGGCTGATTGGAATGGGTCTAGTAGTTTGTTACTTCCCAGATGATTTGTTAGTTGGAGGATGAGTGCCTTCTCCCAGACCTTGGCGGGAAATGGGAGGAGAGAGATGGAACAGTAGTTCTCGGGCTCCCTGGGGTCTGTCGACGGTTGCTTGAGGAGGGTTCTGACCTCCGCGTGTTTCCATGAGTCAGGAAAAGTGGCTGTTGTTATTAAGGCATTGAAGATGGTGGTGATGTGGGGTCTGATCTTGTTACTTTGGAAGGTGAAGAGGCTATGGGGGCATGTGTCATTGGGTGCTCCGGAGTGGATGGAGTTCATCAGAGTGGTAGTTTGTGTGTTGGCTTGTTTCCATGTGGTGATCATGTGGTTGGTGGTGGTGGTAGAAGGGTGGCAGAGGAGGTTGGATGGTTGGGGATTGAAGTTTCTGTAGATGGTTGCTATCTTGTTGTGGAAGTGGTTGGTGAGGGAGTTGCAAAGTTCCTGTGAGGGAGGATTGTGTTTTCTGTGGATGCTATGCATGTTAACTCTGGGACAATGGTGAAGAGTTCCTTGGTTTGGTTGGGACTGGTTTCGATACGGAGTATCAGGACCTCCTTTTTTTGTGGATTTGATCTGGAGGTGGTAGTTGCTGAGGGTTGATTTGAAGGCGGTTCGATTGGCATAGTTCTTGCTGGTTCGCCATCTTCTTTCCAGTTGTTTGCTGGATTTACCTTGGTCCAACTACGGTATGGGGCGCTGTGTCGGTTGGGGATGGTGCACGGTGTTGCGGTGAGCAAGATGTCTACGATATGGTGGTCCGTCCAGGTGAGTTCCGATGTGTGGCTGTATCTGATTCTATTGCTGGTCATGAAGATTGGGTCTAACGTTTGGCCTGTTCTGTGTGTTGGAGCCGTGACAATCTGCTTGAGGCTGATGTTGTTTAGTCTTTCCAGGAGGTCGGTGGTGTTGGTGTCGGTGGAGTCGTCAAGGTGGAAGTTTAGGTCCCCCAGGAAAACGTAGTATTCGGTTTCAACAGTGAGAGGGGTGATGAATTCGGCAATGGCGTAGCTGATGCTGATTTGTGACCCTGGTGGCCTGTATGCAAGGGTGCCTTAGATGGTGGTTTTAGAGTCGGCGTGGAACTGGTAATACATGTGTTCCATGGTTGATGTGGTGTCGTCATTGGTGATGGTGCAGGTGATCGATTCTTTGTGTATGATGGCGATGCCTCCACCTTGTCTGTTGATACGAACTCGGTATTTAATCTTGTAGCCGCTGGGGGTTGTTGTGGTGATGTCTTGGGCTGATGTGGGGGTAAGCCAGATCTCTATTTTGAAGGTTACGTTGGGGGCGATGGTGGAGATAGTATCCCAGATTTCGGTGGCGTGTTTGCAGAGTGATCTGGCGTTGATTAGGAGGCAGTTGAGTTGCAGTGGTTGCTTGTTGCCAACTGGGGTTGGGGTAGCGTTGTTCGATGAGGTGGTGGTCAGTGGCTGGGTTGTGGTAAATCGGCAGTTAATGCAGGTGAAGGGTTTCGCTGTGGAGCCTGGTGATGCGAGGCAGCAGTTGTTGATGCGAGGCAGCAGTTGTTGTTGCATGCAGGGTCCAGGGCACGGAGTTCTGCGGCGGTGTACCTGTGGAAGTGCGTTGGGCCAGGGTTTGTGGTGCTGGGCGCGATCCAGAAGCAGGTAGACGACTTTGGCACACCTTCGGTGCACCCGCTGAACACGGTCACACTGCGTCCTGCATTAAGTAGCCCTGGGAGGTGGAAGGGGCTGTCCGGGAGGCGGGAGGGCAGGTAGAAGATGTCGCAGAGAACCGTTGTGAACTGAGTATAGGCAAAGAAAAGAAAAAGCGAGCAAGGTACAATACAGCAAGTTAGACACAGACTCTATAATAAGGAGCAGAATGAGAGATGTGTTGCAGACTTAAAAACAAAAACAACAGAGGGTACTACGTTCGCACTGTTAAGATTGACAATATAAAAGTTTTAAGAGGTACAGTTTTGCTACACAATAGAAAAAATGTGGTGATACTTATCCGTGCACACCAGGGGGACTGGGGCTCAAACTGGGTAAGAGGTAGTCAGAGGACCGGGGCAGTGCCTCTACTCTATGAGATCTGCAAATGGGGGAGGTGGCGATCAAGACCTCTGGAGGTCGAGGGCTTGAGGAAATGGGGAATACATGTGAACATCACTGTTTCTAACCTGATCTCTAGGGGTGACCTGTTGGATATCACCAGTAAAAAGCACCCAGGAATGCTGAATCTTAATCTTGCATCACTTGTGATTCCCGAGCTGTCCAGGATCTTCCGGTAATGGCTGGATTGGGAATTCCGTCCCATTTGCAATGAAGGCCAGGGAGACATTATGCACTGTCTTGAATAACTTGGTATGTTCTGCTTTAACTTCTTCAAAATGTACTTGGCTATCAATAAGCCCTCCACGACTCTCTAATCCTACAAATAGATGGGCAGGAATAGGGCTTTGTGTCTGCAGATGCATCCAATGTCTGCTGCCGCCTTGGGGCCCATTGCTTCAGTGCTGTCTTCCAAGCATGTTTGTGTCTTCGTACGTAGATCACAATATTACAGACAAAAGACATCCAGAAAAAAATTCAAAAAAATAAATAAAAACCACTTACTTTGGTTATGTGTCTTAAGCATCTGTCTTTCATGTTTTTCAGCAAGCGACTGGTATTTGTGCCACCTGACGATCATTGTCCCTCGTGAAGAGAGCCTGGAGTGGACCATGTATCCCTTCCCCTTCCTTGCATGTGTTGATCCGGCGGCACCGAAAGGTGCATCGGTGTACCAGCTGTTGGTCCACTACTACAACGACGAGAGCTCCAACGATGGGATCTCATATCTGCTTCTGGAAGGTAAACGATGCACTTCTACAAAACACCAACTAGCCACTTGCAGACATTCCACCCTATTTGCTGCAAACATGGTTAACAAAATCTGAGGGATAACCAGAAGCGGGGTACCGACCTGAGCAGCCAGGAAGAGCGAAGTGATATTTCCACTTAAAAATAGTTTTTATTGAGGCTATCAGTTCGTGGGATAGGAATAGCCGCTTTCCTGGACGCCCATCATGGAACTAGTACAAATCATAGTCCAATACAACCATGGCCATCTGACACCCGTACTGGATACCAAAATACACCTCATCATGGACCAAGGAAAATTCGATCAATTCAGTTCCCCATCCAAACAACACTTCACAAATTACCCCTCAAATCATACCGCGGAATCTGCAGTGCCATGCACTCACATTCTGCCAACTACCTTGCCTGCAAATTACATAATCATGGGCTGGAAAGCCAGAAGGCACATAAGTAAAAAAATATAAATGAGCCTTTTGTGCCCATGCCACAAGAGTCTGGAATGAACTAACCTGCCCCAGACTTCTTGCCTGTAACAATTCAGATATGAACTAAAAAGTCGTCTCTTGTTCATGCTCCTGTATCTGACCAAATAACATGCTCTGACCACATACCACCCTGTTAGGGAGTCCTCTTTCGACATCCCGCCCGTCCCCTATAACCACACACCAACTGCGATCATATGGTCAAGAGCTCTTTGGGCCACCTTGGGCTCATCCTGTAACCAAGTGTGGCCTGTATCCCCCGCAAAGAAGCAAAGCCCTCATAGCTTGTAGCTAGATTCCCATTGTTAATTACCACTGATAAAATATCAACCAAAGGGATGAATTTTAACAGCTGCCCTGTCAGATACACAGCCAGTGCTTCATTTGTAAAAGTCTAAGTGCCGGTGCCCAGAAGCCCATGGCCGGCGCTCTTGAATGTTGGAGTGACAAAAAACAAGTCTGCAAAGTCTTAATTCCACCTCATGCCTTTTTAATCCTCAACCAGACACTCCCTGCCTCTATATCTTATTCTTGCAAGTTATTTTCATGTTAGCTTTTTTTTATTTGTCACTGTTTTTTCCGTTTTTCTCTTCCTACTTCTTTTCCCCTTTTGTTTTTTTCTCATTCTTACTCTGAGTGAAAGTCTGATGAGAAAAAATAAGTGCCAGTCCCCAAAAATGAGTACCAGTGTGCCCCACCTGCAAGCACCTGTTCAAGAAAGCACTGTACACAACTCTGTTTGCTGTCAAAGAAGCTAGGAGGGATTTAATCATGACGACTCAAAGTTAAAGCCTTGCTACTGTTCCATCAAGGAAGCTAGTACACAGAATAAAAGGGTTGAGCAGGTACCTAACATACATATCTCTACCAGGTCTGGGGCTGCGTCCCTATAGCACAAGTCTTCTGTAAACATTGTCCAAAAGACACCCAAATTAACTCAATCTCCTACATGCTAACATTTTAGGAGAGGAAAGTGGTAGATTTAGAAAAGTATCAGGAGATCGTATTTTTCCCATTGGTTTCTATTGTAGCAGAGGCAATGTCAGACGGGCAGACTCAAGACACAGACCTGTGGGGCGCTCCACGGGTGATATACCGGGTACAGGGACACAGAGCCCTCAAATCGAATCAGAATTCGGCATTGCTATACTTAATCTTTGGGAATAATCCCTTAGGGAGAGTGGGCAATGACTGTCGGAGGGCACATTTCCATTGCGATCCTAAAAGTATGGTTAATGCCTAAAACGTTTTTGTTTGCCAGTTTGTATATGTTCTACCTGGAAAATGCACTGATTGGCTGGATGTGCCTCTGTTGACAGGTGGTGAAGACCGATTTGCAGTGGACAAGGAGACCGGCGTCATTGTCACTACTGGTTTACCTTTGACTTTGAATAAGGAGTACGCCCTCACTGTCCAGGCCACCGATCGGCACGGCAACAAGAGCCCCTATGCGTCCATCTCCATCCTGGCTGGGAGCAGACCGCCTCAGTTCACCAACATGTCCTACAGTTTGTTTGTTCCTGAGAACACCCTGGCTGGAGAGAAGTAAGCTTAGGTTGCCTTTAATCGAACTCTTGGATAAGAAGGCACCCACTGTGTTCTGGGTGTCATAGTGCTAGATTGGCATTTTTCACACATAACAGCGAGAACATGTATTCAGTGCTTAATTTGTAAAAAAAAAAATAAGTGTCAGGGCTCTCATCAGGTGGTCACTGCAGCTTGCACCACACACTGGCCCTGTCATGCTACCAATTATAGTAACAACACAAATACCAATGATCACACTCTTACAAGTGTGACAATTCAGGCTATTTCAGGCTTGGGCGGCAGATAATAGTAATTTCTAATGTATATTAAATTAATAATGAACTGTTGCTGTGGGCATGTCTAAATTAGCCAGACAACGCCACCTTCTGGCAGATTGTCACAAGGGCCGGTGTTGACAATTCAGTGCTGGTGCCGAGCACCGGAAGCCACCAGCTCAAATTAAGCACTGTTTGATACACAATAAGCATGTGTTGTTGTTTTTGAGGGGTGGCGCACTATGGTATTTTGTTAGCTTCAAAAGTGAGGTCTGACCTTCCTCTCTGTCCTTTCTGCCAGGTGAAGCGTAGACGCACGTTCAGTTTGTTGTGTTTATCCACTCAGGGCATCCTATTGTTTGTTGTGAGTTTGCTTGTCATTGCATTGGGTGATATAGTGATTGCCAAGGAAGTGGCCAGAAAAATACAATACCCCTCGCGTTCAACTATATGGCTGTCACTGAGTGAGGGAGCGAAGCATGCAATATAGGCTCAAGTACAGAGAAAAAAAACACAGAGGTAAGAAAGCAGAACAGCCCTTGGCTACATCGAGTTTCAAGAACTAGACCCAGAGGCAAACCTGCAGGGATGTTTTAAAGGCTTGACTTGAATGGGCTTTGGGAGAATGCATTCATTTTAACAAGGTTGCCTTGTGAAACAGATATAGGCCTCGCCATACTTTGTGCCAATATACTTCCATACCAGTGGTAACAATTGGTCCAGAAGAGTCTTTCCCATTGTGTCTAGTATTAAAAGGTACAGGGCAGTTGGTAGTCTCTTAATAAATACCTGAACAGTAAGCCAATGACAGAACCATGGTTGCTTCCATTAGTGAGTTTAGCAGCAGTGATTAAGATTTCTATAGTAAAACACACCAATTAAATGCTAACGGATTCGCCATTAAATTCAGGGACCCACTGGGGAATGATGAAACTGAACAATGTGGGCGTACGCCAAATTAAGAGCAAAAGGCTCACTTTCACAAGTTGTGTGTAGAAAATGTGGCCCCATTTTGTTTTGGAAGCTTGCCGGTGCTCTGCTGCCCATCACAGCAAATACACTGTGCAGTATAGTGCCGCCGAGCTTTTTGCCAGGTCATGTTTTCGGCCGATTTTGTTACAGGGCAGATTTTGCAAAAAACCGGCCCTGTATTGAAAACGGCCCCCAGGGGCCCAAAACCGGCCCCCACCCGTGCGGCGCACCGGGGGATTGCCCGGTGCCCGCTACGGCCAGTCCGGCCCTGGTTACTACCCCCCACCCTGCCCCTCCCCCGCCTTACCGCCCCACGGAACTCCCTCCTCGGGCCGCTACTTCTAAACTATAGGACAAAGATTTTAACACAATGATGTCTGCAGCAAAAACAGTAACCAGCAGAGCTCTCTATATAAAAAAACAACTCTGTGATCTGCATGTTTCATGCTGTTCGTTACAGCAGGCCCATTGATCCTCTATGCAATTTTATGTACAGTCAAACCTTTGATTAGAAGAATGAACACAGATATTTCCAGCAAGTGCATTAACCACAAGAGAGATTAAAGTGCCACTGTACCTGGGAATTTACTGGATACGCAAAGAACTCTGTACCAGGTAATATTTCGAAATGCAGCATGTTGTGATGCGTTAGGCAAGGCAGAATACATTTATTATCGCATTTGTCTTGTTGACAAATTCTTTGGGGCAGAGTTTTAAAAAATAATTATGTTCAGACTTTGCAGTTTGCGACTGCGCCCACTTTTTGCTGCAAACACTTGGGCTTTGCCCGAATAATAAAGCTAGAGTTGGCCTCATGAGTAGCTATTTTAAAAGTACATTTGCCTAGTGGTGTGTGCGCCACATACAGGTCGAGCCAGGCTTGAAAAACACACATTCCCTACACGCTGTCTAGATACATTTGCCCCTTTTCACACACACGCCCCCTCAGACACTTAAAAGCCCATTCCATGCTCTCTGAATCACATTTAGATTCACACAAACACACAATACTACTTTCCATTCTTACAGTCATACCCACGCTTGCAAACTCACACACTTATTGCTTTTATTTCCTGGCCCCCACTCATTCTCTTTCACACGCAGTGCCCAACAGTGGAGGCCTTGAAATCTTTAACAGGTGCTGCACAAAGTCAGGGTTCGCAATTTGTGCAATGTACATATTTGCATATTGAAACCTTTTCAGAGACTGCCAGAGGTATGTCTCATTTATTTTATTTATTTGAAAGGTTTTATATAGCGCTGGCTAGACCCGGGGGTATCAGAGCGCTTTACATGTGTGAAAAAACAAGATTACAGGAGTTGCTCAAATAGCACAGAATATAAACAGTAAATAACAAGCATTGAAAATGCAATAGGTCTCGCCTTAGATTAAGCCAAAGCCAACATGTATCATAACAACAGTGTGTTTTAAATATATCAAAGATCCGGATAAACGGAAATGATAAGCCAGCAGTCGGGATTTCATAAAGAGGTTAATCTAACCATAAATACCGCAGTTCATAAGTGCAGCAGAGATACTTAGGAGGTGATTTGGGTGCTGCAAATCACCTAAGTTTATAGTTTTATAACAAATGTTTATAAATGGCGCACTGATGAATCAATACTAGTGCTGCAGTTTTTGGAAAAGCATGAATGCATTGATTTAAGTTTAGAGGGCAGGGATTTTCTTTCTTGCAAATCCCTTCCATTTAAATTGTTGATGGCTTAAGATGTGCGGGCGTTTAAAACAAAAGGCAAGTTAACAAGCTGTATTGCCCTTAACAATGTGTCCTACGCTTGCGCCCATTAGGATCTTTGGTCACCTTCAAACCCCCTCTGAAAGACACCCTACAGCGATACTCCTCCTCTCTTAACTTCCAGAGATGCACACACAGCTCTCTGTGTTCTACTGAAGACGAGCTGCGGTCCTGGTGCTTTTGAACCAGCTCAGCAGCAACCACAATAAAACCGGGTTGTTATGAGTACCGTTGCTCTCCTTGTCAGAGGAAAGGTCCCGGTCCTCAAGGGGAGAACATATAAGAGTGCCGGTACTCAGTACCGGTGAGTACCGGCCCATTTAAAGCACTGGTTATGACTCCTCCTAAAACTGGGCCTTTTTATGAAAGTGGAAAAACTAAGATAAAAGTCAGTTTCTTCAGGTTTCCAGGACCAGGATCTTGTCAAATGTGAGTACCATGAGGTACAGTGAGGACAATACGAGTAGAGCTTCAATATTTAGAAGATCAGACTTTACTTTGAAAACTACAGAGCTCTTTTCCATCCTCAAGTAGACCCTTCCGCTTACTGTCCCTAAAATGATCTCCCTGGATAGAAGTCTTGTCCATATTTAGTCATGAATTCACGAATAACCCTGGGATCTTTCTGCATGTTGCTGTAAAATCCTGTGTTTGCTTTATTTGCAGAGTAGCTGTTGTCGAAGCTGTCTCCTTCCAGAACAAGCCTCTTTCTTACACCTTGCTGCTGAATCCAAGTGGCCTTTTCAGAATTAACCAGGAGAGTGGGGAGCTAAGCCTGACCCGTGTTGTGGATTTTGAGAGCGACCATCATCTGTACCACACCCTTGTGAAGGCGCTAGAGGCAGAGAGCGGACTAAGCAGTGTCACTGAGGTACTGTCTGCTGAGTCTACCACTAGCTTTTCAAGCATTCCTCAAACAGGACTCATGGGAAGGCTTGGTTGTGGGGTAATATTACCATACAATCCATCCAGTTGTGATAAACATTTCCCGGAAACAGTATTTTGCACTGGCTCTTCATTACAGCATCCAAAGAACCCCACTGGGTATTTAAAAGCTATTGATTAGCTGGTGTTTGAGGTTAGTTGGCTTCAGGGGAACTTCCCTAAACAGAGGTTATATGTTTTATTGGTCCCATTCAACTGCATCAGCATGATCCAATCAAGCAAAACATAATTGTTGTGGCTTAAGTGATGACATAATTGCTAAAGTGAAAAAGAAAAATTAGGGGAACCCGCATTCCAAATGAAATACAGAAGTATTTCATCTGTATTAAGGAAGAGGATTACCATGTGCTATCAATGTTAAAAAATGATATACATTCAAAAATTGTGTGTAACCATCTAAACACGTAAAATAAAACGGAACATTAGGCTTAATAAAATGAATATAAATGGGGTGAAAAAACATGTTTTTTTGCAACATTAAATTCGTTATTACATCGATTGCAGCAATGATTACAGTTAGAGTAAAAGATCTGGTGACAAAGAAACAAAAGTAGTAAGTGCTTAAGACGAGTGCACAGAAGGAATATCTCTCACAACATAAATCAAAGAACTGCACGAGAAGCTAAACACTCAATTGCAAAGATGTAATTATTAAATCTGATAAAGACATCTAGCCGCAGATTCCTTATCTTTGAATTTCCCAGGCATCAGACTGGATCTGAAAGATTTTTCTTTGAGCAATACCCCTGCTTCCCAGTAGGTGGTGTCGGTCGACTCCACGTGATGTCGTAGGCAGCATCCGCGCTGTTGTGACATCCGCATCACCTATTAGCACCACCTCGGTGCACTGACGTAATTTCTTTTCTTTCCGCTCCAGCTAGCGCAGATACGTGAAGAGAGCTACCTTATGTCACTTTTTGACAGGCTTTTTTCGACGTTTTATCAACCTCTTTTTTTGGTGTGTAGGTTTTTTCCTCATGTCCAAGAAGACTTCTGGTTTCAACCCCTTCAGCGCCTGTCACCATGCCATGGCAGTGACGGACCCACACCTGGTTTGTCACTGGTGCCTGGAGCACGACCATGACTCGAGTTTGTGCTCCGACTGCCGGACCATGGCTCTGAAAGCTTTGAGGGAGCGGTCCCTAAAGCTGCTTGCGGCCCGACGCTCGGAACCTATTGTTCTCCCCGAAGGTAGCGTTCACGTTCCCAGTCGAAAGGAAGGTCTGGGCACCGCTCTGGGAGTCCCAAGTCTTCATTCATATCCCTGACGAGCCGGAGGGGCGCCTACCAGTGCCGAAAGAACCCCTGGATTCTAGGTCACTTCCTCAGCCCTATTTGGAAGGGTTAGTTTTGAGGGAAGATTGGGAGGGGTCACTGGACCCTTAACAAGACCAGCATTATCGAGAAATGGACTGGAATGAGGAATTGGGTGAGGCCAGCGGACTGGATATCTCTCCAGATTCTAGCCTGCTTTCTTTTCCACTATGGCTGTGGAGGAGGGAGATACGCTATGGTGGTGCGAAGGGCAGCTGAGGTCTTGGGCCTTCAGCTCCCTTTCGTGGCAGTCGAGACAAATATCTTGACAGAGGTCCTGCAGTCTGGTATCTCTTCCTCGGAACCCTTGCTGCCTTTCAACAACGTCTTAACTGATGTCCGACAGGGTAACTAGTCTAAGCCCAGCACATTGGCTCCTGCGACTAGAACAATTGCCCGATGCCATCGCCCTGCACAGGGTGACCCAAATTTCCTCACCAACCACCCTACCCCAGAGAGCTTAGAGGTCCAAGAGTCTATCTTCCAAGGTGCATTCTGTTTCTGCACCCCTGGTTAGGGAGTCCAAGAGGCTGGATAGTTGGGGTAAGAAAATGTTTTCTTCCACCAGCCTGTTTATTGGGCCATTATTCCCACACTTTGTAGGAAACGGTTGTGCAAGTGCTGCCACAGGCCCCAGAGGAGGCTCTGCGCCTTATCAGACGGAAGAGATGCAGCAAAGTTTGCAATTCATTGTGGTTTTGACACAACCAACTCGCTAGGGAGGGCGATTTCAGCGAAGGTGGATTTTCCTCGCCACGCCTGGTTGAGGTCTGCTGGCTTTTCAGAGGATGTCTAGGCCTCTCTCATAGGCATGCCCTTTAATGGCACCCGTCTCTTCGGAGACAAGGTAGACATGGAGCTGGAGCGCTTTTAAGACTCACGGGCTAAGGCTAAGTCCTTTGGCCTCTCAGTGTCCACCCATCCCCAGTCTGCCTTTCGCCCATTTCGTGGCTACGGAAGGGGCTTTCAGCAGCACCAGCCATACCCCAGACACAACACTGCACAAGTTCAACAAACTCTGTGTGACCATGTGCGCGGCCCGTTCTGACCCTGTTGGTCGGGCAGCCAGAGGTCGTGTCAGACCACCACCCCCTTCAAGATTATGGACGGCCAGTTGGTGGCAGGATCAGCTATCACCTCCATCACTAGCAGAACATCACCTCAAACAGGTGGGTCCTCCAGATAGTCCGAAGGGGTTACTCTCTTCCCTTCAATACTACCCCTCCCTCCATGCCTCCAACTTACGGCCAACTGATGGAGGATCACCAAATTTTGTTTCAGAAGAAAGTAATGACTCTCTTAGCCATGGGAGCCATAGCGAGGTTTCCTTTACCAGAAGTAGGCCGTGGTTGTTATTCCCACTACTTTATGGTCCCAAATAGGTAATAGGGCCTGCACCCTATCATAGATCTGCGAGTCCTCAACTACTTCCTCAAAAAATAAAAGTTCACAATGCTCACTGTCGCTCAGCTCTTGTCTGCCCTGGACCCAGGAGACTGGATGGTAGCGTTGGACGCCTATTTTCACATTCCTGTCCTGCCTGCTCATCGGCGCTATCTGTGGATTATGGTAGGCCACGACCACTTTCAGTTCACCATGCTCTCTTTGGCCTTACCAGCTCCCCTTGGGTGTTCACCAAGGTGATGGCAGTGGTTGCAGCTCATCTGCGCAGAACAGGGACACCAGTCTTCCCCTATCTCGATGACTAGCTGTTGAAGTCTCCCACCTCCAGACTATGGCAAACCTCCTGCATTCACTGGGGTTTGCTCTCAATGCACCGAAGTCACACCTGACTCCCTCACAGACGCTAACTTTCATCTGAGCTGTTCTGGACACAGTGCATTTTCAAGCCTATCCTCCCGAACGACGAGTCCAGGAAGTTCAGGCTATGATACCGATGTTTCAGCCTTTATCATGGATTTCGGTGAGAATGACTCTGAGGCTGCTGGGCCTCATGGCCTCTTGCATCTTGCGATTGACAAATGCCAAATGGCATATACGGGCTCAGCAGTGGGATTTGAAGTTCCAGTAGGCGCAACATCAGGGGAATCTCTCCGACATGATCCAGGTCTCGGAGAGAACTGCTCAGGACCTGCAGTGGTGGCTAAGCGACCACAATTGACTCAGAGGCTGACCCCTCTCCTTCCCCAACCATACCACACAGTAGTGACAGATGCCTCACTTCTGGGATGTAAGGGCCATCTTGGAGAGGTTGAGATCAGAGGATGTGGTCTCCGACCGAATTTGGACTCCACATAAACTTGCTGGAGCTCTGAGCAATTCGCTTGGCCTTGAAAGCCTTTCTTCCTTCAATCAAAGAAAAGCTGGTTGAAGTGTTCACGGACAACATCACTGCCATGTGGTACTGCAACAAACAGGTCAAGAGGCCTTGCTTCTCTGTACATGGCTGGAACAGCAGGGCATATCCCTGATGGTTCATCAACTGGCAGGTTCTCTGAATGCCAGGGTGGACAAACTCAGCCATCAATGCCTAGCGGATCACAAATGGCATCTCCATCCACAGGTGGCGCAAGATCTCTTTCAACAGTGGGGGGAGCCTTGGTTAGATCTGTTCGCCTCCACTGAGAATGCACAATGTCAGCAGTTTTGCGTGTTGGAGTTTCCAAGGCGGCTCTTGGTTTGAGATGCTTTTCATCAAGAATGGAGCTCAGGCATCCTGTACGCCTTTCTTCCAATACCACTCCTGTCCAGAGTGCTCAAGAAGATCAGGAGCCACCGGGCCCAAGTAATTCTTGTGACTCCGGACTGGGCACGGAGAGTCTGGTATCCTGATCCTCCGATCAGGCTGCTCCTTTGGGAGGATTTCTGGCACAGCGGGAGGGTCCTCCACCTGAACATGTCAACTCTACGCCTTCTTGTGTGGAGATTGAGCGGTGGCATTGATAGCATTTGACCTTCCTCCCCAAGTCTGTAATGTTATTTTGGCAGCCAGGCGTCCCTCTGCCTAGACCGTGTGCACCTGCCAGTGTCACAAATTTGTAAAATATTTTATAGAAAGGTCTATTGATCCTCTTTCTGCTTCCCTGTCTCACTTTTTGCTTTTTATTTTGACCCTTGCCCAGCGGGGCTCTGTGCTGTCCATTCTCCAAGGGTACCTTTCGGCCCTGTCTGCCTTCCCGAGGCTGCCAGACCAACACCTCATTATTCAAATCTCTCATTGTAAATAGATTCCTCAAAGGACTTATACATTTATTCCCACCTCCTCTTTTCGTTATGCCTCAGTGGGACCTTAGTTTGGTTCTCACCTTTCTAAGGTGCGCTCCATTTGAGCCTCTGCACAATTGCCCCCTCCGGCTGCTAACTATCAAAACAGTCTTTCTAGTGGCAATTACATCTGCCAGGGGGTGAGTGAATTGCAGGCTTTGTCATCCAAGCCTCCTTACCTGACAATCGTCCCTGATAAGTTGGTGCTTCGCACTAGGGCCTCTTTGTTACCGAAAATGGTAACACCTTTCCATGTAGGGCAATCTGTCATCTACGCTCCTTCGCATCCCTCTAAAGAAGAGGAGCAACTCCACCGTCTGGACCCAAATAGAGCATTGTCATTCTACCTTGACTGCACAAAAGAGTTCCGGGTGGATCACCAACTCTTCGTGGGGTACATTGGAACAAAAAAAGGTTGTGCGGTGCAGAAGAGGACTATCTCGCAATGGGTCATCATCTGCAGCAAAATGTGCTACGATGTGGCCAAAAAGCAGCATCCTAAAGGCTTAAGGGCTCATTCTACCAGAGCTAAAGCTGCTACTACGGCTTTGCAATGTGGAGTTCCAGGCCTCGACATTTGTCAGGCGGCAACGTGGGCTTGACTACTATTTCATTGATGGTGGGAGCATGAAAGATTGCGTCCCACGGAAGGTGCCCGAACGCTTCCTACACTTGGAATACAAACTACTATTGTTCAACTTATCATAGTGAACATTTTGATCTGGACTGGACGAGTGGGACACACTATTTGTGAATTAACTTCATCAAGTTGAGGTTCCATGAATCTGTTCACCATCTGCGTAGCTATGAGAATATACCATTATTCGCAGTACAGTTCTTTTTTGCCCTGAGAAAGCCCTATTCAGGGTGAAACGCGTTGGCTGCGTTGGCTGCATCGGCGCTTCGCTGTCTTGAATCAAGCAACCATTAAAAAACTTGACTAACGTCATTGAAGAGTCCGGAGAGATCTTGTTCTTGTTTAGCATTTGTGCTGTTTTACTTCTGTGTTGCCTCTCTGTGCTTTCTTTTTTGCAACGATGGGCATCCCCGCACATGTTTACCAAGCACTACTGCCTGGACAATCAAGTCCGCTGCAACGTCCTTTTTGGCCGCTCTGCCCTGCAGCAGCCCCTCCGGGGATGATATTGCTTGGGTATCTATTCAAAGGTAAGGATTATGGGGCTAGACGTCTCGGTCAGATGGACAAGTTACTTACATTGGTTAACGCCTTATCTGGAAGAGACATGATCTAGCCACCCACCATTCCTGCACTGCTGACAGTTTTTTAGGGTCAGGGCTGATCCCTTTCAGGACCCTAGTTGCTCAAAACACACCAATGTCAGTGCACTTCATGGCTCCACTCTTCTGACGTGGAAAGTTGTGAAAAGTAACTGACGTCAGCGCACCGAGGTGGTGCCCATATAGGTGACATGGACGTCACAATGGCGCCAACGACGTCACGCAGAGCCGACTGATGCCACCAACGGCATGCAGAGGTATTGCTCGAAGAAAATTCTTCAGGATCCAGTCTTACAAATATATGTCTTTACTACGCATGCTTTACATCCCATGCCATTACAACGCGGTCGTTACAACGTCCACGTTGTTACATCGCGAACCATTACATCGCAAGTTGTTACAACGACTTGCTGTAGGGGGCGTGCTGGACTTAGGAGTAGTATAATTTACTATTCCTACTCCAGTTTGTGCAACAGCAGGGAAAGTGTTGGATTGTAAATCCAACACCTTCTGCCACCTACAGCAAGTCGTTGTAACGACTTGCGATGTAATGGTTCGCGATGTAACAACGCGGTCGTTGTAACGACCACGTTGTAATGGCATGCGATGTAAATCATGCGTAGTAAACGCTGTTTCCCAGTCAAACGCCTGGGAAATTCAAAGCTAAGGAATCTGCTGCTAGATCATGTCTGTATCAGATAAGGCATTACCGAAAGTAAGTAACTTGTCCTGTAGCACATAGACAGTGCTTTTTTCTTATTGTCAGTTTTAGTTTTGCCCCAAAATATTTTAATTGCAAGCAATCAGCAGGAGAGATGACTTATTCCAGAATGTAAATAAAGCCACCATGTTTAGTGACAGGGATAGGTGGCACTGTATATGACAAGTGTAATTTTAAAACTGCCACTCCTTTCATTACATGCCACAATTCATCTCACTTTCAAAACGAATACCACTCCTGAAAAACCCTCTTGCCCCTCACCCCATTGTGATTGCTGTATGTAATTATGTCTCTAGACAATTAGTGTTGTTGAATGATTTTTTACATATATATTTTATTCAATTAATATGTCAAATACATAAGAGGCATGGGCCTTGTCACAATTGAGAACTCAAAATATTCAGAAAAAGTAACGTGTTCCTTCTTGTTCTCAATTCTTTCCATACTCTCCCCTTCCTTTCCCACATATGAGGCTTTCTGTGGACAAGGAGAGCGCATTATTAAATCTGTTTGATATCATTATAATTCTAGAAGATGGAAGCTCTGGGTTTTTTTTTTTTTCAGGGTAAGTCCAATGTTCTAGACAATGTGAAATGTGTGTATTCAATTGGCCCTTTGGCCTCAGTATTGTATTGAGGTGACCTAGTATCCCTATCGCAGCAGAAATGGCCTCAGGTATTTCCCCTCGCTGCTGATTTTGTGTTTCAGTAGGTTGTAGGTCTTGAAGAGCTCTTCACCAGGTGAAATACCTGAACGGATACCCAGGCATTTATTTTTTTATTTTTATTGAACTTATATTGCGCGCAGCTACCCGCAGTGGGTTTCCCGGCGCCAGGGATAGACTGGAGGAGAAATCGGAAAACAAGTAATTGCAAGAGGGAGACACTAGACCGGAGGAATCTGGAACTAGAACAGGAGGGTCTTCAGTTTTTTGCGGAAAGCCAGAAGACTGGTTTCTGTTTTAAGCGCCATTGGGAGAGCATTCCACATCTTGGGGCCCAGATATGCGAATGAACGGCCTCCCATTTTTGCCAGTCGGATTCTGGGAATCACAAGATTGCCACTATTGGATGACCTCAAAAGGCGGCCAGGCTGATATGGCTGCGCAAGATTGTGCAAGTAGGCCGGAGCGGAGCCTTGGCGAATTTTGAAGAGGATGCACAAAGTTTTGAAGGCCACTCGATCCGAGATTTTTAACCAATGGAGGTCACGTAGAGCCTGCATTGCGGACATTCTCCTTGGGACATTACGCAGCAGGCGGGCGGCTGAGTTCTGTACAACCTGGAGTTTATTGATTGTAGCTTTATCTGCTCCTAGATAAAGCACATTGCCATAGTCGATATGGGACATCACAAGGGCCTGTACGACAGTTCTACGAGTGGACTCAGGCAGCATCCATATGATCTTTTGCAACCAGCGAAGGGTGTTAAAGCAGATCGCAGCGACCTTAGTTGCCTGCTGCCTCATCGAGAGTTTGTCGTCGATTAGGACACCGAGGTTGCGAGCAACAGGCACGGGGGTAGGCAGAGGACCCATGTCACTGGGCCAATGTCGTGGACCCCAGAGATCTTTTTGTTTGCCTAGTATGATCACCTCGGTCTTGTCTCCGTTGAGCTTTAACAGATGCATTTGCATCCAAGCTGCAACGCGAGAGAGGCCGATTTTGAGGGCAGAGGTGTCCTGAGCCCTGCTGCTAGACAAAGAGAACACAATCTGCGTGTCGTCTGCGTATGAGTATATAGACAGACCGGCGTCCTCTACGATGGAAGCAGGTGGTCTGATGTAAATATTGAACAACAGAGGGCTCAATATAGACCCTTGGGGGACGCCGTAGGCAGAGGAATGAATCGCAGATTCAGCTTTGTTTGAGAAAACCTGAAAGGTGCGCTCATTAAGAAATGAGGACACCCAGGCGAGCGCAGATCCAGCAACACCGAGGGAACCGAGAGACTCCAATAGGATGGAGTGGGACACGGTATCGAAAGCAGCGCTTAAGTCAAGAAGAATCAGCGCAAAGGTCTCACCGCCATCGATACCGTGTCGGAGTCGCTCAGTTACCCCTAGGAGTGCGGATTCGGTGGAGTAATTAGCGCGAAAGCCTGATTGGGACGGATGGAGATATCCCATGTTTTCAACAAACTCATTAAGCTGGGTGTTAACATGGCGTTCTAGGATTTTAGAACAGGCTGGCAGCAGGGATATAGGCCTGAAGTTGGCAAGATTTGTGATGTCAGCACCAGATTTTTTAAGCAGGGGGACGACCATGGCATGTTTCCAGTCCTGTTCCACTCGAGATTCGGTGAGCGAGACGTTTAATAGCCTCATTAGGAATCTTCGTGGTTCAAGGTCAAGTTGTTTGAGTATCTTCATGGGGACTGGGTCCCGCGGAGATCCAGACCTGATGCTTTTTAAGCAGGATAGGAAAGAAGAGTCGTCAAATGGTGTCCAGTTGAAAATAAACTCAGTGGGGGAGGTGGAAGTATTACAATACGGACCGTGTAGAGAGGAATCAGTTGGAGAGGGAAGGGAAGCAAGAGATTGATGGATGCCCTCAACCTTAGATACAAAAAAGTCTGCAATGGCATTACATTGTGTGGCATCTAAAGCCGGCAGTGCGGGGACAGTATCAGCTCCTGTGAGTTTTTTAACTGTGGCAAAAAGAGTTCGGGGACAGTTTTGCACTGAAGTGATTGTGGAAACAGTGTAGGAGGCTTTAGCACGTTTGCAGTTTGAATGATAGAGTTTTAATTCTTCTTTGTAGATCACTTTAGAGGAAGCTGAATAGGACGCCCTCCATTTCCTCTCCAGGGCTTTGCATTTGGAGCGTTGGATTTTCAGCTCCTCTGAATACCAGGGTGCTGGTGGGCGCAAGGATCTATGTTTGCTCCTGGATTGAGGGACAAGAGTCGATACTGCATCTGTCAGCCAATCAGAGATGGAAACATTCAGATTCTGGTCAGTATTGATGGAGGATGGAATAGACTCAGTTAGACGCAGGTTAAAATCGGCTATATTGAGCTTGTCCCAGCGATACGATGATTTCATTTCATCCGCATGGACCCTGGCAGAGTATAAAGCAGGTGGTAGTACAAAGTGAACCGCATAGTGATCAGACCAGACAAGCGGGCGGGCAGAGTGGGTACAGTCAAATGAGAGAGTAGAGATGATTGGATCCAAAAGATGGCCAGCATTATGAGTGGCTCCAGAGTTACAGAGTTTGAGGTTAAAAACCTCAAGGTCAGAAAGAAGGACTTTATTGAGGGGGTTGTTGACATCATCGAAGTGAATGTTTAAATCACCAAGAATGGTGAAATTATTAGATTTTAGTAGTGTTGCTGATAAGCAATCAATAAGTGAGGGAATCCAAGGTGCGGCATTTCCGGGCGGCCGATAAATTAGCAGACCGGAGAGCATCATTCGAGGATTAATCGTCAATTTGAACAGTGCAGCCTCACTACCTGGGAGATGTAGAGGTTCCAGTTTACATTGATAGATAGATTTATAAATGATTGCAATTCCACCACCTTTACCTAAGGGTCTGTCCTGATGCAGCACAACATAGTTAGGAGGGACGGCTGCGGCAATGTCCGGACCCGAGCTGGCCTGAATCCAAGTCTCGGTCAGGAACAGAGCGTCAGGTGATTCCTCAGTGATAAAATCGAAGATGTTTAGTTTGTTCCTAGGGAGCGATCTACAATTTAGGCTCCAGAAATGGAGAGGGGACGGGGAGGTGATAGGGCCCTTGGTGGGCTTTCTTTTTCCCCTATAGTGCTTAACGCTCTGCTGTGTCTTGGAGAGCTGCATTTTACCAGTAGTGAAGCCACAACCAGCACAAGTGAAATAATGGCAAGGCAGAATGCACAAGGAACAAGATATGGGGGTACAAGGTCGAAAAGACAGTAATGTCGAGGAAGAGTAGATGTACTTACGACCACCCTGAGTCTGATTGTCGAAGGGCATAATAATGAGGGACAGCCCGTCCTGCAGCCCGTCCTCAGCGCGGACGGGCGCAGACGGGCTGACTCGGCGTGACTCCGCGCTGAACGAGGCGCTTCCGCAAAGCGCGTCCGCTAGCGCGGAGAGCGACCGTATTCTTAAGTAGTGGAGAGCTAGAGCGCTCTCACTGCTGTCGCCTCCCACCTAAGATGGCCGCCGTAGGGGATGTTATCCCTATAGATCGAGTTTCAGCCCTAAGGTCAGCTGAGACCTTCTACAAGCGGTGTAAAATAAATGCAAGGAGCTGGGGAGGTATGCTGAGTGCTAACAGTGTGGAAATAACAATTTAGACAAGTTTTAAAAGTTTTAAAAATCGGCGATTAAAATGCTATATTAAACGATGGTAATTCCTAGTATCAGCTAAAGTAAGCAGCGCTTCTAAGGGAGCGAGTAGAATACTGTGCAATGCTGGCAAAACGCTTTCTAAATCAGGCATTGGGAGCATGCAGAGTTCTCCTCCTCTCATGTGTTCTCTTTTTCCTCCTGACGTAACTAGGTGCATGTGCACCAGTGGTAGTTGCAGCTCAAGCCGTGCATCTCCATTCGCAGATGAAATCATCACGAGTTTCCGTTGCATGTGACTTGCTTGCTTTGCTTTGCCTAGAGTGCTGCAGTATCGGTTGCAAACGGTGTTTACAGGCAAGTGTGTTGATGAAGTGCCCAGGGTGTACATTACTCTGCTGTGCGTTTAATGTTGCGTGTATTTCATATGTTAATGACCTGAAACGAGTTTATTTCCTCTTCCTTACTTTTCACATTGTTTTGCAGGTGTTGTTTATGTTGGCCTCGTTTTGTAGTTAATAAATGATCTTGTTTGCCGTTTAGGAGAGTTGTTAGCCTAAAGCATTTGTTGTTAAACACAGATTGTACAATTGTCAGTAGTGTGGACACGTGAGTCGGGTTTTATGAAGATGGGTGACTTCTCTCAATCTCCCCTTTGATGCAATCGCCTTCAGCAGAAGGCATGGTCAGATATATGCTATGGTCATCTCCTGACTTTGACTCACAATTGGGATTCAGATTGCTGTGTAACACTACACTCTAGCACACTTGGTTGATGTGTTTTTCACAAACAATCAATTGAATATGCTGCTTTATTGCTCCTCTCTGGAGATTTCATAATCCCGTTTATTCCCAGAGCATGACTTTGCTTGATCAGGCAAATACTAACTCTGGCGTTCACTCCATCCACTCTAATCCTGCACTGGCCACACCAGTATAGAATCTCAGGCAGGCCACAATCCTTCGCGTTCCACTGTACGCAACTCTACTGTGAAGAAGTGGTCTTCAGTCCAAATATCTTGTAGAGAACCTTGTGTTTTGGCCTTACCACGAAGGATAACCATGGCGTTTGAATCTAGGCGACCTGGTAACAGACTCCATCTGGGCTTCCTGATTTAACAGCGGTGTAACTGGGCGATTACAAAATGCAGAATCTCACCTTTTTGCTTGTGTGTGGATGGCATGATGTTTAATCCTTTCTCTAAAAAGGATCTCTCCTGGCTCATTGTGATCAAAAGAAGGATGCTAAGGATCTCTATGAAACTTTCTATGTACGGGATCTTTCTTTCTCCATTTGGACTTTTACTGGTAATACGCTCTCTTTGCCCACCATCCTCTCTTCAATGGGTGAGATTTCCATGGGTCTGGTTTTTCCCCCAAACTAAGCAGAGTAGGTATGAAACCTCATCTGAACCTCACTGTCTCTTGTTACAGAAGACTGAAAACCATTCCCAGCTAAGAAAAAGACTTTATACATTGTATAGTAAGCCATCAATCCAGCTAGCTCTGTTGATTCTGAGGTGTGGCACCCAAATGGGCCCCATTTAATGCTGTACAGCAGCGGTTCTTGACCTCTGATCCGTGGACCCCTGGGGCTCTGAAAAGGCTACTAAGGGGGTCAGTGACTGCTTAGAAAAATAAATATTAATAGATTAATTAAGTGTATATAAATAACGAACCTAAATGTAAATGAAATTGTTATGTTCCATAAATATGAAGGAATTTAAAAGTGGGGGCTACAAAGTAGGTTTGTGTCCTAAGACTGATTTGTGGGTGTGGTGCAAATGTATCAAAAAGAATACGGTATGGAAGATAGGTGGCCTCAGTTGAATTTAGAAAAGCCCAAACCTACCCAATACATTTTTTATTTTGATATCTGTTTGTGAATTGGGTGGAAAATGTTATCTTGTGTATTTGATGGATGCTTGTTTCGGTATTGTTGTGTATTATTTTGATGCTCAAAACATCGCAATTGCTTAAGCCCTGTGTCCCGGCTTACATTAATGACTGAGTGGGGGTCCCCAGATATCACTAATGAGTCAGTGGGGGTCCCTGGATTCCTGTAATTATTAAGTGGGGATCCACAAAGTCAGAAGGTTAAGAAACACTACTGTACAGAATACCATAGAGTAACATCGAACAGGTAGAAAGTGAGAACCATATTTCTGATCATTGCCTGTCAAGCATATTTATCTTTAAACACCAATCAGTGGCTTTGAGGAGTTATCATTTCCAGCACCAGTACAAAAAGAATTCCATAATTCATAGCAGGACATATGACCTTGAGTCTGATATGTGAGGCTGCCGTTGGGCATGTGTGGCTATTATTGGGGTTGCACTCGGCATACCAGGCTGTGTCTATCAATATGAAGCATACAACACTTTATTGATCATATGAAACTGAACATGTAAATGGGCTGTCCACGGTCATGTGAGGTTGTACTTTCGCATGTGAGGATCTGCTTTGACGTGTCAGGGTTTACTTGGTCTTGTAAGGCTGGGCCCAAGCATGTGAGGCTGTACCCTGGCATGTGATGTGTCTTCTGGGTATATGAGATGGTGCTGTATAATGAGGCAATAATGGACACATCAGTCTGTCCCTGGGTACATGGTGATTTTTCCAGGGAATGTATGTTATGCTTGGTTTATGAGCCTGCATTTGGACCAGGGTGACTGTACGGGGTATAAGAAGCTGCAGTTCGCACATGTTAGCAGTGTCTGGGCATAAGAGGCCTATTATGGCAGCACCTTAGCTAATATAGTAACTTTTTTGTTATTGTTTCACTCGTACCTTTCTCTTTTTATAGTCATGGTCATATGGCATGCAATATTATTTTGAATGTTTTCATCCGCGTCCAGGATCACGTGGTGTATCTTACTCTAATGATATCTTGATCAATGAGTACTTTTTCACTTCGGTGACCTCACAATGGTGCTTTGTGGGGCTATACGTGTCTTTTGGAATATTATTTTGAATTTGTTCGATTTTCTTTGTGAGATAAGGCCATAGAATTTCACAACATGTGTATCATAGCCACGCCTATCATAAAGTTGTTTTATTGGTCCAGATTTTCACGTAGCCATGCATAGCGCTGGTTGGCCCTTTTTTGTTATTTAAAACGTTTGAAAATAATTTATCATCCGAGTGGCCTCCTCTTGCACGATTTTGCCACCCGAGATCTAGCTGGCACTGCTCTTATGCCGGGCAAAAGCTGCCATTGTAGGCATAGTATTACCAAGTACTGTGTCACCACAAATATTTTGAGGACACTTTACCATAACTGTTCTTGTCATTTATTCACGTAGACTTTAATTGATGAAAATGGCAGCAGTAACTTAAGTGACATCATGGATCCTATGACCCTTATGGCAACACAGGCATAACTGCTTCCATCTATTGGGCCACTTTTTCTGCTCAGTGGTTAGAAGAAGAAGGGCAAGGAAAGAAAACTACGCCAAACAAACAGGAGCCATGTTTACTCCCTCTGCCTAGCACCTCTTCCTGAGCCCTCTGGCAAGGGAACAAGTGGCAGTGTCAGAGATACCAAGGGATATAAAATAGGTGTATCACCTGCTACCCCAAACTACCCCTTATTGAGGTATAGGTCTCTTCAGTGCTCTGCATAACGACCAGAACAACCAGTCTATCCCCTAACTCTTCCATAGCTGCTACGTTCTCCAGCCCATTCCTGATCAGCTACTCCAGTCCAGGCTTTTTGTTTACATTTTGGGATTTACAATCCTAGTTTACCATGGGAGGAACGGGAAACAAGTTGCAGAATGCAAAGAATCAACCTTGACTGGAAGAGCTGGTCAAGCACGGACTTGGGAAACGTGACAGGACTGCAGCAACAAATGTACCGTTGAGCTCGTGAGAAATTGCTAAGCCCATCGCTGCTCTCCTAAAATATGTTCAGGCTTGACTGGTATGAAAGCAGAACCAACTCAGGCTCTCAAGGTAGATGCAAGGTCACCACCCACGCTGACTCCTGCATCTCACTCTGGAAGGCAGCTTGCTATAAAAGCTGTCTAGTCAAAGCAGAACAAAATCAGTGCCTGCGCGTTGGAGTCCCTGCGCGCGCTAGCCACCTGTGCTCTCGCGCCAAGCACGCAGCGCCACTGCACGCACGCTGGCAGCACAGTGGCTTCGTTACCGAAGAGTGTAGAGAGCCACTCGGCCTCTACAAAACAATGTATACATCCACACATGCATTCTCCACCCCTCGAGGCGGGCTCGCCTCGAGGGTATAAATAAAGTAACGGAAGACCGCTCGTTGTCTTTCCGGTTAACCACTCATCAGACTCACCGTGTATAATTACAGTCGAAGTGTCCTCGAGTACGTGGCCTCCACAGGGCCACCACATTGGCAACGAGGCCGGAAGTCCTGCTGCGTGCTGTCAGCCAGTGCTGCTGCCCCGCGGCGTCATCGGAGCCCACCCGAGACGCTCCATCGCTGCCGGCGCTCTCGGCCAGTCGCGCTGCTGGTCGGAGGAATTCCTGCTGTCCCGGCCCATCTGCGCTGCCCGCGCGTGTCTCCTGGTGAGCATACGCCTCGGAGGCGCTCCGCGTCACTGGCGCAGCCGGCGCGGCCCTGGGAGGCGCTGCCTCACCGTGCGCTGGAAGCGCTTCCTCGCAGAGGTTGGCCTCCTCCCACGAGGCCCTCGGAGTGCCGTGAGGGTCCCGCCCCAAGGACCACGGAGCGGAGGCTCCGCATCGCTGCAACAGTGTGTGTCACCCGGTGTCCCGGGAACGGAGGCCGGGCCACGTGGCCCTGAAGAGAAAATAACATTGGCAGTTCCAAAAAAAAAAAAAACACACACAAACAAGCATTGGCAGCTCCCTGAGAGAAGAAAACAATCGAACATTGGCAGCTACAAGCACCTGCCAGCAAAGTAGTGGCAGCAGCAAGCCCCCCTGAACGTCGAGTGGGCCAACAAGCACTGGCAACACCACTGTTGTCATTCATCAAGCATTGGCAACGACAAAGGCTCCTTTCGGCTGCCAGGAGGTTCCTGCGGATGCTGAACGTCACCGGCCTGGTGACAAAAGACGCGGCGGAATCGGCGAAACGTCCAGGGATGGAGTGAGTACGCCTGCCACACGCCCCGCGTCCCCTCAGCTGCTCGCCCACCCAGCCAGCTAAATCGCGTGTGCTGACCGCCATGAGCAACCCGCCACCTTCCGGAGGCGGCGCCGCGCCGCCCCAACAAGCAGCCCCGGCTGGAGGGGGAGGACAAGCGGCCGACCCGCGCCACCACCATGCAACGGTTAACCCGCTCCCACCGTTCAGTGAGATGGCGGACCCGGCCACTGCTGCGCCCCGATGGAGGGCATGGGTCGGTCAGCTCAACAACTATTTCACGGGGACCCGTGAGACGGATGGTACAGTGAAGCGCTCCCTGCTGATCTTTTATGGAGGGCCCGAAATATACGATCTCTTCGAAACCCTTCCGAACACGGGCACTGCGGATAATTACGACGCCGCGGTGGCGGCCCTCAACCGACACTTCGACCCGCAGCTGAATCTGGACTTTGAAAAATTCAAGTTCCGACAGTCCCTCCAGTTAGAAGATGAGTCTATCGATATGTTCCATGCGCGCCTGCAGAAGTTGGCAGCTACCTGCGAGTTTGCAGATCAAAGAGAAGAGATACGGAGTCAGATCATACTCGGATGTAAGTCGACACTGCTCCGGAAACTGATACTGCGCCAGCCAGGCATCACGCTGGATCAGATCCTGGTGCTGGCCAGGTCTCATGAACTCTCGGATGTCAGGGCAGAGGAAATGGCTGCGGCCCTACACAAACCTGCCCCAATGCAGCCCGCCGCCAGGGCTCCTCAGGTCAAGGAGGAGCGCGTAGACGTGATCCGGACGCGGCCAACGCCCACGCCTGCGAGAGCACGACCGCCACCTGGGGGGCCGTGTGGAAACTGCGGGGAAGAGCACCCCCCCCACAGCCACGTGTGGAGCAAAAGGGCGTGAATGCTCCCGCTGCGGGAGAATGAATCACTACGCAAAGGTCTGTCGCAGCAACCAGCCACGACCTGCCCCGAGGAGACCGAGAGGCTTCACACAGAGAGTCAGACAATTGTCAATTGCGGAGCCAGATGGAACAGAAAAGGAAGAGCCGCACCACCACAACCTCGATCTGGAAGATGAGGATGACGAGATCTACTACTTGTCATTTGTGGGCCAGTCAGCGAGCCGACGGAGGCCGCCGCCCATGTGCTCGGTCAGAATACTGGACACCAATCTTCAGGCGCTCATTGATACTGGAGCGACAGTGAATGTCATGGACTCCCAGGAATTTGACGCCCTGGAACGCAGACCTCCTCTACTACCGACCAAAGCAAGGATATATGCATATGGAGGAGTCGACCCCCTTCCCCTGAGAGGCACTTTTGAGACTACAGTCGCCAGCGGCTCCCTCACCACCGTGGCGCGGTTTCACGTGACGGAAGGAAAAAAAGGTACCCTCTTAAGCTGCCACACGGCCGAAGACTTGGGTCTAGTGTTCTTCACGAACGAGGTGCACGAAGCGCACGCAGACGACATGCTGAGAGAGTTCCCGGAACTGTTCAAGGGGTTGGGGAAGCTGAAAGGAAAGCAATTCAGACTTCACATAGACCCCACCGTCAAACCGGTTGCCCTGCGACACCGGAGAGTACCCTACAACCTGCGGCCCCAGGTTGAAGCAGAACTGGCAAAGCTCGAAGCACTGGATGTCATCGAGAAGGTTACAGGTCCCACACCCTGGGTGTCCCCGCTGGTGGTCGCCCCAAAACCAAAACAGCCCGGAGCGATCAGACTCTGTGTTGACATGAGGTTACCCAATGCAGCAGTTAAGAGAGAGCGCCATGTAACACCTACCATGGACGATATTGTTGCGGACCTTAATGGCGCCAAATGGTTTTCGAAACTGGACCTTAACACGGGGTACCATCAGTTGGAGCTGGAACCGAGCAGCAGGTACATCACGACGTTTGCGACACATGTGGGCCTTAGAAGGTACAAACGCCTCAGCTTCAGGGTATCTTCGGCTGCGGAGGTATTTCAGAATGCCATCAAGGAGACCCTGTCCGGCCTGACAGGAGTGATCAACCTAAGCGATGATATCCTCGTGTTCTCATGTACACTGGAGGATCACCATGCCCAGCTGAGAGCCACACTCCAACGGCTCAGAGACCATGGCCTCACGCTGCACAAAGAGAAGTGTGTATTCTACCAAGAGTCTATCGACTTCTTTGGCTACACGTTTACACGGGAAGGCCTGAAGGTGGACCCAAAGAAGGCGATCGCCCTGAGGTCGGCGAGCATACCCAAATCACCAACCGAGGTGAGGAGCTTCCTCGGGATGGCAACATACTGTGGGAGGTTCATCCCAAACCTAGCTGCGTTGTCAGAACCCCTCTGTGTCCTCACGAGAAGCGATCAGCCCTGGCTATGGACAGTAGAAGCTAATACAGCATTCGTGAGGATCAAGGCGGCTCTGCAAGACAAGACTGTCATGGCATATTTCCGCCCAGGGAGGCCGACTGAGCTTGTCGTGGACGCCAGTCCGGTGGGTCTCAGGGCAGTGTTGCTCCAGGAGCATGAGAAAGGCACGTGGAAGCCAGTCGCATACGCCAGTCGGGTGCTGTCAGACACAGAAACGCGGTATGCACAGATCGAAAGGGAGGCTCTAGTGATCAAGTGGGCCTGCCAACATTTTCATTTGTATTTGTTCGGACAGGATTTTAATGTGATCACGGACCACAAACCGCTAGTCCCACTATTTGTAGGCACCACGCGGCTGGCTCCGCCCCGGATTGAACGGTGGGCAGTCCAACTGCAACAATACCAGTTCACGGTCATCTTCCGTCCAGGAGCGCACAACCCTGCCGATTACCTGTCCCGACACCCTGAAGACCTTCCCCCAGCGTGCGTCCCTGCAGACGTTCAATACTCCGAAGCCTACGTGAAAATGATCGGCCGAGACGCATGCCCTGATGCAATGACCTTGGAGGAGGTTGGCCAAGCCACGGACCAGGACGAAACTTTGACTAAAGTCAAAGAGGCCCTGGCGTCCCACAATTGGAAGAGGTTTCTGGAAGGCAACCAGGTGCTCACAGGGGAAGAGAAGCACGCCCAGCAGCAAATGAGGCATGAGCTGAGCATTGGGGAATGTGGCACGGTGCTACGAGGACATCTGCTGGTCGTCCCGAGAATACTACAGGAGCGGTGCTTACGCCTGGCACACGAAGGCCATCAGGGGATGGCGAAAACCAAAGCACGCCTCAGGAACAAGGTTTGGTTCCCAGCCATGGACGCAAAGGCTGAGGAACTGGTACGGAGGTGCCGAGCGTGCACGATCACTGGAGGGGATCCACCGTCAACACCGGTCATCACCCGTGGTACAACGTGAGCGTAGACTTCGGCAGCTTCCCGGATGGAAGACAGATGTTGGTATTGGTGGACGCGTACACGAAGTTCCCGGTGGTGGAAGTGGTGGAGTCCACGTCGTTTCAACACATCCGGAGGGCTCTGGAGAGGACCTTCGCCATGTTGGGAAACCCGAAGGTAATTCGATCGGACAATGGGCCACCCTTCCAAGGCCAGGAGTTTAGAGAATACTTGGCAAAGCGGGCGATCCGGCACAGGCAGATAACCCCCTTGTGGCCGCAGGCGAACGGGGATGTCGAGAGACTGATGCGCACGCTGAACAGAGCCTTTCGCATCGCCGTCGAGCAGGGACAGGACGCGGAAGCGGCACTGATCAAGTTCCTTGACGCATATCGACACACCCCGCACTGCACAACGAAGTGCGCCCCAGCCCATCTCCTGTTTAAGGAATCCCCGCGAGATGGAATACCGACGGACCCGTCCTGGAGTCCACCGACATGGGATGATGACGCGGTGCAAGGGAGAAGGGAGCTAACGAACAACAAAGCCAGCGAACACCGTAGGGCCCGCGAACATCATATAGTGGTTGGAGACAAGGTCATAGTGAATGACCGCCACCCGGGATGGAAGTTCCGTACACCTTTTGAACCAGAAGTGTGGACGGTGCTATCAACGAAAGGGACAATGATAACGGCCAGAAGAGGCGATGTGAGGGTGACAAGAAACACATCGTACTTCAAGAGAGTCGAAGGAGAACTGGCTGCTGAACAATCAAGTGAAGAAGCAGGAGAGGAACAGGATGGTTTCCCTGAGCGAGCGGCCACCCCGTAGAGAGCGTCTCCACAGCGGAGGGGAGACATTTCACCAGGAGTCTCAGGACAAGCTACAACCAACCAGCAAGAGAATCAGACTCGAGGAGAAGAGGCTGGTCCCCGTGGGCGAGGCGAGAGAGAAGTGTCCAGCAGGGGAGTGGGGTCCAGGCTGCGAAGTAACCCAGCTCCCAGCCAGAGACTCAGAGACTGTGTATGTCCCTCACTGTGAGAGAGACTCTCAAATGGGTGGCACTGTCTAAAATGTTGGAGGGATGTAGAGAGCCACTCGGCCTCTACGAAACAATGTATACATCCACACATGCATCCTCCACCCCTCGAGGCGGGCTCGCCTCGAGGGTATAAATAAAGTAACGGAAGACCGCTCGTGGTCTTTCCGGTTAACCACTCATCAGACTCACCGTGTATGATTACAGTCGAAGTGTCCTCGAGTACGTGGCCTCCACAGGGCCACCACAAAGAGGAGACTGCACTGCACGACTGGCACGAGCAGCGAAGCGCGTGCCTAGCTCACCGGTCAGTGAACGCGTCCTACGAAATGGGACTGCAGAAAATATGTTGCTTTCCAGGAACGTGTTTTCCCTTTTGGAAACATGTAATTAATTAGCCTGTTTTATCTTTCCTTTCTTCTTGTCGGCCCTTCTCGATGGCCCAATCGAAATGTGCCTGGACCCAGGGCCTGTTCTAGGATTTTTGGGGCCCTGGGCCAAAAGGGAATGTGTGAGGCCCCTCTAATTTGCATATGTGACACCTTCAGGGCTCCTGAATCTGCTTTGTGGAGACTTCCCCTGGGCCGCAGCGCCTCCTCACAGCCACCTACAAGCACCTCTTTTATAGCCAATTTTGGTCTGAAGGTGTGAGAATTGCTTGGGGGCTGAGAGTTGAATCTGTGGGGCGCTAAAGTGCTGATAATTGTTGTCTTAAGTGTCTCTCAATGGGCAGCCCGGCAGGCGGCCTAATTGCAGGACAAACCTACAAAATGCGGCTCCTTGCAACTGGGACACCATCCCTAGGGGGCTCAGGGAGGGGCTCAATTGCAGAGACACACCTTTCTTTCAATTGAATCAGCAGAGTACAAGAGAGCTGTTGAACTGGTGCGGGCCCTATGCTGGTGAGCTGAGTGAGAGGCCCTGGGGAGCTGCCCATTCCTGCCGCCGGCCCTGCCTGGACCCCTGCATACGGCCCTCTTTGTCCTGGCAGTGTATATTGTCCAGCCAGGTAGCCAGGTGAGCCCAGGGCTTAGTGACCTGGGACTTTGCACGTTAAAATCTGTTCCTTCTTGCCCTTCCGGCCACTTTCAACAATGAAGCTACTGCGGCATTGTGGACGAGAACGAGCACTCTAGCACCCTGTAAAAAATCCTTTGTCCAGATTCTTACATGGGATAAACTGAATTTTTAGTTGAATATTTTTACTTCATTCACTTTATTGTTGCTGACAGTTATGTTTTTCCTACAACGCAACATTCTAATAAAATCACTGCAACCGTACGGCTGTTAATTTTTAGTTATGGGTGTTCGTGATTGAAATCAGTTTATTCAAAACATTTATTAATTCATTGTTATGATTTTATCTTTGTCCTTTTACTAGTTGAATACAGCTCTGGTGCAAGGTTTTTTGGAGCGCTGTGCAAAAATATATTTTGCTGTTTTAGTGCTCCTCTTTCTCTAGCAACAAAACCATTTTTGTAACCTTTTCTAGTAATCTGGCGCCCTCTTTTGGTCGTCTCTAGTTACACAGTGAGGATGCTGCCTGGGTGAACCATAACATAATAGTACCCAACCTCATTAGGGGTTTCCAAATGGTGCCTCAAAGCAATTTCAGTTATGCCACTTGCCTTTTGCTTTGATCTGTTTACCAGGAGGGTAGCGTCTTTATGCCTTTTATCATTTAACAATTAATTTAAAAAAAATGTATTATATAGCACTGAGCTTGTAGTATATTGACCAATCTAGAGAAGTTTGCTACAAGGAAGCATGGCTGAGTTGTTAGCAGGTATGACATGTAATTGCTAATATCAAAATAAAAATTGCATTTGTTTAAAAAGATTCAGGAAAGGAGAACACTTTACATGCAATGGGTCTGGACGGTTGGTGGGGAAGGGGATGTGGTCCGTTGGGTAGGCTGCCTACTTTGGTGCTGGAAACCAGGGTTGGAGCCTGGGGGTCGCGTCCACATCCTGTGATTCTGGGCAAATCACTCAATCTCCACATGCCTGAATGTGTAACGTAACCGATGCTCATGTAAAGCGCTCCAATACCTGCGGGTCGAGTTTGCGCTATATAAAATCTGCAACAAAAAAAACAAGCATTGGCATAGCCAGTAGGTCTCGCCTTTGGGACCTTATAAGTGTTTAGCCATGCAACAATTGATGTTGTTGCTCCAAGGATATTGTACTGCATAACTAAATACTTATAAGGTTCCCAAGGTGAGACCATTTGGCTATGCCAATGCTTGTTTTTTATCTTTCTAGTATTTATGCTGATTCTGCTGTTTAATGATTGTAATTGGTATTTTATTATATCTATGCAACACATTTTGTATTCATTCAATGAAGGTGGGTGAAAGATGTGGCAATTGAGTTTAACAGTGTCGTAACTAGGACTTGACAACATTTAAATGACTGAAATCTGCAAAATTCCTCAATTTCGTTTTATGCGCGGCTTTTCAACACAACATTTTGCACAATTTTTGCTTGCAAGAGACTCACCAACAGCCATTTGGTGATCGAGCAAGTCTCCTTCCGTTATCTTGTACTGTTTTCAACACCAATTGTGAAATTTACATCAGTGTGTCATGTATTTGACTCTGAAAGTCTAACTTTGTTACATTAAACTTCAAAATGTTCCACTAACACCCCCCCCCCACCACCAAAAAAGAAGCCCAGACGCTGGGCGATCTGAAGCGCTGTGTGAATGTTGGCACTAGTTAGCGAGGATGACCTGGTGAGGATGGCAGAGACGCGGGACGTGCAAGATGAAGGGAAACACAAAAATGGGTGCACAGACTGGTCTGACGAAGACCTCATTAGTCGCGGTGAGGACCACTTACTCCTAGTGAGCAAAAAGCACAAGAGGGTGGTTACATTAGTGAGATACAACTGTGGGCAGAGAGGAATCTCATTAGGCAAACCAACGAGACAAGTGCATTGCCGGTGCCGAGGAATCGCTTCAGAGAGCAAACCGTCAAGCAGCCCTGTTGGCGGCAAGCAAGAGGACATGGCGCTGTGAGGAGAGTGAGGAGACAAGCCTGCTAGCATCGGACGTGAGGACCTGATTGGTTGAGTTGGCGCAGACGACCCGCTTAGGCGAGCTGAGAGCGAGGTTACCTCAGCAGGAGAAAGCTAAGCGAACAGTGGTGAAGTAGCCCCGTCGGCGGGGTATACCCGAGTGTGAGGTGCACCTGTCACCGGCGAGGACCTGGATAGGCACGCGCAGCAGTCACGCGCACCTGTTGGCGGCATGGAAGATTTCGGAGCACTGAGATGCACCTAGCAGAGGGGGAGGGGTTTTCAGAGCTCCACTCATCCCAGGCCTGGCGCGGAGGGAAACAAGCTTCTGTGCAGAACGACATCCAATTAAAGTCAATCAGAAACAAGCATTGGCCGCGTGGCAGTAAAAGTAACGCCGCGCGGCCGTAAAAGCGAAAGTCATCGCGATCGCTCTGAAAGCGAAAGTGATCGCGATTACGCGCTAAAGCACAAGTTTTCAAAGTGCTGCTGAAGGCTAGCGGTTCGCGTGTGCACGCTCCCGTGAACGCAAGCACTAGGCCAGCCAGCAGCACTTTGAAAACTCACCTCCAAAATGTCTCTCCGAGCCAGCGCATGCGCTGGGCTCAGCGAGACCTAAAAACCACAGCATCCCATAAAACTAATTGGCTGCCGATATGGTATGCTGCGATTGACTGACTGTGTTGAGGTTGTTTGTCTGCTTTGTAAATTGAGTGGAAAGGACATGAATTAGAGCAAAACATTGGACATGTTTATGTGCCTGTTTTTGTGTGGTCTTGGGGGAGCAAATGTTACTAGTTTTATTGTTCTTGTTTTGTTGCACATTAGGAGCAGTTAATTTACTTTTTCGGCACTGTACAGCCTTGCCATCCGCTCAGCTCATAATTGGGCAATTAACATCACTTAACACCTTCTATGCAGGATGTTAACCACTATTAAAACCCTGAGCAGAAGGCATTAACACAAACAATAGTTGATGGCTCTATTGCTCCTGTCAGTTTCTCAGAGTTTTCTGAAGCGAAGGTGATGTGACTGAATTTGACTGCCTGTTGATGACGGATCGCAGACCACTCTCTGACCCACAGAAATGGACAGGAGCCCAAATTCCCAAAACACTGCTTTCAGGTCAATCAGCCATCTCCTAATCCTGCTATCTGACAAGGCAAGCGTTTGCTGTGCCACCACAATAAAAGCAGTGTTACATGAAGAATAAAACCAACAAAGGGCAGTACGGCATGGAGCATGCTCACCAGGCAGACGCCACTCAGCTCATCTGCACTTGTGCATTTCTTAGTGCTTAATTTGAGCCGGTGCGCAGCACCGGCACATAATCCTCATCACTGGCGCTTATAGCAGCGATTAAGGACACACTAATTTGGAAAGCACTCGATTTTCCCCAGGATCACAGGATGTTTGTTGAGCCACCACAAGACTCAAACCCGAGAACGGCGGGGCCGGCATCGGCCACGCCAAAAGTATTGCGGTCGAGCCGGCCCCCTCCGGATTAGGAGGCAAGCCTGTCGCGCACATTGGTGACGCGACAGGCGCGCCTCCTCACTCATAGGTCCCGCCCCGGGGGCGTGACCCGGAAGTGATTCAGTGACCCGGAAGTGATTAGAATCACTTCCGGGTCACACAACTGGGCAACGCCAGTTAGAACTGGCCTGGCCATAGAAATCGGATAAAAGGCTGGGAAGCACAGGAGTCTGTCTCTTCACTCCTTGCTCCCCAGCCTGCCCCCAGCCTCGCCAGGAATCGGCAGCGCCTGCCATTAGGCCAAGTCATCTTCAGAATAATAAGTGCCGGGGCTCTAGTCAGGAGGCAGTTTGCACCAGCACATTCCTCCTGAGGAGAGCCCCGGCACTTTTTATTTTACAAATTAACCACATCGTGAGCAACGTCCCCCGATACATCAGTGCCAGGGTATAGTCACTGGCAGAAGAGCGCGCATAAAAGTAACACCTCCTCCAAGAATCATTTTCAAAAACTAATGAAAGTGAGTGGAATGCTAGTGAATTAAAAAACTGCATAATCTTTAATAAACTGTGGACGTGCAAATACGACTGCTGCATGCAGTAATTCAACATTGAAATGCAGTGTACATCAGCCAGCTCATGGAAAATGCATAAATTCCCTTTACTAATTAGGCACTCTGACAGTTTGCAAATATTTGATCAAGATAAGGACCGCATCTGTGCTTTCCTGCATCTTTTTGAATATTTTAGTAAATGTGTATGTAATTATTTTATTCACTTTTCATCTATTCCATGTAACATCATCTATGAATGATTTAAAACAGGAAGAGCAGGCTGCTCAAGTCTCAATTCTTGCGAACCACACACTTTGGAAAACAGCCTGATTGTTCCCTTTAACAGCCTAATATTCTTTAATATAGTTTACAGGCGGAAATCATAATTTGTTATTAAATGTGTTTCTTTTTGTCGCACGGGTGCCAATTTCACAATAGGCCTATGGTGCCATAGATGTGAGAGGTTTATGATTTCCTCTGTCGTAAAAAAAAGAGAGATTTACTCTGGTTTACTTGTCATTTTCCAAATATCTGCATACTGCATGATGATTCTATTGGAGAAGGCATCTGAGCTCTATCAGACAGAGCTGGTCTCTCTATATCGTTTCTGTATTACCAGTTAACCGTGATGACCCTCCCTCTACTATTGGTATGAGCATTTTATAGCACTTGCCTGCCATTTGCATGTGCTTGTAGCACTCTCTATAGATCTCAGGGTGTCTTTCTGCAGATTTCGTTATTTTCTCGCTTATTAGAGTTATTGTGGCCAGACCTAACTTCTTTTGTGGACGACAACATGTCCATCGGAGGCCTAAACAGTAACTGAGATTACTCGCATACGTGTGCAGTTCAAAAGAGAGAAGGCGAGCAAAGGTTCTAAAAAGTTGATATCTGGGCCCGTGTTACACAAAGTGCCCTGGAGCACTACGGATGTGTGTGCCCATGTTGTGCGACCCCAGGGCTTTTTGGTATTACAGAAGGGGCCACAGACGCTTGGTGCAGCCCCTTCTGTAATACTGATAGCGCTGGCATGCACGTAGCGCCAGCACTATCTTGAGAGCCTATTCTCTCATTTGCATAGGGATGTGGACTCATGCAAATGAGGGAATCTTTTTGCCTCTGCACCCGCATGATATTATGGATATGGACGCAAAGGAAAATAGGCCGGCATAAGGCTCACTGACAGTGTGCCACAAAAACGTGAGGCACGGTCAGTGAGCCCCTTGAGGGTAGCCCTCTGGAGGGGAGAAAGGGAGTCCCATGCACCCCCCAGCAATCCTCCTACAAGTGGGTGCAGTCACTCATTGCACCTCCATGCAGGGGGATCTCTCTGAAATGCAGGCGGGTGTCTCCTGCACAGTGAAATACGGAGCGCCTGATTAAAGCAGCCGCTCCATATTTCACTGAATTCTCTGCCCCAGGACAGCCCAAGTTCGGGGTTGTCCTGAGAGCAGCACATTCGTTGTAATCCGGCAAACTGTTCATGTTTGTGACACAGCGCACCTGTCTAACGGTGCGTCATGGCTCAAACATGAACAGTGCGCCTGTTTTGAACTGAAGGAATTCCAATCCCATATTTTATTTTCCACATGTTTTGCTTTGAGTCTTAAAGGTGAGATTCTGTAAGTCAGTAGCTAGGGTAGTGACTGTAAAAGAGGTTGTAACCTGGAGTTGATGTGATCCGTAGTACCTGAGTGTAATAGAAGTACGGGTGCCCTATTTTGTACATGTAGAGGTCTATGCACTAGGGAGCCTGGTAGGCCTATGTTAGTCATTTGCATACTATGCCAGAACAAGACAAATAAAGTATTACCAGGACCTTCTCTTAACATAGCAAAGATGTATCTGATCAAATTGAGCTGATCACTGGAGTTTTGACTAGCCTTTTTTTCTGTTGTATAAAGAAGTGTGTGTCCATGAGGTTGTCCCTATGGTGGGCTCCAAATATAGGAGTGTCTATGACCTATCGCAGGATGGGTGCTGGGTGCGGAGCCAGCGGTGGCGCGGAGCTTAGGTGTAGACCTTGTGTTCCAGTAGTTGTGATAGGGGTTGAATATTTTTAATTAGTCTGTAACTGTTAGGGTATAATGGGTTCCATGCAGAATGTTTTAGGGTTTTATGCATGTGGTTTTGAAATCTTCTGGTACTTCTCCCTGCTGTAGTGAAGTGCTAAGGAACAGGCATTATTGTAGGTAATTCTTTGGATATAAAATGGGATCTGTAGTCCGCTAAGAAGCCTGAGAGTTATTTGTACTAGCTAGTTCTTGTAGCTGTGAAAGACTCTAGTGCTTGTTATAGAGAAATAGTTGGAAAGTTCAGGGCAGAGTTTTCATCTGCACTGTTTGTTTGTTAGATTGGATCTCGTGTCCAAGCAATAAGTTTAATTCCTGAAGAGGGCTCCAAAGTTTACGTGAAGATTTGTCAAACCTCGCCGAAGCTATAAGCTAACCAAATAATCCATTTACTATGGAAACGTGGTCTTAACTTTAACTATATATTCAGAACAACATTGTTGAACATTGCCAGACTGAATGCAAACAAATATGACAAAGAAATGATCAGAGGGCAGAGGTTCTCTTCTACACACGGTCTCTGGGCCCATCCCTGTTTACAGATCACTAAAGCTTAGGTTGCAAGTATTACTACAATTCATACAAGATAAAGGCTGAGTACACATCATTTGAGTTGCTGAGGTATGTTTACAAGTAGGTTGAGGCTTAAAACCAAAGCCTGTTCCAAAACATCTGTGAGAAAGGTCAAACCTTTTGTTCACAAAAAAGAACCCACCTGTGTATATGTGGGTACGTGCCTATATTAAATAGTTCCCGAGCAAAGGCAAATAAGTATTCAAACAAATAATATTGATGTATCAGTCCAAAGAGAATTCAGTCCACATAGTCAGGCGATATTCTTCTTTATTCTCTTATTTCTCAAGATTTCTCCTTATGATCATTACACAATAGTTCATGGTAACAGATAGGTATAGATGTTGTAGCCAAGTTGGCTACAACATCTATACCTATCTGTTACCATGAACTATTGTGTAATGATCATAAGGAGAAATCTTGAGAAATAAGAGAATAAAGAAGAATATCGCCTGACTATGTGGACTGAATTCTCTTTGGACTGATACATCAATATTATTTGTTTGAATACTTATTTGCCTTTGCTCGGGAACGATATTCTGCTTTAGTGCCTATCCTCTGTGTACCTGCAGTAACGGAGGATTATTGGGACGTAGGTGGCCGTTTCCTTTTTGTTCCCTTGAGCACTTCTTAGATATTTGTCAGTTCTCTACACAAAATCATTGGTTTTGCGCAAGATTTACCTAGCCACGCTTCTAAGTTTTATATATATATATATATATTAAATAGTTGTAATGCAGTGCAATAGGCAAAATCTATGTAGCAAGGACGTTTATAAAGTGTGGATATTTATTTCCAGAGCTTCGCGGAAGATTTTGAGGCACTGCAGATTGCTGAATAATGTAGAATGTACAATGTAGGATGTCCCACTTAGAGATGTTTTTTTATCTCACTGGTGTTTTAAACAGGGTTCTAAGGAAGTATGCCGTTGTGCCTATCTCAGGAACATGTGTAGTGTATCTTACTAAACTACAGAGTGTAGTCCTTAGGGCCAGGAAAAAAGTTTCCTTAAAGTGGCAAATGTATACCAGTTTACCTCTTAACTTACAATTGTGGGTAATGTGACATTTTTAAGTGGATAATCCATATTTTGAAGCTTAACGTCTCAAAAACCGCTGAACAGATTTACACCCAATCACAAAAAGCACTTTTTGAATAAAGATCTTGCTTTCTGGGAAATTTAGTGTAATTCTGTTCAGCCCTTTGTTCTGTATCGCTTCCCAAAATTGCTATGGAAAATTGCATGGGAAAAAACAAATTTTTGTGACCTAATTTACACGGCCTTTGCTTGACGAATCAGACAAAACTTTCCAGAAAGGAGTTGAGGTGTATGAAATGTTTTGGGAAAATTTCACGAGATTCATAAATCAAATGGTGCCAAAGCTATTGGAAAACCCAAAAATCTATTTTCTATGGAAACCTGGTCCAAACTGTAACTACACAGTGGTGACAACCTGGGGTTTATATTGGTGGGTGGGGGGCGGGGGGATGCAGACTCCGATGCAGACTAGCCTTTATGAAGATTCTTTATTTTCTAGTAGGGGACAGTGTTCAGCTGCAGATTTACATGGGCTAGCAGACAAGAAACATATTATATTTTTTCACAGTTGTACCAATATAAACCAGTACATGGACATGTGGAAATTATTCCTGTTCTCCTTTCGACTTCTGCTGGGTTTAGATAAAACTTTTATTAGTCTGGCTGAGCCAGATAGGTTATGTCTGCTATGTAGATAAGACTCAGAAACAAAGGAGCTTGGCCTGTATTGCCCAGAGAGCTCAAAACCTCCCCCCCCCCCCCCGAATCCCATTTTAAGGAAGGGGGAGGAGCAGAAGTATCTTATGTTATTGCTATTTGTATAGAGCACAGCCTGTCAGGCATCTGACATCATAGCGCAGTTGAGTTTTCTGAAACTAAGTATTAACGTATTTGCTGCTCTTGATTGTATGATTGATGCATGATTAATGATGCTTCACTTTAATTAGAGATACTCTGGATTTTAACTTTATATTTAGAATTAAGGTACTGTAAGTTCTATGTTTTATGTTTAAAAAAAAAAATTACATGAAATATATTTAAAGTGTGCACATGAATTAGTATGGGTAGAAATGCGTGAATGACGTCAAGTGGCTCTTAGGCCGCATGGTGTTGTGGACTGCTTCCGTCATGAAGAAGAGCTTATAGTTGGGAGTCGCAGAGCGTTCAGTATGCAGGTACCTCTGCACGGGGCATTAACCGAGGATTTATTTCCGAAAATTCTCATTCAGCTTATTTCCTCGTAGGTCATGATTCACATTACAGATGACAACGATTGTGCACCGGAGTTCCAGCACTCCATCTACAGTCAAGACAACGTCCCAGAAACTGTGCCCATTGGCACCTCGTTGCTGCAAGGTGAGGTCTTTCTTCAGGTGCTGTTACTGCATTATTCCTCTCTGCAGGGGTGGCGTATGCAGTTCATATTGCAACACCCTTAAAACATTTTATAAAGCTATGGAAGGGTCCGGTCACAGTCCAGACCCTGCAGCCAACCGCCATTGTGCAGGCTGTAGGCCGTGCACAGTGTGGATTGGCTGCCTGCAGTGGATTGGGTGTAGGGTCAGGACCTCTGCGCAATCCCATGCTGGGCACAGTTGAGCGCCGTGCACAATGGGGGGTCTGGATGCCAAAGGGGAGCTGGGACCAGACCATGCGTCCAACTGGCTGTCAACCGTGGCTGTTGGGGTTTGCTGCAGGTTGCCTGAGGAGATTGGGCGTACGCTCAACTTTGAGCGTGATTAAAAAAAAAAAAAACATGACATTTACTGAAAAAAGAAGTTTAAATGACTTTATAGTTAGATGTTGAATGACATAAGAACTTATGTTTAATAAACAACAAATACATTCACCACTTATAATTAGCGAACTAAGTTGCACACTGTCATGCACTGCTTATTATCTCACACATTACATCACTCATGACATAATAAACAATATCATTAATGACATCTCAGATGACACAATTGATGACATCACTGATGACATCAACCAGCCATTTTGACAGCATCCTACAGGGTTTGTGAACTTGAAGTATTCAAGAAGCTATACCTGTGCACAGTCTTCTATCAGCAACTGATAATAGACATCATTTTTGGCAACATGCAGGGCATGTTGTTAGTTTTTTAACTATAATGTCACTTTACTATAAAGTTATATTCTCTGAAAAAAACAGAGGTAAGCCACGTTATAGTTAGGTATGGTAATAAGATCTTAGATCATTTAAAAAAATAATAATAATTACACTGAAAAGAACAAGGGTTAAAGTTACTTTATAGTTAGGTGTTGAAATGAGATAACAGGTACCATTAAAAAAATAAAGCACTGAAATTTCTCAGGTATAGTTTAGTGAACTAACTATAATTTCCACACCTGTCATGCACTGCTTATGACCTCACATATTACATCACACATGACATGTTAAATGACATCATTGATGACATCTATCATTAAAAAAGGCACAATTTTAACAATTCTTGAGTTTAATCTTTTTCTTAAAACTATGGTTGAAGAAAACCCCGCGTAATATACACGGGCAAGTGTTACAGGTCAGGCCTAAAAAAAGGACCCGGGGTCAAACGCTGCAGCACATGGACAGAGGCTATGCGCAGAGGGGGTCGGCCGCCGGCAGTGGGTTGAGTGAAAGTCCTGTAAACAACCTCCGCTGCTCATGGTGCAAGCCAAATAGGTTCATGGCAAGTGAACGAATTGCTCATAAAAATATATCTATTTGCTGTAAATAGCATACTTAAAGGGGAAGTTCACCAGTTATGGTATGCAGTGTACACCATAGCTCATGACGCCCACCAGGCTTAGTTCACCACTTTGCCAATGCAACAGGGAACCGAAATCTGACACTAGAGAAGAACTTGGTGGACAGCGAGAGTTATGTTATAAGTTTCATGTCACAACTGTCATATTTTAAAGATTTCCCAAGTTTGTATTGACAGTACCGTAACTAGGCGTCTAGCCTTTAGCTATGTTTTCACAGTGAAAACAATACACATACTTAAACCCCTAAATAATACTACGTTCATACCTGTCTCTTTCATACCATTAAGGGTAATGTGATACAGAACCTCATCTGTGACATACATTAAGGTGTTAAAACCAAACTAACAACTTCACTTTAACCTCCTTTTGTCAATAACACCATAAGGAAGAACAAAGCAGCGTCTCTGATATTATCACGTTGGGGTCCCTGATGCATGGAGGCAGTTGATTTCATACAAATACCTCTTTCATTTAATGACTGGAGTAAACTTTTTTTTTTTTTTTTTAAACCGTTTATTACAGAATCCAAAAGATATACAAAGATGGGCCTACAACCTTCAGGCCGGCCGCTAGCAAACAGAAGGAGCATATAATACAGACAGTAGAACGCACGCTGCGGCAGAAGGGAGATCACAGGAGTTGAAAGAGGCGTTGGCAGCCACACCATCCGGACCCCACACAACGGTTTCATTTTTATATAAATAACAACAAAAAACAAGTCCACAAGGCAACCCACAATCGGAAACAACAGCATGTGCTCCCCTAGGGGGGGGGACCCCACCGATCCATAGGAATATCGAGGGGGGGGATAGGTCAGGACGGGGACTAAGTAGACTCGCTGCCCAGAACCGGGAAGACAAACAGGCTAAGGAGACGGGGCCGGTGACGGATCAGGCATGAGCGGCGGGGTACAGATTCCCCCACGGTAGGCGTTCCAGGGGCCCCACACTTTCACCCATGTCCCAGGCTTACCTCTCGCAACATACACCACCTTTTCCCGAAACATACACCAATCCATATTGTCCTTCCACGCCGAGACAGTCGGCGACCTCTGGGAACCCCACAGTTACGCAATGTCACGTTTGGCCACCATATATCCCAGAGTCACCCACCACGTCTGCGGCACTGAGTAGTCGGTTGGCTCCCACACATTCAGAAGACATCTCCTCGCCTCGGGCAGCAGCGGCACATGCGTAACTACCTGCAAAACCTCATGCACACCACGCCAGAATCGCACCACCTCCGGGCATTCCCACAAAATATGGAGAAAGGTCCCCAGAGAACCACACCCACGCTTACACAACCCGTCCACAGCATAGCCCATACGCATCAGCCTTGGCCCCGTAACATAGACCCTATGGAGTATCTTGAGCTGGACGAAGCGAAGGCGAGCCGGTATGGCCACCTCTTTCGGGGAGGCCACCGCAGACACCCAGTCCTCGTCATCCAGCTCCAATCCATCAGCCCCCCACGCCTCACGAAGGCTAGTCAGCAGTCCCGAACGGTCATTGATGAGCTTTTTGTAAATTAATGAAATCGTGCCGTCCGGTACATGCCCATCCAGCACTCTATCCTCCAGAGGGGAGTACTCCGGGATGGAGGCAACGTCCGGAAATACGGAGCACAACGCATGACGGATCTGCATATATCGAAAGTACTCCCTGTCCTGCAACTGGAATTCTGTCTGCAGCACATCGAACGTTTTGAATCCCCCCCTCGTCCAGAGATCGCCCACCCTGCTGATGCCTATCATGTCCCACTTCTCAAAGCCCTTCGAGGTCCACAGGGAGCCCAGCCGCTCAGATGCGTATAGTGGCGTCGCCCGGGTCAAGCGATCCTTCCACCCCATCGCCATGTTAGCCGCGTGCCACACCCGTACCATGACCCGCGTGGGGCCCGTCAGCCGCGCGTCATGCGAGCTAGAATAGAGCGCCCGATTATAGTCACCACCCGGCAGTAACATTTTATCCATCTCAAAGGCCGGGTTTAGAGCGGGCCCATAAAGGCCGTGATTGATCGCAGCCAGCTGGGAGGCCCAGTAATATCGCTTGATATCTGGGAGGGCAACCCCCCCGTCGTACCACGGGAGCGTCAGCTGGAGGGGGGGAAGCAAGTTCTGTTTATATCGGGCCTCCGCGTCCAGGGTAATGAAGACACCCAGGTACCTAAATCCCCGCGGGGCGATCTGGATAGGACAACCCCGCGGAAGGATAGGATCCTCCCCAGAGAGAACATACACACACGATTTAGCCCAGTTGATGACAAGGCCGGAGTTGAGGCCAAATGAGTGCAATACATCAACCAGTACTATCAGTGATTTACGTGGGGAAGCCAGGTACAGAAGAATATCATCAGCGTAAAGAGATACGCGGTCCTCATACTCGGGGGTCCATCGGAGACCACGGATAGAAGGATGCCACCGCAGCCCCTTCGCCATGGGCTCCAAGGCAAGCGCGAAGAGGAGCGGTGATAACGGGCAGCCCTGCCGCGTGCCCCTGCCCAGCTCAAACGGAGCCGACACTCTACCGTTCACAGCCACCTGCGCCAGCGGTCCAGAATACAACAATTTCACCCAACCGATGAATCCCGGGCCAAACCCAAACTTCGCCAGTGTCGCCCAAATATATGGCCACTCAAGTGTGTCAAACGCCATAGTGGCGTCCAGGGACACCAAAATGGCCGGCTCCCGTATGAACGGGACACGCGCGAGCACCCCATGCAAGCGCCGCAGGTTAAGCGCCGTGTTGCGGTGAGGGATAAAGCCGGACTGATCCTGGTGAATCAAATCGCACACCACGCCAACCAGCCGATTAGCCAACACCTTGGCGAGAATTTTGGGCTCCGCATTCAGCAGCGAAATAGGCCGGTAGGACGTGACCCGGTCCCGCGGCCTCCCCTCCTTATGAATAACCACGATAGTAGCTAGACGCTGATCTAGCGGGAGGGAACCCGCCGATCGGGCCGCGAGGAACATAGCACGGAGGTGCGGCGCCAGCGTATCCGGTCGCAGCTTATACAATTCGATGGGAAGACCATTAGGACCCATGGCCTTGCCGGAAGCGACCGAACGTATGGCGAGGGCAATTTCCTCAGAGGTTGGGGCGGCGTCCACAACACTCTGTCCTCCTCCGAAAGGGAAGGCAGTGCGATATCCCTAAGCAGGGCATGGGAATCCTCTTCCGAGCGGGAGGACACCGGGGAAAACACCCCACGGAAATATTCTGCGAAGCAATCAACAATTTCCTCCGGTTCAGTGACACACACACCATCCAGTTTCTCAATCGACGGGACAACTCGACTCGCTCTCTCCTTTTTATCCAGCCACGCAATCAATTTCCCAGCCTTATCACCCACATCATACAGTCTCCCCTGTTGCTCTCTACTGAGGCCCCTGGCCGCCTCCGTGACGAGGGCCTTATAGGCCGCCTGCTTGATTTGGAGAACATGTAATTTGTCATCCATCACCCCACATTCGAGGTCACCCTCCAACTCGGTTATCTCAGTTTCAACACGGGTCACCTCCTCCCGCTCGCGCCTCCGGGAATGGGAAATAAGGGACAGGGCATCCCCCCGAATTACCGTCTTAAATGCCTCCCACAGCGAGACCGCCGATGACACAGACCCCACATTATCGTCAAAATATCGCTTAAGGGACTTAACCAACTCTGCGCGAATGGTGGGGTCACGCAGGTACCAGGGATTAATCGGGACCACCCTACCCTCTCCCCTCGGGAGAATATCGAAGTGCAACAAGAGCGGGGAGTGGTCTGAAATACCCCGCGCCAAATGGCGCACCTCCCCGATCCTCCCCGCATGTGCTGCCGGCACCAGGACATAATCTAGCCTTGAGAGACTGCCATGGGCCCCGGAATGAAAGGTGTACTGTATCTGCGTAGGATGTTTCAAACGCCAACAATCCACCAGCCCCAAGGTATCCAAGAGGCCAGACAACCACGCTTGGGCACGGGGGAGATCCCTAGGGGGGTGACGGTCCTCAGTTCCGGAAACCACAGCGTTAAAATCCCCCCCAACCACCAGAGTCCCCTCCGGAAGGCCAAGGAGGAGGCGCCCCAGATCCGCAAAGGTGGTCGTCTGCAACCCTGGCGGGACATAGACAGAGACGAAAACAATCACTCTGCCCTCCATTCTACCCACCAGAACCGTGTAACGTCCCCTGTCGTCATGGAGCACCTCATCAGCTTCCAACGGGAGCGAGGTCTTGGCCATGATGCCCACACCCCTTGAACCAGACGTGAAGCCCGAATGGGCCAGAAGGCGGTAGCCCCGTCGAATCATAGCACGAAAGGAGTTGCCAATGAGGTGTGTCTCCTGCAGAAAAACTATGTCAGGTGAAATTCGTTTCAGGAACTGCAGGACCACACCCCGTTTTATCCTGTCCCCCAGTCCATTAACATTCCAGGACAAAAGACTCAGTCCCCTACCCCCCATCATACCGAAAGCAATCACTCGTCCCCCCCGACTGGAGTAAACTTGAAATTGCCTACAAGGTTTACAAGAATTAAATGATATATATATATATATATAATCTACTGGCGGTCGCCAGTAGATAGTTATAGTTACAACCTAGTTTCCATAGGAAATCTCAAAATTCTATTTTGAATAACTTTGGCGCCGGTTGACGAATCCTCGCGAAATTTTCAAAACTAATGGGGCGCTCCGCTCAGCTCCTACCCTGAAAGTTTCGGGGTGATTCGTCAAGCAGGGGCCGAGAAAAAGGGGGGGTCCCAAAACACGTTTTCCCCATGCATTTTTCCGTAGGACCTTTAGTCGCAGCTACAGCCCGAACGGCTGAACAGAATTACGTGAAATTTGGCAGAGAGGTAGCCATAAGGTCAAGGAAGTGCCTTTTGCAGGTCTGGTGTAAATCTGTTCAGTATTTCCTGAGAAAATAGCATTTGAAAGCATATCAATATCTATACGCGCGCACCGTGCGCGCACTGTGCGTGCACCCTGCCGTGCGCGAGCGCAATTCTGATTGGTTGTTAGATGTCGGTAAACATTCGAATCGGTCGAAACCAGGAAGTGTCGGCCGCCATTTTTTCTCTCGCAGTCTGAGGGGGTGAAAAAGAAAGGAGGAGAACGTGAAAAGGGGGCAGAGTGGACAGTTCCTGACACCCTAACCTTGGTCAGGGGGTCACAGAAGGACCCCCAAGGGAGAAAAAAACATTTTTTTTTAAATCGCGAGGTGCGCGCACAGCGCGCGCACGGCACGCACTGCGAACCGTGGGTGCTCGGTGCGCTGAGCGCACCATGAGCCCACAGCGCATGCACGGCGCGCGCACCTCGCGATTTAAAAAAAAAAATAATAATTTCACGGTGCGCGCACGGTGAAAAACCTGAAAAAAAAAAAAATTATAAATACATAACTTAGCATTTAAAAAACCTTACAAATTCACTGAAAAAACCATAGGTTTCACACACGTTATAGTTACGAATTAGCATTTAAAAAACCTTGCAAATTCACTTAAAAAACCATAGGTTTCACACATGTTATAGTTAGCTGGACATTTCACTTGTAAAAAACCAATGAAATTCCCCCGTTATAGTTAGTGCAGGCAACTTTAACTCACGCGACCGCAATCCTCTGCTGATGACGTCAGATATTACATCACTGATGACATATGTGTCTTTATGAAAAATAAATGTTTGTAATATATGTATAGCTAAAGATTAATGGAAGAAGACATGGGTAAATAGGTGTCTAAATACAGTGATGTAATATCTGACGTCATCAGCAGAGGATTGCGGTCGCGTGAGTTATAGTTGCCTGCACTAACTATGACGAGGGAATTTCATTGGTTTTTTACGAGTGAAATGTCCAGCTAACTATAACATGTGTGAAACCTATGGTTTTTTAAGTGAATTTGCAAGGTTTTTTAAATGCTAATTCGTAACTATAACGTGTGTGAAACCTATGGTTTTTTCAGTGAATATATATATATATATATATATATATATATATATATATATATATATATATATATATTACCTACTGGCGTTCGCCAGTAGGTAGTTATAGTTAGGACCACGTTTCCATAGGAAATCCGCAACATTCTATTTTGAATAACTTTGGCGCCGGTTGACGAATCCTCGCAAATTTTTCAAAATAGGTGGGGCGCTACGCTCCGCTCCTACCCTGAAAGTCTCGGGGGGATTCGTCTAGCGGGGGCTGAGATAAAAGGGGGGTCCCAAAACGCGTTTTTCCCATGCATTTTTCCATAGGACCTTTAGACACAGCTACAGCCCGAACGGCTGAACAGAATTACTTGAAATTTGGCAGAGAGGTAGTCCTCAGGTCAAGGAAGTGCCTTTTGTAGGTTTGGTGTAAATCTGTTCAGTAGATTCTGAGAAAACAGCCTTTAAATCAATATATATATCTGAGCCAGCTTACGGTGCGCTTACGGTACGCTTACCGTACGCGTACGGTGGCGTGCGCGAGCGCGATTCTGATTGGCCCTTAGATCTTAGTAAACATTCGAATCGGTCGAAACCAGGAAGCGGCGGCCGCCATTTTCTCTCTCGCACTCTGAGGGGGGAGCTGATAAACAAATGCCAAAAACATATAAAGGGGCTGTTTAGACAGCGCCCATGCACATAACCATGTTAGTTGAGTCTTCAAAGATCCCCCAAGGCAAAAAACGGTAATTTTTTATTTTTCGAAAATTTTGCCGATTACGCTTACCGTATGCTTACCGTACGCGTACGGTAAAAAATTATTTAAAAAAAAAAAAAAAACACTCTCTCCACCCCGTGTGCAAATGGTGGCCGAAGGCCACCATTCGTGCATGGCATATAAGAGCACAGCATTTCCCCAAAAAATTTCAACAGATTACCTATCACAAGGAAGCGCATAATATGTCCTCCATGTGCGCACGGTGCGCGAAGCGCATCGTGCGTACATGGCCCATCTAGCGTAACGTGGGAATGCGGTGCGCGTAGCGCACCGCGTGCCCACCGTGCGTGCACGGCACTAACTGCGTAAAGTGGGCGCGCGGTGCGCAAAGCGTACCGCGTGCTCATGGTGCGCGAAGCGCACCGTGCGCGCACGGAACGAACTGCGTTAAGTGGGCGCGCACGCCACGAATGGCGTAAAGTAACTTAGCATTTAAAAAACCGTACAAATTCACTGAAAAAACCATAGGTTTCACACACGTTATAGTTAGGAATTAGCATTTAAAAAACCTTGCAAATTCACTGAAAAAACCATAGGTTTCACACATGTTATAGTTAGCGGAAATTTTACTGATAAAAAACCAATGAAATTCCCCCGTTATAGTTAGTGCAGGAAACTATAACTCACGCGACCGCAATCTTCTGCTGATGACATATGTGTCTTTATGAAAAAAAAATATTTGTAATATATGTATAGCTAAAAATTTATGGAAGAAGACATGGGCAAATAAGTGTCTAAATACAGTATTAGCATCAGCAGAGGATTGCGGTCGCGTGAGTTATAGTTTCCTGCACTAACTATAACGGGGGAATTTCATTGGTTTTTTATCAGTAAAATTTCCGCTAACTATAACATGTGTGAAACCTATGGTTTTTTCAGTGAATATATATATATATAGAGAGAGAAAATGAATATGGGTTTACTTATTGGCAAGTAGAGGTGTGTCACCCCCAAAATAACATTGCTGGAGTTCTGAAGTTATATAAGCCATAACTGTGCTTGTAAACTTTGTTTTTATCTTGTCACATTAGCTGCGTGTTCAAAGACAGACATCACATTTCAGGCTATATATTCTGACAAATTGCTGCTTATACTTTTAGCATCGAGATTGGTGTTTAATTTTTCTTTGACTACAAAGTGCAGGGCCTGACTGGGAACCGAAACCGGCCCTGGCAAACTGCTCGGCCAGCCCCCCTGGGGGGGGGGGAGGGCGAGGCTGAGCTGTTTGCAACGGCTGGTTTCGGCCGATTTTGTTACAGGTGGCCAATATTGCCGGCCCCCAGTAACAAAAACGGGCTCTCAGGGGCCATCATCTGTCCCCCACCCTAGCAGCCTACCGGGGAAACGCCGGTGCCCGCTACAGCCAGTCCGGCCCTGCCAAAGTGAAAGGATTTTGTTTAGTTAACTAGGTGACAATCTTGCTGGGGAACAGGGAGCATGAATGAAAAAGCTGTAGAATGTATTTTCTTCTAACAGAAAAAAATGAAAATAACTGTATATGAACTGTGCAAATATTTAAAAATGTATCTGCAGTTAGAAAATCACAAGTGAAGCACATTTTTAATTCCGAAATGAGAAGGAAACAAAGATTTTAATAGGATCCAAAAAAATGAAGATATTTTACTTGGTGATGTGCAAACGATAAATATTTGCTGAAACCTGTTTTCAATTATTGTTCGTGTGCTATATAATTTAACAATGTACATATTTAGTGGCCATTTCAAAAGAAAATGGGCTGTTTGTAATGACAGTTTGCTACCACTTCATCGGTCACTAATATATTTGTGACTGTGTACTTCAAAAAGCTACTGCAGCTACATACTAGACCCTAATCACTCTCTTGCCGAATGGGCATTGCTCATTTGCCACACTTGCTCTATGTGTATTGCTTGGATTGTGCACAATCCCCATGAAATCAAGGATATCACACTGACAGCAGCAGCCCCACTCTGACAATTATTGCAGCACCACCGGGTTTACTTCATGGCATCTATAGATCTGGAAAGCACATAGATGTCTAGTTAAACATACGTAACCCCATGGTGAGAGTGTAGGGCACTTCTTAGCACCAATGTGATTTAGTCTTGAAAGAAAACCATAAATGATATGTTTTACAGGCAGCTGACATCTTTCCATGACATAGTTTTACATACCTTTGTTGTCAAATTATGGTCACGGGGTAAAGGTGTTTCCGTAGTTTTTGCAGGAACTTGAAAATGTGCAACAGTCACAGACTGCAATTGTAGGGAGCGTAGTTGCCAGTTTATAAAAACTCTAGTTAAAATGTGGCATTAAACGGTGGTTAACCACCTCATAGACTAACCCTCTGGACCCACGAAAAAGGAGTGGGGGCTCTTGAATTGTACAGTGATAGGCCGCTCCAAGGAACAAAGATCAGGCACTGGTGATAAGTTAGGTATCCGAATAAACGAGGTAAAAAGGAAAGGTAGTGCTCGCTATAACCTCAACAAACATTTTTTTTTTTTATTTATTTTTATTGTTTCCAAGACAGTTCCACAATTAAAAACATACATGAGTTCAAATAACAGAAAGCAAAAAAAAGAACAAGCAGATCACACAAACTACGATGTACCCATATCATCAGAAAGAAAATTCATAAGGGCTCCCCAAATTAATATGCCTAGACGTTTCTTCCTGATTCCTTTTAAGGCATATAGATGCATTTCAATTTCATACATACGATACAGCTTAGCTCTCCAGAATTCAAAAGTCGGAGGTTCAGGTGATAACCATTCTGTTGCAATACATAGCCGGACGACCGTCATTACAAGAAATAGAAAGTAAATATGTTCTTTTAGGACCTGATGGCTATATATTTTTTGACATCTTCCCAATATCATCAGTGACGGGGAAATCTTTAAGGGACAAGCTAATACCAATGATATAAATCTTTCAACCTCAGCAATAAAGTGCGCCAATTTTGTACAATTATAAAAAATATGTAAGATGTCTGCTTCCTGTTCTCCACACCGAAAACATTTACTATCGTATTTATCACCCCAGGTCGCCATACGTTTAGGGGTATAATATAACCTAAAAATAGTTTTATAAACTTGAGCTTTTAAATTAGCTGCCAAACAAATTTTTTTTGCGAGACATAACGATTCCCCTATGTCAATTTGAGGGTCTTCCAGTTGGATGATCCAATACTGGTTGTATTTTTGCATGTCATCATTTCTGTATTCATTTAAGATCGCATATAATGGACCAATCCTTTTTTGAAGACGGATTCCCTCGATTAAGTCATTAGGAAGAGCCTCAATCTGATTTTTTAAACAAAAATCGCGAACTTGAAGGTATTTAAAAAAAAACACCTGTGAAAGCCGGTATTTATCCGATAATTCTGCATATGTAACGAATATAGCATTTTTATGATATAAATCCCCTATTTTTGAAATCCCTTTTTTAAGCCATATCTTAGCATTGTCATCCCAGAACACAGAGGGGAGTATTTTGTAAGCATCAAAAGGAGTGTAATATGTAATTTTACCTATTTTAATCATTTTCTTAACATTTCTCCACACTTTAAATGCTGAGGCAAGTACCTTAAATCGTGTGTGTTTGTAATAATTGCCCTCTAATTCTTTTAATAAACAGCCTTTTGCCTGTTCTCCTAAAAGTAAAAAAAAGATAGATGGGGTATCCGCCTCGTTCTTTGGAGGTTCCCCTGTCAATATATAGCCCATTTTTTGTAAAAAACAGATATAATAATAAGAAAGAAAATCAGGTAGACCACGACCTCCTCTTCCTTCCGGTAATGTAAGCCATTTCATGGCTCTACGAGGTTTACCAGGAGCCCATACAAATTTCCCACAAATATTTTGTAAATTCTGTATATGTTTAAAAGGAAATTCCAAGGGTATACTTCGAAATAAATACAAAATCTTGGCTAATATATTCATCTTGATTATATTCCCCCTTCCGATTATGGATAATTGAAGTCTACTCCATTTATCTAATGAGTGTTTAATTTGAGCTATACTCGCTTCCCAATTACTTTCAACAATTTCTTGCATTTGGGTTTTAATTTGAATGCCTAGATAAGTGACTTCGTTTGTAACCCGAGAGTCATTAAATTGTATATTCTTTGTGCAAAGAATTTGGGTTTTTTCAACATTTAACTTATATCCTGACATAATTCCAAAATTTTTGGCTAATAATTCGATCTCCGCCATTGCCTCCCTAGGATCAGTAGTCACTATGGCTATATCATCTGCATATGCAAATACTGTAAATAAAATGTCAGCAACTGAAAAAGGTTTGATGCGTTGAGAATCCTGTAAGTTTATAATAAAAGGATGAATATATAAAGCAAAAAGTAAAGGGGAGCAAGGACACCCTTGTCTTGTTCCTCTAGTGATTTTGATCTTCTCTGACTTTAAACCCATGGCTGTGATTCTAGCAATTGGTGCGATGTATAATACCTGAATTGCCGTTAGAAAAGCACTCCCAAAACCCATCCGTCTCATCACTTCCCATAAATAAACCCACTCCACGCGATCAAAAGCTTTCTCAGCATCAAGAAGTATCAGGGCTAAGTCCCGCTTTTTCACATCTGCATAGTCAAATAAGGTGATGACTTTATTAATATGAGAGACCGTTCCTCTTTTTGGTATAAAACCATGCTGGTTTATAGTGACTAATGAAGATATGACTTTAGACATACGATTGGCTAACATTTTGGAATATAGCTTACTGTCGCAATTAAGTAAGGATATTGGACGATATGATCCAGGTAATTCAGGAGGTTTCCCTTTTTTACTGAAAACGACTATGGAAGCGTCGTTCCATGTAGCAGGTGCTGTTCCCTTTTGTGCCGTCCTGAATATTGCTAACAGTACATTCTTTAGTGGCTCAAAGAAGCATTTATAGACTTCCCCAGGAATAAAGTCAGGGCCAGCGGCCTTCCCATTAGGTATTTGACTAACCGCCGCCTCTAGTTCCTCCATGGTAAAAGGGCTATCTAGAATATCTGCTTCTACCTTGTTTAGTTGGTTTATCACGGCACAATCAGGAATCTGAGCCGTGGAAGAGTTTGATTGCCGAGTATAAAGTTCCGAATAGAATTGCTGAAATACTTCTAGGATTTCCGAGGGGGCTTCCCGAACCACCCCGGCTTGATCCTGAACTCTTGAAATCACCCGAGAGGTGGACTTCATTTTTAGTCTCAAAGCTTGAGAGCGGCCAATAGATTCACCATATTCGTACATATGTCTTCTATTTGCCAAATATTTACGCGCTATCTCTTCGGCCCATACCCCTGTGTTGAACCTCAACGCCATGAGAGGCAAGATGGCGTCTGCGCGAGCTCCCGCGCCGGCTGTGTGAGCTGACTCTCCTCTGTCCCGCAGCTCTACAACGAGTTTGCTGTGTACCGCCCGCGATCTATGAGAGCGGATGCTTACTTGCTTAGAAAACGCTTTCAGAAAAACTACCGCTTTATTTACCTCTCGAGCCCGGACTTACGGTTATGCTGAGGGTTTTGTAAAAACGCTGATATCCTTTTAAATGTTGATGCTGGAGGCAGTCACCGCTGTAGCTGCACTGTGGAGGCTGCGAAGAGCGTGGTGGGCGGTGACCAGCACAGGTGTACCGGCTTGGCTTCGTGGCGAGTATTTCGCCAGTATAGAGACGGATTTGCCGGAGAAAGGTGAAATGGCTCCAAAACAAGCTCGGAAGGGCCGTGGACAGGAACTAAAGACTTCTATCCCTGCAACAAAAAAAGGTGAGAGAGATTCCAGCGTTCATTCAGGGAAAGTTAAACAAACAATTATGACACTGTTCTCCAACACCAACACCGAGCAAAAACGTTCAGTGATGCCGACTAATGAGCTTTTATCGGTAAATAACTGCTCTACACCTCAGCTTGATGCTCCCGCCGCAGACGAAGTTCCGAAAGATGCAGGGGATAACAACATATTAAAAGCGGTGGGCAGTAATGTAATTGCAGAGAAAGAGCCTAGTTGTTTATCACCTCCTGAAGTCTTAACTGTAACTGATAACTTAATCTTTGAAAAGCCTGTCAGGCTTATGCCACTAGAGGCTGAATCCGGAGATTTTTATTCCGTCTCAGAGAACTCAGCATCCTCGTGCGAGGACTTGGTTACACAATGTACGAGTCAGATGTCTTTTGAGGGGGAACGCGAGTCTTTTGAAGATGAGGTGAACGCTAGCGGCGAGCTTGGGGAAGAGGATACCCCCATCACAGTAAGAGGCCGTGATACACCTTTAGCTGTTGACACCGCCGATTTTCAAGAAACCCAAATGGCGGACATCACTCTCACCACAATTTATCAAACAATTCTGAGTCATATGGACAAGACCGCATTAGATAGTCAGAAGATACAAAACTCCTGTCGGAAGCTACAAGGCTCGATTAGGAGGCTTGTGAAAGCACAATCCGATTTTGGCGAACGATTTACAGAAGTCGAAACACGTATATCCAATATTGAAGATGATATGTCCAAGCAAAAAAAAACTACCGAGATCTTGAGTAGCAACAGAGATGATGTGCTTTGGCGAATGGCCGACTTGGAAAAACGATCGCGACGCAACAACCTAAGGATAATGCAGATCTCGGAAGGTGACGAAGGGCAAGATCCACGGAAGTTTGTGGTGGATCTGTTTCAGAAAGCTTTTCCTGGCTTAAATAAATGGGATTGGGACCGAGAAATTGAAAGGGCTCACCGATTCCCTTTTAATGTTCAGTCTCGACCCGGGCAAAGCATAAGATCTAGACCGAGACCGATCCTTGTCGCCTTCAATAGCTTTCGAGCCAGAGAAGATGTTTACCTGCAAACTCGACTAAACAGCAAATCCATGGCAGAAGGATATACTTTTTTCACGGTACCTGACTATTCAAAATACACAATGGATATTCGCTGGCAATTGCGACAATTGGTGGATTCATTTCAAAAAGAGGGTGCGCAGGCCTACATCATGAACCCTGCAAAACTTAAAGTGACTTATAAAGAAAGATCAAGATTTTTTACTAATGTCGCTTTAGCAAAAGAGTATTTACATTCTTTGAAGAACCCTTAAACGAACTCTTTTTTCTCTTTTTTTTTTTCTCTCCATTTTATTTTCTGATAAGAAATATCCTGATAATACTTGTCTATGTACGTGTTTATTAGATTACCATACTTTGTAACGCTTAGTTATGCTTCGGGGGTAAGCCTCTGTCTAGGAACGAGTGCAAAGACTAGATTAGATAAGATTTCGGGGGGTGCATAGCAGGAAGGGGTTTGTTTCCCCAAGACTTGTTTTTTTTTTTTTAGAGTAGATAGAGCTGGTGGGGTTGACAGAGGGGCTGACGCTCACTCCCATCCTCAGGACTGGGTCCTAAAGCCTTGTTTAAGGGAGGGGGGAAGGGGTCACTGGGGTTGGGGAGGGGAAGAGGGGGGGAGGGGCAGGGGAAGGTGGTGGGGGTAGGTGGGGAATAAGGGGAAAAAATTCCTTGGCGGTTCCAAATGACAGCTTTGAAACGGATATTTTTGAACGATGTACGTATGTTAAGAGCTTATGTTTGTTTAATCCTCAGCTTGACTGGAATGATATTGTATTGTGGATATTGATTATTATATTGATTTTGAGAATAATTCTTAATGTCTCGAAGTATAAAAATTTGCTCTTTTAATGTATCCGGGCTTAACTCCAGCAATAAAAGACGACAAATAGCTGCAGAAGTCCGCTTTATCCAACCTGATATTCTCTGTTTGCAGGAAACACATCTCTCTTGGGATAATAGGTTTTTAATAGCTGATCTAGGTTATACGTTGAATGTAGCTTCCCAACAAGTTAATAATACCAGAGGGGTTATGATTTTATCTAGACCTGGATACTGCACAGTCGGTCGTAAATTAGCTGATAAATGGGGTAGATGGGTGATTGCAGAGTTCACAGTGCGGGGTAGGATCTTTACAATCTGCTCCATATACGGATCTAATATGGATGAGGCTGAAGTTCTCGAGTTACTAAATATAGAGCTAGCCAATTGGAGAACACCGTTAATCTTATGCGGAGATCTGAATATTAACTTAAGTACCACGGAACTAATGAGAGGCTTAGCATACTATCAGGGACGAAAACCACGAGTTTTTAAAGCTTTATACAATCTAGTCGAGGATCATGGTTTAGTGGACATTTGGAGTAAAAAATACCCCTCTCTTCCAGGATACACGTATTATTCTGCACCTCATAAGAAACTAGTCCGATTAGATTACTTTTTTATATCTTCAACTATTCATACACAGACAAAGATACGGACTTTCTCCAGAGTTACTTCGGATCATTCTCCTCTTATGATTGACTGTTCAATCCTGGCCGAGATAAATATTGTAAAAAGCTTTTCATTTGATAGGAAGCTTTGTCTTGATATACAATATAGAAACCATATAACCGAATGGATGACAGAATTCTTTAGTATTAACTTGGGATCGGCTAATATTGCAATAGTTTGGGATACATTTAAGGCCTGTTTTAGAGGAGAAACGACAAAATTTGGATTATACCATCAAAATAAATTACGATCACAAATGAGAGGGTTCTATCAGCAATTAGAGGCAGCGGAAGTGGGTCTTGCTAAAGCTTTGATAAAAAAAGATAATTTAAATCAGATATTGCTTATGGAAGAAAAAATTGCTCAACAAACATTTTATAGGGGCCGAACAATTTGTGGATGAATATGTGACATTACAACGCCACATATTACATCGTAGTAGGTAACAACGCGGTCGTTACAACAACCGCGTTGTTACCACGCGTGCCTTTACAACGCAAGTGGTTTCTACGACTTGCACTAGATGGCGCGCTGGAATTAGGAATCGTATAAATTACTATTCCTACTCCAGTTAGCGCAACAGCAGGGAATGTGCTGGTTTTAAAATCCAACACATTCTTTGGTCTTGCACGCCACCTAGCGCAAGTCGTAGAAACGACTTGCGTTGTAAAGGCACGCCTGGTAACAACGCGGTCGTTGTAACGACCGTGTTGTTACCTACCTGCAGGTTAAGAACAGCGTTGTAAACGCTGTTTCCCTTTGTGGACATATTGTGATGTGGCCCATGAGCTGAAGCTTGGGATTTAAGTTTCACTTCCTACAATATATTTACTTACTAGTTCCCCTTTGTGCCTGCAGCGCAGTGATTGATATGTTCCACCGGATGCAGGTGATGGACATAGTACTCCTTTTTTGGGAGCAGGGCTTACGTTTCTTCATCAGATTTTGATTCAGAAAAAGAGAGAGAAAGGCAGAAAAGGGAGAAAGGGTGAGGAAGACAAAGGATGACAGAGGGAATGCAGGGCTGAAACATAACCTGCGATATCGAGATTAAAAACATAGTGTAACTTGTAGGGTACTGGAAGAAAGAGGCAGGGTGTGGAATCAAAACGAGACAGCCTTGGTATTCGGCCACCCTGGCATTTGACGGCACTGGTGGAGGCTCCTAAGGAAAAAAAAGAATTGTGCCCCTGTCTTCCGTATTTACAAATTAAGCACTGTAGAATGTGTAAGAAACTTGGACCTGTGACAGGACAAATACTAGGTGTAAACCATGAAAGTAACCACTAATGATCCCAAAATATGAATAAAAAATTATATTTCCATACACAAAATTTAGTTAGAAAAATATATGATATTCACTGAAAAAACCATAGGTTTCACACATGTTATAGTTAGCGGAAATTTTACTGATAAAAAACCAATGAAATTCCCCCGTTATAGTTAGTGCAGGCAACTATAACTCACGCGACCGCAATCCTCTGCTGATGCTAATACTGTATTTAGACACTTATTTGCCCATGTCTTCTTCCATACATTTTTAGCTATACATATATTACAAATATTTTTTTTTCATAAAGACACATATGTCATCAGCAGAAGATTGCGGTCGCGTGAGTTATAGTTGCCTGCACTAACTATAACGGGGGAATTTCATTGGTTTTTTATCAGTAAAATTTCCGCTAACTATAACATGTGTGAAACCTATGGTTTTTTCAGTGAATTTGCAAGGTTTTTTAAATGCTAATTCCTAACTATAACATGTGTGAAACCTATGGTTTTTTCAGTGAATTTGTACGTTTTTTTAAATGCTAAGTTACTTTACGCCATTCGTGGCGTGCGCGCCCACTTAACGCAGTTCGTTCCGTGCGCGCACCGTGCGCGCACAGTGAGCACGCGGTGCGCTTCGCGCACCGCGCGCCCACTTTACGCAGTTAGTGCCGTGCACGCACGGTGGGCACGCGGTGCGCTACGCGCACCGCGTGCCCACGTTACGCTAGATGGGCCATGTACGCACGATGCGCTTCGCGCACCGTGTGCACATGGAGGACATATGATGCACTTCGTTTCGAAAGGTAATATTTTAATTTTTCGTATATGATATAAGCCATGCACAAATGGTGCCCTTCGGGCACCAATTGCACACGGGGTGTGGAGAGTGTGGATAATTTTTTTTTTTTGGATAATTTTTTTACCGTACGCGTACGGTAAGCGTAATCGGCGAAATTAGCGAAAAAATAAATATTACGTTTTTGGCCTTGGGGGACCTTTGGGGACTCCCTCAACATGGCTATGTGTGTGGGAGCTGTCTAAACAGCCCCTTTACATGTTTTTGTGCTTTATATTTTAAACATGACTCTCAGTGCGAGAGAGAAAATGGCGGCCGCCGCTTCCTGATTTCGGCCGATTCGAATGTTTACTAAGATCTAAGAGCCAATCAGAATCGCGCTCGCGCACGCCACCGTACGCGTACGGTAAGCGTACCGTAAGCGCACCGTAAGCTGGCTCAGATATATATATTGATTTAAAGGCTATTTTCTCAGAATCTACTGAACAGATTTACACCAAACCTACAAAAGGCACTTCCTTGACCTGAGGACTACCTCTCTGCCAAATTTCTAGTAATTCTGTTCAGCCGTTCGGGCTGTAGCCCTGTCTAAAGGTCCTATGGAAAAATGCATGGGAAAAACGCGTTTTGGGACCCCCCTTTTATCTCAGCCCCCGCTTGACGAATCCCCCCGAGACTTTCAGGGTAGGAGCGGAGCGTAGCGCCCCACCTATTTTGAAAAATTCGCGAGGATTCGTCGACCGGCGCCAAAGTTATTCAAAATAGAATGTTGCGGATTTCCTATGGAAACGTGGTCCTAACTATAACTACCTACTGGCGACCGCCAGTAGGTAATTTATTTTTTCATTTTTTTATCCCTCATGAATATTTTAATTGGTTAATTATTCTTTTTTGCATATATATATCATCATTGAACATTTATACAGGCAATATATACATATAAGATTGATAGAAGCAATGCGGCAGATGGAAAGCTGATGTAGACTCTGTCTACATCAACTGGAGCCACCCGTATTAACGGTCAAAGATAGAATCAGGTCCTGGTGGTAGTGGACAAGTGTGGCTCAATGGTTAGAGCGGCAGACCTCGATGCAGAGCACTGGTCCGGGACCAGGGTTCGATTCCCGTCGCGGAAGGGTCTCGGCCTATAAATTCCGCGGACCGGATATTCTCGCCTCAGTGCCTATTCTAATCTTGGGTCCCACGCTGCAACTCTGGGCAATAGCTTGCTTAATCTCCACAACGGCCCCAACAGCGCTGGGATGCCTGGCCTCACCATGGGGGTGCCCAGGAGTGGACACTCCACACGGAAAGCCAGGAAGGGTTCCTTCAGCGGTATGAGTACAGCACTGAGATACCCGTAGTGGTCATCGGCGCTATAGAAATACCTATACATTTACATTATCTGAATGATTTCTTTGACTCAAGACTACCACTTCAGTTATATTTCGTCATTTTCTGGTACGTATCTTTTATTCATATTGGGGTACATCAACAATCAAATCTCATTGCCTATTGTTATCCATATTGGCATTCAACACTGAAGGGTCACCTGGATAAGTTATACAAAAAATATATATATACACGGGTTTTTTGGCTGACCGGCACTAATCATTAGTGTGCAACTCTAAAATAAAAGTCTTCTGTGATTTTGGTCTGCCCCACTACCCTCGGAGCACCCTTGGTTTTAAGTTCATCTTAGGACTCTTTAGTCTAGGATTTTCGTACCCATAAAGAATAGTTTCAAAGCAATAGACGGTTTCCTGACGAAGGCAGCATTGCCGAAACGTGCGTAGCTTTCCATCTACCGCATTGCTTCTATCAACCTTATATGTATATATTGCCTGTATAAATGTTCAATGATGATATATTTATGCAAAAAAGAATAATTAACCAATTAAAATATTCATGAGGGATAAAAAAATGAAAAAATAAATATCATATATTTTTCTAACTAAATTTTGTGTATGGAAAAATAATGTTTTATTCATATTTTGGGAGCATTAGTGGTTACTTTCATGGTTTACACCTAGTATTTGTCCTGTCACATGTTTATCCACTTGCTACAGTACCTTACCTAAATAGTCCTTTTCCTTACATATAGCAAGTTTATTAGTTATGTAGGGGTCCCCTTTTTTCTAAACAGTAAGAAACTTGGACCTCCCATGCCTTCTACTGAGAGGAGAAGCAGTTCCAAGGATGAAGCGCGTCGTGGTCTGTTTGCAGGGATTTCAATGCAGACTTTGCGCTGTGTTTCTGGCGGGTGGTAGTTCCGTAGCAATAACGCCTTTGTCTGCAGGAGTAAGTAGGTGAAGTGAATGCTTTTCTGCGGTTTTTTATCCTTTGTGGGACGTTTCTATAGCCTGAGAGTCCTATAACCTTTAAGGAATTGGCTGGTTGGTGGGGGCTGTCATGCTGGGGGCTTTTATCGTGGGACACGGTGAATTGCCTAACACAGTGGCCTTCAGGGGCTCGCGGCCTTCACCTCTATATTGTAGTGCTACAGGTCTGTGTCAGGACCTCGCTGTTTTCAAGGAAGAGTGTTTTTCTGCACTCGAGTTTTCGAACAAAGCTCTGGAGAGGGGGCAGCTCGGATTAGCCCCTCAGGCTGGTTCCCTGCTGCCCGAGCCGTGCCATCTCACACTCCCATCTGGGCAGAGTGAAAGAAAGTTTACTTTTAAGATTAGAGCCTTTCTTCCTGCCCGGTGAATGGACGCCATTGCAGCGTGGTTGTGAAGTGATGATGTGACGTCTCTTCATTCGATGAGAAAATGGCGCGCCCCTAGCCCACTTCCAGCGGGGCCCTTGAAACATTGGCTCCTTCTTGAATTGGCTTTTGTGGCTCAACAGATGGAGCTTCATGTACTCAGCTAGAACACTAGCCAGGGGGACGAGTGCCCGGTTTTAATTAGTTATGTCATGTTCTCTTCAGTGCCAGGTTATGAGAGTGGTGGTGTTTACATTTTCAACATAAGTGTGAACTGGGGGGCGGCGGAGGGGGTTGAGGGCTCTCGATGTGTGTAGGTTCTGGGATCAGAAATAAACAAGCACCTGTGCTCGTGACACTGATGAATGCAAAATATTTCTGTGTGTGCTGATCCATGAGTGTTTTATTACTTTTAGCTGCTTTTCATTAGTTGTTGCTTCTTATTTGCATGTCTTCGCTTTGCTTATGTTGCAGATTACCAGTCCCACTATGCAGGGTCCACTTCTGCTCTTTTGGTTACATCCCACAGGCAGAGTTCGGATGCATTAACGAGCAGCTGTAAACAGTTTAGTTTAAACATTCCAAATGGGCAAAAACCTTCTTCTGCCGGGTTACACGTGCTAGTAAAGCGACCAGAGGCATCATTATACAGGGCCGGGATGAACCAGCCTCTTTATTGACTTTGCTTTAAGTGGGCATGTCCTCACAGGCAGCGGCATAGCATGGGTTACCAGCGCCTGGGGCAAGGCAAGTATTGCGCGGCGCAATTAGCGCCCCCTATTTTGTACCCGGGGCGATCACCCCTGTGTCCCTGCCCACGCTACGCCACTGCTCACAGGTACTGATTATCTTCGCTCCTTTAATTTGGAAGGAGGAGTACCAGTCCTTCTCAGCAGTCCTGCAATACTTTTAATGGGAGCATACCGGAACTTTCTCAGTACCAAACTGTCATGCTCCATTAGAATGTCCTCCACTGGGCTGTAATGCACAGCCTGGGTGGAGAACATGCCTAGGTTGTCAGTGTAGGTTGTCAGTGAGTGTCAGTGTAATCCTTGGGTGACGTCTGTGCATGCGTGTTGAATGAAGCGGATGACGGTGTGGTCACTATGCCGCTGCCCGCGTCCCACACTGTGGGACATCAGCAGGGCAGCTTTCTAGTGGCCGCCCGTCGCAGCCTTCCCCCTCCCCCTTCTTCTGCCTCGTGCGCGAGGCCGCGCCCAGGGAGGAGATCTCCCAATGCGTGTGCAGGTGGAGGCGGGTCGTTAAGGGGGGCGAGGCTAGCCCCCACCCTACATAGGCGTCCCTCTCGCCCAGTTCCTCCTCTGCTTCCTGCGCGCCGCTCCTGCCCGGACACGCGAAGGAGAGCTTGGGGACAATGGTGTGAATAGTGGTGGTGGCCCCAGGCCCAGGGCTTTCAGGAGTGAAACATCCTCCAAGTTAAGAGAGACCACTAACTCAACTCGAGCTTGGGAAGCTGCCCCATGGTTGCTTGCATGGATTGTAGTTCCACCAGCAACACGAATTACATTACAGGTACCAATATGAGCATGATGTTTGGACAACAATGCCTATATATCTTACATCAGACTCTGAAAATCATGCTGTTTTGGCAAGCCGTTATGTTCGACAACAGGTGGTAAAAGTAGCCAGTCTACCGTACCTGCAAATAACAACCTGTATCTATACCAATACTTGTCTCATTCAAAATGTTTCCAATAAAACCCTTCCACAAATGAAAACATATTACCGCCTCATAGCCCACCAAGAACCACACACTCACACTTAGCTTAGTGTGTCACGGCCCTCCCTGACACACCCGTCTCCAACTTTGATCTAGTAAGACCAAGCTCGCTACCCCCGCATATTTCGGCCAGCACAGAACAGTCACCGAAAATACAATACTGCCCCCACACACCTATGGTGTCAAACAGGACTTATTTTACGGTATTTTGGAGACACAGGCGGCTGCTGCAGAGATCTAGCTGTGTCAGTCCGGGCTAGGGCTATCAACTAACCGGCTGGCACAGGGGGGTGCTCATACTGAAACTATGTGAGTAATATCTTGTTACGGACTCCAAATATCAAGAAAGGTATCTACCTTCAAGATGTTATGTATGACACAAACCCAGGCCTTCAGCTTGTCTCAAAACAGCTCAGGCTGCTGACTTTTCCGTATAGACTAAGCTATGACTGTGATTTGAAAGAAAACATTACACCAGCTGCTTTCGGCTAGCAAGGCAAAGATGAAAGACAGCAGCATCTCCTGACTCAAGCGTGGAACTCACAATAATAACATTGGTAGTCCAAATCCAAACATTTAACCAATATCTGATGTCATGTGACTATCCTAATCACCATCAACCTAGGCCTATTTCCTTATAAAATGGCAAGTGGCCCGCAAAGGAGTACATTAGAAATATGATGCCATGCATTTTCAACATGAAGCCATGAATCGAATGAAAGCTTGGGGTCAATAGTGTGCATAGTGATGGTGGCCTCTAGTTCAGGGCTTTCAGGAATGAAACATCCTTCAAGTTAAGAGAGACCACTAACTCAACTCGAGCTTGGGAACTGCCCCCATAGGTTGCTCGCATGGATTGTAGTTCCACCATACTTGTCTCATGCAGAATGTTCCCAATAAGAACCCAGAACCCCAATCGTTGTTGCATTTTTCTAACCAAAGTGCCATCAAAGGGGGGCATTTTCCTTGCTTGCACAATGGGGCTGAGGCAACCTTGTTACATCACCGGTAGATGCTTTGTAAAAGGTGAAGAATGAATGAACGTGACTAAAGGAGAGCAAAAGGACAACAAGAGCGGTGAAAAAACAACCGATATCATCCATGTGTGCGTTGCCCGAGCTACACCCAAGGCCTCCCTCAGGACAAAGCACGCAACCACCCACTCCCGGATCCGTGCTGCATGGCCAAATAATGCACGGGCCATCCTTAGCTGGTCCTAAAAGAAGTACATGAGCGCCCACACTCCCAATCAATGCACCGCCATCCGAACTGTATACCCGCTCCGACATGGCCAAAGGAACTATACTGCGCAATATCCTGGGAAATAACTATATGCGCTGTAGACTGGGACTACCCACCCATTCTTCGAGACAAACCGAAAAGTGAAAAGGCAGAGCTCAGGCACATGATGGCATGGGTGAAACGTGCAGCTCCGGGGCCAGTGCCCAGCGGCAATCTCGCGCGCGGGGGCACCCCTGCGGTATTATGGAGCGCTGCAGCGTTCACAATACCGCCAAGGCACCCAAGTCCAGCAAGCCTCTTTAAATTTAGGCCCACCGCGACGCGAACGCGCCCCCGAGACACGAGAGGTATTGGAGCAAAATCTTGTGAACCATGCACGCACTGGTATCATGGATCTGCCAACATGAGCCGCCAGCCATCACATGTTGCATATTTATAGACACGGAACGCTCCTCTTAGATACGTGCTGCTCCTGTAATAGTGCACGTTGTTACTACCTTCCCTCAAGTCCCTTCTCCCAACCCTTGACGCCCCTTCCTAAGCCGCTGCTAGCATCGCGGGTGTGTGCACAAATCACCCCGTACCTACTGGGGGCCACCTGAGCTGGGGACACAAAGACAGACGTTAATGCGCAACTCCCCCTCCATCGCGCAAGGTGTGCCCACTATCCTGCCCCTGCCTCCTGCTCCCGAGCCATTAATAGTGCTTTATAAATGCACCGGTGAAAGGAGACACCATTTTAAACCATGTGAGATATGTTACTAAACATCTTAGCACGAAGGCCAAAGACCACCCTTAAAGAGGTGCACCAAATTCCACATTTGTGAGTTGAACCAAAAAATTAACCGAATAAACTTCGAACAGGTTGAGGAACAATGGAGCAGTGCCACCATGTGGCCTACACACTAATGCCCGTAGGGGTAAACACTTAATAACTTCTCTTAATGACAATTCTATCTATTGTACCTGAAACAATCTTGTAAATTATTTACAAACATTACTCAAATTGAGTTACAAATTTATGTAAAGTTCCAATCATTAGCGTATTTAGGTACAACATTTTTTTTTGTCTCTTTATCATGCCTGTACTCTGGAATATCAATTATACTAAGGCACTGTGAAAGCCAAAAATCATGTGCCTGCTTAACCCAATCATCATCCCTGGTACAACAACATCTGCCACATTAGCAGCCTACAACCAGCGTCCCCCGGGAACGAGGAATAAATGCCCCCTAGGGCCCAGCTGCACCACAAATTACCTACTGCTGCAGGTGCAGCTGCCCACTAGGCTGAATCAACATTGGGCCGAAACTGTGGAGGCGGCAGACAGGCTCGAGGCAGCCAGGCCAGGGCAAGGTCACGGTAGGCCCCCATCCCCGAATTACCAGCCAGAAATGTTGGGGAGACCCAGGCCAGGGATAGACGCGACCCGCCCACAGAGCCCTCCTCTCCACACCGGGGCCATGCGCACCACAGGAGGAGCCTCCAAGAACTCGGGGGAGAACAGCCAGCCAAGACGGATGGCAGCAAACCCCAGGTACCCCACCCCTTGCAATGGGTCACAACTCTGCCCATAAACAACGACCCCCACCACCTAATGCAACAGCCACAATACTGCGATCCTAAAAGATGGAACAAGCGGCATCTCCTGAAAACCAAAGAAACCATTGCACAAGTTGGCGTTTACCATTAACACGCGACAACTACAACATGCTCCATTCTCTTTATAATTAGCACGGGAATCAGCTGCCAGCATGGAGGCAAATGCGCCATGCGAAAACCTCTTACGGCAGTAGTGTATATAGACTGTGAGGGGGTGGGCAGCACACTCACACAGCGAACTCCTGCGCGCCCTCTACACGGTGCCGGATGTTGCCCCCAGGGCCTCCAACACCATCCTGGAGCCCCAGAGCGCAAACTGACGACATCACCAGCGGTCGCGGCCCCGGGGCAGCAGATGACCACTGACCCGCCCCGCCCCAGAAACCAAATGTACGCACAAGCGCCCCCTGACCCGAGGGAACAAAAGGGGGGGGGGCACACGATCCTGAACAAACAGGCAGATCGGCACCCCCCTGGCTGGGGACTCACCCATGAAGCGACGACGGCAAAACCACGACGCCAGACAACGAGACGAGAGGTGTAAGCAGCGGCGCATCACGAGACGAGAGGTGTAAGCAGCGGAATACGCGTGTCCGGGCAGGAGCGGCGCGCAGGAAGCAGAGGAGGAACTGGGCGAGAGGGACGCCTATGTAGGGTGGGGGCTAGCCTCGCCCCCCTTAACGACCCGCCTCCACCTGCACACGCATTGGGAGATCTCCTCCCTGGGCGCGGCCTCGCGCACGAGGCAGAAGAAGGGGGAGGGGGAAGGCTGCGACGGGCGGCCACTAGAAAGCTGCCCTGCTGATGTCCCACTGCGTGGGACGCGGGCAGCGGCAGTCTCTGTCTAAGGCCCGGACCACGATGCTCAGACCAATCACGATGCTGCTGTCATGTTGACAGCAGCGTTGTGACTGGCTTAGGGGAGCCTGGGTGCTGCTGGGAGCCAAGAGAACAGCGAGGACAAAGAAGAGGCTGCGGCTGTTGACGGCGACGAGCAGGTAAGGCTTCTTTTTTTCCCCTTAAAACCCCTCCCCTTCCCGCCCCCCACCACCGTTCCCTACCATCTGCCACTGCCAAACAGGTACTCTGGGATAGAGAGTACCTTCCCTTTTATATTTGAGTTTCAAGCACTGCAAGTAGGATTTTATGTTTATTGGGCCTGTGGGTGAGTTTAAGGAAACCGATCAACAAAACCCGAGACAGGTTATCACAAGACCTGGATTCGGGGAAGAGTTGTCTTAAGTATACAGAAAGGGGGATCCCTGGTTCAGCTAGTGAGATACTTTTTGTAATGCATGAGTTTAAGGACACTACAGACAGTTGTTTTTAATTACGCTTGGAAGGAGAAATGGAAGGAGAAAGGGAAGGTTAAAAACTGGGGGAAATGGGCTAGTTGGAGTTACTATCACTCCTTGGCCCTTAAGTGTGATCAGCTAGTTTCTGCCACGTAGCCCAATCCTGTGGCTTTCATCACAATCAGTTTGTACCTATTAATAACCTTTTGGGAAAGGATGACTGGCTGTGATAGTAACTCTAACAAGACCGTTTCCCCCAGTTTTTAACCTTGTAAGATGGACCCGTGAATGAATACTAATTTGGGCACCGCCTAGGCAATTTTGAAGATTACCTAATATAGATGCCACTCCCTTTTTCCTTAAAAAGGGCTCCCTTGTAAGAAAAGACGTTATTTCATGCCCCAACCCTCAGAGGGTCGGGAAGAACTCAATAATGAAGCGTGTCACAGGATAACATTCAGTGAGAAAGAGTTCCTTCAAGAAATAAGTATTTCCCCTGTATCCAGCGGGCCCACCCTAGGGGCCTCATGTAGGTAGCATACCAGTTACCACTTCTAAAATACCGAACGATACCGAATCGGTATTTTAGAAGTGGTAACTCGTATGTAGGTAATGAGTCGGTATTTTTTACCGATTCGTTACAATTCGGTAATTACCGAATCGGTATTTACCGATTCGGTAATGAGGCATACCTTCCCATTGAGGGGAAGGTATGCCTCATTACCGAATCGGTAAATACCGATTCGGTAATGGTGGAGAAAATGCAAGGGTGGCAGGGTGTCACATTGACACCCTGTTGCACCCCTGATTCGGCCATGTGTGCACATGTGGCACACATACATGCCCTAAGGGCATGTATGTATGCCACATTGCACACTGCTACGCGCTTCCAAATGCATACACACATACATTAATTATTTACCACCAACTAAAAGTTGGTGGTAAATACCGACTCATAAACACACACACACACTCCCCCTACATATCATTTCTGAAATCGGAATTTACCGATTCGGTAAAATTACCGAATCGGTAAAATTACCACATCGGTAACGTTACCGATTCGGTAATTTTACCGATTCGGTAGTTTTACCGATTCGGTAAATTCCGATTTCAGAAATTGACCCCCTACATACCAATAGCCAATATACCGGTCGGTAACGGTATAATTACCGAAAATCGTCCGTTACCGACCGGTATATGGCTACCTACATGAGGCCCTAGATGAGGTCGACTCTCTCTTGATTGTGACACGGTATACGAGGATGGGTGGGTCACAACCTCCATTTCCCTCTTTCCTCCTCCTTATTTTTACATAGATATTGAAAATATATATATTATTGGGAAACTTACAGGCCTAGCACAAAGGTATAGTTTGTGGATCGCTGGCAGTTTTTTTAGTTTATATATTTTATTTAAAAAAAAGATTCGAAAAAATTAAAAAAAGACGCTATTCATGCAGTACAATTATGTTATTACCAGACAGTCTTGTAAGTCTACAAGAATGTTTATGATTCATATTTAACTGTAAGAAGGGCTGGCTCCAGTATAGAAGGGAACCCATTTATTCTATTACTTTATTAAATCAAAGTCAAAAATACAGATATGAAAAAAATAATCAATTCACATGAACAATGTGCACCAATCAGCCCGTGAACCCCTGATCTGTAAGGAACTGAAAAGTGTTTTATAGCCCACTTTGTCTCGTTTGCCTGTTGTTTTCACTGCGCTCCTTCACCCATGATAGCTTGATGCAGCAAGGCAGCAGGATGTCTGCTAATCCATCCATTAGAGCTTTTCATGTCGGTTTCCTCACTGCATCCTTGTAAATGTTGGCCAGTGTTTCTAGAACCCATACTTAGTCAAACATCACAACCTTTCGACATAAGTATGGTCTGCCAAGAAGGATATCCAGGCCATGGGGGCCTGCATAGTGCTTCTCTTCCCCAGATTTCAGAAACTGCACTATCACTGATAGAAAGTATCAGTCACAAAGTCATGTGCGCCCCTAGATGTTGGGGGGCCACCAACATATAGTCATCAATCAAGACACCAAGTACAACTGGAGTACAGTCAAACCGAGGACTAGGAGTAAACAGCAAATAAAAGTGATTGCGTTAATCAACACTGAAGTAATATATATTCTTCAAATAAATACGAACTACAGCTTGCGTTTGTGCTCGCGCAGGATTACTGCAAGTAAATCCTGTGTTAGCTCTGTGTTCTAAAAGCCGTACTCCATGCAGTGCTACAGGGTGCATATCATTTGATGTAGAAAATATATTTATTGCGATTTATGAGCTGCTTTTTGGTAGGATGCAGGTCCTGGTTTAGTATGGAGGTACCAGACCATTGGAGAAAATGGAATTGGAATTTGAGGAAGGAAATGTGGAATGGGTCAATGAGGGGGTATGACAGTAGTAAGCTTGTGTGTAAGTTATGGTTTGCAGGAGGACTCACAACATTTTTGAACATGTGTGTTTTGTTGCATTGCACGTGTTTAAGGACTGCCGGACATGTAACAGTAAATGTGTTTTATTGATGCCACAGAAAAATGCAACAGTTGAGCTTAATTATATTTCGTGTCCCATAGTCCAAGCAAGCGATTGCGATTCTGGCACCAATTCCGAGATCTCCTACTTCATTCAGAACACAGAGTTCTCCATTACTTCACATGGCATCATCAGTTCCAGCCAACGTCTGAATTATGAGCGCGCCAACCACGTCTATGAGTTTGTGGTGATTGCCGTGGACAATGGATACCCACCACGCACCGGTACGGCCTCAGTGCGCCTTCGCATGACCAACGTGAACGACGAGGCACCTGTGTTTTCACAGACCACGTAAGAATGTGTGGGAATCCTTCAACATTTACATTTTCAGACCATATATGTGCTTGAGAAAGGGGTTTGAAAGCTCACTCTGCTTGGCAGAACTTACAGAGTGGTGATGTGCTAGGGTTCTTGATTGAAGAGTAGGGAAGTTGGCCTGTTACTCTCTTCAGAGCTGTAGTATTATTTGATACATAGAAAATGGGCTCAGGTTGCATCCACGAATTTATGACCATGAGCTTTGTCTTAATAACTTTAAAATGTGCTGTCAGAAATGACTTCAAACAACTTTTGCTTTGAAATTGTGGCATAGTTTATCTGTGGTTGAGATAGTTACATTTACGTAAAACAATGGAGTGAAAATTGTTTTGTGTACAATCCTGATCACTTTTACCCCATAAAAGACTAAAATAAAAGTTTTCTCTTTCTATAATTATGAAAAAGAGTACCTCCTGATCCGTATTTCTTTAAATTCCTAGAATTCTTTTGTTGTATTGTTACGTTTTCTGTATAATTTGTACCTTTACCCAGTACTATCATTCATCGACACTGAATGCTTTAGAATGTTTGGGACACAGAGCCGCCATTTTAACGACCAGTTTAGATTCCCTTTGTTTTTTAATATTTTAGTCTCTAACATGGCTGCTGCCAATGAAGGTTAGAGCAGTCTTCAATTGACAACATTACTTTTCTTTCCTTAAATGCCGTGTTCTCTCTAGGTCTGTTCACTAAATGATTGTGTTTTCTCTCCATTAGGTACAAAACATTCCTTGCAGAGGACGCTGGCCCAAATACTCTCGTGGCCACGGTGCACGCAAAAGACCCCGATGGCGACAGCGTGTCATACTTGATCGCTGGAGGCAACGAGGAGGGAAACTTTGAATTGGACAGCCAAAAAGGTAGGGGCAAGACAAAATATTTATTGTATAGTGCTCAAGGACTCAAAAAATACTTGCTTGAAAACCCACCCAGGAGCTGAGGGAAGGGATGACTGTTGGATCATCTTCTATGGCTTCTTTCAATAGCTGTACATTTAAAATATCAATGGGTAAGCGGCTTTAAGCAAAACTGCCTTGATGGGTTCACTTACAGATGTCAATAGTTTGTGGATTCAAGGCACAGAATGGAGTCATTAGTCAATCAAGCTATTTAGCCGGCTCATGCCACAACCAAGAATGGACACCGTACCCTGGCCAGTTCTGGGGTTTCACCTTGCTCCTTTTGCTGTGTAGACATCCTAGAGTGCCCCTGAGGAGCCACTGCTCAAGCCCAGAGGGCTCCTGGCCTTTTAAGAGTGGAAGTCTGTAATTTTGTAAATTTTGAAATGTTTCCCTCCTTTTTCTTTATTTTGGTAGCTTTGCAAATGTTTTGCAGGTAAAAAGAGTTAAAAAAAAGTAGGTAAAATCCAAAGGAAATATATGCAGTCGCGGCCGGCATTAATCATGGGCGGGGAGGTCGCATGGGGAGCGGCGTGGGGGTAAATGTAATAGTTAATTAAAAAAATTTACATGTCCGCGTCCTTAGTTTTCAGAGCTCCGGCTCTCCTCTCCTTACTCCGGCAGGAAAGGGAAGCAGGCAGCTTCCCTCCCCTCCCCTAAGCCAATCACAACGCTGTAATGGCAGCGTTGTGATTGGTGGGGACGTCGCCCATCCAGATGCTTATGGGGAGGCCATTTTCTCCATGTAGGCTGCATTGCAGCCTGCATGGAGAAAGGGCAGAGTGTACATGACTGGTTTGGGCAAGCCCCAGAGGGCCGACCAAACCAGTCATGCTCACTCAGGAGTGGGCACACCATTCCTCCCCTGCCCAGCCCTGCTTGTAGAGCAGCGCCACCCACCCACCCGCAATCAAACACTTCTGCTTTCTCGCAGCGCAAGAAGCTAAAACATAAAATGGTAGCTTTTCCATTTTATGTTTCTGCTTCTCGCACCGCGAGCAAGCAGTGGGGAGACGCATCTCTGCCCTAGTGGAGGAGCCGCCCCTGAATATATGTGGAGGTCTGATATTGGGCCTTTCTGGCAAACAAGGAGGAATATTGTCACCTGCTCCTGTCATCCTATCCACCGCTTAACTCCTTCTCTCCTCACACTCTTTCTCCATGAAGACCGTTAGAAAGAATTGAGTTTTAGAGCGCGACTTGACCAACTTCTTGTATGCTCTTTCTTAATTGCCTATATTTGAGTAATTTATTTATTTATGGTTTACTGAATCATCAATTGGTCGGGTGATGCACTTGTTTTTCATTCAAGTTCATTTTTAGGTCTTGCTACAGACAGTCTTAGTCGTCTATCAGGCCAGTTGTACGCACAACATATAACATAACAGCATACATAGAGGGCTTCAGCCATTGGCTTGTTTGGATGAGATCCATTCAGGCAGTGGCTTAATTCTCTGTCCACTTTTTGGGCCAGTCTATGTCATTTTGTGGATAGGTAAATTTTTTTCATTGGTAACTAATACACAACATAGTCCTCGTGTAATGATTCACAGTAAAACAATCTGCATTCATTGTTGAAAGAGCATGCAACAGTCTCATTCGACTACTATGGGAATCCCATCATCTAAGGCTCCGCAGTATCAATGTGATGACACAGTGACCTCAGATGAGGGTATTCTCCTTGTAATGCAGCGTGATTGCACTAACCAACACCAAAAGGAGCAGCCCTAATGTATCTTATCCACCCCTTCTGCATCCTGAGATCGACACTGTTGCATGCTGCGGCCCATTCCAATCACCCATACCCAGCAGTTATACAGCTCCTCCTTCCACACACTCCTTAATTCCAAAGCACCGCTGAGCATTGGCGGCTGGTGACATTTGAAAGAGGTGTTTCGTAAATGTTGGGTATGACTTTTATGTAGCAAGCAATGCAAGCAAGCTTAGTGGACAAACGTGGGGTCCAGGGTGAGTCCTCCTCCTGAGAAAAAAATTAAAAAAGATTGTCAAATGGTGCTTTTTAAAGTAAATGAATTTAGTGATGAAGCAAGGCTTTTAAAGCAGTGGGAAAATATATAGTTTTGAAATATTAAACACAATAAAAACTGCTCTGAATCTTATTGCATTAATATGTTAAAGTTACTGTAATGTGCAAATTGTACAGTGCAACAACTTCAGCCGTTTAAAGTGTGTGCTTTCCCAGTGTCTTGCACTGCATGTGGCATCAACTTTGGGAGAAAATGCATTAACCTGGCTTTAGAAAGCAGCCACAGCGGCTAGTTGCAATCAGACATATATTAAATATGTGCAGGTTAGTCTTTAAGTGGAATAAAAAATGTGGTGGCTCCCTAAAAGGGAACATGTAAAATGCATTTCTGTGATTCCCATAGTGTGCCACGTGACTGGTATTTTGATTTTGGTTTGATATGTAATTATATCCAGATATATAACACAACAACTGACCTACACCTAAAACCTGTCAGTACGATTGGCTTTGGTACTGGTTAGTAGCTGTTAAAGATAAATGAGTAACAACAATGATTTGTTATAAATAATTAACATTGGAAATGTTTCAATTCTGAAATTGTGAGTCTGTGAATTAAATATTATTGAGGCGTATGTTTTAACCTTCAGTTATGTACACTTTATGTTAGATATGTATGCCCTTTTTCTCTGCACATCTCATCCATCTGCACATCGTTATTTCCTTTTGCTTTAGCCTTGTAAATATTTTGACATCTTTGTACCCCTTCACACACATGTTCACATAATTTCCCAACTTGAATACATGACCATTGTTCTGTTTGCTCTTCAGAGCGGCCAACCCACTGACAGGCACTTTGTTTTGGCTTTAGCCTCAGCGTCAGAGCTCTCAATTGAAGCCCCTCATAAACACCTAGGCACGGCTCAAAGTATGCACTATGCAAGAATAATAAAATGCACGGAACAAAATAGACACACAACCTGATAAAATAGCTAACACTCTTGGCGAATGCATGATTAACGTGAAATAAGAGAGGAACTAAATCGCTGACATGCATTGCGGTCAGGTTTTTAACATTCATTGTTCATAAATCAATCCATGTTTTTGGCATGAAGGGCATGAAGATAGGGCTGTTTTATTGCCATACAAAAGATAACAGTCTTTACTATAAGCACATATTTCTCCCTTTGCGATTGACTCAGAAATTTGGATCACCTTCAAAAGGGAACAAAAACCCGTTCATCTTTTGGATCAATTTTGTGGGCAATAAATACAGCAGCTCCACTTCTAACAGGGCCAGCAACCTGCAGCCAGAGCCCGGGTTGTCAAATTGGGGAAGGTTAGCGTGACCAGGGCTCTCTGCACAATATACGTAACACAAGATTAGCATCATAACTTACCATTAGTGAGGACAAGGCACCAAAATACATGTGCTTGTATTCAATCTTACGTGTGACGAGTGGGATCTGTGACTGTAAACGATGGACAGCTGCCCTTACATTGGGATGGAGACTCCGACGCCCAAAACTGTGACGCTGAAAGTGTCATAGGCCTACAGTGGATACCACTATAGACTACAATGGCAGTGAAGGGCTTTAGAACGGTAAGCCCTGCGTTGTGCGTCACAGTCCAGAAAGTTGGTTTACTGCCTTGCTTCCATCTCCTCTTCAAAGCGAGGGGGCAGGCAGTCTGAGACAGATAGCCCAGACTTAAATACATCAATTTGTTTAGAGACACGATCGTATCTCTAAATAAATCGATCTATTTCATGTTTGTGCAGGAATGTGTAGGAATTTCAGCGGGCCCAGAACCCGAATGGAGACACTGCCCCTGCTGCTGAGTGGAACAGTGAAGCTCCACTAAAGCCGGCATAAACCGAGACCGGTTTCTCCTTCCCAGAGGCCACTGGATCCTCATAGCACTCTCCAGCAGTGCCCTGTATTGATGCAGCAGACTTGTGCCCAGTGCTAGAGCTGCATGTGAGGTGCTCCTCTGCACTGAGTGCTAGACCAGGGAGCCGAGCATTATTCAACCTGTGCGGTGTGTCCCAGACCGCAGTACGCAATGCGCGGAACAAGCCTCAAGCGCACTGCACTCAGCCTGGAGCCTTGGGGTGGTCCTCTCCAGCAGCCGCTGTGAGTTCCAGGGCACCGCTCCACCCTTATCTTTGCAGCTATGTGCATCCTGGGTCTGCTTGGACCTGTTGTGTTCGGTGCAGTCTGTAGTGAGCAGACACCTGTACCACACGCCGCACCGCACTATTTAATGCTTGACTTGACTCTCATTTTCTTCGCGGGTAATGCGCCATCTAACTGCTAAATTGTGTGACTGTCTCATGTAACACTTGAAGCAGTGACTTTGCTGCTGCAGCCTGTCAGTTTCCCGCTTGTATACTCCTGCCTCCTGCACGCATAGTTCATGTTTTGATTGGAGAAGGAAGCAGAAGCGCCAGTATTTTTGAAAGGTTTTGTAGCCAGAATGAATTCAGTGTATAGGAAGAAACTTGATGGAGATTTCATTTTACCCAGCATTATGATCCAATATCTCTTTGTTTTTCTTTGTTGTGACATAAATTATGTAGCACATAGCCAACATGTTCTTTACTGTTCACGATTACCTTGGCCTTTCTGAAGGCTACAGATTTATATATATTAAAGTTTTGCCCATCGCACACTAAATGAGGGGCGGACCTATTGGAGTAGGCTCAGGAGAGTGAGCGCGGATGAACGTGCAGAGAGCGATCTTGAGATGTGGTCGAGTATGTTGGATGCGCTTGGGGAAGGCAGTGGGGAACACAGCGGAAGTGAGGACCAAGATGGATGTGATGGGGGGGGGGCTGCTGATGTGAGCGCAGAACACGAAATAGGGGGAGGCACCGGACTAGCAGATGTCACACAACAGCGAATAATGGGTGGATTGCACTGGATTTGGCAGAGGTGCCTCCATGTGGTCACTCCATTGGATCTCTGGTTGTGAGAGGGTCCTTCTTCCCTCCCCCACGCAGTTGCATTACGGGAACACGTACATATGAGGAGGGAGCTTTTTCGTGTGCTTTCTTTCTGTTCCTGCAAACACTGAGTGTATGCACTGTGCACCCGGTCTAGAAATAACACACAATGCACACCCCCAAATTAGCTGTATGTACCGACTGAAATCTTGCTGCAATGTCATCTTTGTGTATTCCAATTGTTGAAAACCTGAATAAAGAAATTTTGAAAAAAGAAATATATATATAAGAGTATGGGTCAATTGCTGAATGCAGATTTGTGGAAAATTTACACAATCTCTTTTGTCCCACCTGTTTTTTTTGCTCCTTTAGTTTTTAAGTGTGATTTTTTCACCTTGTTGCGACTTCTTTGCACTTTTTTTTTTATAAATTGATCCTGGCATTACTTCTTTTATCTAAATCTTCAGTCAGAAACAAGTCTCTTTATTTGCACGAATTGAAATGAATATGTACAGAAAAGAGAAAATATGCACTATGCAATGAGAACATATGTTGCCTGCACCAGAGCAGTCAGAAGAGCAATCACGAAGGCAGCCAATGTTCAATGCCAAGTATTTGAATTTGCTTCACATTGGCTTCTCGCAGAATTGCCAGTCATCTGTTGCTCATGTTGGCATCGCTGTTGTTTTTCTCAATTTCTCTTCGTGCTACATTGCTCATTCTATCTGACTCACTGTAAATATGACACGCAGTCAGCAGACCTTCAATGCTTTTTTTAACATTCAAAGTTGATTTTCAGATGCAGCCACAAAGCACACAAGGGGTCCTGCTTACACAACAGAGCGTGGTACTCGTCTTCCCGCATCTCCATAATCTGCATGCCCAAGTATAGGTGATAGGAGCAGAAAAGACAGATGTTTGTGTCCTACAGTAGAGAAATCTTGCAGTCTTATTGAAACAAAGTCAGATGACATTGAGGTTGTGACATCTTTCCATATGACTGAATACTAAGGGGCATATTTAACAAACCTTCACGCAGTGCAGCCAGCCACCTTGAAAGGGAGAAGGAAGGAGTGCGCCATAATTAACATTTTTCGGTGCATTTCTTCTCCCTGTCTCCGCTGACTCACAATGTGCTGCCTAGCGCCAACGCAGGCACCCTTGCACTATGGAGGCAAGAATTGTTTTTGTGCAGGAAGGAACTCCTTCCTGCAGAAAAATAGTCCTCAGAGGCAATTTCCTCATTCTCTCATTTAGAAAGAGGAAACAACGAGGAGAAATAAAGCTAATTCTCCTTGTTGCACCAATGGTGGGGAGGCCTACAGTTCTGACATATTCCCAGGTCTGCTACTCATTGTAAATCTGGGAATTCGTCAGAATACATAGGTGGATGCGTGGGAACACCCATGCTACACCCATGTGACACCCTCACCACACTGTGTAAAACAGGGCAGCAACTTGTGCTGCTTTGCTTAACACTAAATCAGGGGTCTCCAATCTTTTCTAGAACAAGAGCTGCATATTGTCAATGAAAGTCATCCCTAGCTACTAATATTAGTGTTATAGCAAACACATCATACAGGATTACATTGGTGGCCACCTTATATACGGCAGCCAGCAGTGATCACCAGGGCCGGACTGAGAACACAAACCGGCCCTGGCAATTCTGTAGGGCTGGCCTATGGGGGATGGGCACAGTGGGGCTGGTGGGGGGAGGAGGGGAGTCACTTGGAAAACGTTGCAGCTGCTTTTGTTACAGCCGGCCGATATTGCTGCTATGCTGCTAAACCGACCCCGATAACAAAAATGGCCCCCAACGGGTCAAAACTAGCCCCCAGCCTGGCAGCCCACCGGGAAAAAACCCCGTGGCCGCAATGGCCAGTCCGGCCTTGGTGATCACCTTAGTGTTCAGGCGTGATTACCTGCAATAATGTAAAAAAGTCTGTGTGAATGTGGATTAGTTGTAGATGAGTAATATATAACAGCCATAACTTCAGTGCCTCTGGCACCAAAGTAATGTTATTAGTAATAAGTCTCCCTAACATTGCACGATTTATCACTCAAATAACAACTTTAAATATACTTTGAACATTCACTGATTTTTTTTTCAAACATCAGCTTATTAGTTCTGAAAATACATATTTGGGTCTTGAATAAACATGTTTCAATTTTGGCTTACATATTATTATTCAATCAAGCACAAGCTTCTCCTTTAGTAAGCTGGGCTGCACAAAGGAGAGCTACTTAGAGGTAGCTGATGAGCTGGCAGTAGCTCACGAACTTCTCATTGGAGAATCCTGCATATCATTTACCAAGCCATGCAGGGTGGCCTTGCGTGGCTTGATAAATCTTATTGTAGGTTTTCCACTGCCATATTCCCCTTAGTCTCCATTCATCAGTGCTGGAGATGTTATATGAATGGCATTTGGATTTTCCTAACCCGAGTAAAAACCCATGTTTCTGACCAACTCGGAAACATTTCGGACCAACCGATTACGATAGAAGGTAACCGTTTGGTCTTTCTGACTCGGTTCCGACCGGCATTTGGAGAAACTGAGTCGGTCGGAGTCAAATCGTACAGGTCTACGGACCGCGGTTCCGACCGACCCATTACGATGTCAGATTCGGACAGCCTTTCCGACTTGGTTTGTCCGAGAAGGAACTGCTGTCGGAAACTGACTTTGGGGGCCCATAGCAGGCCCCCCTTCACCCGGAAGGCCTCCGGTTGGGGCCCGTGGGGGTACCCATGGGACCTCTCTTTCAAACCATACACAGTGTGGCAGGCACCCCCTGGGTTTTGCAATGGGAGCCTGTGTTATCAGTTGGAACACAGGTCCAACCGAATGGTGTTCTGAACCATCATAATCGGCCAGTGGGACTACCCGAACCGAGTCGGTTTGAAACGATTCTGACAAGGAGTCGGTCGGAATGCTTTCCGACCGGCATCGTAATGAGGCCCTAAGATTTTTTTTAAACTACAATTTAACTAATCCCTTCCATTATTTGCAAATTACGAAGCAATTTATGACTGAATTTGGCCTACCATGTTCAGTTCCCTTTATGATGGTCAGATAGTTTCAAACTAGCTTTTGTTTCCCCCAAAAATATCAAATTAAAGATTTTTCATTCAGATTCAATACATTTTTTAAAAACATGAACGAGGTTTATCAAGGGTTTCCCAAGACCACTAATACTGTTGTTACCAAATTGCTCCATCTGAGCTCTTGACTCTTCAGTGACAGAGATGTTGAGCAGTTAACCATTACTCCAAGAAGTGGTAGGCGTTAGAGAATTAAGATGCAGCATGACCAAAAACATCCAATGAAGTCAATGCCAACTCAGAGTTACATTGTTGAAGAAGACTATGATCAGAAAGAAAGGGCAGTTAGAAATATGGTACACAATGAAAACCATAAAAGGAAGATTCTTCTGGTACAACTCAAACATTTTATATAGTGTGTTTATGCTGGGTGCTAAATGTTTATAACATTAACTTCGAGTACTTTTGGAGTCTACTGGTTCATTAAGTTGAAAGTGTTGATTCGGCTATACAGTTGTTGCTCTTTGTGCTTTGTTCTAGGTTATTGCTGATTTCCTGATAAAATTTTGTGTCCAGGAGTCAGCTGCATGCTTCACTTTTTTACAATTCACTTTTCAGACTGATTCATTATGATTTCCTTGTTGATGTCACCTTCCTGCACAAAAACAATCCTGAGAGGCATTTTCCTCTTTCTATGTGTGCTGCAGATTGCAGCACACATAGAAAGTGGAAAGAACAAGAAGAAATAAAGATATTTCTCCTTGTTACGCCTCACCCGGGGAGGCATAGCATTTTGATGCATTCCCAGGTCTACCACTATTGGTAATCTGGAAATGCACCAAAATCAATGGGTGTATGCTTGGGAATGTCCACGCTCCACCCATGGAACGCCTCCCTGTGGCAGAGTAACGCAATGCAGTGATTTGCCCTGCGTTGCGTTACTCTAGATTTATCAAGCTGTGCCGCGCTAGGTGGCCTTGCGTGGCTTGATAAATCTCACTTAGGGTTTGCATGCCCCCAGTTCCATGTGTTAAAGGTGCCAATGAATGTTAATTTACAGTAGCCGCCATATGTGCTTGGATCTTTTCTATTTATTTTGAAGAAATAATACTTTTTAAATAATGCTGTTTTCATTCCTAGTAAACGAAGGGGCCCGCATAGATTTCCGCCCTGTAGCCTGGTTTGATGATTTTAGCGCGAATGCTTACATGTTCCTTTCCATGCAGGAATCCTGAAGCTTCGCAGAAGCCCTTTGCCCAGGCTGGAGGGGCCTCAATATGTGCTGAACATCACAGCCGTGGATGACAATTCCTCGGGGGGACCATCGCCCCTGAGCAGCAGTGCCCTCGTCATTGTGGGCATTAACGATGTTAATAATAACAAGCCGATCTTCAGAGAGGTGAGCAACTGTAGTGTGACAGACGTCATCATGCCTACCTGTATCTGACACAAGGGCGCCCCTTCAATTCTTCCTCAAGAAACTGAGGGCCTCATTTATGAAAAGTGTTGCATCGCTGGGGGAAACCAGCGATAAAACACTTTTCATAGCGCCTTCATTGCAACATCATGGATGCGCCGTATTTACTGTATGACGCTCCATGTCACAAGGATTTACAGATAAGACAGTATTCCTGACGTATCTGTAAGCGCAAAATTGACGTATTGCTGGAGTGTGTCTGAAAACAGACGAAACTCCAGAAATGTGTCCTTTCACATGGGGCAAGTTCCATGTGAAAGGGCCTGCGTCAGTCTTACGCCTGCTATGAGTCACAAAAAGTGACGCACCGGCGGCGCAAGAGGCTCATAAATTAGCCCCTGAAGGGGGAATAACGGAGAGTCACAAGAAAAATACACTAGCGCTTTGGCAGTAAAGTGTTTGGCTTGTTAGAAAATAAATAGCAACCTCTTGAGTATTTGTGGTCATGGACTAGCCAATGTCCAAGGATTCTCATGCTATGTCACCTCGTGCTTTTCTCCTAATTTTCGAACTCAGAAGAAGATCCTGTGACTCACTCAAGGATTTATAATAATCAAAATTAGGAATGTAAAAACATATGCACGCTAATTAATACTAACAATAGTAACAACATCTCTCGGATGCACGTTCGCACAACTAGGGGCTCTTTATTTATTATTTCAAGTACTCTTTATAGAGGAATTTCAGCACCACTGCTTTGCTTGTCGCACCAATCTTTGTATACATTCCTACTGCCAAAAATGTCTAATTTGCAGAAAACCGTGCTAAGTATCCGACTTGGAAGCACAATAATCACTTCTGCAATAATTGCTCCTTGTGCCACAAAATATATGTCTATTTTAAGTGCATATTTTTCGGTGATTTCAAACAACAATGCCAGGTCCGCATTGCTGATACTGGACTGATAAAGGGTTCAGAGGGTAACCAATTGACAATATCCATTTCCTTAGCCCAGGCAGTACCTATAGAAATGGCTGATGCCCTCTTAAGGACCAGACCATATGTCTCCCTATCCTTTCAGCGAGGTCTTCAGCTCACCCTCTCAGATGCTTTTTCAGTGTATAAACACAATTTACAGAATTGATCAGACGTATCGGGTAATTGTGGAAATAGGGTTTAGGTGAGAACGATGCATGCCACATATTCATGCATGCAAACATATGAACAGATTTGTTTTACGGACCCTCTCCAGAGATGTTTTAAGGCATGGCCAAATTAGACAATAGCCCGGGGTGGCCATTTCAAAGGGGTCCCCTGGGAAAGTGTTTCTTTTTTCTCGGTCGCCTCTATTTTTGTATCGCAACCATTTCCCTCCCTCAGCCCATCTCTACCTCAAACACTAGCTCTCTCTACCGAAAGTCATCTTAACGATTTTGGGGCTCCATCCCAGATATATTTTGTCTGCTTTTATGTGACCACCCCCTCCTCTGAAAATGTAACGCATGATTCAATATTGTTTGGCATTGTGCTTTAATTAGCAGAAAATGAGTAACAACATCCAACAAAGTTGCCAAAAAGAGGGCCGCAAAAATCGCCTTGCTGGGACCTCAAAAATCCCTAAAATGACACTAAAGCGCAAATGGGATTAGAAACATAGATATAAGTCTCGCATGTCCCTTCACACAATACATGCATCCATGAACATTTCGAAATGCTTAATTTGGGTATGACTAGCTAGAGAGTTTACATTAATATTACCTGTGGACATGGCTTGGATAAATTGTCCAAACTGCTTGTTACCCATCTACATTTCTACTTATGTGAATCAACACAATTATTTATTTGGAAATATGCTTACAGTTCAAAGGGTATAACACCTGTTCCTTCCCAGTATCTGTACCAAGGACATGTGCTGTAGCACTGCTTTTATTATGCACTGCTCATGAGATATCACCAGGCCTCACCCATTGTCTTGTTGGACGATTCTTATCCTCAGTGCGCGCATTACAGTGAAAACAGCTGGGTGCTTGAAAACCAACTCCCCGGCACCTACGTCTTGCAAGTGGAAGCCCATGATGAGGATTTGGGCCTCAATGGAGAGGTGAAGTATGGCATCATGCACAGAGACGGGGCGATGCCCGGCTTCAGCATCAACTCGGATACAGGTGAGGGACACGCTGCCTCTACCAGTGGTTATTGTGAGTGTTAATGAGTGAAGAGGCCATGCAGAGCTAAAATCTTAACATATCTTGTTGTGTTATTCTGGTGCAAAGTCTGTGTTTTACAACGTCACAAGACCATATCGTCTCATTGACATTCCCCTGTCGTGTGCATGAACTTTATGGGTTCCAGAGTAGCGTGCTACTCGCCAACAAAGCATTTCAACACATCATCAGGGTTACAAGAGCTATATAAATGCAAACCTTTTTTAGCCCTCCCCAACCCTTCTCAATCCAAATAACTGACTAACATATCCACCACTCAAATTACTTCATATTTCACTATACTAATTTTCAACACTAATCCTTTATGGGTTCCGGAGTAGCCTGCTACTCGCCAGAAAAGCGCTTCAACACCCCATCAGGGGTAACAGGCGCTATATGAATGCAAACCTTTCTTTCCCTTCTATCCCTCCGCTATCCTTCTCACTCCAAATAAATGACTAATATCCACCACTCAAATTACTTTCATATTTCACCACACTAATTCACCACTAATCCTTTATGGGTTTCCGGAGTAGCGTGCTACTCGCCAAAAAAAGCGCTTCAACACCCCATCAGGGTTTAGAAGCGCTATATAAATACAAACCTTCTTTACTCGTCTATCCTTCTGCTATCCTTCCGAATCCAAATAACTGACTAACATATCCACCACTTAAAATTTACTTGCATGTTTCACTATACTAATTCAACACTAATCCTCTATGGGTCCCGGAGTACCGTGCTCCTCGCCAAAAAAGCGCTTCGACGCCTCGTCAGGGGTAGTAAGCGCTATACAAATGTAATTACAATACAATACAATGAACCATTTCACGATTTTACATGAGTCTTATGCGCAAAGTTTAAAGAAAATAATAGGAAAAAGATTAGAAAAGTTTTGTTAGCAATGTGATTCAAAAGTAATGTAGTACATTATTTGTAAACCAGTGTTTGCTTAGCCCGAAAAGACTTCAGGAACAACTTTCACAATAGACAAAGAAGTGCATGACTGGCTCAGCATCAAAGTATATTGAGAATATGCAGATGCCAGGCAGCTAAGAGGGAAAACTGCTGGTGGGCAGAGTGGAATAAGAAGGAAAGTTATTTGGAAGGCAGCATTGCACCTCGGTTGAGTGTATGTATTTATGGAAACTAAATGGAATGGTTGGAAAGTTAAAGCAGATGATACATCGTCACTGAAGACCAGAAACTAAATATGTTGTACATTAGTTGCATGAGTTCCCAGATGTTGCTAATTTTAAATAGGTAGGTGATGTTTTATGGAGGGGTTCATAAAAACCTGTTAAAAAATCTGAAATCAGCATGCTAGAACAGCCTTATTTCCGTTAGCCGTGCACCTTATTAGTAGTGGTATGTATGGTATCCATCCTCAACAGTCACAAAGAATTGTGGAGCCATTGTTTTTTTTTTTACAAAACCAGATTCAGATGGCACATAAACTTCAATCTGATGGTACATTAAACCTAAATATGATGGTGCATTAAATCTGAATCTGGAGGGTTTGTGATACATTTTCTTACTAGTAAATTCTTGTTTCTTGTTTAGCTAATTGCTGAAAAGTACTAATACATATATGTATATATATATATATACATATATATTTATTTTTATTTGTAATCTGGTGGAGCATTTAACCTGAGGCCAAAAGAATATTAAACTTGGATATGATAGTATATTTTATAACAACAAAAGAGAGAGAAAAGAGGGAATTACTAGGGCAGCACGAGAAGAAACCTCTTTATTTAAAAGAACCCTCACTCACCAACCTAGTTGGTGGCGTGCTTCATCATTGGGTTCCCACCAGAGGGACTGAATGTCCCCCTGGTGTGCTACGACACCTGTATTACAGCAGAGCGTTTTTTTGGGGGGGCGGTGTAAGTGTAAGGGTAGTGCAGGTTAAAAGATCGCTGGTTTTATCCCAAAGTAATTTTAATGGTGGAAAACCAGTGATCGTTTAAAACAAGTGAGACGGACGTGAGCTGGCTGGTTAGGTTTACCAGGATTTGTCAAGAAGGCAATGCAGCATACCTCAAAAGTAACATATACCCCTAAATCAATCTTATCTCCGGGTATAGTCCATTAGTTGTAAATTTCATTCAAAGAACACAATCGATATCTGTTCTTGATATAACTGGATATGTTGTATTTATTCATTGGTAATCATACAGATGTCCAATTTTCACAGCGCAGCCGACGCGCATTTCGCCCAACGGGCTTTCTCAAGGCTGCATATATACAAGAAAAGAGAAAAACATGGTATCTAATACTCTGTATAAACAGATATGTAACCAGTAATATCATCTATGTTGCACCGTGCATGCAAGTACAAAGCAAATCCATTATTTTTTCATATACAGACAACAACAAAGACCTCTCATATGGTCCAACAAGTTAAAAGCACGGCTCCAAGGGAAAGTGCCCCCCAAAAGAGTGATTCCCTAGATCGAGTAATTTATAGAGAGATAGATCCCGAAAGGTTCCCCAAGTGGACAGAACGTAAGTATACGAAAAACGACTGAGTAACTTAGTCCTGTATTCTTGAACTCCCCAAATTAATCATGTGCATGCAATTGATATAAACGGTGAGTGTTAATAAAGGTGCCCATGTTTGGTACCAAGTAGGCACAAAAGGAATAACCCGTGAAGTACTCCGGGTAATGTTATCCAAGGTGATAAAGTCTCACCTTGTAAGGTTCAATGTCTCGTTCGTATTCAATGTATACGGCTTGAAATAAAGTCTGTAAAAAAGATGTAACCGTATATAAATGCTAATAATATTACTGACATGGTATCTACCACGTAGTCTATTAACGCATTAGGTATTGCTTACCTAATCTCAACAAATCGTCCAGGGGACGGATCCTGGTCCTATTTGTCGTTTTAAACATTACAGCAACGGAAAAACGCCGATAGTGTCTAACTTGAGGCACTTCGTGTGAAATACACGTGACCGATTTGTTGAGATTAGGTAAGTAATACCTAATGCGTTAATAGACTACGTGGTAGATACCATGTCAGTAATATTATTAGCATTTATATATGGTTACATCTTTTTTACAGACTTTATTTCAAGCCGTATACATTGAATACGAACGAGACATTGAACCTTACAAGGTGAGACTTTATCACCTTGGATAACATTACCCGCAGTACTTCACGGGTTATTCCTTTTGTGCCTACTTGGTACCAAACATGGGCACCTTTATTAACACTCACCGTTTATATCAATTGCATGCACATGATTAATTTGGGGAGTTCAAGAATACAGGACTAAGTTACTCAGTCGTTTTTCGTATACTTACGTTCTGTCCACTTGGGGAACCTTTCGGGATCTATCTCTCTATAAATTACTCGATCTAGGGAATCACTCTTTTGGGGGGCACTTTCCCTTGGAGCCGTGCTTTTAACTTGTTGGACCATATGAGAGGTCTTTGTTGTTGTCTGTATATGAAAAAATAATGGATTTGCTTTGTACTTGCATGCACGGTGCAACATAGATGATAATACTGGTTGCATATCTGTTTATACAGAGTATTAGATACCATGTTTTTCTCTTTTCTTGTATATATGCAGCCTTGAGAAAGCCCGTTGGGCGAAACGCGCGTCGGCTGCGCTGTGAAAATTGGACATCTGTATGATTACCAATGAATAAATACAACATATCCAGTTATATCAAGAACGGATATCGATTGTGTTCTTTGAATGAAATTTACAACTAATGGACTATACCCTGAGATAAGATTGATTTAGGGGTATATGTTACTTTTGGGGTGTGCTGCATTGCCTTCTTGACAAATTTCAACATCTTTGGAATCTTGTATTCTCTGAGATGACTATTACTCTTAGTGGATGAGTATGTGGTTATTTGCTAGCACCCAATACAACTGTCATGAATAACTCATTGCATTATAGCGTATACTTTACGATGTGCAGGTCCTTATAGCATATCCACTGTTAAGTATATTTATAGGTTTACCAGGATAGTCCGATTTAATCAATGAAGTGAAAGTTGGTCAACATGTTTCTGCTTATGGATGCACTTTTAGCTAAGCATTCTTCAGGACCAGGATTCCCACGGTGGTATACGAACGCTAAGGCGTATCCTAACCTGTGGGGGTTGTGTGAAAGGCAAAACTCACGGTTTTGCCATTGCGGCCTTGTGGGATTTCCAAAAAGCCGCTGTACTCTGAAAAAGAGAGCTCAAACATGATAAACACACGACTACTGCGTGACAACTGTAATATTCCTCATCAGATGGAACAGAGGATTAAAGTGCTAAAACGCCTCATGCTTGAAGTAGTCTGGGTTCATTGTGCAACCCAAAACACGTGTGGCCTTAACTCAGGAAAACGTGTCACACAAACATCCACTCCGTGTAATTTCGTTGACGGAGGGGTCAAAACACACGTGACCTTAACTCAGGCAAATGTGTCACACAAGCTGCCACTCCGTGTAATTGCGTGGACGGATGGGTCCTAAGTACGGGTCAATACCAGTACAAATTCGACACCATTCAGATGCAGTGTAGTTAAAGCCATTGCTTATTTGAAAGTAAGTTGCTCAGTGATAGTGCCCAGTCACAGCGCCGAGAGCACGCGCTGTGAAATGGTGGATTAAAAGAATCGTAACAGCATGGAGAACTCGGCGCTTACGTGTAGGTGTTATTGGCTTCACTTCATGGGTTCTGGAAGGGGGTAAAGCTACCTGTAAAAACTGTGTAAAGACAGAATAAGGGTCAAAACTAGCATGTACCTAATGGCAGAGCTAGCCACCCACCCTAGTAACCCAATTCACTTACTTGTTGTATGGTACTCTCCCTCACAAGACCTGCCTGTTGCCTGCCCCGGACCCGAATGTTACCGCTACACCGCGGCACCGGTCAAGAAATACCAAAACCCTGTCACGTGACCCGGACGTGGGTTGACTCACGTAACTTGCTCCGGTCACGTGACAGGTAGCGCTAGACCGCTAACCAATGTCCTTATGAAAAGTAAAGCTTTATTGTACTGTGCCTATTTATAGGCAGAGTAGGGATATCCTGTCCTCCTAAGCCTGGCGGTGAAGCTCCAGAGGGGGCCCTAGGACTACCCCATATCCCCCAAAGCGTGGTTTGAGGGAGCCCGTGGTGGGCACCGGGGCACCCACCTCTGGCCCTGGGGATGGGGCCCCTTGAGCCCAAAAAGGCTCGGGGAGGGGGAGGACTGCATGCCTACATATATATATATATATATAATCGTGCTTGATGCTGAGTAATTCGAATCAAGATAAAAACACTTTTTATTGGCTGAATCTTAATTCAAGTAAGCTGATTAAATGAAGTAAATGATAGCACTTTCATCACAACGTTCACAAAGGTTATTGAAATAATCAAGAGTGGGGCAAATCAGCTCAATTTCTTTCAGTTTTTTTGCTGGACTCTTTTTTTGTGCTCTGTTATACAGAGTGTGTGGCGAAGGTTAGTAACTAATCGACAGTGGCAAATCAGTCAATCCATGCAACATGAAGACAAGGGAATAACACAGTTGTGGACTTTTAACTAGCCCACAGAGTTAACTTCGCCTGGATATCCTAGGACCAGGGCATTGGAGGAAATGTTTATCAACAGTTTGATCTAGTCAGTCCAGTTGCGAAATTCTGTTTACCTGCTGCTTGTAGCTGTCACTAGTATGAAACATGATGCTGGATGTATACAAGGAGGTACCTCTGCACTTTACAAGGAGCCTAAAGAACTCCATTCGTGTTTTTAATAAGGTTGCTGTTGAGGATTTTCTGATGCCCATCATGTCATTGCAATGACTAGTATAGTCACGTCACAAGACTCTGATGAAAGCTTAATATTTGCACCAGTTGCGGCTCCTCCGCTAAGGCAGAGGAGCGTCGCCCCACTGCCTGGGAGCAGGAAAAGAAAACAAAAAATAAAATGAAAATAAAATGATAATAACTAATGTTATTATCATTTTATTTTGTCCTACTGCTGCGGCAGCTTGCGTGAAGAGGCGGGCGGGGCTGAAGAGCAGAGGAGGAGTGGTAGAACCCTCCTTCAGTGCGTGATGACTGTTTGGTTGGCCCTCTTGAGCCACCCAAACCAGTCATGCACACTTTCCCCCTTCTCCATGCAGGCTGCTTTACAGCCTGCATGGAGAACATGCCCACCCCTACAGGCCCTGGCTGAGCGTCGTGTCACGGCGCTCAGATCAATCACAACGCTGCATTGCAGCGTTGTGATTGTCTGCGGGGAGCGTGGGAGCCCTGGTGCTTCCTTCTTCCTGTTTCTCACCAGAAGCCAGGAAGGGGATGCAGGCGAGGCAGCGGCGGCCAGCCAGCTGGCCAGCCGGGAGGTAACTGATTTTAAAAAAGTTTATAGTGATACCCCCACCCTGTATTCTCCCCCACCCACCCCACTGCTGCATCCAAGCAGCAGCCGCGACTGATTTGTACCAAAAATGGCAGCTGTTACCCAATACCAATTTTGTAAAGTAATAGAAAGTCCTCTTTGAAAGTTCAGTTCATGGTTTGCCCCGGAGATAGATAACAGTTGCTGGAAGGTCTGACACCTGCTGAGGGAGAGTTGGGTGCGCCTTAAGATTTGGTTTGTAAGCATTTGCTGAGCCTCGCATTCCCATAACCTAGGTGTTGGCCAAGCGTATTTTCTAGCCTAGAGTTTTGTTGCATTATTAGCCTCCCCTGTGCTTGTCTCGGTGACGCCACTTATACCAGCGTGGAAACCATCTTGCGCCTTGGATCTCCACAGTGTTTGGTTGGTGTCTTCGAGCACTCTGTGAATTCTTCTGTGGGAGATGCTGACCTTCTGCAGTGTGCTAATCTAAATTGCTAAGCAGTGTCACCTCGAATGTTTTTAACGCAACTCATGAGCGGAAAGCAGTCACGGACTGACTACTTGGCATGAAGTGCTAATGTTTAATTGCATAAAGTGTTATGAGCAATATTGTATGAGAGCAGTAAAGTAGATCCACATGGCCTGATTATCAAAAATTAAACGTACACTTTTATGCAAGCTTACTCTTTTACTGTATTCGCGAACTACGAGTTAATAGCAAATTTACGACCGCGGAGACTGTCTTTTGTTTTAGGGAACAAACATTCCCTAACTGACCATATTGGCCTTAGGCTAATTAATAACAAACGCACTCAAGCCTTATAGGCTTGGAACTCAGATTTAGGCCTGCTTCAGGCGCTTATGTAAGACTTAAGCTAAACCCACCAGTGGCAATTGTTAACTGTAATACCAACGACCCCTATAATTCATCCTTAACTTTCCATTTAGTTCCCTGCCAGGAAGACCACTGAGCAAATTTGTCAGACATGGACTGACTAAAGGAATCTTATAGAGTGTGTAATACAGCAGAAAGGTTGCATAGAGCAATGTTAGAAGACTATTCTCCCTTGCCAATTGTCGAAGGCGAACATAAAAAAAAGGGATTAAATTGGCTACTCATAGAATAGTATTTCAACTCCCTGATGTGGGAATGGAACAGTGTAGATCTAACTTGCAAAACACCACAAGGCAGAAATCTAGACCAGCTGAGGCTCTAAGACTAGTGTCTAGGAACGTACCAGGTCTAAGGACCTAACTATCGGAACCAGAATGGGGAACGTTCATAGATAACCAAGAGATGTGGGCTACTGAGCCGGTTAATAGACCAGGGTTCCTAACTTTTTTTTTTATGAACGCAGTTCCCTCTCCTGCAGGAAGAGCATCCTGAGGTCTGCTCATCTGGATGAGATCGGAGATGTTCTTTAAACTAAAGAGGATCTCGACCAACTGCAGAGATCTACTGGGCATAGTGTTATCAAGAGGAAGAAGACCGGGGGCCAAACATATTGTAATTATATTTATTTACGTACGGGCTGTCCCAGCAACCATACAATCCCCTACAATAGACTGATATGATTGATCATAATCCTCTTAAAATAATCCCAGGTAGTTGCAATCTGATTTTAAAAAAGTAACTAAGAGGGGCAATTACCCACAAAAACTCCTGGGGTTGGTAACACAAGAATGTAGGCACGCCAAAACCGCGCTTCTAGAAGCAGTAAAAGAAAAATTACTGAGGCAAGAAGAGGTTATAAGGCAATCCTAAGTTAGACATAAAGATGTTGGGAGTCAGAGCAGAGGGAAGAACTTACCGACCACCATCAAAATAGTAACATGAAGGCTTTCCGGAATTTAATATCAAGTGGGAATTGTCCATTAGTCAATGATCTTCAAGCAGCTGAATGATTGGTTTATCCACTTTTCAGACTTACATACCAAATGGCAAAATGGTCACCGACAACTGATCGGAAACCTATTGTTAGTATATATGGAGGAAGAACGTGTGACAGAGGATGGTTCCCCCTTAGAGTTTGGCTTAGTAGAGACAGTGTGGGCTTTAAATCTGATGAAGAGGGAAAAAGTGCTGGCCTGACAGCATCCCAGGTGACCTATTTATGTCTCAACCAGATATCTGGGTCCCTTATTTGAATACTCTGGCAAATGCCATCACAAGTGACGTGGTTATCCTGCCATCTTGGCAGAGGGCCATAACTGTACCAATCTGTAAAAAGCGGAGCCAAGATGCCTCTAACTATAGGAAGATCAGCTTGATCGAAATCAGTCAAAAACGTTTTGCAAGACATGTACTAATAAGGATTCAAGCATGGATGTTAGATCACCAGACCCTCTCGGATAATCCCTGCGGCGGGACTACCTATATGTTGCCTTCATAGATGTGAGAACCACCTTCGACTTGTTACCCAGGGACAATATATTGAGTGTGGTTGAAAAATATCTCATCCCCAATGATTTTGAAAACACTTCACAGTGACACCTTTGTGCAGGTTAGGTGGAATCTGGGAGGGGACTTGACTGAGAGGATACCTATTAATCATGGTGGGAGACAAGGGGGTGTTCTTGTCCCCACGCTGTTCAGCATATACATTAATGGAGCAGTGCAGTGGATGGCAAAATGCAACCATGATTTGCCCAAATCTGCACAAAACAGCATACCAATTCTCATGTTTGCGGATGACACAGTCTTACTATCTAGAACCCCTCAAGGCCTTCATCCCCCCCTGGACAATTTTGCAGCATTTTGTTCCACAAGGGGCCCAGAAATATATCCCTCAATAAATGGGATTTTATTTTTTTCCAGAGTCTTATATAGTGTAAATTTGACCCAAAGGTATCTGGTATCAGAGCGCTTTACATGAACACCAGTTGCATTACACAAAGACACATTCATTTTTGTCAGGCACTGGGAGATTAAGTGATTTGCTCAGAATCACAGGATGTTGAGCTTCATTGCAGAGACTCGAACCCGGTTCCCCAGATTTGAGACTGACCCCCCGAGCCGTTAGGCTACATCCTCAACCCCATTGTTCCTTTAGTGGTAGGGTGTGGGCGGAGGGGGCTCTATTGGAGCAGGTAAGAAGCTTTGATTATATGTAAGGCTGGCCGATAATCTCTCTTGGCTCCCCTACATTGAGAAAAGCAAGGCTATCCTGTCACATAGAGCAGCAGTAATAGATAGGAAGCACAAGACCACCTCGAGAGTAGCGGTATCACCAGCTCTCGAGTTATACAAGACTACTGTATGGGCAGGGGTCATATATGGATCGGAGATTTGGGGATCGGTGAATGTGTCGTTACTTACACAAAATGTCCGTAAAATCATCAAGCCCCTGCTCAGTCTACCCCCACATTTTCTGCTCATTCCCATACGTTTCCAATCTTCCCTTAAACAAAATAGACCTTGTGGTACTACTAAAGCACTTACTCTATTGGGTTCGCCTTTGGACAACGCCTTAACTGGCCCCCTATAGAGAGGCTCTTGAGGAATTAATCAGCATTGATAAAAGTGTGCGCTCCCCTTGGCTCAAGAAGGTGAAACAACTTTGTGAAATTATTAAAATGGTAGCTCTACCCTAATATAATAAATAGAGCAAGTGTCACAAAACTGAAAAGAATATTCTGGGATTTCTCGTTGTGTGAGACCTGGAATTATCATAAAATGGGGAGCTGTACTGATAAAAATCCTCCTGCATAAATGAACTCCTAGTTTTGAGCCATATATGGATAGAATTAGACCTCCGCACGGCAAAACTCTGTACCTGAAATTTAGGGTTAGGTTTCTCCTGTTAAGGTAGTTCACATGCAAAGGGGATAACTCAAGATCATTAATGACCCAGTGCCCCTTCTGCCCACTTCTTCCTGAGACTGAGGAACACTTTTTGCTCTTTTGTGCTGCTTACAACCTCCAATGAAGAAAGTGGTTGGTCGCAATCTGCAAACTCATGGGCACGGCCCATTATTGGGAGGTCCAAAGTTAGTTCTGATGCGACACAGGAGAACAGATCGTGTTCGAAGTCTCTAGGTACATTTGCTGGGCATGGAGAATTAGATCTCATGAAGTGACCAACGAATTGTAAAGAACGATCTTAACGTCTGGATTCTGGTTTAACATGTGTGTCAAAGGCTGAATGCTGTAGCTGGGCATTTTGCTTCCTCTGCTGCTATTTATAACATGCCCTTTATATGCTAGCTTTGAATGAAAGGTACCCGCATTAGCCCCTATAAAGTAACCATGGACTGTGAAAATGACTCTGGGGGTTGCACTGTTGCACAACTGTTGTATTTTAAGTTGTATGTAAGCCATCAATTCGATCGACCAGCTGACTAGCGAAGCTCTTTTTTTTAAACAGGCCCCCGTGATATACGGCGTTACTCTATCCACCAGATATTATCCCATCAGAGAATATACCTGCATACAAGTTAGAATCATCTGTTTGGAATAAAAGTGGCTTTATTACACTCTCAAGACCGACATATTTTGTGACAGCACGCACGTTCATAACTACTTTTCTGAAAACATTATCCTCTATTGTTTTCAATAAGATCTTCTTTATCCGGATTTTCTTCAACTACCCGCTTGTTTTTAACCTTGGGCCTACCTTATTCTAAGCCTTCGTTCTAGTTTTTCACAGATATAAATTCCTTGCAGTATACACAGGCTACTGGACAAAAAGAGATGTTGGTACCGCATCCTCTATACTAAAAAACGTTACCTGAGAGCAATTAAAACGACCATGCAATAAGACGGTGTCCTGATGAAGGCATTCTTTGCCGAAACGCGCGTAGTCTCCATCCACCGCTTTGTTTTCATCAATTTTGATTTGAATTTAGTATCAATTTTCTTATGTGTATATATGTGTTGTATCATATTCTCAATCAGTTGGAATTAATGATATAATTTGAAAATAATATTTTTGTATATTATCATTGACTACTTTTTATGAAAATATTCAATAAATGATTTTAAAATATCTCAATTTGTTGGAGCTGCACTTATGAATTGATATTAGTCATTCTATATAGATATACACCTGGTAAACGGGTGGTCCTCTCTTTTCAAGGTTGCTATAATCTTTTCCTAAACTTATGATTGTGTTATAACTCCATACAGCTGGGTGTCCTGGGTGTCCTGAAAGGAAGTGTATGAACATGAATCGATTTTTTAAAAATATAATTTTAATATTTTCTTGCTGTATTGTTTTTATGGCTTTTACAAGTTGAAATAAAGTATTATTGATGATGACTCCGCAATCGGGGTGGAGAACTCCGCACATAAGAAGATAGGCCTGTCCTGTCTTTTTGTGGGTGGAGTTCTATGCCCTGACTGCGGAGGCTCTGCAGTTGTATCCTTACTATTAAATCGTAGTTTGTGAATACTGAAAAAGACTAAACTTACACAAAAGTGTAAGTTTACCTATGTGAAACCATACCAAGTGGGTAACAGCCAAAGAAAATGTCGAAAACAGTTCCAGAATTCAGCTTCTGGGTTGCCTTTCATCTCCTCCAGTGAGGAGGCATGCGGGGAATATACAAACTACCCTTACCAATCCCACCCTAAAACAACGCTGTCAGGATTGCTTTGTGCAAGTGATCAGATCAAGTTTAATATAGTACCACAGAAAGCTACGTTTAATAAAAACTAAAAGCAGGAAACAAGAAAAGTACACAACGCATGGAAACTGTGTAACCATGTTATGCCAGTTAGTGAATTCTCAAATTGATTTGCTTCTATTTTTCTTGACTGATAGCTGTAGCTCTTCTGCCACGTGTTGTGTGTATCAATAACAGCGACTTATGTTAAATACATTTACCTTTGCAGGAGTTATCACAACCACTCAGATGTTTGATCGTGAAAAGCAGAGAGAGTATACCATATCTGTCACAGCGACAGACCAAGCCCATGAGCCACTGATCGGCGTCTGCCAAATCACCATTGTTATCCTCGATGTCAACGACAATGACCCAAAGTTCGAAAACAGTCGCTACCAGTGTAAGTTTTTCTGACATATTATGTTATTTTGTTGGTTGGTCGTATGGTGCGTGAACTGCCAATAGTGTGAGTCAAAGCAATTTCATCCAGCCTAAACCATGTAGATGCAGGGGAAAACAGCCCAAGTGGATTATTTTATAATTTTGGAACCGTAGCTGATCAGCCTGGCCACTAAAGCCAGTGGAGTTGCTGTTCTATCATAGATGTTGGAGGATGTAGGAGAGGCAAAAGGATAGTACTGTTACGGAGGTGGATTCATACCATTTATTATATTTTATTTAAGAATGGGTGTTGTTGACCTACGGGCACGAGGTGACTTAGTTACTAAATTTGTCCTCACTTGACACAACAGCTTTAGATTGAGTCAGGCACTTTATTGGGAGGGCGGGTCCCCGAGCATCTGACTCTCCAGCGCAATGATCTACCCATAGAGTCCCTCTAGCTCAATAACGTGCATCATAATTGCCTATTGGGGATGTACTGCTACCTCTTGCAGTTGACTCCTTCTCACAAACACGCTTTTGTGTTGCAATGGGAGAGGGAGTTGGTTATAGAGCTAGCTGACGACACTTGGGGGTCCATCTGGCAAAGAGCGGCTAAATCTTCGATTTCTGTCCACTACTAGGATAACGTGTATAAGATATTGACTCATTGGTATCTTACACCTGTTAGACTGGCCAAGATGTTCGGGATTCAGATTTGTGCTGGAAGGGGTGCAGAGAGAAGGGGACTTTTCTACACACATGGTGGTCATGCCCAGTGATCCAGACTTTTTGGATTAAGATCCAAAGCACAGTGCATACCATGACCAACGTTTAACTTCCATTCAAGCCACTATCAATTCTTTAGGTGTCCCGGGGGCTGAGAGACTTTTTCCCACATTGACCTATCTGGGCCGACTGCTCTCCCACCCACTTTTGGCAGAGTGACTATTTTAGGCACAGATGTGGAAGCAGCCACTTCCTCCTTCTTTAAATATGTGGTAGGGAAGGCGTTGTCCATCTACGCCATGGAGAAATTGACTATGATCATTTGAGACCGGGTGGCCAAATTCGATGCTATATGGCGTCCCTTTACTACTCATATCAAACGCCAACAGCAGGCAGGAGGGCTTCACATGACAATGTCCAAAATAATACTCATCTCTGACAACCACATTATGTCCTCTTCCTACCCCGAGGAGGACTCTTTTGAAATGTAATTTTCATGTGCATGACCAGGGTGGGGTGGTATGTTGCATTGATTTTTTTCATGTCTAGGTGTGAGTGTTCTGCTATCCCGTCAGTTTTTTAGTAATAATTATTATTCCTAGCGGAATTGTATGATGTCATGTTTACTTGTTTTCTTTTGAAAAAGCAAAACAAAATCATTTAAAAAAAAAAAAAGAATGGGTGTTGTTGCGCTGTACAACATAGTAGAGTGGAAATCAAACAAATTAAGAGTATGGGTTTCAATTTAGCATCCATGCAAAGTAGTAGCAAGAGGCTGCCACAGACCCACAATACCCTCCAAGGCAGTGCTGGTTACCTTCTTCTTTTTTTTTTTATAAAAACCTTTATTTTCAAAAGTCTGGACACAGCTATTCAGCCGACAACCCGGAGGTTCGGCAGCTTCGATAAAGAGGAACAGAGACGCGTCCACAGTACAATGAAGGAGGAGTGCAAAGATTCCATTTTTTAAATAAACACAAAACACACAACAACCCCCAGCAAGGCAAGAACACTGAATGCCCATTGTGATAGCCCCCCAGGGGAGGCAGGACCCCAATCATCTACCATTTACAGTACTGTGAAAAGAGGAAGAAGGGGGACAGCAGAGGCCAAAGAAGTCCATTAACCATACTGAGCTGGAAAGAAGGTTAGGAGGAAAGCTGTTCCTCGGGGGGATCCAAATCAGGGGCAAGACAAATTCCCCCCCTGTATTGATTCCACCGCCCCCAGATGGCGTGCCACTTCCGAGGGCGGCCTCTAGCGCAATATACCGTCTTCTCCCTTAGCATACTCCAATCCATATTTTCTTTCCACGCGGTCAATGTGGGGGGCCCCACGGATCCCCACAATCGCGCTATATCTCTCTTAGCGACCATGTTACCCAGAGTCACCCATTGGGTCTGCGCCGCATTATGATCAGTGGGCCCCCAGACATTCAGGAGACAACACCGCGCTTCCGGCTGCATAGCAATGCCCGTCACCTCCCCCATCACTGCATGGATTCTCCTCCAGAATTCCGTGATGACACCACATTCCCAAATGATATGCAGGAAAGTACCCACCATACCACATCCCCTCCTGCATAGGCCGTCCTCCGAGAATCCCATGTGAACCAGCCTTGGCCCCGTCACATACACTCGATGCAGTATTTTAAGCTGCACCAGCCTCAGACGCGACGGGATCGCAACCTCCTTAGGAGAGGAAACAGCAGACTGCCAATCCTCGTCATCCAACTCGAGGCCATCCCTAGACCACTGGTCCCTCAACCCCAGAAGCATATCCGCCCGGACGTTGATCAGTTTCTTATAGATGAGCGAGATCGTGCTCTCGGGCATATGGCCATCAAGGACCCGGTCCTCCAAAGGAGAGGACTCAGGAACCTTCTCACCCTCTATGAGGACTGATCGGAGGGCGTGACGCACCTGAATATAGCGGAAAAACTCAGATGGCCCCAGCTCATACTCCTTCTGCAACTCTTCAAAGGACTTCACCCTCCCCTTAATCAGGACATCTCCGACCCTGGAGATGCCGATCAAGTCCCATTTGTCAAAGCCTTTTGTGTGCCAAAGCCTACCCAGTCTCTCAGATTCAAACAGCGGGGTAGCGAGGGTGAGCCTATCCTTCCAGCCCAGCGAGTCAGTTGCCATCTTCCACACACGCACCGCCACACCAGTGGGCCCCGTGAGGGACGAGTCCAGGGACCGCGAATACAACGCCCTGTAATAGTTACCACCACGCAGCAACCACCTGTCCATGGCATACCCAGGGCTGAGGGCAGGGCCATAAAACCCATGATTAATCGCACTCAGCTGGGTGGCCCAATAGTACCGTCGGATGTCTGGAGGCGCAATACCCCCGTCGTACCATGGAAGCGTCAACTTTGCAATAGCTATTCGCGGCCGCCCGTCCCACAGCAACGTTCGTTGGAGGCCTTCGACCTCCCGAAAGTAGTTGGCCGGTACCCAATCCAAAGTATTCTGCAGTGCGTAGAGGAACCGGGGAAGAGACATCATTTTGAACAGGGCCGCGCGCCCAACGAGGGAGAGCGGCAGCCTCCGCCAGCCCTCCACATCCCGCCTCAGGCGCGCTAGGGGGGGGAGCAGGTTCCTCTCATATCGCACGGCAGAGTCCATGGAGATAAAGATCCCCAGATACACGAAGCCCTGCTGAGCAACCTGGATCGAACAAGTTCGAGGGATCGGTGGAACCTCGCCACTAAGAACATATAAGTACGATTTACTCCAGTTGATAACGAGACCCGAGTTCCTACCGAAAGATGTGAGTACGTCACAGACCACTATAAGTGATTTCTTGGGTGAGGCAAGATACAACAGGATGTCATCAGCATAGAGCGATATACGGTCCTCGTGTTCAGGCGACCATCTAAGTCCCCGTATATCCGGGTGCCAGCGTATCCACGCAGCTAGCGGCTCAAGGGCGAGGGCAAACAACAATGGCGACAGGGGACAACCTTGCCGAGTACCCCTCCCAAGCTGAAACGGAGTCGACGCCCGGCCATTTACCACCACACTCGCAAGAGGGCCCACATACAGCAACCTCACCCAGCTCACAAAACCGTGGCCAAAGCCGAACTTGGTCAACACGGCCCACAAATATGCCCATTCCACCGTGTCAAAGGCCATCGTGGCGTCGAGAGACGCCACAATAGCTGGTTCACGCAGCGTGCCCGCCCTGGCGATTACACCATGAAGGCGCCGAAGATTTAACGCTGTGTTACGGTGCGGGATGAATCCGGATTGATCCGGGTGGACCAAGTCACCGAGTACCCTAATCAACCGGGCCGCCAGGATTTTAGCCAGAATTTTCGGCTCTGCGTTAAGGAGTGAGATAGGCCTATATGAGGCGCACTTATCTCTGGGTTTGCCCTCTTTGTGTATAACCACAATCGTCGCCAGTCGCTGATCCAACGGGAGGGCCCCACTCCCCCGCGCCTCCACGAACATGGCGCGCAGGTGAGGGGCAACCCTATCCGGAAACAGCTTGTACAGGTCGACCGGCAAGCCGTTCGGACCCGAGGCCTTGCCCGAGTTCAACGCGCGGATAGCCCCCGCCACCTCATCGACCGTTATGTCACCATCTAGATCGTCCCTATCTATATCAGAGAGACAGGGCAATGCGATATCACGCAGGAGGTCATGCGAGTCCTCGGGCGGCCTGTCCGACACTGAGGCATAAACCATATGGAAATAGTCCGAGAAACACTGCACAATCCTCTCAGGTTCCACAATCACCTCTCCCCCCTCTCCCGTCAACTCCGGCACTACTCTATTGACCCGTTCTTTTTTGTCCAGCCAAGCCAGGAGTTTCCCGGCCTTGTCACCAACATCATACAGACGGCCCTGCTGTTCCCTACCGAGGGTCTTAGCGGCATTCGTCACCAGGTCCTTATACTCGGATTGCTTCAAGCATAGCTCATGCAGTGAGGCCTCTGTAACCTCCTCCTCCAGCGCTCCCTCCAAAGCCGCGATCTCCTCCTCAACCTGCAAAACCTCACCATCTCTCCGCCGCTTGGCAGCCACCACAAGGGAGAGGGCTTCCCCTCGCAGCACGGTCTTAAATGCTTCCCACAGCGACACTGCCGAGTCCACGGATCCCTGATTGTCCTTGAAAAAATTATCTACTGTCTTTACCAGCGCGCTGCGCATCTTGGGGTCTCGGAAATACCAAGGGTTGATAGGGGCCACCCTTCCCCCTCCCTCTCGACCCAGATCCAGCCTGACCCACACCGGCGAATGGTCAGATATACCACGCGCCATGTGCCTGGCCTCAGACACCAATGAGGCATGCGCAGCCAGAGTGAGTAGGTAGTCAATCCTGGAAAGGCTACCATGCGCCCCGGAGTGGAAAGTGTATTGGCTCTGTGTGGGGTGCCGGAGCCTCCAGCAGTCTATCAGGCCAAGCGTATCTAGAAAGTCTGGAAGCCACTTCTGAGCCCCCCCAGTGTCTCTGGGCGGGTATCTATCCAGCAGGCTGGAGCCAACAGCGTTGAAATCACCTCCCACTACAAGCATACCCCCGGGAGATCCAGCAGGGCCCTACCCAGATCTGTGAACGTGGAGGCCTGCAGGGCCGGCGGGACATAAACCGAAACTAAAACCAAAGTTCTTCCTTCCCACCGCCCCGCCACCGCCACAAACCTCCCCCTATCATCAACAATGGTGGAATCCACCTCAAATGGTAGCGAGGCTCTGACTAGGATGCCCACACCCCTGGACCCAGAGGAGAATCCCGAATGAGCTATGAGTTTATAACCCTTCCTATTCAGGGCATAGCACGTATTACCTATAAGATGCGTCTCCTGCAGCAGGGCAACATCCGGCAATGACCGTTTCAAGAATTGCAAAACAATCCCACGCTTAATGCGATCCCCCAAACCATTAACATTCCAGCTTATAACACTTAAACCCCTACCCCCCATCCCCAAACGTAAAGAGGCCCACCCCACACCCGAAGAGCGACCATGGAACAGTCCTGAAAATAATCACTTTGCCTTGCGGAAACAAAACCCCCAACAACAAACCCAAAATCCCGGAAACCCCCCCCACCCTGCACCCCTGCTGCAGCTTACAAAGCCCCCCCAACTTGCAGTGTGCCTGTCGCCCTACCAAACCCAAAATCTACAAAAAGTACCCTAAGGGAGGAAAGAGCTCCCCTCGTCCTCCCACCACCTCCGTATTTACTGCAAGTCATTATCTAAAGTCAGTCCGAGTCAGCCCGGTTCCGAAGACATCAACCTTGTTCATCCCGCCCACTGTCCCCGTCTACGGCAGTGTCCTCTTCCGTGCGTCGTCGAGGCAGAGCGTCCAGCCATTCATCCGCCATGGCAGGCGACTCAAAGAAGAATGTTCGGTCTTCAAACACCACACGTAGTCTGGCAGGGAAGAGCATGGCGTATTTCAGTTCCCTCTCCCGAAGCCTCCTCTTCACCCCCAGGAAGCCCTGCCTCTGCACCTGCTGGGTGAAGTCAGGATAGAAATTCACCGACGCGTTCTGGAAGGGGACCGGGCCCGTTACCCTCGAGGCCTGCAGGATAGCGTCCCGGTCTCGAAAATGAAAGAGCCGGGCAACGATCGGCCTCGGTGTGGCTCCCACCTAGGGCCGCCCACCCGGCACTCTATGGGCCCGCTCAACTGCGAAGAACTTCCCTAGACCCTTAGGCTGCAGATGATTGAGCACCAAGTCCTCCACGAGCAGGTCCACTGAAGTCTCGTCCGAGGACTCCGGGACCCCGATAACGCGCACGTTGTTGCGCCTGGCCCGGCTCTCGAAGTCCTCCAGCCGACGGGCGGCGAGATCACTCTCGGTCCGCAACTTACGGACCTCGGTCTGCAGGTCCGAGACATCATCGGCGAGGCCCGTGGTCTTGATGTCCAGGGATTTGACCCGTTCATTTGTTTTGCCCAAATCCGCGCGGATCAGATTAACATCCACCAAGATGGTATCCACTTTGTGCGCTAGGGCATCAAACTGTCTCCCAATCGAAGTCTGCAGCCCGTCGAGTGCACCCATGACATCCTGCAGTGAGAGCTCCGGGGCCAAGGGTGAGGCAGTGTTCTGTGTGTCCGGGGACTGGCTCGGTGCACCCGGTGACCCCTTCTGCTGGGCATAGCGGTCCATGTTATTGGCTTGAGTGTAGGCTCCCCGCCTGGTGGCCTTGGGCTTCGGCCGGTCCACCTCTGCTTTGCCCGACATGGTGGGCACAAGCAAGTCGGTTCAAACAGGACTGCCCTCTCTCAGCGAGAGAGATCAGGAGGGCTCCGTCTTACGATGAGTCGCCAGTGTGGCATGCAAAGCGTCCGAATGATAATAAAGCAGACGCGAGCACTCCCTGGGCTGGGCAGACAAAGGGCGAGAAAGTGAAAGTGAAAGGATAGGGACCTCCGTCCGGCAGTTCACACCTCGTCTGGCCGCTGTTGTTCAATTAGAGGGCGGGCATCCTGCCAACTCGAGCCCCTGGCATCCCTCGGAGATGGGCCTCAATCTTCCGCCATGCATAACTCCGGTTCCCGGTGGGCGATTCGACCTCGGGTGGCATCGATCGCCTCCCTGACAAGTCATCTACACGATGCCATGCATACAAACAGGATTATATACAGGATAGACGACGGAGGGCACGAGGGTCTCGGGAGCTCAAAGCTCACGCGGCCATCTTGGTCAAGCGCTAGGCTCCTCCATTCGCTGGTTACCTTCTTATGCTCATCTGTGAGCGTGTGTCTGCTCTGGGTAGTTAAGAGGAGCTGTGCTGGTAATCTTCAAGTTATCCCACTCTCCTACCGTCTCCCAATGCCCTGCTCAATTCTCGGTTTCTACACGGGCTTGTGAACAAGGAGTGAAGACTACGAGCACGCCCAAAGGGTGGGTAGCCTCAGTGTGTGCACACTGCTAGAGCATTTGCCCGGCCCACTATGCTGGCGAAGTTGTGAGCCGCCTTGTTCCAAAGAGAGTGTCCATCTTGGGCCTGGCTCTGGGCCACTGGCAGTTTTCTGTATTGTCCAACCCGTTTCATCCTCTCTTCCTGTGTCTTTTCAACTCTGATAAAATAAGGCGGGTGGAGAAAGTGAAAGAGGCCAGGAAATTTAGAACACCAGCATCCTGAGAAGCCTACACTTAAAACAGGGCTCTGCTAGGCTATCACGCCTTGCGGGCAGACCTCCAGCTTCAAAAACTTGCATTTTTGGAGTTTGAAGTGTGTCCACAGAGTCTACATCTAATAAACTAATTCAGGAAGATGCACCAATTTAATATTGTAATTGATCGAGCAGGATCACCCATTCAATATACTCTGCCCGATTCCTGTTTACTAACCTGATTAGGGGATGTAAATAAGGGAACTAACAAGAAAAGAAATAGTGGATACATAACTTATACTTGGAGCATCACCTGTCTTCAAAGTGGAAATAGGGGTATTTGGGTTGTTTTGCGTTGAGGAACAGGTTGATCCGCAAAACACGAGATGGCTGTGTCAATAGCAACTGAAATATGAAAAGCAGATCTTTCCGCTGATTGGTAGATTCATAACTGATTTACTACACAGACTCTTCTAAGAACAAAGAGATTTGTTGGTGAAATAATTTGAAGGATTAAGACTGTGTATCTCTATCACCTCCAATAGTTTGATTCCTGTATTTGTTATTTTATATATAAGTGCCCCAAAGGGTATCTTGAGGAGCCTTGGTTCACCCGCATTTCGCTCGATATTTAATCCATATGCTAAAAGTATGTGTGGTCAAATTTCAAGCGTGAATAAATATTCTCATAGGGTTCGGTTGTTGGCATTCCTGGGAGAGGCACCAGTAAAAGCTTGTGAGATCACGAATTTGTGGGTATTCATAGACCTTTGCACCAGCAGCGGCCCCTCCATTAGGGCGGTGGAGCTCTTCCCCACTGCCATCACCCGCATATAAAACAGGTTTTAAACCTGTTTTATTATTGTTTTCTTTTAATCCCCCTGGACCCGCCACTAGTACCCTGACGAGTGTGACCCTGTAGTGGGGGAATAGTAGTGCACCCCTTGTCCCTTCACAGCGCATGAGGGTTTGGCCAGCCCGCATCATGCGCAATGAAGCTTTCTCCAGCCCCAGCTGCGTTGCTGGGACTGGAGAAAGCAGGCACAGGCTCCCAGTCTGCCTGGGAGCGCAAAGTCCCAGCGCGCAGTCCAATCCTGACGCTGCTTTCATGCACTGTCATGATTGGCTGTAGTGCAGTCTGGGAGCCTGTCCCAGAAGCAGGAAGTACGCGATGGAGCAGACGGTGGAGGCGGTGGCGATCAGGTAGGTTATTTTTATTTCTTTTATTTGTATGTTGTCCTCTGACACCTTACCCCCCACCCCCTCCCTCCCCAGCTCCCTCCTCCAGCCCACCCCGCCACTTTGGCAGGGGACGGGCCACTGCTGCTTTGCACATATACACTTGTCGAGCTCAGTAGTAAGTCCACTTTAACAATGAAAAAAAGGGAGCCACCTCTGAAAAATTGGGGGTAATTGTTTCTCCAGGGGGAAAAAATATGTCCTGCCTAGAGAAAGAAACAAAATGTTTCAAACTGCAAATGTATCTGTGCAGCACTTGCGAAAATGGTTACATAAGGTTGTGACCATTAATTCACAAAGAACCCCATAACAATTCTTGGGAGTTCATGACAGTACTGAAAACCTTTGTGAATTCCAAGATACTCAGAAATGTAGTTTAAATCCGTCATCATAAGTGGCTTGGATACAATGACACTGTAGGTATAGGAATTTATCAGGTGTGATAAATAGCTTCTATTGTAAGTTTTCTCCAAGAAAGGGGAATAATATGTGGATTGTGGTGCTTTTTGCACAAAATCTTGCATGTTCCAGTAATTTCCAAGCATTTTTCCCAGCAGGTATGACCTAAAATTCAACAGAATTTATCACATCTTTTATTGCCAGGTGTGACAACATTCCAACATTTGCATAACTTATAATTCCGAACCTTCCCCGAACGGGTTTGCACAGGGGTCGGAAGCCATCAGGCCACCTATAATACGGTCCTTAATGTAGGTATTTTCCTGTGGACATTTTGTGAATTGTAACCATTAGATTTATTTACAGGGCTGTAGCTAGTACCAGTGGCGGCCGGCACGGCTCGCGGGTGGCGGGGAGGGCGCAGGGGGAGGCAAAGGCGGGGGAAGTCGTAATGTAATTTTTTTTTTATATTAACACTTATTTTTTAGAGCAGAGCAGCCCCGCCCACCCCCCCCACAAAGCAGCACGGAAACATAAAATGATAATAACTCAAAGTTATTATCATTTTATGATTCCTTCATTTGCAGTGCTTAAAAGCAGTGGGGTGACGTTCCTCTGCCATAGCGAATGAGCCGTAGAGAAAAAACAGGGAGGTACCCTTGAGATCCAATCTGGGACAGGGTCAATATGTACAAGAAACACAAAGAGTCCTTACTACAACAAATTCAATTTTGAACTTCTACACATTGCTAATGCTTAGGGGGAAGTAACAAGTCATTATAATAATATTCAATGCTAATAAGTCAGTATAACACAGAGAACTAATCACACACTTATTAAAGTGTATCCTGACCCGGAAGCTGTTCGTTACGTGCAAGGAGGCCGTCTTGATTTTAATAGATTTTTAAACTACTGGATGCACGTTCATCACAGCAATTACATAAGCCGATTAGCCCTAATTTTTAAAAAATGGGGTAGATTTTGGTACTAAGATCTGTGTACCCAACCACGGCTCATCAACTGGTGTTACAAATGTGTATTTGCACTTCTGATTTTACTTACAATCATAATAGAACGGTGGCACGAACAAACACAACCAACATTGTTCGGTATTTATATTAAGGTTTTAAATAAGTGGGACATCTTCAATCCCTGATTGTGAAAGCAAATTGCTTCATCGGAAAGCCTAGTGAAATTAAATACTAGCTACGTCCTAAACTTTTAGAAAACTGTCCTGAAGAAGGTGAACGATTATTCATCCCCCGAAACGCAGGGTCGACGTTTCAGTTTTCTTGTAATTGTTTAATTGTATTTTAATATGAAATGTTTTTAACTCTGATTATGTATTATTGTGGAATAAATTGTATATGCTTTAATAAGTGTGTGATTAGTTCTCTGTGTTATACTGACTTATTAGTATTGAATATTATTATAATGACTTGTTACTTCCCCCTAAGCATTAGCAATGTGTAGAACTTCAAAATTGAATTTGTTGTGGTAGGGACTCTTTGTGTTTCTTGTACATAGCGAACGAGCCGCCACTGGCTAGTACACTAACAATGCAACTATTTCCAGGCGTCCTTGCCCAGCCGGTATATTGCAAGTTGCTTATTGTAAACCCAGTTGTGGTGAGGTTGGTTATTAACATTGCTTTGACCTCGACATAGCTGATATTGAAGTAGGAGTAATGAAATGCAAATCTTGGGGCGGAGGCTCAGTAGTAGCTTACCTAAAATAGAGGTAAACGCATGGAAACACTTTCTAGTAAACACTTTCTAGTAAGAGTGATAGTTAGTGCAGTAGTTAAAAAAGCACATGACAGACAGAGGGGCTATTCAGAGATTAGGGGAAAGACAACTCCAAAGGGGAATCCAGTCTACACTCTTGCAAGATGGATGGAAATGGGAAGACAGGATGGGCTAGTGGGCCAAATCCACGATTAATAGCTATGCATCTGTCCTGTTTCAGCTCTTGAGTAACAAAACCGAATGCTACTATGTTTTTTACCTATTATTTTTGCTAAGGGAGAAAGTGTAAGGTGTGTGCTTCTGTCACAGTGGTGAAAGCCACTCGTTAGCACCTTGTACGTCTCAATTCAGAAATATACACATGTAAAGGGGTCAAATCACAAAGAGGGGCACAATACATGCGGCTGCCTGACCTTCAAGGGGTATTGCTGGTTTTGAGAGTTCCAGGCGCTCTGCTAGGGGGTTACATAGATGTCTCCCTAGTGAACATTGAGTGGCTACTTCTGTGCACTACACTGTGGCGCAAAAGTCGCACTCTTGGTAATCACCCTGAAGGAGCCCATTGCCAAAATTACCCAGATACAAAAGTATTTATTTCCGCTTTACAAGGGGTCAAGATAAATACTGAGGAACAGGGATCATGCCTGTCCTGGCGGTAGCTCGTTTTTTTCTTCTTTTTTGCAGATTTATATAGCGCAAACTCGACCCAAAGGTATTGCAGCGCTGTACATGAGCACCAGTTACATTACAAGATCATTTTTTAGTAGGCACGGGGAGATTACGCGATTTCCCCATAATCACTGGATGCTGAGCCGACCCCGAGACTCGAACCTGGTTCCCCAGTTCCAAAGTCGGCAGTTCTGGCCGTACGGCCATATCCTCTCCCCTTGATTTTGGTACTAGGCAGCTGACAGCAGACTTGGCTCTGAGTGATCCCCTGTGTACCATTCCCTTTCTAATGCACCATCTTGAAATGGCGCAGGTGTGGTTTGCTGTGAATGTGCATAATAACGGAGAAACCCTTTGAGAATGAGTATTGACCTATATTTGGACCAGACCGCCCTGATAAATGCACGCTCCACAAGTGAATGACTTTGGTTAATGTTTCCTCTGATTACTTTTCTTTCCCTGTGCTCATCGGCAGAATGTTTGTGTGTGCACTTTTCTCACTGTGCACAATCAGGCAGTGCAGCGCACCATTAGGTGAGTGGCTGAAGTGAGTGAAAGAGATTTGGCATGGGCATTTCTAAAGTACATTTTGATAGTACAGTATTGGCCAAAGCCACATAGAGCGTCTACACAGTACAGCAAGTCCACCATTTCAATCTAAAATCATAAATTCTAAGTGGGAAGTGAAATACTTTAGTGACTGGGAGTCTGTTGTCAACAGGTTTCAGTGCACTCCTCTGCAGTATGTGGGATGCGTTTCTATATTTAAAACTAACACCACCCCCACCGCCAGCCTGCTCTAGATAGTACCACTGGCTAGAAATAAATCAAGGCTAGAGTGGTTCATTTAGGCGGATATCAGCCCCCGCCCACTGACAGCAGGCGCGCTCGAGTATTCCTGTGCTCTTACAATCCTGAGTGACATGGATGAGCTCACCCCTTTATTGAGCATCCTGCAGTGAGCAACGTTTGGAGCAGAGATGATCAAAGCTGTGAATGCCAAAATGGCGGCGGCCCAAGAAAGGTGGCTTCTCTTCTCACCAGGAGCTACTCAAACTATGACTTTGAGGTGGTACGAAGATGTCACACAATGCAATATCTGTGACTAAATCAATAAAAGACCTGTAATCATCCAACTGAATTTTGTACAAAGGTTCTCTTCACCTTTCCAAACATAAAACAAAAAAACATCAATGTACAAAAACAATTGCCTGTTTAAATTATTATAATTCTAAATAAATTGGTCAAAATCTACGATAATAATGTTTATATCATATTCGTAATTTCATATGATCAGTGTTATACAATTTAAACTTTTTGTGGGAATCTAATTTAAAATGTAATTTTGATGAAAATATCAACACTCAGGAACCCATACTGATAGTACAATCCAGTGGACTAGTAACTACCAGCCCCCTGAGCCCTAGACCTAGTGCAAACAACCTACAAACTGTCGGTGTGATTCTTTACAAAAGTCTTAAGTCTGCACTGGAGGTTTACAGCATTGCAGGGTCGCAGATTTGTGACTATTATTAGTAGGGGTGGGCGGAATTTGCGTAATCGCGTTACGCAAATCTCCGCGAAACGGTAAAAAATCTCCGCGAACACGCAGAAATTCCGCGAACACGCGGAATTGCTTGTTCGCGATACTTTTTTCCTGTTCGCGATCGCTGTTTGCGTGCTCGGGGTGAAATATCTCGCGAACACGCATAATGAGAACGCGAACAAGCAAAAAATTTCGCGAAGTCGCGGAACGCAGATTTTTGGGCAATTTCGCGTTCTCCGCGTAACGCGAAATTACCCAAATTCCGCAAATTCCGCGAACGGAACGGAATTTACTGCTCAGGCCTAATTATTAGCTATGCATGGCCTTCCCATGGCTAATGTTTTGCCTCCCTTGGAATTCCTGTAGGGCCCGATTTATATGTTGGCGGGAAGGGAACTCCTTCGCACTCCTCACCAACATAGGGGTCCGCCCACCCAATCTTTATGCCGGCCGGCCTTCAGTTTGGCCATGGTGGAGACTACTCATCTCCGCTGTGGCTAAACTTTACTGACGGCCCTAGGGAGTAAGGGCCGTTAGAGAAATGGCTACGTCTCCGCCCGCCTAATTTAGATGGACTGACATGTAGCCATTTTTTATGATCTTCCACCGCCAGGCAAAACCTGGCGGTGAGACACAGTGAAATAGGACTAATGCTCACCCCACCATGGTAGAAGAAGACTCCCACGGCAAGGCACTCATTACTTTTTTTCTTTCAAAAAAAAAATCTGTTTCGGGATTTTCTTTTTGTTAGAATAAAAGAATACTCTCTGCTACAGGGCTGCATCCTATTGATTGAGCCCTGTAGCACGGAATAAAATGCATTGACGGGAACCTCTGCAAAGGCGGTTCATGGCAATGCCTTCATAAATGACAGCCTGTTTGACGGTCATCTATAAATTAGGGAGTTGGCCTCTCAGTCATGGGGACAGAGTAATAATTTACTTGGTTCCCATGGCAGAACGGTGGACCGTCCACCCTGAAATAAGTCAGGGTCATAGTTCTAATGTTAGTTCCCATTTTTTTAAACCCGTTAATTGAGATGCCCACTCATTCACTCCAAGTCTAGATTTATGATTGCACGATTTCTGCAGCCATAGTGGAAGTTGGCCTATGTAAATCTACTTTTTCCCACCCTTACATATGCATTTTGCCCTAAGAGGGTCAGAGCATCGTACACAGTAGTGCACAAGTTCCACACTTACCCAGTGGTTACGTTTCCTGCTGCTCCCTTTGAGCATCAGTCCCTTTGTGTGCACTTTCACCCTTTATGCATCACTATGTGGGAGATGGTAGGTGCAAGCACTGTAGAAGGACCAGTGCCCATGACTGTACATCTGTGCATGCACATTCAGTTTGCACTTGTGGAATGTTAGGTGAACCGGCCCAAAGATGCCCATGTCTCAGCAGCAGTATGTTCAAGTGAGTATTACCTGCCATTGATGGCAGTGAACTTCCTTCTTGATGGGGAGGCGAGATTAAAGCATTCTGGAGCATATACAAAAATGATGCCGGCATTCCTTTAGCAAATGTATAACATGAAACATCTCCTCTCCTGTGCCAGATAAATATTTACAAAAGAACATAAGTATTCTCTACATAGAGAACATATTTATGATGAATTACATGACTGGTTTATAATATGATATAAGATAAGCCACATTCAAACACCAAATTATTAAATTGTGTACTATTAAAAATATGTTGTCAAGTGAATGACCACTCATTTCTAAAGAAAACTGCTCATCTTACTCTTTATCCCAGGAACGCATATTTTAAAAGATGTTCTCTGTTTGATAATGTTTATTTCAATTTTGTGGTAGAAGTAGAGTAATTTTGAAGGCTTTTTATAGATAAATGCAGAAGTAATATTACATACTTCAACCACACATATATATACTAGTGTCTTATCTTCAGAGTTGCTGAAGAGGCGGTATTTTGTTGATGGGCCTCTAGACCCAGAATCAAGATTTCACCACAATGGGGCAATGTATGGCATAAACCCCGCTCTCCTTAGGATGAGGCGCTTCAACTAATAGAACGTGCACCTCACAAAATGACTATTGACCATTCAGCATTTTCAATCCTGGTATTGTACATCATTAGAAACAGCATAGGGAAGTGAATAGTCCATTTTCAAGTCTTTTCTTATTAACTCTTTTCCCCAAAGACCCTCTCTCAACAGCATGGCAAAGCACGGCGTTAAGCAGTGGACTTTCTCATGTGCCTTAGTACATCAGTGCTGCACATTTTCAACGACTCATTCTGACAATCCGCAGAATTGCCCCAGTTTAATAGACGTGGCCTCTTCTCTACCAGTCCTGAGATGGGGCAGCCTTAACGTTGATGCCTCGCTTTGGCCAAATCGAATGAACGAACCCCTCTAAAAATTAACCCTGTGCAATCCATTGAGGTGAAGATACAGATGTTGGGGAGAGGGTGTAGACTTACGGCTAGAGCGGTCGACCTGGGGAACCGGGTTCGAGTCTCAGAACCGCCGCTCAACATCCTGTTATTCTGAGCAAATCTCCCCATGCCTAACAAAAAAATGAATGTGTCCATCTATAACGAAACTGGTGCTCATGTAGAGCGCTCTGATAACTGATATCCTCGAGTCTAGTCCGCGCTATATAAAACTCTAAAAATATATATATATATATGTGATACAAACGTGAAGTTAAATGATGTTATCTTATCTTCTTTAAAGACTTTCTCCGTGAAGATACACCAGTTGGCACCAGCTTCCTGCGAGCTGCAGCCCTCGATGATGACCAAGGGGTGAACGCGGCCATCACATACTCCTTGTCGCAGCAGCAACCAGAGTACCTCCAGATTAACCCCAGCACCGGCTGGGTGTACGTGAGCCAGCCCATCTCACAGGTGAGGCCCAGCAGATCTTCCGACCAGAAACATGAGGTGGGAATGTGTCCCTCAATCCTCTTCACGCATGGCCAGTCCTTGCTTCCCCTCTCACCTGAAAGTTCTTCCTCTCTTGTTGGTTTGTAGACATCTCAGATCAACCGATACATCATAGCGACCGATGGCGGAAATCGCAGCAGCTCCGTGGAACTTACTGTCAGCATCACCAATGTCCTCAACCAGCCTCCACAGTGGGAGCGGCCGGGGTACTGGGTGACCATTCCTGAGAACACCATCCGGGATACCAAGATTGTGGTGAGGCTTCCTAGTGCTGAAGGTTCCGTGTCTGTGTCCTTTCTTTGGCCAGTAAAATAGGTCTATTGAACAGGAGTTGATCTCTACACATGACAATAGGCGGCAGTTTGTCAGGGGCTAATTTAAGGATTCTATCGTTACAAATCAGAAATGTAAATGATAATATTTTCACAAGTTATCAAGAATTTATTAAAAATAACATGCCCTCCTGACCAACACAGGCTGGTCGTGGAACACAGACAGAACGAGTCGTAAAAACACAAACAGTATACAGCAAGTGCCATGATGCATTAGTACGCTAGTTTCTCATGAGGACTAGAAGCCGATGGCTTGTGGGAGCTCTGCAAGTTCATTAATACGTTAAACATCAGAAGACATTGAAAGGGTGAAAAGAAGTAAAAAAAATATGATGGAAAAGTTTACATCATCGTGTCTCCTAATGTGTTGTTGGCTGAAGTTTGCCAGTATTTGGCTGGGCATAACAATACTTTTGCTTGCAAGTTATATACGAGTGCCTGAAATACACACAATTCACATAGCTAAAAATGCATGCAGTATGAAGCATACACATATGATGTGGGTGCATGAGTATATTCCACAATACATAATTACAGTATTACTGCTTAGCAGATGCAGACTAGAATGGCTGTAGACCTAACGAGGTGGGTGTCGCAAGGGATGACATTTAGGAAATATGGCCAAGGGCACGCAACACAAATTTGCTTCCCACTTACAGTCAGAAATCTTTTAAAGTGCACTTGCCACGCTTCTTCAGCACCTAACTTACATCTGAATGGACCGAGCCTAAGCATTTCAGTAAGAGTGATAAAGTGCATAAACCAAGTGAGTATTTACAGGAAGAGTGTTGGAAGAGTGGCATGCATTCGAAAAAAGGAACAAATTAATGAACTAGCTGCAACCTGTAAAAAATAAGCATGTTTGTGAAATGTCCTATCTTAAGCATCTGCAGTGTACACAAGGCATACGCTAATCACGCATAGATGAACGGAAATGGATGCGAGATGCCAATTTGTGACTACCATATACAAGTATATGCCATTAAATTCGGGTCCATCAGAAATGCAGACGGCTGGTGAAAAATTGCAGAATGAGCATGTAAGAATTTTATTTAGAAGTCCATGTTACCCCCAACAGTTCTCAGGATGTAGCATAAAAGGGTTCATGTTGCCTTTGCTGGACTTTTTTTTTACCAATCCGGATACTAAGGCTGGGGAAACAGCGTTTACAACGCTGCAATTACCACGCAGGTAGGTAACAATGCAGTTGTTACAATGACCGTGTTACCACGCGTGGCTTTACATCGCAAGGCGTTTTTACCACTTGCACTATGTGGCGTGCAACACCTGGAAATGTGTTGGATTTTAAATCCAACACCTTCCCTGCGGTTGCGCTAACTGGAGTAGGAATAGTAATTTATACTATTCCAAGTCCAGCGCACCACCTAGCGCAAGTCATAGAAACGCCTTGCGATATAAAGCCACGCGTGGTAACAACGCGGTCATTGTAACGACCGCGTTGTAACCAACTGCGTGGTAATAGCACGCGTGGTAACGTGCTATGTTCCACAGGCCAATATGAAATGTTTGCCTGAGATTCAAATGCCGGTCGGCTTTCACTGGGGGTATGAGCCTCACTTTGAGCCCATCAGTGTCAACATGAGATCCTTGTAAGACTACGTTTTCAAACAATCATTGCTTTGAAGTAGTGGCAAGATCCCTGTGATGCGGTCCCATTATCCAACCCTTGAATCCCAGCTCCTTCATATCAGACTCCCTTTCCGTTTTACCTTCGGCACTAGTTATTTCCAGGAAAGCCAGCCAGTGCTGCTTAGAGCAGAAACAAATCCACCCGGCCTCGCTCGGTTTCCTGAAAGGTGTGTGTTGAGCACAAACTGTATTGTTTACAATTTTCTGACAACGATTTCTAAAAGGAAAGTGCAGAACTTTGAAAGTGGTGTCCTCCAAAATGTCTTTTGGGAGAGGAGTAGTGTTCTTGAAAAGAGTGTCTTGTTTGTGTAGAATATAGGGTCTGCAGTTGCTCTACGTGATATTTATTAGGTATGTTTGGTACTCACAGGTACTTTCACACAGAGTGCAGAGTCGCACAAGGGCCCCTAGGCTGTGCTGCTTAAAGTATTGAAGTCGGCTCCTGACTTTTTCCATTTAAAAAAAAAAATAAGAATCCCAAGGCCCAGATTTACGACGCATTTTACCGGTCGCAAATGGCCCAGTGGGCCGAGTGTGACCGGTAAAATCTATTTTACTATGTACAAACCCTATTTTGCGAGTTGGTAACCTATTACCAACTCACAAAATAGGGTTTGTGAGTTGCTATTAGGAAGGGGCGCAACAAGGGCGTCCCTCCTGATAGCGTGTCGCAAGGGGATGTACGATTGTTATACGACCGGAATGCGGTTACAAAACAATCGCTGTTTACCGCCAACTTCAAGTAGCTGGTAAGCCAGTCTCAAACATGAAGGGGTCCCCTCTGTGATTGGCAGCAAAAACCTTTCTTAAGAGCAGGCAGTGACTGCTCGCTCTTAAAAAATGAATCAGAAACGTTTCATATTAACTTGTGGAATGCGTTGTTTACTGCACCAAAATGCATACAATACTGTAAATACTTCATATTGTTCCAATGTTAAATTCCGAAAGCTTTGGCCAGCCAAAATGGGGTGAAGTATTTGCGGCACATGATAATTACTGGATGTAATAAATACCACCAGACTCATCATTTCAACTCCTACAGTAAACAGGAGCTTGCCAGGAGTTGGGAAACAGCAGCCCCTGTAATGGCGTCCACAGACTGTATATCATCTCTAGAACAGATGACGGTACAAACACCACCCAGTGGCTGCCGATGCACCCAACAGGCCTCTGGCTACTAAGATGTATGGTGACACTTCTTAAATGTGTTCTCCATTGAAGAGCCTTAAGTAAAATGACTGCAGGATGAAGGTGATCACTCCATGTCACAGAGGCTAGGGTAGGCCTTGGGACCCTCACCTCCGGATCATTGCTAAATGGCTGTGGCACTATGTTTGGAACGACACAAACCCATCTACACAGTGGCGGCCGGCACTGCTTGTGGGCGGCGGGGAGTCACAATGTAAAAAATAGAAAATAAACACTTACCTTGCTGCCGGGTCCTGCGTCTCTGCTCCTGCCCTACTCCTTGGACTGGGAACAGGAAGCTCAGCCAGGCTCCCCTGACCAATCACATCGATGCAACGCAGGGTTGTGATTGTTCTGAGCGCCGTGATATGGCGCTCAGCCAGGGACTGGGGGGCCTGGGCGGTAATGCAGCCTGCATGGAGAACAGGGGAAAGTGCGCATGACTGTTTTGGGCGGCCGAGAGGGTTCTACCATTCCTCCCCTACAGCCCCGCCCTGTCACGCAAAGCTGCCGCAGCAAGCAGACAAAGTAAAATGATAATAACATTACGTTATTATCATTTTATTTTTTCCTTTCTTAGCTGCTTAAGGCAGTAGCGCAGGAGCCACCCCTGCGGGTGTCCTTTATCTCTTTTTCACCTAGAGCAGGTCTCCTAGCAAGGCGATGCATTTCTCCGAGTCCTGCACAAGGATAAAGGAAAGCCATAAAACATATTGTCTCCGGTGCTGTATCGGTGCCTGCTGCTGCAGGTGCAGCCAGCAGTTTAGGGTGAAGGACGCTCATGCAATATTCATTCATCCGAGTGTTGCCTCTACACGGGTGGCTGAAGAGCACTCGGCGCGCCGTCGTGTCTGGTTCGCATGAGTTAAAGGACCCGTTAATATCGCTCAACAAGTACATTACGTTCCGAGTCCCTCTAATACTCGGTTCCCTTCGTTTTGCAGTATTTCCATTTTACAGGGGGAGACGTTTTACTAATATATTGTCCACTACTGCCCCCTTGTGGCGTTTCATTATTAGGGTTTTTTTCTAAAACTTTTAAGGTAAAACTTGATGTGAATGAACCTTGTTGTCCAAGGTGGCCCTAACTTCAAAGGAAACACCTATAACTACGGCAAATTCCTCGGGCTGCCGTGATATCGGAGTAGACTGTTTCCGAAGGTTCCATGAGCGTCGACCATGAGTGGACGCTAGCAGGAAATTTGCGGACACCGTCTGTGTAACCCTGAAATCATTACAGGGCTCCGGACAGCGCCCTGTCGAAGCAGATACCAATATCCAAGAAACCCTGCGCACCAGCCGAAATCGTTGCTTTATTTGTTTAAAAAAAAAAAAACACGCAGTAGCCAAGATATATTCTTAAAACAGGCGCTGCATAATGCAGGGGTTGTCAATACCAATGCGGCCTAGTCTTGATTCCACCGCAAGCCTCTTTCTTCCAAAACCCTACATTTGTAGGTGTTTCCTTCTCATTTTCCTCCTCATTCTTTCTCCCTTTTCTGCCTTGGTCGGTCTTACTCTTGTTCCACGTTTGTTCAGGAAAAGTAAATGTTGATGCCAGAGATAAGTGCAGGGGACACCAACAGAAGCTAACCGCACGAAAAAGGCACCCGCTTAGACTCCAGCAGTATGAACAGGGACACTGGAATTATGCGGCAGGGTAGCACCAAATTATACGGCAGTATTGACTAAATTATTCAGCAGGAAAAGCCAAGTTATGCACCACAATACAGCACTTTTGTTATATAATAATGCTTTATTATTTTGTCATTTTTCCACATAGTAATACTGTCTGGGCAAATATTTCACCTTATTAGTACCTGTTTAACAACCAAATACATAAATATTCAATTGAATGATGACCTGTTAACCTTTGCGAAGGGTCTTCCAACGTGTGGAAACACATATTGCTACGATTTTAGCAACTTGTAAACCGTTTGACCAAAAACAAGGTTTTTTGTTGTTAAAATTTGCAGTTATGCAGCAGATGATGGATTATGTTGAAAATGCATCAAATCCTCAACTATGCGAAAAAGATGGAGAATTGAATATTTTCAGTGGACTTGAGTATGAGTCATTCTCATAAAACAAATGCAAAAGGAGCTGGTTTAAAATATCCCCTGCTTCTGCTTCATGTGCGAATTGTCTCGAAACATCTCACCCGCACAACACAACAGTACACCGCTTGATGCTTCCTGTGCTCTTTTGCTAAAGTCCTTCCTTCCAATCCAACAAACCTTTTGCAGTGCTTTGCAGTCCCGCCAGCATCTACAACAAGCATTTGCAATGCAATAGGTCTCGCATTTACGTGAGTTTAAGCTATTGGCATTATAAATGGCAATGCCAATAGCTTAAACTCGCGTAGATGCGAGATCTATTTCATTGCAAATGTTTGTTTAACTTTAATGCTGAGCGCGGCACCGCTTCAAAGACACCGCGCTTGGTTTCTTCTTTTTTTTTTAACTTTAACACTGAGCGCAGTGTCCTTGAAGCGGGCGCCGCGCCCAATGTTAAAGTTAAAAAATAAAGAAAGAAACAGAGCGCGGTGTCCTTGAAGTGGCGCCGCGCTCCGTTATAAAGTAAACAAATAAAAAATAAATAAACAAACAGCGCGGTGTCCCTGAAGCAGGCACTGTGCTCACTATGAAAGTAAAAAAAAAAAAATTGAAACATTGCGCGGTGTCTCAGAAGTGGACGCTGCGCTCAACTTGAAAAATGAATAAAATTGAAAATGATCGCCGTGTCCCTAAAGCGGGCGCCGCGATCATTATGCAGATTCTCCAAAAAGCACCCGCCATTCTCCCCATCAGTGGCAATAACAAAAATAGTGCTCGCCCCCTAGATAAAGCAGGCCGTGTAACCAGCCAAGTAAAAGGTCCAATCGTTATGGGCCGTAACAAATGGAGACAAGTCGGTACCAAGGTGGGACTAACAAGCCCATTTACGAATCAGAAACCACCATTTAAGGACAATGACACAAAGCCAATTACAAATATGGGCGGAGAGTGGGAGACGCTTCACCAACATACCCTAATACAGCATGTCTCTCAGAGTGAGCAGTGCTTGCGCGCTGCCGCCAGGCTCGACCTAAAAAACAAATCACCTGGCCTTGTGAAAAAAACAGATCTGCCATAATTGCTTTGTACAGTCCACCTACCAGGAAGAGCCTTGAGATGATTCAGTTCACAGAGCGCTCCATATAATTAATTCATTCATTCATGCACAAATTAGGTCCTGGTGTATGTTGGACTTTTCCCATATTGCTTGCTTTACTTAAACATTCATCAGCAATAGAGGAGTCTGAAAAACTTGCAATGAAAAGTGGAAAATGTGCAGAGAAACGAGGTGCGAAAAGCCACAATCAAACAACCCAGGTTAGAGCCACGTAAACTGCATCTAAAAAAGAAACCAGCGGTAAGAAACATATATTGATCAAGCATTAATCAATTCATGTTAAACAAAACTCAGATCCCTATTATGTACCAGTAGAAAAGAATACTTGTTTCTACCAAGATGACTGCTGCGGTCACCATTCCGCTAGTCACGTCACCCACCGGAGGCGTGTTTGGGATGTTACATGCCCTAATACATTTATTTTGTGGTAGATAGTTGGGTACAGGTGCTTTCTGTCGGGTATGATGAGGAGTCTGTCAGATATCTCCAGCAATTTTTACATGCACACTGACGAAAAAAGCACACACCCTCTCCCTCTGTTTTGAAAGTCGACACAAATGATGGTTATTTTACGAAAAATTGTGTTTTCTCTCACTTAGTACACCTGCCAGTCCACATTACTCTCCATTTCCACTGCACCTTAAGCCCCTCTCATGTGGCCTTCTTGCTGTATAATGTAGTTTAGCATTGTATGCCAGTGTGGTTGTTGGAAAATCTGAAGCTCACACACCCCCCAATCTTACTGACCAAGCTACGCCCCTGTTCACCCAGGAGACCTATGGTGACACTCACATTCGCCATCACGTGACAACAACTCTGTTACCCCTTTTCACAGTAGTTTTCTACAGTTCGAATCTGGTTATAGCATTTGCTTACGTTTCAGAGCATCCAAAGGTTATATCCAGTATTCTTATCGTAAGTCATTTGTTGCACTATTCTCACTTCCTAGGTGCATTAATGCTTTCAAGCATGTAGTAGCACAACTATTTGACGTTATGCGGCATTGTCTGAAGATGAACTGCAACGCCCGATTTCATGTTCTATGTTTAGCTACTTATATGATCATTTCACCGAATTATAATTTTCCACTTTGCTTAAGTGTCGCACAGGGCGAGCTTTAGGGCGGTGCGACTGGTGCGGCCGCACTGGGCGCTGACTCGAAGGGGGGCGCACTGAACTCAGGGGGTCGCTGTATTTAGCAATAACTTACATTTAAAAGCACCCGCTGCAGAGTGTGCGTCCAGCTTTCAGGCAGTATTACAAATGTTAAGCCAACTCTTGTGAATAATGTTCCTGCTAGGGATAGAGATCAGAGTTTTGACTAGAGACAGTTTTGACTCGCCGTAAAGTAGCACAGAGGGTTAATATGCCTGCTGCAAAGAACAGATCTGTATTTTATGTGGATAGCGGAGTGGATTCGTAAAGCCAGCCCTTACCAGCACTGAAGTCGGCCCTGGTGTCGTACACGATGACTGTTCTAAATGTAAGAGGATTTGTGGCTGCATCATGTGTCATAATAGATTTAAAATGTACACAATTTAGATAAGGAAAAGTGCTTGACAATTTAGCCCTTATTAATGTTTGCGATTCTCCGCACCGATTCTTCAGAGGGATTTCCATATCCCGTATGTGCCATCAATGGATCCATCAAGCACAGGACCTGGAGAAGGAAGCCAGGACATGAGCTTCTGTCTGTACCATGCAGCTGATCCTGTGCACTGCACAATACTGGCACACACCTGAAAAGTACAGTGCAGTGACAGGGATGCACTGACCACAGGAATGCAGAGGTGGCCGGCCAAGGACAGAAGCCTAGTTGGGTCAGCGCAGCACAGTGCCTGAAAACTATGAATCAGGACTTTGCACTGGATGAGGAGCCAGACTTCATCCGAAGCGGACTCTTTAGCATGGAAGAAGCCACACACCAGTGCTAGGTGGCCACAAGAAGAGCATCGCGAAGCCTAGCAATTATCTGAAGCGTGGGACGTTCAGCAGTGAAGTTGGTTACCATCTTTTCATCCACCTCACGCTGGTTCTTCAGATCGTTGGCAAATGTTAAGGAAGAACATGGCGACTAGGAAAGAGAACCGGGAGTTGTAAGCCCCCACTGGCTGAACACATCCATGCACATAGGGTACTAATATTACATTCTTGAGGATTCTCCGGGCTTCTTGGCTTGGCCATTTCACCATCAGGGCTCTTGCTACTAAATGAAAAGTGTCGCTGTTCGTAAATACTGACCCCTAGAAGAAGAGCCCCAAGTAAGACGGCTGCGAGAAAGAAGTGACCACTTCAGGTCACAGAGGCAATGCAGGCCCTCCAGAGCAGAGCGAGTCCCACAGCAAAGGGTGCAGTTCATGTTCTAGTTGGGGACACCAGAGGTGCACTACCTACCTGTGTAAACAGGAGAGGCTTTCCCATGCTTGAGGGGTGGATGATAGTGCTGTGTGTCATGTGTGCCATGTGCCCTCCTCCTTCTCTAAGAAGCACAACATTTCCAACAACATTAGTAGCTCATCTAGCATACACACAGTTGTGTCGCTCCCTCCACAATAAACCGCTTGATTGTCGTGCTACTTTATTAGCAGAATACACATACCTTATTGTTGGGCAGGCAATACCATAGGGGAGAAAATTAGGGAAACCCTATTGAGGGGAATAGACCTACCTAGAACAACGAGAAACACCCAGATCTGTCACATGCGCCTGCCATTTCTGTTCTCCTCCATTTACCATCTCGCTAGCCCCAGTGCCTTCCTCAGTGGCCTCACCAGCATCATGCGAAACTCTGCGGAGAGCTGTGGATCAGCTTTGAGGGTGTCCCACCTCCCTCCTTTCTATCGAGGGAGACACATTGAGGAAAGGGCTGCCAAGACTCTTTGTCCAGCACTGTCTTGGCTCCTGACCCAGCTACTGGGGTGTAATGGGTCAGCACCCTCCCACTCACCCAAAGTATTGGTGAGATTAGGTGGTTGCCGTCTGACAGTTCTTTTGTTTCAGCCTTCGCACAGTATTGCCAACTGAACCCATAAGACTCCAGTAAGAGCAGTAGGGGTCTAGATGTCCCCAGAATATATCCTCTGGTGGCCCGGGATAGTCAGCGTGATCTCTTTGACTCTTCGAGGGACTCTGCGTCCTGTCAAAGATCTCGTAGTAACCATCTCAGGCAGTGTCCCCAGGGAGGTGTATTGGAAAAACATCAGTCTCTCTGGAAAATCTCCACTAACTACTGACTCATCCACCTCAATATCTTCTCAGGGTGCAGGCTACAGGCACACCTGCCCATTCAGTCCTCTAATCGCGCAGTCACATCATAAATACTGAAGATCAGGCCCTGCCCAGGCAGCCTCTCAGGCCATACTGCTGTCTGTTCATAGTGGCACCTCAATGCCATTCCACCACCTTCCAGGCTGTGTCCAACTACACCAATGAATGGCCTGCATGAAGTGGCACACGGGGCTCGGTAAACAACCTGATTCCAACACATATCTGTGATCAGGAAACAGCAGGTAGGCAGACACTGAGGGGCAGATTTACTATCATTTTGCAGCAGGTTTGTGTCACAAAAATGCTGCTTTGCACCAAAAGGGCATACCTTAAAGGGTACATGGGCGCTCCCATGCAACCCCCTTGGTTTCTGGCGCAAATCTTATCAACTAATATTTGTAGACAGGACTTTGCACCAAATACACCACTTGTTTGACTCACATTAAAAAGGAGAAATGGTTTTATTTCTCCAAACTTTTCTGACTTTGCATGTGTACTGCACCGTACAACACCTGTACAAAGTGTGAAACATTTAAAGTTCACTAAACATAGTATTTTTTACTGAAGGTTACCCTTTAGTACAAAACCTATTGTGGACATCACACCGACACATTTGCACAGTATGCAAAGGTATATGCGCTGCACTGTTAAGCCGGATCGTGCACCAGAGCTAGAGAAGAGAGCAGGAGATGGGGCATTCTCATTGTCTGCCTCTCAAGCAGCACAGTTCAGCAGCGTTGGTTGCTGCGCTGCGTTGAATGACACATTTGTAAATCTGCCCTTGGATCTGTAAGGACAGACACCACGCACACATTTCTCTGTAAGTCTATAGATATGCTGGAGTCGATTGGCAGCTTCTCTTTTTTGCGATAGGATACCTCAAGGGGGTCCAAGGCTGATCGATATATTGATACCATCATGTAAGGAGTTGTATACCGTCATTTTGGTTGCAAAGCACTTTTCCAAGGTGATACAGAGAACGGAGGAACGGAACGGAGGATAAACGGATTGGGCACATGGTTAGGAGGTGTCCGTTCTCAGTTGTATTTCACTTTTACTTTCTTTTAATGAGACAGGTAATCAAAGGGCTCAAACTAGGTACAACTTTGGTGCATTCCATTCGTAAAACCTTCGTTTTACGTTTTACACAGGAGACTCACAGGGGCATCCAAATGTCCAATTTTTACCCTCTCCATACATGAAGCGCAAAATAACAATGTATACTTTTAATTGACTTTGACCTATCCATAAATCCTCTTTTTTGGCTGTGGCTGATGTGCCTCTTATAAGTATATCGATTTCCTTTTACAAAAGACTAGGCATTTTTATGCAAATCTATCCCGCATGATCAATGTTCTTTTTAATTCATTACACTTCATTTATTGAACAGCAATCAATTAGTTTGCATCCGTTATTGGCATTCCCTGCCCCCGAAGAGCTCTGCGCATTGGCTGTAGTGGGATCAAACCCAGTTTCTGATGCCGGGGTGACAGAAGTCAGTCTTTTAGCTGACACAGCAATTCCTTGCATCTTGATTCTGCTGACCATTGTGGAGTGCTGTCCTACACAGCAAGAGTATGTGCTGCAGAATCGAAGCCAGATGAAGAAATCTAAAGCTGAGCACCAAGTATACTTTTTCAGTGCTGGACTCTCTCATGGTACCTTTATAGGGTACTCCCAGAGTGGTGTTGTGGGCAGGGCCGGCTCTAGAGTGGTGCGATAGGTGCGACTGCACCAGGCGTTGACTTGGGGTGGGGGGGGCGTCATTTTTGAAAATGTGTATTATTTTAAAAGCACATGCTGCCTCGTTCCTGGCTCCAGCAACTTTCAGACATCAATTAAAATGTCAAAAGAAGTCCCGTGATTAATCGTCTTCCTCCAAAGAGACTGGAGGTTTGTCTAGTGGAAATGTTGACTCATCCTAAGGTAGCGCAGAGGGTTAAAAATGCCTGCTGCTAAGAAAGTGTACCATGCAGATAAAGAAGTGCATATAATGTAACTAGGTCAGTGGGTTACTGCTTCTTTAAGAGAGCTCCTTTTGTTACTTGTCATTTATAAGTCAAAATCCTAATATAGAACATTGAGCTATTAACTGTCACCCTAGAGCTGCTGCAAACTGCAAGATATATGTTAGAGCTTTATGTATTTTTAGCCCAGTCTTTCATTATCCCAATCTTGTGAAAAGGGTTAATTTGGGTAGAAAACAATTCTTATTATGAAAGAGAACCCTTAACAATGATGTTGCGTTTTAAATTCTGAATTTGTGCCTTTCCTGAATAAGAACTTTAACTATATTGCCTACCAGTATCGATGACATGCCACTCCTACACTACACCTTGTAGTACTGTCTGATGTAACATTTCCTATACACTGATTTACACACATATGATTGTCTCTGTGCAATGTGTGTGTGGTATAAAGTGCTCTGACACCTTACACTGGTATGAGTGGTGCTATAAAAGTAAATGAATGTGAGAGACAGTGGTTATGGGGACTTGAGAGGCACTGTTAAAGGGTGCTAGTGAGGGAATCCGTGGCAGAGGTGGTCATGGGGGGGGGGGTGCCAACAAGCATTGTCGCACAGGGCGCCCCCCCTGGTTGTGGGATAGCGACTCAGAACTCAATAAAGCACATAATAACAGTCAGCACTTAGACTGGAATATTTGGAGGCTGGCCAACCAATCAGAATCCTCCCATTGTGTGCTTTAACTATTGCTATAAGCCCAACGAGGAAGCATCCTTTGATTGGCAGTTCCCAATTCTTCCAGTGTGCTTGATTTGGGCTCGCTGAGGAATGCTCCCCTAAGGACCCACTGCCCCACAAGCCCTCCATTTGTCCCCGCCCAGCAGCAGGAGCGGGGCTTGGGCTATAACTTATCAGAAGCTCTTGAAAAAAATATCTTTAAAGTCTTGCTGTGCTCCGTTGCCATACTCCTCATGTGGTGCACCTCTGGGCGTTTTTAGGACTGGTGTTAGCCAAGACCTTTTGATTTTACTGAAATGATATGTATAAATACACTTACTTATAGGGGATTTCAAGCAGACCTCTTCATCCATTTGTCTGTTATTGTGTCGTTCACGTTGTTCTTCCACCCACGCCAGCATAGGGTAAAGGGTCAGTCCACATTACCCATTTACTAACTTCACTGTGCGTGACACATTTTCCGCTTCCACAAGGAGCAAATCTACACAAAGTTGTTCCCTTAAGAACCAGGGACTACTTTGCCAATGCGCGCTTTTTGATGCTGAAAATATTTTTGCTTTTAGCCATTGTTGTTTCTTTAGATTGATGGGGGTCTGGCAGTTTCCCTAACAATAAATGTTTGCAAGAACCATGATAAAACATAATAAGCATTGAGAACGTCAATAGGCTGGCAGACTACCCAGACCTATTGGGTTTGCTAAAACTTGTTTTTTTACAGCATCTGACTTCTTCCTTTGCGCCTCTCAGAGAGAATGTGAGCCTGATCACCACAGAGCGTCCAGAGAAAGGAAACATGCATTGCAGTTTGCTTCTGTAATGTTTCTGTGGCTGTTTGGCATTTTTCCCTTAGTGAGGCAAGAGTCGGAGGAGCCGGACACAATACAAAGAGCTCCTGAAAAGTTGAGAGTGGCAGAGATGCAGAAATGAATCCTTATGAAGGGATGGCAGAGGAACACCACAGGACTTGTGAGCTGTTTTCAAGTCGGTCAGCTCCTGCTGCACTCGTTTTGTTTGTGCAGGAGAGTGCCAATAGTGTAATTGTCTTTAACTACACGGCAGTAATGGATGTTCATTTCTCCCCTCCTCCTCTTTATCTGCCCCTGCCTATGGCTCAGGTCCATAATACAGTGAGGATAATTATGATTCGTTAATAAACCCTTCTCCAATCAGTGCTGTTACTTACAAAGAAAACAGATTTTAATCAATGCCCACGACTAAATGCTACATATGATATGCAGAGGATAAAATAATGGATGCGGTTACAAATGATGGGGGGTCACTGGTACAGGTAGCCAGCCAGTACCATCACTGTTACTTCTGCTTCTCTTCTAATACAGTAGTCGTTTTCTCCTTCTCCAGACACTTCCTGCAAACATCTGCAGGACAGCCGCGGTCGGTAGTAGGAGTAACTGCAGGGCGGTGACGTGGGGAGGGGGAGGGGCAGGGTGGGGGGTAGTAAACTATGGATTACGGAGGTTTACAGGTAAGTTATCATATAAATTAATAAAACGAATTTCGTTGCGTGCACGAAATTCGTTTTATTAATTTATATGATAACTTACCTGTAAACCTCCGTAATCCATAGTTTACTACCCCCCACCCTGCCCCTCCCCCTCCCCCTCCCCACGTCACCGCCCTGCAGTTACTCCTACTACCGACCGCGGCTGCTGCAGGACAGGTAGGGGATGATCCAAGAAGAAAGACAGCTAGAGAGGCTCTAGGAACAGACAGCCTTGATTATGGGGTACACTGCAGGGGCAGTCAAGATATTAGGCCCGCCCTGAGGGATCAATACCGGTCTTGCTTAAACAACTACAAGAGAGCTATCCTTTCAGCCAAATCAGATTATTTCTCTGGCAAAATCTTATTATCGGTTAACAAACCTAAGGAGATTTTCTCTATCGTCCATAACCATGCCGTATCCGATAGAGTCAATCCCAATCCCATTCCTTCACATACTCTCTGTCTTTCTCTCAATGACTATTTCTTTGAGAAGATCACTAATATCAAACTGAACATCCCCTCACCATCTTCTCACCTTCCTCCCTTTTCCTCTCCCCCTTTGTCCTCTTCTCTCACCCACTTCCCCCCCATCCCGAAAGAATCCTTCCTGACTTTGCTCATGAAGGTCAAATCGGGCTCCCCTGCCGACTGTGGACCGGCCCGCATCTTAAGGGAGCTACTTGCTGGTTGCCCCGATCCCCCTTTGTCTCTCCTGAATTCATCTATTTCTCAGGGAACAGTGCCGTCTCAATTCAAATCAGCTACGGTTATCCCTATCCTAAAAAAACCTGGGTCTGACCCTACTCTCCTTGCTAATTTTAGGCCCATCTCCCTGCTCCCGTATTTAGGCAAGATCCTTGAGAGCCATATTACCTTCTGCCTGTCGACATATCTCGAGGACAACCATCTTGTGGCTTCCCACCAAGCTGGCTTCCGCCCGGTTCATTCAACCGAAACGGTGGTCCTCTCTGTCCTGGACGAGCTCAAGAGCAAGGCGGATTCCAACTGCCCCCAAGCCTTGGTGCTTCTTGACTTGTCCGCCGCCTTTGACACAGTCGACCATTCCATCCTTCTCGACCGTGTCAGGGCGGCGGGCATCCAGGGCACCGCCTTCTCTTGGCTCGCGTCATTCTTCCAAGGCCGGTCGCAGGCTGTTCAGCTCTCTGGTTTCTCTGCCCCGCCGCGCACGGTGTCCTGTGGGGTCCCCCAGGGTTCCTCCCTTTCCCCTCTCCTTTTTAACCTCTATATTTACCCTCTCATTGTTTCTTTACTCAACATGGAGGTCTCCGTTTATAATTACGCGGATGACCATCAGTTAATATTCGATCTCTCTTCCTCCACCAATTCCCTTCTTAAATTTCAATCCACACTTGTTTTTATCTCTGACTGGATGAGTTTAAACCACCTCAAACTCAATCCGGATAAAACGGAGTTGATCCTGACTGGTGGGACCTCTAGCCCTTGGTCTTCTGCCTTCTGGCCTCCTAGTCTTGGCTCACCCCCGGCCCCCTCTGCCTGAGTCAGAACCCTTGGCATTAAAATCAGCCAGGACCTCTCCATGCACCCTCAGATCAGCTCCGTTGTCTCTTCTTGTTTTCTATCTCTCCGGATTATCCGTAAGATCTCCCGTTTCTTTTCCCTTGATGCCCTTAAAATTATCATTTTAGCAATGGTTCTTTCTAGCTTGGATTATGGCAACTGCCTATATGTGGGTGTCCCCGCCTACGAGCTGCGACGCCTCCAGACCATCCAGAATCAGGCGGCTCGCCTTATCCACCAGCTCCCCAAATGTCACCACACCTTTCCCTTCTTAAATCCCTTCACTGGCTTCCCATTCTGTATCGCACCCTTTTCAAAATAGGATGTATAGTTTTCATGGCTCGCGCTCGTACAGACCCTCTCTTTATCAACTCGATGGTCACTCACTACATCCCCAGTCGCAATTTACGCTCCTCCAGCCAGGCTCTTCTCACTGTTCCCCGCTTCTGTAAGTCTAGAGCCGGTGGCACTAGGTTCTCCGTTCTCGCCCCTCGTTTCTGGAACGCTCTTGCATTCTCCATCAGATCCATTGCCACCTATCCACATTTCAGGAAGGCACTCAAGACTCACTTGTTTGCCCGAGCGTTTCCCTCTCACTGACCACCCTTGCCATTCCCTCTGCCCCTTGTAATCTTTTAGCGCCAGGAACCCGCTTGGTCACAGCGCGCTCTACAAATACTTTCAACTTCAACTTCATTAGACTCACCAAGAGGCCTAGTAGTACAGATATTTCCTTGGGCTACAGTGGGCCGCAGTGGAGTCTTCTTCCACAGCTCTTTATCATCCCCTTTCATAGGCAGCCTTTGCCTCATGCAGGGATGCCTCCAGTACCCCTCCTCAGCAGTCAGTGTCCTCCCTCCTCCAGGATGGTTCAAGGCAGATTCTTCCAGCCAGATACAAGACCTCCAGGTTCCAGTTTTCAATTATGGCAAAGGGGAGTTGGCAGTCAAAGACTCTAACCCTTGGGACGTAGAAGTCTTTTCCAACTTCCCTTGGTGTGGGGTCCCTGGCACTGGCCAATGAGGAATCCTACTAAAAAGAGATTGGGAAAGCACGGGGTTTCAATTGGGAACTGGTTGTCTATTATAAAGCATAAGACTGTTTCCATGGGAGTCATACGGCAACCTTTAGTAATTAAGGTATTGAAGAAACATTTTTAGGAAGTGGATCAATCAATGAGTCGGGGGATTTGTATTGTACAATACCCGTCAGGCTCTTTGTATTTTAACATGGTGAACTTCTTTTATATGTTACTCAAAAATCTATTGGGAGGAGGAGCCTAGCGCGCAACCAAGATGGCCGCGTAGGTGCGAGGCTCCCGAGGACCTCCGCGACCTCCTGCATAAATCCTGACAGAATCCTGTCCCAGATGAGGGGACTGTATTTGTGAGCCCGAGCAGAGGTGACGCCCGTTTTCCGTTTTTAAATCGGACCTCGGACACCGGCAGGAGCATCGATTGAGGTTTGCGGCCTTCTCCACGCCGGCCCCCCGTATTGGAGTTGTGGGGCGATCCGGACACAAAGTGAACAACAGCGGCGGGCGAGGCTGGGTGGCTCGCGTGCCCCGCACTTTCACTTTCGCTTTTGCGCCCTCCTCGCTGCCAGGCGAGGTTGGGTTGCGGGGCGGTGTGCGGTGCTGTGGCCTCGTTGGGCTGCCCTGCCCGCCCGCCGGCTGCGAACCGTCCTGAGGAGCGGTGGTCGCCCCCCCCCGGCGCCCTTGAACGGGATTGTCTGCCCCCTTTTTGAGGAGATTGGCTCGATTCGGGGATTGCGACCATGGCCACAAAACAAGATGGCGACCGGGCCAAGGTGAAGTCGACCCGTCGTGGCACGGCCCAACAATCCAATAACATGGACCGCTACACCCTCCAGAAGGGATCTCCAGAGGTGCTGCGTAGGTCCCCCACGGGCCCGACTGATGCTCCTGTTCCGCCCACGGACCTGACCCTCCGGGACGTCATGGGCGCCATCGCCGAGATGAAGGCCTCGGTGGACCAGCGCTTTGACACTCTGGCGCAGAAGATCGACTCGGTCCTCGTGGACGTGGGCCTCGTGAGAGCCGATCTGTCTAAAACGAATGACCGGGTCGATTCTTTGGCCCACTCTACCTCGGGCCTCACAACTGACGTGGCGGCCCTCCAACAGGAGGTGCGCAGGCTTGGCCAGGCGAGCGCCCTGATGAATCGTCGACTGGAGGATTCCGAGGGTCGGGCCCGGAGAAACAACGTCCGCATTATCGGGGTGCCAGAGGGACGAGAGGCGGAGGCAGCGGATCTGTTCGTGGAGGACCTGGTCCTCACCCACCTACAGCCTCGGGGGCTGAGCAAATTCTTTGCAGTGGAGCGGGCCCATAGGGTCCCCGGGGGTAGGCCTAAGATCGGCGCCCCTCCGAGGCCTCTCATCGCCCGGATCTTCAATTTTAGGGACAGAGACGCTATCCTGCAGACTTCTAGGCTCCAAGGGCCAGTCAGACTTGACAACATGGATATTAATTTCTATCCTGACTTTACCCCGGCGGTCCAAAAGCAGAGACTAAGCTTTCTGGGTGTCAAACGTCGCCTACGAGACCTGAATCTCAAATATTCGATGCTTTTTCCAGCTAAGCTGAGGGTGGAGGTAGATGGCCGCACGCACTTTTTTGATCGTCCCGAGGCGGCCGGGGACTGGCTGGACACTTTGCCCGGGGATCGGGGCCGGGGGGGCGGGGGGGGTGCGGTTGGTGGGGAGGGCCCGCCGGGTCAGGCCTAAGGGACTAATGGTAGGCCTTGCTCCGGGCTGTGTTATTGTCACCATTGTCACCATTGACTATTAGGGTAAGTTCCCCTCCTGTGGAGGTCGTGCGGGGTCTGTTGGGGGATCTCCCTCCTCCTCTGGGGGACTAGTTAGTTTTCTTTCTATGGGGCAACAGGCACACTGCACTTTGGGGGGGCTGTTTGGGCTCATGCAGGGGTGCAGGGTGGGGGGAGTTCTGTTGGGATGGGTGGGTTGGGGTGGGGTGTGGTTCGTTTCTACCGCAAGGCAAGCCCTTTATTGTACTGGTGTTTTTGAGTTGCTCTCGGGGGGACAAATGATGGCATCTGTATGTGATGGGGGGTAGGGACCTGACTGTGTTGTCCTGGAACGTTAACGGGCTGGGGGATAGGATTAAGCGGGGTGTGGTCCTGCAATATCTGAAACGGATTTCGCCTGATGTGGTCTTTCTGCAGGAGACACACCTTATTGGTAACTCCTTTTGTGCCATGAATCGACGTGGTTATCGTTTGGTGGCCCACTCGGGCTTTACGTCAGGCTCACGAGGGGTGGGCATTATGGTCAAGACCTCGCTCCCGCTAGAAATAGATGAGGTGCGCCATGATGAGAGGGGACGCTACACTGTTTTGGTGGGGAGAATGGAGGGCAAAGTAGTCGTCTTTGTCTCAGTGTACGTCCCACCGGGGTTACAGTCCACCACCTTTGCGGACCTGGGACGCCTCCTTCTTGACCTTCCGGGGGGGCTTCTGGTGGTCGGGGGGGACTTCAACGCGGTGGTTTCTGGGACTATGGATCGTTATCCCCCTAGGGACCTCCCCCGGGCACAGGCGTGGCTGTCGGGCCTTTTGGACACACTGGGATTGGTGGACTGCTGGCGTTTAAAGCATCCCACTCAGCTGCAGTACACCTTCCATTCGGGTGCCCATGGTAGCCTTTCGCGGCTTGATCATATCCTTGTCCCTGCGGCCTATGCCGGGAGGGTGGGGGAGGTGCGCCATTTGGCGAGGGGCATTTCAGATCACTCCCCGCTCCTGTTGCACTTTGATGTCTTCCCGAGGGGGGAGGGCAGGGTAGCTCCAATCAACGCTTGGTACCTGCGCGACCCCACTATTCGCGCTGACTTGATTAAATCCTTGCAACGGTATTTCGAGGAGAATGTGGGGTCAGTCCTATCGGCTATCTCCCTGTGGGAGGCTTTCAAGACAGTGCTGAGAGGGGAGGCCCTCTCCTTCATTTCCCATGCCCGGAGGCGCGCACAGGAGGAGGTGACCCGGATGGAGGCCGAAATTACTGAATTGGAGGGTGATTTGGGGAGTGGGGTGACTGACGCTGCGCTCCACGTTCTGCACCTTAAGCAGGCGGCCTATAGGGCCCTCGTCACGGAGGCGGCCAGGGGCCTCAGCAGAGAGCAACAGGGGCGATTGTATGATGTGGGTGATAAGGCGGGCAAGTTGATTGGGTGGCTGGATAAGAAGGAGAGAGCGAGTCGTGTGGTCCCGCTGATTGAGAAGACGGATGGTGTGCGTGTCATTGAGCCGGAAGGCATTGTTTCTTGCTTCGCGGATTATTTTCGCGAGGTATATTCCCCGGTTTCTCCCTGCTCGGAGGAGGATTCCCATGCCCTGCTGCGTGACATCGCGCTCCCCTCCCTTTCTGTGGAGGACAGGGAGTTGCTGGATGCCGCCCCCACCTCGGACGAAATCGCCCTCGCCATCCGCTCGGTTGCTTCTGGCAAGGCCATGGGCCCGAACGGCATTCCCATCGAGTTATACAAGCTGCGACCGGATGTACTGGCACCCCACCTCCGCGCAATGTTCCTTGCGGCCCACTCGCGGGGCTCCCTCCCACCGGACCAGCGTCTGGCTACCATCGTGGTCATCCACAAGGAGGGGAGACCTCGAGATCGGGTCACATCCTATCGGCCTATCTCGCTCTTGAATGCGGAACCTAAAATCCTCGCCAAGGTGCTCGCCAACCGGCTGGTCGGCGTGGTGGGCGACCTGGTCCACCAAGACCAGTCCGGCTTTATCCCCCACCGCAATACGGCTCTTAATCTGCGACGCCTGCACGGCGTGCTAGCGCGTGTTCCGTTCGTGCGGGAGCCGGCCATCTTGGCGTCTTTGGACGCCACTATGGCGTTCGACACACTCGAGTGGCCGTACATCTGGGCGATGCTGGCGAAATTTGGCTTTGGGCCGGGTTTTATCAGCTGGGTCAAATTGTTGTACTCGGACCCACTTGCACAGGTGGTGGTGAATGGTCGAGTCTCGGCCCCATTCGGGCTGGGACGGGGCACGCGACAGGGTTGCCCCCTGTCGCCGCTCCTGTTCGCACTAGCCTTGGAGCCCCTGGCGGAGTGGCTGCGGTGGCACCCTTCTATCCGAGGTCTCCGTTGGACCCCTGAGTATGAGGACCGAGTGTCTCTCTATGCAGACGACATCCTTTTGTACTTGGCCTCCCCGCGCAAATCACTGATTGTCCTGGTTGATGTTCTGCACTCTTTTGGCCGCAATTCAGGCCTTGTCATCAACTGGGCCAAATCCTGTGTCTATGTGCTTTCCGGGGAGGCTCCTGTCCTCCCGCGGGGCTGTCCGATCCAGATTGCCTCGGAGGGATTTCGATACTTGGGTGTCTACATTACGCTGGACCCGGTGGCCCGCTACGAGCGAAATTTGCTTCCCCCCCTCCGGCGCTTGAAGGAGGATGTCGCGCGCTGGAGGCGCTTGCCACTCTCGCCGCTCGGCCGGGCGGCGTTGTTCAAGATGATGTCACTGCCGCGCTTCCTGTACGCTCTCCAGAACACTATGGACTTGGTCCCAGCGCGCTACTTCCGTGAAGTGGAAGGTTTACAGCGCCGCCTGTTCTGGGATGGGAGGCCGCGTATAGCCTTGGCAAAGTTGACGCTCCCGTGGTACGACGGAGGGATTGCCCTCCCGGATATTAAACGGTATTACTGGGCCTCCCAGTTAGCTGCAATTAATCAGGGCCTCTATGGGCCCGCCCTAAACCCGGCATTTGAAATGGACAAGATGCTCCTACCCGGTGGCGACTACAATCGAGCGCTCTACGCTAGTGTGCCCGATTCCCGCTTGACGGGACCCACGCGGGTCATGGTGCGAGTATGGCACGCGGCTAATGCAGCTATGGGTTGGAAGGACCGTTTGACCCGGGCGTCACCGCTGTATGCGTCTGAGAGGTTGGGCTCTCTGTGGACCTCGAAGGGCTTTGAGCAGTGGGACACTATAGGCATCAGTACAGTGGGGGATCTCTGGACGAGGGGAGGATTTAAAACATTCGAGACGTTGCAGGCGGAGTTTCAGCTGCGGGGCAGTGAATACTTTCGGTACCTGCAGGTCCGTCACGCGCTGGGCTCCGTCTTCCCAGACGTGGCCTCCATCCCGGAGTCCTCCCCCCTGGAGGATCGAGTGCTAGATGGCCATGTTCCGGACAGCACGATCTCCCTCATTTACAAGAAATTGATAAATGATCGTTTGGGCTTACTGACTGGCCTCCGCGAGGCCTGGGTTGCCGATGGGCTGGAGTTGGACGACGAGGACTGGATTTCCGCGGTGGCCTCTCCGAAGGAGGTGGCCATCCCGGCTCGCCTTCGTTTCGTCCAGCTTAAGATACTCCACCGGGTGTACATGACGGGGCCAAGGCTTCTGCGTATGGGCTATGCCGAGGACGGATTGTGTAGGCGTGGGTGTGGTGCTTCAGCGACCTTTTTGCACATTTTGTGGGAATGCCCGAGGGTGGAGCGATTCTGGCGTGGTGTGCATGAGGTCCTGCGAGCGGTTACGCATGTCGCGCTGTTGCCTGAAGCGAGGAGATGTTTGCTGAATGTGTGGGAACCGACCGATTACTCGGTTCCGCAGACGCGATGGGTGACTCTGGGCTATATGGTGGCTAAACGGGACGTTGCACAGCTGTGGGGATCCCAGAGGTCCCCGGCGGTGTCGGCCTGGAAAGAACACATGGATTGGTGCATGTTCCGAGAAAAGGTGGTGTATGTGGCGCGGGGTAAGCCTGGGGCATGGGTGAAGATATGGGGCCCCTGGAACGCCTACCGCGGGGATATCTGCGAGCCGCCGTTGTTGCCTCCCGCTTCACCAGCTCCATCCCCCTAGTTTGCTCCCTCCCTCAGTTCCGAGCACAGTATTCTCCCGGTCCCAGACCTGTTTCCCTTCCCCTCTCGGGGGTTTTCAGTGGTTGGTTTGGGGTCCCCCATTTGAGGAGCACGTGCTGCCACTTTCGATCGTGGGTTGCCTTGCGGGTGTGTGTTTATTTATGTTGTTGTGTTGTATAAAATGAAACCGTATTGTGGGCTCAGAGCCACATGGCCCGCGTTGTGGATACCTCCTGCCTTAGTGTCTATGTAAAGCTAAGTGCCTCACTGTATGTATGTCATTTGTTATCGTCACTTTAGCGGCCGGCCAGAAGGTTGTAGGCCCCTACCTGTATATATTTGAGATTGCAATAAACGGTTTCAAAAAAAAAATAAATAAATAAAAAAAAAAAAATCTATTAATGAAATGGGGCGTGGCTTAGCCGGCTGCAAGATGGCCGCACATTGAGTGGGCTCTGCCAGCCAAGACTTTAATCCTTCATCATCCGGTAGACTCATTGCACATCGCTGCCTGTGACCCTACCACCGCGGCTCACCTTCACTTGGGGCATCTTCTGAGCCGTTCATTGTGGCCCTACGACCCGGCTGCGCTTGGTTTCGGGGCCTCTGGAGGACCGGGCCCTGCATCCTGCTCACTCGTCTGGGCCTGGCCTGCACTGCCTGCTCTATGCCGCACGGAGGCCGGATCTCCTAATTCCTGCCCTGCAGCCACAACATCTATACCCCAGCCGGCGAGTCCTGCTGCTTGGGGGCGATCCGCAGCGGGCCTGGGATTGCGCTCGCCGTACCGTACCACCCGGCCCGATCTGACTCTGAGAGGGCGCCCCGCGTGATTTCATTCTCCGCGCTAGTGGGCCGGGCGAGGCAGGCAGCACGTTCCCCGCGTCCTCCCGCTGCAGGCTGCTTCCCCCTCGCTACTCCCGGCTGTGTTCACCTGCCGCTGCTGTACCTCTGGCTGCCCCGTTTCCACTCCTACCTGTGTGCATACCAGCAACTCAGACCGGAGATCACGCCATCTTGCCGACTACGGCATCCCGCTCACCCTCTGCTTCAGCGCGACTCCGGGGCGACCTGGTGCGTGCCTGCATCCCAGTTCGGGCTCCCCGATCCTTCTGCTGGTGCTGGAGCCTCTCATACTGTGCCGCTGCGGCCTGCTTCCTTTGCCGCGGTCTCTCCACATGCAGCCGGCTTGGTTCACCCTGTCACCGCCTACTTTCCACATGGAGCTCTTAGTTGCTGCGGCCCTTCATCTCACTACGGACCTGGACCTGCCGCGGTGCCTACGTTTCACTGCACCATCGAACTGCTATAATTTCGCCCTAAACTACGCGCCAACACAGAGGTCGGTGCTGGGCCTCTTGTGTCGGGCCCCAGCTGCCTCCTGAACTGCGCCTACCTGGATGGGTGACTGCCGCACGGCTGGGGGGCCTGTGCGCTGACCACGAGGCCTGGACCCGTGGCCTCCTCCGTCACACACGCAACCCAGGCCTCGCGCCTGTTGTACATTGGCCTCGTGAGGGGGGTGTCGTTCGCCCCCCCTGTATCCATGCTGCCTCTGCCCTTTCTGGCTGTACTCTTCACCTGGACCTCGTGGGTGGAGTGGGTGGTTCCGCCGCCGTTCTCCTCTTTTCCTTTCCCCTCTTCAGTGGCGGCGATTCCCTGACCACTCTGTTGTTAAGCTGGATGCCACGGGCCTTCTCGTCGCTCCCTGCTCCTGGCGACCACCATGAGCAAGGTTGACCCTAAACAGCCCTGGATCACCTTCGAACACCTTCGCTAGGAGGGCGCACTGCTGACGGGGGCGACCAGCCTGCATCCACGGAAATGGCTGCCGCAGGTGAAGACGACCTTAAAGCCATTATTTTGGAAGTAAAGTCGGCGGTGTTCAGGATCGCCACCCAGCTTGATCAGCTCTCTTCCCGCCCGGACGTGGTCAAGTCCAGGGTGGATACGCATGATAACCATCTGCTTCACGTGGAGTCAAGAGTGTCTGATGTGGAGGACTCCGCCACCCAAGACTGCCAAAAATTACTCCAAATGGACAAAATCCTCGACCTCATTCGCGCCAAGAACGAAGATTTGGAGGCCCGCTCCCGTAGGAGTAACCTCCGCATCACCGGAGTGCCGGAGTCCACCAACATATCTAAGATGGAGGATTATGTGGAGCAGCTGCTACGTGAACTGTTTGGGGACGCGCTCTCCCAGGTCTTCATCGTGGAGAGAGCACACCTTTCCCTCGGCCCTCGGCCTGCCCCTGGACTGCCTGCTCGTCCAATCATTGCAAAAATCCTAAATTTCCTGGACCGAGACGCGGTCCTCCGGGCTGCCAGGGAAAGGGGCGAGATCTGGCATCAAGGTAACACTTTGTCTTTCTACCCAGACTATACCCTTGCTGTGCAGGCTGCCCGCCGCAAATTCATGCCCGCAAAACGCATTTTGCAAAAACACGAAGTATCCTACTCTTTAGCCTACCCGGCCAAGTTGTGGGTCAGACAGGGATCTAAAACCCTGGTATTCCCGGATCCAAAAGGAGCCCTCGCCTTTGCCAAACAGTTGGACCGTTCTCATCACACCACTCCAGCTAGCTCTCAAGACCCAGTTGAAGCCAATATGAGTGACAATGACTGAAATGTATCCTTTAATTCCTCCTGGCCCCGCATCTTCCTGTACAAGACTGTAGAACACAATGTTGGTCCCTTTTTTATGGCTGCACCCTGACTGTCTAATTGTCTGTTTTTCACCACTGCATCTATTCACTGGGCTTACTGGATATTCCCTGGATGTATTGCATTAACTTCCTTTGTTGTCTGCTGATAGTTTTGGCTTGGCCACCCTGCCTTTTCTGGCAGGGGAGTATGCTGGGCGCTGCCATGCCCCCACGGGATGATTCCCACCTCTATTGCTGACTTTTCCCCTCCCAGTTAGGGTTCCCTGGGGTTGGTGTGGGTGGCTGCTCGACCGGTTTGGGGGGTTGGTGTGGGTGGTGGGTGGATGAGCTTTGGTTTATTGTGTCCTCCTTTAGAGGCACTGTTGTGGTTTATTGTCCTTCTTCTGATTTCACATTGCAGGATATATGCTTCCACTCCTCATGCGGTGGGGTGGGTTTGTTTGGGTGGGGGTGGTGGGTTCTTTGGGTCGCCTTGTCCTTTTTTGAGGCGTTATTCTTTATATGTTCTTATTCATTGTATTTTTTCAGTATGCATCGCATCACATCATTGCTGCGTCCGATCACTGCACTGCGTTTGTATAATGCACCTCACCCCCCCTTCGACTGGTACCTTCTGAGCTGTCACTGCCTGCCTTCCCTCTATCGCATCCTTGTTATTCCCCCTGTTGCTACACCTTCCTTCCTTGCAGGTACTTGCTGGCTCCATTTCAAGCTCCGTGCGGCTGCCACGCCTACCTACTATTCAAATATGCTTTCCCCGCCACAAACATCAGCTGCTGGCCACAGATCATATTCGCTGCCCTGCGTTCCATACTTCTTTGCTCTTACACATTATGACTGACACCATATGCTGGACCTGGAATATTCGTGGCCTTAATGACCACCGCAAAACCCGGCTTATTCATTCACACCTAATCCGGCACAAAAGTTGATATCTGCCTTTTACAGGAGACTCACCTGCTGCCTGCGACTTCTCTGGTCTCCAGTCGCGCCACTGGGGTGAATCGCACTCCTCTTTCTATTCCACCTATTCCCGAGGAGTGTCCATTTTAATACGCAGGGGGCTCCCATGGCACACAAATCAAGTACTCACCGACCCTGAGGGACGGTATGTTATTGTACATGGCTCCCTACTTTCCCAACCAATGACGATCGCTGCTGTATACGGTCCTAACTCGGACGACCCTGATTTTTTCACTAATGTATTGCGCTTAATCTCGTCTTTGGGCCCTGCAGCACTCCTCTGGGGGGGGACTTTAACGTTACACTTTCTGCTGTCCTGGACCACTCTGGCCCCTACTCTTCACAACCGCGCGCTGCGACTCTCCTGCAGTCCATACTAGTCGACAACTCATGCATGGCGTCCCATGTGGCGCGAGGCCCGCGAGGGAACTTGCGTCTCCGGTGCCCTGGGCTGCTGGTCCCGTATTGATCTCTGGATCACCTCTCCTGACGTCCTCACCTGGCTAACTTCCGCTACCAACATGGCACGCACTTTCTCTGACCATGCGCCAGTCCAGCTCTGTCTTCGCTTTCCTAACTTCCTACAGAGGGCCTTCACCTGGCGGCTTTCCCCAAACGCTCTCCGCGACTCCGTCTTTTGTGACGGGATCCAAACCGCGATCTCTAACTATTTTGATTTGAATGTCCGCTCTATAGATTCGCCCTCCACCCTGTGGGAAGGATTTAAGACTGATTCGCGGTGAGTGTATTTCCAAACAATCTGGAGTCCTTCGCTCCATCCGCACCACTTTAGAAAAACTAGAACTGGAGATCAAGGCTTTGGACTCTGCCCATGCAATCCACCCCGACTCCGAAACTCTTGCTCGCCTGCCCGAAAATCATTCTGAATTTGCTGAGGAGGCCGATAGGGAACTCTCCTTCCTAGGCAGAGAGGCCCGGGCGCGCCGCTTCGGCGAGGGCGATCGGTCTAGCAAGACTCTGGCCAACCTCCTTCGTCCCCCCCGTGCTGCATCGTACGTCGCTGCACTTCAGAATGGCGCCCTGCTAGAACTACCTCCCCTGAGGAAATTAAGTCGCTTTATGGATTATTACACGCATCTCTACACAGCGGGCTCTACACCTTCGCGTGAGGACTTCAACCAATATTTTGATACTATCTCACTTGTTTGGCTCGAAGACTATCATCGTAAATTTCTCGGCGAGCCCTTTTCTAAAGAAGAAATACTCGCTGCCATTAATAGTTTGCCCAGTGACAAGGCCCCCGGCTCAGACAGCCTCCCTGCTTCGTTTTGTAAGACATTTGCCCCGCTCCTGGTGCCGCACCTGGCTACCATGTATATTGACTCCTTCGATAATGGCCTCCTCCCGCCATCGCTCCGTGAGGCGATGATTACACTTCTTCTTAAACCGGACAAACCTCCTGATTGCCGCGATTCTTACCGCCCCCTTTCTCTAATCAATATGGACAATAACATTTTCGCAAAGTTGATAGCCTCCCGTCTTCTCCTCCTTATGACCCTCATCGCCATTCCCGACCAGTCCGGTTTCCTTCCAGGCCGCGCCACATCCCACAACCTCAGGACTATATTTTCCGTCCTGCATCAGATTAATCCTAGCCTCCCTGCAGTGGCTGCTCTTCTCAATGCCACCAAGGCATTCAACACCTTGGATTGGCCCTTCTTATTCTATCTCCTGCTGCGTCTCGGCTTCAGCAATATCTTTATTCGTAAAATTCTACTTCTCTACACTCGCCCTTCCGTCCGCCTTTGGATCAATGGACAAGTCTCTGACCCTATTTTAATTGAACGTGGTACTCGGCAGGGGTGCCCGCTCTCCCCTATGCTCTTCGCTATTGCGATGGAGCCTCTTGCGGCCAGAATCTGGCAACACCACACTAAGGGCCTCATGTAGGTGGCCTGGCATTTACCACTTCATAAATACCGAATCATACCGATTCGGTATTTATGAAGTGGTAAATGCTATGTAGGTATTTATGCGGTAAAAATTACCGATTCGTAGAACTTCGGTATTTACCGATTCGGTAATGAGGCATACCTTCCCATTGATGGGAAGGTATGCCTCATTACCGATTCGGTAAATACCGATTCGGTAATGGGGGGAGCACATGCAAGGGTGGCAGGGTGTCACATTGACACCCTGTTGCACCCCTGATTCGGCCATGTGTGCACATGTGGCGCACATACATGCCCTAAGGGCATGTATGTCTGCCACATTGCACACTTAAACGTGCACAAAAATGCTTTTTTACACCTATTTGTTATTTACCACCAACCTTTAGTTGCTGGTAAATAACGAATCCCCACACCCACCACACACTCCCCCTACATCTCATTTCATGATTCGGTATTTACCGAATCGGTAAATTTAACAAATCGGTAATATTACCGAATCGGTAATTTTACCGATTCGGTAAATACCGAATCATGAAATACTCCCCCTACATCTCAAAAGCCAAAATACCGGTCGGTAACGGTATAATTACCGAAAATCGGCCGTTACCGACCGGTATTTGGCTTCCTACATGAGGCCCTTAGAGAGGTATCGGCTTCTCAGCCTGTGCCCTCCTGGTCTCCATGTATGCGGATGATATTACACTGTATGTCCGCCACCCTCAAGACAATCTCAGTCCTCTTGTTCACGAGATAATACGGTTTGGTGGACTCTCTGGCATACAGGTGAACTGGAGCAAGTCAGTGCTGTTCCCTCTTACTGATGCCACCAAGCCATTCATCCCGGATTCTCCTTTTGAATGGGCCTCCGGCCCCACCCGCTATTCAGGTATCTGGCTGAGCAGGGATCTGGACGATCTCTGGAGGGCCAATTTTGGATGTGCGGTGGACTGGCTCGAGTCCAAAATACCTCATTGGAACTGGCTTCCCCTGTCGCTGGCTGGGTGTATTGCTATCGCCAAGATGGTAGTCCTCCTGAAATTTCTTTATCTCTTTTTGAATATTCCCATACTATTAACTGCCCATTTTTTCCCCAAGATCCATTCCCTGATCATTTCTCTTGCCTGGGCTGGCAAACATCCGAGGATTGCATATGAAGTCCTCACTCTCCCCATGTTGGCTGGGGGCATGGGCGCCCCTAATTTTAAACTATATGCCTTAAGTGCACAGGCCAGCTTTCTACATTTCTGGACCCACCCCTCCCCTTACCAACAGCACGTCGCTGTTGAAGCGGACCTTGATGCCCCCTGGCTGCTGAACACCGCCCTGTTCGCTACGGCCAGTTGCACACGAGCTGAGGTGTCCACGATCGCGCCCATGCGGTGTGGGGTGAGGACCTTGGTATGAACATCTCCCAAGCCGACTGGCTATATTGCTGCAACCAGACGAAGAAATTATCTCCCAACTACCGCCTCCGTCTTATACATTTCAAATACTTGCACAGGTTATACCGTACCCCTGTTCAGCTACATAAATTGGGACTCATTCCTAGTGACAGGTGCTTGCGTTGTTCTGCCCCTGCTGCGGATTTTGCTCCTCTCGCCTGGCTATGCCCAAAGGTGTCGGATTTCTGTCGGGAGGTCTGCGCCGCCCTCTCTGAGATCACCTCCGCACCGGTCCAGCCCGACCCACCGTTATACCTGCTGGGCTTTGTCAAGTTCTGCCCGGATGCCTCTCGTCGTTTAGTCGCAATGCTGCTCGTCCTTGCGCGGCGTAGAGTGTCCATGTGCTGGGGGCGCAAGCCAGCACCTAAGTTCGCCCACTGGCTTGAGGATGCATCAAGATGCCAAACCCTACCTTCTGAATTCTGGGACCTTATGCATACTAGATCCCGCTGCTCGACATATGGGTCCCCCTGGTGACGTACCTTCACACCTGATCACATTCGAGCCAGACTGCCTCTCCCGCACTCCCGCCGTCACTCCGCCCGCGGCAGCCGCCGGTGTTGGTCAGTAGCTCTCTCCTTCCCTATCGTCGTCCCCCGGCCAGACCTGCTTCTCCCTCTGCAGTGATGCCCCCACATATTACAGCTATGTATGGTTCGATGGTGCTTTGCTATGTTGTACAATATAATATTTTTTGTCTGAATGTTTTTCCTACTAATGATGAGCTCCGCAAATGGCTTTATGTGTACGATGCTCTGATTTGATGCAGAAGTGTATTTTGGTAATGCTGAATCTATCAATAAAGGTTTTTGAAAATTAAAAAAAAATAAAAAAAATGTATTAATGAAAGACACAGAGTGGTGACATATATGTATGACTATACATTTACACAATATACAACTATGCAATAAAATGCCCACCCCTGGTCCTGTTTGTAATGCTTCTCCTAAGTATCACTTTGGGCAGAATATAGCAGTTTGCTTACTTCTCTGTTACTGAATGAAGACATCTTATCATGCATGGGGCCCTGTACACTGACTCTCGGTGGACAATATGTGCATCTGCCATGATGCATGGCATTTTAAAGTACACCTTGACTATAAAATCAGGCCCCTGTATAACCTTAGGCCCCCATTCTACATTATTGTGTAATACCGCCTCTGTGTGGCCAGAGAGTCAAGCGAATGGATAAACCAGAGAAGAGGTTTACGTAGATTGATCTGCTTAAGCCCAGTACCAATTAAGACACACAAGGTAGGTTGGGAGCAAAACAAAGTCCACTTTACATCGAAGGTTGCTGCCAAAACTTGCCTGGAGCAATGAACGAACCAGTGCCATTCTAGAAGATCTTGGTCTCTGAGTATAAGATCCTATCACTATGTACATCATCTTGCCAGAGGCACTTAAATTGAGTTATCTCCAGGCATAGTGGTTAGTGGTGGAGAAAGACTACCTACAAACCCTGTATTCAGGCTACTGCAATTACAAATGCTTGATCCAAACATGTTTCCTGCACACAGGCTGCTCTGTGCTACTTTGGTTTCCAATAAAATCCTGGTGTATGTGATATGTTCCAAAAGGTACAAAGCTGTTATTGATGGTAATGAACATTCATTTGGATTTTGTTCAATTTTGTACCCTAGATTATCAAGGCAATCTCACCGCTTGGTGATCCAAGAGTGACTTATAACTTGGAAGAGGGACAGATTCCAGAGACCAACATGCCAGTGCGTTTCTACCTGAAGCCCAACAGAGCCGATGGATCCGCCTCCATCCTGGTGGCCGAGCCTCTTGACTTTGAGACGACCAGATCCTTCACTCTAAGAGTGAGGGCGCAAAATGTTGCCTCCGTTCCACTAGCATCATTCACCACCGTCTACATTAATATAACAGGTAGGCAAAGCTAGTATATCTCGTAATATCCAAGTATATATTCTATCATCTGTACCCCCCATGTCTTCATTTGAGGAATATTGTGCAACTTTCCTGTTTAACATATATAATCCTAAATCATGCGGGTTTAAAAGTACATTGGTAGAAGATCCTAAAGATTCTAATTCAACCAATTATGTTCCATGTTTCTATGTGCAACACAGTACACACGGTGCTCGTTTTAAAGTTTTTCTCCATGACTAACTCTCAAGTGAGGAATTTATCAAATGTATCCTAAATTGAAAGCATGTAAGACATTTAATATATGTTACTTTAGTTAGGACTTCACTTGTAGCATGAACCACAGCTCCGGGAATGATACCAAAGCAGTGGACTTATTCTAACTGGAGCTATATAATGACAAAAAATTTAGTCACATTGGATTGAGCGTGCCATTTTAGACATATTTTGCAATTACTTCCAGACGAGTGACTGGGGCTTACAGATGGTGTGGATTACATCCACCTAGTTAAAAGTATATGCACACCTATTGACATGTGCTCCATCCATGACACCAATGTGTTTTTGTGTGCATTACATAGTATTTTATACTTTTTCCCCCTGAGTTTTTTATTGAGCGAACTTGACCCGAAGGCATCAGGTATCAGATTGCTTTGCATGAGCACCAGTTGCGTTACACAAGGACACATTCATTTCTGTTAGGCACAGGGAGATTAAATGGTTTGCCCAGAATCACAGGATGTGGAGCGTCATTGCCGAGACTCGAACCCGCTTCCCGAGATTTGAGATCAACCGCCCTGGCTGTTAGGCTCCATCCCCTCTTGTCCATACCTGTAGAGGGGGCTTGTTAAGGTAGATGTAACAGAAGTGGAATCATGTTCTTTAAGAAGGGATGCATCAGGCGGGAAGGGGACGTATGTGAGATGTGGGTTTTGAATTAAGTAGATGTGGGGTGGATTAGATGCCTCTGTGAATATGTTTAACTGTCATAACACTGACAACGCGATGATTCCTTTGTATTTGAAGTGTGATGCAGCGCCATTTTGAGTGAAGTGAAAATGCTAACACTGCACGCTTTTGTTCACTCTGCAGGTTCAGATATCTAGGGTGATGCGTTTCTAACCAATACACCGCAGTTTTGTATTGTCTTCTTCGCAGCAGCTTCAGTGTTGATACTTCTTTCAGACTTGGTATAATGTGAAAGAACTTCCTTGCAGCAACAGTCAGATTGGTTGTGATGTTGCGGTGCTTTTAATGGGCCTACAGTTGATTTTGGGAAGCATTGGAGAAGCAACTCCCTCCCCCTTCAGCATTATCGACAGGACCAGGGCTTGGCTCATAGTTATGAACTTGGCCTGGGAAAGGGATGTATTCAGGTTTTGGACACTTGTGACATTGAAGTTTATTATTTTTCCAGCCTAAGGTTTTCTAAACCTTAATATTCTGTTTGATATTAGGTCTTCTAAGCCCTCGATATTTAGTTACTAAGACATTGCCTCCACTTAATTGTGGAAATGGCAGGAAGGACTTCAAGTTTGGTATTGTTTTTTAGGAGGTCACACTGCAGTCGACTAGCAAACCACTCACTGAGGATCCAGCTGCCACTTTTTGAATCTCCATATTTCTAACACCACACAGTGGAATGATAGAGCGCACCATAGTGTTAAAGACGTGTCGTGTTGGTGTAAAGCACAGTATGTCCAGCCTGAAAACCACAACTACTACACTCATTCAGACCTAATTTCTAGCTGCTACCTCAAATCAACCCCACCAAGACTGAATACCTCCTACTCACCAACAACGATGAACAACAAATAATCCAAACTTTACTCACTGACAAGAACCTGGATGGCTTCAAACTCTATCAACTAGCACCAGATCATTATGATTCATGCTGGACACCCGTCTCATTTTCAAGGATCACATCGCCAAGAAGACCAGGCTTAGTACCAGCTCCCCTGAAAGCGACACCCTGATCCATTATCTCCAGACACCACATTGACCCCTTGAACGTTTTCCTAAATGCCCAACATGATTCATCAGAGGCCTGAAAAGATTTGACCATAGCACCTCTTCCTTATTGGAACTCTAATGGCCCTTCCTGCATGCAAGCATCAACTTCAAAGCTAGGTGCATAGCCTGCAAGGACACCAGGAATGGTGCCCCTGCATATCAGACCAAAAAACTAACCATGTCTGTCTGATCAAGATACACACAAGGCCAGGACACTACTAGACTAGTGGCAAAGAAATGCAATACAGAAAGAAACAAGGCATATGCCTTCTTCAGTTACTCAACCAGGATGTAGAACAAAATCTTGGGATGATCAGAGCTGCCCCAACCCTCCCCAGTTCAGAAAAGAACTGAAGACTCACCTCTGCAGAGAACATTTCATCTCAACACATTAAAAACTTCTCATCCTTTCCTGATTTCAGTAGCCCCTGGTTGTAATGCGTAAGAATGAGTTCCACAAAATGAATTAATTGTATTTCCAAAGTTTTATTCTTGAACTTAACCGAGAGCAGTGATCATGTTTGGCTCCCTGAGGCACCTGCCTCCCTGTCCATGCAACTCTTTTTTATCATTCAGTCCTTTACGGTATATGCAACCGGTTTAGTATTGTTGACATGAACGCGGTTGTATAAACACACCCCTGCCCTGGACTCCTGGATACCAGATTATGATCCTGGTCACCGGGACTGCACAATGCTCCATTGCTCCTTGCTAGCTTCGTACTTTGTCAATTCTCACAGACTTACCTGAATACATACATACAGTAGACAGTGGAAAGCAATTCAAATCGGGTAATCATGAAGGTAGTCCAGTCCAAGTCAGTGGTGGCATATGCACACACAGGGAAAAGGATTGCTCCCAAAACAAAGTAGCCATATTGAAACTCTATGCTCTCCCTGCACTTGGCAGTAACACAGTGCACGAGCACCTATGCACAGTCTAGCGGGAACACACCTGTTCTGTTTTTCCAGATAATTTTGTTTTATATCCATAAGCTGTACATCGATTGTTAAGTAGAGCCGTAGTTAGGTGGTGGGTTAACAGCTGCACTCTACCCTGCACCACTCCACTTTACCCTGCACTACTCTATGATATGCCACTGCTCTCTGCACCACTCTACTCCGCACCACTCTACTCTGCGCCACTGTACTCTACACCACTGCAATCTACTCTGCACCACTCAGCTCTTCGCCACTCTACAACACTCTACAGCGCTACACTCTGCATCACTCCACACCACTTCACTCCATGCCATTGCACTTTACACCACTCTACACCATGCCATTCTACTCTAGATGTCTGCACTGTACTCTGCACCACTCCAATTTACCCTCCACTGCTCTATGCAATGCCACTTCACTCTACTCTGAAACAATCTACTCTATGCCACTGCACTCTACTCTGCACAACTCTACTCTACGACACTCCATACCACTCTACTCTACATCCCTACACTCTACACCAATGTACTCTACACCACTTTACTTAGAACCAGTGCACTGTGTGCCATTGCACTGTACCCCACTGCATACTACTCTGCACCACTCAACTCTACACCACTCTACTGCATTCTACACCAAGGCACTTTATGCCACTACACTCTACATCACTCCATGCCACTCTGATCTATTGTGCACCACTGGACTCCACACCACTCTACTCTACAGTACTGCAATCTATTCCGCCCTATGCTACACCTCTGCACTCTATCCTACACCACTATCCACTCTACCCTGCGCCACTCAACTTCACTGTACTCCGCAACAATCTACTCTACGCCACTACACTCTACTCTGCACCATTCTACTCTCCACCACTTTACTTAAAACCAATGTACTCTACACCACTGCACCACTGTACTTTATGCCACCTCCCTCTAGGCCACTCTACTCCACTCTATAATGCTCTACTCCATTAACCTCTACTCCACTCTACAACATTACTACTCTCTACAACACTTTACACAACGTCTTCTATCCCACTCCTTTCCACTCTTCCACTCTATTTTATGAGACACTACTCGACTCTATGCCACTCGACTCTACGCCACTCAACTCTAAAACACTCTACACCACTCCACTCTATGCCACTCCACTCTACTCTGCAACAATCTACTCTAAGCCACTGCACTCTACCCTGCACCACTCTACTCTAAGCCACTGCACTCCACGCCAATGCACTTAACACCACTTTACTTAAAACCAATGCACTAGTGCCAATCTACTCTGCACCACTGTACTTTATGCCACTTCCCTCTAGGCCACTTTACCACACTCCACTCTACAAAACTCCATTCTATAATGCTCTACTCTATTAAACTCTACTCCACTCTACACCACTACTGCTCTCTACACAACTCCCTCTATCCCACTCCATTCCACTCGTCCACTCTATACTACGGGGCACTACTCCACTCTAAGTAACTCCACTCTATGCCACTCTACTCTAGGCCACTTCACTCTACAACACTCTACTCCACTCCACTATTTCACTCCATTTCACTCCGCTCTATGCCACTGCAGAACACTCTGCTCCACTCTGCCATTCCACTCTCCTACAATACTCCACTCTACGGCACTCAATTAAATTTTACACCCCTCCATTCTGACACTCTACTCCCTCCACAACACTCTACTCCACTCCATGCACTCCATAACACTCCACTGTAGTCCACTTTACGACACTCCACTCCATGCCACTCTCCTTTACCCCACTAACGTTTAGCCATGCTGAACAGCAGCCTTCCTGGTGTACAGCATGGCTAAAACATATTGGCAAAGCCAATTGTACTGGTATAGGTGAAACCTATTGGCTTTGCTAATGCTTGTTTACCTTTGAAGTTTGCTTTTTTTAGCTTTATTTTGTGGTTCCTTATAGACGATTGGACGTTTTATAGTTCAGCATATATGATAACTTTCCATATTGGAATTGTAGAATTGCAGCATGCTCGAGCCCTGTGCAAGAAAGCCTTCATTACTTGTATTGTAAACAAAGATCCCTTATATTCTGCCCTCTCTTCACCAACTTAAGGTTCAAGTGTGTCTGATTGTCCCCTGATTTACATTCAATAGTTTGTGATATTTCCACTATGTTCTCCTATGGACAGTTCCACAAGTTGTGAAAACCTGATCTGTCGTGCCCACATAGGTACCACCAATGTCACAATCATGTCTGATTTGTGTGCCTTTCTGGTTATTTGGTATGCAAGTAGAGTTTATGGAGAAGCATATGCTGAGGGCTTGTACTGGCATATCACCATTTGAACTTCTATGGGTAAATGAATGTCCAACATTGTCATTTTCGTTTTTCCTTGTGGCAAACAAATCTATGTTTGAAAATACCCCCCCCCCCCCCCCCCCCACACACACACACATGACATTTTTGTACAAGAGCTGCATTGAGTTCCTGTTCATGGTAGTCGAGAATGTGATGTATTGTTGCATGCATATACCACCTTATTCCCTGGCTTTGGGACATGCACTACTGTGATCATAACTAAACTCACCAGCATCAATGCCATGTCTCATTCGCCTCTTTGGGCACATGTTCCTCCCTGTTTTAGAAGATAGAACATTTTGCTTATGTTATGTGTCCTGATTTGTACCTTCTCTGAATGTTGGTCTGAAATAATGCTAGCCACTCTGTTTTAATGTGATTGTCTGTCTTTGGTCTCTTTTGTGGTGCACCTTCTCAGTGTTGTCATTTCTTACATCCGGGCTCCATATCCTGTTAGGGAAGCTCCCGGTTGATAAATTTGCATATTGCATTATTGCAATGACTTTTACCATTTATCTTCTTTTAATACATCTGCATCGTCCCAATTGCCCTCTATCTGTGGCCATTGTCAGTATAGTGACTCGTGAAGGCCTCTTGTGCATTATCTAGTGTGTGGTACTACACCAATGCATGGAGCCATCCTTTCATCGCTGGAGTCACTGTCAAAGACTGTTAGTGTGCGGCAAAGAGGAGTTTTCTTTCTAATACCCTGTCTGTCTAAAAGTCTACTTTGAAAGCACAAGCATTCGCCTTCAGGGAAGGTCTCTTGATGCTGTTCACAGTCCAGAGGGTGTCCGGCTAACTACCGGCTGAATGCATGCCCTATGCATTGAACAGTCTGTTTATTTTTAAGCATAAAGCATAGAACCATGAACTTTAAAGCACCTTCCACCCCCACTTATCCCATCAACAATTAGGCACGGACACAACAGAGCGGTAGAGCAGGGATTGACTCATGGTGCATGATTTTGAATATATTTCTGCCACAGAAGGGTGGGAGGAATGGGAGAGCCTTTGCATAAAAAAAGCTCTCATCCTAACCACAGGCAACTAAAATGTATCCATGAGCATGGCCGAAATATGATCGCAGTTTCTCAAGTTAGACTCGTATAGCAGCATACTGAATCTATTGTGGCCTGGCAATGGCCCCAGATAGACCGCATTGTAGAAGTCCAAGCGGGAGTGGACCGTCGCGCTAACCAACATGACTCCAGGAAAGTGGAAAACCTATCAAGCAAACAAACAAGCCTTTGACACCCCAGCTGTTTGAGAAGTTGGCAATAGTGTGCATCACTAAAACCTTCTAACTTCCTCGCTGTTCCAGTAGAAAGAGTGTTCAGGGCCCCAGGGGTAAAGACCAAAAGATGGAATCCCAACTTTTAGAAGCCTTCTTAAAGACCATAATTTCTGACTTCGAAGGATTCAGCGTCAAACAACTTGTGGTCATCTACCAATGCACCAACCCCACTATGGTAGGGAATATCAGTGCCTGTACACCCTTCTACCCCTAGATGTTACACAGTATGTCGGTGCTTGTCAAATGAAAGACCCACTCCATGGCACCCCATTCGCCCATCATGTGTACAGCACAAGCAGTCGTTTATTTATAAAGTAGTATGATTTTGGAGGGTGGGTAAATATTTAAAGAGTATCGTGTACGTAATGCACACCTTAAAGAATTGTTCAATCATTTATACTTTTTGTGTTTAGTTTGACCTGGATTCACCTTCATAGCAAATGATCTGCAAACATACACGTTTTGCAGATATTTCATGATTGTCGTCAGTGCTTGTGAGGTTTCCTAGTCTAAGGGAGCAATGGTACCACCTGAGAGAAGCGTAAACCTCTGGTACACTAAATTCTGCGTCTAATGAAAAGTGTATATTAACCACAGCTGATTACAGAAACTCCCAGAAAACCAAAGAAAGGCGGGGTAGCGAACCAGCTTCCAGTCCTGGAATGGAGCGGAGGGGGGAGGGGGGGTTGTGTGCAAGCAAACACAGTATCACAGCCCTGGAAGCCGGTAACTAGGTATCTGGACATGTACAGAACAGTTGTTTCCCCTTGTGATCAGCTCAAAACTCTGAAAAGACATCACCAAAACAAGAGAAGAAGTGCGGTGCCAGAGAGAAGGGTCCCAAAGAGCATGAAATGTGGGCCAAACTACCAGGAAGTCGCGCACACCCCACACCTCGTTGCCTGTCATCCATCCTCTCCTGCACACAAGGTGAGACTTGGCATTAAGTGCCAAATGCACCTGGTGGCGCAGCTCGATCTGGACCACAGGAAGAAAAGGACACAGTGAGTCACACAGCCTATGATGTGGCTTCACACATAAATTAAATTAATTTAATGACAACCACTAACAAACCACTTACTAGGCTGGGAGTACACAGTATCATTGCAGGGAAGGTCGGTGCAGCCGGTGCTACGTTGAAGGGCATTGTTGCCAGTATCTTCACTGGACCACCAAGGATGGCCACAAGATGCTTTAGATTGCAACAAGTGGCCTCGGGTATTCCATTGTTGCGAGGAGACAGGGAGCACACCAGCGGCAAAACACTGTGCTGCCGGGGGTTTCAAAATGTTAGCACCAGAGTTGGTTGCAGAAAACCGAAACCAGCATAAGTGCTGTTCCTCTGGAGTGTAACAGAGCTCTTCTGAAAATTGTATCATTTCCAAGATAAAAGAAATCTCTCTAGGACAGGACAGCAACAGAGGCAAAAATTGGATTTATCCAAAAAGTGCTGAAAGTATGAATGTTAGTGCAATTAACGACCGTATTCGTAGTGTACTGATGAAAGACTAGTGAGATATTGTCTTAAATGACGTTCCTTGAAAAATAATTCCAAACCTTGATGTGAATCACCTGTAGGGTTCAGGTGCTTTGTTAGCCAGTGGACTGTCTTCCGGATGTTGTCACGCTCAGTGCTAAAGTTCATGGGCCTACCTTCAGGGGGTCTTGCGTCTTTTTTTAGAATTCATCAGATTGTGAAGCTGTTTAAAGAGAGATTCTCCATATTTGAGGAGAGGGTTGACCTAAGGAGCAGAGACCCCCCTGAGTCGGTGGGAGGTGATTTGCATGTTCTTTATTCTCCAGTTATCAAAAACATCAAGAAAGGGCACAGAGATAAGGGTTTCAGTGTACCTTTTTCAAATTACTTGAGATAATGTGGACTCTCTCTGGCTAAGGACATCCTTCAAACCACATTAATTTACAGAGACAGTAAAACAATGAAATATACCCAGCTTGAGGGAATTTACAAAGTGCCTCGTTTATGGCTTAACTACGACATTAAGTCAATAAAAATTGTGTGAAGTCTAGCATATATTGTAAAAAGTGCATACGTTTGCCCTCTAGATAAACGAATCCGTGGGTGGATTTCAAACTTCATCTAAAGAGTGAATGATTCAGGTATTTAATTCCCGTAGGTATCTCAACTGCATTTTTGAAGAAAGCTACTCCAGCCCATAGAAAGCAGGATGCTGGCTGAGAAGGAAGCTTGTATTTCTTTTGTTATTCATCTCCTACACCCGTTCCGATGAACACTTAGACCTGTGACCACTGCATGCTTTTCACAAGAACTAATAGCATGTCTCCCGGCATTTTCTGGTACTCTTGTTTCAGTCTCCGACATTGCCCTGTGTGAGTGTGCTCATGTGATCTGTCTTTACAGATGTGAACGACAATGTTCCATTCTTTACCTCCTCCACCTATGAAGTCACCGTACCGGAAGGGGCGGAGATCGGCACGCCGGTGGCCCAGGTGCTAGCCACTGACTTGGACTCTGGTCTGCATGGCGAGGTTTGTTGCTATTCTCTAGTTGTTAAGTTCTCATTTAGGCATCAGTTATTATGTTTGTCTTCTTTCTCATTTGGATGTTTGTATTATATCTATGCTGTTGTTGAACTACAAGCTCCAAGCTGGAGTGTCTGGCTGTAGAGTGACTAAACAAACGAAGAGCAAAGGGCAGGCACAGTGTGTGGTTTGAATGTGGAAAGATACATTTACTGGTGGTAAAAGGATCCACATCAAAGTTTGGGGAGAGGTGAAATACAGGAAGCGTTCATGTAAACATGATCACAGTATTTTTTTTTCCATTTATAAAAAGATGGTCAGTTTTGTGATGAAGTTATTGCAGCTTGCAAGTTAAAATGAGTACCTTTGAAATGGACTATGCTGTGAAACGGTCTTCCTGTTGCTTAAAAAAGCCTTTTGTCTCAAAATGATGGTTCTGTACTTTCAGGTGCACTATGTCCTTCTCAAAGACGCCAGTGGGGACTACCAGTTCTTCAGCATTGACGCACAGACAGGAGTCCTCTCCACCAAGTCTTCTTTCGATCGAGAGAAGAAAGGCTCTTACTTGATCGAAGTTCAGTCTCAGGACTCCTCAGAGTCCGCGCGCCCTGGGATGCACGGCCAGCCCAACACAGGTAAACAGACCAGGGCCAGCCCAACACAGGTAAACAGGCCAGGGCCAGCCCAACACAGGTAAACAGACCAGGGCCAGCCCAACACAGGTAAACAGGCCAGGGCCAGCCCAACACAGGTAAACAGACCAGGGCCAGCCCAACACAGGTACACAGACCAGGGCCAGCCCAACACAGGTACACAGACCAGGGCCAGCCCAACACAGGTAAACAGGCCAGGGCCAGCCCAACACAGGTAAACAGACCAGGGCCAGCCCAACACAGGTAAACAGACCAGGGCCAGCCCAACACAGGTAAACAGACCAGGGCCAGCCCAACACAGGTAAACAGGCCAGGGCCAGCCCAACACAGGTAAACAGACCAGGGCCAGCCCAACACAGGTAAACAGACCAGGGCCAGCCCAACACAGGTAAACAGACCAGGGCCAGCCCAACACAGGTAAACAGGCCAGGGCCAGCCCAACACAGGTAAACAGGCCAGGGCCAGCCCAACACAGGTAAACAGACCAGGGCCAGCCCAACACAGGTAAACAGACCAGGGCCAGCCCAACACAGGTAAACAGGCCAGGGCCAGCCCAACACAGGTAAACAGGCCAGGGCCAGCCCAACACAGGTAAACAGGCCAGGGCCAGCCCAACACAGGTAAACAGGCCAGGGCCAGCCCAACACCGGTAAACAGGCCAGGGCCAGCCCAACACAGGTAAATAGACCAGGGCCAGCCCAACACAGGTAAACAGGCCAGGGCCAGCCCAACACAGGTAAACAGACCAGGGCCAGCCCAACACAGGTGAACAGACCCAATGTACCTGCAGCAAGACGCGCGGAGAGATAACTTAGACAAAGACAGGCATACATCAAATTTCCTCTGTTTCAGAACACACTTCTATTGTTTTTCATTTTTTTAAGCAGTCTTTTTATTGGCATATTTAATATAAGATACAATAAAACGTTGAAAGCATTGTGTTCACCAAAAGCCTCCTTCCCACCTCCACACAACCCTTATGCATCAATAACTGTAATTCCACATGCATAACAAGTATACCTGGGACCTCAATCAATTGGTGAGGCATATTCTGGTACATTACACATGGATGTCGTCTCTGCCTCTCACCCCCATTACTTCTGTTGGCATCCCAGGGTCTCAAATACAGACCTTTTCAGTGTACAACACAGATCTGTGTTCACTCTCCACCCAGCTCCAGAGGAGAGAGTGGGCTGTTGCATCACTGAACAATGTCCCTTTTATCAATGGCAAGGCAACCAGCAGTACCTTTTCCACATGCGTAAAACGTTCCTCGTCCACTGTATTCAATAGTGCCATCACTAACACGTTAATTCAATTGGTCGGGTCAGTGCTGCTTCCAGTGCCTCCTGTTTACCATCCCAAAAGGGGCAAATCACCCTACAACTCCACGCAGTTTGCAGGAAGTTCCTCCTCTACAGTACTACATCAGACACAGTTTCAGCTAACTCTTCTATTAACCCGACATAATCAACCGGGGCAGTTGTCAGGTGTATTCAATGTCAGTAATTAGATTGAATCAGGTAGAATCACGCCAATACAGCCTCATGCTGAACCATCAGCGCCATTATCCATTCAAAGTCATCCAGCTTACCTAGGTTGTGTTCTCATTTCACCCGCAATTCGGTGAAGTGTCAGGGCTATTGATGGCCAATGTTAATATAGTATAGAAACCTGACCACACTAGAGCAAGCCTGACATAGTCAATTTTACCTCCCAGGGGTTCATGATGCAGCTGTAGATACCTAAAGAATTGGGACCATCCTAGGTTCATGTTGCAGGTTGTCAAACGCTTTCAACATACCAAGTGCAAGCATGTTAACCAATGTTGTTATAAGCAATGCATTAAATGCCCAAAACCTCTCCAGGTGTGATCCTGAGGGGTTGTTACTGCACCACAGTGGAGTCTATCCAATGAGTTTCTCATCCCGTTTAATTCGCTTAAGCAATGTTCCCCACACAGCCAAGGCTGTCCTTATGGTAGGCGACACATTCAGTGGTAATTTCCCCCCTGTAGATATAATGCAGAAGGGGTTCTCCCTCATGACCCACCAGTTGAGTTAATATACCGAGCCATCGGTGGAGCCATATATCACATCGTCCCGGTTCAAGAGATGTGATGGTCTGTAATAAGACGCTGTATCTACTATTGCCAGCCCTCTATCATATGTTGATTTACAACATGTGCTAAAGGCCGCTCAGTGGGAGCTACCATCCCCTACAAATGCATTCAACACTTTAGAGTACGATTTAGTTGTAGCACCTGGTATGTAGAATGGGTAATTGTGCGGTACGGATCTATTCGTAGGAAGGATAACCATCTTAATCAATCCCACTCGTTGAGCAATGACAGCGGCAGCGTGGAGCACAATTGGGCGTCTTTGCGATTGTCATTAGTTAAAGGTATGCTATTGGCTGACCTGGCTTGTGTGAGATTGTATCGAAGTTGTATCCCCAAATTGCGGAACCTTGTGTGCGTGACAATCAGCTTAACTGGCCTGCTCATTCTCCCGTCTGGTTCACACGACCAACTGGAACTAGTCTTGTCTTGCCCCAGTTAATCCTCAAACCCAAGAATTTCCCAAATGTGTCTAATGTCGCCTTGATTATTGATCTAGAAGTCTCAGTCTGACCCACATCAAGTAGGAGATCCTTAGAATAAACCTAGCCCTGTCCTCGCAGTTATCAGACTATCTGACGCCAGTGATTCGACTGTCACGCCTGATAAAGTGCACCAGGGGCTCCACTGCCAGGGTGAACAGCAGAGTTGACAATGAACATGCCTGCCTCATGCCTCTAAGTTTGAAAAGTGTGGAAAGGTTCCCCCCTAGTTTTGCCCTGACTTTTTCCTGGTACTAGAAGTGTTTTATTCATGACAAAAGAGGGTCCCAAAACGAAGGTATCCCGGGGGGAGAACACATAATGCCATGAAAGGTTATAAAAGGACTCGATGAGCTTTATGGTTAAGGAACCCTAAATCCTAATGGCCAGCGCTATTGCATTATATACATTTCCTATGTTACATCTGGCTGACCGATGCGGCATGAAGCCACTTTGGCCAATGTACACCGAGTGATCAATCACATTATGAGTACTGCGGTTAATGTCTTGGTCTTAGTATTAATTATGGATACAAGGTGCATAGGTTTGCTGGCTCATCATCTCTTCAAGGTCCATATGGAGATGCCCCTTGCTTTGGGCATCAGAATACAAGACTAGCAATGGTTGGGCCAGTACGTCTGATTGGCGTCTGCATTGGGAGTCCGCCTGGGCCAGGGGACTTACCTGTTGATTACTGAGATGGCCTCAGTGATTTCCGCAGTGGTAATGGGTTCTTACAGCGCGTTCCACTACTCTAATGTGAGTCGTGAACATTAAAAAGAGGCTATGCAGTTGCACAGGCTGTCAGATTGAGAAGGTGAAGAATCTGATTAAAGGGATTAATAGTATTGTTCATTCGGGGAGAGGAGTTGGCCTAACAGCTAGGGTGGTCGACCTAAAATCTGGGGAACCGGGTTCGAGTCTCAGCAAGGACGCGCAACATCCTGTGATTCTGGGAAAATCACTTAATCTCCCCGTGCCTAACAAAAATGAATGTGTCCTCATGTAACGCAACTGGTGCTCGTGTAGAGCTCTCTGATACCCGATACTGTCTGGTCAAGTTTGCGCTATATAACACTCCGTAAAAACAAAAACAAAATGTCATCTGCCATAGCCCTGGGAGATTTGAGGAGCGCACCACTCGCATCTTCAGTCTGTGTAATGTGTCTGTTCCCCTCTTATCTCTGACTTATCCGGTGTAGTAGTTTACCAGTTTTATTACCGTGCTCATAGAAATGGCCCTGCAGATGTGGCTTCATCTAACTGTGTTTGTTTAAATTCAAGTGCAGCTCCAGTAGGCCTACTTAAGGAAGCGTCAGACTTGTCTCTTCTGTATTCACACTTGGCTATTTGTACTTCATGTTCCAGGGCAGCTGTTCTCTGCCGCCGCTCCCCTTGGTCCTTTTGTGAAATTTAGATTTAATGCCACCCCAGATCACTGCCCTGTAGTCTCCCCACCATTCAACTGAGCTGTGTTTAACCGAAGGTATTGTGCTGAGTTATCTCTGAGAGTATCCTGAAAGTCTTTTTTATTCAACCACCATGTACTTAGCTTCCATGGCGAGTAAGACCTCGGTTTGTTGCATTGTATGTGGATCACCATGGGTGTTTTATCTGAGAGCCCTGGCGCGTGAATGGCTACACTCATTACTGGGCAGAGGGGAGCAAGATTCAGGAGAAAGGCTTATGCACCCCTGAAACAAAAGGCAGAACCTCCTGATGAGCGATTAAAATGGCAAAAAAACATTGCATAGTCCTATCGCTGTTGCAAAGGCCTCTATTTGATATGACAAGAGCATAACCAACAGTGGGGGCCCGCCCAATCCAGTTCAGCATTCATGAGACCATATAAGTGGCCACCTTTTATCATCAGTCCCACTGGGGCGGAAAGCAGGACTGTGCTGAGGTGACATAGAAGTGCTTGAGAGAGTGGGAGTGGTGCAAAGTTGGAGCATAATGCGACAAGGGAGCCATATAGGGGGCCTACTACCCATACATATCACCACAGTTTATCAGTTTTAACCGACAGATCAATAGGGGTAAGTGGGTGTTAACCAAATATTGCCAATCCGCCAGTACCTGTACGGAAGCCGGCATGGTAGGCTCTGCTGAAGGCCATTAAGATTACTTGAGAGGCACTTAAGTGGTTCATCAGCTTTATAGGGATGCGCTGTGGCGTGTAGTATGAAGTGGATTAAGGTTAGGTTAACTCTGTCTGTTTGGCTAATGAACACATAACATTGAGGTATATCCCCATCCACGCCGCCCCATACCTCGCTTGGTGGAGTACCTGTCAAATTATTACTAGGACAAATGCTTCTTATCAGCATATCCCTGTCACCTAAAGTATCCCAAGTAAAGAAAACATTTGTAACACAAAGTCAACTGACTAACAAATAATCCAATAAAACAGATGGTTCACATTTCACAACATAATGGCAATGAACAACTAACAGAGAAAGCTTATTGTGAAGTATACTGAAGGAAGGAGTCGCTCTTTCATGTAATATTGTGTTTATTGTCCTTTGTACCATATCCTAAGTCACAACCAGTGTAGGGCTGGTCAAAGGATATTATAGAGCAGGAGCCATAGAGTCCAAATCTAAGCCAGCTTCAGAGTAATATCCATTTCAGCTCACATGTGAGAATAGAGTACTTCACCTCTTTCTGTGCATATGGGCAATCTCTCTCATGAGTGTTCTGGTTCTGTGGGTTCCTCACATGCAGTGCCATTATTAGGCACGTGTCCAGTCCCTAGGTCTCCTTTTTCATGTCATCGACGAAGTCTGAGTCTTCGTCCTCAGTTTGTTCTACAATATGGTAGTTAAGAAAACACGATCCCTATGCTATGGCACAATGGTACAACACTTATGGATCTAACACTCATTAATATGAAAAGGCATCAAATGTTCATTACATTTATTTTTTAAAAAGTATACATGAAATTCATAAAATCAATAGTACATTTACATAAACTTAAAAACACAAAAAATAACCTATACAGATTTTCACATTGATATAATTCACAACCTGTTATGAGCCCGCATAACAGAAGAAAATGGAAGACAATACACTTTGTCATAAATTACGCATCCTGTCGGGTCTTATATATACGACTGTGGTTGGTGATATGTATGCACCGTTATATCTACTAGCAGTCAACCACAGTTCTCCCTTGGATTGCGTTTTTTAGATGCGTCGACGCGTTTCGATGGTTATTCTTATAATTCCATCTTTATCAAGACAGGTGATAGGCTTCAGGTCCTCTTCTATTGTACAGGGACCTGGTTTATTCACTTCAATATTCCGATTTTTATTCAGTTTTCACTTGTGGGTCCACGTAGTGGAACGCTGTAGGTTTTAATTGTTTTGTGTGGATGTATTTTTTAATTATCCTGACACTGATTCTTATATTGGTAGCCGTGGGTACGTGACACTTCCCCCTCAATACTCCTCACCTTATGGCCGAATCATCAGTTTCATGCAAGGTGACGGAGGTCCGTGTTACTCCTCCCTTAATGTTCGTCACCTTGTGGCCTCAAACAGTCGGCTTCGTACGCGGAAGTGCTTCTCAAGTCGCTTCGGGAAGCGACTTGAGAAGCACTATTGAAGCACTATTGAAGTGAATAAACCAGGTCCCTGTACAATAGAAGAGGACCTGAAGCCTATCACCTGTCTTGATAAAGATGGAATCATAAGAATAACCATCGAAACGCGTCGACGCATCTAAAAAACGCAATCCAAGGGAGAACTGTGGTTGACTGCTAGTAGATATAATGGTGCATACATATCACCAACCACAGTCGTATATATAAGACCCGACAGGATGCGTAATTTATGACAAAGTGTATTGTCTTCCATTTTCTTCTGTTATGCGGGCTCATAACAGGTTGTGAATTATATCAATGTGAAAATCTGTATAGGTTATTTTTTGTGTTTTTAAGTTTATGTAAATGTACTATTGATTTTATTAATTTCATGTATACTTTTTAAAAAATAAATGTAATGAACATTTGATGCCTTTTTATATTAATGAGTGTTAGATCCATAAGTGTTGTACCATTGTGCCATAGCATAGGGATCGTGTTTTCTTAAGTGTGATAAGTACCCCATTCACTTCAAAAGACAAGGGGTCTCTCTCGGTCACTTATACAAAACTACAATATGGTAGGCCACTTCCCACATTTTGCTCCACATGTCGATGTATGCTGGAAAGTGTAAGGGAGGCTTCTCCTCCACACAGTGCCATGCCTGCTCAGGAGACTCGAAAAACAAATCTAGTTTGACTGATATATTACTTTAAGTTTAGCAAGAAATAATACTATGTATTAAATTCCCATAGCTCTCTGCTTTTATTTGACCCAGTCAAATGACTTACATTGTTTTTGAACCACCTCATTTACTCGGGGAATATCAATATGTTAAAGGAGACACATTTTACCTCCCTCCGTATTTTTTTGTGTAATGGACCTAATCTCCATCTCAAAAAGTGAGAAAATGGGTTATTATTGGTTTTGCTGGGGTGCCCAGATGAAGTCTCAGTTCTAGGGTGCTCTTTTAGAACTGTCTGTCTCTAATTAAGGCATTAGAAAATGCTCTGGATGCGTACCCTCCACTCCTTCAGGGAAGCCCAAGGAAATTGTTCCTGCAGGATCAGCCCTCAGCATCCTCGACTCACTGGGTCAATTGTTTTGAGCCAGCAACGAGTCATGTCACCATGGATTTAAGCTCATTCCTAGTGTCTTCAAGCTTTGATATCCATTTCTCATCGTCTATAAACCTCTCTGCTACATTAAGCAAGTCCTGTCTCAGGAGAGTGAAATTAGCACTGACTTACAATATTTTCATTTCAAGGGCTGCTTTCAGATCTTGTATAGCCTGAAGGATAAGAGAAGTTGATGTCTGCTTTTCATGGCCTTGTTCTTTCACCTGCTCCATCAACATTTCTGTTTCCAAGGCATTCGGTTTAAGTATCAATACTTGGGTGCACTTATTGTTAAGGAGTGGGATATTCTTTGTCTTTATTGGAAGTCATCGGCATTGGAGCGCAGTCCCAGGAGTGGTGTTAGCACAAGGAGGAGAATTTCAAATCAGTCAATTTCTCAATAGCATCGTCCGCTAGTATTTACCAATTTAATGATGGCATCTATAGATATTTTGTGCTGTCAATCTTTGGGGTATGTTTGGCTGTGGCCAACCACTTCTCTGTATAAGAGACCTCATTATATATACAGTGCCCCAGCACACAATGGCACTTGTTACTCTATGGGTCAAGGTTATCAAAGTGTGACGCAAAACCTAAGTGAGATTTATGAAGCCACGCAAGGCCACCTTGCATGGACCTGCATGGCTTGATAAATCTAGAGTAACGCAAGGCCGCGCAAAATGCGGCAGGGATGTGTTCCATGGGTGGAGCGTGGGTATTCCTACGCATCCACCCATGAATTTTGTTGCATTCCTAGATTTACCATTAGTGGCAGAACCTGGAATGCGTCAAAATGCTATGCCTTCCCAGGTGAGGTGTATTCTCCTCGTTTTTCCTCTTTCTACGTGTGCTGAATTGTGCAGCACACGTACAAAAAGGAAGATGCCTCTTAGAGGAAGATGGCCCTTCCTGCACAAAAACAATCCTGCCTACAACGCAGGCACCCTTCCACCATGACGCAAGGGTGCCTGTGTTTCTGCTAAGCAGCACTCGGTGCACAAGCGCTAGGAAAGGACAGGAATGCGCCATATAATGATAAATACAGCGCATTCCTGCTCTTTCACGCAGCGCAGCAAGATGGCTTGCTTCATTCCCCTGCGTGAAAGAATAATAAATCTAGCCCTATATCTTTAGCACTAAAGTGTTGGCCTTAGTACGGCAAGTCCATGGGTCAGGGGCCTCCCCAACCACCACTAGATATGGTGCCCTGGGTGAGTCAGGCAACCTGGCCTCAAACAAGTTTCTGTCTGCTTCTGAAGAGTGGGGCTTGGCAGGATGGAAGTCCCCAGTTTGCCTAGTCTCGAATGGATGATAATCTTGTGGCTTTATGGACAGCGGGCAGCGTACTGGCATTCTCTTCCCCAAGTGCATCCGTGTGACCTCAACAGGGCACTAGGCGTCTTGTTATGGAAATATTTAAGTGGTTCAGGTGTGGTGTTTTCAACGGCCCAGGCTGCCTCTTATGCGCCAGCTCCAGAGTAGCCATGATCACAGAAGCACCGATCTCCAAGCCTACTTATCATGTACGGGAAAGACAGGGGCGACTCCAGCCCTCGCCTCTCTTCAAGACCCAGCAGGGTGCACCTCCATGTCTCTGTGCCATCACCTCCCAATCCTAATCTGCCCGATGGACTGCAGTAGCCTCGCTCCCAGCTTCTCTGCCCAGCAGGTGAGCCAATCTTTGGATATGTAGCTAGAGTCGGATTGGTAAAGCGGGCACTCGGGCAATGGCCGAGGGGTCGGTATACGAGTTCCAACTGTGGGCTGCGTTTTTTGGGCAGCCCAGGGGCTGATTTGGGCGGTGTCTGTGTTGTTCGGATGCCGTAGGTGCCTGTGGCCATAGTACCAAGCTATTGTTGTCTTTTTCAGATACAGCCTATGTCCGGGTCTTTATCAGTGACGTAAATGACAACGCGCCCGCATTCCCACAGTCTGTGTATGAGGTCAGCGTGGAGGAAGGCAAGGACGTCGGATACGTGGTTATGACGGTGACAGCGAATGACGAGGACGAAGGTAGGAATGGAAAACGGATTTCAAGTGTTTGATATCATGAATTAGCCCACGTGCCTTGCAGAGCCCTGCTGCTGGCTGTACTGTGGTTGTCTATCTTCTGCGCCATATCCTCCCCCTCTGCAGGATGTGTGTTCCCTATAATCTGGTGCCTCGTGGATAGAGCAGTACTGTGCAGAAATATATGAATAAATAGACCGCCTTTGATCATATTTATTTAATTGTGTTATTTGTTTTATAAAAATAACAATACAAATAATCAACAGCTATTCGTTCACATTGTTGACAAGTCCATTTCGAAAATTATTCCCCGACTTGCAATTTTTTACTAGCCCCTGGCAAGTGATGAAGAATGTACACTGTGCATAAAAGGAGGGGTTTTGGACAGTTCTCACACAAAAAAAGTCAAAAACCTGAGTGAGTTAAATTAAGCAGAATCCAGGAGACAGTTTATGTAGCAGCTGCGTTGGTGACGGTGACATCTGGAGGCCTCAGCCCCAGCCCTGCTTGGCTACATTGCACGTGCCTTTGAAAATCACTTTATCTCCTTCCTTATCTGCCAAATAGAAAACGACATTTACAACCGGAGGCAACTTGGATTGGCGGGATAGTATGAAATAACAATAAACTATTTTTCCTGCATGAGCTGTCAAGTCTTAACAAACTGCCTAAATATAATATGATCAGATTCTGGCCGGAAGAGAATATTAGTTCTAAATGCCCACCTCACACTGACCACTAAATCGGTCCTGTTAGGATCAATCAGCTGCAAATCATCAATGACGGCCCTTGGCTTGGGTTTTTGCAGATGAAATGCTAACCCGCCAACCTCTGTTGCCACCTCTAAACTGGGTGTTGTGTGAAGTGAGTGTAAACTGACTCATTAATGCCTCACTGGACATGTAGTCTCAAATTTCACGAGGGTGTAGGAAGGAGACTGCCAGGATCAGGAACCCCAGATGTACAGGACCAGCCTGTTTGAGAAGAAGCAGGCTGCGCTAACAGCACGACACAGAGAATCCTCACGCCTTCAACCACCTGCGTTCACAGGTGAATCTACCTAACAAGTGCACAGTATCTACCACATAGAGAGATGAACAAACATCACATTACCACACCAAGATATGCGACTGGCCAACTTAACTTGGAACTATACCATAAAAGTAAATGTCTGTAGGTGTCAAGGTGCTCCGGAGTTGAGTTGTAGTCAAGGATGCAGAGCTTGCATTGTCCTGCAGCTACCAATGTGCAGTTACTACTGCAAATTATTATTAGAACTTTTGAAATATGTGTATTGCTTGTAGAGAATTATCTTTTTAATGAAAACATGACACTATTGTTCCGTGATTGCTAGCAAAACATGGTCTGGGTTGTATTGCTAGCAAAACATGTCTGGGTTGTATTGCTAGCAAAACATGTCTGGGTTGTATTGCTAGCAAAACATGGTCTGGGTTGTATTGCTAGCAAAACATGTCTGGGTTGTATTGCTAGCAAAACATGGTCTGGGTTGTATTGCTAGCAAAACATGTCTGGGTTGTATTGCTAGCAAAACATGGTCTGGGTTGTATTGCTAGCAAAACATGTCTGGGTTGTATTGCTAGCAAAACATGTCTGGGTTGTATTGCTAGCAAAACATGTCTGGGTTGTATTGCTAGCAAAACATGTCTGGGTTGTATTGCTAGCAAAACATGGTCTGGGTTGTGGTGTCAATGTAAGTGATTCGCCAACTTGTATTTAATGTGCATATTTCTGTTCCTCTGCAGAGGCTAATGCCAAACTGAGATATCAAATCACATATGGAAACTCAAAGGGTACCTTTGATGTGGAACCGGAAGTGGGGACCATCTTCATCACACAGGGCCTAGACTACGAAGAGGAGCAGCGCTACGAGCTCCGCCTCGTGGCCTCGGATGGCAAATGGGAGAACCAGACCCTGGTGATCATCAACGTGATGAACGAGAACGACGAGGCGCCCGTCTTCACCCTGAACGAGTATCACGACAGTGTCCTGGAGGAGCTGACGGACTTGCCCGTCCTCGTCTTGCAGGTAGGTGGTCGTGGGTGCTGCCATGCTTTTCCTGCCCTGGATACGGTAACAATTTTAGATTTGCAGCATTTCATGTTCTGCAGTTTGTGTTGAACCAACATCAGTCGGAGCATCAAAGACAACTGTACTTATCAAAATGAGGAAAAAGAGCCATCTTGAAGGTATTTATCTAGTTTGAAAAAGGTCCTTATGGATTTCATTTAATTATTATAATGAAGCGGTCACGTTCCATTGCATGACTTTCTACCAGCTGTCTGTCTATTCGAAGACGCGTCTGTACCAGTGTTAGCGAGGTGGCATCGGTGTTTGCGGATTAATGCACTGTTCACCTGAATCAGGTTATAGTTCTTGGGGGCATCCAGTTACTCCCACAGGGGGTGTAATCCAGTGAAGTGACACATGCTCGTCTCTAAGCACCATCATAGCGGCTGAGGTTGAAAAAGAGAGAATGTTCTAAATGGTGGAAATCTTAGAAACAGACGAGTCACTTCCTTAAATGAAGAATGTAGATGACTCGAACAGTGTTTTTCATCAATTAATCTTGCAGATCTGCACAGAGTTCTTGGTTAATTTAGGCCTTTGTCTAGTGCTCACCACGAACTGTAACAGCCTCTCAGTGCTTCAGTAATAGGTATTCCCATCCAAATCAGCGCCATTTGTTATATTGACCTCTAAAAGAAGAAAGACAGACCTTATCCGGCTGGGAAAAACACTAACCCCTGAGCAGGTTATTCAAAGATTTGTAGAGTATACCCTTAACCCAATGAGCTTTCCTACCAGCCCCTCACTATCTATGAAAATAGATTTGTGAGTGTACATTCATGGCCCTGGTAACAAGGTTGCAACCCGTGGCAGACATTATGGCGAGGCCTACTGTGGCTCTTTGGAAGTGGAGTAGAGTCGCATGAGCTCTTCAAACCTTGGTAGGCTGCAAGAAGCCTGAGAGCTGAACACAGCTAGCGAGATTGTATGCTTCAAGCAGCATCTGAGATGCTGGGTGTCATCTCAACAGCTCATTCACACTCCCTTAACCAAGCACCTCTGGTGCTCTTCCCTTTCCAAACCTCTTATTCATTGCTTAGAACATCACCTCTATGTAGAATTGGCCATAAAGATGATTTCAGTATGTTATGTTTTGTACACAGGGAGCAACCTAACGATATACATTTCTGTGATCTAATTTTCATATAGGTATACTGCTGCCAATCAATTGCGACATAAGGCGTGCTAAACCCTTGAATTGTACATGAAACATGAAGGAAGACAACACACCTGCCACATTAGTCTCTGCTTCATACTGAAACTACCTATTTCCACAAAGCAAAAAAAGTCCATACAACTCTATCAATATTTCCAATATAGTTGGTTCTATGAATGTAGACATGGGTACTGCTCCAGACCGTGCACTCCTATGGAGCACATTGGGGTCCGGTGTATAATAGGGGGGATTGCTTTTCCCCTGAGTATAGGCTCATTGAGTTCACAACTGCATGAGGTTATCCCAGGTCATGAGTTGGCATTCAGTTACCAACTATACAAGTCATTGCAGGGGGTGAAAAACATAATATAAACCCATAGGAGTAGAAACAATCCACGGTTATTTTACAATTTCTTGAGGAAGCTGGTCTTACACTCCCAAGTATGGAAAAGGAATGGAGTAAGCAGTGAAAACAGCCAGTACCACAAGTCACAGAAAGGGTCTGAGAGGTAAGGAGCAAACAAGAGGGCAAAAGAGTCAGGAAGGAAAGAAGAGCAGCGTGAGAAATGTGGGGGTGAAACATTAGGAGGCATTATCGAGGAGTAAGGAAGACGCTTTCAGTGGTATGACGGTGGGGGAAGGTATATGATGCTACTCTGCACTGAGGAAAGAAAAGAGAAAGGGGTAGAGAGAGGAATCTCTTCTCAAAAACAGCAAGACTCATCGGGTCTTGGATTTCAAAGTTAGTGACTAAAACCTCGAAGACCTAGATTAAATAGGCAAGACTCTGTATTCACCGAATCGGCAGTCCTAGAAAACACATAAATTCACTATCACAGGTAGACAATCTCTGGACTAGAATCAAAAATATTTTTCTCTATGAACAACTTGAGCATTGGTTTTATAGGTGTTCTCCTGTACTCTTAATAGTGTATTTTCAATGTGTGTTGCAGTTTTTAATGGTTTATTGTAAAGATGCAACAAATGTATGCAGATTATACCCCTTCCATACAGATTAATGCTCCCAGGCCCTGCACTGATTGATGCACAAGCACTTCAGTAAACAACTATAAATCAACCTTACTGGTCACCTGTCTCTTATACATGCAAGCTTTTCTAATACTATTTTACATTTTGTCTATTGCAGGTTTCAGCCACTGACCCCGATCGAGAAGCTGACCAAAATGCTCTGCGATACTCCCTCCATGGTCAAGGAGCCAACAGCGAGTTCATCATCGACGAGTTCACTGGGAACATTTATGTCCAAAAGAAGCTGGATCGTGAAAAGCGAGCAATATGGCGCTTCCTTGTTCTTGCCACTGATGAGGATGGCGAGGGATTAACTGGTTTTGCAGATGTTATTATTGAAGTGAGAGACGTGAACGATAACCCACCCGTTTTCCTTTGTATTTCTGATGGTTGCTTCATGGGATCTGTCCCAGAAAATTCCCCAGCTGACACCACTGTTATGGAAATGACAGCTGCTGACCTTGATGACCCGAAAACTGGAAAGAACGCCGTTCTAACCTATAGAATAATTCAAAATGTCCGCAATGAGATTAACCTAAACCTATTTTCGATAAACCCAACTACTGGTGCCATCTTCACAGTGCTGGGGTCTTTGGATCGAGAGAAGTATGATAAGTACCTGGTGGTGGTAGAAGCCAGTGATGGAGGGGGTCTAACCGGGACTGGGACGGCCACCATCTTGGTATCAGATGTCAATGACCATGCCCCTACCTTCACCCAAAAATATTATACTGCATTTATTCCAGAAAGCGCTGGAATCAACAGTGAGGTTACTGTGCTGTCTGCCAGTGATCGTGATGAAGGTGAAAATGCCATGATGACTTTTAGCATTGTGAGTGGCGATGAGGATCGCAGGTTCTTCATGGAAACAGATAAGATCCACAAGCGCGGCATTGTCCGGTTAAGGAAAAGGGTAGATTATGAAAAGCCTCATGAAAGAGCATTTAATTTAACAGTCAAAGTGGAAGACTTGGATTTCTTCAACTTGGCTTATTGTGCGATTAACGTGGAAGACGCCAATGATCATGCACCAGTGTTTGCCCCTCCGTTTTATGAAGTGGCTTCTCTGCCTGAAGATGTGGCTCTTGGGACCACTGTTGTTCACCTTTCTGCTGTGGACCTGGACTCTGGACTCAATGGTATGTTCTCCTACCATATACTTAATGAGACAGACCCTGCAGGACAGTTCGCCATTGATAGTGAAGGCTTTGTTGCAGTTGTGAAATCCCTGGATCGCGAGGATGTGGCCCAACACCGCCTCGTCGTTCTAGCAACTGACAAGGGTCAACCAGCGCTGACAGGAAGCGCCACCATTTTCGTGACCCTGCAGGATATTAATGACAATGGACCAGAATTCGAGGCCCTGTACAGTCCAGTGGTTTGGGAGAATACCGCATCGCCACATGTCGTGCACATGAATGAAACTTCTGCTTTGATGCATGCCACTGATAAAGACAGTGCAGCCAATGGAGCCCCGTTTTCTTTCTTACTGAGTGGCTTGGGCAACAGCAGTTATTTCAGTCTGAGGGACTATGGCAATGGAAGTGCCATGCTGATGGCTTTACGGACCTTCGACAGGGAGGAGTATAAAGCCTTTTACCTTCCCATTATTATTACCGACAGTGGGGAGCCTCCCTTGAGCTCCACCAACACCTTGATGATTACTATCGGAGACAGGAATGACCATCCACATTCTGCCGGGCATCTGGAATGTACAATCTACAGCTATGAGGGTAACGTATTCTGTGACCATTCACACTGCTTCATGTGGAGCAGTCTGCTAGGATAGTTATCGAGAGCTCTGTTATTTGTGTTTTCTGAATCCTTTCATTTACTGCAGGCAGCAGCAGAATGGGTTTCCCTGTAACAAGTAAAAAAGCATTGAAATATGTATTCGGCATGTGTAAAAAAGAGTAATGTATGCCTCAATACACTTTCTAGCACAAGTCCAGAAAGTACAATTAATGCTTGTATGTGTATTCTTGTAGCTCAAAGCACACTGGACAGCCAAGGAATTCTATAGAGTAATTGGGATTTAGAAGACACAATGCTAGGTTGTTCACATCAGTTGTGGATTTACAAGGATTTATACATTTAAAATACATATAACACATTTGAAACTGCATTACATTTCACACATTTACAATTTTAGGCACATGGAATTAGGTGATTTTCCCAGAAGTCCCCAATTTCGCCAAAACAAAGATTAAAACCCACTTTCAAATTCAGCAGGTTGGCACCAGAACACCCCTCTTCCTCCTAAATTATCACATGTACATATTGAAAATGCTGTGATTACTTACCTGTAATAGCATTACTCTGAGTCTGTCTCTCGCCGGGATAAATCACTGATTGAGACTTCTGTGCCTCCCTTCACAACTTCCTCCAAGTATAAAAGCCCTCTTCCCCATAATATCACTCTGTTGGACTGGTCGACAGGGCAGAAGAGAGTGTCGGATTCATCATGGAGAGAGGACTCAGAATAATGCTATTACTGGTAAGTAATCGCAGCATTACCTCCTCCTCCCTCTCACCATGATCAATCACTGATTGAGATGTACCCAAGCCACAAAAACGGACCGGGACAACTGTACAGTATACGCGGACACCAAAAACAACTGGTACAAAACAGATGCCAACACCTTGGGCCCGATTCACATAACTAACTTAAGATAAAATTCTAAACTTACTACCATTTTGCTATTCACAGAATGCACTTACTCATTTTGGTATTCACAGAAGGCACTTACTCATTTCGGTATTCACAGAAGTTAGGAGTCCTAACTTTAGGACTCCTAAATGCCTTCTGTGAATACCGAAAGTCTTAAAGTTAGGATTTTTCTCAGTTTAGGAGTAGTAAAGTTAGGACTTCTAACTTTAGGACTCCTAAATGTCTTCTGTGAATACCGAAAGTCTTAAAGTTAGGATTTTTCTCAGTTTAGGAGTAGTAAAGTTAGGACTCCTAACTTTAGGACTCCTAAATGCCTTCTGTGAATACCGAAAGTCTTAAAGTTAGGATGTTTCTCAGTTTAGGAGTCAGGAGAAGAGAAGTGCACTGGACTAGGAAATTATTGAGATAAAGAAAGATGGAAATTCCCTGAAGTTGGAGAACAGCCATCAGAGGGGCAAAACTTTGGTAAGCACACATGGAGCAGACTTCACCCCGTAGGGAATAACCTGAAATTGAAAATTAGTTGAACCCACGGCAAACCTCAGAAACATCTGATGACTCGGGTGGACGGACAGTGACATGCAGGTATGCATCCTGAAGTTCGGTGGTCACCATGACAGCAGAAGAAGGAGCTGCTGCAATGACAGCACCTTCAATGGCATAGTAGCTACCCAGCTATTGAGGCGCTCCAGGTCCAACACAGGCCAAAAATTCCACGACACCTTATGGACAAGAAAGAGTATAGAATATACCCCCTTGGCCCACCTGATCCAGCGGCACAGAAATGGATGCCTCTTTTCCAGCAGAGCAGTGACCCCAGCCAACAGGGCTTCCTTCTTCACCGGATTCTTTGGAACGGGAGCAGGAATGTACCCCGTGTCAGGAGGGAGAGAGACAAAGTTGATAAGATAACCACCCCGGATGATACTCTAAACTCACATGTCCGAGATGGAGAGGCCCCATGTGGAAGAATTGCTGTTATTCTTCAACCCACAGGCCGTGGATCTGAGGAACTACCATAGTCAGGACTGCTGACTCGAAAGCCCAGTTTTTTTTTGGGTGGGTCTATTTTATTGATTTTTAAAGTTTAGTACAGCGTTATGCATACAATATCGATCACCGTTGGGTAGTATAGCCAGCATATATGGCACCGCGCTTATAAATAGTAGATTTACAGTTCATGTCCCAGGCACTGTGCGAAATTCTCAAGGGGCAAGGTTTACAGGTATTCTTGTGACATTACATTAACAACCAGGTGCATGAAGAAAAGATGGATAACGCAAGTAGGCAAGTACATACAGTGAAAACCTCTGTGGCCTGCAAATTGAGAGTCCTCTGAAACAGGAGTATTGGCGAACGTCTATTGCCTCACGCATCTGCTTGTATTGTCCCATAGCTCTCACAGGAATGCTGGCATTCATTAGCAATTGGGTGCCAGTAATAGATTCGTAATTAGATAGTAGAAACTAAGAACTGTGCATATAACAGGGGAAGGGAAAAAAAGAAAAGTGATGCACAACATATGTAACCAAACGTATAACCCGTACCTCCCCCTTTCATTTCCGTGTTCAAAATTACCCACAGCTCATGTGACTAATAACGTCCAGCTGCCATTTCATGTTTAGGATGTGCGCCTACTGAGTGACACAAATGATCTATTCTTAACAGCAAAAGTATGTTGTGGCTCATACACTACAGCTGCCAGTGGGGCTGTTCACTGCCTAAGGCTTGTGTGTCGGAGAGGTCCGAAAGTGGTGCATCTAGGCTACCTTGTAGTGCGATGTAGATAGTGTCCCAGTATGTGGCAATAGGGATTTTGCACAGTCCCATGGTCTCCTCGCTCTTAATGGCTAGGCTATCCGCTTTGGCCCATGCAAGCATAGAGTGCCACCAAGTTTGTATGTGGGGAGGGTCCGGCGCTTTCCACCTTTTGCTGATTAGGTGCTCGGCCACTATCATTCCCAGGTCTATAAATCTGGATGTGACTTTCGTGGCAGAGGTTCTACGAAAAGTATGCATAGGTAGGGCAATTGAAAGGGAGTTCCCGGTCGGTACACTCTTGTAGTAGGGTGGCCACCTTCCTCCAATATGTATTCACCCTAGGGCAAGCTCAAAACATGTGTAGCAGATCGACTCCTGTCTCTTCGCATCTTGAGAATATGGCTTCTTCTCGATTAAAGTATTTATTGATGTTCGCCGGTGTGAGGTATGCTCTGTGGATGATGTATATCTGTATCTGTTTAAAGCGCATGTTCCTAGGGATGAGTGTTGGGCTCTCAAGTATCTGGGCTCACTCCTTGTCTGTGAGCGGGACACCGAGGTCTTGTTCCCACTTGTGGAAGAGCGGTGTGAGATTTACTGCTGTGTGGTTTCGGAGTGAGGCTGCAAACCAGCGCATCAAGTGCCTGCCCTGTCCCATGACGTGTAAGTACTGCATTGTGAGGTGTGTCTTCAGTTCTACAGCGACGTCTCCCCATCTTGACGCCCGGGTGGCAGTCCTTCCTCGTCTACAAGTGTTGTATAGGGTGTGAGTGTCCCTTCACGATATAGGTCTCCCAGGGTGTGGATACCTTTGTCGTGCCATTCTCTGAGTGTGGGTGTTGTCAGCACTGATTGTCCACTGGGTGTGTCCTCCAGAGGTATCGCTGGTGCATAAGGGGTTACGCTGCGCATTAAAAAGAGACTCCTATGAAAACAACAGTAGGCCACCGCAGGTAGCAGAGGCTCCGGCGGCCGTGTACGCGTCCCTGGGTGCAATAGTCAGACTATGAGCTCTACGGTATAGGGCGGTTTTGTGGTAGCTGCATCCACGCAATGCCGATCCGACAGCCACCGCGCAATCCACTGCAGCTGAGAAGGTAGGTAGGACTGCTCAAAGCAGGGGGCTGCTAGTCCATCCTGATCTGATGGTAGGTACAATTTCTTTAGTGTCATCCTGTGTCTAGCACTACCCCAGATAAAATCTCTAAGCTGCCTTTCGAGAGCAGTGGAAAAGGAAGCTGGCACATACAAAGGAAAGTTCGTAAAATAATATAGGAGTCGCGGAAGGATCACCATTTTGGCGAGTGGTATCCTACCTGTCACAGCCAATGGTAATGTACTCCAGAATCGCATCTGTGACCTGATGGAAGTCACGCTATACCTAGGTTCCCCTCAAAAAGGTCCTGCAGGTGGCGGTAAACCTGGATTCCCAAGTAACGAAACGTAGCGGGTGCCCACTGAACCTGGGTGCCACCTATAGCGAAGCCGGATCACAAAGTCCATCTTTGAAAGGGTAGAGGCACGATTTAGCCACATTCACTTTCAATCCGGAAAGTGCAGCAAAGTCCTCCAGCAACTGGGCTATTTGGGCAGGGACGTGGTCAATATCCCTAATATAAATGAGGAGGTCATCCGCGTAAAGCGAAACTTGATGAGTAGCATCTCCCAGAGGCACCCCATCCTCCAACTGGGTGCGTAATGCTTCCGCCAACGGCTCCATTGCGAACGCGAATAGGAGCGGGGATAGAGGACACCCCTGGCGAGTACCCCTCAGCACAGGAAGAGAGTCCGAAATGTAGGGGCCTACCCTGGCTCTTACGGTAGGGCCAGTATAGAGAAGGCGTACTAATTGAATAAACTCCGGGCCAAAGTTAAATTTCTCAAGCACCGCAAATAGGTAAGGCCACTCCAGGGAGTTGAAGGCCTTCTCAAGGTCCAAAACAAGGCAGCCTGCTCTGGGCCATTCCTCCACTGCATAGGTGGCCACCCTAAAGAACCGACGCAAATTGAGCAAAGTACTACGCGCAGGTACAATGCCATTTTGATCCGCATGGACTAGTCCTGGAACGGCCTGTGCCAGCCTGTCTGCTAGTATCTTTGCGAGTATTTTATAGTCAGTGTTGAGCAGGGCCAGGGGTCGGTAGGAGCCCATTTCCTCTGGATCTTTGCCCGGCATCAACAATGACACCAGATGTGCCTCGCACATTGAGGGAGGAAGCTGCCGTGTATCTTGGGCCGTTGTAAGCACTGTATCAAGGCGTTTCACCAGGGAGACCCGGTAGGCCTTGTAGTACTCCGATGGTAGCCCATCCGGTCCCGGAAAGCCCAGTCTTAACAGAAACATCCTGCTGCTTGCCTCTTCCAGGGTGAAGCCTCCTACTACGGAATGAATATGAGTGGGTGTCCTTGGAATCCATCCGATTCCAATCCTTGGCTGATTTACCAGAAGATGCCCTATATGACCATGTGTGTTTCTTGTCTTCAAAGGATTTCCAGATAAGACCATCCAATCGCTCGCCAAACAAGCTGCCACCCTCAAAAGGCAGTTACAGAAAAGAAGACCTCCCAGCCAGATCAGCCTTCCAGTCCTGCAATCAGAGGTTCCGTCTGGCCATGATTGTAGTTAAAGATGCCACAGAAGTAGCATTGATCCCGTTCTCTGACAAATCTGCTAGGAACTTTGCTTGTTGCTCCATATGTATCAGGACATCAGCCACACGACAACCTTCCGGCATGGCTTCTGCCAGAGCCTCAAAATCCTTCACCAAGGACTGTGCAGTCAAAGCCCCATAAGACGCCGCCTTGAGAACCAGATTAGAGGCAGTGGAAGACTTCTTAAGATCAACATCCCCCTTGCGAACTACATGATCCGAGGGAAAACAGTCATCTGGGTTTAACAAGGATCTGCCAATGAGTGGGGCCAGGATTGAGTCCACTTTAACCCCTTCGATGCGGCGCCGATTCCCGCTCAGCGCTGACCGTTTCTTGCGCGGGCGTGGTCATGACGGAACGGTTCCGTCATGAGCACAGCTCAACCGACGCTCATGACGGAACCGTTCCGTCATGAGCGCCGAAGGGGTTAACAGCACGAGACAACACCTTATCCCCATCCTCCAAGGCATAATATGTCTGGAAAAAATTAGGAATTTAACTATGTTCAGCCTCTTCCCATTATTGGGAGATGGACTCCTTAATCTTGGGTGTAAGGGTAAATCAAGCGCTGCAGGCTTAGCAAATTGGGGAAAGAGATCCTCAGCAGCCCCCTCCACCGGAGGCAGCGCCATACCCAGATTGTCTCTGATATGTGACAAAATATCAGCTAGTTTCTCTCTGGATATACATTTTCCTCCAGCCTCCACATGCCTTTCAGGTCCTGAGTTTGTAGAAGAAGCCAAATCTGGACCATACTCCAACAGGGAAAGGTACGCTTAGCCTGATGTTTGGGAGCTAAAGCCTTAGAGACCGCCGCATTAATCATAGGCTGGACCGGCATTGCCAACAGGGAAACAGGGGCCGCAGCAGAGTTACCACCAGAACCCTTCACCAGCAGATCCTGACGATTATCTCCCTCCTCAGAAGAAGAAGGAGACTATGACCTCCATTGTTTAGCAGCTCTTTTCTCCATAGTAACACACACAGTAACCTTACCCATAAAAAAGACCTGTATAAATAGCTCAAAAAGAGATTCCGTTGGACAGAATTTACCTCCAAGAAAGCTGAACCTGTAATTTTAACACTAAAAGTTCACAATCAGTCAAAAGATATCTGAAAAACCAGATACCAATAGGGAACAACCCTACAATCTAGAAATGCCATTCATGCACAGCAGGCTGTGAGAGCTTTACAGGAAGCACTATTGCCGGTTGCCGAGGAGTCATTTATCTCCCCAGCTACCAGGCACGCCCCTTCTGCAGGCCCGAGGGAGGCATCTCACTCCTGTATCCAGCTGAGAAGGGTGAAAAGAGGAGATGTGCACACTCCAGCCTGCTGCACTGCAGGCAGGTGAGCAACACATGTCTATTCCCATTTAGGAGGAACCAACTGCCCCAGCCGGTCCTGTACCACGTAGCAGTAAAGGGGCTTAGAATGCTCTGGCGCAAGCTCACCGCCCCTGCCCAAGAGTCATGACACAAAAAAAGAACTGAAAGCTAGTAGGGGGCTTTTATACTTTGGAAAAAGTTGTGAAAGGAGACACAGGGGCCTTGTTAGAAATTGTGTCTCTAGTTGGCAGAGGTATGCACCCTGTCCAAATAGGGACCGCAATCCCAGTAAGGTTAAGCTAGATACACAACAAAAATGTGCTCACTCTCTGGTAGCTTAGCACAGAGCAGTCAGGCTTATCTAAAGAGGCAATATGTAAAGTGTTTGTGCAACATACACACACAGTAACATAATGAAAACACCACAAAAATACTCCACACAGGTTTAGAAAGATAGAAGGTACATTTAGTAATAATACAAGACCAACACAACAAAAATACAATAAGTATAACCAGAGTTATACATTTTTAAAGAATAAATCAAAAAGTAGTGCTTAGAAGCCAATAGTGCTAAGGGGTTACTTGAGGTTACGCTGAGGTTGCGCTGGACCAGGGTAAATCCAAAGTTCAGGCCGACCTTGATGGAGTGCATGCCAGCTACAGGACCGATGCAAGACCTGCTGAAAAGGTACCTTGGATGGAGCAAGCATCGGCGCTGAAGACTCGATGTGTCAGTCTCGTTTCACTCTGTCGGGACAATGTGTCGATGTCGTGCCTCGCAGTCAGGTCCCGCGTCGTCATCGAACCCCTTACGATGCAGGCACTGCGTCATCGTCGAACCTCGCAGTCAGGTCCTGCATCGTCGCCAGCATTGAAGGACACTGGATTGGTTCCGATCGGCGCAAAGTCGTCACTGCATGATTTTGAAGCAAAACAGCTATAGAACCTACTTCTGAGGCCCAGGACTGGATTGGCACCTCAGGCAAAAGAGGACTCGCAGATGGCAGAGTCCAGCAGCAGCAGTGTTGTACGAAGTCTTTGATTGCCCTGAGACTTGAGAACAGGGGGCAAGACAGCAAGCCATTGTCTATTCAGGTGTGTCAATTCCTCCTCCCTCTTCTTCCCCAGGAAGAGCTATCAGAATGCAGATGAATGCAGCTAAGTTCTCTGTCATACCCACCCTTCCCATGTTTGTGATTGTCTAGAGGTAATACAGAAAGTGTAGCTATCACTCATCCCAGACTTGTATTGGAAACAGGATGCAAGGCACACAGAGCTGTAAGAGCAGAGAAATGTCCACTTTCTAAAAGTGGCATTTCTAAAACAGAAATGTTAAATCCAACTTTACCAGTAAAGAGGATTTATCATTACCATTCCAAAATATGAAACATGATGCAGCCACTCCTGTCTAATCAGTAATTACTTAATAGTACTTTAAGGAATTCCCAGTGTTAACCGATGAGAGGAGTAGGCCTCACAGTAGTGAAAAATGAATTTAGCTGTTTGTCATTACCAGGACATGTAAAACTTAAAAGTACATTTCCTACCTTTTAACTACTTCAGCCTGCCCTTAGGGCTGCCTAAGGCCTACCTCATGGGTGACTTATGTGTAATAAATGGGGAGTTTAAGGCTTGGCATTTAATGCCAAGTCGAAAGTGGCAACGAACTGCACACACAGGCCTTGCAATGGCAGACCTGAGGGGCTACTTGTGTGGGTGACACAACCAGGCCTGCAAGCACCATAGTAGCTTTTAGATTATAGGCCCTGGGTATATGGTATACAACTTTACAAAGGACTTATAAGTAAACTAAATATGCCAATCAGGTATTCATCAATGTCACCATGTTTAGGGGAGAAGCACATGCACTTCAGCACTGGGTCGCAGTGGTAAAGTGCTCCGACTCCTAAGGCCAACATAAAGATACAGCAAAAAGTAGAGGTATAAGCAGGCAAAAGGTTAGGGGAGACCACCCTAAGTGACATTTCTAACAGTCCTCAATCAGTGATTCATCATGGCCAGAGGGATGAGGAGGTAATGGAGTTCATATCACATCTTTCATCCTGCTCCCTGAAGTGCTCACTGTGGACGCTGAGTACCAAAATCTGTCCAATAACTTATTCTGTATGTTTCGATGCATGCCCACCTCTCGCTGTTCAACAGTGTATGACACCAACACACGCGCGCCGACATGACTCACACTGCTGAAAAAACATGGTTGACAAACAGGGGCAGGTGCGAACTCAATTGGTTATTTTTTTTTAAGAGGAACAAAAATAATTAACACAGTTTCCCGGTCCGTGTCTCAAAATCAAACTGTCCAGAAACTTTGCAGGCATTGCACCATCAGCCCGTCGTGTATGCTTGTATGCCTGATTCACATATGTAATCCGGTATATTCTTAGGCAGATGTGTGCCGCTGTCTGTCCGTTACCTTTGAATGAGTAAGAACTTGATTTTCCCTGTAAATCACGAATCGTTACAGTTAAATTATTTGCGTACTACTGCCACCTAGTGCTCTGTTCGAAAAGTGCCCTGCGTTGTTTACTGTGGGTATAGGCAAATGTGGGCATCGACTTTGCGATTCAAACTATCTGCAGAAATATCCAACAGGCGAAGACTTATTTAATTAGTAATTTAAACAAATGAGATAGAGCTCTTCTGTTTCCCAGTTCCATTGGTAAGTAGCCCATCCAGTCCAGGAATTTTCTTTAAATTACAGGACTTGTAGAACGGCTTAAAAGGGACAACAAATGCCAGCATTCAAAGATACAACTTGGAATTGATGAGGTATTCACTTATTGAACTGGGTGATTCGAGAGCAGTGTATTAGACTGTTCATGATTAATGATACTTTTTGGGTTTCAACAATTGCTTTGTTTGTGGAGAATGAAACCTCCCTGTTTAAGTTTTAACCCGGTTGCTCGAGACAGTTCGTTCACATGAATAGTTTAGCCCCCAGTTTAAACTGGTGCATATTTTTGGACAATTACAAAGCCAGGAACTCGCCACGGTAAAGAATGGAGGAAGCAGAAATCTAGGCTGTCATGACATCTTGTACACTGATAGGGATTTATACCTAGGTGACATAAAGGAAATTACCAAAGCCAAGTACTCTGGAGAGGAGGAGGCTGCAGTGATGATCCACTGTCTGAGTCTCAGCCACATATGCTCCTAGTGAAGGAGCTCTACAGTACATACGCCAACAAGCATTGGCAAAGCCAATGGGTTGGGCTTGGCAAGTGTTTATTTACTTACATTTTTGCCAATTTTCTTTTGCATATGTTTGAAAAATATGTAAGAATAACGAACTGGCTCAGTAGTCCTGCACTGTAATCTACTCCTTTTCTGCTCTGGCATGGCTGATAGTCACCATCCAGACAAAATAGTCCTCAACGCCTCACAAAAGTAACCATAGAGGAGAAACAGGCAGCGTGCCAACGGAAGCCCTAGAGGAACAGACAGTTGGCTACCAAGGGATCCAATTAGGCATCTCGAGGCAAAATAGGAAGTAACTGAATCAATTAGCACCGGTTGCTGCACCAAAAACATAAGAACATTTACAAAACCAATTGCAGATCGTGAACAAGCAATCAAAGGCTGTAAAGTCTACAACATATTTCTTGCATAGCTTTCCATTACATGATATCTGCAATCACTATTTTAGTAGCACTTATATACACGATTGCATTAATAGGTGGGGCTAGCAACCGTGATGAACTTATTAAGCAATGCTCCCTCCTCAAACCCGCCACCTGAATAAATATTAATTGCTACCCTGTCCAAAGCATAGAAAGCTATAGCAATTCATATGGCAAAAAAAAGAATACAGTTTCTGACCTGTAGCGATAGTTCTACAGATTGAAGACATCAAAGTTTCATATACGACCCTACCTACATCCTGGAGGGGTGTAATAATTCAGTTATCTTCCAGCGCGTGATCCCAGGTAACAGAAGGCACACAAAACATAATTTAAAGATGACAGTTTGTTGGGAACCGTGGACTACTAGTTGAAATAAGACAGGCTCATTACAGAAAAGTTCAATGTTTGAAACTAAAAATATTTTAACAGGAAGTTACCAACTACTAGACAACAAAAGTATGCAGCGCACATGATTATCTAGACCCAGATTTACAAAGATTTTGCGTTGGCTTGCCTCAATTTTTTGATGCTGCCACAACTCAAAAATCTTTTTGGGTATTTATAAACCCATGCAAATGTTCGTGTGTTGTGGCTTTGTAATAAAAAGTAATGCAACACAAGACATTGCGCTGCTGTGCAATACGTTGCATCAGGTAGGCATTCCATGGAATTCCATTGCATTCCATGGCTGGTGCGTGGGGGTTTTAATGCATCCACCCATGGATTTTGATGCAAACCCACATTTACAAAGAGATGTAGACATGGGTTTGCACCAAAATGGTGCAACTGCCTGAAGCTAACTAGAAGAAAAATCTTTATCGTTGTATGAGCCACTCATAAACTGCCTGGGAGCCGGTAGCTTTTCTCCAACCCAGCTGTAAACACAGCTGAGTTGCAGAAATAGAAGTGCGCATGTCTGTTTAGCCGACCTAAGATGGCCGGCCAAACTTACATGCACACTTCTAAGTGCCTACCACTCCTGCCTGTTTGGCCCAACCCCGCACGCACACACCATCAGCCAGAGCACCTCACAGAAAAATACAAAGATATTATTGTTTTAATATCATTTTATTTCTCTGCGACTGACTCTGACAAGTGGGGTGACGCTCCTCCGCCCCTGCTCCTGAGCCCAGGAATGAGGCATGCAATAAGATAAGCAGTTATGGAGTTACTTTTACTCATCAGAGTAGAGCTATTTACTGGGGAACTATAGACAACTAAGCCAAAGCTAACTACAAAGGCTGCCCAAATTCTCTAGTTGGAGAGACTGTCATACCCTTACCACTTACTTAAGAAGCACCCAAGGGTGCCAGCACATGTGATCTCATCACCAATGAACATCCCTGTTGAGCGATCAGGGAGATGAAAAGGGGGAGTCTCTCCATCATCAAATTTCAGAACATAAACCGAGGTCCGGATGAGATTTATCAAGTACAAAGGACCCACAATATATACTTACCTGTTTATTGTGAAATTTGCAAAGATGCATTTTTGCCAGTATTCTTATGCTAGCAGAGGGCTTTTACAACCAGAGGCAGCGTAGTTCAGCACTTATTGACTTATTTTGGTACTTAATATACTACTGGTCGTCATAGTTTGGAACCTTGGAACTATTAATCAAATTTGAAAAATATGGTGCAGAAAATAATTTAACTGCTGGAGTCCACTTGGGTAGGATGGTATTATTTTCGATTTTTTTTCAAAGCTACAGTTGACAGGATTAGGCAAAGGCTTTCTTAAAAAGTTTGTTATTACGAAGGCTGTGAGTTTGTGGGCTAGTGCACTCCAAAGTTGTGCACCCATCACACAAAGAAATCACCGTGTGCTTCTGATGACTGAAGAGGTGCAGAGGAATCCGATTTGGAGACAAGGACTGTATTCTCCCAGTGAAGATGCAACGTGTGGCCAATTTTTGCGAATATTCTGGTCCTTTTCTTCCAGTTGGCTCTATGGAAGATGCATAGTACTTAAAACTTAATCTTGGTATCGTCTGGGAGCCAGTGGATCACTTTCAGGGCTGGGTAGGCATGGGCACATATCTATAAATTTAGGAGGCTTGGTGTTGGAGTTTTTGGAGTCTCTCAGTCAAGTTCCCTGGCAGGTTTCTGTAAATCACATTTCATCCCACATAGTGGGGGAGACGGAGAGGGCGAAGTGGGATAGCGTAAGTAAAGAAGTGGGATAGCGTAAGTAAAGAAGTGGGATAGCTTAAGTAAAGAAGTGGGATAGCATAAGTAAAGAAGTGGGATAGCGTAAGTGTTGGACCTAACGTCCTAGAGGTAGCTTGGCTCAGGCCAACAGGCTTCTATCCCAACATGGCATATCGTGCTTGCATCACACCCAGTTCACACCTTGACGCAACACCACTTAAAAAGGACACTACACCGAATAAGCCAAACTGATAAGAGGAAGTTTTATATTTCCTTTTTAATTGCACTCAACCAATTCTAACCATCACATTTCCTTTGCAAATATTTCATAGTATTTCAGTCATCAATACAATTCCTTCTGTTACTTCAGTATGATCCCCCACCTAAACTCCATCAGATGGGACAATCCCGCGCCTAGGCCCCAGAACGCCTTATTAATTTCCCACTCGTATAGCTTTCCCACAATGGTTTCTTGGCATGGGGATATTAAAAGGTCAATACCCCCCCACCTCGTTGCCCCGGTGTCTGCACTATTCTCTTTGTTACCTGGAACTGAGGCTGTGGTATGCAACCACACTTCTACCATTAGGCGCTATACTGCCAAACTAGTCTGTTGCGGGAAATCAAGGTATTACAATTGAACATTACACCGGATCTTACTATTACAGTTAGGCCTGACACATGAATTCTTCTCTGTACTGGCGAGCTTACCATTACACTTTAAACATTACACTTGAATTATTCTTTGTACTGGCGATCTGACTATTACACTTTAAACATGTCACATGAATTACTCGTTGTACTGGCGATCTTAGTATCACACTTTAAACATTTCACATGAATTACTCTTTGTACTGGCGATCTTAGTATCACACTTTAAACATTTCACATGAATTACTCTTTGTACTGGCGATCTTCGTATCACACTTTAAACATTTCACATGAATTACTCTTTGTACTGGCGATCTTAGCATCACATCCTGGCTTCCCCTGGGACCATCAGCCGTGACTGCCAGGCCTTCACCTGCTTGGTAACTCCCCCCTTCCCTAACTCCTTCCCTTCTTCCCTTAATCCCAGTTTACGGTTCCACCTCGGCGTCCTCCTCTGCTTGGGAAGATCGGCGGTACGGGTAGAGTACTTCCCCCTTCACGCGGGGCAGGCGGGGCAGGCGGGGCAGGCGGGGCAGGCGGGGCTCAAGGGATCGGCAAGGGAAGTCCCCAGAGGGGGCGAACACGGGGAACACCCACAGGCCACCTCCCCCAAGGGTTTCCTGAATGCGGGGCCTTCTCGCGGGGGGGGGGGGGGGAAGGAAAATCCTCGCACCCCCAGCGTCAACAGGGGCGCGGAGTCGTCTCCGGACCCCACACGGCTCCACAGGCCAGGCGCTGACTCGGCGTCACTCCGCTGCTGCTTTGATCCGCGCCCGCGGCTGTCTGAGGCAATGCAGCTCGTGGGGGGGCGCGGCCTTCTCCTTTCCGGCAACAGTGGGGCGGCGCTACAGAATCGGCCCTCGTCAGATGACACTGAGAAGGCGCTTCACGGCCTTGCGCATCCTCCACTTCCTGGATGTCCTTCTCCTCAGTTTCTCAGGCGCGTCGCCTGCTCACCGGCCCTCTCCAGGGAGTCCCGACTCTCTCCCCAGACCTCCCAGGGATTACCAGCAGCCTCCCAGCAGAGGCGGGCAGCTTCCCCATCTCGGGGTTACGGCGGTGAGTGCTCCCGGCGGGGATTTATGTCAGGGGGGGCTAAAATTAAGGGTGCCGCGTTCACTCCAGGGCAATCGAATGGGCCAGCCAAATGCTTATCTCTTGGTCCCAGTCACCTTCCAGACAGGCAGGACTGGTAGTCAGACGTTGAGTCTTGTTTGATTTCAAATCCCGGGCACCAGAAGGGTGTGGGAGGTAGAGCTCAGGACGGAGCCTTCCCCTCTAATCTTCTTTCAGTAATTCTGACTAAACAGGTGTCTCATGAGGTGAAGTTGTTCCTCAAAGTCATTGGCTGTGCTCAGGGACCGGTCAGAAGGTTGAGGGTGGTGTCAGCTGATGAGGGAAGTCACGCAGACCCTAAGACCTGTCAATTCCCTATCTAGCGCAGCCACCTCCCCACTCAGGTGCCTTACTCCTGACTACCTCACAGCTCAACTGAGTCCTAAAATGGCCGCCCTGCCCCCACCTCTATTTATCACCTGGGGCCTGACTGGCCAGAGTGGCCCAGAAGGTTCCGGAACCTCTCATGGCAGTCTATGGCCCAGGTGCTGAGGTGACAGTCGGAACCACCATTTTGTGACTAACCTCCCTCTACTGGTTTCCTCATTGAAGCACCTTGCGCCTCTCCCTCAGATAGTAAGAAGAGGGCACCCAGAGCCTCTACATCAACACCCAAAAAGTAGTTAGTGGACAGGAAAAAAATATGAGAAGGGAAAGGGAAAAAACATAAAAAGAGGAGGGAACAGCCAAAAGGGCTGACAGGTCTAACACGCGTCCCCCCCCAGCTGAAAGTGGGGAGAGCTACCCAATCCCTTGGGAGTTCTCTTCACTAAGGCGGAAATACCTGGAGAGACCGTCAGCATTGGCGTGGTCCACTCCTGGGCGATGTTCCACCCTAAAGTCCATTCCCTGTAGGGAGATGGACCACCTCAACAACTTGGGATTCTCGCCCCTCATTTGCATCAGCCACCTGAGGGGCCGGTGGTCGGTCTGAACCAGGAAGTGCGAGCCAAACAGGTATGGCCGCAGCTTCTTCAGAGCCCACACCACCGCAAAAGCCTCCCTCTCAATCGCACTCCACCTCTGTTCCCGGGGGAGTAGTCTCCTAGACAGGAAAACCACCGGTTGGTCCAGACCCTCTTCATTGAGTTGCGACAGCACCGCCCCGATGCCATGCTCCGACGCATCCGTTTGGACGATGAACTCCTTGGAGAAGTCAGGGGCCCTGAGGACAGGTGCCGCACACATTACCTTTTTCAAGGTGTCAAAGGCTTGTTGACACCCCTCGGTCCAGATTACCCGTCGAGGGTGCTTTTTAGAAGTGAGCTCAGTCAAGGGAGTCACAATAGTACCGTATCCCTTGACGAAGCGTCGGTAGTAGCCAGTGAGGCCCAGAAAGGCTCGGACCTCCATCTGAGTCTTGGGGGGTTCCCAGGCCATGATGGTTTCAATCTTGGCCTGGAGGGGTTGCACCTTGCCCCGACCCACCAAGTGACCGAGGTACACTACCGACCCCTGCCCGATCTGGCACTTACTGGCCTTGATCGTCAGACCCGCCTGCTGCAAGGCCTGAAGGACAGCCTGAAGGTGACACAAATGGTCCTCCCAGTTGCTGCTGAAGACAGCGATGTCATCCAGGTACGCAACCGAAAAGGCCTCCATCCCGGAGAGGACCTGGTTCACCAGCCGCTGAAAAGTGGCAGGGGCGTTCTTGAGCCCAAAGGGCATCACACAGAACTGGTAGTGACCCTCAGGTGTGGAGAAGGCTGATCTTTCCTTTGCTCCATCTGTCAGGGAGATCTGCCAGTACCCGGATGTAAGGTCAAAGGTACTCCGATATTGGGCAGCTCCCAACCGGTCAATGAGCTCATCCGCCCTCGGGATAGGATGAGCATCGGTCTTTGTCACAGAGTTCAGTCCCCTGTAATCCACACAGAACCGGAGTTCTGGGGTCGTGCCCGGCGGGGCAGCTTTGGGTACCAGTACCACCGGACTGGACCAGGGACTGTTTGAAGGTTCAATCACTCCCAGGTCTAGCATCTTGGTGACTTCTCCATGGATGCTAGCCTTCACCTTATCTGACAACCGGTAAGACTTGGACTTCACAGGTGGGCTGTCCCCTGTGTCCACGTCATGGGTACACAGATGAGTCCTTCCCGGGATAAGTGAGAACAAGGAAGCAAACTGCTCCAAAACTCGGCGGCAGTCTCTCCGCTGTTCGGGAGTTAGGGATGGTGAAAGGATCACTCCCTCCACCGACCCATCCTTCTCTTGGGACGCAAAAAGATCAGAAAGAGGTTCACTTTCCTCTTCCTCTGACCCATCAGTCACCATCATCAAAGTGACCTCGGGTCTCTCTTGGTGAGGCTTGAGGCGGTTGACATGGAGCACCCGATGGGGCTGCCTGGGGGTCTTAAGATCCACCACATAGGTGACCTTGCCCTTCTTCTCAACCACCTCAAAGGGGCCTGACCAGCGATCCTGGAGGGCGCTAAGCTCTCCAGGTTCCATCACCCACACCTTCTGGCCAGGCTCTAGCTCCACCGGGTGAGCATTTCGGTCATACCATTCCTTCATGACCGTCTGGCTGGCTTCTAAATTCTCGGAAGCCTGTTTCCACAACCGAGCCATTTGGCTACGAAAGGCCAGCATATAGCTCACCACATCTTGGGGAAGTTTTCTGGGAGTCCTTTCCCATCCATCCTTCACCAGGCTGAGGGGTCCACGAACAGGGTGTCCGTACAACAGTTCGAAGGGGCTGAAGCCCACTCCCTTCTGTGGTACCTTCCTGTAGGAAAATAGCAAACAAGGTAGGAGGACGTCCCATTTCCTCCACAGGCTCTCGGGCAGACTCCTGATCATGCCCTTTAAGGTTTTGTTAAACCATTCCACCAGACCATTGGTCTGGGGGTGATAAGGGGTGGAGAACCGGTAAGTGACTCCACACTCTTTCCACATAGCCCGCATGTATGCCGACATGAAGTTGGTACCTCTGTCCGACACAACTTCCTTGGGGAACCCCATCCGGGTGAAAATCCCCATCAGAGCCCGTGCCACCGCAGGTGCAGTAATGGTCCTCAGAGGGATAGCCTCGGGGTACCGGGTGGCATGATCCACCAGAACCAGGATAAACCTGTGACCGGCAGACGTTGGTGGATCCAATGGCCCAACAATGTCGATGCCCACCCTTTCAAAGGGGATGCCAACGACAGGCAGTGGTTCCAGTGGAGCCTTCAGCTTCACCCCTGTTTTCCCACTAGCTTGGCAGGTTACACACGTCCTACAAAAAGTGTCGGACGTAATCCTCATCTGAGGCCAGTAGAAATGAGGGACAAACCGAGCAAAGGTCTTGTCCTGTCCCAAGTGTCCTGCCAAGGGTATTTCGTGAGCCAATCCCAAAAGGAAGGCTCGGTAACGCTGGGGAACTACCAAGGCCAGGGATGATCCATGCACCGGAGCCTTGGGTTCGCTATAAATGAGACCATCTTCCCAGTATATGTGGAAGTTCCCCGAATCGTTACCCGCTGTCTGGGCTTCGGCCTGTCGCCGCAAACCCTCAAGGGTCGGGCACTCCTTCTGGGCCCCCTCAAAGCTCCTCCCTAGTAGGTCCTCCCTCCACCTGCCAGTCTGGAGGGGTAGGTAAGCCCTCCAGGGAAGTCACATCCCCCTCCGTAGACTCCGGGACCACTTCAGTCGCCCCATCCACCTTCTGAGGTTCAGATGCCGGGGCAGGCTTCCCCTGTCCCCGTTTACCCTTTCTGGCAGCTGGTTGGGCCTTTGTCCCAGGCTCCAACCTCTGTGAACTCCCTCTTCGGGCAGTCACGGACCGTGTATTGGCACACGTCCACTCAGGTGTCCCCAACATGTCCATGTGGGCCCTGAACTCGACCTCCTTCCACGCCGAATGTTCAAGGTCATTTCCCAACAGACAGTCGACCGGCATGGCAGGGCTTATCGCAACTCGTAGAGGACCCGCAACCCCTCCCCACTCAAAGGGAATCTGGGCCACCGGATAGTGACCCTCTCGGTTGTCAGCCATCACAACCGGGTGGACTACATTGGGAACCACCTGCTCTGGGGACACCAGCTGACTCCTTACCATAGTCATGCTGGCTCCTGTGTCCCTCAGAGTCTCCACCCTCTGGGCATTGATGGTGACCCATTGCCTGTACTTAGTAGTATTCGAGGGCACCTGGGTCTTAGGAACCATCTCACAATCCCCTAAGGACACTAAGGTTAGCCCTGCCCACTCACCTCCCTTATCTAGGGGCAACTCCTCCCCGAGCACTACGCTCGCCACCCCAGGGGTCTTTCCTCCAATGGGAGGGTTTGGTCTCTTGGGACACTTGGCATCCCCCTTATAGTGCCCAATCTTGCCACACTCATAACAACGGACAACCCTAGGCTGCTGACCACGGTCAGGATAAGGGGGTTTGTGGGGGCCAACCTTAGGAGGGAATCCTACTCCCCTTCCTTGTGAACTCTTTTGGGGGCCTTTAGAGAACTCCTTCTTTTTGTCTCCCGCCTCTTTCTTCTGGGGGGCGCCCTGTCCAGCCCCTTGGAAATTCCCTCCAGTCCCTTTTGAGGATACCCGGGTACTTGCCCAGATATCCGCCTCCTCTGCAAGCTTCCTAGGATTAGTTAGCTTGCTGTCCACCAGGTGTTGACGCAGCTCCGGAAAACTTTTCTCGAGGAGGTGCTCCTTTAAAATCAGATTATACAATCCCTCGTAGTCCTTTACCTCACTGCCCTGTACCCAGTCCTCCAAGGCCTTCTTGGCATAGTCCAGGAAGTCTACCCAATTCTAGGTGGCCAACTTTTGACTGCCCCGAAACCTCTGCCTGAATTTCTCAGGGGTCAACCCAAACTTCCTAACTAGGGCGACCTTCATGATGGGGTAATTGGTCTGATCTTGCTGTTCCAAAGCTAACAGGGCATCCCTCCCCACCGGAGGCATATACCTGTATAGACCATCCCCCCACTGAGCTTCAGGGACCCCATGGGCTCGTAAGGAGACCACATAGGCAGCCAACCATTTTACAATGTCATCCCCGACACCATAGCAGGCGACTACATCTTTTGGCAGGTAGGGTCTGGGCTCCCTGGGGATCTCTCTAGGTACGCTGCCACCAACGGGACTGCTGGGGGTTCCAAACTGTAGGGCTTTGAGTTCCAATTCCTTTAAATGGAGCTCATGGAGGAACTTCCTCTCCTCCCTCTCTTTCTCCAAACGGGCCAGATCCATTTTGAACCGCCTCTCCTCCCTCCTGTCAGCTAAGTCAGCTGATGACAGGCTTCCCCCCGAGGCGCTACTACCCGCTCTTGAAGAGGCACTAGGTCCTACGTCCATGTTGCCAGTCCCAGGGGGGAAAAGTAATTCTGTTTCTTCTGTGATGTCCAGTCCTGGTCCCTCCTCCTGTTTCCCGCTAGGGTGGGCCATAACCCAGGCTCTCAAGCTAGTTTGGAGTTCTATTTTCTTTGCCCCCTGCTTGAAGAATACCTCCCTCTCCTGGCAGAATTCCTTCAGTTGGGTCACAGTATATTCTTCCAGCCTACCCAACTCAAACTCCATCCTACCAGGTGGGACCCAACACTGCAGAACAGAACTTTACAATAGGAGACCTTTCCTTTAAGAGGAAGTACACCACAGGACAGGACAATTTTGAAAAACTCCAATCAGGGAGACAACTTGGAGAAAACTCCAGTAAAAACAATCAGGTGTAGGGTGTGGCGCGCGCCAAACTGCTAATGAGCGGATGCAAGCACAGATTCAGGATCCCACCGCTGAACACCAACTTGTTGGACCTAACGTCCTAGAGGTAGCTTGGCTCAGGCCAACAGGCTTCTATCCCAACATGGCATATCGTGCTTGCATCACACCCAGTTCACACCTTGACGCAACACCACTTAAAAAGGACACTACACCGAATAAGCCAAACTGATAAGAGGAAGTTTTATATTTCCTTTTTAATTGCACTCAACCAATTCTAACCATCACATTTCCGGTGCAAATATTTCATAGTATTTCAGTCAACAATACAATTCCTTCTGTTACTTCAGTATGATCCCCCACCTAAACTCCATCAGATGGGACAATCCCGCGCCTAGGCCCCAGAACGCCTTATTAATTTCCCACTCGTATAGCTTTCCCACAACGGTTTCTTGGCAAGGGAATATTAAAAGGTCAATACCCCCCCACCTCGTTGCCCCTCAGTCCGATGTCTGCACTATTCTCTTTGTTACCTGGAACTGAGGCTGTGGTATGCAACCACACTTCTACCATTAGGCGCTATACTGCCAAACTAGTCTGTTGCGGGAAATCAAGGTATTACAATTGAACATTACACCGGATCTTACTATTACAGTTAGGCCTGACACATGAATTCTTCTCTGTACTGGTGAACTTACCATTACACTTTAAACATTACACTTGAATTATTCTTTGTACTGGCGATCTGACTATTACACTTTAAACATGTCACATGAATTACTCTTTGTACTGGCGATCTTATTATCACACTTTAAACATCTCACATGAATTACTCGTTGTACTGGCGATCTTAGTATCACACTTTAAACATTTCACATGAATTACTCTTTGTACTGGCGATCTTCGTATCACGCTTTAAACATTTCACATGAATTACTCTTTGTACTGGCGATCTTAGTATCACACTTTAAACATTTCACATGAATTACTCTTTGTACTGGCGACATTAGTATCACACTTTAAACATTTCACATGAATTACTCTTTGTACTGGCGATCTTAGTATCACATCCTGGCTTCCCCTGGGACCATCAGCCGGGACTGCCAGGCCTTCACCTGCTTGGTAACTCCCCCCCCTTCCCTCACTCCTTCCCATCTTCCCTTAATCCCAGTTTACGGTTCCACCTCGGCGTCCTCCTCTGCTTGGGAAGATCGGCGGTACGGGTAGAGTACTTCCCCATTCACGCGGGGCAGGCGGGGCTCAAGGGATCGGCAAGGGAAGTCCCACAGGTCACCTCCCCCAAGGGTTTCCTGAATGCGGGATCTTCTTGCGGGGGGGAGGGGGTATGGGGACCCGCGGTGTCAACAGGGGCGCGGAGTCGTCTCCGGACCCCACACGGCTCCACAGGCCAGGCGCTGACTCGGCGTCACTCCGCTGCTGCTTTGATCCGCGCCCTCGGCTGCCTGAGGCAATGCAGCTCGCGGGGGGCGCGGCCTTCTCCTTTCCGGCAACAGTGGGGCGGCGCTACAGAATCAGCCCTCGTCAGATGACACTGGAAAGGCGCTTCACGGCCTTGCGCAACCTCCACTTCGTGGATGTCCTTCTCCTCAGTTTCTCAGGCGCGTCGCCTGCTCACCGGCCCTCTCCAGGGAGTCCCGACTCTCTCCCCGGACCTCCCAGGGATTACCAGCAGCCTCCCAGCAGAGGCGGGCAGCTTCCCAATCTCGGGGTTACGGCGGTGAGTGCTCCCAGCGGGGATTTATGTCAGGGGGGGCTAAAATTAAGGGTGCCGCGTTCACTCCAGGGCAATCGAATAGGCCAGCCAAATGCTTATCTCTTGGTCCCAGTCACCTTCCAGACAGGCAGGACTGGTAGTCAGACGTTGAGTCTTGTTTGATTTCAAATCCCGGGCACCAGAAGGGTGTGGGAGGTAGAGCTCAGGACGGAGGCTTCCCCTCTAATCTTCTTTCAGTAATTCTGACTAAACAGGTGTCTCATGAGGTGAAGTTGTTCCTCAAAGTCATTGGCTGTGCTCAGGGACCGGTCAGAAGGTTGAGGGTGGTGTCAGCTGATGAGGGAAGTCACGCAGACCCTAAGACCTGTCAATTCCCTATCTAGCGCAGCCACCTCCCCACTCAGGTGCCTTACTCCTGACTACCTCACAGCTCAACTGAGTCCTAAAATGGCCGCCCTGCCCCCACCTCTATTTATCACCTGGGGCCTGACTGGCCAGAGTGGCCCAGAAGGTTCCGGAACCTCTCATGGCAGTCTATGGCCCAGGTGCTGAGGTGACAGTTGGAACGACCATTTTGTGACTAACCTCCCTCTACTGGTTTCCTCATTGAAGCACCTTGCGCCTCTCCCTCAGATAGTAAGAAGAGGGCGCCCAGAGCCTCTACATCAACACCCAAAAAGTAGTTAGTGGACAGGAAAAAAATATGAGCAGGGAAAGGGAAAAAACATAAAAAGAGGAAGGAACAGCCAAAAGGGCTGACAGGTCTAACAGTAAGTATATAAAGCGATGTTGTGTTTATAATGTGAACACATTTCTGCATCAAGTTGCAATGCAGTTTATGATATTGTTATTGATTTGTACTGTTTAATTATGTGTATTAATATTTCATCATTAACATCGTTTTATTGCCATTGTCCTTAGCAACATTACACTGTTGTTATTATTCATATTAAATTTAGAAAACTGTTGCATAGAAAAAGAATAATTGGCTTCCCAATCTTGCTGACTGTGGTGTCCTAAAACCACAATGTGTATTGATGTGCACTCTCCACTAGCTGTGTCCTGCTGAGTTGCATTAAGTGGTATACCTCTAGAATTCTGGCCATATTGTTGTGCTAAATATTATTAGCCATCATGCCCCCAAAGGGATCAAAGGACAAATATTTTCAAGTACAAATTATCTCAGAATAGCAACTGTGCTGCCAAGGCCTAGAGACTCATTAAGTAACAGTGTCAATGCCTTGCTCTAAGGCTTGACATTAATCTCTGTCTTTTCAGAGAGGCTATTCTTGAAGATTTGTTTGAATTTAAATATGGTATTTGGACTATCAACCTCAGTCATGAGATGTTTATGATATTAACTTAATCATTTTTTCACAATATATACAGGTGTCCTTCCGACAACTGCCCTTGGGAAAGTTCAAGCACCTGACTTAGATGACTGGGAACACAAGAGATATCGCTTTGAAGGAAAGCCATCAAGGTAAATCCAGGCTTCAAGAAAGGGGTTAGCTAGGAAATGATGGGTCTGGCCAATGCAAACATTTTAAAACTATTATCCATGCTCGGTGTGCACATTATCATTGGCAAATATTCCACCAAATCACAAAACGTTTACAAAAATACTGAAACATGCCTGCTGGTAATTCTAACACCAAACCAGCCCAGCATCAAAGATAAATGAGGAAAAATGTGTTCAATCGACTGGACTATGGATTATGTAGTGACAAGCATACATTTAACATTAAGGGGCCGATTCCGATCTCTGTCGGAAGGGCACCGAATCGGGTTCAGCCGTAGCGGATCCGATTCTGATGCTTCTTTTCCGACTGATCCGTACACGGGTCCGGACGACGAAGTACGATGCAAAGACGCGCAAATTCTCCGACCGACTCGTTCCCGGATCCGACCCGATCCGTCCGACTCGGTCGCACGCAAACCGATGCACGCAATGGAGACAATTCTCGACCAAACGAGTACGATGCTCGAATCGGACAGCTCGACCGAGTTGGAGCGTCCGGCTTGTAAAAGCTCCCGGAGTCGGACTTCGGGGGTCTGCGTCGGACCCCCCGACTCCCGCAGCCGTACGACTCGCACACAGGGGGAGACCCATGGGTCTCCCCCACACAGGCATGTACGGCGCGGATGGCACCGACGCGTACCCACTGTAGGGGGCGCACTTGTTGGAGACGTACCCATTCAGTCAATGGGAGCGCATGTACACATCGTACAACTGGCTCTCATTGACTTCTATGGGAGTCCGACCGAACCGAGTCCGACAGCATACGTGCGTATCGTGCTTGCTCAGTCGGACTGTAGGTGTCCGGCTCGGTCGGAAAACACTCCGGATCCGACTCCGTCGGAGTGCTTTCCGACCCGGATCGGAATCGGCACCTAAATGTCATAAAGCTCTTCTTCCGTGCTAAAATTCACTCAAATTATAAACAAAATAACCTGATTTAAAGGTGCAAAATAAAAAACTAAAAGTTGACATAAAAATCTCAAAGGACGCACAGCGGATCTCTGTGCACTGCAAGAGCTAAGTGGGATTTTTTTGGCCAGGAAACAAGTGAACAGAATAGAGTGTTTTCTATCACATATTCCAAAATAAATATCTTATAGAAACTTTCAAGACTACCTCATTTCCAGGGACCAAGTGTGGTCTTACGGAGTGCCATGGTTTTAAAAAAAATTTATATTCTCTTTCAGCTGACTCTTGGGGCTCCAGATCGAACGTTTTTTGGAGCAACTGCTCCAAATAATAATTTAACCTTGGATATAGCAGGACTTACTAATATTAAGAGGACCTAGTTTTTGTCCTAATTTAATCCAAAAATAAAGAAACATTATGTTACAAGAGATGTGGTCTCTTGATTTAATTGAATTTGAAGTGTATATACAAGTGGGAAAGCATTTAGGGAACAATGTATTAACCATGTTAAGAGAATAATGGAAACCAATCAACATTTTTTTACCCTGTATATTAAGAAAATGATACTGCAATAAGCATGATCAATTGTAATAAATGTATACCTAAGTGTTGATAATAATGAAAACTATATTTACAGCTAGAACACCCTGATTCCTAATAATTCTACTTAGAACTTTAATTCACATTTAAATGGGATTAAGGGGATGGATCCAAGCCAAACTGGGTTGGGGCACTAAATAGCACTCCCAAGGTAAACAAAAGTGGAAATCTGAAGTTGTTATTACATACTCAGTTGATTTTCTCTAATGGTTGCATTTGTTTAAAGGTTAGCTCAGTGATACCCTTTTTTCTGGATTTCCTGATTGCTCAACTTCAGAGTATGTGTTTGTTAGTGCTGAATTTTGTATTAGAATTAAGGGATATAGTGTGCTAGCTCAATGAGATGGTGCGCAAAAGCCTCAGGAAACTGAATTTCAAATCAAGGAGAACAACTACAGGTAAAAAAGTGCTCGGAAATTAGGTTGACTGAATGCTAGTGTTGAATGATTATATAAAGTTCTAGTTGGTGGAAGCCCTTTCCAAAAGAGGAAGAAACAGACAATCATATAACATAATGAAGATAAATTGGTTTGATTTGGAAACTGTAATACTAAGGAGACATCATTTTAGTCAGTGAAGACATTCTCATAAAGAAAGGGGCAAATAACTGTGAAAAAAACAAATACATTGAAATGTAATGAACAATAGTGTACAAGGGTTTGAGGTCTTAGTTTCAAAAGGCTTGATAGCAAAGGACTAGTAATGATAGGATGGGATACCTATCAATGTACAAAGTGTAACAAGTATGTCAGAAGTAGAGTTTGTTCCCAATGAGTGATCATTTCTAAAGTTACAACTGATACAAATAAAGCAGTTGTTTCACTGTTTAAAGATAAATTGGCCTCAGTCACCGATCTAAACAATATTATTATTATAAATGATATATTTTCTGTGAGTAGCATGCTACTCCAGATCTCAAAAGATTACTGGTGGATTAGTATAAGGAAATATAAGTTGTTAATTTGAGTGGTGAACTTGAATCTGTTAGTTTGATTAAATAGGATAAAGGCTGAATATATATATATTTATATATCGACAGAATTAATATTTATCTACTCTGTTTGAAAGTGTTGACCATACAGTAGCACATAGATTATGTTTTAAAGCTATATTTATGAAACAAAAGGGGGGGGGGGCATTGGAGTTTCATAAAAAAAATGATCTTGCTAATGTATACTGTTAGTAACTTTTCGCAAGAATCATCAAGAAAGCATCTACCAAAAGAGGTTTAGGACAATCATAATTTATGGCAGTTCAGGCGAGATTTAGATATTCACACGCAGACCAGTTCCAAAACCATATGTGTACTTCACTGTAACTGAAACAAAAAAAAAGCTGCATGATCCAGAGAAAAACCCCGTGCATTTAGCATGTGGGATTTTTGCCTCCCCAAATGGATTTACTCAAACTTAAAATTCTCTGATTTTAACAATTAGTATTTTAAAATTGAGTAACACTGCTGACATTTCATGTGGGGCATCTGGAAAAGGTGGTGAATATCATAAATCTTGGTAGTTTAGTCACATACCTTTAGAAGTTGTTTTCCACTCTGAAATGGAACAGATATTTACTCCTGAAGCAGGAGTACAAACATTTTCACAATGGGGAATAGTAGGAAACATTCCCTGGACTAATGGGTGAGTAGCAAAAGTGATTTCTCCATTTTCCCTTTGGAGAAAAAAGAGTGCAAATGCCCTTATTATTTGTTAAATTAATGCATGCAGAAATACAGACCTGCTACATTTTTGTGTGCAGAAATGTATAAGGACTTGGGTAGTCCTGCATCAGATTTGCAGGACTACCATTGGAATTCTTTGATAAATCAAAAAACTTCTCTCTAAGGGATCAACATTCTAAATAGCCCTTTTTGTGAAATGGGCATATAGTGTTCATGATCAGCTATATATTGTAACACATAACTAAAAAGCAAGCCTCAATTATTAAAGTCAGTTTCTATGTAGAATGTATAGGTCTATAAAATGCTTCTGGTATGAGGCACAGTGAAGTGGTAGAAGATGTAAATTGCTATCCGAAAGGATACTCTCCAAAGGAATTCCTTTGGGCTTATTTGGGACTGATTGGCCATTCAACTACTTGGCGAAGGGTAAAAATGGGCCAGGATGAGACCCCAAGCTTGAAATGGACTAAGATGAGACTTTGCTTTAGCACCTGAGCTATTTTGGATTATCGTACTATTCATGGTAACCGGTCCATTCTTCAAAGTTTTGCAGAGGAAGCAAATACTATAATGAATGCAAAGGATGTTGCGTAATTGTTCTGAAGGGTTACACTTTCAGCTGGCACAGCTAGCAGTACACATGAACTATGACTATCCACTGAAAAACGTTTGTTATACCAAAATAATCGTGCTCAGTCAATATCCATGTAAAACAAATTAGAATGTCAAAAGTCAATGTCTTGTTAGACATTAACGCTTTTGTATAGCTTGGATCATTGGTTACATTATGAATTAACTGATTAGTACCTATTAATAAAATATGTAGCTTAGTTCTGGTCTTAATGAAACCACTTAGGAAATATAGTTGAGAATATGGATGGTCAGCAATTGACTCTCTCATTCGAGCATGCTTATGAAATGATTAGTAACATTTAATCTTTAGGGCACAATTATGGAGTCTGCCTCTATGAACAGTTAAATTCAATATGTGTTAACGACACATTTAGACTTTCTTTGAATAATAATTTCAACCAGTTGTATTCCATAAACATTTAGAGATTCCAATTGTAATGTGTCAGATAGGTCTGCAGAGAATTTGAAGCATTTATGTTTAATGCCCCTTTGTCAGTATTACATAGCAAAATAATCTAGTGAACTGACAAACCAATATAGGATTGAGTGTCAAGAAGAAATGAGGAAAGATTATCTATAAAACAAAGATGGAGACCGATTGTTAGTCCATTTTAAAAAATATTTTTTTTAATTTAAATTCATTAAATACATTTACTTGGATATTATTAACTTAGCAAATAGCCAATTGTTATCTAACCTTGTTGACTAAACTATGCTATATTATTTCTTTTGACATACCAATAATTAGTCTTCTATTGTTTTTAATATTATTTTCAATAAATTATAACACACACTTACATGAGTGCACAGATCAAATGGTAGGCTCTATCAGCATAAAGGGAATGGTACACTGACATTAGAGTTAATACTCAGACATAATACATCATTCCAGCAGGTTTCTCTCTCTGGTGCTCATGACTTCCACCCAAACCTGGGGGCATCATACCCAAAATCACTGGAGTTCTGTCAACAATGGTCTGCACAACAGAGCTGTATCACTGATCATGTTGGAGATCCCTGGAGAGCTCAGCCTCCCATATACCAGTGAAGTCTGTAGATTCCAGAGTCCCTACCTTGGCCATAAAGGCAGAGCACTCAGAAGTAGAACAGTTATTGGTGGCCTTGGTGCAGCCTGTAGTGGTGGGTGGAAACTCTGACTTTTTTGAGTTTGGCACCTAATCAACATTTTTATACTTGTATACTATTTAGGGTGTCACCCAGCCCACAATACACAAATTGTGATAAAGCAGGTTTGACCTTACAGTTGAAGTCACCTTTTCTGTCACCTTTTCGAAAAGGGCACTAACACTGGGCACTCCTGTGAAGGAGGTCAAGACACTAAGCACAGCACCTCGGATAAGGCAGCTGAGAGTGAACTAAAAATGATGTGGAGTCTGACAGGTGTGAGTAGGTGTGTAGTAGAGAGATAAATTGCACAAGCTTAAAGCGTGTATTACGTAAGATCTTTGTAGGGTGGGGCACCATCCTCCCTCATTCTTCATCTGACAGATCTCTATCAATATTCTTGAACCATTTAACCCATTCAAAGATAATCTAACATAAAGCCCTGCATAACCTTTAGTGCCCAGTACAAATGTATTACCACTTCACTACATTCTACCACATCTAGCAGGGTCTACGCAACACAGTGATTGGGGGATTCATGTGTGCCGATGCACCAGGTGAGGTGGGCACACCAAGTTGCTGGCCATAAGACCAGCAGGAATGAAGCAGCTCAATCCAATATTAGTGAAAGAACACATTATGACAAATGTATGGAGGGCCCCTACGAGTGTGAAATCTACAAGTCCATATGAACACTTGAATACCTTTTTTTTTGCCAAAGTTGAGAAGTCCCACAGCAGGGTAGCTGGTGCATAGACCAGTGCAGACTTTGGTCGCTTTAAGCATCGTCTCGTGCAACGAGTCATCATCACCAGTTACAGAACAAGGGTAGAGGTTGCCAAGCAATACTATCTCTGAACAGAGTCATGGGAAGTACCATGGGTTGGGCATTATTTATCAGCAGCGTCTACTCAACCAACATGTCCCTGACAGTCACTTGGCATTAAAATGGAGCTGCGCAACCAAGTATTACAGTTCTGGGTCAGGACCGCCCAGCCTGCCACCAGTCAGCAGAAGTATGAGCTTGTCTAGTGCCATCTTCTACATTGCACGGCAATTTATGAAATATGAGACAAAGAAAACGTATTGGTTGAAAAGTGATGGCGTAAGGAGAACTAGGAAATTCTGGAAGAAGTACATGAAGAGGTGGAGGGCCTCTATTTTAGTCTCGACTTCTCTACCTAGCACTAACAGGGAAAGCATCTTCCAAAAGGTGTATGCATATGGTACCTATTGCTCTGATTCAGAAACCCTGAAAAGATGCTCCAACCAATGCATTAATGGAGATGCCTTACACACCGGGAAGAGGTAAAATAAGCCCTAAATTACCCAGAATCTGGCAAGTAACCAAAGTTCTCCACAGACTACATCTCTAAGGGGCAATCATTGACCTATAGATGCATGCCTTCTGCGTATAGAGATATCAGATGTTTCTCTTGAGTCAGATTTGGACCCGACTAAACCCAGCTGTTGAACATGGCAGGCCATCAGTTCCATTGTCTGTTCAAACATCTAAAGCAACAATGTAGAGCCATGCCAAGTTCCCAAGCTACTGGTTCAGTGTGCCCATGGGGTGAGAGTATGTGCTAGTATGGCATGGGCCACCAAGTCAGTATGCAAAAGGTGAATTTATCTCATCATCTACAGGCAAATATTAATCTGAGGTAGTACCATGGACAGGTATTTCCAGCTTCTTATATTGAAGGCCCTCTTTGTGTCCAGATTGGAGACTGAAGAGATGATGCCATTAATTGGTGTTCCGGCCATCAAATGGAACAGGTGCCTGAGACTGCCCGGTGAAGGAGAGGTGCGTCAGTCAGAAATCCTTAGATGTGGTAGAATGGCTGTGTGTATAGTAGTTTGCAGTAGTTAACCAAAATCTAACTGATAGCTCCATATGAGTATGTCTGCCGGCCGTTCGTAACTCAGCTCACTTTTAGAAGCCTCACTGTAGAGTAGCCGTTCCACCATTTTCTCTGGTTTATGGCCATTTAAGACACATCCTGGTGATGTATGACTGCCAGTCCACAAACCATAATTCTTCCATCAGGCATGTATGTTTGGCCCTATACATCAAATATTCTTATCCAAGGTAGAGTCTAACGTGCATTTGAGCTTGAGGTCAGTTTGTCTCCCTACAGCTGACCCCTCCACCTCCTATTGAGTCTAGCAGCACCATTCTTTGATAAATGTGACTTTTGTAGAATGACAAGATGGACATTGATTGGTTCAACTACACCAAGACCCTGTGGCTTTCCACTGGGCCCATTCAAAGTCAATACGCTGTATGTGCTAAGATTCCTCATGATGAATCGAGGCCATTGCACAGGTAGCACCCCACATCCCGACTATAGGGCCCTCAATGTGATGGATATACAGTGCCCGCTCCACAGAGTCCTTTCATTGCGACTGATAGCGAACTACACCGAGGCTTTCTGCTCTTTCTGACAATCCCACTACATTGATACTGTTATATCTTGTACACATTTTATAAGGTACTTTATGAGTCTCTGCATCTTCAGCTTGATGTAGCAACATCTAACTTCAGTTGAATCACTGATGGCTTCGCAAAAAACATTGTCCAAGACTTCGCAGGTTGCTGCCGAGCAGGCCTACATTAGATGCGACAGTGTTAATCTTGGCCTCCTGCGTCATTCGTGTTTTGTGTACATCTTGAAGAATCGCACGCAGCAAGTCCTGCTCCTCGTGTTCAGCTGGTGGTGGTTTTGAAGGATTGACCAGTCTGCCATGGAGATTGGCAGTGCCGACTAGAACCAGAGCGGTAGTGACAGAAGAAGAGAGACAGCACCTGCAGTGACCCAGCATTATATAGGAATCATACTAGCACAAAGAGCACACACCAGCCACAAGTAATGCCCTTCACTCAGTCCCAAAATATGCATCCTGTTTCACAGAAACTCATGCTCGCAACTGATAATATTTAAGATAATTTTCTTCATCCTTTTAATTAACCAATACTATAATGTGGAGTGCATAGTGCATTATCGAATGGCTTAGAGCTCCAAATTAATAATGCGTAAGAGAAATTATTGAACTTACTGTTTATAAAACATGATTATATTTTGTTGGTGTTAAGCGATATGAATATTCCAGATTTTTTTGTATTTTTTAATAATATACCACAATTAAGGTTCTCACAAAAATGTTAAATAAATTGTTATGCTTGGAGAGGAAGCTAGATTGTTATGTACCCACACAGAGATGAGGGATTTTATGAAAACAAAATAGCTAACTCTGCTAAGTACATCCACACACAGGATAATGCTCTGTCTTACAGAGTGATATGTAGATGGTATTTGACACTGGGCCACCTAAGCAAACTATTCCTTGGAAGTTCATATAGTGTTGATGGCCCGATGAGCAGAAGGGTGAACAGGACACATATTACTGGACCTATCCATATAGCAAGATATTCAGGAAGCAAATGTTATTCACAGAACCCAGTATTACAGAGGCATTATTTCCATTGCACTGCCTAGAGATTACATTGGGACTGGCGGGACCCTAGGATGAATGCCCTCTTTGATCAGATATATGGAAACTAATTACTGATATTCTAGCTGTAGTCTGTCTGTCTATAGCTCAGTTTTACAAATGGCTGATACTTCCCTGTTCAGAGACGTGGTGGACTAAGATATGGCGGACATTAGCCATGGAAAGCAATCACTGCAGAATGTAGCGCTCAATTCAGTCAAGAGATGATCATAGAATCTCCCTTTCTCCTCTAGATAAAACATGAGGGCCACTTCTTGTTTTGACTATCTGACTTTAAAGGTTTTGGGTGCATAGATCCATAGTCTGTGGTGTCTGAAGGAGCCCAATAAGATGAGCTTAAGAGCTAAAATATTGAAACGTATAAGGGTAATTTGAAAACCTAAATTGTTGCTAGCGCTATTTATCTCTTGCATGACAGTAAACATTTGTTTATTGTAAAAGAAAACTTGAGTCTACAAACTTTGATGCCGACTGACATTATTTCTATTAGTGGTCCTGACAGGTTTGGTCAACAAAGGTAACTGGTTTTTTTTATATAATGGTGAAATTCAGATGTAGGTGGGCTTGGGGAAAGGCGAGTTGAAACCAATGGAAATTGTAATCGCATTTTATCAAATTAAAAGATTTATTTTTAAAAGCAGAGAAGTCTCTCCTGGTTGTAATTTATTTTTGGAATGACCCATGCTAACAAAACTAATTGCATCTTCAGAATCTGATTGGCATGTAAATTACACTGTGATGCTTTTCCTAAAGTTTGCCCTTTTCTGAAAACTTGTCTTAGGCACTTCATTCTCAGTGAAAACTCAGGTCAACTCAGCATCAAAGAGGGCACGGCCCCTGGAGTCTACCACTTAAAGGTGAAAGTCATAGATGGCTTATGGCCCGATGTGGTTTCTACCGTGAAGATTGTGGTGAAAGAAATCTCATCCGAAGCAGCTCGCAATGCGGGATCCCTGAGATTTTCAGGTAGGTCGCAGTGTGGGCGGATCTATGCCAGGATTTCAGGATATCCACGGTAGATAAATATTTACTTACCAATGTACATACAGTGACTCTACATGCAAATCACTCACATAACACCACTGCACTATGCTATTCTGCCCATCACTGTGTGTGTGTGTGTGTCTTAAGCATGTGTGAAAAGCCTACTCTGCAACTATTTTTGTCTACTTCTAATTAGTAGCGAGACCGAAAAAGTTATTTGACCTTTACAAAAAGGTATAGTGCTTACATGCTTCACTGGAGAATTTAAGTGCTATCCAAAGGCCAGTCTGTTTCCTTTTCTATAGAACCTTTCCAATTACTCTGATTACATACCAACACTCTTCCCTACGAGGTATTATAGGTGTTTACAAGGAGTCGTATGAGATTCTATGCAATAGCTGCCCAGCACCAATTGGCAAATATATGTCAGGAAATTGCTAGTTTCCTGGACCGAGCTATAATTTAAACAAGCACTAGCAGCATCAATAGGTCTCGCCGTTGCAGTAGAAGCTTAGAGCTTTCCATCATATTTCCAGGGTTTGGTTTATCTTCTCACATCACTGTGCAATCCACGAAGGACAATAGCTATATAAGATGCTTTGCTGATTTAGGCCGGATGGCTTGAGCAGTGGTCAAAACTATTGGTCGTTCCACAGTAAATAAACCATAACTGTCTGGGAAAGAAATACACCCCTGCAATACTAATGCACTGCTAAAATATCCAGTGGGAATACCAAACTCCATAGCCTGCACATCTTTATTTAATACAATCCACTCCCTCAATCTGTGGCCTATCTCCCCTTACACTCAATGTGTATGTCCTCCTGTTTCTGTGTGTACCAGTTTCCTGCCAAATATATATGTTTTACTAGTACCAGCCTAACTTCTCAGGTATGTCAGCCTTTTGTTAAAAATTGTAATGTTTTGGTGGAGGGACGCCTGGCTCCAAGATGATATCACAAACCTCGAGAGGGCGATTGAAGACTCTCAACTGCTGCCATTCAAACTCCAAGCACAAAGGTGCAGAATGCGCAGATTTATGTGCAAAACCCTACCTTGCTGCTGATACTCCCAAAGAGGCAGCCAGATGGAAGGATCCATGTTCATGCTCAGGAGTTCAGGATACCATACGTCCCATGCCAAATCCAAATCCAGAGTACTAACATGACTTAAGCCTGGTTGAACTCGAATTTCTTGTGAACTCAGGGCTGGAGTGGTATTCGTGGAAAGGCGTACAAGAGTCCCAAGTTCCATTCTAAACGTCTCCGAGCAAGAACTGCTTTAGAAACTCCAATGTTTAGAAGTGCTGATATTGCACGTTCTCTGAGGTGGCAAATAGATTGAGCCAAGGGTTTTCCCGTTCTTGGAAGAGACCTTGCCTCTGGGTGTACTCGGCATTTGTGAACAACAAGGCACTGCAGGCTGGGCTTATCTGACCTGACATTGAAGAAACTACCAAGTGCTGCACCACCACAAAACTGTCCTGGTGCTCCAGCAAAGTCCAGAGGCATTGAGCCTCTTGGCAGAGGGGCACGACGCCACCCTACCCTATTTGTTGCAATACCGCATGGCAGTGGTGTTCGCCATGTACACCTGAATCAGCCTTTCTTTGATGGATGGAAGGAAGGCTTTCAATCCCTAGCGGGTCGCTCTCAGTTCTAAAAGATTGATATGATGCTTAGATTCCACTGTATAACAGAGTCCTCTAATCTCCACCTCTCCTAGATAGCCGTCCCAGCCCGAAAGTGAAGCATCGGTCACCGCAGTCAGCTCTGGGTTGGGAAGAGACAGAGGTCTGCCGCTGGGTTAATCGTAATTAGTCACCTGCCACTGCAGGTCTTTTGCAGTCTCCTTCGAAATCCTTCGAAATCTGGGCCAGGACATAGAGGTTCTCCTTGTGCTGCGCCTACTGGAAATTCGGATCCCACTGCTGACACACATATTCCATCTGGCGTGCTTTACCAACAGGATGCACAAAGCCATCAGAACCAGCAGCCTCGGATATCCTGGGCTCCACACAAGCTGAAGTATCCACTTGCTGGAAGTGACCGCATACCATGTGGCAGGCGGTGACTGATCCTGCCACCAACAGGATGCTTGTGTGGGATGAAGGGTATACTAAAGGGGATTAGAGGCTGCCGGAGGGTGGGGGATTGGACAGATCGCCGGGCCTGGCTCTCACATCCTTTATGGGGTCCTCAGCCCCATCACCGAAAGGACTGGACAGGTTGCTGCACCAGCGGGTACAGCTTGTATAGTGGACACCCACTGGTGCCTCAAAAAAGTCAGCCATATGGGGAAAATGACTGCTGCTGAACCAGGCACATAGAGAGAGCCAGAAAGATATGGCAGTGACCAGCTCTCTTGAAAGAGCTCCGCCGCTGTGTCAGCCTTATCGCCAAATTGGCAGGAGTTGCCAAATGGCATGTCAATCAGTGAAGCCTGGACATCCTTTGAGAAACAACTGGACAGCGACCAGGCATGACAACACAGCGACAGTGTGGAGGCTATGGCTCTGCCTATGGAGTCTGTTGTGCCCAGCCTACTCATAATGCAGAACTTTTCTGCTTCCTTATCTATGAGGGCTAGATTGAGGATGGCGTGACCCTCCTCATGCAGCATGGGAAGCAGCTTTGCAATCGAAACTTAAAATGGATGGGAGTAACAGCCCAAGAGGCATGCGGTGTTCACTGACTGCAATGCTAGGCTGGTGGAAAAGAAGATGTGCTTCCCAAAGGTGTCCAACCTCTTGGATTCCTTGTCCAGTTGTGTGGACAGGAACGCACTTGGGTTGACCTTAGAGGTTGTGGCCTGCACCTCCAGACTCTCAGGGGAGGGTTGCTGGGAAAGGAAGGCTGTATTATAGGTGTATAGGCTGGGTCTCATGGGGTGGGACGATGGCATTGGGCAGTCATGCAGTGCACAGTAGCCCCTATGCAGGATTTGGCCCAGGCTCCCAGTAGCATGTCTGTGAGGGCTTCATTGAAAGGACGCAAGGGCTCAGCGAATCCAGCCTCTGGTTGAAGCACCTCGGTCAAGACATTGGTCTTGAATGCTGGCAGCTGCAGGTCAAGAACCTCCTCTGGCCTGCACATCACGGTGGTGAAGGATGTGCCTTCCTCTGAAACCAGGCCAGAGAGGGAATTATGGTAGAGTGCGGGGAAGTGTCCTGCCCACTGGCATCACCCAGCTCCTTGTACCAGTTCTCAGCTGAATCAGGGCCCTCCTCCATAGGACCAAACCCATCCTTCTCATTTCCCACTGCAGGAAGGAAGGGACTATCAAGTGGCAAGAAGTCCAGGGGTCGGTAGGGCTTGGACGGTGCCAGCTCAGAGTCGGGGATAAGTATGGGCTTGCTGTTATCAAGCAGCGCCAGCGGAGACCAGGCTGGCACTGGAATGAAGGAAACCAGAATGGAAGAAGGCAACCGTGTCGACGTCGGTGTAGATCCAGAGGGTGCAGCTCGCGTCAGTGGTAACCCAGCCAGGACACCTCACGGCTTCATGGCGCCTGAAGGCATGCCGGAGGGAGTCGGTGGCCCAAAGAGTGTGTGCATGGCATCATAAAATTAGATGAGCAACCATCATTCCTGCTCAAGGGAACCCGGGGTAGTGCAGAGTGGGCTCTGTTGCTAGCTCCGCAGGTGGAGTGCAGGAGTGGGGCCTAGAATCCTGGCATTTGGAGGGCCAAGCTGAGGAATGCTTCAACTTATTTTTCTTGTAATTCTTTGACTTACTTGACTTGGAGGAAGAGGTATTGGAGCACGAAGATGATGTCCATGGGAACGACACTGAGAACGGACCGAAAGTGGGAATGGGAATGTCACGGAGTTGCCTTCTGCCGTGCCATCGGGCACTTCATTGTACGTTCACAATCGCCTTCGGATGCATTGAAATCCACTTGCAGAGGCCTTGGAGTCGTGATTTGACCCCAGGCCCCAAAGACAGGCCAAGTGGGTAACAGACACAGACATCTGACCGTGACACTGGGAGCAATTGCACAAAAAAGGGTCCAAAAGGGTCCAAAAAATTACGTAGGTAGCGCTCCGGATCCACGCTGTTGGTGCCGAAAAAAAGCAGGAACAAAACATTGGTTTTTACATAGCTCTGTGTTTTTGGCATGAAAATAGTCATGAAAGAAACTGATGCCAGCGCGCCAGGTGGCTCTTACATGGGCACTGCAACATCACTTCCAACGCAGAGCCAATCAACGCCACCTACCGGTGTGCAGCAGTACTGCTCAAGGTTTTCTGGATCCAGTCTGAAGCCTGGGGAATATTCTAAGGTGAAGAAACTGCTGTTAGAAGTCTTTATCAAAAATGAAAAGATAGTGCTGCTGCCTGCACAGTGTAAGGACATGCACATCTACAACTGTGCTACCAGTATTAAGATCCAAGCGAATTGGTATATGCATTGCTTATTTTGTGCAGGTGCTTGCAGGTGGTGAACAATAGCAGTTAGTTGTGTAAGACCAAGTCAGCATTTTCATCATCCGATTTCGGCCCAGCAAAAGAGAGGGAACGGCCTAAAAGGAAGAAAGAAGGAATAACGTAAAGGACCACAGTGACAAAAGGAGAAAGTGGAGATAATAAAGGACATACTAGAGTACTAAAGAGATAGGAAGTGTAGCTTGGTGGCAGAAAGAGCCAGGAGGTAGAAATTGGACTAGGCAACTTTGATATTAGGCAACCACAGAATTTGGTTGCATCACCGGTGGGCTTCTAAGAAAAACTTTGGGCCCCATACTCTTTTGTTGTTTTTACAAATTAGGTACTTTATACATCTTGTTTTTGCATATATGATATATCCATCTAAGCTATTGACTATATTAATCATTGCTGTTCAACACTTGTCATTGTCACAAAACATATACTACGCACCCTTACCCCCAACATATATTCTATGATATGTCCCTTAACCTATTATTGTGGCACTGTTACATGTTAGGTCTAAGGGTACTGAGGCCCTCTAACTACAACCATTTCAATGCGATATCCTGTTCCAGTGAACAAAGAAAGATGCTCCAGTAATTAGATTTTACTCTGTATTATGCAGGTGTGACAGCTGAGGAATTTATAGCTGAATCTCCAGAAAAAGAAAGTAGGTACAACACCCTGAAGAAGCTGCTCGCTCAGACCATCCCTGCCCGCGTGGAGAACCTCTATCTGTTCAGCGTCCTAAATGTTCCGGGTCAGTCACGCGGGATTGACGTGTGGTTTGCAGCTCATGGCTCACCCTATTACCCGCCTGTGAAACTTGAAGGCAACGTAGCGGCTTCGAAAGAGCAGGTACGTTGTGTGTGCAGTGGCTCTCTGTGTAATTCATTTAGGATTTGCAGAGTAACAGTCTCAAAGAGAAAATCCTTGATATATATTTTAACATACTTATTAATACCGCTCATAATTTTTCTATCATTCTCAATAGGGAACTATTTAACCTAACATGAAAACAGTGGACTCTGTTATCTTTTATTGACCAGATAATGATTTGAAATAAATGTGGGTCCTGTTCATTATTATTAATATATATTTTTTGCTAAAGATGGAATTCTTTCATGCGCTTGTAGGGCATGCCATATAACCTCACTGTAGATCATTTTAGATGTTATGTTATCTACTGTTTAAATTCCTAAGAGGAAATTTACTACCAATTTGCACTGGGATTGCACCGCAAATGTAGCACAAATCAACACAAAGTGTAGATTTTGGGAATTGCTTTCTAGTGCAAAACATGTTTTGTGCCAGAAAGAAGCTCCGTATTTGTGAAGACGGTGTACTATAGTTGGTACATGGGCGTTGCCATTCAACCACCCTTGGGTTTGTCACAAATCCCTACTTTCTGACATTGGTAGGTGGGGATTTGGGTCACAAATGTAGCTATCTTGAGACAGGAGTAACCTTAGCTTTTCCCAAAACGTTTCTAACTTTGCATGTGTGCTGTACTGTAGAGCACAAACGTATAAAAGTGTTAAAACGATGTCAAAGCAAACTGTACTCAAAGGGTCCCTTTATACACTAAAACCTATGGTCGATATCGCACACACTCTTGCACTTTCCAAGGCAGTCTTAAGTAAGCCAGAGCAGGGACGGGAAATTCTGTGTAAATTTACACCCTAGAGTATCGTAGTGTGGGCCATTGTGGGTACTAAAAAGTAGGGACATTTTTGTTCTAGATCGAATTTCAAATGCCATTGTTTTGTGCCAATGCGAGGCAGCAGTGGGTTCTATGTTACCGAGTGTTTGTAGAACTAAGGGGTCTTCTTTATTTTTGGAAAACTTGGTACTGGGGTAGAAATAGAGAGAGGTTTACTTGCCCAGAGTCAGAGCCGAAGGTAGTTTTCTCTGTCCAAGGAGGGATTGCAGAATGTTCATTTTGGCAAATGTAGAACTATTTGATGTTCTCTGTGTTTTTGCAATGATCGAAATGGAGTGTGATCTTTTTGTCCTAGATAGAATGTACGTACATGGTATTTCAATAGTACAGACTAAGCCAAAACCTGGCGGATCACTACACAATCAAAGACAAGCATAAATTCAAAGGGCAATAGAAGAGAAAGCTCGGTTCTGGGCAGTTAATGCTTTGCTATGTAGTGTTCTTTCAGGAAGTGAGTCTTCAACTCTTTACTAAATTGGAGCAGAGTTGGGGTAGTCCTGATGGATACAGGAATGTTGGTCCAGATCCTGCATGCATAGATGGGAAAGCCCTGCTTTCTTATTTTTTCTGTTTTACACTTCTTAGTCTGCAGTCTGATGGTATCCTGGCTGAGGGTGTGCAGAGAACCACCAGAGATGGTGATCTTGTCTGCAAAGTAAGCAGCAGTGCTGCTTGTGATGGTTTTGCAAATGATGCAGCTGGTTTTGAAGATGATGACTGCTTGTAAGGAGAGCAAATTGAGTTTTACCAGAATATGGGTGATGTGATTATATTTCTTCAGGCTCTGGATGAGATGTCATGTAATATGTAGGATGCCCATACGGTGGACATTGTGGAGTTTGGAAAGCCATGGAGTAGGCATTGCTACCATCTAGTTGCAAGAATTTCAAAGACTTGAACATCTGGAAAAAAGAGTTTGACTTTCTACAGAAGAGAGAACTGGTACCACGCCATCTTTGTTTTTGGCAATGCGTTTCCTGGGTGGTGACGTGGTGATGTGGGACAATCAGAGTGACTTAGCATTCGTTGAAAGTTGGGATTCAAAGTTGTCAATGTTCATATAATTGAGCCAGGTTTATGTTGTACCATTTGTTGTTCTTTGCAAATAACAGGAATTATGTCTTGGTATCTTGGTTGGGTTGAGCTTGAGGTAGGTAATGGACATCCAGGTTTGGAGGATGTGCAGACAGTGTTTGAGACGTTGGATGTCTGATGCAGAGAAGACTTTCAAGTAGAGTTGTGTATCACTGGCATACACAACTCTGTTATCTGTGAAAAGAGCACCAAGTGGCCCCATGTAAAGGGTGAAGATGACAAGACAGTATGAAATCCTGGGTGACCCCCAGGGTATAGGCATCTTTGGTGATCTGGAGGTGCCTTTGTAAACAAACTGGTGTTGGTTGGAAAGGAAGAAGAAGAACCAGTGAAGGACATAGCCTGTGAATCCCCTTTGAGACACCAGGGTACGTATGAGGGTGAGGTGGTTGACTGTGTCAAAGGCAGCTGAGATGTACAGCAATATCATGAGACACAGGTCATCTTTATCTGTGGTCAGCAGGGCATAGTCTACGATGTTAAGGTAGCGCTTTCTGTGCTGCAGCATGATGTGAAGCCAGACTTGTAGGAGTGAGGAGATGGTTCACATTGATGTGAACTTGGAGTCAGACAGTGCTCCTATTGATTTTGCCGATGAATGATAGTTGAGTGATGGGCCTGTAGTTGCTGAGGTCATCAGGATCTATTGTAGGTTTCTTTTAGAGTGGGACGAACCAGCCTGTCTTGAGAGCGCCTGTGGTAAGTAGGGGTAAGAGAGCGTTCCCAGAGAGATAGCTTTGATGAAGGACAATATAATCTAAGAGATTATCTTCATAAGAAGTGGCTTTGGGGAGTAGAGAATGTCAGCAAGATCTGGGAGAGATAGTGATTTGAAGGTTGACTTTCGCAGGATTCTTCAGAAAGGGGAACAGCACAGAGTTATTTTTTGGCAAATATAGAATTGTAATATCTTCTTTTGTGGCCAAGGTGGGACTGCAAGGTGTTTATAGTAAAGACAAAACTGTAGGTTATTCAATATTAGTACTGCACAATGGCATGGACAAGTGGACACAATAGTTTGATCCTGTGAAAGACACCAGGCTCAAATCCCCAAAGAGCAGCACCGAGTTCCCCCGTTTTTATAGTCTTTTCAATTGTTCTTCATGTGACTTACTGCTTGTCCTTTCTTTCTTTCTGCTTCGCAGTTACAAACCTCTTTGGGTGTGCACATTCAGCAGATCGGTGTGAATGAGTGTGCCAATACGAACTGCAGCGATAGCACTGGATGTATCAGTACCAAGACTTTCAAGCACGTGCCGACGGTCGTTGCTGCTGGTGGTGTCTCACTGGTTTCAGTGACTGTACTGACCGCAGCAGAGTGCGCCTGCGCGGCACGGGAAAGTCAGCACCTCTCCTGCGCCTCGTACCCTGCCAACCCATGCCTGAACGGAGGAACCTGTGTTGACACACATCTGGGCTACATGTGAGAGCATATTTTCGTACTGGATATAGTTTCACTTTCAAATCAACAGATTATAATAAATTAACTGTAATCACTTAGGGCCTGATTACGAGTTTGGCGGATGGGATTCTCTTTCACAAACGTGACAGATATTCCGTCCGCCATATTACAATTTACATTGGATATAATGGAATTGTAATATTGCGGACGGGATATCCTTGCGTTCGTGATGTAGTAACCTTGTCTGCCAAACTCGTAATCAGGCCCTTAGTGTTTGTAGCAGCTTGTTCTAATATAAGGCAATGTCCATGATGCCTCCTTCCATATCCACCTAATGTGAAAATGTGTTTGCAACAGCTATACAGCAGACAACTAAACCCAAGGCAACGCTTTCTTTTCCCAGATGCCAGTGCCCGCCTTTTTTCTATGGTGTTGAATGCCAGCAGACACAACGCACATTCACTGGCCACGGCTATGCCTGGTTTCCCGCTCCTAGCCTTTGCTTTGAGAGTCGAATATCTCTGGAGTTCATCACAGAGGTAGCAGATGGCCTTCTACTCTACTCTGGACCAATGACCCACCAGCAGCCAGAGGAAGCGGAAGATTTCATTCTTCTAGGTCAGAACATTTGTTATTGCTCTTTGTGGTTTTTGGAAGCAGAGGGATTTGTGTGTGCACATTGCAATGCTTAGTGAGGAAAGACATTTAGGAGTCCTCTTCTGCCATAGCATTGTTCCTAAAGCACTGGCTGATCCATTGAATTTTAGTTTTGCTGCAGATATACTACAGTGTGTGTCTACGATTGTCATTCACTCTAATGAAGAGATGTGGCATTTGTTTTCACATTTTATTGTTCATACTATAATAGGCATTCATTAAACGGGCGATTCATTACTAGTCCTCTCCCAGTGGTCTCTGCAGTCAATGGACTGTTCTCTGACATTGTCCGGTTCTCTTCCAGCCTTCTTCAGTTTCTGATTACAACTCACCACCCATATACCTCTTCACTGTGCTTATCCCTTATCTCCACATCATCCATTCTTATTCCTATTTCTCCATGACTTTTGGTCGTCTCGCCTCTTCCCCGCCTTGCTTCTCCCCTCCATCCCTCCCTGACAGCACCCCTAGTCAATTTCCATTTCTCCATGGGTATTTTCATTTTTTATTTTACTGCCACACATTTGTTTGGTGACGTTAATTGACGGTCGTGACCCAATACTTTGAAGAACTCCTCCGCTGCAGTCTACGTTAGCAATGAAGCATTTCCCATAATCCACACACCATTGAGCCAACTGTAGACCTTTAACCATCCATCTCCTTCTCCCAAATAAAGGCAGAGTAAAGGCTCATCTCTGACAAAACAGAGTTTTAAGCTTCCTTGATTCCAACAAATGCTCAGATTAATGTCACAGTCTAAATGCAGACTTGTGTGATGACTGCAGCAACTAAAGAAAGACATCAGTGACACGCCTGATGCAGACGCAGTGCTTAATTTGTTCTGTAGGGCTGTTGGGTGCCAAGATAGCAAGACTGCCTTTGTCTTTTTCCCGCACCACTCTATCCTTCCTGTCTGTCCCACTCTTGCAAGTACTTTCTGATCCCTGCTTTCTCGCTTCATCACTATTTTCAATCTTTCTCTTCATCCTTCGTTCTCCTTTGTTTGCCTTTCTCTGTCTTGCTCTGGGTCAAAAGTTTAAAGGTGAATAATCACACCTGGTCCCCAAAAATGAGTGCCAAGGCCTACCACCAGCACAAATTAAGAACTGTACAGGTGTCATGCTTTTAGGTCATTTTGGCATGCCCGTTGATTTAACACCAATTTCCAAAGCAAAGTCAGCCTTTCTGGCTTTCCACAAATGGCTACCTTTTCGGTCTGTAGGACAGCCGCGTATTACAGCCTCTAGTCATAATATAGACACCACTTGTGGAATCTATGAGCTGGATGCCCCATCTGCCCTAGGTTTCCACACTCATCTAAGAGTTTTCATCCCCGAACTTTTAGACCTCTGCAATTTCTATTGATAAAGCAATCCATCATCTCTAGCCAAATCATGATTCTTTCTGAGTAGACAGCCTATTTCAGAACTCAGGTTTGGGAAAGCAGGGGGTAGACCAGTGATATGTGATGGGACTCATTTTATGGTCCCTGGCCTCAGTCTTTTTAATTGGATTTTAGACCTGTCATTCGAGCACAATCTTGCTACCTGCTCCTCAGCAAACCCGAGACAAGTATACTTTTCAAGTAAGCCTAGAAACAAGGACTGGGGCTGCCAGCACATCAGGTAGGTACCGCCATATGGCAGGGACCTACGTGTGGTACACCAGGTACTTTATTTTACATTATCATGGCTCTGACACTCTAAACAACAAACATCCTCTCAAGCATAGCACTCGAACACTAAGGGGCTTTATTTAGAGTTTGGCACATGGCATATTCCGTCATGAACGGCAGTTCCTAGCCATAACATGAAAAAGATGAGAAAACAGAAGCAAATATTTTGGTACTGATACAAAATACATAAATAAATCTCCATTGAATCACATCACATACACCATATATTCGATATAAAGTGCTGACGTAAAAGTGTCAAGTGCAATTCATAGTGCAAACTCATATGGTATAACTCCTGAAGACAGACAACTTTAGAATTGTAACATTTGTTACGGATCAAGTAAATGTCCAGTGCAAAAATATAGCTCAAAACAAAAAGTCTACATACATCTATGCATCCTAAATGACTGTGTAATCTGCTTCAAGAAATCAGCAGCTCAAACCATCAATTAATATGCAGTTAGTAGCAACAATATTTACCCTTTGCCAGCGATGTAAAGCTTGTTCAGACTGCAGACTAGCCTATATTGCAGTGAATTATGAGAAGCGCCCCACCCTTCTGGCGTCCGCCTCCTCAAATACCATTGTTTTTGCATTTTGGCCTGCCAGTGTCCCAAAGAAGGGATCTCCCCTATTCTCCACTCTGCAAGGCTACGAGCCCCAGTAATGCCAATATAGAGCAGACACTGAACGCTCTCATTGGCCATTCAAGTGGCATGGGATGAGACAAATAATAAAAGCACGGGTTCCGGGGATATGGGAATGTGCGTAATATCTGTAAGCATCTGAAAAATATTGTTGGAGCCGGCCTCGTGGCGTGGTCCTGTTCCCCCTCGCCAAGCCGCACGAGGTCCCCTGCACCTCGGGGCTCCTCCATTTTGGATTGTACGTGACTCTGCGCACCAGCCTACGTGACCCCGCTCAACCCGGCCTCGGCCCCAGCAGGCCCCGACATCAAGGCACCAACAACTGGCCAGGGGAAATGTTTTGAATATAGCTTCTCACCAATAAGCCACACCCAATCCCTGCACTCCCACCTGGGAGGCATATAACAAAATGCAAAGACTCTATCACTTTTAGAATAAGGCTTGGGGTTTATTATATAATACTCTCTAAACAAAAGCTGTCTCAGATACCAAATGCATAAGATTCAAATATATGTAGCAAACTTATAATCTAAAGGCATGAATCAATAACTGAGCAAACTATAATACTGATTAATAAACAAGCAATAACTGATATAAGATAAGGTACACTGGACGTCCTGCAAGAGATCAGAAAGATATACATATATAGAGAGCAGAGGAGTACTCTGGATGTGCACCTCCCACACCACAAAGAAAACACCTCCAATGATTAAAGAACCACACAACTCAATACATCACCTGGTGCATACACTGCCCACTTCTGACTGGGGGAATTAAAGCCGGGGATCAGAGCTCAGCAAGCCAGGGTTCAATCCGAGATAGACACGTCTGCCCTCGCTCGGAATCCAAACTCCCAGTTTCTCAGCCTGCAACCCTCAGCTATAAACACACTAGAAGATTCGTGAAAGACCTCCTCCCACCGCCAGAGGAATTTTACCAGAACTGGCCAAGTTCCAAGCAAGCATCTCCATGGCAGTAAGGAGCTCTCAAGTCTCTTCCTCCATTCGCACTTCTTCCAGCCTCTGTCTTGACGAAGCTCTCACAAGGCCTTTCACAGTACACTAAACAAAAACAATCGCTCAGGAAAACACCAAGACCTTGAATGTGAATAACCCAAACAACTTGCAAGCACGGCTGTGCACGCAGCAGCAAGGCAGAGTCAGACATGAGGCCCTGTCAAAGGCAATAGTCCGCACCTATAATTCTCATCCACACAACTTACAAGCACCACTGGGCACACAGAAAAGTTTGAAGCAAGGTAAAGTCAGAAGGCAGAATGACATTAGACTACGTCAAAGCCAATAGGTCAAAGTCATAATTCACCTAACCCATATAACATTATACACTTAATCCCTCAGTATACAACATTGAGCACATGTGTGCACCACCACCCACAAGACTGCACCTCAACATCCCATACCTTCTATTCTTGGAAAGACTATTCCACTAAAAGACAGAAGAAATGCAGGCATATGCAAACCCATCCTACATTAAGGCTAAGGTAACATAACACACTTAAGTCAGTACAGAATGGTGGTGGTTGAGGGTCATCATAGGGTGTCAGACCACAAAAGTGGCTGATTCACTACATTGCACCCCATGACCCTTGATCATCACCATTCACATATGTCAAAAACAAAATCTAATGAAGCACTGCATTTCTTAAATCATTGCAAAGCAAATAGCAACTGTATATCATAACTGAAAAACAAAACTATCATTAAAGCACTGCATATCTCAATTGAAAGCAAAATCATTTAAAACCACATTTCTAAATTAAAAGTCACAATTACTAAAAAGCACATGTTGAAACAGCAACTCATGTTTTGAAGTCGCTACACAAAAATATATAATTCAAAACAAATCATGACTAAAAAGCAACTATGATCGAAATGCTCCATTGCAAAACTGAAAAACTCATCAAAAGTATATGATAATCACTTTAGAGCAAATAAAGTCTGCATTCTCTAAATACATGTAAAAGCAATAACTCAGGTGCATCTAGAAATTGCTCATAGATATCTGGATACATGTTTAAATGAATACACAAAATAAATGAATCAAGCTTTTGAATGCTCCTAATGCCTCTAATTGTTAAACTGGAAACTCTACTGCCAAACTCATATATTGTAGCAACAGCTACAGGTTATTACTGTTCAGTTACTAACTCAGAAAATATCTACTCTGATTGCAGCTAAGCGTCTCTCAGTTTTTTCTCTCTAAAATCAAAAACAGTCCTTCTGTGTGAAAAAACACACAGCCGTCTCCCATCGCATCTGAACTTCACGTTGATAAAACAGTTCTGGCAAAGCACATCCTGTAGTTCTCTCATTTGTTTTGTCTTTGCTGCCACACAGGCAGGTACCCTGTGTGAAAGACACACAGCCTTCATATATGTAAGGTCGACCTCACGTGACGGAAACAGTTCCACACACTGCTGATCCCTCTTTGCTTGGAAAGAAGCAGTCCATCATGTTCTCCGGTATATATCTGTATCTCCTTGACAAGGGAGGACCCCATCCAGTCTGGTTAGCCACAGGCATCAGCCGCCACCATCTGTTCTGACGATCACTCCAGGCTTGGGGGGGGGGGGAGGGGAGAGGGGAGAGGGGAGAGGGAGGGCCCCACTCACACGGGAGAAGGGAGTCCCACTCACACGCAGAGAACTGGGCGAATCTGAAAAAGAAACAAGCATCACTCTTCTAGCAAAAAACATTTTTCAAAAGCACACTTTCATTTTTACATAGCTATCTTCTAGCTCTGGGGAATTGTCTAAGAATACTACCAACGCTTTAGCCTCTGAATTCTTGGTAAAATCTCTCTTTTTCTATACACAGCAAGAAGGGCTGGGGCAGTCTCCTTCTCTCACTTCTCTCACTGCACCCCTCACAAGTGCTGCCCCCCTTCACAAATCTCTGCGGACACTAAATGGCCCCTTGCCAAACATAACAAGCAGAGATTTCTCCAGCTGTCTCTAGCTCACACCTTATCTCTTCAAGGTCAACGTGCTCTGAACTCCTGCTGCCAACTTTCATCTGTACCTATCTGCTCTGTGACTCTCTCTACTGGGGAGAGGAGCTGGGATGACCCCTCCCGTAGGAATTCCTCCTAAGTCATCACAGAAAGCCTGAGCTCTTCTCAGCGTTGCTGGATGATCTCACTGCAAGCCTCCCAAACATCAGTCTCAAAGACGCTTTCAAATGACCCACTCCCAGAACAACTCGTTACATGTCTGAGAGGAAAAACAGCTTTAACCTCTCCTTACCTCCAGCAAGACTTCACATTCTTTAATCTGAAAATGCTCCCCCATTCTGTCTAACTAATTCAAGCAAATTCTTATTGTCATTAGTCTATCACCACATGAAAACAAAAAACTAAACTGCTCTTGACATATCAAAAAGAAAAAAGCATTGGCAATATAAAAAGTCACATATCAAGTCCCATGCTACTTCTGTAACAATATCTGGGACAGCATCAGTCAAAGAAGGTATATATTTGTTCAGTTAATAATAATCAACTGTCATGCGCCAAGTATTGTCACCACCTCAACCTGTCAAGCCCTGAATGATCTCACTGATCCCTTCACGCCCATCTGGCATTCTGTACTGTTTCAAATTAATTTCCTTTATAACATAGGGCACCTTCACTGGGAAATCTTGTGTTTCAAACTCCACTTCAAGACTTTCTATCAAATCCTGTGCAAACTGTTTTTCTGTCTGTACATGCCACTTAATAACCATTGCAATCTCCCATAGGCAAACCACATTTTCTCTAACTCTGTTCTGTCCAGTATCTGTTGGTGCGCAAAAGCACAACATTTGTCCAGCATCTGAATTTAAAAGTAACTTTTCATTTCCCTGCACTTTCCTGTAATCATTGTACACAATCTGCTGTTCACATTCAAAATCATATTGTTGCATTTTTCTTTCGAAGCAAAATGTATCATTCACTGTCATGTCTAATTTATGTCCGCAACCGGTGATCGTTAAGCCTAAAACATTAGTCTGTTCACTTTCCTGCACATTCCTTCCTGGCACATCTGAATCATTCTGGCAGGTCAAAGTAAACCGCTTCACAGCCTGGTACACGTTTAATTCTGTCTTCAAAGATCTATTTTCAAACTGGGCATCAACTAGCTCTGTTTTCAACTCACTACGATCTTTTAGCAAATGCTCACATGTTTGATGCATATTAACGAACACATTTAAAATAACACCGCTGTCTCTGTCTAAAATGTAATTAATCTCCCTCTGATTAACACCCTGCATCGCAACTCCGGAGTCTGGAATCTCAAGGGAGTCCCACGTTTCAGAGTTATGCTTTGATATCTTACATTCACTTTGCAACTGAAAACATTTTATATGCATTCCTTAACAAACACTTGAAAGGGAGCCAGCCCTTTCTGCCTCACGTAGCAAGCTATTTATAAGCACTTTTTACAAAACACACTTAAACACACACACACACCAATTCTAACTCAGCACAATTAGCTCACTTCACGAGCCAGCACATCATATGGGCTACCCCCATGCAAATAAATCAATTGATATCTAAAGGTCTGCTTTCAATTTCTAAACAAAAAAAAAAACATTTCTTCCCCTTTTAAATCAATGTTCAGATCCTGCCGACTACGCCAAAATGTTTTGAATATAGGTTCTCACCAATAAGCCACACCCAATCCCTGCACTCCCACCTGGGAGGCATATAACAAAATGCAAAGACACTATCACTTTTAGAATAAGGCTTGGGGTTTATTATATAATACTCTCTAAACAAAAGCTGTCTCAGATACCAAATGCATAAGATTCAAATATATGTAGCAAACTTATAATCTAAAGGCATGAATCAATAACTGAGCAAACTATAATACTGATTAATAAACAAGCAATAACTGATATAAGATAAGGTACACTGGACGTCCTGCAAGAGATCAGAAAGATATACATATATAGAGAGCAGAGGAGTACTCTGGATGTGCACCTCCCACACCATAAAGAAAACACCTCCAATGATTAAAGAACCACACAACTCAATACATCACCTGGTGCATACACTGCCCACTTCTGACTGGGGGAATTACAGCCGGGGATCAGAGCTCAGCAAGCCAGGGTTCAATCCGAGATAGACACGTCTGCCCTCGCTCGGAATACAAACTCCCAGTTTCTCAGCCTGCAACCCTCAGCTATAAACACACTAGAAGATTCGTGAAAGACCTCCTCCCACCGCCAGAGGAATTTTACCAGAACTGGCCAAGTTCCAAGCAAGCATCTCCATGGCAGTAAGGAGCTCTCAAGTCTCTTCCTCCATTCGCACTTCTTCCAGCCTCTGTCTTGACGAAGCTCTCACAAGGCCTTTCACAGTACACTAAACAAAAACAATCGCTCAGGAAAACACCAAGACCTTGAATGTGAATAACCCAAACAACTTGCAAGCACGGCTGTGCACGCAGCAGCAAGGCAGAGTCAGACATGAGGCCCTGTCAAAGGCAATAGTCCGCACCTATAATTCTCATCCACACAACTTACAAGCACCACTGTGCACACAGAAAAGTTTGAAGCAAGGTAAAGTCAGAAGGCAGAATGACATTAGACTACGTCAAAGCCAATAGGTCAAAGTCATAATTCACCTAACCCATATAACATTATACACTTAATCCCTCAGTATACAACATTGAGCACATGTGTGCACCACCACCCACAAGACTGCACCTCAACATCCCATACCTTCTATTCTTGGAAAGACTATTCCACTAAAAGACAGAAGAAATGCAGGCATATGCAAACCCATCCTACATTAAGGCTAAGGTAACATAACACACTTAAGTCAGTACAGAATGGTGGTGGTTGAGGGTCATCATAGGGTGTCAGACCACAAAAGTGGCTGATTCACTACAGGGTACCACGTGAACACTTCCCCACTCCCGGCGGAGGGCAGTATCGATGGGACCCCCAACCATCCTCCCACACCTAGGTGCGATCGCCCCCCAGCTCTCCTGGGCCTGGCGCCTCTCCTGCTGAGCGTCTGGCCGCTCCCGACCCGGCCTCTCCGCCCCCCCGGGCGCAAGGGTCCGGACATCAAAGGGCTCCAGACCTATATCTGGGGTGACCCTGCAACAGGACAGCAGTTGTATCCCGGAGTCAAGAGCCCTGCTGATCGGATCGCGGCTGACCCTACGGAGAAAGACTCATCCTGGAACCACGCTCTGAGCCCTGCTGACTACGTCGCGGCTCCACCGTGCTTAAAGACCTTCACGAACCTTTGGGGCCCTGCTGACGCTGTCGCGGCCCGACCTTGTTGAACTTGCCATCAGAGCCCAGCTGACCTCGTCGCGGCTCGACCGAAGCGGACCTACCACCGGAGCCCTGCTGACTGTGTCGCGGCTCGACCTTGTTGAACTTGCCATCAGAGCCAAGCTGACCTCGTCGCGGCTCGACCCAAGCGGAACTACCACCCGAGCCCTGCAGACACCGTCGCGGCTCTCCACGTCCGAGCTGCTTTGAGACCAGCACCTGCCGCTCCGATCCTCGGAGCCACCTTCGGCCTAACGCAAGGTCTGGCGCAGAGCTTCCCCGTACCAGGCTGGTACTAAGACTGTCCCGCTACCCTGTCCCTACAAAGACATTGAGACTCTTTCTGGATCTCTCGATCCCCCTGTAAATATTTCGAAAGTGCTACTATTGATAAAGTACCTAGATAAGCAACTGATACGGAGTCCTGTGTGGTGGTGTTACTGGGCCTAGTACGATCATAGGAGAAGGACCTCTCCTAAGAGGCTTCTCAGCGGCGCTCGGCTATAACTTTGCGGTAGGAAGGTGCCTCGGAGTGGGTCCCCTGACTCCTCGGTGGTCTTCCCTCCAACATTTGGTGGCCAGCGACGGGATCCGAGCCAGACGCAATCGTACAGGCAAGTAACGCACCCGCTGCCTAACCAGACGGAAAAAGAAAGAGAACCATGAGCAGCCAAGAAACAACCGTGGCCGCAACCTTCCAGCAAGAAAGGTTGGAAGAATACACCCACAAAGAATTGAAACAATTCTGCAAGGACAAAGGGATCCCAACCACAGGATTGGGCACCAAGGAAGAAATGCAGAAAGCCCTGAAAGCTTGGGCAGAATCCGAGGCCACTCCACCCCAAGGCGAAGGGACCTCGGCCTGGGACGAAAACCTGCCGCCGACCATGACCCTGGCAGATGGGGGACGAAGCATCCCGGAAGCCGGCCTACCCCACGAAGAAATGCGAGAACGGGAGAGGGTCCGGACACACGAATTGGAACTCGCACGACTCCGGCTGGACGGTGAACTCCTGCTGGCGGAGAAAAAGTTGGCCTTGGAGCAACTACGGCTGCAGGAGGAAATCGAAGAAAAGAAACGGCATCGAGAACTAGAAGAGAAACGGCTAACCCTCGAGCACGAGAGGGGCCTCAAGGAACTCGAACTAAAATCGAAAACGGGGGAGACCAGCACCCCCGGATCCCGGGACGCTCTGCCACTGACCGAGCCAAAGGTTCATATCCCCAAGGATGTTGTCAAGGAGTACTATAAAAACAACGACATCCAGCAATGGTTCCGAGCATACGAGGTAGCCATGACCTCCCACCGGGTACCCCGGAAGGATTGGGGTGCCGGCCTATGGGGGAGGTTCCTCAGCGAGGGCCGGGATACTCTGCTGCAACTCCCCGACGCGGTGATGACCTCGTACGACCACATGAAAGAGGCCCTACTCACCCGCTACGGACTATCAGCCGAGATGTACCGGCAGCGCTTCCGGGACTGCAAGAAGCTCCCGGTACCACATGGGTCGAATACGTGGACTTCTTCAGTAGAGCCTTTAAAGGGTGGATAAGAGGGAGCAAGGTCACCTCGTACAACGAACTGTTCGACCTCATTGTCTGGGAGCACCTCGCCAACAACTGCTTTGTCGAACTAAGGCAACACCTCCTTGACAGCAAACTGACCGAGCCCCGGAAGCTCGCCGCCGAAGCCGACCGATGGGTCAACACCCGGGTCCCCCGGAACCCCGTGGGGGACTACCAATGGAGTACCACGGGACCTCCTCGCCAGCGGGGCGGAGGAGGAGGGTCCCACCGCAGACGAGAATTCCCGGTCGGGCCGCCCCGAAGCCCGCCACGAGGCCAAGCCGCCAACCACACGTCCCCGACCCTGGTCCGTAGGGGGACCCCCATCGCCAGGCCAGGACCCCGACCAACAGTGACCTGCTTCGGCTGCCAACAGACAGGCCACTATGCGGCCTGCCCCGTGAACCGACGAAACGGGACCGCTGGGCCCCCTCCCCGACAAATAGCCGCCGCAGCCCTGGTGGAAGGAGAAGAGGAGGAGGGAAACCGTGACGTCGGGTCCCCCGAGTGGGAACCGGCTGCCATGTCCCTCGTATGCCTGGGCACCCGAGAAATGGTGCCCCGAGCCCCCATCCCGAGCAACACCCAGAAGTACCAGCAGTGGGTCACCATCAATGGGCAACGGGCCGAAGCCCTCCGTGACACTGGGGCCGCTGTCCGCTGCCACCTGGTGACCCCCGAACAGATCCTGCCGCATGTCCTATGCCCTGTCCGGACCGCGGACAACACCGAAAGCATGTGCCGGATGGCCCGGATCCCCTTCGAGTGGGGAGGAGTATCAGGCACCCTGAAAGTAACTGTCCGCGACGACGCTCCAGTGGACTGCCTCCTGGGGAACGACCTGGAGAGCTCCCCCTGGCCCAGGTGGAGCGCCGAGAGCATCTGGGGATGCTAGGGCTGCCCGAATGGGCCTGCGCCACCACCCGGTCCATGACCGCCCAACCAGCCGCTGCAGCGGCCCCCGTCGAGCCTGCGGGTCCAGAACTGCTACCCTCCTCCGGCACGGAGGAGCCTGACGATGAGGCCGGGCCATCCGAACTTTCCCCCGTCGAGGCCGCCTCCCTCAGCGAGATCCCCGAGCTGGCCCAGTGGCGCCATGACGGGGGCCCAACCCGCGAACAGTTCCAACAAGAACAGAAGGCCTGCCCGTCCCTCGAGGGGGCCCCGACAGCAAGCGGCCGCCCAGGCCACGGGGGACCCCACGGGAACCCACTGGATCTATTGGGACAATGACTTGTTATATAGCGAACAGAAAGTCGCCTAGGAGCCGGCCGTGTGTTGGTGGTTCCCCTCCGATTCCAAGAGTTCCTCCTGAACCTGGCGCATGACGTGCCCCTCGCCGGACACCTCGGGCGAGACAAGACCTACAGCCGCTTGGTGACCCATTTTTATTGGCCCCGAATGCGGAGAGACGTGGACCAACACTGCCGGTCCTGCCAGACCTGCCAAGCCAGCGGGAAGACTGGGGGTCGAGTCAAGGCCCCCCTCCAACCATTTCCAGCCGTCCACACCCCGTTCGAACGGGTAGGGATCGACATCGTGGGGCCCCTCGACCCCCGAACCACCCTGGGCCGCCGCTTCATCCTGGTACTGGTCGACCACGCCACCCGATACCCAGAGGCCATCCCCCTCCGAACTGTGACAGCGCCAGTGGTGGGCCGGGCCCTGATGGGCATCTTCTCCAGGGTGGGGTTCCCCCGAGAAGTGGTGAGCGACAGGGGTACGAACTTCATCTCGAAATACATGAGATCCCTCTGGCAGCAATGTGGGGTCACCTACAAGTTCACCACCCCTTACCACCCCCAGGGGAACGGACTGGTCGAGCGGTTCAACAGAACCTTGAAAGGAATGATCAAGGGCCTGGAAGAGCCCCTGAGGAGGAGATGGGACGTCCTGCTGCCATGCCTCCTGTTCGCCTATCGAGAGGTTCCACAGAAATCCCTGGGCTTCAGCCCCTTCGAACTGTTGTATGGGCACCCCGTCCGGGGGGCCCTCAGCCTGGTCAAAGAGGGCTGGGAGGCGAGCGTCCAAGATGCCCCCCCCGACGTCTACAGGTACCTCATGACCCTGCTGAACCAGACTCGGAAGTTCCGGGCCCTGGCAAAAGCCAACCTCGAAGCCAGCCAAGAAGACATGAAACGCTGTTATGACGAAAATGCCTCGACCATAGAGTTCGAGCCGGGCCAGCAAGTCTGGGTCATGTCGCCCGTGGACCCCTGCGCCCTTCAGGACAAATGGACCGGGCCCTTCAAGGTGGTTGAGAAGAAGAGCCCCGTCACCTACTTGGTCGACATGGAGTCCCCAAGGAACCCCCTCCGGGTCCTACACGCCAACCGGCTCAAGCCTCACTTTGCCCGAACCGAACTAAGCCTGCTGCTGGCTACCGACGATGGGGGCGAAAGCGACTCCGAGCCCCTACCCGACCCCCTGGGGTCCTCGGATCAAGACGGCTCCATGGAGGGCGTCAAACTCTCCACCACCCTGACCCCAGAACAGCGCCATGACTGCCAGCAGCTGCTGCAACCCTTCGCTGCCCTCTTCTCTCTCACGCCCGGGGTGACCCCCTGGTGCGTCCACGATGTGGATACCGGGGACAGCCCCCCTGTGCGACACCGCGCCTACAGAGTGCCCGACCGAGTCCGAGCCTGCATACAAATGGAGGTCTCCAAGATGCTCGCCCTCGGAGTCATCGAGCCATCCGACAGCCCGTGGGCCAGCCCTGTGGTCTTGGTGCCGAAGGCCGCCGCCCCCGGCACCCCCCGGAACTCAGATTTTGTGTGGACTACAGGGGCCTAAACGCAGTCACCAGGACCGATGCCCACCCCCTGCCACGGGCAGACGAGCTGATCGACCGCTTAGGGGCCGCCCGCTACCTAAGCACTTTTGATCTCACCGCTGGGTACTGGCAGATCAGGCTCACCCCCGGCGCCCAGGAACGATCCGCCTTCTCCACCCCCGATGGGCACTACCACTTTCGGGTGATGCCCTTCGGTATGAAGAACGCCCCAGCGACCTTCCAGAGACTGGTGAACAAGGTCCTGGCCGGACTAGAAGCCTACAGCGCGGCCTACTTAGACGACATTGCAGTCTTCAGCAACCACTGGGCCGCGCACCTAGGACACCTCAGAGAAGTCCTGGCCGCTCTCCAGGGCCGGGCTCACGATTAAGGCCAGCAAGTGCCAGATCGGTCAAGGATCAGTGACCTATCTGGGCCATCAGGTGGGGAGTGGCCAGGTGGCGCCCCTCCCGTTGAAGGTCGATGCCATCCAGGCGTGGGAGCCCCCCGCCACCCAAACAGCTGTCCAGGCCTTCTTAGGCCTCACAGGCTACTACCGGCGATTTATCAAAGACTATGGCAGTATTGTGGGCCCCCTCACGGAGCTCACTTCCAAAAAGCAGCCCAAGACGGTGCACTGGACACCCCGCTGTCAGACCGCTTTTGAAACCCTCAAGGCGGCAATGTGCGCTGCCCCTGTACTACAGGCCCCTGACTACGGCAAGGAATTCGTGGTTCAGACAGATGCCTCGGAGTACGGGGTTGGGGCGGTCCTCTCCCAGATGGACACCGAGGGCCTCGACAGACCTGTGGCCTTCATCAGCCGCCGACTGCTGCCCCGAGAACAGAGGTGGAGCACCATCGAGCGGGAGGCCTTCGCCGTGTTATGGGCTCTCAAAAAGCTCCGGCCCTACCTTTTCGGCACCCACTTCCGAGTCCAGACTGACCACCGGCCCCTGCGGTGGCTAATGCAGATGCGGGGCGAGAACCCCAAATTGTTGCGATGGTCCATCTCGCTGCAAGGGATGGACTTCACCGTAGAGCACCGGCCCGGCAACGACCACGCCAATGCCGACGGCCTATCCAGATTCTTCCGCCTCGGCGAGGAGAACCCCCAAGGAGATGGGTGACTCTCCCTGCCTTCAGCTGGGGGGGACGCTTGTTGGAGCCGGCCTCGTGGCGTGGTCCTGTTCCGAAAACACCATATATACAAGGGTCCAAGGGGAAACTAGTTTAACGACTAAAGTACCTTTGTTCCCCAGAGTACACAGAAAAAAACAGAAAAAGGTACTAAGTCAAACAACACAGAACAAGAGGGCCACTAGGAAGCTATGAACAAAGTGAGAGAACCTCTCCAGATAATCAGTACATCATTGTGTCAGAAGTAAAGAGTCCATCAGCCCACCCTTATAGGCGGAGCTTCGTCATTTGAGACTCTAAGGGGTCAAAGTCTGGGCCAACACTATCGAACCAGCCGGCTCTGCTGAGTGCCCGACCTAATGATCCCAGATCGTAGAGACTCCTGACACAATGTGTGATCCAATTAGTTAAGACTCAAAAGAAAACTAAAACATAAGTGCAGTGCTAAAATAAGATAGTGTGCTAAAAATGACTACGTGGGCAAAAAGCTATCTTTAATAAGGATTGACCAGGTGTCATGTCTAAAAGGACCAGATAGTCTTGAAAGAATAGACTATTACTTGATTTGGTCTCATAGGGTCGACATGTTTCAGCCGAAATGGTCAACTGACCCGGCTTTCTTCATACCCATAATGCCCTGGAAACCTCAAACTTTGCCTAAAATCACAAATTTTCCTTGCATTTCTGTGATGTAACTTCTGGAATCTGTAGAGATCCAGAAAAGTCCTACCACCCAGCAATCCCTCACTTGTCCCAATAAAAACGCTAGCCCACTTGTGTGTCTTGACCTAGTGCTTGCAACAAGAATGGATCAGGCTAGAGTCAAAGGTTGTCCTCGCAGGGTACGCCCAATAACCTTGGTTTGACCTAGAGGTGTTTAACCTAAACAACTTGTTGAGTGGGTGATTTCTTTGGTTTTCTAAACCACGCCCAAGTGAGCACCATGTATATCAACTCAAATTGGCGGGAGGTCGTTTTGCACGCTTACAAATACCTGATATGATCACTTCGAAAAAGAGACGTTCAGTAAAGCACAAAGATAGCGTTTGAAATGTTAGTAACGGTCCACCGACCGTACCTTGCAATGGAGTACCTAGCATGATGCACCTTCACATCAGCAGCCTTCACCTCGACGTGCCTTAACATCAACAAACCTTCACACCAATATTGCCCATACCCTTATTGCTGTGACCTCGACCTTGCTGTCGTGCCCCCATTGCCAATTCTTGAGTTAGAAGAGTAAATTTGACCAGCCATCGAAATGCAGGTTGAACTAATAGCCATGTCAATGCAAAGGTATTGCCGATGTCATGGTAAGCCCCTGTAATGGTTGTCGATCAGATGGAACTAAAAGCACACCCGCGCATGCACATCTCGCCACTAGAAAACAAATACTGAAAATGTATCTCCCAGCCATCACATATTTCAATCCTCGGTAGATCTATCAGCCACAGGACTCTTAATTAAGTGTACGTTTGAAATCGAACCACAGCGCAAATTATTAAGGAAAAAATGAAGAGCACATTTCTTTTCTACCTGCGGCATCCTTGCTCTGTATCTATAGAAAATGTTATATTACACAACACCCTTTAAATAGCATTTTAGAAATCACTTTAAATCATTTGAACGCTTCACAAAAAGTTATTCATGCAAAAATGACTTATTTTACATATATGCATCTTCAACTGCCTTTGATGAACTTGAAAATTCACTTTCTATTGCTAGTTATCCTTTCACGCCCATGGCTACTTGCTCTGATGACCTGCACCTGCTTAAGTCATGGGATCCCCAACTTAATGCAGAACACGCATGAGTTCAATCTGTCGCTATAATCTTGACCCTGACTCTCTTGTTGGCATTAGCAATCCTGCAGCCATGCATCCTTTTACAGCTAGAGACAGACTTCTGCAAAATGACCAACTATTGATGCCAGTCTGCCTAGATTAAAGGTTTTATTTTACTAGCCATCTTTGGTAGGTATTCCGGGTACACAGTTAATTGGTCCAAGTCTGTCATTTATGTGCTGGCAGGTGACCCGCCAGAGATACCGCCAGGTTGCCCAATCACAATCGCTGCTGATGGCTTCCGTTACCGCGGGATTTATGTGTCCCTAGATTCGGGGCGGCGTTTTGCTTTCAATCTGGATCCGCCCCTGCAGCGGCTTAAAGCGGATGTCGCACGTTGGAGGTCCCTTCCTCTCTCTATGCTGGGGAGGGCGGTCCTCTTCAAAATGATGGCACTTCCGCGTTTCTTGTACGTGCTCCACAACACGATGGACCCGGTCCCGGGGTCCTACTTCAAGGAGGTTGAGGGCCTCCAAAGGAAGCTTTTATGGGATGGCAGACCGCGGATTGCATTCACCAAATTGACCCTGAACTGGTATGACGGGGGGATTAGTCTCCCTGACATTCGGAAGTACTATTGGGCGGCCCAGCTGGCGGCGATTAATCATGGGATGCACGGCAGCCCTAGTGATCCCGGGTACGCCATGGATAGGTGGCTGATGCCGGGGGGAGATTATACGAGGGCGCTGTATGCTAGGCCGGGTAGATTCTCGTTGACAGGCCCTACTGCCCACGCAGTCCAGGTGTGGCATGCAGTCAACAAGCATCTGGGATGGGACGGTCAGCTGACACAGGCCACGCCTCTGTGGAGTTCTGAAAAATTGGGGAGTCTTTGGAAATCCAAGGGCTTTGACAAATGGGATCTTATAGGTATCGCGCAGATCAAGGACATGTGGGGACGGGGCGCGGTTCGTTCGCTGCCCTCAAGGAGCAATATGGCATGGCAGACACCGAGCACTTCAGGTATCTGCAGATCCGGCATGCGTTATTGGCAAAGACCCCAGAGGGTGAGTCGCTGCCGGAGGCGTCACCCTTGGAGACTAGGGTCCTAGACGGGCATATCCCAGAGAAAACCATCTCCCTTATTTATAAGAAGCTAATCAACAATAGGGAGGATCCGCTGGTGCGCCTTAGGGAGAGATGGAATGCGGAAGGCCTTGAACTTGACGACGAAGACTGGCAGGAGGCAGTCTCCTCCCTCAGGGTGGTAGCAACACAGGCCCGGCTTAGGCTGGTTCAGCTCAATATTTTGCATATGACATACATAACGGGTCCGGGGCTGGTTCGTATGGGGCGGGCGGAAAGCGGGGAGTGTAGACGGGGGTGCGGGGAACTGGGGACCTTTTCCATACCCTTTGGGAGTGCCGGCGGATAGCAGAGTATTGGCGAGGTGTGCACCGCGTAATGCAGGCTGTGCTAGGGGTTGACATCCACCCAGAGGCGCGTAGGTGCCTGCTCAATGTCTGAGAGCCTACGGACCTCAACGTGTGCACTACACAGTGGGCTACGCTGGCGTTTATGATAGCGAAGCGTAACATCGCGCAATTGTGGGGAGCGGTACAGCCACCCGGTCTGGGGAAATGGAAGGAAGATTTAGACTGGTGCATGTGGAGGGAAAAGGCGGTGTTTGTGGCTAGTGGTTTTCCCGGAAAGTGGAGTAAAGTGTGGGGATCTTGGAACCACTACAGAGGCAATGTGTGTCCCCCACCAAGCAGACTAGCCGCGGATGAGGCTCATGTAACCCCCTAATTACCCTGTGACTCCGTTGGAAATATGTATTGAGATGTAAACTTTGTGGCCGATTGTAACTGACTACGCCTGCCAATGAATATATGCTGTCTGATTGTCGAATTGGTTTAATAAAAAAAGAATTAAAAAAAAAAAAAAAAAAAATGTTTTATTTTACATATTTCCAAAGTTATTATGCACAAAACTGAAACAAAATGCAAGCTCGAATATTACGTAGGGCATAACCTGTTCCTAAAAGTTGCACCAACAACAGTTCAATATTCCAAACAGCAGAGAGCAAAGTTATTCCGGCTAGGTCTATAAATAATCCGGAGAACCTATGAGCAGACAGACCTTTTATGCTATAAATTAAAATGTCACAAACGAAAGTATAATGATTGATAAATAAAGCTTTGTTTTTCCAATAGAACTAAAGAGAGGCACGCCATCTTTAACGATCAGCCATGGCTCTGGGTCACTAGTCCTTCGGTTCCCGTCAAACGTCAACGTGGCCGACCGTCGCTGGCACAACATACAGATTACAAGCAATGGAAAGGTATGGGACACAGGACACTGAAGGTTTATTGGACATCTTTCTCTGTTCTTCCACTAACTGTCATCTCACTGTACTCCATGGAACAAAAATATCTGTAGGTAGATGTGAAGGAGGAGGCACTTCGCTTACTGGTGTAAGTCGGTGCAGGCGCTCTTCCAGACGCATTTACGTTCACACACAAACCCGCCAAGGATCCCATCCTTGTATATCATGGAGGTCATTGAAACCAGTCTGGGGTTGCTTGTGTTTCTGTTCAGAGCGGACATGACTTGTTAGTTCGGGCTGGACTGTTTAAGTCGGGGCAGGACCAAGACTAATGTTCATTTGATTGCTCACTGTCTTGTGTGGTACAGTGGCCAAAAACCCGACTCTAATGCAACCCTGAGCCAAGCCAATGCCAGTGACTGATACATTTGCAAGCATTCAACCCATCACCTTTTTGGGTCAATACTCAGCCCTTTACCTATTCTCCACGACCCTGTTTTCTCATATATTTCACCAATAAATCTACTACCATCCCAGTCTGTATCCAACTGTGGCACTACAGTCTCAATGTAGACAAGAATACCAAAGCACTCAGTAGAAATCCAGACAAAGACAGTCCATAAAATAAGGATTCTTGTAGATGTGGCAAGTCTGTGATTTATTGAAGACAAAAGCCAGGTAACTGTAATCTGTACATGCTGTTGAGAGCTTAGTATTCTTGTCTACATTGTTTACACAGAGAAACTTTTGGACCCATGTGTGTTGGCATCCCTGATATTGGGTACCATATTAGCACCAACATTATTGGACTTGCTATTGTGTAACTTATAGACACTTCCACTTATATTTGCTGTAAGAGGTGCGGCCTGAAGACCACTACTACCAGCCATATTGTATGTGCTACAGTCTCAGTCTGATTCATTTCAGGATTGGAGAGGTGTAGTATAATGCTGGTTACTATCATCCTGAACACCTAACAGTTGACAGAGTACTACTTATTTTCACCGCAACCAGATTATATCATTATCACTATAATTCGTACTAACCTGCCACACAGAAATAGGATAAACATTTGAACACCAATTTTGGGTCAAGAATCAGGTGAGATTCATCAAATAGAATTTAAAGCTAGAAAAAATTAGAGACTGGCTTGTTTTGCACAGTGTGAGCAATCTAAAGTCTGCTACAATGTAAAGAGCCCAAAAGGTTATGTGCAGTACTTTGCAAAACTATTGATTAAATAAATTAGAATTGGATATTGATGCTGGTTGAAAAAATATTGGCAATCCATCTATTTTAATTATTTGGGCCTAATTTAAAGTTGATATTGTTAAATGGAAAATGATCCGATTTGTGGTGGAGGTGGAAAATTGTCCCAAAAAATATTCTTTGCCAGTGGAGAATCCTCCATTGTAATTACCTTCAAGTACCTAAGAGATAATTCAAAGGTAATTCCATCAGAGTATTCTTCACAAGTGGAGAATTCTGCAATGTTGGATTTACAACTTTCTCCAGTTACTCAACCGGTGCTAGCTACACAAATGGGAAGATTTTTTCGGTTAGCAAATCAAGTATTTTATGATCCTAGGAAGAACCCCCATGTCTATTTGCTTTCACGAAAGAGGCGGGACGAAAGGTCGGAAACAAAACCAGCTGGGTTGGAGGACATTATCAATTATTGTAATGGGGTTGCTTGGAGTGGGGAGATATGTTTTTCCCAAACCGGACGTGTTAATACAAACTTTGTTGTTCAGAAGGTGCAGATGATTCTCGATCACTGTTCAAGTGTTGTGGTGAATGACGGAAGAGCCTCCGCAGTCGGGATGTCACAAGAGGCACAAGTGGCATGTGAGGTTTCAGGCGAGACGCCAGGTTATGAGAGGTAAGTTCAGAGAATACACCAGAAAAATAGGAGCTTCAGAAAAAGTTAGAAAAATTCATCTTTTGGTTACATTTTCCGTTTGTTTTCATTCAATTTCTTTTCAGATTCCTAAATGTTTACCAGCCTTTGCAGCTTGGAGGCATCAAGGATGTGCTATCTCATCCCGATCACGGACTAAACTATAAGGGATTCATAGGATGCATTAGGAATCTAATTGTTGACAGCAAGGTAAGATTATCTGTAGAGAAACTGGCCAATTTGATGATCAGAATTGGTGAGGAAAACCTGGGAGTCATTACTAGGGTTGAATATAGTATGTTAAGGCCTACGTTACTATTGAGAACGATCTGTAAGTTCAAGGCAAAAGCTAGGGACTTCACCGCCCTTGTGCTGTCCATGGCTACATTCCGATGATCTGTGGCTTTATTTAAAGCGTTTGGATGTATGAGGGTGCCAAAAAACTCACACCATAGGATCTTCAACATGCATTTTGAACCTAGAGACTGCTTCGGAAATTGAAATAGGCTGTCCCAGTGAGGCTGCAGGAATATAAGATGTCTGCATTTACGAACATTTATTCAGTGTAATACCCCTTCTATTTACTGTTAGTCTAGTTCAAAGGTCATCAAAATACTTTACTACTTACATCATGACCTGACCTTTGTAGAACTGAACTGATGCTCTTATACGTCAATAAGTGCTTGTCTGTGTGAACATATTTGTTTTGGTGGGGGTGGTTATGTATATAGGAAACTGATGTTTTCATGTTGTACATGATCAATATGCTTGTTAAATTCTGGTCTTTATTGATATATGTCTTGGGATTGGGGTATTCTGCAGTTCAACAAAGTATCTGCTATATATGCTGATAGGTCAGGCTGAGAGGGCTGGAGAGTGGGACTTTGGAAAAGGAATTGTTGATGGTTAGAGGAGGGACTTGAGTTAATTCCTATAGGTCAGGAATGAGAGGAATAGGATTGTTTTACAGTTCGGACAAAAGAGGAAGATCCTTGTTTCTTTGTCCTGTTTTTTTAATAGTTAGCTTACAGTAACTAGACAGTACATTCAACATTCTCTATCATATAACCTTATCACCAACACTTATCTACCACAGTATTGTGGAAATGGTTATTTCTGATTTCCAGTGCATGAAATGTTCAAGTTTTTCAGTTACCTATATCACCATGTTACTGGAATATAAAATAAAGAGCAACAGTGGATTAAGATAAGCCATTCTTGGTAGACTTTCTATTTAAATTCTACTTAACAAGTTTCCATTCAAGCCTAATCCAACCCTTGTAGTGAAGAATGTCCAGGAGTTTCAATAGTCACAAGTAAAACCAGTAGTTTGAACACAAAGATAAACAGCTACAAAAAGTCATCAAACAAGAAAAATGAAGTAGTCATCTCTATCCAGTGGGGGTAAGCTGCATGTAGGTTTGGGTAGGGATGCAGCATGTGACCCTTTATTGAACGTCAGAACATATTTGACAAGTTAAGGAGTGTTGACTGGGGGAGGGGGGTCTGAAGGCAGGATAGTGCTGCCAGAAGGCCAGCTGGTTGTGTCTTGAGTGGAGCTCTGATGGCCGGCTTGAAGTTTCTGAGGGATGCAAGAGGAGTGTAAGCTGGAGGTGACTGGAGGTAGGTGGAGGGGCCTTTGAGGGCTTGCTAGGCCCACTAGTAGTTTCTGAGGGAATTGTTTAAGGACCAGCCGAGGGTGGGGACAGCCTATGGGCCTCTAAGGAGATGCTTCTGGATTATGAGGGCATGCTGGAGGACATTTTGGAGGTGTCAAACCACTGGCCTCTGAGAGCAGTTTGTGTAAATACCAGCTGATGGTGCCTGAAGGCTGGCTGGGGATGGGTCGGTATGTCTTACGGCCTTAATGTGTTTTAGTGGCCTGGGGTTGTGTGAAGGGAGAGTGAGAGTATCTGGGGGCAGGCGAAGTTCTATGACGGCCTGCAGGAGGTGTCAAAGGGCATGGCAAGGGGTTTCTGAGTGTCGATTCGGGCTGTTGAAGAAGGAGCTGGGGTGGTGTCTGATTGAAATCCATGAGCTACTGAGGGTTGGATGAAAATATTGAAGTGTTAGCTGCTGGTGACCGAGGGCAAAATACAAGTCCCTGAAGCTCACGGAGGCCGAAATTATGGTGTAACAGCTGGGAGTCTGAAGGCTGAATGAAGGTATCTAATTGCCAGCTAATTGTGTCTGAAGGTGAGCAGATAGTTTCTAATAAGCAGGCAGGTGTCTCAGAAGTCTAACTGAGGGTCTCCTGGTGTTTGACGACATGTGAGAGATGTTCACGGGCTTGGGTCTCTGTTGTGAGCCAGTTGTGTAAGGACAAGCAGTATGTACATGGGATAAATTGGAGGCCGGCTGAGGGCCCTTTGAGGGTTTGCCAATGTTTTTGGTGAGTAGGTGGTAGGTTCTTGGGTAACCCATGAAATTCTGAGAGTAGACCATGTGCGCTTAAGTAACAACTGTGGATGACTGATGGCAAGTTGAGGGTCTCTGATAATGTATTCAGGCTCACTAGAGTGTTTGACGTCAAGCTGGGAACATCTCAATTCAGGCACTCCGTCTCCAGTTAGTCTCAAAGAACCATTTGAGGGTACCTGAAGACAGGTTGAAGATCTCTGGTACTGTCTAAGGACCATATAGGGGTATTTGAAGGTGGATAGAGGGTGAGCTGAGGTATATATGGATGAATTGGGTCTTCATAATATCATTGGAGGGTCTCTGATGGCCTATGGACGGTGTCAGGGCGGACTTAAGGTTTCGGAAGAGACTAACGGCCTGATTCCGATCTTGGCAAACAGGGTTACTACGTCAAAAACGTGACAGATATCCCATCAACCAAATTAAAATTCCATTATATCCTATGGAACTTGTAATATGGCAGACGTGATGTCAGTCACGTTTGTGACAGAGTATCCCATCCACCAAGATTGGAATCAGGCACGAAATGTCTCTAGTTACTAGCTTGTGTTTTTTGCGGTTCTGCTCAGGTTGTCTGCACCTAGGCTTTGAGTTTCTGAGGGTGTTGTCTAATGACTAGCTGGGGTGTTTAACGGTGGGTTTAGGGCTGGCTGAGGCATCTATTGATCCCGCTTTGGGAGTCTGTAGTTAAGAAACAAAAACCTTTGCTGAGCAGTCATATTAAATCTGGCATCTGCTCAGGAAACTTTCAGTGCCTTCAGTGGAGCCACCATCACGGCAGCCCTGCTGAAGGCAAAGAGCTCTCTACATGGCCGGTGGAGATGTCTAAATATGGCGTTCGGTCTTCCGCAAGGGCAGCAGAATAAATCCTTCCACTGCCCTTGCAGACTGACAGATCAGCGGCCAGATTCCAAATAAGCCCCATAGGCCTTATACTGGTGGACTCCTGTGCATAACAACAATGCACAAGTTAATTACCAGGGCATTGCTACTGTAGGCTGTAAGGGAGTCTCTCTGGTATGAGTAAGATAAAAACACAAGGCAACTACATATGAGACAGCCTTAACCATCGCAACGGGTATGCCTGTATAATGAGAATTTATATTTTATGCAGACTCTAGTCTAGCATTTCAAGAGAGAATAAAATGCTTATAAGACGGTCGGTGAGAGCTTTCAAGTACAAGGTCTGATATCTTAACAGAATTAAGTGGATTTATTCAAATTTTAAAAAGGGAAAGGGTAGAGAATGTATTTGTAGATGCCTTTTTTAATTCTTGGAAGATCAAGATCTTCCACTAGAATGTGGTATGGGAGGCACGCTTCCTGACAGTTCTCTTAATTGCCAGGTGTATGATTTGGAGAGACCTGCAGAATCTCTGAACAGTGAGCCGGGCTGTGCCCTGACAGACGGAGTGTGCCAGGTGGCAAGGATGCCCTCCTGTGGAGTCCATGGGGTGTGCCTCAGCGACTGGGGCTCTTTCAGCTGTGACTGCAACCCTGGCTATTCGGGCGGCAGCTGTAGCAAAGGTATGTGGAACTCACTGGACTCATGCCTTTCTTGCAACCAAACTCAAACTGAAGAGGAATGGAATGGTACCCTCTCTTTACTGACTGCATGCTGAACTCCAGTTATTTTCCCTGCAAAGTTTCTAAATTCTCTCAGTAAATCCATAATGTAGAAAAGAAACACGCTGATGGTTCATTTGCATCCATGCTTTGGAGGGATACATTGGTCAGCAGGCGAACCTATGCGGGCAAGCATATTTTTAATAATAATTGAAACAATATGCACAGTAAATAACATACTAAAATCTGGACAACTGAGATAGACATCCAGCCCACACATCTTCAAGTCTGATAGCTGTAAACACTAATCACTTTCTAAATCGCACCAAAGGTAGAAGCCCTGAAATGACCTCAACATTGGACAACTGCAAGAGATTTTTCATTAAAAAAGGAGACACATCATAATCAATTTACTTTGCAGACCCATGATTTTCACCAGATAGATTCCCAAAGCTCCTCTCTTTAGATGAAGTGTTACACCCACTTCAGCACCATAACACCCAACAGGTAATAAAAAACTAAGTTGGAGGGAAACTCATTGGATAAAGTCTCTTTTTAGTTAGATAACTCCATGATCTTATACGGTTTTAAATGACAGGTTCCCATGCCTATACTCCTGCTCCGAGTCCTGGATACCCTTCCGGGTTATAAGCTGCGTATACAAATATACATAACATAACATCTAACATACAGGTGCTCCTTTCTGAAGCCCACCACTGTGACAACTATGTAACCATGATGTAAAGCTGACTGTGATAAGGGGGGACTTTCCTACTTGAGCTATTTCCCCAAAGCATTTCTCACTTTCTTCCCATGTCTTCCCTTTCAGTACTTCCTGAGTGGTCTTTTGGAAAAGACAGTTGGATTGATTATCAATTGAAAGACCCTCTCAGCACCCAGAGTACTCGAGTCCAGCTGATGATGCGGACACGCACAACTTTTGGCACCATCCTCATGATACCATCTACAGATGCAAGGGCCTACATCAGGCTGGAGGTAGGTATATGCTATCCTTTATGATGTCAACATTGATTCCCTTGCAGATGGTTTCACACAATAAATGATCTAATATGTACTTTTGTATGGATTGTTGAAAATGGAATATTACCCATCCTCAACTAAAGGCACTTCTTATACACAACTTCTCAGTCCAGAAACCTTTCACATTCGCCCAACCAGAATCATTCTTTGGTGTAATACAGTCCATATAGTGCTTAGCTACCAGGGGTGGCTCCTCCATTAGGGCGGAGGAGTGTCGCCCCACTACTTTCTCATAATTACTACCATCTTATGTTTCTGCTTCTCGCACTGCAAGAAAGCAGAAGGCTTTTGGTGGTGGGCAGGTGGGTGGGCGGGGCTGCTCTGTGAGCAGGGGAGGAGTGGTGTGCCCACTCCTGAGGGCGCAATGACTGTTTGGCCGGTCCTCTGGGGCCGCTCAAACCAGTCACGCGCACTCTGCCCTTTCTCCATGCAGGCTGCAATGCACCCTACATGGAGAAAATGGCCTTCCTATAAGCCCCTGGCTGGGAGGCATCCCCACCAATCACAACGCTGCCATTGAAGCGTTGTGATTGGCTTAGGGGAGGGTAGGGAGGCTACCTGCTTTCTGTTCCTGCCAGAGGCAGGAGAGCAGGAGCAGGAGCCGAGAAAACACGGGACACGGTCGGTGGACTGGTATGCTTTTTAATTCTTATTATTAAATGTAACCCCCTCCCTCCCCGCGTGACAACTTGCCCCCCACACCATGATTAATGCCGGCTGCGACTGTTAGCTGCGTTGGTTTGTTTGAACATAAGGATGTTCTCATCCTGTTGCGCCCCCAGTTTCACAGGAGATCGGCCCGATGCCCTGACCCCTAACTCTAACAGTTCTTTACACAGCTTCTGAAACTCACTCCTAAGCTCCAGTGATTCAAAACTCAGGTCCAGAAACCTCAGAATTTGTCAGTCCCCCTACGATATGTCGTAGGCAGAGAACGATCTTTAGGTTTTTTTTTCCACAGACTTTTCCTGCAGTGTGGCACTAGGTTTCCTGCTGCCATTTCACTTTGGCAACCATTATGATCGACTCTTTCAAGTGGATAGGACAACAATTTATTTTAGAGTACACAAGGGTAGACAAGAATTCTACTATCTCCTACGTTTCATCTGCCGCCATCTGCGTCTTCAGGAATATAATACCGGCCACCCACCTAGAGTTTGCTAGGGTTCATCTTTGTTCTTCAGCCTGATGCTGGAATTGGCAGTCCATCACCGGAATTCTTTATGGCATTTGTAGCAGTGAGAGACCCAAATTCAAATCTGCTCCCAGTTACTAAAATTGCTGTTCAAGATGGTCAGTTTGATATCCAAGACTGCTGTTTTGGAATCCAATAACCCTATAAAGAATTCACAAACCCATCTCTTGTGTTCTCTATTTTATCATTATTTTTAGGATATGCTTGTGAATAGGCCAACAGGGCGTTGTCACCTTTGCCAAGTCCACCACGGCCTCCATTTTGAAGTTGCTATGGTACTCTGAGTCTGAATAGACTTCATCTCTAAGCGGAAAGTCGTTTTTCTTAGTTAAGTTAGGTTTAGGTTACTACTTGACCTGCCAAGATACCTCTGCTGATGTTCCAAGCAACAGATCTCTTCATGTAAGCAAGTCCTAAATGGGGTGTCATCAACTGTGCCAGTAGTGCTCAACTGAATAGTGCTCAGAAGGTATTGAATCTGTCCCCGCATTTCCAGCAAGATACAAGTCAGACCCAATATCAGCTTGAGAAGAGCTCTCTCTGTCCCTTGTCACCACAGGTTCATCTTTGATGATTGTCCAATGATCAGCTAGCTCCTCTCCACCCACAAAGAGAGGAGTGGCTCACCTCATATCATTATTTGTCTGCATTACCTGCTGAGCAGATATCATCCATGCCTCATGTCGATGCACCTGTCGCAGTCTGCAATGAGGCCACAGCACATCACAGCTCAGGGTGTGGAGGTAGCCATCTTGTAAGCTGCAGCGGATAAAAAATGGTCCCACTCGCAGTGGTAATCTGCTGGACAAACTGCAATATAGTCTTAAAAGTGGGTGGAGATCCACTTCCCCTGCCAGTAAGCCAAAATTCTTCCTGAATTACCTCCTGTAAAAGGTCTAATCCTGCACCGACTCTCATTGGACTATTCTGAGCCCCGTTAAGGGGTAGGGAGGGTCCTACAGACAAACTGAATCAGGAGGTTCAACCACTGCTCTGGTAATGTGTTGTGCTCTCTCCAGCCCATGCATTAAGTCAGTAATTTAACCACAAGCACCAATAAACCCACTAGGTGAACGAGCACTTTAGAAAACATCTCACTGAAGTCAGCCCCTCTTGTTAATACTCTTTTTGACTATGACAGCTTGCCATACAATAACCTCTTGCAGCACTCCCGCCACCTTCGACACTCCGCAGTCTGCTTTCTACTTGGTCTGGAAATAAGGGACCATGGAAGAATCCCTGATCCATGAATGTAATGCTAAATCCAGAGGAGAATCAACAAGAAGAACTTCCAAAATCATAGAGGAAGTATGGAGGGGGGACACTTTGCCTGCAGATTCTCCTCTGAAGTCAACACGGTCTCCACAGATGGGAGGGGTTTTTAGTAGCAGCCAGTGTCTCCTTAGCTAACCACCATTTTCACTGGATTCTAATTTCCTCTGGATTTAAGTCGTGGTGTATGCTTCTTGGACAAATGCATTCACTTCAACCTTACCCAGTATCAGTCCGAGCTATAGATCCCTAAAGACCTACATAGTACCACTGATACTGCTCAGGAAGCCTTATGGAGATCTCTGAAGTAAATCATACTTGGCATCAATAGCGGGGCACTACACCTCGCAATGTCACAATGGTCAGCACCAAGAGGCAGTTACGTTTGCACCATTTACTATATACATGGTTCTACTAGTTGACCCCCCAAATTGTATAATTCAACCGAAAATTCAAATACTGCTTGTAAGACCCAGACCTTATGACAGGAGCCTGAGTCACCCAGTATTAATGCCTTTTTTCCATAATACTTCCAACATTCGTAAAATTTGAAGATATGGTAAATAACAGATGACACTGTTACACAATTTAATAGTACTCAATGTATCAACCTCAGAAGGATAAAAATCTGCTTTGGCTATGCATTGATTTAAACGTGTTACTTGTATGTCACACCACATCCATCTTGCTGCTTCTTCAGGTAAAGCAGAGCCCCCTTGGGAGTAGATGTGTGCTAATTAAGATATAGGTATTCAGCCTGATGCTGCAGGAGATGTCCCAATGATGAGCCATCTCTACTGCAGAAGATGACTGTAGGAGGCTGGCTTAGTATATGGTGCACACGTATTTAAGTGAAGCACCCTGCACTAATCCAGACAATCCTTATGGTGATTATAGTGGTCTTAGAAAACCATAGAAGGCTCTCTGAATGGTAGCTGTGGAGAGCAGCCTTCAGGCCTAGTCCAGAAGGGGTGTAAAGCAGCTTGTTTTACCAGTACTAATCATAAAGTATAGGTTAAGTGAAAAAGAACCACATAGTGTAGTTATAAAAATATGTATTTATTATAAACATTCACTAACACAATGGGATATCTCCTACCCGGAGATATAATCACTATACACACAATACTTAAACCGTAAAACAGGTAAGTAGCACAAATGCACAGTGGTCTCCAGGGGGAGACAAAGCCATATACTGCAGCTTTCAGTCGAAGAGCCAGGTCTAAAGCTTCTTCCTGAAGTCTGTCAGTGAGGGTGATGTTCGGAGGTGAGGGGGGGCGTTCCAAGACTTGGCGGCGAGGTGGGAGAAGCAGCATCCTCCGGTGTGGCTGCAGCGGATGTGCGGTGTCTATGTGAGGGTGAGGTGGGTGGAGCGGAGGTTTCTGAATGGTTGATGGAGGTTCAGGCGGTTGTTCATGTTTTCAGGTCCTTGGTTGTGGAGGGCTCTGTAGGCCTGGGTCAGTAGTTTGAAATGACCTTTTTTTCTGGATGGGGAGCCAGTGGAGGTCTCTCGGGTGCTGGGTGATGTGTGGCCTTTTGGGCAGGTTGAGGATCAGTCTAGCTGCTGCGTTCTGTATCGTCTGGAGTCTTCTCATGAGTTTGCTGGAGGTGCCTGTATAGAGTGTGTTGCTGTAGTTCAGGCGGCTGCTGATGTGAGCCTGCGTCACTGTTTTCCTGGTGCTGATCGGGACCCACTTTAAGATTCTGAGGAGCATGTGAAAAGTGTCGAAGCGGGCTGAGAAGATGGCATTGACCTGTTGTTTCATGGAGATTTTGATGTCTAGGATGATGCCAAGGTTGTTGGTGTGGTCTCTCTGTGTGGGGGTGGGTCCAAGTTCCGATGGCCACTAGGTGTCATTCCAGAGGGAGGTGTGGCTGCTGAAAATCAGCACTTTAGTTTTGTCCGTGTTGAGCTTCAGGCAGTTGTCCTTCATCCAGGCTGAGACGTTCTTCATGCAGTTGTGGAAGTTGGATTTCATAGTGGTGGGGTCAACTGTGTGTCATCGGCATAGGAAATGATATTGATGTTGTGACGATGTCCACTACTGGCGTCATGTAGATGTTGAAGGGGGTTGTTTTGAGGGCTGAACCTTGAGGGATGCCGCAGATGGTGCACTTGGGTTGTGAGGTGAAGGGAGGGAGACAGATTCTCTGGGTGCGCCCCGTTAAAAATTATACCATCCAAGAGTGTCATCTTTGATTCCGATCGGTTATAGTTGTTTGAGGAGTGTGTGGTGGGAGACAGTGTTGAAAGCTGTGGAGAGGTCGAGCAGGATCAGGGCGGCTGATTCTCCTCTGTCGAGTGAGGTGTGGATGTCATCTGTGGCGGTGATCAGGGCCGTCTCAGTGCAGTGGTTTGCTCTGAATCCTGATTGGGAGGGTTTTAGCAAGATGTTTCTCTCCAGGTGTTCGGTGAGTTTGAGGTTGATGGCCTTCTTCAGGACTTTGGTGGGAAACGGGAGCATCGAGATGGGGCAGTAGTTCTGGAGCTCGCTGGGGTCTGCGGAGGGTTTCTTGAGGAGGGGTCTAACCTCTGAGTGTTTCCAGGAGTTGGGAAAGGTGGCTATGGCGTTGGAGGCATTGAGGATGATGGTGAGCTGGTGGCTGATCTTGTCGCTTCCGAGGTTGAAGAGTTGATGGGGACATGGGTCAGAGGGTGCTCTAGAGTGGATGGAGTTCATTAAGGCAGTGGTGTTCAGTGTGCTGAGCTATTCCCATGTGATGAGTGTGTGGTCGGTGGCCATCTTAGCATGGGGAGGCTGAGGGGGTCAGTGGATTTGGGGTTCAAGTTTCTGTATATTGTGGCTATCTTGTGGAAGTGATCTGCTAGAGCGTCGCAGAGTTTCTGTGAGGTGGTGGATCGAGTTTTCAGGGGCTGATGGGCAGGTGAACTCTCTGACGATGGTGAAAAGTTCCTTGGTCTGGTTGGCGCTGGCTTCGATGCGGTTTGCTAGAGCCTCCTTTTTCGTGTCTTTCAGTTGGTGGTTGTAGTTGTTGAGGGCGGACTTGAAGGTGGCTCGTCATTGTCGTTTCTGCTGGTGCACCATCTTCTTTCTAGTTGTTTCCATCTGCGTTTCAATGTGCTGAGTACTGGAGTGTACCAGCTGGCTCGTTTGATGGATCTGAGCATTTTGGCTGGGTTGGTGGGTGCGACGTGGTCGGCGTTGATCCAAGCGTTGAAGTTCTCTACTACCCAGTTCATGTTGGTGGATCTGGCGGGGTGGGTGATGCTGAGGGCGTCGGTCCATTGGTGCTGGGTGACTTTGGTCTAGCTGCGAAAGGGGGCGCTGTGGGGCAGGGTGGGCTAGCGATGGTGAAGTGGATAATGAAATGGTCGGCCCAGGTGAGTTCTGTGGTGTGGCTAAATCTGACTTTGTTGCTGGATGTAAAGATATGGTCCAGGGGGCGTCCTGCTCTGCGTGGGGTCTGAGACCAGCTGCATGAGGCTGATGTTTTCCATTCATTCCAGAAGGTCAGTGGAGTTGGTGTCTGCAGGTTTGTCCAGGAAGAAGTTGAGATCTCCCAGGATGTAGTGTTTGGATTCGATAGGGAGCAGGGTGATAAACTCTGTGATGGTGTCCCTGAGTCTGGTAAGTGTTCCTGCGGTCTGTATGTGAGGGTGCCTTTGATTGTGGTTTTGTCGTCGGTGTCAAGTTGGTAGTTCAGGTGTTCCACGAGCGGTGTAGGTTCGTTTTCGGTGGTGGTGCAGATGATTGATTCCATGTGTTTGATGGCGATGCTACCTCAGTGTCTGTTGGTGCTGTCCCAATGTTTTATCTTGTAGCCTTTGGGTGTTGCAGTGGCGATGTCAGGGGCCAATGTGGGGATGAGCCAGGTCTCTGTGCTGAAGGTCACGTCCAGGGCAAGGGCGGAGATCGTGCCCCAGACTTCGGTAGCTTATTTGCATAGTGATCTGCCATTGATTAGGAGGCACTGGAGTAGTTCCAGGCAGGTAACAGCCGGCAGGGAGGGCTTAGTGTGGCTTTCTGCAAGGGTGGTCAGTCGTGGGATGGCAGTGAATCGGCAGCGGAGGCCGGTAAATGGTCCTGCTGTGGAGCAAGGCGATGCGAGGCAGCAGTTGTTGTTGCGTCAGGTCCAGGGCGCTGAGATCCGCGGCAGAGTACCTCTGGAAGTCCAGAGGGCCAGGGTTCCTTGTGCTTGGCGCGGTCCAGGCGCGACCTGGCGCAGATGGGCTTGCCTTTGGTGCGCTGGCGGCATGCCTGCTGGGCCGGTCTGCTGTGTGGCTGCCTTGCGGCCTCCATCAAGTAGGTCCTGGGAGGGGCCCTGGGGAGGCGGGCGGCAGGAACTGGGTGGCTGGAAAAAAATAGCGAGCAAGGGGAGCTGTCCTGGGACCAGGAACCCTAAGAACTGAACTGAAGCTTTGCTGTCTGACTAACTAGGCTTGCTCACAGGCAGGAGCAGCCTAGCATCAGTCAGCATGAAACGGACAGCGGGAGGAGGCAGAGACTGACAGCATCACTCACAGCCTGGAGGCCTGGTTATCATGTAGCTTTGTTGAACCAGAATTTTTTTTTTTCTTTTTTGCAGAGTTTTATATAGCGCAAACTTGATCCGAATCCAATCAGGTATCAGAGGGCTTTACATAGCACCAGTTACGTTACATGAGGACACACATTCATTTTTTTGTTAGGCACGGGGAGATTATGTGATTTGCCCATAATCACAGGATGTTCAGCGTCGTTACCGAGACTCGAACCCAGTTTCCAAGGTCGAGCGCCCTAGCCGTTAGGCCAACACCTCTCCCAATCTTGGTCCCACCTGAGAAGCTAAAACCTCATTCTCATGTTCAGCAACAGGAACAACTCATTCTCTGAGGTCCACAGTGCGGCCCTCCCACTGAGTTAAGCAATTGTGCATATATTCAAGAAATGGGGATATAAATGTCCTTCAGAGTCAACTGTCTGTTAATGTGCTAACCAAAACATAAACTTGTAGAAGTATAATTTCACTGGACATTGTTTAGTCTTATTTATCATTAATGTTATGTGAACACTGTGTGTTGGGTGTGGTGTGATGGTGTGTTGGGTGTAGTGTGATGCTTCAAAATTGAGTTTGATCACAAGAATGCATGTTGGAATGTCCTTTGTATAGGCTATTATGAATCCCAGTTCTCTCTCTTCTTGCAGGTGGTTCATGGTAATTTCGGGGTTCGGTATAACTTTGGGGACAAAGAGCATTCTCTGGTCCTGCCCAGTCTGTACATAGACCATGGCCAGTGGGTTTTGCTGAGCATGGAGCGACACAGCAGTACGTTCACTTTGCGCATAAACAACGGAGCAGGCGATCGCGAGGTGACTGCGGACATGGGTGCACGGCGAAGCCACTCTCTTATAGCAGCAACAAGAGTCATACTGGGAAACAGCCTTCCTGTCCACCCTGACAGTGATTTCCAAGGTTAGTTCTCCAATTATTCATCCATATAAGAAGCGGTGGAGTATCTGAAGGCTGGTGAACTTTAGGAAATTTGTTAACAGTGTAACAGAGGTGTAGCTATGGCATCTCATGATCTTTTATCTCTGTTGTAAAATGTAGTACACATTTCATCAGCTGCGGTTTCCAAGAGGTATAGGAACGTACCGCTGTTTTCATCAATGCTCAATAGTGAGGTAATGTACTGGAAAGTAACTTTGTGATTGCCAGTACGTCTGCAGAGGTGTGCACCACTGACTGCTAGCATAATTGAGTCCTTCCTAAAAACCTTCCCCAAATACTTGCCTCCGCCTTTTTCATCATCATGTTTTTTCAGAGTAATTTCAATACCTAAAACACATTTATGTTATGATATTAAACATAAAGAGATGTTTTGATAAATGTTTAGTAATAGATATGCAAATAAGAATAATAGCACATAAAGACAAGGTAAAACCTACATGTTGCAAACATAAGTGTAGTTTCTAGCAGCGTAGATGAACTCTATTTGGAGATATACTAAGAATGTAGTTGGAGTACAAAAGGGCTGAATCACAAATGGTTTAGAGGTTTTGTGCAGTCAAGGTATTAGGAATTTTAGGGGCCCCTCATCCTAATTTGGAAATAGGGGTGGCCACATAACTTTTTGAAACCCCACAGATGGCACGGTGCAAAAGCTTTTATCACCCAGAACCCCAGAGACATGTTCCACGCTACAGTGGAATTTTTTTCTACATCCAAATTAACATACATGGGTGTGACTCACAACTTTGTATGCACAAGTACACACAACTTACGTGCTTAAAAAGTCTGTTTGCAAAAGGTTCATGATCCGCGAGATCAGGATGAGGGGGCATTTCCACACACAGATCTGATCCGTCACGGCAGAAGATATGGCAAGCGCAACTCAGATGTTTGTGGATGGTACAAATATTTTCTGTGCTGTTTTTCACTATGGTAATGCAAGTAAAACTACTCTTGTAGGCAGGAGCAAGGTCCTTTCTATGGTGGGAAAGGAAAGAGTACATCCTGTAACTTACGTGGGTTTAGGAGACGGGGTTTCTCCAATGGAAAATATTTTCGCCTTAGTGAAAATCAATCAAAGAGAAGTGTGCCCTCCCATATTAGCACTGTGTGCGCTCCTATAAACTTTCTACCTTGCAGACTCGAAGTACCCCTGGAGGTTTACAATGGGTAGGTTGATTTTATTAACAGGGCCCTTTATTGCAACATATGGCCCCCGAATCGTTGTCTGTATTATACTTTCGAGGGCCATTTTGTCATATGGAATTACAATAGATACCTTGGGTTCTGTTAGTAGTTCCTATATCTTGACTACTACATGTGCTGTTATTGTATGTACTGTCATGTTCATGCCACTTGATCTCTAATAAAAGCCTTGTCCCATTATTGACCATAAAAGGGTGAACCGATTGCATTTACTGATGCCTTTTGGTTCCAATCCCACTTGCGTTCTACTTGCAGAAAGGTTGTTAATCACCATTCAGTAGAAAAGTTGTTGGGGCATATTTACAAGAACTTAACACCGCCATAGCGTCAATTATTTTACGTTACAGCTGCTTTTTTTTATCGCCTTATTTACAAAGTGCCGCTAACTGCAGTTAGAGCCACTTTTCCAGTGTGAATGTTAATTTTCAAAATCGCCACTTCTGCTTGCAGGACTTAACAAAAATGAGATGCAAGGTGGGCGTTCCCATGCAAAAACTGCCGCTTACTCCACTTCGCGATATTTACAATTAAATTTCCGTCCGGCGATAACCACTCCAAAAGTACCACTAAGTCCAATTAGAGGCCGTTTTTAAAGACCAGAAAATAGCTGCTCTTAAAATTGGTGCAAACACTTGGGGCCTCATTTCAGGGGTTTTGGTGCTGGACAAGGCTGCAAGGAATGTTGCTGCGCTGCCCTGCGACAAAGCAAAAGGGCAGGAATGTGTACTATCAATAAGATAGGGTGCGTTCCTAGGCCTCGTTCATGAAAAGTGTTGCATCTTTGTGACAAAACAGCATTGCAACACTTTTCACTGCATCCTTCTTGCGATGTGCCGTATTCACTGTACAGCACTCCATGGCACAATTAACGACAGATACGTCTGGAATCCTGACGTATCTGTCAGTGGTAAAGTCACGCATTTCTGCAGTTGTGTCACAAGCATGATGCAACTCCAGCAATGCATGGGGCCAGCCTATCCCTATGGCACTGCATCACCCTTACTTCTGCCATGAAGCAAGCGTAAGGTTCTGACACAGTGGCGTCCTAGAATTCTTGCAGTGAAATCTGATGGATTTCACTGCGCCACTCTTATGAGGCTTTGTTGTGTGGGAACGCCCACCCTGCATACATCATACCTGTCACAGGAATAATGTGGCAAAGGGTTTCACAAGGTCACGCATATGCCTAGATGCGTCACTTTGTAAATACGGTGCACCGGAAGGGATCAACAGGCTCATGAATGAGCCCCCCTGTATTTTTCCCCTACATTGACGCACAATGGCTGCCATGCGCCAATGCAGGCACCCTTGCGCCATGGTGTTGCGGAGTTGATTGATGTTGTGCAGGAAGGGACACCTACCTGCACAAAACCTATCAATCCAGGGTATTTCATTTTCTTCTGTGTGGTGTGCGTTGACGGGGGATTTCAAGGTTGTGTGAATTTCAGGGGTATTGTTGGGGCTCCATCTCTTCTCAAGACGTCTGCCGGTGCGTCTGGACTAGTGGAGGGTGGGAGTGAACCAGTTGGCCTTCTTGGAGTGCTGTTTACTTGGTCTTTTCTTGAGGGGTGGCAGGGTGTCGGCACAGTTGGAGATCCATTGGTGGAGGTTGCGTGCTGCAGTGTTGGTGTCTGTAAGCGTTGGCGAAGTGGTGGTGCTGAGGGAGTTGACGAGAAGTTCTTCGGTGGCCTTGATCCAGCTGCGACAGGGGGGCGATGATGGCGGTGGTGCACGGTGGGCGTGGTGAAGGCGTGATGTATACAACGATGGTCGGTCCAGTAGAGTTCTTTGGTGTGGCTGTAGTTGATGTTCCCGCTGGCGGAGAAGACAGGCTTGAGCGTGTCTCCGGCTATGTGTGTTGGTTTGATGACTAGCTACTTGAGTCCAATGTTGGCGAGGTTGCCCAGAAGGGGGGTGGTGTTCTGGTCACTGGGGTTGTCCAAGTGGAACTTCAGGTCTCCGAGTAGGATGTAGTCCGTGGATGGGAGAGCCTGGGGTGCAATGATGTCTACAATGGCATCGGTGAATGGGGGTTCATGGCCCGGGGGCCTGTAGATGAGGGTGCTGCAGAGGGTGGTGTTGGGGTTGGTCTGGATCTGGAAGTGGAAGTGGAGGTGTTCCATGTTCGCCGTTGGGTCATTAGAATGTGTGCTTTTGTAGACAATGGTAATGCCTTCTCCTGGACGGTCAGGGTGGTCCTTGCGGGTGATTTTGTAGCTGTCGGGGATGGGGATGGCGATGGCAATGTCTGGTCCGGAGCAGAGGTTGGTCCAAGTTTCCATGAAGAAGGCGATGTCTGATGAAGTGGCGTCGAGAAGGTCCCAGATTTCTGTGGCATATTTGTGGAGGGAGCGCACGTTGAGGACAATGCAGTTGATCCGGTCGGGTGCTTGTTGGTAGGCTGGGCGGCAAGAGGCGCTAGTGTGCTGATGTGGCAGGGGGTGCGCTTGCAGTTTTGGCAGGCACAGGGTGCAAGGGTATTCTTCGGTGATGCTAGATGGCAGGCGGCATGGCGTCCAGGGTTGAGGGCGAGGAGGGTGCTGGCGTCATAGCAGTGGAGTGTCCAAGAGGCAGGATCCCTGGTGCTGGGCACGGTAGAGGGGCGGACGGACGCAGAAGGGCTTGCCTTTGGCGCACCAATGGCACGCCCTCTGTGCATGGCTGCACAGCATCTGCCAGGGGGGGCTGGACAGCTGGGAGGCGGGAAACACGGGAAAGGACATTGGAGGGGGTGGTGACGCAGGGATTGCAGCAAGAATGAGAGAGAGGCTAGGGAAAAAGGGACTGCAAAAAAGCACATGAAAATAAAAGCCAACCAAAGCAAAGATTATAGGAAAAACAAAGGTAGAAAATCAACGGAGAAGAGCAGAAAGATGAACAAGGACAGCAGAAAAGAGGGACAGGAGGGCAGTCAAGCTGCACAGCAGTGACGCTCTACCACTGGACCACCAGGGATGAGGCGCAGGCAGGAGCCTGTGGGTGGAGGAAGGACTCGAACACCTGACCTTAGGGTCAGAGGAACCAGCAGCAGCAGATGGGGACAGCAGCAGCAGCAGCAAGACAGTGCAGGGCTGTGGTAGGAGGAACTCCACTAAGAGTTAGTCCTCCGTACACCCAAAAGCAAACTAACAGGATGCAAGGAAAGGCAGCACCACCTGGTTGCCTCTTCCGATCTAAGAGTGTCGACCAGATTCTGTGTTCCCCAGCAAATAACAGCGGTTCAAGCTGCATACCCAAGGGCCTGAGCCAGAACCGGCCCCAGTGCCCCTGGCACCCACTGCCACCAATGGCTGATCTCAGTGACTTGAGCCAGTTAGTGGAGTACCCCACCAGTCTTGTGCGGTGCCCTCGGTGATGTAGGCCAGCCTCAGTGCAGGGATTGCTCAAGGCAAGGTGTGTGTCACCCACAGGCGCGAGGCCTGGGCCCAACTTGCCCCCGGTCCTCCTCCGCTACGTGTCCCACCTTCTCCTCACCTGGAAATTGATACCGGGGCTCAATGCGTTGTACTTTCTCCAAATCTGTGACTCAGCAAGCAGGAGCCTCTGCCAGGCGGTTTTTCGCAAGCCTGGGTACAGCAGTCACCGCCAAGTCCGCTGGGGATGCAACAGAGCCCCCTTAGGCATGAAGTTGCAGTGCTCCCACCAGACAAGTTTGATGCAGCTCAGGGTCCTCACCCTCCACAGCGTCCAGCCAGCGCAACATCCTCCGGCCTGTGATGCAGAGAGGCGCGGCCCACCATTGATAATCTCCTCTGTCAACCACAGTGTAGTGGTGGCACCTTGTATGCGATGCAGACCTCCCTACGTTGGTGCGCAGGAGCGCCTCTACTGTTCACAGCTCCAAGGGGCGCCAGGCGGTGTTCTCACACAGGTCAGCAACGTGTCTCCATGCGACCTACCAGACTTCACCACCAGGTAAGGGCGATCACCGATGCCTCAATGTCTACCACCACAGCCCCGCAACTCCACAGCACCTCTGCCTCCCACTCCTGGTCACAGACGCAGGCACAGCGAGGCCTCCGGGGACTGTCCCTGCTTTCAAGGTTTTGGCTGCCATGGTATTGCAAGGAGGGCGCTATGAAAAGTGATGCATCACTGATTTTTCCCACCGATGCGCCTCGTTTCATAACTGTAGCCCTGAATCTGCATTTCCTCTTCCCCAGGGACTCTGGCTGGTCATCCTGGCTGTTGGAAGGTTTGGGGGGGGCGGGTGTTGTTCTGTGCTGCACTTGGCCCTGGCTGCTCCATTCTGCATTCCATTGGTTTTATTTCCTAGTTTTCATTGGAGGTGGACTTATAGGCTATTTTTGCCTCTTGAGTCAAAAAAAAGTCACGTTGAGCTGACTAATGGGAGTTTTTTTTTAATGCTAATGGGCCTTTCGTCACTTTTCTCTCGCTAACATCAAAATTTGTATAGCCTTGACGCTAGTGTTAGCGGCTGTTTTTACCACGGCTAGCTGTTTCTATCGCCATGTAGCGACGTATTGTCACTACATCGCTAACAGGGCGATAGTTTTTGGTGATAGGTTGCGTTAAGAAAATTGCTGCTGACTAACGATAGCGTTAGTTAGTGGCAATTCTTGTAAATATACCCCCTACTTCTATATAATACTAATCCATCTTAGATCAGTTGGTTTGAAATAATTTATACCAATGTTCTCCATGAAACAAGCCCCCTCTCTGCATTATGCGGGTACATGAGTTGACAATGTGCAGAGGCTATTTCAAAGAGTAACATCATTTAATGCTTCTTTGTCCTTATATTTTAATCATATTAATTATAATTAATATAACGACAGGGATGCCAAAAATAATACTATCAATCAGTGACACTTGTAAAGCGCGCTACATACCCGTAGGGTCTCAAGGCGCTGGGGGGGGGGGGGGGGGGGGGGGGGGAGCCGCTACTGCTCGAACAGCCAGGTCTTCAGCTTCTTCCTGAAGGGGAGGTGGTCTTGGGTCAGGCGCAGGTCGGTCGGGAGGGAGTTCCAGGTCTTGGCGGCCAGGTAGGAGAAGGACCTTCCTCCTGTAGTCGCTTTCCGGATGCGGGGGACGGCGGCGAGGGCGTGGTTGGCTGATCGGAGGTGGCGTTTGGGAGCGTAGAAGTTGACTCGGCTGTTGAGGTAGCTCGGGCCTTGGTCGTGTAGGGCTTTGTGTGCGTGGGTGAGGAGGCGGAAGGTGATTCTTTTGTTGACGGGGAGCCAGTGAAGGTCTCTCAGATGTCCGGAGATGTGGCTGGTTCGTGGGATGTCGAGGATGAGTCTGGCTGAGGCGTTCTGGATCCGCTGGAGTCTTTTCTGGAGCTTGGCGGTGGTACCGGCATAGAGGGCGTTGCCGTAGTCCAGTCGGCTGGTGACGAGGGCCTGGGTGACGGTCTTCCTGGTCTCGGTGGGGATCCACCAGAAGATCTTCCGTAGCATGCGTAGGATGTTGAAGCATGCCGAGGAGACGTTGTTGACTTGCCTGGTCATGGAGAGGGAGGAGTCCAGGATGAAGCCCAGGTTGCGTGCATGGTCTGTCGGTTTGGGTGCGGTGCCCAGGGCGGGGGGCCACCAGGAGTCGTCCCAGGCGGAGGGAGAGGAGCCCAGGATGAGGACCTCCGTCTTGTCCGAGTTCAGTTTCAGGCGGCTGGTCGTCATCCACTCGGCTACCTCTTTCATCCCTTCGTGCAGGTTGGCTCTGGCGGCGGCGGGGTCGTTGGTCAGGGAGAGGATCAGCTGGGTGTCGTCGGCGTAGGAGATAATGCTGAGGTTGTGTTTGCGTACGATGGCCGCGAGGGGGCTCATGTAGACGTTGAAGAGGGTGGGGCTCAGAGATGATCCTTGGGGGACGCCGCAGATGACTCCGGAGGCCTCTGACTTGTACGGTGGTAGGCGGACTCTCTGTGTTCTTCCGTCGAGGAAGGAGATGATCCATTCCAGCGCTTTGTCCTGGATTCCGATGTTGCTGAGGCACCGTACTAGGGTTCGGTGGCAGACCGTGTCGAATGCCGCGGAGAGGTCTAGGAGGATGAGGGCCGCTGTTTCTCCATTGTCCATCAGGGCTCGGATGTCATCGGTGGCGGCGATGAGGGCGGTCTCGGTGCTGTGGTTGGCTCGGAAACCGGACTGTGAGGGGTCGAGGGATCCGTTCGTCTCGAGGAAAGCGGCCATCTGCTGGTTGACGGTCTTCTCGATGACTTTGGCTGGAAACGGGAGGAGCGAGATGGGGCGGTAATTCTTGAGGTCGGTGGGGTCCGCTGTTGGTTTCTTGAGTAGAGCGCTGAGTTCGGCGTGTTTCCAGCTCTCAGGGAAGATGGTGGTGTCGAAGGATGTGTTGATGATGTCTCGCAGGTGGGGTGCGATGACAGCGTCGGCCATGTTGAAGACGTGGTGAGGGCAGGGGTCGGTCGGTGATCCGGAGTGGATGGAGTTCATCGTGCGGATGGTGTCTTCGGTGCTGATCGGGGTCCAGGCGTGGAGGGTGGTGGTGGGGGGTGGTTGCTCGGTCATGGTGTGCGTCGGTTGGTTGTTGAAGTTGTTGTGTATGTCCGCGATCTTGTTGTGGAAGTATGAAGCGAGGGAGTTGCAGAGGTCTTGCGATGGGGTGATGTCGTTGTTTCCTGCGCTGGGGTTGGAGAGCTCTTTCACGATGTTGAAGAGTTCCTTGCAGTTGTGTGCGTTGTTGTCCAACCGGTCCTTGAATGCTGTTTTCTTGGCGGCGCGGATCAGCTGGTGGTGTTTCCGGGTGGCAAGTTTGAAGGAGGTCCTGTTGTCCAGTGTCGGTTCCCTTCTCCAGACTTTCTCGAGGGCTCGGCAGTTCTTCTTGGAGCTCTTGAGTTCGTCGGTGAACCATGGGGCTTTCTTGCTGCTGGGTCTGCTGGGCGGGGTCCTCAGTGGGGCGAGTTCGTCTGCGCAGTTGCTGATCCACTTCGTGAGGTTGTCGGCGGCCTGGCTGGGGTTCGCTGAGCTGGCAGGGGGGTGCTGGCTCATGAGTTTAGCATTCCGATTATTCTAACAATAAGTGATTGAATTTGAACACTAATTCATATAAAAATGCTATAAACACTGGTGTTAAAAATAGGGGACCGGTTTTAAGCATGCTACCTAGAGGAGCTTCTCCTTTTCGACGCCACACCTTAAGTCTGAGAGAAGGGACTCGCAATGGGCAAAGCCACAGAGTTTCGTGAGCGTTCCTCCTGCACAGGCGCACTTACTCAAATCAGACACTGTTCTGAAATGTCCATTTGCAAGGAGGAACCTTGAAACCCGGGCTCTCTGAGAACTGGAGCACTGGGAGGTGAATCAGCATTAGCCAAGCCCTGCAACAAGCCAACCAGCCCTGGTCAAATGCCTCCAGTAACTGCCATACTGAGGTCAACAGCTCCCCAGGAAATCCCTGCATAGGGGTCCTGGTCTATCACAGGTAACGGGTGCTGCCACCATTTATATGGCTCTACATAGGACTTCTCAATGATCTACAAAGTGCTGGGCCACTTCTAGCTAATGAGACCCAGGTCATAAAAAATATAGCCTTATTCAATTCCAAAGAATGGCCCAATGTCCACATTTGAGGCCTACTAGGAACTTAAAGTCCAAGTCAAACTGCATCCTTCCTTTAACTGGATGTGCCTCTGTCCAGATGTCTTAAAATAGATGCTAGTGCCATGAGTCAGGGTGCAGTGCATAAAGGACCATGAGTAATGCTTCAGCTTCTGTGCAAGTGCAAAGGTAGAACAAGAGTTCACTTAGTACCATATAGGAAACATCTTGTCATGTCCTCTTTATCAGTTGAGCACATGGGTGAGATTATTCAACAGTGCAGACAGCGTGACAGCTGTACTGATTCAGGCGGGTCACTGTACAGTGAAATTCTTTGTGGATTGTCTCTTTCTACATTATCGCTTTTCATTGAGATGTATCGGGGTATGTTTTTATTCAAGAAATCTGACTGCAGAAAGACAGATTTAAGGCAATGTGTACCCAGACATACCTATAAAAAATTAAATAAAAAAAGTGTGTTTTGTGTTTTTGAAATATAGCTTTAAGCAAAGATATGCTGCATGCCGTTTGCAAGAGTGCTCCTCTAGAGTGCGTAAGCAGATCCCTGCATGTGTGCTCTACAGGTTTTTGTATAATAGTTCAGTGAAAAGATGCCTGGTTGGGAATAAAGCTGTGCTCCTCCTCCCTTAGGTTGCATGCGTGATGTCCGCCTGAATGGTCGGCTTCTTTCCTTCGACGACAGCACTGGATTCAGCACAATCCTGAGCCAGCAGGGTACCACCGGCGGCTGTCACTCAGATGCCTGCATCAGCCAGCCATGTCAAAGCCCCTTTCGTTGTGCAGACCTGTGGAGAAAGTATGAGTGCAGGTACTACTGAAATGGTCTATTCTAGTTCTGAGCAAAACCCTTCCTGTGGGATGAGGCTGTAAAGTACAGTTACCACCTCACTCCAAGCTAGCAGCCAAATTCCATATATTGTCAAATGAAAGCCTATGACCGGAAATGTGTTTTCTGAGAATGCTGACGAGCTGCATTTTTATTCTGCATCGGGGTAATCAATCTCCAGCTAGATTTCTATGCGTGGATGCAAACATCTCCTAAAAGATGGGCCTGTAGTACAGGCCTCTTGTAACACCTTTCTACTGTGCAAAGCCAGGAGTCAGACCAGCACCACAGGGGAAACCGCGGTTTCAACGCGGGTAATACCACGCGGGTAGGTTACAACGTCGGCGTTACCACGCATGGCATTACATATTAAGTCGTTTCAACGACTTGCGCTAGATGGCACGCAACACCAGGGAATGTGTTGGATTTTACATCTAAAACATTCCCTGCTGTTGCACTAACTGGAGTAGGAATAGTAATTTATACTATTCCTAAATCCAGCGCGCCATCTAGTGCAAGTCGTAGAAACCACTTGCGATGTAAAGCCATGCGTGGTAACAACGCGGACGATGTAACGCCCACGGTGTAAAGAGACATATTCGCACCACAGATAGCTCACATCATACCTACCAGTGGATGAGGAAGACCGTCCTGTGTCTGAAGCCCTTGCCCAGTGGTTACTAGCTTCCAGCCTCACTGCATAAAATGGTCCTGCAATAATGACTGCTCCGGAGATACATACGATTTTCCTTATTCCTAAAAATCGTCTCCTGTACTGTAGTTCACAGTGCCATGAGGAGGGTCTTAAGAAATGTTGCACCAGCCACTGAGGGTTTCACTAATCAACACATTCAGTCAAATGTCACCCTGGATACCCACTTTTGTGCCTCTGCTACAGTGCAAAGAACCAAGTGCTGTATTGAGTTCGACAAATACCACATTATAAGCAGATCTCATGTCATTAATATCAGAGAGCCACACTATCTCTGCAAACATTAGCACTTCAGATGGCTTCTAGAAGTCCGTGGATTTATAGGGAGAGAAACATACATTTTCCATCTTCATCTTGCCTTCCAGTCTTTAACCGCTCTGGGTCCAGAATGTGCCACCCTCAGCCTTCCTCTGCAGCAACACCTCTTCAGCACATGACCAGCAAACTCCCTGCAGTTGCTTTACTTAAATGAAGGAGATCTTTTTTTTCCAGCAACCAAGGGCTAGATTTCCTAAGCCCCTGCGTCGCACAAACCTTAAGTGAGATGCACTAATCCACCTTGCGTGGCTTGGTAAATCCAGAGTAATGCAAGGTAGCGCAAATCACTTCCTTGCATTTCTCTGTGTTAGGTAGGCATGCCATGGGTGGAGCATGGGCATCCCCAGGCATCCATCTAGAAATGTTGATGCAATCCCAGATTTACTAAGGGTAGTAAACGTGGGAATGCATCAAAATGGTATGCCTTCCCAATAGAGGTGTAACGAGGAGAAATATCGTTATTTCCCCACGTTATTTCCTCTTTCTTGAATGCAGCACACATAGAAAGCAAAAAATGCCTCTAAGGAGTGTTTTTGTGCAGGAAGGAATTCCTTCCTGCACAATAACAATCCTGCCTGTAATGCACGCACTCTTGCACCATGCCTCAAGGGCGCCTGCATTGGCGCTAGGCAGCACTCAGTGGACCAGTGCAGGAAGAGAGCAGGAATTCTTCATTTCTTGGTAGATAGGATGCATTCCTGCTCTCTCCCTGTCACGCAGCGCAGCAAGTTGTCTTGCGGCATTGCCTGCCATTTTGATAAATATGGCCCACAGAATGTCTCCTTTTCTGGGAAGTTATTAATATACCAAAGAATGTCTGAAAATAATTGCAGTATAAAAGCAACAGGTTCTGCCTTTGAATTTTTGAAGAACAAATTGAATCTGCTCCCCTGTCTTGTTGCCACTGGTTTGCTGTTCACTTGGCATTACATTGAAACAGGCATTCACAATGATACGGGAAGTGGTGACCTGGAATGGCACCTGCTGGCTTTCACTTCCGGATCGTTGCGTGTACCTTCCTTTTCTCCCCGCAGGAGGCTACTGCTGGGAGGTTCCCCGCCTTTGGGCCTCTCTAGCTAGTATTGTCTACCAGCGCTAACCTGAAGAATGTACTTAGCATGTGGTGATGGCAGGAAATAAGAATCCCAATATTTTCCTGTTCCTTCTTTTCACTGATAACCTGATCCCTAGGTGAGGATTAGGGTGAATCCGACTCTGCCTTTGTGGTGAGCTCCGACCCACCATCTTAAATGTTGGGGATTTCAAATGGTGAGCTTACCACCTAACATAACAAGTGTATTTGTAAAGCGCACGTTCACCACTACGGATATCTTGGCGCTGAATAACAGATGTTTGTTGTTACCCAACTCAATGGTACTCATTTTATCGACCTCAGATGGATTAAAGGCTGAGTGGACCCGCCGGGATTTGAACCTGTGACCATGAGGTTGAACACAGGCCCCTGCAGTAGATACATTAGTCCACTGAGCCACCAGACCCGGCATACTTGTATTTTATATGACTATCCTATAGGCCAAAGTGAGAAATATCACAATTGTACTTAATATAATATATAAATAATCTTTTAAGTTATTGATAAACTTTTAGTTGCACAAATAAATGAATTGACTCGTGCACTGTCAAAGTCTAAACAAAATTTGGTTTTAAAGTATCAGAGCTCTTTGTTCTTGGGCAAGCCACTTTTCCTCTCACTTTAAACATGCCTTGAAAGTGCAATGAATAGCTGGGAGTTGTTGTTTTCTGTCCCTGTAACTCGGGGCCCTATCCTACCAAATACACTATAAGGGATAATAAGGTTTGACCTTGAGAGTAAAGCTGCCTATTTGTCACACAGGAGGGCCTGTTACTGAATACATATAACTAGAGCGATATGTGACTGTGGCCTATCATTTTAAAAATACTTTCCACGGTTACCTCTTCTGGCCAACAGATGGCGGCATATTCTAGATAGTGGTATAACTGTCTTTTTCGTCTTTTATTTTTCAGGTGCCCATTGAACAAAGTGGAAGTGACGGATGCTCAGACGGGTGTGAAGGTGTGCAGCCCTTCCCCTTGTGGACAATGGAGCTGCCGAAATGGGGGCACGTGTGTGGCGCAGTCACCGTACAAGTTTGTGTGTCAGTGCGCCGACGGGTACAAAGGAAAGACTTGTGAAATCAGCCTCGTGAAAGCTGGGAGAACGATGGGCCTGAACTCCGGCTCCATCTTGGCAATAAGCATGTGCCTGCTTGTCTTTATAGGTACTGTGACGCAAAATTGTGTTATAGTGCAACAAGGGGAGAAAAATAATGCCCATATGTGAATTTGTTACAATTCTGTGAGGATCGGGACATAGGGGCATATTATCAAGCACGGGGTTAAAATTATCGCCGCTTTAGCGGCAGAAAACTGCCACTAAAGCGGCGATAATGGGCTTGATAATATGCCGCAGAGAATTCCCATAGAAGCCCATGTTGACACCAGAAAATGGGCTTCTATTGGAATTCTCCAGGGCATATTATCAAGCCCATTATCGCCGCTTCAGCGGCAGTTTTCTGCCGCTAAAGCGGCGATCATTTTGACGCCGTGCTTGATAATATGCCCCACAATACTTAGAATTCATGCAAAATCCCCTACACTCATTGCAAATATGGCATTTTGTCTCTGTTTATTTGATCATTTAGGCAGCTCTAGAACACGGGTAAAGTGATCTTGTATTTGCTGCCACTGAAAGGGGGAACACTGTCTTAGGCTCAGTTTCCAGGTCTTTTTTTATTGGCCTTGACATAGTAATACTGGTCATGGCAGTGAGAGCATATCCAGGCGGCAGCCTTAACTGTAACACACGTGGCAGCAACTCTGCATATCTTGAATCGCACTAACCAAAGACAGAATTATGCATTGGGAAGTGAAATGTATTGTATCAGGCCCGGCTCCAGGAATTTTTATTTGGGTGGGCCACTGCGGGCCCAATTTGTCACTTCTTGTGGTAGCCTACAGGACCTAGATTACATCATATCTACTTGCAAACAGCCATCATGATACAACAGATCGATTCTGTGTGTATACAGAGCATGTGGAGAGTTATTTGAAAGTAAGAGTAATGTCTGGACCCAAGTGCAAACCCTCAAATTCCAGCAGGCCAGGCTTCAACACAAGATCTTCCAGGCCAGATTAAACACTTTTCTACCATCCCTCTCCGTTGCGCCTTATCTCACAGCTGACCTTGGGCCCCCAGCCCCATATCAGCCACCATCCAGCTCCACTTTTATTATTCCCGTAAAAACTGTGCTTTAAATGGGGAAACATAAGTGCAGGTACTCATTAAATTGAGCTCGGGCGTGGTTAGTGGGCGGGGCTGGAGGCGGAACGAAACATAGTGATAGACATTTCTATCGAGTATTCATTGTGCCCTTACATTTCCGTTGATAGTAGTTTCAAACTTCCCATATCTGCAGATTAATATCTGGATATGTTAATAAAAGGTGGTGTGAAGACCTGCTGGGAATAGGCCCTAAATCATAACAGAAGTAGCTTTTAAATGAAAGCAAACCATCAACAGCACTATTGAGGCTAAAATTCAGTGTGCCTCCGAACAAGAGAGACTTTTGAATAGCAGCATTAATAATGAGTTGTACACCAGTTGCAGGACATATCAAAACATGTGAGTAATGTATCAATAGAAACAAAACTTAACTCATTACACAAAATGGAAGGCCAAACACAATATGTTAATCTTTTCTTTTTTTTGCAATATTTGCAGCTTCTTACTATCATACTGTTCTTACTTGGTTGCATTTGGCACAATATCCATATATTCTAGAGTGCACGCGCACATCACACAGAAACAAGCGGACATGCACACACTAAAGCACTCCACACATTTCTTTGAATCTCTCGCTCTCTCTTTTCACTTGGGATTCTTCCTGCGTTTCCTCACAGCAAGGACAGTGTGAATGTGATTAACAGGCCCTACTCTATCAAACACAGCAGGACAGTGAAATGTTCAACAGCCGGGCATTCCCTGCATAACGCAAATGAGCCACTGCTGAATGGTTCAGCAGTGACTCAGGTAAGAGGTAGGAAGGATGCTTTGGATGTCAGAATGCCCTATAGATCTGCTTCGCTCTGATACCCTCGAGCGCATCAGTGACCTTACCTTTCATGAGTACCGGTACTCTCCCTTGCTGTGGAAAAGTGCCAGTACTCAGAGCGCTAAAAATAAGAAGTGCCGGTACTCAGTACCTGTGAGTACCGGCCCATTTAAAGCACTGCATAAAAAACATTACTAAAATCATCTTCAAACTTAAAACACTGAATATATTAGTAAATATAATTAGCACACACTTTAAAATATGTTCCACAGTTGCCCTAATGGCCTGACTGCTAATTAAATAAACAAAAACGGAAAGGCCATGACAGGGCCGGCTTTAGCGCTAGCGCAAAAGTCTTTTTTGGCGCCGCGCCAGTGACTTCTTTATTCGCATATACCATTACTACCACCCTCCAGCAGTGCCCTTCATCTCTTTGTAGCCCTTCTCTCATATGCATTTCATTTGTTGTATAGCGCTACTTATATCAGTGTAGGGTGTCACAGTACTTTACATCACACACACATTACACAGAGACAATGAATCATAGAAGTTTGTAAATCAGCCTATAGGGAATGTCACATAAGCCAATGAGGATTAAAAGGTGGAGGAATCAGTTGTCATCCATACTGGTGGGCAGTATATTTTAAGAGGGTTTGGGCTGGGGAAGCACAAACTCGGGATTTAAAGCATACCCCAATGGTTGGGGGTTGGCTTTACTAACAAAAATGTATATTGGCCCAAACTCTTTTTAGCAACTTTAAATAATGAAAGAGTGTGGAAGCTCTAACTATATAGCAACACAACAAAGTGAAGTTCTAACTTTGCCATTCATGTTTGTAGGCAGCTCTTTGATAACAGTTCATAGGTCACTGTCCTATGTTAGGATTGTAACTTCTGAACTGCAGGTAACAAAATAATCTCTGTGACAAGGGTAGTAACCCACTGAGCTATCCATTTAAAATACATCTTATCTGCATTTCAAAACTACCAACAGACAAAGGATTGCTCTCCAGCAGGATCATTAATCACCAGTAACCTGGATATTTTTATTGTTGTCTTGCATCCATGGCCATGATAATGAAAAAACTATGTAAATGAAGCAAACACAAAGTATGTGCCTTGCTGGGCCTGTGCGGATTTTAAAAATAAGAACAAATAGTAACACATTCTCTTACCTACTCAGCTAGTCAAACTTTGTGTCACAGCCTGATCTGATAAGCTGCTGCAGGGGTCCGGAAAGGTGAATAAGGATAAACAAATGTCTTTTCTCCAGCGCTGAATACACAGGAGGATGGAAGTTACTCGGTACCAAATAAACAAGGTGTCCCCTTCGCCATGCCCCACTGTACCTGCACAACACCGCCCACCCTATAAAAGGAGATGTGTGGGGGTGCCTGTGAGAAAGAGCCCAGGTCCAATTACGCAACTCCCAGAAAGGAAGAAAAACAACGTTCGGAGGAACGTTTTAAATTAAAGATGCCATTTTATATTGGCCTTCATGTCCTCACTGCGAGGGCTAAGGATCTTGTTTGGGTGGGCCTGGCCCACCCGCTAGAACCGGGCCTGTATTGTATTGTATTGTAATTGCATTTATATAGCGCTTACTACCCCTGACGAGGATTAGTGGTGAATTAGTATAGTGAAAAATTAAAGTAATTTGAGTGGTGGATATTAGTCGGTTATTTTGAGTGAGAAGGATAGCCGAGGGATAGAAGAGGGAAAAAGGTTTGCATTTATATAGCGCTTGTTACCCCTGATGCGGTGTTGAAGCGCTTTTTTGGCGAGTAGCATGCTACTCCGGAACCCATAAAGGATTAGTGTTGAAAATTTGTATATTGAACTATGAAAGTAATTTGAGTGGTGGATATATTATTCAAATTATTTGGATAGAGAAGGGTAGCGGCGGGATAGAAGAAGGAAAGATGTTTGCATTATATAGCGCTTGCTACTCCTGATGGGGTGTTGAAGCGCTTTTTTGGCGAGTAGCAGACTACTCTGGAACCCATAAAGGATTAGTGTTGAATTAGTATAATGAAATATGAAAGTAATTTGAGTGGTGGATATGTTAGTCAGTTATTTGGATTGAGAAGGGTAGGGGAGGGATAGAAGAGGGAAAAAAGTTTGCATTTATATATAGCGCTTGTTACCCCTGATGGGGGGTTGAAGCGCTTTTTTGGCGAGTAGCACGCTACTCCGGAACCCATAGTGTATCCCCAACACGCATTATTACCTCATGTCTGCCACATGTGCACAGTCCTATCTCTGAAAGAGGCAATGTATAAAGAAATGGGAAGTATAGCAGTATTTATAAGAAGCCACCAAGCCACAAAACATTGAAGGAACATTTTTGTGATCTTTTCACTGGTGAGTCGACAGTGCTGGTCATGAGTACTGGAGCCCAGCATATGGGGGACCCGCGCCACATGAAATATTGCTGTCTTCTTATAGATCATTAGAATCCCTACCGTGGCACCGAGTCCTCTCCCTGAGTTTCTGGAAACAGTCCATAGGAACCTTCTGACATTTCTCCAACACAACCTCTGGGTGCGGCGCATAAAGGCCACTGCTGTGGTACCAGTCCTTCCTGAATTGCTCCAACAATGCCTCTGGGTGTAGTACATGAAAAGCATTACAGTACCCATTCTTTGTGGACTGCTTCTGGGTACAGGGTTGCATTGGGATCAAAAATCTGCACGGGCACACCAAAGAAAAGTGGCCCACACTGCTTCAGTGAAGTCTTGCGAAAAGAAAGGGGGTGGGGGGCATGTTTTAGTAACTTCACTTAGATTTTAAAAATGCACAGATTAGTTCACACTGCTGAGCCACACATAAATGTAAGTGAGACCACTTCTGCTCAAGCCCCCTTCCCCGCTTAATCAGCATACATTAATGGGCCGGCCCAGCAAGAGAAAGGGAGTGATACCTCCACCCATCTGCCTCTAGAAAGGCCACTCAGGCACCAACTGGGCCGCTGGCGGCATCCTAACAGCATAGACAGCCCCCAGGCTGTCCAAAAAAGCAGCCCACAGCTGGAACTCGGCTATCGGCCCTTCTGCCATTTTCCGAGTGCCTGCGTTACCAATCCGACCCTGTCTGGGTATAGCCAAGAGAACCCCTGCTCTGGGACGTGGGGTATAGCCCCTAAGGTATGGTACAGTCCCTTCCTCAATGCTACCTCTCAGTACAGCCTATAAGGGTGGCACCGTGTCCTTCCCTGAGCTGCTGCAATAGCCTGTAAGACCCACTACGGTGGTACCCGTGCTGCAGGGCATAGCATGGCTTCTGGAAATACTCCAAAGGACCACCACTTTGTGACCTGTGACAGCCCATAAGAACCGCTGCTGTAGGACCATGACCACCTCTGGGTAGCTCCAATATCTGCCTCTGATTATATCATGAAAATACCACCACTGTGGTACTTGTCTTTCCCAAGTTGCTCCACAGCAATCTGATGAACAATAAACCCCTTACTGCATGATTTACAATGAGCATGAAAGCGCATGCTGCTTTGTAACAGCTGGTCCTGCTAGAATATGCTTGAACTACAAACATTTTTTTGCATTGCCATCAAACACAATGCTACACTACAGCCTGAATCAGTTGTACTCGTCAAACTACATAGCAACTTTCAATAATTTATCAAACACATTTCTATCCCAGAATTAAGGGTGTGAAAACTGCACGAACGGCACGACAAGCCATTACTCACATGCATGTGTATAGTCCATTATGTCTATTACCCATATGCATGGCAATGCTAGTTATGGTGTGAAACATCCTATCAACAAGTACATGAAATTAGCATTGCACTGCAGCCTGCACTATCTCGCAGTAACCTGCATGGCCAGAATTTTCCAAAACTGCATGGCACAAATGGAAACAACATGACTATCTACAACTCTTACACCTCAATAACCGCTAACACTGGACGGGGTGCCTGCTGCTTGTATACATGTATAAATGCTTATACCATTGCTTTCTTGCTTTCATTTGGTCAAAAAGGCACCCTTGAGCCATTAAATGTCGCACATGCAGTGCTTCAAAAGTCTCACTAATACTAGGGTCTACACACAAAAACATTTAGCACCCAAGATGTTTCCTGAGACTCTGGGATTTTCTAATACAGCAGTGTTTAAATAACCCTATAACCAAGGCAGGCGCAATACCTATAATTCCGTTTTGTATACTGAGAAACGTTGATAGGGAGAGACTGCACTGAGAAATCAATCACCCAATCTCATTGGCCACTACTTAAAGGTTTGAAATATGGGCATTTGACAATGCCTTGGCTGTGGGACTTTTTCCTGCCTCCTTCCAATGTAGACATACTTTACGGTGTTGCTGTGAAACTAAGAGGATATGAAGAGACTTGCACAATACCACACAGAATCCATGGCACAGGAAGCAAGTAAACCTGTTAAACATGTGCACGTCTTTACAAATTATTGGCAATATTACATAAAGTTTACAAAAAAGGGAGCAAATTCGTAATCCGCCATATTGAATACTTTAATAATACAATAGCAGTCAAGCAAACAGGTTTTGCCTCAGTCTCTATCACTTAAACACGTTGTAGGGTAAACATTTGATAGTTGCATAAGAGGAAATGGAGTAAACAGGTGTTCACTCAAATTTATCCTGAAGATGTTACATATCGCACAGGAAGGAAACATTGAGCACTCGACACTGTACACATATTTTTTTATTCTGTACATAATAAATGAAGAAACAAATATACATTTGTAAATACTTTTCAAATGTGAAAGATGTGACCAAGTTTTATTACAGGTCAGTTTACTCGATTTTTGACGAAAGAAAAAAAAGTATGTACTTTTTGGTTATTGCTCCATGACCTTTATCACAAGCAGGGAAATGGTGTCAAACTCATTTTCTAAATTTTTTGCACCGATGCAAACTTGACACAATATGCCCATGTCTCTTAAATATTGTTGCCTAATTGCTAAAACCGTAACAATCTATTAAAAACATTTTCTATAGCTCTAAATTCAAAATATAAAGATGTTTTCATGCTGGCCATTTTTACATTGCGTTGAAGAAACCCGAGTTTTGTTCGTGTCACTGACGTTAGGTGAGATAAACAGTGTGTTGTATGTAGTCGTTCTAGGAAATGTACATTCTTGGATGTCTGGTCTCGGCGCACATCACTCAGCTGTGCCTGCCCCTATCATTTCAGCTCTGCTGGTCTCTTACACAGTGTGGAGCCAGTGGGGAAGATCAAAGTTTCGCAAAGGCGCTGTTTACCACATTCCTGCTGAACATGAAAGCTGGGAGGACATCCGAGAAAACGTCCTGAACTACAATGAAGAAGGGGGCGGAGAGCACGACCAGGTACAGCGCGGATATTTACAAGTTATCTCTAACACTTCTCTTGACTGTGCTCGACTTGTCCATGCACGCTCTGCGGCCACAAGTCACCAACTCCCTTCACTGCTAAGAGTGAGGCGAAAAACAAAGCGGTGTCTTTTAGTGTGGCCCTTTCCCCATGGCAATTCTCAGTAAAGAATTGTGGCCCTCTTTTATGAAAAGTGACGCATCACTGCGAGAAAACAGTGGTGTCCACTTCATTCATTGCGCCCTCCTTGCGACACCAATGATGCGTCATATTTAAAGTATGACGCATCATGAGCAAGGAGTTACAGATACGTCAGTATTTCTGACTTATCTGTAGGCGCAGTAATGACGCATTGCTGGAGTGTCACAAAAGTGACGCAACTCCAGCAATGGGTCATTACACATGGGCAAGTCCCATGTTAAACGTGTCTGCGTCAGTCTTACGCCTGCCATGAGTGCAGGCGTTAGATATTGACGCATTTGCGTCCTAGAAGTGGTGCAGTGAAATCTCATAGATTTCACTGCGCCACTTCTACGACCCTTTCTTGCGTTGGAACGCCCCCCCCTGCACACATTATACCTGGCGTGGGTATAATGTGGCGCAGAGGTTTACAAAGTGACGCATCTACCTAGTTTCGTCACTTTGTAAATAAGACGCAGTAGGGCAAATGTTTTACACAGCTGGTTCGTCACAAAAAGTGATGCACCAGCGGCGCAAAAGTGACGCAAGTGCCCATAAAAAAGCTCATTGGGGGAGATTTACAAGCCCCTTGCGCCGCCGGTGTATCACTTTGCGTGACGCACTGGTGGCACAGCCTGCTAAGTGCTATTTACAAGAACAGGTAAAGTCACCCTGCATGACTTAACCTGTGCTTGTAAATATCGCCCCTGTTCACGGAACACTTTGCATGTTAGGGGTGTGACATGAGTGTTGCTGTGGGTGTTCCCACGCAACACCCATGTCCACTGATGCATTTCCAGATTTACTAGAAATCATAAATCTGGTAATGTGTCAGAATGCTACGCCACCCTAGGGGTGGCATAGCGAGGTGCAATGAGGAGAAATGTTTTCATTTCTCCTCGTTTTTTCCTCTTTCAATGTGTGCTGCATTGTACAGCACACACTGGAAGAGGAAATCACCGACATTAATTGTTTTTGTGCAGGAAGGTGCCTCTTCCTGCACAAAAACAATCTCCCCAAGACGCAGGCATCCTTGCACCATGGTGCAAGGGTGCCTGCACCGGCGCCTGGCAGCAGTTTGCGCGCCAGCGCAGGGGGAAGCACAGAGATGAGACATATTGTTGTAAATATGTTGCATCCCTGTGCTTCTAAACGAATGCAGCACGGCACAGCAAAATGCCTTGCGGCACCGCGCTCCTTTAGTTTCTTGTAGATCTGCCCCTGTGTGTCTAACAAACGTGATTCAAAAACAGATGTATAGCTCGGGTCAACAGGAGTCTTTTCCACTGCAATCTGCAGCTCTCTTAAGAGCGGAAAGATCTAATAATAATAATAATTGACCAGAGCTGGGAATTTTGGGATCAATACATTCCCACTGTTACGATCTTATGGTGAGGTCTACAGAGCCTTTTTAAGGCCACAAATTATGTGATTCACAAAAAACACATGGTTTGCATAAGGAAAATAGACTGTTCTTCGATTCATTCTATATGCTCCAAGTTAAATGATTTATTCAAACATCTATATTTTTTTAACTTAAACAAGCGAATCAAAATAAAACGAAAGACCTATAGAAGAGCAGTTTGTTAAAATTACAAAATAGTCCCCGATCGGGGAGATTCACACAGAAAACAATGAATATAGGCCTGAAATCAGTGCTATGTACTATAGAAGAGCAGTGTCATTTTAGTTTGCTGTTGATACTGGTGATCAAAGTTACTCGTGTCTTAGATACATGAAAGTAATCGCAGTGCGAGAACAAAGCAGAACCAGACAACAAGTAGAAAGAATCGTAAAGCAGTCAACATGGTCTTGGGTAATGATAGAATTCCCCTTTCGAAAAAAAAAGGGGAGAGTCTGGTTGACTTTGGATCGACTGTTTTGCATTTACTGATTTCCTGTGAATTTCGTTTCTCTATAATGCTTTATTTTATTTACTTATTTAAGTATTTGTGAGCATTGCTTAACCGACTACGTGTTGTAACAGTGTAAATAAGATAAACTTTGTTACTCCAGTAGAGTCCACGTTTTTAATGATTAACTTATTGCATGGTACTGGACAGCCGAAGCTGCATCTATAGCTCCAGAACTGAGTAGATTTCACTTACTATTTCTGTCTGGTGTATGAAAACTATTTTAATTTGTCACATGACTAGGTCGCCACTACAATCCCACAACACTTCCTTGTGCAAAGGAGGTGGTTCAGATGTTGCTGTTTTTGCATGGTGACAAACACATGCTAATGTGATGCTTGTTTTTGCATTTCTAATTTCAGAATGGGTATGACATGCATGAGCTGAAAAGACCGCTGCGTCCTATTATCCCCCAGTCACCAGTAGGAGCCAAAGAGCTGCTCCACAAGACACAGGCATGTCCCAAGAAGCTGATGTGCTCTACACTAACGAAGAGCCCACAACAAAAAGGACCACATGCGCCTGCAGCGGGAGCGCCAGACTTCAAAGAGTACGTGTCTCACATCATATGGGAGGCGGACAACGACCCAAAAAACTGCCCGGCCGACCTCCTGCACATCTACTGCTTGGAGGGCCACGGCTCACTGGCCGGGAGCCTCAGCTCCTTGGACTCGAGCAGTGTGGATGAAGACCTGAACTATGACTACCTCAGAGAGTGGGGCTCCAAGTTTGATAAACTTAAAGAACTCTATGAAATCTCAGATATACAAGCATGAGAGAGAGAACTTATCCCTGCTCCTACTTTTGTGAGAGGACTGAGCTGTGATCTACCGGATATTTTAGTGTGGACGTAAGAGCTCAGTAGAAAATGGTGGATACAGTCAGTTGAGATCCATCCAGTGAACTGTACAGAAAGCACTGTCGAACGCTACAATGGGAAGCGCAGAAATACCCTGATGGTTGTGGCTGACGGCAGCTACCCACAGGATCCTGTGACACAAGTACTTTTCATCATGTAAATATTTATTTATTTATTGCATTCCCTTTTTTAATGTTAGTTGAATCTGTATGGTTCACATTTCTCTTACGACAATCAACTGGAAGCATCATTTTATAAGCACTGTACAAATGTAAAAATCCGAATTTAAATGGCTTTGAATGGCATATTTTTAACTATTTTGGATTAATGCTTGAAAAGATGTACTTTCTAAATATGCCGTGGTTTATTTTTGTCTCTTTCGAAGAAAATTGCATTTTGTAAGCGTTAGCAGAAAGATCAAGTCCATTGCCCCGTGAGCATTATCGGGCAAAAATGTGACTTCACCACCTTCGCACATAAACCTGCCACTTGAAACCCTGGGAGGGATTGCTGCACTTAAAATAGCTCACAGGAGCATTAAGGGACCGGAAAGCCAACAGAGGACTGACCAAGGACTATTTTTGTGTGCCTACAGATGCAGTTGTTTATTGAATTTTTAATACTATGCAGCAAAACGCGAGATCCACTGCAGCAATTGAACTTCCTTTTCCTGAGGTGCAGGAACTATCCTGGCGTGCAGTCTTGGAGTTCAGTCATTTGTAATTTTGGAAGCGCCATTTCTGATTCTTTTGCCAATATTTCTAGAATTCTTTTTAATAAAACTCTCTTACCTGAGATTAGGCTTCCTTATTTCTACTATACATGTATTCCGGGTATTCCAGATTGGGTGCCATGTAAGTATTTGGTAACGTCATAGACACCAGAGGAGGAAACGATATAGGTAAAAAGGGCATTCCTGATAAAATTAGAGGTCTTGCTCTATGAAAAGAGACTTATTTGCAAGTCTTATGGGATAAGCATGTAGTAAAGGAAAAGGTTGTGGTGCATTTAATTACATGACAGCTAGAAAGAAAAAAAATCATCATTTGTCAGTTATGGACACTGATATGCAAAAAAGGTTAAGATGTTACGGACCACCCCCAACATGGCACAGAAGGCCACGAAGGAAGCTGTCCCTGTTAAAACCAAAGCAAAATCCAAGGCTTTAAAAGCTTAAAAGGCTGTCCTGAAGGGGGGGGGGGGGGGGGGGGGGAGTAAACAGTCACAAGAAGAAGACAATTAGGACAACCGCCACCTAAAGGAGGCCGAGGACCTTGAGGTTAAGTAGGCAACCATAGTATCCCAGGCAGAGTGCCTAGGAACTAACGTGACCATTGTGCTAACATTAAGTTTCAGCTTACCACAGAGTCTGCCATGAAGAAGACTGAAGATAACAACATGCTGGTCTTCATTCTTGCTGTCAAGGCTAACAAGCACCAGATCAAACAGGCTGTAAAGAAGCTGGGTAATATTGATGTTGCCATGGTTAACACACTGTTCAGACCCGACGGCGAGAAGAAGGCATATGTGTGTCTAGCTTTAGCCTACAATGCACTGGATGTAGTCAACAGAAGTAGAATAATCTAAGCCTACTCTGTAGACGCCAGTACAGTTCAGAATTTAAAAAAAATCAAAAAGATGCTTTGGAACACAATACTGATCTCAGTTGATTATCCTACGAGCAGATGTCTCTTCCCTACTCCTAAGCTTTCCCAGTAGACAGACTGGGTTGACCCTGTAGGCCATGGTGAGTAGGCAAACCTTGCCTTCAAGCCAACCCCACCCAGAACACTAGGACATACGGCATTACCTGTTCAGATAAAAGCTGCAAATTGGTTCGATGAAAGAGTACCCCAACCCCTTCTGTTTATTGTAGCTCATTGACTTAGAAGTATGATACATACCTCAGCTACTGCAGGAAATCAAACCTAATTCAAGGATTATGAGGGTGGGGAAACCAGGAACCACCTCTGGAAGGTGGAGATAGTTGGAGGTCAAGGTGAGATGTAACAAAGGCTTAAGTAGACTAATGTCTCTGCTCCACCGTAGTCCCCCAACTGACCCCAACACCTCTAGTCCCACGGCTTGTCCCTGCTCCCAAGCCCATGAAATCATAGTTTTCTCATACCAAAATGGTGTGGGGAAAAATGAAACACTCCATGGAGGCAGCCCTGGCCCAAATAATGCCCACTGTCATTATAAAAATTGGCACTGCAGGTTCATAGTTGGAGCAGAGGTTCAACCAGCCCTGAAGGAACAACAATATTGTGGCTTGAAACGCCACTGGGCATATATTACGTAATACCTGTAATCACATATTTTCAGCTATGTACATACAATTTGAAAAGGGTAAAGCTTTTCTCAGAACAATTTAATGTTTCAGAATAAAAGCACTAATTTGAAAGATCAACATGTAACGCGTGGGCCCTAGTGACGTATCCAGCCCATCACCCGACTCCTAAGCATAGACATGTAGCTGAACTCCACACTCACAAGTTCCAACTTAGGCGCTTCTGGCCCTTACCCCACAGACAAAATGGAAAGACAACAATACGTTGCAAAACAGTACATATTTCTAAGAAATTATAAATCATAAAAAAGAGAAGGTAGAGAGCATGGGAAGTTGGCTGGATATACCGCAGATTTCTTCCACTAGTGTGGTTTCTAGTAGAGAGCTGGAACAGTTAACACCAGTGAAGGCAGTTCCTCCAGCGAAAATCCTCTTATAGATTTCATAGGCTTTTGTTTTAAATATATCTTTATTATTTTATGAGAAATCAATCAAACACTCACTTGTCGTCAAATTTATTCTTGTACAGGAAATTAAGTTACTTTGTCTTTTTGACGCGATACAAGTTACTCCAATTTTCTAGATCAGGCACTTAGGGGCACATTGCGAGTTTCTCTAATTTAGGTGCGAAGCTACAAGGAGGCGAAATCTCCGATTCGGACTGGTATCCCCGCACCTAAATTTAGGGACGGAAGAGTTATTGGGGAATAACATGCAGACCCGGGAATACCATGTTACATTCGACATGTTTTACCTCTTTCTGTGTACATAACAGGCCCACATCTGCACTTCTATATCACCAGCTTGGAGCAAGTGGTAAATAGGTGCTAGGGCTAATTGATGCGCTGTGGTATGTATAGGCGGGGCTCTGGGAGGGAGAGCGGGTGAAGCAGCTTAGTTAAGGGGATAACTGCGGGTGAGTCTGGGACAGGTGCAGGAACTGCCTGCAACTCCCGCAGCACTTCGAGTGCAGTTTCTTTCGGGCAAGTCAGAATGGCCTGGACCCAGCCAATCATAATGAGAGCACTAAGACTTTAAATTTAGGATAATGTGACTCTGTGCTTAAGACCAGGACCAGCAGTAGTCTTCAAACTTATTAATGCCGCACCCTCCCGCCCCCCACCTCCATGGGAAACAAAAATCCATCGGGCACCCCCCTAAATTTTTCACAATTATTCTGTTAAATAGGCAATGTTAAAATATGTCTAAACCTATTTAAACACTGCAGTTAAGTTTTGTTACCCTTTTTACACATACACCAAGGGGCAGATTTACAAGCCCCTTGCGTCATTTTTGCGCTGCCATTGCGTCACTTTTTGCGATGCAGCCGCTGCGTAAAAATACGGCCCATTTACAACCTGACGCATCTAGGGAGATGTGTCACGTTGTAAAGCCCTGCGTCACATTATACCTGCGTCAGGGTGGGAGTTCCAACGCAAATAAGCCTCATAGAAGTGGCGCAGTGAAATCTACAAGATTTTACTGCGCCACTTCTAGGAGGCCTCTGCGTCAAATTTTTACGCCTGCTTGAAGCAAGCGCAAGGAGTGATGCAGCACAATGAGGATAGGCCTCCCCCTGCATTGCTGGAGGTGCGTTGTGCTTGCGATATGACTCCAGCACTGCGTGACTTTTGCGTCAACAGATGCATCATAATTTCTGATGCATGTCAATCCTTCCACCATGGTGCGCCGTATTGTAAATTGTACAGATGCGTCACTTTCTTGTAAATCTGCCCCCCAGTGAGGATATACATAACAAAATATGTTATTGATGGCCCATTACAATCATTTTTTATCATGTAAAACAATGCATGATGCTTCTCTTGACCAGAGCCTGCCCCCCTTTCCCTCTCGGGATCACTTAAGGCCCCCCAGAGTGGCCAGCCCCCCAGTTTGAAGATGTTTAGATGTTTGATAAGTAGCTTACAACTACTACCAACTTTTTAAGGCTATCAGACTTGTCCCCACACTGCCTATGACCCTCTAAGCGAGGTCATTGCTCTGAGGCAATACTTTGCCAATTCTCCTTCGAATAAGAGAGCCTCAGACTTCCTGAATACACTGGTAACGCCAGTGATGCTCAAACTGGAGCTGTCCTTCCAAGAGCATGGAAGCGCTCATGCTGCTAACAAAGCCGAAATGTGATATTATTAAAGAGCAAAATCTTGTCTGAAGCCCAGACAGCTTATCACTGCTACCGCAACCTTGAAAAACTTCAAGACTATGGGCCATGTGTTTTAATACATAACAAGAACACACCGCTTACAAATGGAGATATTCTTCTGGAACAGGCTCGGTGGACAGAAATAATGCATTTTATTTACCTTTCACCCTACCAGAGCTCTGCCTTGCGCTGGGGTCGTGTAGGCCCCGCAGTTGCGCAGTTTAGCTGGCAGTAGTCCGGCTGCGGCAGTGTAGGCCTGACAGTCGCTTAGCTTCGCTGGCAGTAGTCTGACTTCGGCAGTGTAGGCCCTGACCAGGCGCACAACGCCCAGTGGGCTGAATGGCCTTCAGGTCCCCCCATCCCTTCCCGCCGTGTGTCTCAGTCTGGGCTACTACAGCTGTGGGCTCGGCTTTGCAGTATCTGGAATCTTATCTCCGGTACACACTGGTTTATCACAGGTCTTTAAAGACCATTTGCATATTTACATACCTTGGTAAACTGGTTACCAAGGCTTATTAGGTCTCGCCTGACCCAGCGCATGTGCTGGTCTGGCGAGACTTATTGAGAGGGCTCCAAAAAGTGCTACCAGGCCAGCCTAGAGCCACAGTGCGTGTGCGTGGGCGCGCGCGCCGCGCTTTACCGACATTACTTTCGGTTTCGCGGCCGCTTTGATCTTTGTTCGTGATCGCGATCACTTTCGCGGCTGCAGGGCCACTTTGCATAGCCAATAGGTCTCGCTTTTGGGACCTTATAAGTATTTAGTTATGCAACTGTTGCATGGCTAAACACTTATAAGGTCCCAAAGGCGAGACCTATTGGCTATGCCAATGCTTGGTTTTTTTCTGGTTCCAGTACCCCCTGAGCCCCCACTCTGCCTAGTCCGTACTTTGTATTTTACATTTACTGCTGTAGTGTGAGAATGCAATTCATAAAAAGGAATATAAAGTAGTGTTGCCAAAAGAAAAATGCCAGCCATGTGTTGTTTGCAAAAACCTCATCTTGACACTAAATAGGGTTATAAATAAAAAAAGTATGTATTCATTTGTAATGTGACTTCTCTGTCTTCGTTCCCTTTAATTATTAGTCATGGATCATTCAGGCAGCCGTAGAACAAATTTAAAAGTGCTTTTATTTATATTAGCAGTTCAAAGTATGCACAGATAAGTGCTGAAAATAAAGCTTTAGGTGACTGCTTATTTTTGTACCGCCTGGGACATCAAAATAATAATCTGGCAACCCTAATCATAAGACTGGAAGTTTGTTGCAGGATCAGCACATTATTTATTTCCTCACCCTCGATCCCTGAGTAATGCCATAATAGCAGGTCTTAAAGTCCTCAGCACCAGCAGTTCGTAAAAACAGGCACCGAGATGGGTTATTATCGGGCTCTTCAATTTCACCCTCACACTCAGACTGGGAATTTTTTTTTTAACTCTGCAGCAGTTCACTGTTTTGATGTAACTTTTATTTTTTTGCAGTTCTGTATTGTTAAACTTGAAGTGCTTTACATGAGCACCAACAAGGACATCTTCATTTATTTCTTGGTAGGCACGGACGATTAAGTGATTTGCCCAGAAACACAGGAGATTGAGCCGACGCTGAGACTCAAACCTGCTTCCTCAGCTTTAAAGTTGGCAGCTCTAGCCGTTATGCCACAACCTCTTGCACAAGAACTAAAGCATTTTCAATATTATATACAAAGAAGCCATAATTGCATGTAGTATATTTATCTTATGCAACTAACAACCTTTGACAAAGCCAATAGTCCTGGCTTGTTGTAGGTGTAATGTTAGCAAAATACCAGTCGGGTGGCACATTATACTGAGCACAGATTTTTAGCATAAATGTTTTAAACCACACCATTAATTATATCGCCCCTTTGCAAGCCCCCCTGTGGGGGGCTGCCTCTATATATACTATACCGAAATAGGCAGAGGTAAAATCAGAAAGCACCTTACTCTCTATTTGCGGTAATGTGGGCGAGCAGTAAGGCTTTATCAGAGGGTAGTGTTAAGCATTTATTGTACACACTCAGGCAAGAAATTATGTCACACACTCAAAGACTGAACTCAGATCAATTTGTATGTATAAAAATATTATTTAGTTATTTTATTTCTAAAACCAAGCCGGACCTGGCGCAGGTAAGTGAAATAATACTTTGCAAAATCGTATACAGTGATTTACAGTTGAATGCAGGTTCAAATGCATTTGGTTGATTCACAGGTAAGTAAACACTTCAAAATTACTTTTCAGTTACTTTACAGATTACTGTGCATGTTGCTTTTTAGATTACTTTTTGAGTTATTTTTGCCGACCAATGTGATATGCCTAGATATCACACTGAGACATTTCCTAGACAAAAGGTAAGTAATTCAGTTTTTACACATATGCAGTTTTTCAATGTTTCATACAAACCAACTCCACACTGAAGAATTTTCAAGAAAAAGCAGTCAATGCAATCCTATGGGAGGAAATTAAGTTATCGGTTTGCAGGTAAGTACTGGTTTGTGGGAGTTGGCATTCTGGGGTTACAACCAGGGCTCCCCCAGGGTCGAGGATGCACTCTCAGACCACCCTCAGCTGCACTAGGGCGGCCGGATACAGAGTGCTGAGGCCCTATGTTATCCAATGGGGGATAGGGGCCTCAGGTTGGTGGCTGCTCACAAGCAGGCCCCATGGTTGTGGGAGCAAAGCTCCTGGTGTTAGGCTCAGGGCAAATGGGGGTCAAAGTTAGCACACAAGGTGCACCCACAGCGGCATAGGGGAGGCCGGTTGCAGGGTGCTGTTTTGGCGTCTGGTGCCCTGTTGATTTCAATGGGGATTGCCGGTTTGGGTTTTTGGCTACAGGCTCGGTCCAGGAAGACTTCCGGGAGGAACCAACAGCTGGGCGGTTAAATTGGAGCGCTCTGGGATGTAGGTGCACTTCGGGTTCTCTTTTCCAGGACGCTGGCCGGCTGGATGCAGGAGTGTCATTTGAGGTCTGATTTCACCTTAGCGGCCCACTCACGGTTGCGTGGGTCTTCATGCAGAGGCTGCAGGTGACGTCAAGGAGTCCTGGAGGGGTCAACCCACAGTGGACTCAGACTCTGGAGTGCTGGGGGACCTCGCTGGGACCGGTGAGCCGCTCAAGTTTAGGCCGTAGGCATCGGGTGCAGTGGTGGTTCCAGGTGTCAGGTTTCTTTGTCCGCAGCAGGCTCAGAGTCTGTCTGGGGAGTTTCTTTTGAACAGAGCTGCTGTTCACAGGCGATCCGGTCTTTGTTGAAGGCAGTCAGTTCTCCTAAGGGTTCTGGATGTCACTGGCTGCAGGACAAGGCGATATTTTGGCACAGGATCTCTGGAAACTGCAGACGGGCCGGTAGGGCTGGGGCCAAGTCAGTTCTTCTCTGCAGTCTTCTCTGCTGGGCGTCTTCTTTCGTCCTTCTTCTTCTTAGATTGCGGGAATCTGTCTTCTTGGTTCAGGGCTGCCCCTTAAATACGGAATTTAGGGGACGTTTTAGCGTTCGAGGTCAGTAGCCAATGGGCTACGGACCTTTGGGTGACTACACCCTCGGTGTGTTCACCCCACGTGGGAGAGTGGGCACAATCACTAATCCTGATTGGAGAGTGCCTGCCATCTGCAAGATGGCAAGCAGTGAAGATTGGGCTTCACCTCGCCTCCCCCACCTTAGGGGTGTGATTGACAGAGGTGGGCACACCTTCTGGGCTGTGCTAATTTTTCCCGCCTGTCTTCCCGCCGAAAAGGAGGGGAGACGGGAAGGGGGCCTGCTCCTGATAGCAGGAGAGGCTGGGGATCGCCTTACAAAGGCAGCAAGGCCTTTGAAGCTCCCCTGCCACAGATGGCTCTTCCTGGCATGGGGTAGGTGTGACCACCTCCGCCCAGGAAAGGCTTTGTTTCTGGGCTCTGGAACGAAGGCTCCCACCCCAGGGATCCAGAAACATGTCTCATGGTAGCAGACTGGTGTGTACCTGTCAGGGAACCCACCAGAGGCTGGTCGTTTTTCAGGGGGCATCTCTAAGATGCCCTCTGAGTGCATTGTATAATAAATCCCACACTGGCATCAGTGTGGGTTTATTATGCTGAGAAGTTTGCTACCAAACTTCCCAGAATTCAGTAATGCCATTATGGTGCTGTGGAGTTCATAATGACAAACCCCCAGACCATATACTCTTTATGGCTTTACTGCACTTACCCTGTCTAAAAATGGACTTACACTGTAGGGGTACAGTGTTCATGCAACTGTACCTTCACCAGTGGTATTGTGCACCTAGCTAGAGGGGTGTCTTAACTATACCATATGCAGTGGGTTGCAGGCATGGCACACAGGAATGTGTGCCATGTCGACTCTTCCCTTTGTCTGCACAAAAACACGCAGCCTACAATGGCAGTGTGTGTGTGTTAATGTACAGGACCTCTAAGGGTGACACAACATGTGCTGCAGCCCTTAGAGGCCTTCCCTGGTCACAGTGCCCTTGATACCCATGGTACTTTTTACAAGGGACTTACATGTGGCCAGGGAGGTGCCAATTGGGGGTACAAAGGTACAATTTTGGGAAAGAACACAGACCCTGGGAACTTGATTGGCAGGGACCCAGGACACACCAAGTCAAAGCGCATTAAAAATCTAGCAAAAGGTGGGGGGGTTACTGCAACAGAAACCCAGCTTCCTACACTCCCCAGTTTTTTCTTTTTTCTTCCCACTTAAAGCCCTGCATAATAGCAATAGTTTAACTTATATCTGAAACTCTATGCCGCCGTCAATAGCATGCTGAGTTACTTCAAGTGTCTGGGAATGCACCCTGCATTCAGACAACTCACTCCTCCTTCTCGCCCTTCACTTTCACGCTCACCCTGCACTCCCAGCGATCACCATGCACTCACACTGATCACTATGCACTCACACCATTCACCCTGCACTTGCAGTGATCACTTTGCACTCACAATGCACTTGCGCTTTTCACCCTGTACCTCACTCTGTAGTCACACGAACACACTACTCACCCGCACTCATGTGACACTTCACCAACCTGTCCCCCTCACTGCCTAATCTGCAATCTCACTCAAACAAGCCCATCACTAACCATGCATTAATTCATCCCACTCTGCACTTACATCCGCACCATAGGGTCACTTCACTCACCCTGCAGTCACTCCTCTTACCCTACAGTCACACTGTTGCACCGCTCACCGTGCACTCACATGGGCACTCCTGCCACCCACACAGTGCAGAGGATTAATGTGCCTGCTACAAAGAACGTATACCATGCAGATCACAGAAATGAGTGTGAGTGTACTATGAGTAGCGCTATAAAACATGAAACGTTTGTCAGAAAGGTGCTATAGAGAGATGAGGTGCATTGCTGGTGAGTGGTACTGAGGGAATTAATGGAAAAGGAGTAAATGGGGGTGGGGATGCCCAAACAAATGGTGCGCCATGTGCAACTAGTGCTAGGGCCAGCCCTGGCTGGGAGTGTTAGCACACCCCTCCCCCGAGGTTCGGGTCTGGTTGCGCCCCTGGCCCTGACAGTAGCTCAACTGAGCTGGCAGTAGTCTGTGCTGCGGTCGTGTAAGCCCTGCAGTTTAGCTGGCAGTAGTCTGAGCTTCGGTCGTGTAGGCCCTGCAGTTGCACAGCTTAGCTGGCAGTAGTCTGCGCTTTGGTCATGTAGGCCCTGCAGTTGCACAGCTTAGCTGGCAGTAGTCTGACTGTGGCCGTGTAGGCTCTGACATTGCACAGTTTTGCTGGCGGTAGTCTGCGCTGCGGTCGTGTGGGTCAGGCCAGTTGTGCAGCTTACCTGGCAGTAGCTTGTCTCGGGGGGTGCGCTGCGTTCCTCCGTCCATGTCCAAGGAGTGGCGTACTGTCAGTACTATGCACCTTGGCAGGCAGTAGTTGCCCTCTGGCCGAGTCCCTGCCTAGGGTCACCACAACTCTCTGAGTCTGGGAACCCAAGAGAAATGTATGAAACCAATGCATGGTGATAGCGAGACAGATGGCGGCAAAGGCTGCTGAGGACGGGGGATGAGTGTCGTAGCCTAAAATGCTGGACACCAGCTAATCTTGGCTCCTGCTCTCTCCCCTGTACAGCACATGTTGTTCTAAGGAACAGGAGCTGTACTGCCCATAATCATGATGAGCGATGGTGGCTTCATGACGTGCATCCAAGAATGCCTCTACACAGGCACAGGACAGGCAAGACAAGTGTCAACTCAGGACAGCTTCTGCTCAAACTACAATACATGGTTTGCGAGTGAAGGCCCTATGTGTCAACAGCCGCTCAACATACCTTCACTTATCCGCAATGCAGACAAGCATTGGCATAACCAATAGGTCTCGTCTTTGGGACCTTATGAGTGTTTAGCCATGCAACAGTTGCATAACTAAACACTTATAAGGTCCCAAAAGTGAGACCTATTGGCTATGCCAAGCGGCCGCGAAAGTGAAAGTGATCGCGATCAAACATCAAAGCGGCCGCGAAAGTGAAAGTAATCGCGGTAAAAGTGGCGCGCGCGCCCGCGCACATGCACCGTAGCTCTAGGCAGGCCTGGTAGCACTTTTTGGAGCCCTCTCAATAAGTCTCGCCAGACCAGCGCATGCGCTGGGTCAGGCGAAACCTAAAAACGATTTTGCCAACAGAGGGGGCAGGATAGGCAGAACATGCCTGTGACAGAGTGCTAGGACTTGGCTCAACTGCCCTCCTACCACCAAACGCCCCCACTCCGCTGCAGGCATTGCGTCCCACTCACACACAAAGCCTTGTCACAGAAGAATAGGTGGCCACAAGAGACTGCAGCAGTGGGGTAGAGCACCAGGGAGACAGTGGCCATTGTGGTGGGTGGCAGTCCAGACAGCGATGGGCTCCAGAAACACAGGCTCTGTGCAGGGAGGTGGAAGTCGCTGGGAAGTAAGCTCGGTCTTTATAGCGTGAGTAATTCTGGTAGGGCCCTGCCCCTCTCTCACACACCAAACTAGCACAACGGACACCAATTAGCAGGCAATAAAAGGCCTACAAACAGGAACAGCCATAAAAAGGGCAGTGTCTCAGCAACTATCTCAGTACGAGAGGCGACCTGCTGGACTAATCCTATCTGCCCAGACCTGCTCTGGCTGTTTAAGTATTAAGGGGCATATTATCAAGGTCAGTGGGCGTAGAACCAGATTCCATTCATTACTGTGCGCATGACAAGTGATGTATCATGGGATTTACTGCAATGATTAACCAATTGGATCCTACATTGTAATATGTAAATTGTTTGCAACTAAAATGCCAATAAACAGATTTCATAATAATAAGGGGCATATTATCAAGACAGGCGATAAAATTATCGCCGCTTTAGCGGCAGAAAACTGCCGCTAAAACGGCGATAATGGGGCTTGATAATATGCTCTATGGAATTCCAATTGAAGCCCATGTTAGATGTGAAGGACATCTAACCTGAGCTTCAATTGGAATTCCATAGAGCATATTATCAAGCCCATTATCGCCGTTTTAGCGGCGATAATTTTATCGCCTGGCTTGATAATATGCCCCTAAGACGTTGCACTAAGAAACAGAGTAAATGAACTAAAACGTGGGTAGTATTCTCAAATATATATGTAAAACCAATGAACCAGACAACCGTGTGCACAACTTATATCAGGGGAGAAAGTGCAAAAGTTGGTAAATAAAACAAATATGTCATTACCATGGTCTAAGCAAGATACTACCAGAACTTGGATAGTGGTCCTGGAATAAGAGGAGTTTATCTTTAGCACTGGCAGTTGGAAAAAAACTTGACTTCATGATCTTATAAATTTGCAAATTAAAAGACCGCTTTGAAACTAGCGTAAAACCCAGGGATTTTACAGTGAACACAAATACTGGCGAGATTTCCAAGTGAAGATTGTGCAAATAACCAGGGCTTCAAACTTTTGTTTCAATGGGTTAAAGTTAAAAAGAAAATGAAGGGCTTCATATTGCAGAGATCTGGATGCAATGAACTGAACGAACTGGGGTTGGCTAGAAAGGTAGGATTCCAAAGAATCCAGAATAACCACCCCCCAAGCCTGTGCAAGGATAAAGGAAACCAAACAGGGGCCAAAGAGAGCTAGCAAAGGGGAGTCTCCACCACCCAGACATCTTGTGGTGTCATCTACAAACTTCAGTCTAGCATCTCTGTGGTACAACATGAACAAAACCAGATTGATAGAAATGGAGGAAGTTATGCTCAGCAAGTGAAGTGTTTTTGGAGTTGGGTTACCACACAAAATTCACAGAAGTTACCTAAGGTTGGAAGAGCAGTAAAAGGAACATAGTTAGGCAACTCGCTAGGGTCTGCATTAGTCATTATTTCAATAATGATAGAACTGTACCTGCCTTCAAGAAATTTCAAAACAAACCTTATGCAAAAGGGCGCTAAATGGTTTTAAAAAACTATGAAGAATTTGTTTCAATAAGATTACCAGGGAAATATCATCCTAGTAAACTGTGGACGTGGAGAAACTAAACTACTTGGTAAATATTCTCATGGTTTTTGCTAGCTTTACAATTACTAGACGGTACTGTGGAACAGACCACCAAGGTCAAGCTGTTAGATCACTGAGATTTGAACAAATTAAATACTCAATTTATGTAATAAAAAAAGGTTTCTTTTGGGAGATCTACTTGGTGATACCACGGCTCCCACAGAGGGTTTAACAGGATTTAACCTAAAAAATACATGCCTAGAACACGGTTTTGCATTATTTATACATATGCATATGACAGGCTTTACAACACAACGGAGGCTTTTTAAGGTGCCCTCTCAGTGTAAAAAGCTCAGAAAGACAAATGGTGCCTCACATTTCACTCCATTTTCAAGGGGACAAACAATAGATTACTCCACATGGCTGTTTTAGGAATACCATGAGAAAGACTTTTTTATTGCACGAAGTACCAACGCGCAGAGGGGTTTTTTTTTTGTGGTTTTTTTCGATGCGCAGAGGGTTTTTAAGGTCCTCACATCACTATGCAACCAGGGTCAAGTTCCTAGATAGTAGTTAGAATCCAGCTTTCAGAAAGTAGTTTGGGCGAGACATTTCTAAAGCACCATTTGTAAATAGATAAATCTGGATGTGATGTCCCACCTCTCAGGGTTTCTAGTGATGTTAAGGAACACTTAGGTGCTTGGGGTTCTAGGTGATCCAGGAGGTTCTGGGCTGAGCGATTGTTATCTGCTCCTGGAGGGTTCCCTGTGTATGCATGTGCTTGCTTGACCTATGCTTGATAAACTTTCTAGGCAATCTACTGAGAGCGAACATGCTGCTGCCACTCACATTGTTCAAGAGGATTTATAGCAGGAACTCTTAAGAGAGTAACATAGCAATCAAATGGAATGAGACCATTAGGATGATCAACCAGGCACAGCAGGAGTGCCAACTGCAAGACAATAAGGTCTCACAAAAAATTAAACCAAGAATATTCATACAAGAGTGGATATGAAAACAGACATGCTGAACTAGATCAAAAGAAGAAATATGATCTAGGGGGAAGATATATCAAAGGTTTTGCATCGCCCTTGCACCTTGCAAGGGGACGCGGGGCGATGCAAAACCTACAGCGAGATTTATCAGACCACGCAAGGCCACCTTGTATGGCCCTGCATGGCTTGATCAATCTTGAGTAACGCAAGGCAGCACAAGTCGCTGCCTTGTGTTACTCTGCCCCAGGGAGGTGTTCAATGGGTTGATCGAGGGTGTTCCCACACATCCACCCATGTATTTTGGTGCATTCCCAGATTTACCATGAGTGGGAGACCTGGGAATGTGTCAAAATGCTACTCCTTCCCACAGGAGGCGTAACAAAGAGAAATAGGTTTTTTCCTGCTTTATTTTTTTCCTTTTTATGTGCGCTGCTTTTGCAGAACACATAGAAAGAGGAAAACTCCTCCGAGGACTTCCTGCCTGCAGCCCAAGCACCCTTGCACCATGACGCAAGGGTACCTGCGTTGGCACTAGGCAGCTAAAAGTGTGCTAGCGAAAGGAGATGACATATGAAGTTAAATATCTTCGGGTCTAGATTGTGCTATATAAAACTCTAAAAATACGGTGCATTCCTTCCCTGTCCCGGTCACACAACGCAGCTCAGTAAGGTGTCTTCCTGCGCTGCGTGTCATTTTGATAAATCTGCCCCTGAATTTGGGGAGGAGCTCATGTGGAACTACTTGCAACAAATCTAGCCTTCTGTACTACGGCTGAATGATTTTTCTGTGATGACTGGTTCTCTGCTTATCTCCTTCCTCAGGGACTCACATCTATGCCTCCCCTATTTTCCTTAGCCATTTAAGGAATATGTTTTCCTTCCCCCCCTGAAAGAAAGTTAGCAATCTGAATTAACGTTTCTACTAACCTCACCCTTCTATCTGGGTGCAATTTCCTTCAACTCTACCCACTCTGAAATGTAGTTCCCTCTTTTTATACACTTTTTCTTGTCCACTTCAAGGGCAAGTTTTTTACTCAAATTATAGGTGTATATGTCTGCATGGTAAATAAAGCACAGCACAATCGTCATTATGACACGAAAGGTAATCACAGGGATTTCCAGATAATGAGTTTTTTATCTGTCCTTGCAGTGTTCATTTGATAGCTGTAGTAGATTAAATAGATGGTGATATTGATGGTGAAATAATGCAAAGGTTTAACACCATTCTTGCCTGCATGTTGGGAGCTTTGTGTTCCCTTGACCCCTGCTGGTAGTGCTATAGTAGACAATATTTTCAGAGTTGCTCGGATTGCGAAGCTCACTGGGGAAGTGAAGACAGACACAAATGACCAGAAAGAGGAAGGAAATGGTGTGGAAATATAGAAAGCTTGTTATCCGGCAAACAAGAGTACAAGGCAGTGGCCCCCTCTTGGGATTCAGAATTCCTTCACCTCTCCAAACTGTAAAGGGCCATAGTCCTTCCGAGCTGGCGCAAATTAGTACATTGGGCCAGTGCTGTATCTAGGCCTTATGCTGCCCGTGACGGCCCCTGCATTTGCCGACCACGGCGGGCGAATGTAAGAGCTGGGGGGTGCTGGCGATTCCTGCGGCCGCCACCCTGCGACGGCCACAGGTAAGAGCAGGGTGGGGGAGACCACTGTCCTCAAAACTCGTGCCGCCTGGGGCAGACCTTACCTCTGCCCTCCCCTTGCAAAGCCACTGCCTTGGGCCATATTACAGTAAGTGTTGTGGGGGCTCCATGGTTATTTTGGTCCACTTTTGCGTCCCCGGTGCACTCTGGTATCATAGAAGTGTCTGGAGAGAACTGTGTGGCCCATTCTATAATATGGATTACACTGGCTCATCAAAAGGGGTTGTTCCCTGATTTGCATGGAGGTACTACATCCCACAAAGCAGGAAACACTTTGCCTCTGTACCTGCTCTGTATTAATATGAAGGTAAAGAGGCCATCAGGAGGCACAGTGCATGTCACACAGATGTGGAATACAGTCAGTGCACCCTACCCTTCCCAAGGGCACCCCAAAGAAGTGGCTAAAGGGTCCCAGGAATCTTCCCGTTGGTGGGTGAAGTCACTCACATCATCCACCTGCATTGCAGCCTACATGGAGAAAGGGCAGAGTGCGCATGACTGGTTTGGGCAGTCCCAGAGAGCCAACCAAACAGGCAGCGCCCTCAGGAGTGGGCAAGCCACTCCTCCCCTGCCCTAGAGCAGCCCCGCCCACCGACCCGCCCCCAACCAAACCCTTCTGCTTTCTCGCAGTGCGAGAAACAGAAACATAAAATGGTAGTTATTACCATTTTATGTTTCTGCTTCTCGCACTGCGAGAAAGCAGTGGGGCGACGCTCCTTCGCCCTAGTGGAGGCGCCGCCCCTGTTGAGAACAGTACACAATATGGAGAGGTGATTACTTGGGGAGAATGTTGCAGACAGGAAAGTGTCTTGATTGGAAGGGTAAAATGGAGCACATGGGAAAGTGGGGATTACAGAAGGAAGAAGGGAAAAGACAGGAGTGCGGTTCTTACATGAGAATGAGGCACAGGAAAGTGATGCAGACTGGTTAGAATAGTTCACACATGTAGCTTCACATATTTATGAAACCTGAGCCACAAATACTATCTTCTGCCACTTTTCAAAGTATTCTTGGGGAGGGCTAATACCACAAACCACTGGGAAGGGTAAAGGTTGCCCGGCACACCACAAATTATTGTATGTTTTATTAGGGACCTCTGCATTTCAAAGTTCATCAGTCTCCCTGCCTCTTACCTTTTTTGTGCGGATTCTGTTCCTCTTACATCATTGTCTTTTACATGCAATTCCCTAAACCTCATCTCTCTACCACCATGTTTGCATTAATTCTGCACATTACATCTATCTCTCCTCTTCCCCTGTCTCCCTTTCCGCCAGCCCAGGGCTTTAAGTGAGCTGAAAAAAATGGGTGGGTCTCTAAAAGAGGTGTGGACTATGTAATTAAGGGCTTAGCTTAAACACAGAAGTTAAATTTCTGTGATTCGCATAGTGTTCCATCTGACTGGTACTTTGGTTCCTCTCTGTGCTTTCTGTGATTGAATCCAGAAATATAACACAACAACTGACATACACCTAAAAACAGCCAGGAGTATTGGTTTTGTCAATTTTTGTTAGCTGTTTAAGCTAAAAAAGTAACAACAATACGTTATTTTACTTTCACCTTGTCACTGTTTCGACCAATAAGTAGCTCCTTCACACACATTTGCACTGAATCACAACTGGAATGCAGGACTATTGCTCTTTGTGCTCTGCAGAGAGGCCATATATTGAATGATCATGTAATCTGAACACCTATTTGACCCACAGACAGGCACATTGTGAGAGCCTCAACTCCAAAGTGCTCAACTGTACTCTGTTATAAACACTTGGAGGGGACTCAGTACAAAGTATGCATCATCCAAGAGTAATATGCTGGAAATGAAATACAGAAACACACATGCTGGAAATAGCTAGCACTCATGGGGAATGCAAGATCAAGTAAAGCATAGGAAATATAAACAGGAACAAAATTACTGTCATGGATTACCCTAACATCAGGGCCACTGGAATTATGCATCAGGAGAGGGCTAAATTATGTGGCAGGGTGAACAAATTATGTGGCAAAAAAATTGCTAATTATGCGGCATAATGTGTCACATTTTGAAATAGTATTACTTAATTTTTTTTGCCATTTTCAAACTTGGTAACACTCTTTGGGCATTGGTTGCACCCCATTAGTACCAATTTAACACCCAAACCCAGATTTAGCAGTGGGAAACAGAAAGTTGACTATTCCAGCTTTGCAGGGGGCCTTCCACCAGACAGCAAGACGTAACTTTTGAACTGTTTGAGCTAGAAACAACTTTTTTGTTAAAATCTGAACATTGTGCAGCAGATGATGGATTCTGTGGCAAATGCAGCAAATGAATAAGTATGCGAAAATCGCCACCCCGCACAATTGCATAATTCCAGTGGCCCTGCGTAACATGCAGCGTCAGACTGGGACAGAAAATAGGCCCCCGGTACCAAAATTAAAGGGGCTCCCATTAGTGAGTTAGTTAGCTAGAAAAATGTCTAATGTTTGCAAACTAGGACAGTTTTCATCTTGTAAAGACATGCTATATAAATCGCTTCCGCCACACAATTGCATAATTGAGTGGTCCTGTGTAACATGCGGCGTCAGAATGGGATAGAAAATAGGCCCCCGGTACCAAAATAAAAGGGGCTCCCATTAGTGAGTTAGTTAGCTAGAAAAGTGTCTAATGTTTGCAAACTAGGACAGTTTTCATCTTGTAAAGACATGCTGTATAAATTGCTGCCACCACACAATTGCATAATTCTAGTGGTCCTGCGTAACATGCAGCGTCAGAATGGGATAGGAAATAGGCCCCTGGTACCAAAATAAAATGGGCCCCCATTAGTGAGTTAGTTAGCTAGAAAAGTGTCTAATGTTTGCAAACTAGGACAGTTTTCAACTTGTAAAGACATGCTGTAAAAAGTTTTTTTGTAAGGTATAGAAGACTGCATTGATTTGAGTTTGCTGCAGGCAATGTTTTCTTTAATATCATGAAAATCAACAGTAAAAACCGGATCATCTGACCATAAAGCACGTCAACAAATAGCCAAAAAAACGGGCTACATCTTGACTTGACAGCAGGGCTTTAAGTGGGATGAAAAAACTTGCGGGGTCTATCCTAAGGGCATGGCTGATGTAATTAAGGGCATGGCTTAAAAACATTTAAGCTAAAAATCAGTGCATAGCATAGCGTGCCTCCCGACTGTTATTTTGCTGCTTTTGCGTAACACACAAAAAAGGCCTGAGGAAGTTTAACGACCTGCAGGGGGCAACTCCCCGCGCAGTAAATATGGCAACACAAACGTGCCACCCTGGGTCGGAATAGTTACAACGGAGTGCAAAGAGGTCCCTTTTTAAAGGACGAATTTCTGCGGGTAGGTGAGGGAATTAGTCCTTTAAAAAGGGACGTCTTTGCACTCCGTTGTTACTAGTCCGACCCATGGTGGCCTGTTTGTGTTGCCATTTTGCTGCTTCGGCCATTGCCTCCAGATATATAATACAACAAGTAAAATTACACCTACAACAAGCCAGGACTATTGGCTTTGCCAGTGGTTATTAGTTGCATAAGATGAATAAGCAACATCTACGGCTTAGTGTAAATAATATTGATAATGCTTCCGTTCTGACATGGTGAGACTGTGAAAGAACTATAATGAGTCTCGAAGTTACATTGAAGGGTGGCACTGCTGCAGAGATAAGATCTTTTTTTCAGAGGGTGAGCGCAAAAATGGAGAACCGGCCCATCTCGGCACCTGATTTTTAGGTCTCGCCTACGCAGCGCGCATGCGCTGCATAGGAGGACCTTCAGCCGTCGTGCAGCTCTTTTTAGAAGCGCATACTCGTGGTTGTTGCGGCATACGCCTTGCGGGAGTGCGCAGCGGGGCGCCACAAGCACAAGTATGTGCTTTGAAAAAGAGCACACTGCGTGCGCACGCATACACGCACACACCGCATTGCTTTTAAATATCAGCCTCATATCCGCATTGCTTTAAAATATCAGCACCACTCCCGGGCAAGAAATATCAGCATTAGTAAATGTGCTTTAACATTTCTGCATTGCTTTTAAATATCAGCCTTATATCCGCATTGCTTTAAAATATCAGCATTAGTGAATGTGCTTTTAAATATACGCATTGCTTACAAATATCAGCCTTACTTATTCACTTGTACACGGGTCTCTGTAGTTCGCGCACTCTATCAAATTTTTGTTTGTTTGTATTCTCCCACAAGGAAAGATAACATTAGCTGCGTGCTTCTAAATTTAAGCATTAGTTATTCACTCGTGCAAGCATTTTCTTTTACTGGGACAAGAACGCGTGTGGCGTGCACATCTCTCTTTTTTTAAAAAAATTAGCCACTGGCATAGCCAATAGGTCTCACCTTTGGGACCTTATAAGTATTTAGTTTTGCAGCACAATATCATTGGTACAACAGCATCAACTGTTGCATGGCTAAACACTTATAAAGTCCCAAAGGCGAGACCTATTGGCTATGCCAATGCTTGTTAGAACTGCCGGTGCTGTGCAATGGCAGGACCCGGCCCACTTAAAGCCCTGCCTGACAGATTAGACCGTGGGGCACAGCCTGAGTGCCCTATAGACCAATCTGAGCCTGCTGATGTGTTATAAATTCATTGTGCAGACACTGGATCCATGTTTTTGCAGGAAACGTTAAGAACATGAATATAGGGCCTGATAGGGGCTCTTTTCAATGTCCATTTTAATTTATTACCGGGTCTAGGACTTGAGTGACCCAGCACACTTTAAACCCGGCTCCCTCCACTTTTACATGCTGATTCTGCTCCTCTGTGTGCACCCCCTCACTTTATTCGGTTTATCTTCCCCCTTTTTTCACCTCTCTGCTCCCTTTTCCCCTCCTCCTAGGTGAGCAGTTTCCATTGTGATTCTCCGCCATTCTATCGATTGATGTGCACCCTGCAGGATATCCTGTTTTTCATTCATACAGGGGCAGTGCGGCCTTCACACACACTTTAAGTACCTGTCAAATGCGCTGTCATCAACATGCAGATGCAGCCTTTAGGACCACAGAGAGGGGCCAGCAGGGGAGATTGATAAAATAAAGACAACATCTAAACTCTCAGGGGGCCCCCTGGGCCTCGAACCTCTGGAGTCTTTAATGGTGCGAGGCCCCAGGGCTGCGAGCAGACGTGGGGCCCTGGGCAGCTCCCCACGCAGCCCATGCCTAGGGCCGGTCCTGATTGAGCCTGTGTCTTACCAGATGGCCTAAGCCAGACAGAAAATGCAATATTTACAGACAAAAGGGCAAACAAGGAGGAGGAAAAGGCCCTACCTTGTCATTGAAAAGTGGTGCAAAACAGTATGGGAATTCCCTCTCGATTTCCCTACTTTGGTGTTCCATGTCCTTCATTGCCTCGTCAGGGTTAGTAAGCGCTATATAAATACTATTACAATTACAACTTCCTCCTGCTGTGTCCTCCTCTAACAGGCTGCTGTGTGACTGAGAATCTCAATCGAACTTTGGCAGGAAATACACAGCGATGAACTTCTGTCACACCAAACTTTTGCTGGATAAGATGCTGCCTTCAAGGATCAGTCTAGAATAGAAGCCAGAAAAGAAATGGAGTGTAGACACCCACGAGGTAGCCAGCCGTGCTGCATGCATCCACACCTCATTGGCTGCTTCTAGCGCTTCAAGCCTATAGCATACAAAGGCTGCCCTGTATCCCTAGGAACTTGGGCAATATGTAATATAAAACACAGGGGTTGCTGTGGGGCAGTTTCAGCAGAATTTATAATTAGAAGGTTCAAGTAAAAAACTTACTAGGCAACAAAGGTGCACACTATATAACAGAAATGTTTAATGAAAACTGCTAGTCACAATGCATAGTTAAGTCAAGCAAAAAAAAGCGGCCAGTACTACGACGTAAAAAAGGGAGGAAGCAATCGTATATCTCATATGTATGTCAATATTACTATCATACAAGGAGACACATAGGGACATAGTTAGAAGAACTGATGCATTGCTGCGGTAAGGCAGCGATGCACCAGAATTACTTGTGCAGCGGTACAACAGTTCTAGACGGCTTGGATGCATCATATTTATGATATGGCGCACCATGACTTAAGGTCCCAGGCTGAGTCAAAAAAACATGAAGCATCCATGGGAGGGATGTCGTGGCAAAAACTGATGCATGTACAACAAAAATTATGCTAGGGTGCTTTGCGGCACGTTAATCAACACAAATCGGCCATGCGTCACGTTTCAGTGCGCAATGCATTAGAAATGCTACAAAAAGTGACGCATTTAAAAAAAAACATTTCCCATTACATCTAAAGGGAGCAATGGAGCAGACAGTAGAAACCAGGGTATGAACCCCAACAACCCCAGCACCAGCCAGGATGTCCAGACAGGCCCCTAGGGGAAGTCAAATACTCATAACAGACGTGACAAAGTATGAACATCAACTCTTTGTCACCTCAAAAATGCCATTAGGGAAGAAAGAGACGATTTGGCAGTCCATTTTGAACAAGATCAACATTGTAGGGCAAGTTAAAAGAACAGTGACAGAGTGCACGAAGAGCTGGTACGATTACATGTGGAGGAGAAACTGACCAGCAACCTAAGTGCAGCCATGCAGATCGGAGGAGGAGGATCCTAGGTCCCAGAGGAGCTGACATCATTGGAGGAGAGGGTGGCAGCAGTCATCCCAGCAGAGTTGGTGACAGTAGTGGAAGGACCTGACAGTGAAGTCTATGAGGACCAACAAGACCTACAGGGTAAGTGGCATCAAAGGACAATATCACCAAATATGTCATGCCCTGCAGCGCATCATGCTACATTCCTGTGCTGAGTGTAAGGGAAAGGGATAGAATTGGTCACATGTCCAGTAATACATCATAGAAATGTAAGTACAAGCATTGGCATAGCCAATAGGTCTCGCTTTTGGGACCTTATAAGTGTTTAGCCATGCAACAGTTGATGTTGTTGCACCAAGGATATTGTGCTGCATAACTAAATACTTAAAAGGTCCCAAAAGCGAGACCTATTGGCTATGCCAATGCTTGTTTTTTTTTGCTGTAACGCTGGGGTGCACTAGGTATGGCAGGGGCCTGCAGCTAGGGAGGTAGTGCTTATGCTAACCCAGCCGCTTGGTGACAGCGCCACTCAGGGCTAATCATCTAACACAATTTGGATGTTTTGAGGAAGGCAGTAGTACACATTGCTATATTGTAATGTCTTGCACTTGTGCAAAAATGTGATGCAAACACACCTTGAGAAATGTGTTCTGTTTCTGTGTTAGCATATAAGCCTATAGAATTTGGACCACAAACATTTGTACTAGGGGAGAACACAGCAAACCGAGTTGACCTATTACTGTATCGAAACAATAAACAAGCATTTACAATGCAACGGTCTAGGCATTGTTAAAGTTAGAGCTATTGGCATTGTTCAGGACATTATTTTTGTTTATGTTTTTAAAACATTTAAATAAACGGCATTGTTATTTACAATGTCAATAGCTTAATCACTCTCAAAAGCGAGATTTATTATGCGAGCATTATTTGGGAAGTTTGGCAAATCCATAATTATGAGGAAAACGCTGCAGCATCGCAAAATGCCAGTGGCCCAGACTAATATGCATGATTAGTATTTGGATTCCATGCCCATTCCTTCTTTGTCCTCTCTGCTGAAACTGCTGTCTGAAGTGTCAAATTTTATTAATACTAAACAAAAATCGCACTACCGTGCCAGGGCCAGACTTGGCGTTGATAATGATTGTTTGAAAAGGGAACTTTGAAAGGATACGAACTTGACCAATTCTGGTGTCAAAATATAAGAGAACACTGTAGAGGCATGCGTCTACCGACTGTTATATATAATTTGGGATATATTTCTTAATCTGTCGAGTTCAGCCACTGCATGATTATATTGTTGTCTCTTTTTGAAACTCAGGAGCATTTACATTGTCGTGGTGTCACTAGGGCTTCAAGTGGATGCTTTTTCAATATTATATACAAGCCACAGTTACTGCTAATTTATCTTATGCAACTAACAACGATTGACAAAGCCAATAGTCCTAACTTGTTGTAGGTATCATGTTACTTGCTGTATCATTATGCCTGGATGCAATGACAAAAGAGACAGCAAAATACAAGTCGTATAGACCCCGCGCAACACCGCCCCCCACCCCCACCCATTTTTTTTTATCCCACTTAAAGCCCTGGGTAGGATACTCAACAACAGGGCCGAACTGGAACCCCAAAGTAGGCCTGGCAATTATGTCGGACCAGCTGGAGGGTCATGGGGGAGGTTAACTGTGAAGCACTTTTGCTACAGGAAACGCCCGATGCCCGGGCAAGCCAGCCCGGCCCTGCTCAACAACCCCGTTCTCTCCCGCATTTACCTGTGATCAGGCGCGCATCACCCATTGAACTCAAAGGGCTTCAGCCCCCCCCCTCCCCGTCGTGTGTGGCAGCCCGGGATGAGACCGCTTCCCGGGCAGACACAAAGCCGCGCCCGAGCACTTCACAGGTCTTTAAAAAGACCATTTGCATGTTAATGAGGCCTCGCTGTTGGTTCACCCCTTCTAACAACCCCCGCAGCTCCACTCTGCCTAGATTCAGCCCCCCCCACCCCCGAAATCAGCGCCACTCTGCCTACTGTTTAAAGATTCAGCCCCCCCCCCCCCGAACATTAACTAGCAAGTGATTTCGCTGGTCGCTTTTTCACAAGCTCTGAACTTTGGCAGTGATGTTTCCCCTTGATAGAGAAGTTTCAGTTTCTGTTTGAGATACACGCTTATTGCACCTCCGCTGCTGACGCATGTATATTTACATCAAACTCCTTTTACCGCCACTCAGTGCCTTGCTGCAACAGGTACCTCAGTACTTGCAGCGTTTTGTAAAAAGCATATTTCCAAGCAGTCATCGAACACCGCTGCCTTTCTCCGAGGCAGAGCAGAAATGCCACGGAGAAACGCAGCGTAGTTTTCGGATTCGGGGGCGTGTTTTGCTGTTATCTCCTCCAGCCATTGGCTGGAGGAGATAATTAGACTTTCTGCAAAAAACACGCCCCCCGATCCGAAAAGGACGGTGCCTGATCGGAGTGACGGGACCTCTTTTCCAATGGCTGGCCAGCATTGAAGAGGCCAGCCAATGGAGAACAGGGGAGAAGAGGGGCGGGTTCAAGCCCCTCTTCTCCAAAACATTAAATCTCTCGACTTCCGGTTCTGCCTTCGGCATTTTCTATATGTGAGTTGGGCCCAGGTTTGAGGCAAAATCAGCGTGCTCCTTTTCTGAGCAAACAAATATTCCATTTCCAGTGTAAAAATCGCTCACATGCAAAAGATGCATAAATTATTTTACAATGATTTCACAATCCATTACCTAAATTTCTGTTCGGATACAGAAACAATGATATAATATGGACTGAGCACACTGACCAGGAATGTAAACTTTCTGGTACATACTGCAGAAACAGCGGGCCCTGGATTAACATTAATGGCAACCATTTGTGCAATATTTCGAACGTGGCCATAGTGTCTAGGGAATAGCTGCTCGCAATATTGTCTGTCGTTGATCACCACGAAAACGCCTTTGGGAGCAAATAGGTGCTAGAGAAGCTGGAAACACATAACGTGTATTTGTAAAGCGCACGTTCACCGCGCCAGGTATCTTGCCGCTGAATGACAGATATTTATTCTAGAAGTGAACGGAGTTGCGTACTACAGGGGCTCGTCCTAGTAATTTACAGAAATGCTTGTAATGCTACCGAAGGAAAACAAGGAAGTTAACTGCGGGGCCAAAGTGAGAGTGATCGCGGGGGGAAAATGCTACCGCCGGCCACAGCTGGGTCAGGCGAGACCTAAAAAATGACCAGTCACATGTTGCACAGCCCAGTCCAGCTCTGTCAAGCTTGTCCAGTCCATGTTTGATGCGCAGCACCAGTCCAGGTTCACATTTGTATACCGTCAATTGTTGTGCAATGTATAACATTAGTGACCAGAACTGCAAGTCCCACAATACCGAGCAAAACATCTGGACTGGAACACCACAATATGCCAGGACACTGGAACCCTGCTCACCTGGACTTGTATAATGCATACCACCTTGCACCTTGAGGGTAGTGTGTTAGTCTTTGGGCCATGCAGTCAAATATGGACTGTAAAGCTATGAAATGCAATGGGGTTGTCAGAAGATAAACTTCTCACCTGAGATGGGGTCAGGTGTCTGGCATGTGAAGTACCATCACATGGGAACATGTGAAGAGGCACGTCTATAGTCATTAGCATGAAACTACATTACACTAGGCCTGGGTGTAAAATTCTGCTCTGCTCGCTGAGTTTTTCGTACTGCGCGCTCAGCATAGAGCACAGAGTTCAGAAAAACTCCACGTAGAGGAGTTTCTCTCTCGCTGCTTGCTAATGTTAAGTTGGCGAGCGCTACTGAGGAAAATCGTATGCTAGACCACCTCCTGGTGAGACTTCTCAACACAGGCGGTCACAGCAGGTCGCTACTACTTGCATTATGAAACCTGCCGCTCGAGTTTAGGAAGCTGCTGCTCGAGTAGAACATCTAGTCGAGCAGCAGAAAGAAATAGCACCCTCTTGCGCTGCACGTGGTGCTGTTCGCACGGATTTCATAGTGCGGGACAAACTCCTGGCACTAAAAATCAGCGTGAGCTGCATGACTTACCTCACTCCATCGCTTGTGAAACTCGTGGAGCGCGGTGGAGTTTTTTCAGCACTTCGCAGGGTTCTGCATAGCGGTACTCTGCGAACTCCATCTAGGCCTACATTACACACCTTTCCTGATGTGTAGGGTGAGAGCACACTGGTACCTGCCATGGTAGACACCACCCTAACTCCGGTTATGTACAAATTCTTGAGAGGGGGATGCAAGTGATGCACACCAGCAGAACATGTGTTTGTTAAAACGATAGATGGTGTGTGAGCCTGGTTGGCCCCTGGTAGTGCTGTGCATTATAGGTGTGGCTGAGCACATTGAACTGGCACTGTTTAAATGGGGACTTATTGCATAGCAAGGAGGTGAGAAGTGACATGTGTACTGCAAGATATACTGAGCAAGACACATGCACTGCTGTGTCTGATAGTATCAAACTTCTGTTGCAGCCGGGAAGGGATGACATAGAAGAGGGCATAGGTGTATTACATTCTGCATGTGATGTGGACATGGATGAAGATGTAGCATGGGTCAGCAGGTAGACAGGAGAAGAAATCTATTACGAGGCTACAAATGTGAAAGAAGGGGGATGTCAAACTGGGAATTGTGAAGTGACAGGTTGAGCTAGGTTTCCACAACTATGTGCATGATACAGTGATGGTTGGCGGCTGAGAAGTATGGGTCTAGTTGTACGGCAAACCATGGTAGGTACATGTCAATGATTAACACAACTATCAGTATGCGGGGGTATAGCTTGACACATAGCCCTAAATTACAGCCAGCCATGTTGGGGAATTGGAAGTGGTGACTCATATTGTAGGGCTTGCTGTCACATTAGAGTCAATGTATGATCCAGGTGGCATCAGTGTGTGACAGCAAGGGGAGTCCCTGGGCCAAAATGACAATGCCAGAGGAGTCATGTACAAGTGAGTATGTGTTAGTCAAACGATGGGTGATACTGTCCCGATAGCCAACTCTGGCAATGATGAAATGGAGTGAATGTCAGTTAGTACACGCTGGCCACTGTTTTCAAATACGAATCCATCTGTGTGTATACACAGATACCAAAACCATGGCAAGTGCATGCCCTCGCACATTTCTGCAGGTTAGCAAGGTTGCTAGCTCTATAGAACAGTGTGGATGTGTGACCAATATGAGCCCTTGTCCACATGAATGCACCATATGCATGCAAAACAGCACAACAAGGCAGACTGCGTGTGGCAGACTGCAGGATTCAATGAAATACATTACCAAACCCACATCACTTTAGCAGGAACTGTGGCCTGAGTAGTGGCCAGATGGAATGCATGACATCTTGGTGACTTGGTGCAATTTACACAGTAGTGCTGTCAATATCTGAAGACATATTCAGTATATCCATTATGATTTTTATGAAAAGCTAATGTCCAAGGCAGATGTGGACCTTACCTCAACTTATCCGCATTGGCAGGGCAGGCCAGCAAGCTGTGTAACTGTGTTGCACTGTGTGGCATGCCACAAACAATCACCCTTGTCACACAGTGGTGTGTCAATAATGCACAGAGACTGCCATCTGAGAGGCAATGACAGTGCCACATGGCCTCAATACATACAAGTCACATAGGTGCTACACATCAATGTCGAAATGAAAATGAATGAGGATAAATACTGTAGGCCTCATTTATGCTATTCTAGCATAGTTACGCTGCCCTACGCCAAAGTGAAAGGGCAGGAAGGCACCATATTTAAGCAATACAGTGCATTCCTGTTCTTTCTGTCTGCACTGGGGCAGTTTTGGCTGCCTAGCGTCAATGTAGGCACCCTTGCACCATGGTTTTGGGTGTCTCTGTTGCAGGCAGGGTTGTTTTTGTGCAAGAATGGGCACCTTCATACACAAAAACAAACCTATGAGGCGTTTTCCTCTTTCTATGCGTGCATAGTGCAGCATACATGGAAAGAAGAAAAAACTAGGAGAAATTACCATATTTCTCCTCATTACGACTCACCTTGGGAGGCGTACAGATTTAACACTTCTCCAGGTTTTCATCATTTTGTAAATCTGGGGCAGCACCAAAAAGCATGGGTGTTGCTTTGGAATACCCACTGCAACACTGATGGAATGACTCCCAGGCACAGAATAAGGCAACACAGCGATTTGGGCTACGTCGCCTTACTCGTGATCTATTAAGCCACTCAAAGCGACCCAGGATGGCTCTGCATGGCTTCATAAATCTTTATGAGAGCCCTGCATCATGCATGTACCTCTTTACGTGACGCAAAAGTGATGCAGGGCTCACATAAATAAGCCCCTGTATATTAGCCAGATTACTCATGTCAAGGTCTAGCACAGCTCACCATTGACATATCTCCATTTTACTGCAGAGAGAGAAACTTTGTATCCATTTTTTAATAAATATTGGCAATAATATATGTTTTTTGAATAATTGTTATGAGTACCTACTCATGGTTTTTTTGATTTCCTGTGTTCTCTGTTTTTAAACGTAATTGCTTCATTTATGCAAAACAATAGTAGCGTAATGTCGTTTATGAAGTAATTTCTTGAACCACTGTAGTTGTTATAATAATCAGTCCCAATAAGGACACCTCTGAGGCAATAAGAGGCACTTGCCCTCCGCTCCAGAGATTGGAACAGTCTGGGCTGCAAGTGTGCAGAATGTGTGACTCATTTCATGGTCTGTGTGCCGTGTGCCGATGATGCGTCACTTGTTCAAAAACTCGTAAATATCACTGCGTCGGTTTTATGTTAGTATTAACGCAGGAATGCCTACCTGAAGTATTTTAACAAGCATTTACAATGCAATGGTCTCGGCATTGTTAAAGTTAAAGCTATTGGCATTGCTCATGACATTATTTTTGTTTATGTTTTTAAAACATTTAAAGAAACGGCATTGTTATTTACAATGTCAATAGCTTAATCACTCTCAAATGCGAGACCTATTGCATTTGCACCCACACAGAGCCACACACCCAAAGCCACCCACACACACAGAGCCACCCACATAGAGCCACTCACATAGAGCAACCCACACACAAATAGAGCCACCCATAGAGCCACCCACAGAGCCACCTACACACACACACAGTTACCCACACACAGACAGACCCACCACGCATAGAGCCACCTACAAAAAAAGCCACCCCCACACACAGAGCCACCTACACACACACAGAGCCACCCCCACACACAGAGCCACCCCCACACACAGAGCCACCCCCACGCACACACAGAGCCACCCCCACACAGAGCCACCCCCACACAGAGCCACCCCCACAGAGCCACACACACAGAGCCACACACACAGAGCCACACAGTAACCTCAAAATTTGACACATATTTACTTTTTGCAGGATCAACTGACAAACCCCTCAACAGGCTCTATCAAGATTAAGAGAAACCTTCCCCCATCAAGGAGCCCAGGGAACTGGGTTTGAGTCTCGGTAATGACACTGAACAGCGTTCTGATACCTGATTGGATTCGGGTCAAGTTCGCGTTATATAAAATAAAACTCTGCAATATAGGTAATCCAGACAATACTTTTCAAATCTATACATGCATCTTGCTTTTCTTAGGGTGATAGTTTTATCAGACACAATATGTTTATTTTTTTATGGTAACGCTCTAGTACCGTGCAGCTCGTTAAACTATTACAAAATGAGTCAAAAATGCCCAATCTAATAAATGGATTTCTATTGATGATGGATGATTAGATGAATAAACTGGGTATAACCTTGGCTAACTGAAAGAGAAAATCAAATTACTTCCAAGTCTATAAAACCGAGTTCCCAGTTAGAGCTAACATTTCCGCTGTATTTGCTGGGCCATATATAAATGTATGCAACATCACTCCAAAATATGCTAATTCAGTATGACAATACCTTACTCCTGCAGGCTCGGTCTTTATGTTGTGTCCTGCAGCTTCGAAAAACGGAGCAGTTCGCTGTGATCTCGCAAGTGAAAGCAGCTCCTGGCATTGAATACAGACATTAAGAAACCTAGAAATGCCTGTTATGCACATTTCTTATGAGCTGGCATTACCCCAGAGACTCGTGTTTTCCAAGAGCGTTTCCATCTCTGAAAATCCTTCAGAAGTGCTTCAAATTTGCGAACATGTGATGGTTAAAAATATATATTTTCGAGTCTCGGCTGGGACGCTTAAACTTAATCTCCCCGTGTCAAAATAAATGTGTCCGTCTGGAACGCAACTGGTGCGCGTGTAAAGCGTTCTGATACTTTCGGGTCGCCCTATATAACACTCCAAAAATTAAAATATATATATTGGGACAGTAATGTGCTTGAGACGCACGTTTAATGGCACAGGGCGTCCTAACTCCTGCTGTTCAGCTTCTGGACCAATAAGCACAGGACAATGTTTAAAGTGCAGCCCAAGCTGGCTCAGGTTAACACCCCTGCGGGTATATACGTGTGCTCGCAGTGAAACGGGAGGCGGCTGTTTCCTAAAGAGAGTGTAGAAGCGGCAGTGAGGGCGACTCCATTGGAATGTCACTCTAAAGACCGCTAGAGTCAGCCCCAGACGCGTAAATTTGGTGACTCCCAGCCCAGTGTCCAGGGTCAGACAGCGCGTAGCTTGGCAGAGCCGGACTCTCCGCTGCAGCACAGTGCCATATATCTTTAACCAATTACCGCGCACAAAAGGCCCCCGGGAGCCCCAAGCTGGGCCAGCCTGAGAGGACAGGGGGGAGAAGACCAGAGCAGCAGCCGAACACGGGAGCCGACAGCAGGGGGAGAGGACGCCATTAACACCACCGCATTTCTCCGCGGTCAAGCAGAAATGCCTCGTCGAAACGCAGCTGCGTTTTTGGATTCGGGGGTGTGTTTTCTTTCTCTCCTCTTGCCATTGGCTGGAATGTTTACATTCCAGAGGAGATAAAGAAAGTAAAAAACACGCCCCCAAATCCGAAAAAGACGGGGCTTGTTTGGAGAGACAATGCTCTTCTCCAATGGCTGACCAGTATTTCAGAGGCCAGCCAATGGAGAAGAGGTAAAAAAAAGGGGCGGGTTAAAGCCCCACTCCTAACATTAAATCTCGGAGCGAGACTGCGCAAGCGCAGCCTTCGAGCCGAGACCTAAAAACGGGTTAGACCTTGTGTTCTAAAATGGGGCCCTGCCTGGGGTACTCCGGCTATATATCTATGAGGGAGACGGCTATGAGTAAGGACAGCTTTCGAAGTGGCACGTTTTACAGTGCATCTCTCCGAGTAGTCCTTATTGAAATGAAATGCCTCTAAATTCAATTGGAAAAACAATGGTGTTTGTTTTTATTGTACACCAAGGATTGAAAACCATTTGCTCGTCTCTTGGTTTCAATTAAAAAAGTCTTTAACAAAGTGGACAAAAAACAGATATTGGAACGCTAATTGTACCGTGATTGACAGGTAAGAGAGTCGAAATATGAATTACAATAGGTTGGGGGGGGGGTAGAAACATCCGCCCCGGAAAAGAATATTCGGCAACCCCGGAAAAGACCTCCCCATCCCCACGCGGGTTGGCTGTCACTTCAGGCTCGTGCAAGGAGAGCCCAGTTTCTTGTGAGCCGCTTAGTTACTCGTAGTGAATGAAGATAGCGCTCTGCAATCCAGTTACAGGCGCAGGGAACTTCACAGGTGAAGACTGCGCTTCAGACGAAACGCAGCAGGGTTTCAGCAGCATCTTTGGAGCATCCCAGTCGCGGGTACAGCGAAGGGATCAGGTCAGTCATGCGTTTGGTCCATCCTAGTTACAAGTAGCTCCATTCCTCACTCATATGGGAAACTTGTAGCCCGCTAATGATCACCTGTGCATGGCTTACAGGACTTTTCCTTCGTGGGATGTGTTTACATGTGAATGAAGAGTACAACCACAATGGGACCCAAATGACGAATGGAAATCAGGGATATATACATCTGTGACTCCACTTGGTTCAGAAACCGTACACAAACCTACAGAATAGAGGCACATACACCGATGCCTGAGCACCAGACATATGTCTTTATTAAGGAGTTTGGTAGAGCTCTGTTTGCTGGCTTATATTTACTTCAGAGCGCTGGGTTGGATCAGAAATAATGGAAGTGAAGTTAGAGTTAAATCAGCCAAGATGAGACTCCCCATCTGATATAATTCTTCACAACCACCAGAGAGTCAAATTCAATTATAATTAAATCGCAAAAGTTAACAACCGCTACAGAAACCTATCTTTAACCAATTACCGCGCACAAAAGACCCCCGGGAGCCCCACGCTGGGCCAGCCGGAGAGGACAGGGGGGAGGAGACCAGAGCAGCAGCCAAACACGGGAGCCGACAGCAGGGGGAGAGGACGCCATTAACACCACCGCCTTTCTCCGAGGTCAAGCAGAAATGCCTCGGAGAAACGCAGCGGCGTTTTCAGATTCGGGGGCGTGTTTTTCTTTCTCTCCTCTTGCCATTGGCTGGAATGTTTACATTCCAGAGGAGAGAAAGAAAGTATTTCAGAGGCCAGCCAATGGAGAAGAGGTACAAAAAAGGGGCGGGTTAAAGCCCCACTCCTAACATTAAATCTCGGAGCGAGACTGCGCAAGCGCAGCCTTCGAGCCGAGACCTAAAAAGTGTGTTGTACAGCCAGCCAGTTGAGGTGCAGGTATTTTCCGAAGCAGGCCTACAAAAAACGATGCATTGGCCCAGATGTGCTGCATTGTAAATATGGAGTACTTACTGCGCTGCCGGTGCTCACAAATATTGATGCAACAGAGGCGCAGGCCCCTTGTAAATGTGCCCCATAGTTTAAAGAGGGAAATGTGCTAATCTGGCATAGTGGAGGGATGGCACAGTAGCCATGTGAGAAAAACATTCAAACAGTGAAGAACAGAGAAAGCATAAAAATAAAAAAGGTTGAGCTGGTAGAGGTACTGTTCAGGCAACAAAGAGAGCAGGGTAAGTTAGGAACCATTGACAGCAGTGTAAAACTGTCCAACATTGTTGACATAAATTTCACCCCATTAAGTTAAAAATTTAAAGTGGGATCTTCATTAGGACAAGAGTAAATCACCAGTGTTAAACTGGACCCTAACATTGTTCAGAAACGGCTCGGGTGACACAGGGGAAAAGTTCATGCACACTAAAATTGGAATGTAGGAAGCTCAAATGCACAGAATGGAAGTGAGAGAACATCCGCCAGACAAGAACAGTGTGCTGCTTGACTCTAACTTTTCACAGCAAGGAGTGTAAACAAAGGGTAGGCAGGAATGTCCAATTACTAACAAGAGATGAAATAAAGCTATTGTACCAGTGATGATATCAGTGCGATTTCTGGAAGGTATACACAACCATGGAGGAACACGACATCTTCAACAAACCTGGCAACCCTGCACATTCAATAGGAAAGTTGTGTGTGAGTCAGAATGGCTTTTGACAGACTGATTCCTTTGATGTCTGCCCGTTACCCCAGCTTACTCAACAAACACATGCTGACTGAATGCAAACTGTTTCTGATCGATGACGTTTCTCTTACCTCGGGTGTTCCACACCATATCATTATATCTAACATTAGGAATACCCAGGAATACCCTGGATTTAAGTGCGACTCCTGTTATCGAGTCGGGGGGGCGTGCAGGGGACAGTGCAGCCACTGCAGCGTGGTGGGCGACAAAGAGGTCGCCAGGAGGGTGGGGGAAGGCTAAATAGCCTCCCCTTCCCTACAGGGGCCGGGATGTGACGCGCTTGCGCGTCACTTCCGCCCAGCACGAGGAGGGGGACACTGGTCGGCGTCCCCGCCCCCTCGGGAGGGGTGACCGGTGCCCCGGTGGCACTAGGGCGCCGACCGCTGTAGTGGCCCCCTGCGGGGGCCGCGGTCAGCGGCATAGTACCCCCAGGGACACCCCTCTGTCCCCCCTCCCCCAAATTGCATACCCAAATAACACACACACACAGACTGTTGAGTTGGGTAAAATTGCTGCAGGTTTATTACATAATCCAGAATATGTAATGTGTGGGTTATCTTACGGGCGATCCAAGGGCAGGCAACCAACTGGGTCGCCTGCCCGCCTGATGAGCCGGGCAGCGCGGGAGCGATACCCGCCGTTGCTGCCAACCATGTGATTCTTTCTACGATCACGTGCCGTTGGTAACTTCTACTCACGCCCCCCCTCTCGGGGCGGAGCGTCGCTTAGCAAACCCCCGGTTGTTCAGGCCCACAACCGCCCGCAGGACTAGTGGGGCGCCGACACGGCTTCCGGGATCTCCCATGAGGCTCCTCGGTTTTGGCTCAGGCTCCCCCTATGGTGCCGTGCAGAGGTACCCTTTGTACCGGCCTGCTTCCAGATCGCCCTGTAACTCCGCCACAGCACTGGAGGCGGCTCACCGTCGCAACCAGGGCCCCCCACCAACCCGCTATAGTCTTACCTGCAACCTCTCCTGTCTAGGGCTTCCTGCAACTAGCTGGAAGGAACCATGCCTGCAGAAAGGAGAGTTTGAAATGTTGCCACCTTATGACACTTTGACAGCGCTGGCGGGACTCAACCCTTGTCCTGTGAGATCCTTTACAACCTCAGGCACAAGACTTACCAGTGAGCTATAGCTCCTGGTGTTGTAGATGGCCCCATCTACGTCCCCAAAGCCCTAGACGCTATCCTGGGTCGGATAGGGTCTGCTGAAATAAAGGACCCGTTGGGCCTGAGAAGAGTGCCAAGAACTATTCGCCCCCCTGCGGGAAAGTTACACCTCCTCACAAATCTAGGCGGGAGGATGCCGGCCCCCAGGCTCGCAAAGCCCCATCAATTTGATGATCTCACCTAGCTGCCGCCCTCCGCAACGGGTGTACCTGAACCTGCGTGCCCATCTCTGGGACAGCAGCCCACTTGCTAGGTGCCACTCCCCCATCCGCCTGCCTGCCTTGGCTATTATGGCGAGAAGGGTTTCGCTCAACCTTTGGACAGTCCCCTCTGTGTGCTAAACCTGGAGCACAGGAGTGCTCCTAGCTGACAGCGCGTGACCATGGGCAAGGGGCGACTCTTGCCCCTGCCCACTATCCCTTATTCCTTATGGGAATTATGCCCCTACAGATCCCTCAGTGATTAAACCCCCTAGGCATACCAGCTTCGGGAATCTGTCTGGTTTAAGCAGTGCGCGCTGTCTGTAAAGTTCAAGCAATGAGGATTGACTAAGTCCTACTTCGCCCCTCCCATCATGCTCCCCAGTGGGGGGTGGCGGTGGGGTGCCCCCCCCCGCAAACCCAGAGCATCCCCAGCGGTGCCAAATTCCTGCTCCGTTGAAGTAGAGTTTTAGTGACACCCTTGGCGTGACAAATGTTCTATTGACATAATGTCCCCTTGTGTTTGCCCCGCTGGCACCCCAGTTATTGGGACGGCAGCACCATGTGTTGGCTGGCCGCGTCCCCTAAGCGAGGTAAAAGTGTCGGTAAACCAAGTTCCCAGTTTCCTGCAGCTGCGGTACGCGACCAGTGATTCCGCTGGGGGATACCACCAGCCGCAGTGGTCCTCCGGACATTAAGAAATGCCCTATTTTTACCTGGGCCTATCTCTAAATGAGGGTGATTTCACCGAGCTGTAAGGCCAGAGGCCCGCCTATGAAACCTATTTACTTGTTTTGTGCTACTCGGCCCCCTTATGGGTAGGCCTCAGAGTATGGGCAACACGCGTGCTCCCAGGGCACGGTGCTGCTGGAGAGCAGATGTCTGTTACCCACACGCTGATACTCTATCTGTTGCTAAATGCCCTACCGCTGGAAGCTTCCCAAGAACCGTGGATTTCGTGGTCCCACCTAGATTGATCCCATCGCCTGGGGGGAACCCAGTGGTGGACAGGACCTGCACGGTAGCTCCACCCCAGTGTGGCTATAGACTTATTTGGGACGCCGAAGCAGGAGATGCCCCCTCAGTCTCAAATTCTAACCCATAGAGGATAACCCTGGGGGCAGGCAAGTCTGTGGGAACCAACAGGAAACTTTGGTGCAAATACCGGCCCTATCCTGAATGTTGAGAGTGCTGTTTACCAAACTTTGAAGCAGCCCGAAAACTGCCTTTGGTTGCAGGGGAATGCCCCCCAAGTGTACATCTGGACCTGTTTCTATATGGTGCCTTCAGCTGATCCTCCTGCAGGCCTAACCCAGCTCAGTGTGATGCCAGCTGGTGATTTGCGGCTTCCCACATGGCCACCAAATGTATATTTCAAGATCACACTACCCCTACAACACCCCAGTGCCGATGGCTTGACAAGGCTTGTGAGTTGTAGAAGATGACCGAAGCCACAGTTCTGGCTTCGCCTCGTAGCAAAATGCTTCCATTCTGCAATGGTGGGACTGTCACCTTTCTGTGTTGAGTAGCCTAGGTGTCTCCCTTCAGTGAATAGCAAGCTCGCCCCTGGCATGTGCCGCGGGCACCGCGTCGCCATGCGGCCAACGTTATACTAAGTAACGTGGCATGTGGGTAGTCCCATGCTAGTGTTCTCTGCCTGACACCCCACAGGGCGCTGTGCTTACAGCCTGCCCTGTGCAATGTTGCGCCTACCAAAATTCCAGGCCGCATCCAAGACAGAGGTTATTCCCGCAGTTCCACTGCTCCTTAGTGCGGGACCCCTCTTCGCATGCAGTGAAAATTGGATTCCCAGGTAATCTAGTGGCGGGGGTTCTGGGAAGCAATGACCGACTGAGTGATCACTTGCAACCCGATCGGGTTGATTGCCCAGACAGAAGTTGTATTGAATAATTGCAACCTGCATGGTCCAAGTTCTAACTTGGGTGCCATGAGGCGGTCTGGAACACGGACCGGTGGTCAGTAAGAAATCGGCCTAACAATGAACTATTGGTGGGTTTGGGACAGAGGTACACTCCAAAACACCAAAATAACAACGGTGAGAATAGTTCTATGAAGAAATCCTTGAATGAATCGCTCCTCAAGTGAAGGGACAAATACCCTGTCCGGATACCCCCAAGGCAGGCGTACTGCAATGCCAGCTGTAGGCAGAGTGACACACAACCACCGACCTAGAGATATTCACGGCAAGATGTACCTAGAGAACCAGATTGCGCAAGACTAGAAATTGGTATACACGCGCGCTTCCACCGCAGGCAGTTCTACGGAACCCTGTATACTTATTCAGCTGGCAACAGTGAATTTAAACCCAAATGCATAGATCCAAGCCTGTTGGGTCATCTCTACTATATACAGGCCGCCCCGGCTTGTGGCAGACTGTCCCCAGCGCCAGGTTGCAATTCGCTCGCGAGCGGCGCAACCGCAACCACTTGGTCAAATCACACCGGTAACTTTGTGCCGTGATTTTGGCCCTAGAGAGGCGCTATGTGGTGACCACTTATTCTTTTGCCACTATGACAGTGCATCCCCGTATTCAGTGCGATTGGGGCAATGAGCTACACCCATATCTACACCCATCTAATGGCTTAATCCAGGCTTCCATTAGCATTAGATAATAAACTACCATTCTATCTTGGTTGCATTGCCCTCCCAGAACTAGGCACCCACCTGGGTGGCTAGGTTTCAGTTAGATATGTGTGATTTCTCCCATATCTGTACAACTATGAGTGACAGGTGAAGGCCTAAGACTGGCCCTTTCTTGCGAGCAAAACCGCACCGGGCTCAGGTCAAGGCCCACATAAGCATGTTGGAGGGGCAGAGTTGCGGACTTATAGCACACCTCTTTTAGACAGTCAGCAGCGTCCCGTGTTTAACTGTTACTAACATAGCCCAATGACCGTTCTACGTTAGGACTGTCCCCACTCTGGTCCGCCCTGCCCAAGGACTAATGCACTTGGGTGCGCGGGGTCTTAAGCAATGGGGGTTGGATGTCAAGACAACAACAATAACAAACTACCCAAGCCCCCTTTCAGCAAAAGGTTGGGGACGAGGGACACGTGATGCAATCTGCCGGCATAATTCGAATTCCCTCGATGGCTCCACTACTTTCAGGCTTAGCGCTGGTACAGCATAGCCACAGTGCCAACCGTTGGCGTACCATTTGCAACATGGGCAAGCCTGTAACTAGTGTCTGTCTTGTGTACTAGAAGCGACACCTTCTAGAAGCAACACCTTCTAGATTAGACATTCAGTCAGCAAGGCGCGCGGACTCGACCCGAAGGTATAGGAGCGCTGTACCTGAGTGCCGTATTTACATTACCTATTCGGGCACAGGGGGAGATTGATTGATTTGCCCAGAATCACAGGACGCGACCTCGAGGCTCAAACCCTGGATTCCTGCAACAAAGTGAACAGCTGCACCTTGAGCACCGTGTTTACCTATTCAGGCCTGGGGAGATTAGTGATTTGGGGGGGGCCTCCTCCCACCGCAAATGTCTAGCCACGGCATGCATGCGGGTGCTGCGGCGTTGAAGGGTCAAATCGCGGCGGCACGCGCACCCCTACGCCCCACCTCCCCGCTAAACACTATTCGGCTGCCGAGGTCTGGACCGGTACCTGGAGGCGCGGGCCCCAAAGCTACTTAATTGTTTCTTGCATATTTATATAGCACGGATTTGCCCGAGGGTATTAGAGCGCCTTAAATAGCACCGTCTGTACATTTCTGATTCCGGCACGGGAGGATAAGTGATTTGCCCAGAATCACAGGAGTGCACGCGATCACGAGGCTCGCAACCTGCAAATGAAGTCCTCGTGCCTACTGTGGGGATCGAACCCACGACGTTGAAATCAAACCCAAACCAACTGAGCTAGCTGCAGAACTTTTCCCGCACCAAAGGCGGCAGCGCAGCCGACGGACCACGCCACTGTCAAGGAGATTACGTGATTTTAAAATTTTGCAAATTTTATGGTGCGGGCATCGATCCCGCTACTCGGCTGCCGAGAACCAGACCTGCGCCCGGAGGCGCGGGGCCCCAAGACTATCTTAATTGATTTTGTTGCATATTATATATATATATATATATAGCGTGAGTTCGCCCGAGGGTGTTGGAGCGCCTTCAATGGCACCGTATTTACCTTGATCATTCAGGCACGGGGAGAATAAGTGATTTGCCCACAATCACGGAATGTGGACGCGCCTGCGAGGCTCGCAATCTGCTTACCGCACCTATGGCGGCTGTGCAGCGGACGGACCACATCCTTGCCCCAGTGAGTACGTAATTTAAAGGTTTTATTTTTTTTTATTTTTTTAAATGGAGTGCGGGCATCGATCCCGCCACCTCCCGCGTGCCGAGCAAGTGCTCCACCATAACGGAACTGCCTCCCCAGCGACACCATGCACCTCTTCGAGTCTTTTGTCTATCAAAAGCCACTCAAAACTTTTTTGGGTGATTTGGCATAAGTGACAGGGTTCCATTTCCCGTGATACCATGCACGGGCCATTAAGCGTGGCACCAACAGACACGTCGTACACTGTATGGTATCTATACCGCATTACCTTTGTGGTATTGGTGGGTGGCTTGCCGTAGCACTGACCAATACTAAATCAGGAAGCCATGCACTAAGACAGCAGCAGCAGAGCATGCAGCCAGTTCAGACCGGGAATATAACACGTATATATCACAGGCAAATGGGGGATAGCGCGACTAGGGTTCCCGCCTAACTCCAACCCGTGAAAACACCTAGTTCAACCCCCGCCCTTTCCGACGACAGGATAAAGAGAAGGGCTCATAATTGCATATTATATAGCGCGAGCTCCACCCGAAGGTATTGGAGCGCTTTACATATTACAGTGTTTACATTACAGATTCAGGCACCGATAAAGAGAAGGCTTCTTGAAATTAAGTAATTTGCTCATATAATATAGCGCAAGCAATACCCAAAAGGTATTGGAGCGCTTTACATAGTACCGTGTTTACATTACCGATTCAGGCACCGATAAAGAGAAGGCTTCTTGAAATTAAATAATTTGCTCCTATTATACAGCGCGGGCTCAACCCGAAGGTATTGGAGCGCTTTACATAGTACAGTGTTTACATTACAGATTCAGGCACCGATAAAGAGAAGGCCTCTTGAAATTAAGAAATTTGCTCGGGATCCCATTACGCGGACGCGACCCCGAGACTCGAACCCTGGTATCATGCAACAGAGGCGGCAGCGCAGGCGACGGACCCCATCCTCTCCCCTTATTTCGAACAAGGGCCCGTTCTACCCGCTCTCGAGAAGCATTTCGGGCCGTTCGACGAAACAACTTATGCAATGACGCATTGAAGAGGGGTGCTCGCATAAACATACCTCAGAGGGACTACCCGCTGCGCTACGGTTGAATGTACACAACCGGTAGCCCGCTGCAAATACGAAAGGTTCTTTGCAAGAAATCGCAATTACGTGGAGAAGCCGTGGCTCGAACCCGGGGCCTGTACCTACAAAGCATACGCGCTACCCCGGAGCTACATCTCCTCATTGCGACGTTAGTGCAGCAGACGACACACCTCCTCGCGGCCCCCCCCCCCCGGACAGCATCGCACCCGGGGGGCCCAGTAAAGGATGGCACGCAACCTTACTCGTCGACAGCGCACTATTATGCCCCGGAAAACGAGGCCGGCTACCTACCCCCCGCACCCTCGGCGGCCGCGCAAGCAGCGTGAGGGGGGGTGGAGGATGACTTCCCTTAAATCAATAAAGCACTATATGGGAATCGGACCTGTAACCAGCAGGCAACATTACCATGGAGCCTGCGTGCTCCCACTGATCTGTCCTACTAGCTTAGTATGTGGAGGCGACCACGAGGCTCGAAATTCGCCCCGGCACCCCCAGACGGCCTTGCGGCAACCAGCCCTCGCCCGACAAACACTCAAGCAAAGACCATTGTAAGATATATCTACACGCACGCAGTCCATGGGAATTGAAACCGCAGCCCTGCGAGTAATAATCGCAGACCTACTTGAACCCAGTCAAGAGATTTGAGCCTGCAGGCGTGCACATAAGAGTCTGCGACCTTAACGGTAGGCCACAATAATTATGCGAGTGCGCGAGTAGGGTAAGGGAATCGAAACCCCTGCGGCCCTAGCACGATGTAGGGTGATAATTAGCCCGGGATGGCAGTTCGAAGCGCGGGCGAAAATCTTGGGGGGGTGCGGGCGTGATCTCGCTACCATTAAAATTGATCCCGCTACGCTTCCGCCCCTGTACTGCTCATAGCCGCCCACTCAAGACGCCAATCATGCCTGAATGTTGCGCCCCCTCTGCCCGCGGCCATCCGAGCCACAGGGCCCCGTCCTCCTGGTGCTGCCCAGGGACAGGGCAGGGGCGGAGTTGGCGCAGCAAGACTCACCGTAGATCTGAACGAGACGACGACCGAAGCGGCGTGGATCCGGGGACACGGCGACGAGACACGACCGATGATGTGGCGTGGTGGGCGACAAAGAGGTCGCCAGGAGGGTGGGGGGAAGGCTAAATAGCCTCCCCTTCCCTACAGGGGCTGGAAGTGACGCGCTTGCGCGTCACTTCTGGCCAGCACGAGGAGGGGGACACTGGTCGGCGTTCCCGCCCCCTCCCCTTGGGAGGGGGTGGGGAGGGGTGACCGGTGCCCCGGTGGCACTAGGGCGCCGACCGCTGTAGTGGCCCCCTGCGGGGGCCGCGGTCATCGGCAAGGTTCTGGGTCTGTTGCCTCTAAATTCAGGAATACTGGATCCGGTATTTTCAGAGCAGGTAATCCCGGGCCCAGAAACATACGGAAGTATGCCCATAACCGCCTGGGTCACTCGTGATCAGGGCCTAGGAGGTGGAGAACAAACATAGATGAGGGAAATTTCCAGAAAGAGAGGTTTTATACAATTTTTTCTCACAAAAGCCAGTTTTACCCGCTGCTGCCCATCAAGGTGTGATAAATTCCCAGATTGGATGACCACCAATGCCAACTTGCTACCCTCTTCCGCTGGCACGTGGAGAGTCAATCAATCAATCAAGAAATGTGTATAGCGCGCTACTCACCCGGAGGGTCTCAAGGTGCTTGGGGGAGGAGGGGGCGGGGGGGTCCGCTACTGCTCGAACAGCCAGGTCTTGAGTTGCTTCCTGAAGGAGAGGTGGTCTTGGGTAAGACGGAGGTGGATGGGGAGGGAATTCCAGGTCTTGGCTGCCAGGTAGGAGAAGGATCTTCCTCCCATGGTGGCTCTTCGAATGCGCGGAACGGCGGCGAGGGCGCGGCTGGTCCATCGTAGTTGGCGGGTGGGTGTGTAGAAGGTCAGGCGGTTGTTGAGGTATCTGGGGCCTAGGTCGTGGAGGGCTTTGTGTGCGTAGGTGAGGAGGCGGAACGTGATTCTTTTGCTGACGGGGAGCCAGTGCAGGTCTTTCAGGTGTCCGGAGATGTGGCTGTGACGGGGGAGGTCCAGGATGAGTCGTGCGGAGGCGTTCTGGATGCGTTGGGAGTCTTTTCTGCAGTTTGGCTGTGGTTCCGGTGTAGAGGGTGTTTCCGTGATCCAGTCGGCTGGTGACGAGTGCCTGGGTGACCGTCTTCCTGGTTTCGGTGGGGATCCATCGGAAGATCTTTCGGAGCATGTGTAGGATGTTGAAACACGATGACGAGACGGCGTTGACTTGTCTGGTCATCGAAAGGGAGGAGTCCAGGACGAAACCCAGGTTGGGTGCGTGTGTGGTCCGTTGGTTCGGGTGCGCTGCCTAGGGCCGGGGGCCACCAGGAGTCGTCCCAGGCAGATGGTGATGATCCAAGGATGAGGACTTCCGTCTTGTCTGAGTTCAGTTTCAAGCGGCTGTTCTTCATCCACTCGGCTACTTCTTTCATCCCTTTGTGTAGGTTGGTTCTGGCGGTGGCGGGGTCGTTGGTGAGGGAGAGGATCAGCTGGGTGTCGTCAGCGTAGGAGATGATGTTGAGGCTGTGTTGGCTGCGAGGGGGCTCATGTATACGTTGAAGAGGGTGGGGCTGAGTGATGATCCTTGTGGTACGCCGCAGATTACTTTGGTGGCCTCGGATCTGAACGGGGGGAGGCGGACTCTCTGGGTTCTTCCGGCGAGGAACGAGATGATCCACTCCAGTGCCTTCTATTGGATTCCGACGTTGTACTAGGGTGCGGTGGCAGACAGTATCGAACGCTGCGGAGTGGTCCAGGAGGATGAGGGCCGCTGTTTCCCCGTTGTCGAGCAGGGTTCGGATGTCGTCAGTGGCTGCGATGAGGGCGGTCTCGGTGCTGTGGTTGGCTCGGAAGCCGGACTGTGAGTGGTCGAGGGATCCGTTCGTCTAGAGGAAGGCGGCAAGCTGTCTGTTGACGTTTTTCTCGATTACTTTGGCAGGGAACGGGAGGAGCGAGATGGGGCGGTAGTTCTTGAGGTCGGTGGGGTCTGCTGATGGTTTCTTCAGGAGGGCGCTGAGTTTGGCATGCTTCCAGCTCTCCGGGAAGGTGGCTGTGTTGAAGGAGCAGTTGATGATGTCCCGGAGTTGGGGTGCGATGACGTAGTCAGCCTTGTTGAAGACGTGGTGGGGGCATGGGTCGGTTGGCGATCCGGAGTGGATGGTGTTCATCGTGTGGGTGGTGTCTTCGGTGTTGACTGGGGTCCAAGCGCGGAGGGTGGTGGTGGTGGGCGTTGGTTCTGTGGTTGGGTGCGTGGACTGTTCGCCGAAGCTGTTGTGTATGTCTACGATCTTGTTGTGGAAGAACACGGCGAGTGAGTCGCAGAGGTCTTGTGAGGGAGTGATGTCGTTGGTTCCGGCGCTGGGGTTGGAGAGTTCTTGGACGATGCTGAAGAGCTCCTTGCTGTTGTGTGCGTTGTTTAGTCGCTCCTTGAATGCTGACTTCTTGGTGGTGTGGATCAGCTGGTGGTGTTTGCGGGTGGCGTGCTTGAGGGCGGTCAAGTTGTCTGTGGTCGGGTTCTTTCGCCAGGCTTTCTCGAGGGTGCGGCAGTTCTTCTTGGAGTTCTTGAGGTCGTCGTTGAACCATGGGGCTCTCTTGCTTCCGGGCCTACTGGGCTGGGTTTTCAGGGGTGCGAGGTCGTCGGCGCAGTTGGTGATCCACTGTGCGAAGTTGTGGGCTGCTTGGTTGGGGTCCGTTGATCTGGCGGGAGGGTTCTGGTTCAGTGATGTGGTGAGTTGGTCGGTGGTGATCTTGTTCCAGTTCCTGCGGGGAACCTGTTGCGGGAGGTAGCGAGTCGTGGTCTTTCTGAAGCTGAAGTGGACGCAGCTGTGGTCTGTCCAGTGGAGTCCGGTGGAGTGGCTGAAGGAGATGTGCTTGCTGGAGGAGAAGATAGGGTCAAGCGTGTGTCCGGCATAGTGGGTGGGGGTGTTCACCAGTTGCTTGAGTCCGAGGTTGGCGAGGTTGTCCAGCAGGGTGGTGGTGTTGTTGTCGTTCTCCAGGTGGAAGTTGAGGTCCCCTAGGAGGATGTAGTCAGCGGAGGGGAGGGCGTGTGGGCTGATGAAGTCTGCGATGTCTTCGCTGAATTGTGTGCGGGGTCCTGGGGGTCTGTAGATGAGTGTGCCTCTGAGTGTGGTCTTGGGGTCGGTGTGTATCTGGAAGTGAAGATGTTCGGCGGCTGTGAGGGTGTCGTCGGAGTTGGTCGTGATGCGGATGGTATTCTTGTGGACGATGGCGATGCCTCCTCCAGTCTGGTTGACGCAGTCCCTCCGGGTGATCTTGCATCCGTCCGGGATGGCTATGGCGACGTCGGGTGCTGAGGAGGCGTTCATCCAGGTCTCCGTGAGGAAGGCGACGTCCGGAGAGGTGGTGTCGAGTAGGTTCCATAGTTCCACAGCATGTCTGTGGACAGAGCGGGTGTTGAGCAGGATGCACTTCAGGTGATTGCTGTTGGTGCTCGGCTTGGCGGGTGCGGGTGCGTTGCAGGTCCGGATGCAGGAGAACTTGCAGGGTTGGCAGGAGAAGGGTCCGTGGGTGCGTCCTGGGGTGCCTCGGTGGCATCTGGGGAGGCGGCCGGGGTTGAGTGCGCTGAGGGTGGCGGCGTCGTACGTCCGGCAGGTGTGATGGCATCTGCAGGGCCAGGGGGTCTGGCGCTGGGCGCGGTCCAGGCGTGGACGGGCGTAGACGGGCTTGCCTTTGGCGCACCTTCGGCGCACCATTGGCGCGCTCGCTGCACGTGAACGCTGCGCGCATGCGCGGACTCTGCCATAAGTGGAGAGTGTAGGGGGGCGGAGCGAGGGAGGAGCAGCTGGGAGGTGGGAGCGGGGTGGCGAATGGGAGGGTCGAGGGAAACCAGCAGGAGTGGGGGCGGGGGCCGCGGGGGAGCAGCGGCAGGGAGCGGGGTGGGCAACGGTGGGGACAGAAGCGCTAGGGCAACAGGAACAGAAGAGTACAATCAGGGCAAGACTACGGCGAAACAGGGGGCAGAACAGTACACAGCACAAGGCAACAGGAGCAGACAGAACAGTACAAATCAGGGCAATACTACGGCGATCCTACAAACGACAGTGGGGGCACAATCAGGGCAGCGATGCGAGCGGCAGCAGGGAACCGGTGACTTCCTGGAGGGGCCACGCGGCGGGTAGAGCGACCGGCACTGACGAGGTCAGGCTAGGTCACAGCTCCCCGTCGCCCAGTCACTCCATTAAGTAATCAGTGGGAGGGAGGAGCAGCTGGGAGGTGGGAGCGGGGTGGCGAATGGGAGGGTCGAGGGAAACCAGCAGGAGTGGGGGCGGGGGTCGCGGGGGAGCAGCGGCAGGAAGCGGGGTGGGCAACAGCAGGGACAGAAGCGCTAGAGCAACAGGAACAGAAGAGTACAATCAGGGCAAGACTACGGCGAAACAGGGAGCAGAACAGTACACAGCACAAGGCAACAGGAGCAGACAGAACTGTACAAATCAGGGCAATACTACGGCGATCCTACAAACCACAGTGGGGGCACAATCAGGGCAGCGATGCGAGCGGCGGCGGCAGCAGGGAACCAGTGACTTCCTGGAGGGGCCACGCGGCGGGTAGAGCGACCGGCACTGACGAGGCAGATGGCTGCATAAATAGAGACCTAGTGTGACACAGTGTGATCCTGTACCCAGTGAAAACAATGCTATATAGTTACATCAAGTGTAGGCATGCGTCTCTCTCCGAGCAGTTAGATTTCCATTGTCCTGTATATGTCCACCCTTGTGGCTGCAATGATATGGATGTAATGGGCTGAAAAAACTTCAGGGCCTTATTTATGAAGGCTTGCAACACTTTTACGCCGCTGTTGCATCACTTTTTGTGACACAGCAGCGGCGTAAATAATGCGCCATATTACTCCTGATTTACAAAGTGACGCATCTAGGCAAATGCGTCACCTAGTAAACCCCTGCACCACATTAAACTTGCGTCAGGTATAATGTATGCAGACTGGGTGTTCCCCCGCCAAAAAGCCTCATAGAAGTGAGGCAGTGAAATCTATCAGATTCCACTGCGACTCTTCTAGGACACCACTGCATCAAAACCTTACGCCTACCTCATGGCAGGCGTAAGGGTGACGCAGTCCAATGTGTATAGGCCTCCCCAATCAGTGCTGGAGTTGCATCATACTTACGACACAACTCCAGCAATGCGTGACTTTTGGGCCGACAGATACGTCAGGATTCGTGACACATCTTTCATTCCTTGCGACATGGAGCGCTGTACAGTAAATATGGCACATCTATGGTGTCGCAAGGAGGGCGCAGGGAAAAGTGTTGCATCTCTGCTTTCACGCAGCCATACTACACTTTTAATGAATGAGGCCCTTAGTTCCTATGAACAATTTGACGAGTTTTTCCTCTGCATAAACCAGTGTTTCTGAGAGTCCTTCCACTGGGTTCATAATTGTATAGACTTTAACTAGCTGCACAGGGAAACACACTGAAACAGCCGAGGTCATTCTCGCTTGCCTTTCTGTTCTGCTGAGGGATGCTGAGATACCATTAACACCGTAGAAGCTAATTCAGCAGCACGTGACAAGAAACCTGGGTACAAACACCCAAGACAGTTGACATTAATCCATTGATTAAAAAGTAACTTCGTTTAAACTCGTTAGCTTCGAGAAAACACTCTCTGCAAGAAAAATCTACACTAATTATTTTGTTAAGCTTTCGTGCCCAAACTAAAGTTTTACACCTCGAACCGTAGCTGCTATCTACATTATGACGTTTTCCCAAATTGTGCATTGTGTTCGTTCCAATCCGTGCCATTTTGTCACCAACAGAAACGCCAAAGTCTGGGACCTCATAAGCAGTTTGATAAAGAAAATACCATTTTCACATTTCGAATCTATCTCTGCTCTGTCAAGTTGCTGAAATAGTGACATGAAAGGGCATTGTTATTCTGGTGGGCTGTAGAGAAGAATTGTAACTTAACCTTCATGCCCACTAGGAGGCGCTATTGATCTTTCATAGCTCGTTTGACATGTTCACGTTTTCGTACATTCAGCCATGATCTTGAAACCTCACGAGTCCTTTTTGGAGTGTAAAAAACAGCCTCATTGGTAGTACAGTCAGTGAAGGTGATGTTGGGATCTGCCAGACAGTAACACCTAGGAATTAAAGCTTTGATTGGTAGGTGTTACGGTCCTGCAGATCAACACAGTGTAAAAGCCTGCATTACGACTCGACTGTCCCAATATCACGTACACTGAGTGCACTTCCAATGAGGCTGTTTGTTACACTCCACAATGACTCACGAGGTGTTCAGAGATTTCCCCACATGGCTTCAAGAGTATTCATTTTTGGGCTTTCTCTTTGTGTTGTGGGTTACATCAAACTCCTCTGCGTTTATATCACTCTAATATCTAACAGCCACACATAGTGGGGTATAGTCATTGTGTGAGAAAGAGCGCTGTTTGAAATATGGACAGAAAGACGAGCATAATACACCGGTTGCACGGGCACATTGAAGGATTCTACATAGTAAGTCCTTAGGGTGAGCTGTACGAAGCATTTTACCGCATGCAAATGGCCGTTTGTGAGTGGCAAAATACCTTTTAGCATGTAGCAACCAATTTTCCCTCTAATTTGTGTCCTTTGTGTGTAGAAGTGTAAGGTCTCCGTGTGCTACAGCCAAGCCTATGTGCACCAAGATTTCAACCATGTGAGAGTGTAGCTGCAATTATCAGTGGCAAATACCATTCCATACTTGTTTACAAAAAAAATGAAAAAAGACACATTTCCACACATACAGCTCCACCTCATAGAATCTTGAGAGAGATTGTCATTAACAAGCCAAATTAGCGCACTGCACTGAGATTTTTTATACATGAAACATTAGCAAACTAAGAGGCACAAATGTTCTCACAGAAGGCCTGTACATGGCCGAGATTATAGAGCAACATTATAGTTGATTAAATCAAACAAAATACGTTTTTGTGCAATTAGTATTCTGAACTCGCCTACTTAAAAGTGCTTTCTTACCCAATAATGAAGAAAAAGGAGGCATTCTTTTAAAATAAAGTATTTGCCTGAGATCACACAATTCAAGCAGGAATGACCTGTTTTTTTCTGGTTTCACTTTGTACAAATCGGCCTGTAAATGAGTATATATTTGTCTTTCCTTGTGTTGACGCTTGGTTTTTACCTCTGTCTACGTTTTTAATAGTTTTAATATAGCGCAAACTTGACCTGAAGGTAATTAAGGTTTTATGTGAGCACCAGTTACATTACACGACCTCACATTCATTTTTGAGAAGGCTCAGGGATTTTACCTGATTAGCCCAGACTAACAGGATGTCGAGTCCACATCGAGACATGACCCCGGTCTACCAGTTCCAAAGTCAGCAGCTCTGGCCATAAAGCCACATCCTAGGAAGAGGGAAGGTGACTGTAAGTAGCCACATTACAGCTCGGCTCATTGTGGACTAGAAGTCACTAACAGGACCTCGAGCTGAGCCAGACTACAGACTCCAGTTTTCAGTGGCTCGCCCACCTCTAGACAGAACGTTGATGAACAACTAGGTTAGCAGAACATTATCACCTTACGCTACAAAGAAGGGAACACCCATTCCTAAAGTGCAGGGACACCACAAATTACCAGAGTGACATTGACTAACACTGGGTCATTGTGACACTGTACTGCTTGGGACAGGTAAGGACAACTGGAGGCACTCTGGGGTTCCTATGTACAGATATGCTTTGTCTTTATTTCTACCAACAGCCTGCAGATGCCGCTTGCTGAATACATAAGCAGACAACACTTTAAAAAGGGCGTGTGAGCTGCCTGATGGTCCCTGACTGACAAGTAAACAAAAACAGACAGGTCCTTTTACAAATGAACACAGATTACTTCAGTTGTTGTTCTTTTGAAATATCTCGACAGGGCCCTTGCAGGCCTTAAACCTGAATAGTAGCCAGCATTTCGTTTACAAAGGTGACATCGGTAACGTTTCCAAAAATTTCCACAACAAGCACATCACTTAGGGCCTGTGCACTAAAGCACAAAGAGTGGGTAGGCTAATCATTATCTCCCAACATCAGCAGGAGCCCTCGCATCTGCTGTCCGCTGTAAATCACTAGAAATGCCCATGGTACTGAGATTAAAATGCCTGTTCTCTGCAAGCCACGGGGCGTGCGCTTGGACGCCGAACAATGCAGATTTCACAAAATATATTTATACCCTTGTTTCCTGTTCAACCGCTCTTTCCCGATGAAGGCGCCTAGACACAATTTTGCTCTATCGAGCATTTTTGGGAAGCTTGTCTAATCTCAAAGCTCTTCCCTCATTCCCTCTTCCTGCGCCCACCTTTACTCTACCCTCTCAGCCTTTGAGGCAGCTTCAGTACTGAACTCAGGCCACATCAACCAACATAAACATTTTCCTCAACACTCTCAATCTATCACTATCCTCGCCCAGGCTTTCATATAGGCATGCCATGGATTCCAAAATACAGAAAAACAGACCTTTTAGGCACAACTAATACAACAAGCGTTTGCAATGCAACAGGTCTCGCATTATTAAAGTTTGAGCTATTGGTGTTGTATTATTTAGCAATGCCAATAGCTCAAACTTTAATCGTGCGGGGCGCAGTTGACGCACGAAAAAAGGAGAAAAGATAATAGTGTTAAAGTTGATAGAGGAAAGAAAAGGGAAACAGACAGTCACGTGTAATGTGAAGAAAGCACACTGGACACTTTAAAAAAAAATGTTAGCCAACAAAGCAAATTATGACCGATGCAGCGGCCTGTCAGTCTGTAATTGGCACATTACAGCCGCCATCTCTGTAAAGCTGCCTGCCAGTCTGTAATTGACAGATTACAGCCGCCATCTTTGTGAAGCGGCCCACCTTCTGGTGCGGAACTTCGGTGGAATAAATACGGTATAAATAAGCAGAGACGGGTGAGGAATTCAGGGAGGAGCCGCAGGCCTGGCGCCTATGGTATGTATATCTCTCTCATGAAACAAGGTGTGATCCGAATGTATAACAGTGAATTTATGATATTTATTTTCGGACATATATATTGATTGCAATGAAGGCTAGCATCTTGCATTAGCATACAGCTTTATGTGGAATATGAGATTGTTGTATTTATTAATATTGGCACAGCATACATGGACTCAAATTTGTATTATACTTTACTATTATGCATTTCATTTAAAAGTTAAGAGCACACTATTCGTGAAGTATGTCAATATGGACTTTAGCTTTCCCTAATGAGTGTTCCTTGTGTAATTAGCTACTTAGTTATGTAATTAAGATGATGTTTTAGGAATTGTTTAGGTATGTTAACCACGGAGGGTTTTAATGGAGCATATGTGTATCTTGACGAATAGGTAGTGCTTTGAATGGAACAGCCCACTTGGGCTACATTTCTTTGATATTGACTTCCTTTATAATTGTTTTAGCTGTTGTGGCATTATTCTAATTTGTTTAATTTTACTCACCACATTTAATATTTATATTAGCAATGCTAATCACAATGAGTTTATTCTTGATTGAATGTATAATATTTAGGAGTGAACCCACCATGGGTAACTAATAAAATGAAAAGCCTGATAGGATTTGCCAGATTCTTTGTGATTTAGTATCTATCACTTTTTATTTTTAATTTCAAAAGTAACGAGTATTATGTAATTTTGTGTTCACTCGTTTCACATGAACGCCCATTTGAAATGCAGAGCATATGTAAATGAATTATGACCCATACGATAATATCTAAGATTTTGGCAATCTTGACGAAAGTCTTTTCTGCTCGTCTATTATGATGACGCGCCACCTTTTTGTAAATACACACGCATGATGGCGCCTCACTATCATTGGGTAAGACTACAGGACAGCCAAAATGAGGCTGGTGGTAATTTAGGTAGCACACAAATACATTTGGAGCTGAACTAAAATTTGTGGACTGCAGTTTCTTCACGAAGCGTACCATAAAAGGAAAAGGGCAAAAAGAGTTTACACGGGGGCCGCTGACTCCGCTCGATGCCGACGCGCCCTTCGATCTTGTGCGCAAATGAAGATTTGCAGAACCTGTAGCAAAATGGCATGTTGGAAATAAACCCTAAAAATATACCGAACCTGCCATTGACCTTCTGAGAGTCCAAACACTAACATTTGTGATGGCGTGCAGCGAAGACCATATAGCAGTTCTGCACCCACAGCAGGGACTCAGCCCGATGAAAGTTGTTAAATATGCATTAACAACTTCTAACTAGAAGCGACTCCGAGGTCATATCTTAGAATAATGAGCCACATCCTAAATCTCAGCTTAAGCCAATACAGAGTCAACTGGAGAGGTTTCATGGTCACTGGGTGTTTTTAGCAAAATGCTACAAAACAATGACACAATGTTCTAAAGGACTATTGTCCACTTCAAATAGGAGTGTAGAAACTTTTCAAAACGTAGCTTATAAACTTTATTTCTAAATGCTCCCTCAGAAAGGCTATCCTTGCGAAGAGAATACAAAAAACAGTTAAATACATCAACAGCGTTTATCAGATTTAAAGGGTAAAGGAGGATATACCTTAGGAAAGAAAAGCAAAGAGGAATAGAAAAGAGTTTAACAGTAACAGTTGGACCCAAAGGAAGAGAGTGAAACTGCACTGCTGCAAAGCAGGAGGGTATGGTTTTAGGAAACATTTATCACAAGAAACTCCTAGTAAGAGAGCAGTTGGTAATAAAATCCAACCTAAGAACATGTGCTGGTAAAACAGAACTGATGATAAGGACAAGAAACTTACACACTGAGGGGGGGGGGGGAGGAGGAGAGAGAGAGCGACAAAGAGGAACAAGTGAAAAAGGCAGAGGTGAGAAAGAATCACAGAAGAGGGAGAGTACAGAGGAGACAGAGGGAAAAGAAAGCAAGAGGAGAGAGAGAGGGAGAAACAGGCAACAGAGGCAGATGGAGACGGAGAGGAGACCAGAAGCGATGGAAGGGAGTAGAGATACTGAGAGGGAAGAAACAGACAAACAAGTGAAAAAAAGGGAACACACCTAAGTGAAAGTACATATCCCAGAAGAAGGCTGAGAAAAGGAGTCTGACTCAACTGGGTTGAGGGCCAGAGGCAGGCGCTTCACCAAGGGACCAACAACATTTTCAGCATGGATAATCAGCTGTATCTTGCACTACTTCTAGAGGCAAGGAGCATTCAAGGAGAACAATTTCACCATAGTCCCATCTACCTACCCCCCAACACACAGAAAAAGAGCAAAAAGCATCACCGAGGAGACTGGCTCATGATCCTTCCAATGACAGCTTATTGGTGGACATGGACTTCGCTTGCAGAACCAAGAGCAAGCAGCGCCTTTAGCGTGTAGTTTGTGGGTCAAAATCAATTAAAAAAGAAAGCTTCGAAGAACACCATGTAGCCGTAAAGCTGTGTTCAATTAAATATATGTCTGCGTGAATCATCTGTGCTTCCACAATCATACAGGCTGCACCTCAATCCAATCTATGTGAGCAGCACGCGCCTGACAGTGTCTGAACTTCGGACTTGTCAAGACACATTGCCTTTCACAGTCAGGTTATTTTAGCTTGCAGGGGAGCTCAAATGCCATTCCAAACACTTCCCTCTTACTCATGCAAACGGTATCCATTTTCAAATGGAAAATACGACACAGTATGGTTTAGGCTCCGAATCAGAAGTTCAAAATGAAGCTTTGGCCACAAAAAACAAGCAACAAAGTGTTTTGGAGCCGCAAAGCCACAAGTAAAGCGATCGCGAAACTGAAAGCAATCGCTTTTGGAAACATAGGAAACCGCGAGTGGAGCGCTCGCGTGCGCCACAGCAAGCCATATGGTTTCAATTATCGCGCCTGTGTCTGGGCACGATAACTGAAACCATATGGCAGCAATGCGCGTAATAGACACCAATAGGCCATGGGCGGAGCAATGCGCCAGCCTTTGGCCTATTGCGTGCTGTCTTAAAAACAAACAAGCAGGCAAAGGCCAATAGCAGGACACAAAAGTAACAAGCATTTGCAATGCAATAGGTCTCGCAATGATAGAGTTTGAGCTATTGGCATTGTAAATAGGCATTGTCTTTTACAATGTCAGTAGCATAAACTTGCATAAAAGCAGTGTATGGAGTGTAGCAGTGTGTGATGTGCAACATTGTGTGGTGTGTAGTAGTGTGTGGCGTGCAGCAGTGTGTGGCGTGCAGCAGTGTGTAGCGTGCAGCATGCAGCAATGAGTATTTCAGCAGTGTGCAGCAGTGTGTGACGTGCATCAGGGTGCGGTGTGCAGTAGTGTGTGTTGTGCAGTAGCGTTTTGTGTAGCATTGTGCGATGTGCAGCAGTGTGCGTTGTGCAGCAGTGTGAGGCGTGTAGCAGTGTGAGGCGTGTAGCAGTGTGAGGCGTGTAGCAGTGTGAGGTGTGCAGCAGTGTGAGGTGTGCAGCAGTGTGTGGCGTGCAGCAGTGTGTGGCGTGCAGCAGTTAAGGGTGCAGCATTGTGAGGCGTGCAGCAGTGTGTAATGCAGCAGAGTGTGCATTATTGTGTGGTGTGCTGTAGTGTGAGGTGTGCAGCAGTGTGTGGCATGCAGTAGTGTGTTTTGTGCAGTGACATGCAGCAGTGTGGCGTGCAGCAGTGTGTGGCGTGTAGCAGTATGTGGCGTGCAGTAGTGTGAGGCGTGCAGCAGTGTGAGGCGTGCATCAGTGTGAGCTGCGCAGCTAATTTTTTGTTTTAATAATGCATATCTTAAGAATATAGGTTTTTAAATTTATTTGGTAAACATGCATTTTCTGTTATAACATTAATAATTATTTGGTTATATTAATACACATTGTAATTTAAGCCCTTTTAAAAAAAATATTATGCAAAGTATGTGTAAAAACAGTAAGCATTTTTAATTATTTTTTTTGCATTTAAATCAGTTTTTGTTGAATAGTAGGTGTTACGAAAACATTTTAATAATAAGGTAAATATTACACATATTTATTTTTTTAATGCACAGTGTAATGTTGATAGCTATGTACGTTTTTGAAAATGAATTTAAAAAAAAAACATAAGCAAAAATAATGTTATGAGCAAGGTAATAGCTGTAAGTTTACCAATGCCGAGATTTTTGCATTGTAAAAGCTTGTTTAATGCTTTTGTGTTATGGTTTATCACTTTTAAGTAAAGACTTTAAACACGTATACACGTGTTTACAATATGTGTTCAAATATGCATATAATTAGTGCGTTGCTGAAAGAGCAACATCGTAAAAGCAATATATAAAATATATCTTTATTTATAGAGTATTTTTAATAACAACTAACATTTATCTTAAAACTGTTCGTCATGCTGAACGTATGCTAGTTGGGAAAAAAAAATATCACGTGATACGACCTTGCTAGCGTGCTCGTGCACATTGCTGCTGGGAGCATTTTGCTTTCGTTTATACACAGGCACAATGGAAACGTTAGCTGGATGGGCACACGGAAACTCGTAGCGAGGCTATTTTAAATGCTGCTAACTGTAAGTACCTTAAAAGATTATTACATTAAGAGGAGCGTAGAATCCTAGCATGATGAAATAGTTGTAAGAATGCTAAAGTAAAAGGATTGAATGTTGTAAGAAGAGAAAAGGTATGGCGTAGTAACCGCGTTGGTAGTGTAGTGTTTATGTATTGCAGATAGAGTAAGTGCTAGGTTGCAGGGGAGTATAGACTATATTTAAATATTAGTGTTAGTAGGAGAGCGCAAATGGGTAAATACGAGTAAAAATGTGTTTGGAGCCATGCTAATTATGTAGCAACGCAAGAGGCAAATTAACGTGGCGAAAACAGTCAACTAAGCAAACGCTGATGTGAGTCACTGAATGCTGGGGCCTATGTATGAGCGTTCACAGACACTAATGAGGAAGAAAGTGAAACTGGATACTGACTTGCTGAGGGAAGAGAGACAGGAGATGTGCACGCCGCGTGGCTGAAAGCGCGTACACCAACTCAAATCCGCCGAGACCATGCGCGTGCCCATCTCCTGTCCCACTTCCGAGGCAAGTCAGTAACAATAGATCTCGCTGGCGACAGCGCTTCGCGCTGCGTTCGCCAGGCGAGACCTAAAAACACACGCACGAGTGTGTACAATTCCAGGCTCCGTTTCGGAACCCCGGACAAAAGGACACTTGCTGCGCAAGCAGTGCTACGCAGTACATCGCTAGGCGCGAGACCTAAAAACGTGGGTCATGCAGCTTACAGGCACTTAATGTACAGAACACAGGGAAAGCACACACCCTGGTTTGAAACCGAGGCAGATTGTGAGCCCACGATAAAAACATGAGGTGAATGGGAATCAGTGAGTCACAGAGAGGTCGAGATATATCATTCTGCACGGCTCATGACTCTAGACATGCACTCTGCACAGGAATGCACACTGGTGCCACTGGCACACTACATGACTAACACAAATACAGGTCTGTCATTTGGAGAGGGAGCGGGATGCTGACTGACAGAACGAGCTCGTGCACGATTATTGCACAGCATTAAAAAATACATTTATCAGTAAAGCGAGCGTCATTATGCGAGATTCCACTGCTGCTTGTTAAGCCCTGAAGATGCTGCCCATCTCTCAAACGAACGCAGCAAGTGGCATGTGCAGACGCAACTTGCAACGCAACTTGTGACCCTCTGCACCCTTAACAGACTACCATGGATGAGGAAAACTGACCTGCTGCTCGTACCCTCCTCTTACACGGCGGTATTCTCCTTCACCCGAAATCTCCTCCACTGCTCCCCATGCGCCATAAACAAGAAAGTGAGTTTGTTCCTGTGCCGCTTGCATTTTTTAAGCAGAGGTGCGAAATGGTATCTCATGTGAAGATGTACTAATGTGTGCGCACTTCACAACAGAGGCTGCGCGCGTGAGACAGGTAGAGTGCGCGCTGCGCTGGAAAGTACCCTACAAGTAACTGCTCCCAAATTAGAATGAGACAGCCTTTACGGCTTCACGGCTGTCAGAAATAGTATGTTTCCTATTGCAGCTTGTGCTGCGGGCCACAGCACAAGCCGCAATAGGAAAAATACACTTTTTAAACATTCATGCGCCGTGTGGCAGGCCCCATGCGAAGACTGCCATATTATGCATGGATGTTTGGGGGGCACCGCGGGTGCTCTCCAGGCCTAATAGCGGAGGCCACGTGGGGATGGGGACCCTGCTTTTTTAGGGCATCCTGATGCCTCTGCTCCTCCATTGAGCACTAGGCCCTGAAAGGTCCTTAGCGCCGCTCAGCACGGCCAGCAGACACTGCTATGGCAATGTTCTTCCTGTTTCCCCCATACAAAGGCACAGTGGCATTTCCTTTTTCTTTCCCCCCCAGGGCACACAGTCACACTAAGCGAGGCAGCGCCCACGTTTTCAGGGTGTTAATTTTGTCTTTGTTGGTCTTAGGGACAGTGGGGGACCCGGAGAAATAAATGATTATAAGTGGGGAACACTCATACCCTCACTCCTGGTGGTGATTTAATTTTCTCCAGAGGCCTGGCTTCCCCAGGATGTTTTAAGAAGGTGGGATGTGTACTAACATGCGCGCCCCTAGGCCACTTTGGTTTCCTAGAGGAGCCGCCCTGGTTTTCTTATTTTACCCCTGCCCTATTGGGCCAATTTGGGTGATACTGGTGTCCCAGTGCTCCTTGTGGTCAACCTTAGCCGCCAAGAATCCGGTTTCCTGTCTGGGCACCTGAAACCTCTCCTGGGGACAGGATATTCCTCAGCAGAATCCCTAGGGCCACTAAGGCGGAGTGCTCTACCTCCCTGCACTGTCCACGTCCTATAGCTCCTTAGCCGCTTGCAAGGCACCTGTGTGCTAGCAGGAGTAAGGAGCCTCCTTCTTCTGTAAGTATCACACCTGCAGGACGAGTCCATAAAAGATCCAGGGTAAGCTTCTGAGGTTACCCTCAGCAAGTCCACTCATCTACTTTCCCCCAAGGGTGCATGGGGGGCCAGTGCTGCTGTCCCTTGATAAACAAATCTCACTCACTGGGTGCCAAATGAAGTAAAAAGTCTTTGAATCCAATCTTGCAGTAGGGGTCAGGTGACTCCTCTCTTCCAGATGGGTGTTACTTTAACATCACTTTCTGCAGGTCAAGACTGTCCTCAAAAGTCTCTCCATTGTGCGGGGGAGGTGGGGAGTTCCAGAAGGTAGGCAACTTTGCCCAATCCTAGGGTGACACATCATCAATCCACCCCTGTCCGAATCCTCCTGCACAGCATTTTGGGACTTTCCAAGATGGCGCAATCAAATAGCCCGTTGAAAGAGCCCAAGCCTTGCCAATAACTAAATATCAGCCTGCTTCCTTCCATCCAAAACATCAATGGGCAGCCCCTGTTTTAATTGGCTTCAGAGATCTGGCTGTCCCCCTTTGCTTCTGTGGGGTTGAAACTTTTCAGGCCATGTCAGTGGGAAATGTAATAGCACATGCAGATTTCAACCACACCGTCTCTTCTCACAGGAGCAGGCCACATTTCTGACAAATGGCCCTATTGTGTGGGGCAGCTTTTGATCCTCCAGCTGGCGGGAAGAGCAATTACCTTGAACCAGTTAGAGAATAATGATAAATATTGAGGTGCAACAAGGGAGTGCAGATATGTGCAAATTAATTAAAGATCTGCAATCAGTATACTGGTTTCCTATTGGACTGTTGCTTCGCACTCATCTTTGGTGAAATCGTACTTGTGGTGCAGATTTTGCCCATTGGGTATAATACAGTACGCACACTGCTGGCTGCAGTGAAGTACTTCAGATGGGCCCATCTACACTATTAATGCCCACTGATAGTATAATTTCTACACAGGTCAGCACCAATCAATGAAGGGTCTCTTTTGCAACAGGCTACTAATGCACAAACACCGGGCTGAACAAGATGGTAGTCTCACATGCTCAGTCCACATGTGAGCTCATTCATTTGTGCATGTGTTGAGCACAACCAACCCAGAGCTTCTTACTCTAGCGTAGCAGCTGGCTTTATCTTAAAAGACAGACACTCGTGGTTAAGCACTCCCAATCGATCATAACAGAGCTTACAGTGAATGATACTAACTTATGCAGAAGTCCATAGACCAGGTAGTCCAAAATGTGAAAAATCCAGGGCGAGTAAAAGGGCAGAATCCATTTCTTACACCAGTTATATGACATTCTTTTATGTCCCTGTTCAATGGGATGAAATTTGACCACCCTTCCAACTATGAAATTATAAATTAAGAATGTAAGAAATTATATTATTATTTGGGGTGGGCAACTGGCCGCCTCAAGGAGTAATCACATCCCTTCTCAGTATGACCCCACAAAGTCCCTAAATTATGACACTGAGCAGACAGGCTTAACTTAGGGCCATGTGTAGAGTTTTTATGCAGTACTAAAACAGGAACATAGTCAAAATGCCAAAAACGAAAAATTCCAAAGCAAACTGGAAAGATAGAGTAATGTTTGCCACACAAAATGCCACTACAATGGCAAAAATCCAATCAGTAGAGCTACAGAGATAATGTTTTAACATTTTAAGTATTATCTAGCACCAAGAAAAAGTAAAGCTCTAACGATACTCAGTGGTTACTATAGACTGGGACCTAGGAGTATTTCAGGCTGACCTCAAAGGAGCTTGAGTCAGATACACCCACCAGATTCATCCTAGTAAAAGGTTTTACTGACTTAGTGACATATTTATAAGGATTTAACGACGCCGTAAGCGTACATTTTTTGACCCTACAGCAGCTTTTTTTTATTAAATTGCCATATTTACATATTGTCGCGAAGACCCTTTAGCAACATTTTCACACAGTTAGCAACAATTTTTCAGAGCGCCACTTCAGTTAGCGTGACCTACTGAAACTTAAATGCAAGGTAGGTGTTCCCGCGTTAAAACTCCTTCAAAACAAACAAGCGATATTCATAAGAATTTCCTTGTACGCTGCTAAAATAGAAAAACTGCGGCTAAGTTCCATTCGTGGCACGTGTTTACTGCTAGGAATTACCTGGTCTTAAAAATTACGCTGAAACACTTGTATAAAAGTAGAACTCCCCCAATTCATCCTTGGTAAGCTCAACTATGCCATGGATCTTCTACTATTGCAGCTGGGAGCACCAAGGTGCCACCACCATCACCACCACAGAGGCAGCACCGGAGAAGGGAGTGGATCTACCGCCAGAGGATCACACTCATTCACCTCCGGCAAAAGGTGGTTATAGCGCATTACTGACTTAGGAGAGGGTCTATTGTCCACATCCTGAACCAGATAGCGCCAAGGCTGCAGCCCACATCCCAACGCTGCACTAACATCCCTCTACAGACTAAGCTATTCGTTGTCCTCCACATGTTGGCGTCAGGAACTTTTCAACCTGCCAGAGTGGCAGGAGTATCAAAGGCATCCTTTTCCAGGTTCCTCCGTACTGTCCTGGATGCCATTATAAGCCTGACGCCATAGTACCTCCACTTCTCAAATGCTGTGGAAGAAAAACTCGACCATAAGCAAGGCTTTTATGCTATTGCTGGCTTCCCACATGTGTTGGGGGCAAAGGACTGCACCCATGTGCAACTTGTGCCTCCTGCAGAAACTGAACACATTTACAGAAACAGGAAGCACAACTACTCCATGATTGAGCAGGCTACTGTGGACCAGCTTGGTGTTTTCATCAATGTAGTTACAAAGTACCCTGGCAGTGTGCACGACTCCTACAGTGGGTGTTCTGCAGGGTGCGAGACATCTTATGTATTTCTTCCACACATGTGTATGTGTGCATTGATCCCGCTGTGCGTTGAAGACAAAGGTCCAGACAACCAACTTACTGTCACACAGTTATGTGACCATGACGATGAGTGGCTTATCCTGAACCTAGTACACTTGCATCACATGTGGCTATCCACAACAGACTGATATTGCAAGCTGTTACGAGGTGATGTGGCATGCAGCACCCAAGATGAAAGTTTGTTTTTTGTGATGGTCAGATTTCCCAAGGGATGGTCCTTTTTGATTAGACATGGTGCGATAAGCACATTATCTTTGTTACCCAGAATATTTCCACATACACAGGACTGCCCCATACTAAGACGGAGCGTGTCCTCCCGTTATGTTTTTCCCTGCAGTGGCAATAATGCCAAAAGGAAAGCTGCAAGACAGACAACTTTAAGCCAGGATTCAAGGATGGCTGCATTGGTGCACAGCAGACCTATTTACAACAGCACAGGGGTGTGCACATGGATAAGACATACTCCCGTATATAGGGTCCCTCCATGCATTTGTGAAAGGATGCATGTTGACATAAACCAATTTGTATGCATTTGCAATCAGCTACTTTTGACATTAACTAGGGTCCATGTTCCACATATGTACATAGGTGTCATTCACCACAAAACCCAGGGCGAAAAATACTATGTCATATTGTCAGCAGAACATCACTTTTATCGACATTCTGATGGAGAAATGCACTTCTCCTTATTGGCAATGCAGCGTTTAGCCAGTTACCGTTGATTAATGCCACCTTGTGAGTGAGTCCCTTTCCCACCCTCCCATGAAAGAGAAGTGCAATGCGTGTTTCTATGAGCATTCCGCCAGAACAGGCATGTACATGTTTGACTATCCCATATCTACAAGGCTGGATCAGACCCAACAACTAAAGACAGGTAAACACTGGGGCCTTATTTACAACCCATTGTGCCACCAGTATGTCACTTTTTCTAATATTGAGTAGACGAGTCAGCTGCGCAAGGGGCTTGTAAATTATGGCCCTGTTCTCAGGAGACCAAAATGTGGAAAACACAATTATACATTTCTCGTCAAATTTTGCTCTTTGTACATGTTCTGCATTCTGCTGCACACATAGAAACAGCAAATCTCCTGTAAGGATTGTTTCTATGCAGGAAGGTGTTCCTTCCTGCATACCAACAATTGGCACTGCTGCGCAGATACCCTAGCAGCATGGCACAAAGGTGGCTCCGCTTGAGCCAGTACATTTTAAAGACCTCAGGGCTAAGGAACATGCAGGGGTGTGTTGTATTTTTTGTGCCTACAGCGCACCCCTGCATTTCTATTCGGTCGGAGCACCGTGCTACCAATTTTGGGATAACACCGTGCTCCGCTAGATTATGGTATATATGTCCCATAGTTAGTACAAGAAAGCGCCATATCTTGACAACAATGCACATGACTGCTATTACAATGTGTGTTAATCTAGAATGACTGAGATTTGCAACACTGTCTGATGCAGACATTTAGGTAAGAGACACATGACTGTTTACTTGTCAATGTTTGTGCACATTAAGGGTTTAGTTACAAGACCCTTGTGCCACCGGTATGTCACTTTCAATAATGGAAAAAGTGACATACCAGCAGCACAAAGGACTTGGAATAAGCCCCAGAGTACCTATGCGGCTACTTTTTGACCTGCACACAATGTGAGATAGCGCTGAGGCATAGGTGCCTAGACTGTACAACATGACATATTTTCCCCCTTGTTGTTACTTACCATATTGTTGATGTAGTGGATCATAGTCAGCACAGTCAGCACTGTCTGTAACGATCCTGTCCGAAGACGGGTACTCATCAGGACATCCCCAACTCCAACAATGATTGCACAGAGTATTAGGGCGATCAAGTGAGGGAAGGGAAAGGAAGGGAACAGCAGGGAGCAGAATCTGTAAAACAAAGAACAACACGATGAAAATACAAGTGCATGCAACACTACACTCAAATGGTCTCACTAGGTTTATCCAGTACCCGACAGGTTTCACAACTCAAGCAGCCTTCCCCCTACACTCCAAAGCACGGTATTTCTTCATACCCAGTACGACACTACATAGAGTGTCTCTGACAGTATTATCCAGGTGGTAGGAAAAGGGAGGCTACCAGTATATTGCCAACAGTCACCGTTCCAAACAATACCCCAAGGAGTGACCACTCGTTTAACGTCACAGGTGTTTTCCTGATCCTTTCCCAAATATAAATCAAATCAAATAAATCAGGCTGCTTCGTCGGAGCTCTTTCTGGGAACCATAAAAGTAATTAAGTCTTGCAATCCTGGTCGGTCAATGGTGAGAGAGGTATAGCGTGTCTCTCCGTCGCGCACTAAAAAACGGAACAAACAAAAAGGAGTCTCACCCTGTGGGGGGGGATTAGCAGAATCCAAATACACTCTACTCACGGCAGTCCGAAGTATCCACTCTTACCTTAGAGCACAGTGTTTTTTTTTTTTTTAATGTGACGAGTTCTCACCCAAGTAGGCAACCCCGTGAAGGAACGGAAGTCCTTCCTCTGTCTCCTGAGCGGTGCTGAGGAAGCTGAGCGTTTGCGATTGCGATTCTCCCGCCTTCCAAGGCGTGGGCTGGAAACGCTCGCCGAGGTCGCAGCTCCAAGCTGCTGAAATCCGGGAAAACAAACAAGGTCCGTGAAATGGACGCGACCGCGCGTCTGCTTCGCTTCGATATCCGGTTCTGAATGCAACAGGCTCGCATCCAGTATAACGCATGCCTACCAGGCGTGTTTCGTCCTATTGAAGGACGTGGCTCCGCCCCCCGCATAGCAGGGCTTTCTGGGACATGTAGTTCAATGCAGGCGCAACGCTTGCCGTTCCTGACAGTAGGTCCCCCTGCCAGGTGCCTCCTAGAACCAGGTTTATCGGGATGTTTACGGTAGAAAGTGTTGACTGCAACCGGGGCATGTACATTGGTGCAAGGTTCCCATGAATCATCTTCCGGGGTGTAGCCTTTCCATGACACCAGAAACCACAACTTCCCTCTCTTGTACTTGGAATCCAAAATGCTCTTCACCTCGTATTCCAGCCCACCGTTCTTAGCTATCGGAGGAGGCGATCTCCGCTTTGCTCCTACTGCGGCCTTCAGAAGACTGCAGTGGAACACCGGATGGATCCGGAGAGAGCATGGTAACCTCAACTGCTACGCCACTTGATTGATCCTCTTCACCACCGGGTAAGGGCCTATGTACTTAGGATGAAACACACTGCGTAGTTTAAACCGGATGTTTCTGTTGGACAACTACACCATGTCTCCCGCATCGTACTGAGGTCCATCAATCCGGTGGCGATCTTCCCATCCTTTATAAGTCAGTTTTGCCCGCAACAGCTGTTTCCTCACCTTCTTGTGTACCTCCTGCAGGGCTTTGATATGGGCACGAACAGAGGGCTGATTGGCTATGTCTTCGGGCAGGTCAATGGGCAAGATAGGGGCACAGAAGCCATAATTGGCTGCGAACAGAGAGACACCCGTAGAGCTATGTGAAGCATTGATGTAAGCCAACTCAGCCATCCATAACATGGAAACCCAGGATTCCTGTGCTTCATTGGCGTAACACCTCAGGTACTTCTTCAACGTCTGGTTGAGCCTCTCAGTCTGCCCATCTGTCTGCGGATGGAAGCTCGTAGACACCGCAGACTCCATGTGCAAGGCTTGGCACCACATCCTCCAGAAACTCGCTATGAACTGCGGGCCCCTATCCAACACAATGACCTTGGGGGTTCCGTGTAGCTTAACAATGTTCTGGAGCACTAGCTGTGCAGTTTGTCCGGCTGTGGGCAGATTTTTGCAGGGAACGAAATGATCCATTTTGGTAAGGCTGTCCACTACCACCAGAAGCGCGGAATACCCCTGATCCCTGGGTAGACCTGTGACAAAGTCCAAACTGATGTGCTGCCATGGCAAGTGAGGAGTAGGCATGGGAATCAGTCTCCCTTTCTTTTTTGTCGTGTCCCCTTTTCCTCGAGCACAGCTCTCGCACCTTAAGACCCAACCTTTGATATCTCGGACCAACGTATCCCACAAGAAATGTCTTTGCATCAATAGGATAGTCTTACGAATGCCGGGATGTCCAGCCAACGGTGAATCGTGACACAAAGCATAGGCCTTCTTCCTTAAAGGCACTGTGGGGAGATACAGCTTACCGCTCTGAAAAGGCAAACCATGCTTAATGGCTCGGGTAGGCTTCGCTCCAGCCCATTCCTCCCACTCTTGGGTGGTCCTGTAGCGCCGAACTTCTTCCAGGTACTGTTCGGCCTTGAGAACGCACACCACCTTAGAGGGATTAATGATGGCTGCAGGAGGGACGATGGCCTGGTCGCCATTGGAAGCCAGACGGGACAAGGAATCTGCTTTGTGGTTCTCCGCTCCAGGCCGGAATGTGATGATGAAGTCGTACTCCTCAAAGAAGAGCATCCACCTCATCTGTCTTTGGGATAGATGTCTAGCGGTCTTGATGTATTGGAGGTTCCGATGGTCGGAGTACACCGTGATGGGATACCGGGCTCCCCACAAATATGGACGTCATTCCTGGAAGGCCTTTTTGTTGGACAACTCCTCCTCCGTGATGTTGTAATTCCTTTCTGCCGGATTAAGCTTTCGGGACAGATAAGTTACCGGATGTAGCCGTCCTGTATGTTTGTCTCTTTGGGAGAGGATAGCCCCTATTGCCTCATCGGAAGCATCGGCTTCTACTATGAAGGGAGCGTCCAACTGGGGATGCCTGAGAACTGGTGCAGAGGTAAAAGCGTGTTTCAAGTATTTAAAGGCATCTGCGGCTTCTTTGGTCCATTCGAAGGGTGCTCCTTTTCTGAGGAGCCTGGTGATCGGAATCGCCTTTTGTGAGAAGTCATGGATAAACCTGCGATAGTAGTTGGCGAACCCAAGGAAGCTTTGCACACCTTTGACATTTGTTGGTACCGGCCATTCCTGTACAGCCTGTACCTTCCTTTCTGCCATACCCAAACCTTCAGGACGGAGCATAACCCCCAAAAACTCTACCTCATGCACCCCAAACTCACACTTGCTTAACTTGCAGTATAATCGGTGCTTCCGTAGAGCCTCCAGGACCTGTATGACATGTCCCTGGTGATCTTCCTCCGACTTCGAGTAAATCAGTATGTCGTCTATATAGACGACTACTGTATGATCCACGTACTCTTTTAGGACGACATTCGGGAAGAACTGAAATGCCGCAGGGGCGTTGCAGTCTGAACAGCATCACGGTGTACTCGAATAGGCCACAGCGTGTCTTGAAGGCTGTCTTCCACTCGTCCCCCTCTCGCATGCGTATCAAATGATACGCCCCTCTAAGATCTAGCCTAGTATAGACCTTTGCCTCACACACCTGGTCCAACAAAACGGGTATAAGGGGTAGTGGGTAACGATTACGAATTGTGTTTTTGTTTAGCATGCAGTAGTCGCAGCAGGCTCTCAACTCTCCACTTGCCTTTGCTATGACAAACAGAGGGGATGCTGCCGGAGAACGGGATGGCCTAATGAACCCTATTTTCAAGAAATGGTCCAAATAATCCCTTAGGTGTTGGGTCTCAGGCTCTGACAGGGCATATACTCGACAAGCCGGGATGGTGGCTCCTTCTACAAAGTCGATCTGGCAGCCATACCGCCTATAGGGTGGGAGGCTTTCTGCCTGGGTTTCGCTGAACACATCAGCGTATGGTATATATTCGCTCAGCAGAACTATCTCCTTCTCGGCGGCCATGGCCACCAAATACGGGTGGGCCAAGGTCGTCACACAGGAGATAGGTTCGAGGGATATATGATCCCTGCACGCTTCTGACAGGAACTGTACGGTCTTGTCTCCCCAATTTATGGTGGGGTTGTGGTGGCAGAACCATGGCATCCCCAGTATCACCTCATACTGAGGTGCGTCAATGATATTTAAAGCCAGGTCCTCTATGTGTTGTCCCCCTCCTACCCCAACCGACAGATGTACTGTCTCCGTTTGCTCCGTAATGAGCCCTGATTTAAGGGGTTTGCCATCCACGGCCAAAACGTCCTCAGGGATTTCCAGGGGCATCCTGTGTATGTCTAGGTGTTGAACCAAACCGTTATCTATGAAGTTCCCGGTAGCCCCGGAGTCTAACATGGTCTTTACCTGGAAGATGTGCTGTTTATACTCTAGACCCATCAGGAGCACTATATGGGACTCTGTAGTCTTCACCCGAGTGGTGTCCAAAGAAGGTATCCTCCATTCCTTATCCACCACCGGCCCTGAAGAAACAGCAGAAACACTGCTAAGGTCGGTGCTCGATGTCGATGCTGCCGCCTTCTTGTTTCTATATGTACCCCCTGGTGTTTTGGGCCTAGCGGGGCACTCACGAACGTAGTGCCCTTTCTTTCCGCAGTACATACATAACCCCTGAGTACGTCTGCTTTCCCTCTCACTCCTGGAGAGGGGTGCCCGTAGGGCACTGACCTCCATAGGTTCTTAGGAGGCTTCGCTCCCTGGCATGTCTCTTTTGAAGCTCCTATCCAGCAGGGACAATGGCTTTTCCCCCCTACGTCTTTCTCCCCCTCTATCGGCTATACGTCCAACCAGCCTCAATGCAAGACTGATGAGATCTGTACAAGACGAGGCTGTGGATCTATCCTAGCTATGACGTCCTTCAGATCGTCACAAAGGCCTTGGTAAAAAAGGGACATCCTTTTTTCCTCTGGCCATGCTGCTTCCGTCACCAGTCTGTTGAAAGTGGTCAGGTAGGACACCAGGTCGCGTCTCCCTTGTCTTAACTCCAGGAGTTCTTTATCGGTGCTGAAGGTAGTGGTTCTTCTGTAGAACACCCCTTCCAAAGCCGATCGGAAATCATCCCAGTCTGACAAAATAGGGTCGTTATTCCGTACCAGAGGCACCGCCCAGTTGGCGGCATCCCCTATCGGGTATGATATAGCAAAAGCTACCCTAGAGTGATGGTTAGTAAACTATGAGGGCTTGCACGAGGAATGCATCATGATCTGGGTTAAAAACACCTGTATCTTTAGGGGGTCACGGCATAGCGTTCAGGGCTGGCTAACGGAATGGGGGAAGGAACGGTAACATGTATTTGGGGGCTCCCCGAAGCTATCGCAAATGGGTTTTTGGTGAGTTTTTCCACCCTTTCCCTCAGGGCCGCAGTCTCTGCTCTGGAGGCTGCCAACTCCTGCTGAACCAATGCCAATGCCCCTAGAACCTCCTCCATAATCACCCCGTATTACGGCACACAAACCGGGAGGAGTAGGTATCGTGGGTGCGTTATTCTGTAACGATCCTGCCCGAAGACGGGTACTCCTCAGGATTCGTGCGACGCAATAGGGGTTCCACCCCTTGACATCCCCAACTCCTACAATGACTGCACAGAGTATTAGGGCGATCAAGTGAGGGAAGGGAAAGGAAGGGAACAGCAGGGAGTAGAATCTGTAAAACAAAGAACAGCACAATGAAAATACAAGTGCATGCAACACTACACTCAAATGGTCTCACTAGGTTTATCCAGTACCTGACAGGTTTCACAACTCAAGCAGCCTTCCCCTTACACTCCAAAGCACTGTATTTCTTCATACCCAGTACGATACTACATAGAGTGTCTCTGACAGTGTTATCCAGGTGGTAGGAAAAGGGAGGCTACCAGTATATTGCCAACAGTCACCGTTCCAAACAATACCCCAAGGAGTGACCACTCGTTTAACGTCACAGGTGTTTTCCTGATCCTTTCCCAAATATAAATCAAATCAAATAAATCAGGCTCCTTTGTCGGAGCTCTTTCTAGGAACCATAAAAGTAATTAAGTCTTGCAATCCTGGTGGGTCAATGGTGAGAGAGGTATAGCGCGTCTCTCCGTCGCGCTCTAAAAATCAGAACAAACAAAAAGGAGTCTCACCCTGTGGGGGGATTAGCAGAATCCAAGATCTCTCTACTCATGGCAGTCCAAAGTATCCGCTCTTACCTTAGAGCGCAGTGTTTTTTTTTTTAATGCGACGAGTTCTCACCCAAGTAGGCAACCCCGTGAAAGAACGGAAGTCCTTCCTCTGTCTCCTAAGCGGTGCTGAGAAAGCCAAGCGTTTGTGATGGCGCTTCTCCCGCCTTCCAAGGTGCGGGCTGGAAACGCTCGCCGAGGTCGCAGCTCCAAGCTACTGAAATCCGGGAAAACAAACCAGGTCTGTGAAATAGACGCGACCGCGCGTCTGCTTCGCTTCGATATCCGGGTCTGAATGCAACAGGCTCGCATCCAGTAGAACGCATGCCTACCAGGTGTGTTTTGTCCTATTTAAGGACGTGGCTCCGCCCCCTGCATAGTAGGGCTTTCTGGGACATGTAGTTCAATGCAGGCGCAATGCTTGCCGTTCCGGACACTGTGCAGTCCCTCTACTCCAACCACCGACTACTCACAGATGACTGTAGCCACCTGTTCCTCCAAGACATCGAGTTCCTCCTGGGGCGCCACTTCCGGTCTGCAGTGCGGCTTGTCGATTGCTGACCAGTTTCTGCTTAGTCTTGCGGACCAAATGTGTTTCTCTTCAAAATGGCTCATGTACAGACACGCTATACTTGGCGCAAAGGTGCTGCCCATGGAAGTCCCATGGACTTGGAGGAATAGCTGATCTTCAAATTTAAAGCAATTTTCTGTGAGAGCCAGATGCATTACTTTTATGACTCATTCCACTGGTGCCTCCCATTGCCATTCCTCCTTGCGTAGTAGTTCTTCAATCACATGCAGGCTCTCCTCTTGAGGGATACTGGTGTAGAGTGCCTCTACGTCTAGGCACATCATGATGTTCCTTTCTGGGTCATATTCCATGTCGGTGAGCAGGTTCAGCAGGTGTTTTACAAATTACTACAGAAAGTCTATCCAAAAAACATCATAGACAAGGTACGAAAAAGATCAAGAAATACTCCCAGAGCAGAACTCCTAGAAACAACTCAGAGGCCAGAAACAGATTCATTGATATGTGTCAAAACATATAATTCTTCCTCAAATGAGGTCAAGAAGATTATAAATAAGAAATGGTCCATCCTAAAATCAAATAAACTAACATTTGAAAAACCAATGTACTCCTTCAAAAGAAATAGAAGTCTTAGGGACTCTCTTGAATACATATAGACCTAAGAACATCACCCAAATGACACTGTGGAGCCAACCCCCGGCCATGGGCCACTATCCATGCGGTTCATGCATTGTATGCCCATTTACAGAACATACAAAACAGATTAACCTAGGCTTAGGTTATCCGTGGGAACAACGGTCACATACAAATTGTAATTCAGACAATGTGGTGTACCTAATTACGTGCCCCTGCCAACTGATGTATGTCGGAATGACGAGCAGGAAGGTGAAGCCACGTATCAGCAAACACCGCAGCACAATAAGGTGGTCCATAACAGCAACCAAATTGACATCCCACTATCTAGAAAAAAATCAGTGATCAGGACTTGAAGTGGACGGTCATAGAGAAAATCAAGGGTGGTGGCAAGTTGTCAATGCGACTGCTTGAACGTGAACAACGCTGGGTCTATCGGCTGAGGACTCACATACACGGATTGAACGATTCCATTCCTTGGAATCAATTGAATCAGAAATAGATTTTACTAAAAAAACATTTTTAGAGGTTTTTTCAACACATCCCACCTCGAAAGTAGCCAGAAATATTCACCGAAAGTTAAAAACCACCAGGTATTGTTAAGAAGGCACCAACATTTGTTGTGCGGCCTATCCCAGGCATTCTGGTACAACATCATACCCTATCTAGAATAGTAACGAAGCCATTTCTACTGCCAACGAATATGATTATTTTTATGTTGATCAACTGAAATATCTGATATTTTGGATTTTTGATCACATTAATATAACTATAAATCGATGGGGCAGATGAAATGAAACTGAGTTATTTCATATTATGAGGTAGACTAAACTGACTTTCTTTAACTTATGGGTTAGGTGAATCTGTAACTAGACCCAAGGCTTATAATATATCTAAGGGGATTGAACATTAATAGATAGTTCATTGACCTTCGAAGAGTTCTCAATATACATCTATAACAAAATAATGATCATGGTTCTCTGATAAAAAACCTCTGCTACATGAGTTTTTAAGGTGGTTTTATTGAAATTCATTCAGTAATAGATTTGGTAGCCAAACCAATGGGGTACGAATATTAATATAGGTCGTTTGACACCTTAAACGGATGTCGGGTCTGCATGTTTACAACTAAATCGACATACAAAAATCAACGAGGGCGTGTTCAATTAAGTTTTGTGCACGCGTACAGAGGGACAAAGATGGCGTCGGGCTGTCCACATACAGCTGCAAATGCACGTGCATGTGGACAGCCCGACGCCATCTTTGTCCCTCTGTACGTGTGCACATATAAAAGGCCCTCGCATGGCGAGAGCAGCGCTTTGAGCTGCTAATGCCGTCGGGCTGTCAACAATGCACGAGCATGTGGACACAGAGAGAGGGGGCGGCGCTCTCCTGTCCTGGGCGCACTCAGATCTTCTTTGCCAGGCGTAGGGAAGCCCCGGTCGTTAGAGGGTACCGGGCGCTTCCTTGTTTGTTTTCAGTTTTTTGCAATACTTCAGACTCCCCTCTTGACCAGGTGAGTCCCTATCTGTCTCCCATATTTCTAGTTTGTAATGCAGACAAGCTTTCTGAAACATCAAAATCCCATACCCGTTTAGGCTACGGATATATACCTAAAAAAAAAATGCTGATAATGTTACATTTTTGCTTTTCAGAAAAAGGTAACATGGATTAAATGTAAAGCAACTGTAACAAGGATAAATCCTTCAAGTAATTTGTTGCCTGTAAAAGTGGGTGAACAGTCCGAAAGCTTCGATTTGTTGAGCTTTACATATCCATCCTCTCACGTTTCCTGCCAGGCGCCACGTGTACTTTTCGATTCTAGACGTGCGTCGCTGGATCATGTACAGACGTGTCACATCGAACAAGATAAAACCCGAGGTCTCCGAGTCACCATAAACAGACTGTCACATTAACATTACACGGCAGCGAGCAGCAGAGCAAGACCGCACTTTGCACATCGCTGCTCGGGTCTGCACAAAATTCCACAAAACATGAGCGTGGTTTCTAGCAGGATGGGCATCCGTCAGAGCGAAAGTGCAGACTTGACTATTTGGTCAATCTGAATAAGGCTGCCCACGCAGGCGCGCGATTCAAGGTCCCAGTGGCCGCTTCAGTGGCTACAGTTTATATGTTTGATTCAGCTGACTAAGGCATTCTTTTCTTTTTCCCGAAACTCCAATCACTTACCATAAATGTAAGGCATCCACAGAGCCACCAAGACTGCCTTGTCCATGTTCCAGTAGCCAATCAAGCCTGGGCGGGGGGAGGGGTTCTGTGCATTCTGCGGCTTGTAGTCCTCACTAGGTCTTGCTTACTAGACAGCACAAACTGTATTAACTTACAATTAGTAGGTTTAGAGCCCACCTTTGCCTACCATTGGCTTGCTTTATTGTCACTTTTATTTGAATGCTTCTTATTTGTTACCGTGTGTGGACTTTACTTCCTTTTGTTGTGTTGGTCTCTCCCTTGGAGCATGGATACATTACTTCTGTCCTTTTAATGTTTGCTTCAAAGCACTACCTACTTGTTTTTGGTTAAGCACGCTATGGGAGTGCATGTGTTTTCTACCGCTCTCCTGTGTAATTCTCCCACAACCCCTTCTTTCGGGCCCTTTCTGTCAACCATTTGTTTCTCCACTGCGTCCCTCCTTGATGTGCTCACCTGAATGCGCTGCTCTCCTCCCACTGCTTTTTCACCTGTATGTTTGTCCCCATAGGTCAATGTAGCACTCTCTCATTTGCTTTTCTCCCTCACCCCTCCGGCTCCACATTGCTCTGAGTCATTTGCTTTCCTCCAACTGCGCCATCCCTTACTATATCGCTTCTACTGCATGCTTTTCAAAAAATAACACCACACTTTCAAATTTTTTTTTTCTATTTATTCGCAGATTCAACTTCGATTGGAAAAAAAACGGGGGGAAAAAGTGTCTGAGTCTTCTTGTAGGTGCGCGCCTGATAGAATAATGCAGCCAAATAAATCATGACCCTTTTCTCTCCTTTAGTCAACCAGCACAACATTGAGAATACGCCTAGTGTGGCTAAAACCCACTGACAAAGCCAGTAGTTCCCAAAGGCGAGACCTATTGGCTTTGCCAATGCTTGTTTGCAAAATGGCAGCCATTTATTGGACTGTAATATCCCTACGATTGGAGTCACACTGGGTAAAGGGGTAGTCGACTCCAGAGTCTCACTGCTTTTAAATCGCCTACTTTTATGCGTTACAGTGCAAAGTCACTTGGATACGAACTAGGTGATGTTTGTGATAACTGTTAATACTTGAATGGGACTACATGTACCAGGATTCTGACAGTTCCGCAAGGTGAACGCCTCACGTACGTACGTTCACACCCATGGACACGTGCTCGAACGAGTGGACACACCCCCCCCCCCGCATCCGGGAAAACAGCTGCAACTTTGGCTCGAAAACGGATGGCAGACAAACAACGGGGCGAAAGCCTGGGAACGCAAAGCCAAATAGGTTGAAACACGGGCCAGGACCCTTGGTGGAGTAAGTATAGAGAAGGGTGAATGGTTGAAATCCCCACATACAGGTATGCTTTCATCGCACAAAACGTACGAGTTACTTACCTTCGGTAACGATGTATCTGGTAGAGATGTTGTCTAGCCTCAGATTCCTTAACTTAGAATTATCCCCAGGCGTCAGACTGGATCCGGAATTTTTTTTGCAGCAGCAGCAGCACCCCTGCGCGCCGGGGGACGGCGCCACATGACCCCGCCCTGAGGTCGTCCACGGACGTGACGTCAGCGAGGTCATACAAGTCCCTCCCGGCGCGCTGACGTCAGTTTTCTTCGGAGAAACTTTTCCACGGCACAACGCAGAGCCACCAACAAAACTGTGAAAGTATGGGAACAGTGTGCGAAGAAGGAAAAATCCAAAGGCAGAGCATCGCTCTGAGAAACAACCCCACGAAGCAGAGACCCTCCCCAGAGGCTAAGTAACAAGGGAAGAATATCCCGACAGACAACAGTAAGACTGCCATTACAACTCAGAACTGTTCTGGCCAACAAGGGTGGAGCACAGGAAGAACAACAATCCACTGCGAGATGACATTACAAGGAATGGCGCTTTCCCCTGTAGAGATCGAAGGGTCGAGGCACAGCCCATCAGATCCCAAGGAAGGCGACTGCAGAGGAGACAAGAAACCCTAAACCGAAGGAGGAGGCGGGAGGGAGGGAAAGAATAGGAGAAGACCCCACACTGGTAGGACCAGAGTGGAGGAATACAGAGAAAGGGAAAAATAAATCCCCTGTGAAGGCGAAGCGAAAAGCACCGTTCCACCGGAAGAGAAGCCACCCAGAGGGAGGCAGCTGCAGAAGGCAAAGTCTGAGAGGCTCACACCAACTTGAGCACCCTGGATGGAGACCAGCGCCAACTGAAATGAGGCAAGGTGGAGAACCCCACCTGGAAAGGTCCTGCCAGAACTGGGAGGATGGGTGGGAGTTAAGGAATATGCGGCTTGACAACGTCTTTATCAGATACATCGTTACTGAAGGTAAGTAACTTGTACATCTGAAAGAGACATCTAGCCGCAGATTCCTTAACTTAGAATACATACCACAGCCATACCCCAAGGGGGGAGGTGGGGCTGCGACAGAACAACAAAAAGTGCCCGAGAGCACTGAGCCGGCAACAGGGTGACAGACTATAAGGAAAGCTGTGGCGGAGCAGCCAATCAGCAGACCAAGCAGCTCGGAAGGGCAAAAGACAATGGGAGCCAAAAGGCACCACAAGACGACCCGGAGGGCGAAAGACCACACCCGTGTGAATACGGGATGGAATAACAGCACTAGGCCATATCCCAGAATGGAAGAGAGAGATAAGTTTATCCTTTTAAGAAAAGGAGCAGCTACCTGCCCTTATAAAAAATATGAGTAGATTGGAAACATCCCCTCTGCTGTTACAAGGGAGGATACCCCCAATTGTTGCCCTGAAGAAAGTCCAGGACTTTTTTTGGCCACACTTTAGACTGAAACATGTCGGCACTAGGGTCATATGACCATAAAAACCCAATTGACCCCTTAATATTTAGTATTTTAATATCCCCGACAGTTCTATGAATAAAGGGACACTGGGATCTGTCTGAGGATTTTTTTTTTTTTTTTTTTTTTTTAAATTTCTCTTTCTTTATTGAACAATAATTCGGTTACAAGTATGGGCCTACAACCACCCGGGCCGGCCGCTAGGTACATTAGGAAATATACACATATCAAGGCTACAATCAGTTCCCAGGGCACTGCCCCGCAGTGGCTCAAGATAGTTCTCGAAGAACAGCAAGCGTCAGTCCAACAATAACAGAAACAAAAGGAAAAACAATAAAAACAAAAGGCGAGTTATGAGGGATACCAGTGCGGATCAGGCTCCCCCCGGGAAACTCCAGTCAGAGTATTTGAGCCCTCCGCTAAAGAAAGGAGTACCGGGAGGCCGGGGACGGAGGGGGGGGGGGGAAGGGGGTCAAGGGAGATGAACGTCCATATGTGGTTGTTACAAAAAGCGCCAGGAGCCATCAAGGGTCAGGGGGACATGGCGATATCAGTGTCTACCAGGGGGGGCGTACAGATGCCTCCGCGATACGCATTCCATTGACCCCAAATTCTACCCCATGCCCCCGGCTTGCCACGGGCCACATACACTGTCTTCTCCCGAAACACCAGTCCATATTCTCCTTCCATACTGACACGGTGGGCGGCCGTTGAGCGCCCCAAAGTTGCGCTATATCCCTCTTGGCAATCATGTTCCCTAGGGCCGCCCACCGAGTCTGAGCCGCGCTGTAGTCATTGGGCTCCCACACATTCAGGACACAGCGACGCACCTCCGGCAGCAGCACAACCCCGGTGACCTGTCCCATAACCGTGTGGACCCGGCGCCAGTAGTCCGCCACCTCGCGGCACTCCCAAAGGATATGAAGAAAGGTGGCGCTGAGCCCACAGCCTCGCTTACAGAGCCCGTCGTCGGAAAATCCCATCGAGACCAAGCGCGGACCCGTCACATACACCCGGTGGAGAATCTTGAGCTGTACCAACCGGAGACGAGCCGGAATGGCCACCTCCTTGGGGGACGACAGTGCAGACTGCCAGTCTTCGTCGTCCAATTCGACCCCATCCCCAGTCCAAGCCTCCCGAAGGCGCACCAGGAGATCCGCCCGGTGATTAATCAATTTTTTATAAATTAAAGAAATAGTACTATCAGGGACATGTCCGTCAAGTATGCGGTCCTCGAGGGGCGAGTAAACAGGGATCTTGGTCCCCTCCCCGAAGACCGAGAGCAGGGCGTGTCGAACCTGGGCGTAGCGGAAGAACTCCCTGTCGGTCAGCTCGTATTCGGCCTGGAGCACCGCGAAAGTCTTGACCGCGCCCTTGTGCCACAGGTCTCCCACTTTGCTGATACCAATCGTGTCCCACTGGTCAAACCCCTTGGTGGTCCACAAGCTGCCCAGGCGGTCAGAGGCAAACAAGGGAGTAGCACATGTCATTCGCTCACTCCAGCCCATGGCCGCAGTGGCAGCCCTCCAGGTCCGCACAGCAATCTTAGTAGGACCCGTAAGGGTCCGGCCAGCCAGGCGGGAATAAAGTGCCCTGTTGTAGTTCCCGCCGGGAAGCAGGAACTTGTCCATCTCATACGCCGGATTCAAGCCGGGCGCATACGTGGCGTGGTTAATGGCAGATAGCTGCGAGGCCCAATAGTACCTGCGAATGTCCGGAAGCGCGATGCCCCCGTCATACCAGGGGAGAGTGAGCTTGGCAAGAGCAATACGCGCCCGTCCGTTCCACACCAGTCTCCTCTGCAGGCTCTCCACCTCCCGAAAGTAGGCCACTGGGATAACGTCGAAGGAGTTCTGGAGTGCATAGAGGAACCTGGGAAGGGACATCATTTTAAACAGCGCGGCCCGACCCAGCGGGGACAGGGGCAGCCTGCCCCACCGGGCCGTGTCCTCACGCAGTCGCCGAAGTGGACGCAGGAGATTCTGCTCATAGCGAGCCACCGGGTCCAGCGAAACGTATATCCCCAGGTACTTAAAGCCGCTCAGAGATATTTGAATCGGGAGCCGAGGCGGCAGGAGAGGAGGACCACCAGAGATGGGATAAACGCAGGATTTAGACCAATTGATCGTGAGACCCGAATTGTTCCCAAAGGAGGTCAGAACGTCAAAAAGGACGTTGAGTGACTGCCGCGGTGAGGTGAGATACAGGAGAATGTCGTCCGCATACAGCGAGACCCGATCTTCGAGGCCCGGGCCCCACCGGATCCCTCTAAGCGAGGGCTCCCAACGGAGCCAGGCAGCGAGTGGCTCCAGGGCGAGAGCAAAAAGCAACGGGGACAACGGGCACCCCTGCCTCGTGCCCCTGCCGAGGGCAAAGGGCCGAGAGACCCGCCCATTCACCACCACTTGAGCCATGGGTCCCGTGTAAAGGAGCCTCACCCAGCCAATAAATCCCTCTCCAAAGCCGAATTTATCCAAGACGGCCCAGAGGAATGGCCACTCAATAGTGTCAAATGCCATCGTGGCATCCAAAGAAACCAGCACAGCCGGTTCGGAGAGGAACTCCGCCCTGGCGAGGACACCGTGCAGACGCCGCAAGTTAAGAGCGGTGTTGCGGTGCGGGATAAAGCCGCATTGGTCCGGATGAATAAGGTCGCACACGACACTCAACAATCGATTGGCCAGGACTTTCGCCAGGATTTTAGGCTCCGCATTGAGCAGTGAAATAGGCCGGTAAGAAGTACAGCGGTCACGCGGCTTGCCCTCCTTGGGGATAACGACTATAGTGGCCAAGCGCTGGTCGGCCGGAAGGGAACCCGCCGCAAGAGAGTCGCGGAACATGCGGCTGAGGAAGGGCGCAAGTTTATCAGGACGCAATTTGTATAGTTCAATGGGCAGACCGTTAGGACCCATAGCCTTGCCCGAGCGAAGGGAACGAATCGCGGTCGCTATTTCATCCGACGATAAGGGGGCGTCCAGCCGCTCCCGGTCCTCAACGGACAGGCCGGGCAGAGCAATATCTCTCAGTAGGAGGCAAGAATCATCCTCATCCCTGTCAGTCACCGGGGAGTACACCGCCCGGAGGTGGTCAGCGAAGCATTCCACAATCTCATCCGGCTCAGTCACACACACACCATCCGCGGCACGCAACTCGGGGACCACACGATTCACTCTCTCCTTTTTGTCCAGCCACGCAATCAACTTTCCCGCCTTGTCCCCCGCGTCATACAATCGGCCCTGCTGCTCCCTATACATGGTTTTGGCCGCGTCAGTGACCAGGGACCTATATTCGAACTGTTTCAGGCTAAGGGCATGTAGCCCGTCCTGAGTAACATTCGCCTCCAAGGCCGACTCCAGCCCCGAGATGTCAGTCTCCAGCTTCACCACCGCCTCGCTCCTAACCTTCTTGGCCACCACTATCTGGGCGAGGGCGTGTCCGCGTATAACAGTTTTAAAGGCTTCCCAAAGGGACAACGCAGACGACACCGACCCCTCGTTTTCACTGAAGTATTGGTCCATGGCCTTAACCAGGCTGTCACGAGTCACAGGGTCCCGCAGGTACCAGGGGTTAATGGGAGCTATCCGCCCTGCGGACCGCGACCCGGTGTCAAAGAGAAGCCACAGCGGAGAATGGTCGGAGATACCACGCGCCAGGTGTCTGACCTCTCGAATCCGACCAGTCTGCGCCGCGGGCATAAGGAAGTAGTCTAACCTGGAGAGACTCCCATGCGCCCCCGAATGAAAGGTGAACTGGCACTGGGTCGGATGCATTAGTCTCCAACTATCCACCAAGCCGAAGGTCTCCAACATCCCACCCAGCCATGACTGGGCAGCGGGGAGGGTCCTCGGTGGGTGACGATCCAGTTCACCCGAAACCACAGAATTAAAGTCCCCGCCCATGAGCAGGAGGCCGTCCGGAAGGTCAAGCAGCATTCGACCCAAGTCAGTAAAGGTGGAGTTCTGGAGGCCCGGGGGGACGTAGACTGAAACCAGGGTAAGGGGCTGCCCCTCCCACCTCCCGATCAAACACACGTAGCGCCCTCTGTCATCCGAGACTATCCTCGTGATCTCCACCGGAAGGGAGGTTCGCAGGAGAATGCCCACCCCCCTGGAGCCAGTTGTGAAACCAGAATGGGCTACGAGGCGGTATCCCCCCCTGGTCATCGCATGGCAGACATTGCCGACCAAATGCGTCTCCTGGAGAAACACCACATCAGGAGTCAAACGACGCAAATATTGCAGTACAACACCCCGCTTAATACGGTCCCCCAACCCATTGACGTTCCATGACATAAGCCTCAACCCGTCTCCCCCCATCCCCTCCAATAGATCAAGAGGCCCCCAGCCCGCAGCACTGCTCCCAAATATGGATAAAAGTCAATACCTCGCCCTGTAAACAAAAAACACACAACTAAACAACCCCTCTTCCCCCCCAACCCCACCCCAAGTCCAACGCCCCCCACCCTGCACCCCTGCGGGCCAAAGACCCCCCCCAACTTGCAGTGTGCCTGTCGCCCCACTAACCCCATTCTACAAGAAGACCCCGGAGGAGGAAAGGGACCCGAACCCGCCCGCACCCCTCACGGGTCCTGGTAAAACACAGTATGCAAAAGAAGTAAGACCCAACTGTACAGTGCAAAAATGCAAAAGCAAGGACCAAAGGTCAGTCTAAGGGAACCCGTCACCTGCGGTACCCCCAGAGGGCCCGGGCCGGCCACCCCCGTCCGGCAGCGAGTCCAGCCAGTCACTTGCGGCCACAGGAGAGTCAAGAAAGACTGTCCGCTCTCCATGCTCCACTCGAAGTTTCGCCGGGTAGATCATCGAATACTTCAGGCCTAGCTCGCGGAGACGGCGCTTCACCCCTTGGAATCCCATCCGCTGTTTCTGGACCAGTTGCGTGAAGTCCGGATAAAAGTTGACGGCGGAGTTCTCGTAGCGGACCGGGCCACGGGTCCGTGAAGCCTGCAGAATAGCATCGCGGTCCCTGTAGTGGAACAGTTTAGCCACGATAGGCCTTGGGGGGGCCCCCGGCCGCGGCCGGCCGCCCGGAACTCGATGGGCCCGCTCCACAGCGAAGAATTTGCTTAGGCCAACCGGGGACAGCTGTTGCAGGATAAGTTCCTCGACCACGAGGTCCACCGGGCGGCTGTCGGAGGACTCCGGTACCCCAATGATGCGGATATTGTTGCGTCGGGCCCGTCCCTCGAAGTCCTCAAGCCGCCGGGCCATATGGTCGTTGACCACTCTAATGTCCCCAAGCGCGGCCCGCAGATCCGACACCTCCGCACCCAGGGTGGAGGTCCGTGTATCAAGGGCCTGGACCTTCTCGTTGGTTTTAGAGAGGTCGGCCCGAATCAGGGTGACGTCGATCGCGACCGTGTCGATCTTACGGGCCAGGGCCTCATATTGCGTCGCGATAGTTTCCCTGATGCCCTCGATGGCACCCATAATGTCCTGTAGGGAAGGTTCCGCAGAGACGGTCGTGCCTCCCCCTGCAGCATCCGGGGAGAGGCCAGCAGCGCCAGGGGACCCCCTGCCCTGGGTATAGCGGTCCATGTTGTTGCTCTGGACCGCTCCCCCGCGCAGTGAAGCCTTGGTCTTGCGCCCCTCCGGACCCCCTTTGCCCGCCATGTGAGCGCAGTCTCTCAATGGGACCTCCGATCGAGGGGTGTGCGGGCGCCAGCAAAAGGACCACAAAATGTCGGTGTAGGGGTCGGAGGCGTGAGGCCCACCAGTAGCAGATAGAAACAAGCCTAGGGCAGAGGCCCAGGAGGCCCCTCGCCACCTTGAGCACGCACGCCAGCTGATCTCCTGAAGGCCAAAACTGAAACCGAAAGTGCTGAATCGGTAACTGGCACCGCGCTGAGGCCGCTGTTGTTCAATTGCAGCCCGGCCCCACGGATCACCTTCACCCCGGCCACCTCCGCCGGGTGGGTCCCAAAAGTTCCGACGACGACAACTCAGGATTCCCAGGTCCGATTAGAGTTTTGAAAAGAGATATATGATCAGCGGGTCTTCATCTCCCAGATTCCATACACCAAATCAGGATAGTCTCAGGATATGTTCCGAGGAGCAGAAAGGGTCCGGGGAGCCCTGTGCTCACGCGACCATCTTGGATGCGCGCTAGGCTCCTCCCTCTGTCTGAGGATTTTTAATCTTTAACCCCTTCAGTGCCCATGACGAGCTGGACTCGTCATGGGCTGCGGTGGCGCTGTGCCCATGACGAGTCCAGCTCGTCATGAACTCCGCCCGCTAATGCAAAGCGCGGCACTGGGCGGGGAAAGGGGCGGGCATGCAAGGGGTTAAAAACCCCTGGCCACATCTCTCAAGAACTCCCTGGAACATGGTCAATCCCAACCAGATCTTTAGGAGTCAGGGTGACCCGATGATGAAGCATGACACCACTAGAATGGGTGAGGGTAATATAAAAAAAAGTAATTGTTTCCTCCCCCACTGCGTAGTGGGTAACAATTAGGATGCTTCAGACAAAACCTTCCCACATCTAACCAGGGTTAGCAAATGTTAGTTGTATTATTGTGGGGTACTTTTCGTGATATAGTGTTTAACACGGGAGGGCGTACTCCCACTAGAGATTTCCTCTCTGCGCTTACGACACAGGAGGAGTTAATCTCCTTTGAGTGCCATAGTTACCTATGATACACAAGAACTGCCTTGGCATCCTGTTCCCATTCTTTCAAGTATTACATATGGCTCAGCAAGCTTGTAGCCATCTGGCACAGACAGAAGTCCCTATTCCCTGGGCAACAGAAACATTTTATTTCTAGGCATTCTGTTCTGATTCAGAGACCTTTGCAGACCCAGTATCCGACTCATTTTGCAGACTTTGTGAACACGATCTTCAATTCATCAAGCAAAAGAAGCATTGTTCTTCAAAGTCATCAGATCTAGTCTTGTGACTGGATTTAAAGCTGTACTTGGACTGATTCCTTTGTTTCTCCAAGCCTTGTTTTCAAGTCTGGCAGATTTCCTACAATCCTTTTAATCATTGGCTCTGGCATGCTCCTTCTCTTTCAAGCAGAGAATGTGTAACAGTCTTGTCAGCAAAATGGAGTACACCTACCTACCCAGCTGAACAGAAATGCAGAGCTGCTAGCATTCTATCTGGGTTATGATTAGGGCTCCCGGTTTTATGGTATGTATTTCTTTGCCATTTCTGTCAGTATTTATCCATATTTATTTTTGCAAATTTTATCTGTACTTCTCTATATTTATTTTGAGTTTTGTGTTAAAATTTTGCTGAAATTTGTATATTTCCTCATTTATTTAACCGATAAACATGCACTCATGCCTGAATGCCTGCCAGGTTTCAGTGCTGTGAACACCCACAGAAGATAAATCAGTGCACTTATTTGGAAAACCAGCACATTTCAGTATCAACCTTGTGCACATCTACTGCTGTTAAAGCCTCTTTACTAAAATTCCTTTCTTTTTTAACTGCCTTATCTATCAATCCACATATCTATTGGTCTGGCAGTCAAGGCAAACAGTATTTAGAATTACTCAAAAAGAAACCCAATTTCGGTATTTAGCCACATTTAAAAATAAATACAGACAAAAAAAATGAAGGTTTTCTGTCTGTATTTATCTTTAAAAATCAGTAAAAACGGAAAACAGGGAGCTTTAGTTATGATTAGCTCTCGGTACTAAGTACTAGACTTTGTTGTTTCTCAAAATGAATTCTCTGCAAATGAGACCATTATTTTTGTGCATGAGCTATAGGTAAGAAAACATCTAAAGCTAACTCCAATGGCATCCATCAATATAAAATAATTTCTGAGACCATCGAAGTTGCACCAAGCTTACAGCAGATCAATGTACCTAACAATTGTGAATTATGCTTAATATGATGGCCTATTCTCAACATTCAAGTCATATCTAGCTTCTATGTCTCAGCCTATTGTACAAATGCAAACAAAGAATTAAGTAATATCACCATCTTTAAATGCCATGGAGCAACAGGATCTGTTCTAATATGTTTGTGAATCTTCTTAACTAGTAGTTGGTGCCCCAACCAGAAGAGCCAACCTACCGCATTGACCATTCCTAATGTCACCACCTCACATGTTGTTGCAAAGTATCCCAATAAGAATAGAGTGTATATGACAGCATCATCGCTAGGGAACCAGTGAACAAAATACCTGCTTTATCAGCAACAAGAAAGGTAGAGACTGTTTATTCTTTTCTGAAACCAAATGAAGGACAGTATTTTGTGTTGGGCAGTTTTGTACCATTTCATTATTTATTTATTAACTTTATTTTTCATTTTACAATAAGAAAAACATATCGTCAACAATACAGCAGACAGGGCCATAACCTTCTTTTTTGTTGTTGATTCTTGGTACAGGTTGCAGCATTGGAGATAGACAATCACAATAGGGGTACATATTCATCCTTGTATATAATACAGTGAGGAACAGGGCATGGGGTAAACCAAATACATATAGGCTGTACACTTATAGCATTCATTTTCCCGGCCTCCATTATCAAGTTGATCTTCCTCATCCGACCCGCTCTCCCCACTTTCTGGAGTATTGTGAGCGGATTCGTCCCCCTCCGTTAACTCTGAATTACAGTTCTCACCATTCCATCAGATCAGCTTATAGTTATCGTCCCTACGTGTGAGTTTCATATGTGCTTCTTCGGCTAGTGTCCATTCACACACATCCTTGAGCCAAACCGGCAATTCCGGACCTCTCTGTCCCATCCATGTTATGGCCACCCTACGTCTACCTAACATTAGCATTAATTGTAGTAATTTAAAGGGCAGTTTCCGTTTCTTGGGCTTCCATACATATGCTAATAGGCAGTGCAATGGTTCTGTCCTCAACTGAAGGCCTGTAGCTTCACTTATCCTGCGGACCACTCCCGTCCAGAACTGCCTGACCGCTGAACGCTCCCATACCAGGTGAAGAAAATCCACGTTCTCTGCGGCGCACCTCGGGCATCTACTATCCCTGCCATGTGAAATGCGTCTTATTGTGACCAGCGTTAAGTAAGTGCGATGTAAGAAATTATAGTGTGTTATTTTAAATTTAGCATTGCAGGAGACGGTGTGTGTAAGAGCGCCTATATACGCCCACTGTTTCTCTTCCAACTGAGTGCCTAGGTCTTTCTCCCAGGCTGCCCTAGACGGTGGCACCGAGGGCTTGGAGTCTTGTTTCATGGCTATGGCTTTATATAGGAGGGAGACCATTCTACGACCAGTTCCACACATGAGTAGGATATCTAATGTTTGTGTCGGTTAGGGAATGTCTGGGTATTGTGGCCAGGTGACCTTTACCACCTCCTGGATACCTCTGTAGTGTAGGAAATGTCCCTGCCCTAGGCCAAAGCTCTCATCTGCCTGTTCATAGGTTATAAATTTATCATTGGGGAAAAGGTCAGCAAGTACCTCACAGCCGCCATCCCTCCAGGTCTGAAACAACAAGTGCGTTCCCATTTCTTTAAAGGGGGCCAGTATCCAGATCAGTAACTCCCTATGGAATGGTGCTTTCCCTAAGACCCTCTCCACGAATCTCTGCCAGATGTCAGCCGTGTGTCTCACCACATATGGGGGAGTCGCCTCCGCTGCCTTGCCCTGCATTAATGCATTCTGAAGTGTCAATGTATCTGCCCTTCTATCCAATAGGCGTTTTTCACAATTGTCTGGTTCTGCCAACCATTGGGCCGCAGGTTGCCATTGAGTGGCGTAATAATATAAGTCAATGCGTGGAGCCTCCAGACCTCCCTCCTCATAGCTGCATATAATAGTGTTGAGGGCTACTCTACTCATCCTTCCGGCCCAGAGCAGTGACGGGAGAATCATATTAGGTGTTTTGAAGACGCGTGTCAGTAGCGGGCAAAGTGAGTTCTGTAATGCATATAGGGCTCTTGGGAGCATCACCATCTAGGTGATGGCCAGCCTGCCCATCAGTGACAGTGGAAGGGTATTCCAAAATGTCACCGAGTTCTGTAGGGGCGTAAGTACCCGATCAATATTCATGGCCAGCGCCTGTGCGTCTGATGGCGTCACCTGTATCCCCAGGTATCGGAAACCCACCCGCTCCCATCTAAGTCCCAGGTCCGGGAGATCTTCCAGGGGCACCGAAGCCAGTCCCGCCAATGGAAAGATCAGCGATTTATTTTGGTTAAGCCTCAACCCCAGATACCTCTCCAAACCTCTCCAGTGGACGCAGCAGTTCAGGTACCGCATCCTGAGGGGAAGCCAAAAAGGGCATAGTCTGCACATAGGGAGATAACATGACTCATCCCACCCCCTCCGATTCCCCACTGACCCAATTCCGCTCTCACATGGACCGCCAGTGGTGCTAGGGCAAACAATAGGGGCGAAAGTGGGCACCCCTTGCGAGTGCCCCTACCCAGATGCCACTCTTCCGAAAGCGCGCCGCCTAGTTTGACCCTCGCGCAAGGCTCTGTAATAATAATCCACATTTGTAAAGCGCGAACAATCACCCATAAGCGTCTCTAGGCGCTGGGGCCCGTCGGGAAGATTAATCAAGCTATTGCCCAGAGTCACATGGTGCTGGGCTAATCTGCCGCCGGTGCCGGGGATGGAACCGTGATCCCCAGATTCCAGAGTCAGTCACCCTAGCTGCGGCGCCACATCTCTTCCCTGTATACGGTATACGGATCCAGTAATGGAATATGGGTCCCAGCCCCACGACCCGGAGCACCTCCAAGAGGTATTCCCAGTCCACCGTATCGAATGCCTTGGCTAGATCGATGGAAATCTGTTCCTCCCGACCACGTACTTCGTGCATAATATGAATAAGCCGTCGTACGTTCATGGCCGTGTTCCAGGAAGGAAGTCACATTTGTCCTCATGCACCAGGTGCGGCATATAGGGCCTTAGGCGGGATGCCAACAGCTTACACATAATTTTAGCATCCGTGTTGATCATAGTAATTGGTCGGTATGAGGAAGACTCATGGGCATCTCCTCCGGGTTTTAGAATCATGCAGATCTCCCCCTGCTTCATGCTGGGTGGAAGGGCACCACGCTCGAAGGCCTCCAGATATACATGTAAGAGGAGACTGGGCAGTGTGCCCGCAAAGGCCTGGTAAAACTCAGAGGGGTACCCATCACTCCCCGGGGATTTAGCCCTCGGCAATCGCTGCAGCGCAGATTGCACCTCATCTAGTGTTAATGGCACTTCAAACTCCTTCCGTACCGATTCAGGGATGCACCTTAGGGTCAGAGCTTGCAGGTAGAGGAGAAAAGCTGTCGCACTAACTGCTGGGTCCGTAGTATATACCATCTGTAAATGGGACTTCAGGACTCGTAGTAGCCCCACCTTGGCGTGGATCAGGCCGCCTGAAGGTTCACGTAGTGCCACTATTGTGGCAGGGGTTTGTTCTTGTCGGAGAATCCAGGCCAACAATCGACCTGATTTGTCCCATTCCCTGTGTAGGCGTGTGAGGGTAGATTTGTCGAGCCTGTCCCCGACGTCTTGGATGCGTGCTCGAATGGCCCGCTCCCAAGTCCCGTCCACTGCGTCCAGCCCTTCTTGAATCTGCGTCTCCAAGAGGTCACGCTCCTCTATTTGCAGTTCCCGTTGGAGCTGTCTGCGAACATGTTAGGCTAAGGCAGATACCCCTCACTACCGCTTTCAAGGCCTCCCACTTCCTAGCTCTTGACAAATTCGGTCCCTCCCAGTTTAGGTCGATATATTCACTTATTGCAGTCTCTATGTGTTGCTTCCCTATAGGGTCCTCAAGTACCTCCACAGGCAGCCTCCAGGTCCGAGGGCGGCCAGCCGGGGGCCCCCAACCAACCACACAGGCCACAGGGGAGTGATTAGATAGGAAACATGCCTGATGTGTCACCTCTAAGGACATAGCAATGTTCGGGTTCGCCACTAAAATTCTATCTAGGCAACTGTGAGTGTTGTGAGTGGGGGAGAAGCAAGTGTACAGCTTTTGTGTGGGGTGTCTGACGCCATATGTCCTGGGCCCCTATATTCCCCATAACCTCCCGAAGCTTCGCTGTCATCCGTGGTTTTGTGCCCCTGCGAGGGGGGAACCGGTCGAGATCAGGGTCCAGTACACAATTAAAATCTCCCACCCAGATCAGGGGGACCTCTAGTTCCGACACCTTTACCTCAAGGAGGGCTTGAAAAAAGTCTGGGTCGTCTGTGTTTGGGGCATAGGTATTCAATATAGTAACGTCTCGGCCATCTAACTTAAGTCTGAGGAGTATATATCTCCCATGGATGTCAGCTTCCATAAACTGTAGGGCGAATAGGGTCCCCGGGTCCACCCACACAAGAACTACCCTGGCGTAGGTAATGAGGAATGGAAAACCTGCCCCCGCCATTTTTTCGGCAGTCTTTGGGCTCCCTCTTCATTGAGGTGGGTTTCCTGGAGGCATGCTATAGACACCTGGTGTCTCCAGAGGAAGGATAGCACCTTGTATCTTTTGGTACACGTACCCAGCCCTCTCACATTCCAGCTCATTAGTTTAGTCCCCATAGGTGGTATAACAACCTGCCTCTTTGTGCCTCCACTCCATCCTAGCTACATTCAACCTATCCTCTGCCTGCTGTATAAACAATACACGAATAAACAATAAAATTAACTCCCAAGAATTCCCTCCCCCCACCAACGAGCAATGTGCTACAACTATAAATGCATAAATGCTCTTCCCATGCTGGTGCCAGGACGTGCACAGCTGCCCCATCAGCCCAACAGAGGCTGAAAAACTTCCCTCAAAAAACTAGGTCTGACTCCCGACCCAGCCCAGTCACCATTTACCAGGTACCAAGGCCCTGGATCACCCTGTGCTATGTTCCTGACATATCACGACCACCCTGCATTTAGAAACCAGCAGTGTATACAGGGTATCAGACAGATTGCCTATCCCCACTCCGTACTTCCCTGAAAGGCACCCTCCCAGAGGTTCATATCTTAGACCTCATCGCTAAGTTCTTAGGAAGTCAGGTGCCGCCAGGCTATCAACCTGGAACCCCCATACCTCAAAACCTTTACCATCATTCCAGTTCTGGAGGGGACGTATGAGGATCCATAACAGTCTCCGGGACCACATGATTGGTAGGACTCAGAGTCTCAGGCACTAGTCCCATTTCTGGAGTGTCCTTCAAGGTTTGCAGCGGAGAGTCCCCGGAGTCCGAAGATTCCACTCGCAGGGCTCCGTCTTCCCCTACTGTGATTCTCTGTCGTTCAGCTTGGGCGCCGCCAACAGACCGATTCCTGCACCTGACGCTCCGTTTCTTGGGGGGCCTGGTCCCCCATGCGCTCGGGGAGCCCCTCGGCTCCTGCTCAGGAAGTGCCTCTCCTCAGATTTCTAGCCCCTCCCATACTTCTTCTGGGGAGTCGAAGAAATGGGCTTTTCCCTGGGATATCACCTTTAGTTTCACGGGGTACAGTAACATTTACTTGAGGTGTAGCTCTCGAAGCTTTTGCTTGATGCCGAGGAATGATTTCCTCTGTTCCTGCACCTGACGGGTATAGTCCGGGTATATTGAAATTTTTGCGTTGTTATAGGTGAGATCCGGTGCTTCTCTCGCAGCTTTCAGTATGCAGTTCCTATCCCTGTAACTCAGTATTTTGGCTATGAGGACCTTGGAAGGCGCCACCGGCGGTGGCGGAGGGACCAACGCCCTATGGGCCCTTTCCACCACAAAGACCTCCAAAAGACCACTGGGGCAGAGCTTGGTGCGTATCCAGCGCTCCAGAAAACGCTCAGCATTGCCCTCCTCCGCGTGTTCCGGAATGCCCAGGACCCTGATAATGTTGCGGCGGTCCCTTCCTTCCGCTTCCTCCGGCCAGCGCTCCAGCATCCCCGGTGGTGCTAGTCAACTGGGACACCCGCTGCTTTAGAGACGCCACCTCTCCTTGAAGTTGCACAATGTCTCCCTCCGCTGTGAAAACCTTGTCAGCTACCTTCCGCAGGTCCGCACTAAGCAAATTTACGTCAATGGAGACAGTTTCGATTTGCTTCTCTAGGGCGGTTTGTGACCCCTGAATGGCCTCCAGGAGCTCCGCTCGAGATGGTTCATTAACAGCCTCACCATCCCCTTCTAGGCCTGTTTGTCGTGTGATCCGTTGCGTGGAGAGGCGCGGAGTAGTATATTGAGTGATTGTGTTGGGGTTAGAAGCGCGGGCTAGTTTATCTTTACCCATTCTTCAGGATGACAGGGCTTCCCGGGAAGCAAGTTCCAGTACTCTCTCTGTTTCACCCAGGGGGTTGTTGTCCTGCCGCTTAACTCCCCTCTACGGCCTCCGGTTTTACAGGATTAACGGGATTAGAAATCCCCCACAGGTGCCCAGACAGCGTTGTCCCTGGGCTACCCGTACTCTGTCGTGGAGACGCCCCACTCTTTACCTGCGGCCGAGTGGTACCTGCACTTGCCAGGAACAGATTGGAATTCCAGCTCAGGTGTGCCCCAAAGTATTGGTGAAAGCCCTGCGGGTCCCCGGAGCACCACTGCCACTCCACCCAAGTAAACTTTTCAAGTCTCTTCCAGCCAAATAACACCTCCACCAAGGGTACGCCAGTCGAGATCAAGTCTTAATCCCCGAACGCAAAGGCCCGGCCCCGCAGGTTCCTCGAAGCCGCTCACCTTGGTATTCCCACTATTCAGGTATCCGCAGGGTGCCGACCTGTTCTCCGTAGTCTCCCGACTCTCCGGCGGGGATATCTGCAGTCTGCTCCATTGTGCTCCCCGTCCTGGAGGCAGTCCTCAGGCGCGGCGAGCCCAGTATCTACCGCGCTGTGCCACGGCTTCTCAGCAGGGTCCCCCGCACCAGCTGCGCCACCAGCAGCCACAGTTCAATGTCCCTGTGGGGTCCACACTAACCCAGTACACCTGGAGCATCTAGCAGGGTTTAAGCAGGCATTGCGAGTTTCCACGAAATGGGTGTCCCAGGGCCGGTCCCTCCCATCTCAAGCCTTCTATCAACGGGCTGGTCTCGGACCAGCAGCGTCTAGCCAGCACGGCCCCAGCTCGGTAGCAGGCTCACCGCACCAGGGGATCCCACTGCACAGGAGGGGGCCCCCACCGCTGGCAGCAGGATCCACAAAAATTCCGAAGGCAGGGACCACAGGTGTCTCAGGCCCGTTACACTCCGGCCACACATAGGCCGCAGCCACGCGTGGTCCACGGCAGGGGCCGCAGGGCAAGGTCCCCTCAATCCTCTCTCTCTACAGGCCCCTACGGCAGCATAGGTCAAGCAGTGACTACGTGCCTCCCAGGGATAGTAGCCTCAGGCCAGGCCCGCTCCGGCTCTCCCCCACCTGCAGCACTCGTGGCCTGCTCCCCAGCCCGCAGTCTCTCGCAGGTGCAGGTCCAATGCAGCGGGTGATGCACCACGCTCCGGGGGGCTCCCAGTGCTGAGGGAGGCCCCCCTCCGCCTTCCGCAGGATCCCCGATTGCAGGGCTGCCGTCTCTCCGGGCCAGACTCTGCTCAGCCGCGGCCTCGCATGATCCGCTCCGCTTCGCAGCTGCCGGGGACCTCAGCTCAGCTCGGCTGCAGCGTCGGGATGGTAGTATTTTTTCCGGGCTCTCCCCCTCTCAAGAGGCCCCACCGCATACAGGACCTCTTCCACGGTTACAGGGCAGCTGTGGGCATCTAAGCAAAGGATTTTACAGGATATTTGTGACAGCCCAGCCAGGAGCTCACGTCCTGTCGGCCATGTTGCTCGGCCACGCCCCATACCTTTTCATTATTACCCTTTTTTGCACCCATCTGCATTAATTAAAGACCAAATTGCTCCTTTATCAAAAACGCATTGTATTTTTCAATGTTTTTCACTTACTTGTTTATATAATGCTTTGCATTTTAATATTCATTTATTCAGTGCATTCATTCCGTGCTTTGCTTTTTATACAGTGCCTTTCATTCACTAAATGATTTTAATATACTCATGTTTTTCTATTTATTATTCAATGTTGATATATATATATATATATATATATATATATATATATATATATATATATATATATTCCCCCCCCCCCCAACAACAAACTGCAAACATCCACCTTGAAAATATCAATAGTTGATAATCACAGAGCCGACACTCTATTCAAGATCCAGCGTATGTTTTATTCACACACGGCAACGCTTGTCAGCTCTGTGATTATCTACTAAGGATATTTTCAAGGTGCATGTTTGCAGTTGGTTGTTGGATATACGAGGTTCTGTACCTCGCCGAGCACTCCTCACATGAAGCGGCGGGGAGCAAACGTGATTTTGCTGGGTGGAATATATATATATATATATATATATATATATATATATATAAACAAATGCCCAAGAGCTAGAGAAGCACTCGACAGCTCGCCCACCATCAGGTATTCAGAATCAGCTTGCCTTGATTTCCCAGATTCGTATCTTCATGCCTGACGCGTTTCGCGGCTCTGCGCCGCTTTCTCAAAGGCAATTAGCAAACAGATGGCGCGGTGGACGCTTTCTTCATTTAAAGTGTAAGGCATGTTTTTATTGGATATTTACCCCTGGTGGGGCTCGCTCAATGCGTCAACTTATCTGATGCCTGATGGGACATGTAGTCCTTAAAGCGTCATCAGACAGTGGCGGCTCCTCCATAGGGGCGTTTGGGCGCCGCCCCCCTGCTTTCTCGCAGTGCGAGAAGGCAGAAACATAAATGGTAATAACTACCATTTATGTTTCTGCCTTCTCGCACTGCGAGAAAGCAGAAGTGCCTGATCGGGGGTGGGCGGTCCTGCTTGAGGGCAGGGGGGAGTGGCTTGCCCACTGTTGTGCATAGGGACTGTTTGGTCCCCCCTGGGGCCGATCAAACAGTCCGTATGTACAACAGTGGGCAAGCCACTCCCCCCATGCCCTCGAGCAGCACCGCCCACGGCGCCCACTCTACATAGTGAAAATGGTCCCGGCTGGGGCGCTCTCCACTGCGCTTCAGCGTTGTGATTGGCAGAGCGGAGGCAGGGAGGCTGCCTTTCATTGATGACGACATCACGACGAGAGCTTCAGGGCGGCGGGAGCGGCAGTTTGGACGCATCCAGAAGCTGCGGTGTTGCAGGACGGAGCGGGAGTTGAAACGCATCCAGAAGATGTTGCAAGACGAGGATGGTAAGTTTTATAATATTCTTTAATTTACCCACCCGCCTCCACCCCCCGTGACGACCCCCACCATGCCGGCCGTTACTGTTGACAGAAGTATGAGTTGCCCAAGGCAGACCGGCTGGAAGTCTCCGCATTGGATTATCCGCTCGGCTCCACAAATGGAAAAGCACGTTCACTTTCCAAGCGCCAGAATTAATAATAACTACTATTAGTGGGTAACGGGGAGATGCAAAGGTACATAGCAGCTCTGTGAGATATGATTGCTCCGTACTTGTGCGCTGCACTGCAATTACGGGTTTACAACGCCTCCAGCCCGAGCTGTATTTACTAGACGCTATGTTTGTAATCATGGGCGAATTATGGTATTTAACTTCTGAATGCTCCGCGCTGGAGTCGGAATATATCCTCAAGCACTCAAGGAACGTGAGAGGCCCAGATAGCCACACTGAAACAGGAGTTAAAATGTTACTTGGTGTTTTGTACTGGTCTGCTCAGGTCTCTCATGACTTGTAGATGGCAAGTATTCAAACGTTTATACAAAACTATTTTAGGCCCTCCTTAGGCCTAAAATAGTTATGCACATTCATTACTATTTTAGACCCTCCGGTGCTGTATCAATGCCAGTCAGGGCCGGCTTTAGGGCGGTGCGATCGGTGCCACCGCACCGGCTGCTGGAATCCTGGGGGCGCCGTGTTTGAAAGTTTATTATGCCTTTGAAGCACCTGCTGCAGCGTTTCTTTCACCCCGCAATTACCAGGACTCACATAAATGTCAAGATAACTCGTGTGATTAATTATCTTCGTGGAGAGAGAGATCAGCATTTTGTATAGTTGTGGTTTTGACTTAGGTGACCTTAGTGCAGAGGGTTAATATGCCTGCTGCAGAGAACGTGTACCATGTAGATTACAGATGTAAACAGATCAGCAGGTTACTTGCAATGTATAATTTAAAGTCCTAATATAGAATAGTGAGGTATTAACTTTCATCCTAGAACTGCATACACTCTGCAAAGTACAGAACATTGATCAATGTTGCAAAAAGGGTTAATTTGGCTAGAAATTGATTCTTATTATTAAAGAAAACTCCCAACTATGCTGTTTCTTTTTCGACTCTGAGTTTGTGCTTCTCCACACCAAGCACTCTTAAACTATGCTGCCTACCAGTATGGATGACATGCGACTCCTACACTTTTAGTCCTTTGGCTTACGTAACATTTCCTACACAGTGATTTACACATGTATGATTCAATGTCTGTGTGTAATATGAATGTGATGCAAAGTGCTCAGACACCCTGCACTGGTATGAGTGGCGCTATATAACTAATTCAATGCATCTGAGAGAGTGTGGTTATGGAGACTTGGTCACTGTTTTCGCCACCCAATCTTTGGCCCTAATGGAGACCTGAGGTGACATATAGTTCATCTTTCTTTGGCAATAAGGTCAGGCGGCTAACGCCAATATTCCCTATTCTTTTAAAATAATGCAGTCAGGCTAAATGGATGGCACGGGTGCAAGCAGGAATGAAGCACGATATGGGACAGTTTTAAATGTGTTTAATTATTTCAAGTCTACATATCCTACCTACTTTTATAAATATTCTTGCTTTCTGAAATGTGGTTTAACCTGCATCCTTTGGGCCTTTTTTTTTGTTCTTCAAAATTTCCTTGGCGTGAGGGTCCTGCAGTTCCCCTTTAGTCAATCAGGCTCGCTATGACACAAAACACATTTAGACCCTTTTTTTACGCCCCACCACTTTCAAATGTCACCAGCCACCACTGTCATCAGATAAGTTGACGCACTGAGCGAGCCCCACCAGAGGTAAATATCCAATTAAAACATGCCTTAAACTTTAAATGAAGAAAGCGTCCACCGCGCCATCTGTTTGCTAATTGCCTTTGAGAAAGCGGCGCAGAGCCGCGAAACGCGTCAGGCATGAAGATACGAATCTGGGAAATCAAGGCAAGCTGATTCTGAATACCTGATGGTGGGCAAGCTGTCGAGTGCTTCTCTAGCTCTTGGGCATTTGTGTATATATATATATATATATATATATATATATATATCCAAATGAACTTTGACACACAAAGCCGCCCAGCCTCACGGATCGGGGCCTGTTGAGGAGTGTCAATGCTCTGTATATTCCAAACGAAAAAATGCACTCCACCTCCTGGAATGTATAATCAGGCCCAACCACTGTGCTGTAGTTCCAAAAGTTCTTTAATGTGGCGGCAATAGTAGCATTACGCGTTTCGACCGCAAGACGGTCTTAATCATATGCAAATATCGTATGGTCACCACCTGATTTAATTTATATCTGGTATTCATAGAAAGTGATGAGGGGCAAGGTACACACTTTCAAACGGCAATTCAAAAGGCGCAAGGTGTCACTGCAGTTCATGTGCACCTTCACATTAAACATTGCAATTATCAACAGTCTTTGTTATTTCTTTAAATTAACTGTCCGGATAAATCCATGAAAGTTCTTATTTTATATCATTATTGATTTGCGCAATGTTTATAGTTCCTTGTATGTTACTGAACCACAGTTCCCACAATGCCTTATTTTGGCAAAACGAGTACACATGTCCCAATCGTCTCCAAATGTTCATACCTTCAATCCTTTGTCTGCAAGTATGATTCCGTAGTCTCTTACGTGCCTTTAGAGGAATAATTCCATTTATGGCAGAGATTCAGGAACACTTCAACACAAAGTCGTGGCATACGTTGGCAAACCTTTGATGAAAAAAAGCTTGTCTGCCTTCCTTCCTTCCTTCCACACAAGCACAGAGTACAAGGGTCCAATTCCCTGTAAATCCTAGCTGAGTATACAAAGTTTTCCAAAATTTTTTAAAAAAATTATCCACACCCTCCCCACCCCGTGTGCAAAAGGTGCCCGAAGGGCACCATTTGTGCATGGCTTATTAAAGGTAAGAAATAAACAAAGAATAAATTTCACAAAGATGCGCATAATATGTCCCCCATGTGCGCACGGTGCGCGAAGCGCATCGTGCGTACATGGCCCATCCCGCAAAACGTGGGCACGCGGTGCGCTACCACCGTGCGTGCACGGCACTAACTGCGTAAAGTGGGCGCGCGGTGCGCGAAGCGCACCGTGCGCGCACGGAACGAACTGCGTTAACTGGGCGCGCACGCCACGAATGGCGTAAAGTAACTTAGCATTTAAAAAACCGTACAAATTCACTGAAAAAACCATAGGTTTCACACACGTTATAGTTAGGAATTAGCATTTAAAAAACCTTGCAAATTCACTGAAAAAACCATAGGTTTCACACATGTTATAGTTAGCTGGACATTTTATTGATAAAAAACCAATGAAATTCCCCCGTTATAGTTAGTGCAGGCAACTATAACTCACGCGGCCGCAATCTTCTGCTGATGACATATGTGTCTTTATGAAAAAAAAATATTTGTAATATATGTATAGCTAAAATTTAATGGAAGAAGACATGGGCAAATAAGTGTCTAAATACAGTATTAGCATCAGCAGAGGATTGCGGTCGCGTGAGTTATAGTTGCCTGCACTAACTATAACGGGGGAATTTCATTGGTTTTTTATCAATAAAATGTCCAGCTAACTATAACATGTGTGAAACCTATGGTTTTTTCAGTGAATTTATATATATATATATATATATATATATATATATATATATATATATATACGGTCGGGTGCTGTTAATGCGGCGGTGCCTGCCGCAATTTATTAACGCTCCGCTATTTCTCTCATCAAAGAAAAATAAAAGCACTCACGGGTTTGCGTGTTAACGGGCCACCGCTTTTGTAATACAGGAATTGTCCTTTGTTTATTTCCATCACACATAGAGGTGTTTAAATGACGGCAGCGTACGGTGTGCCGGTAACACCGAAGAAGGCAGACCGCCGAAACGCGTTTGTTCTGGCAATAAAGACCCGTTAACACGCAAACCCGCGAGGGCTTTTATTTTTCTTTGATGAGAGAAATATCGGAGCGTATATATATATATATATATATATATATATATATATATATATATATATATATTTAAATATTCACAAAAATGCCCCTTCCGACTGTATTGACCCAGATGGGAGGTGGCGCACACTCCGGCGGAGCGTGCCGGTAATTAAGTTCCAAAGTAGAGAAAAAGCAATCCCAGTGCGCTCTCAGGAGACAAAGCCACAGACACGAAATGCAAAGAGGGGTTGTTTATTCCACAACGCGTTTCAGCTCGGAAGCCTTGATCACGTGGAAGAATGTGTACAACAGGGTAACTGATAAAGTTGTAATTCATAAACATGGACATGGGACTGAAAGGCCAGCCCAAAGGCATATTCGCCGACTATGGCAGACATGATGGAATGTGCAACAAAGAGTAATAATTGTCTGGGTATGCATTCATAATTATCAAGTGATCAAACAACAATGTGATTGAAAATAATGCATGAATAAAACACACTGTTTCAAATATATACGCTACAAGAAAATGAAAATAATAGGAAAAATGCCTAGAATCAAACGAATTGTAGCGTTATTGTGAGTAAATGCATAGTGCTTACGAACTCGAGAACGGGGCTGGTGCCTGGCATAGGCTCATCAAAAACAAATTAAATGTATGACCCAACTGGGTTTGGATAAGGGGATAAAAATAAAATGAATGAAGTAAAATGAAAATAAAATAAAATGAAAATGTGAACCCAAATGGGTTCGCGTTACGATAGGTAACAGCGTGTATGTCAGGCAGAAGGGTCAAATTTGTATGTAATACAACCTGTCTGCCATAGTCGGCGAATATGCCTTTGGGCTGGCCTTTCAGTCCCATGTCCATGTTTATGAATTACAACTTTATCAGTTACCCTGTTGTACACATTCTTCCACGTGATCAAGGCTTCCGAGCTGAAACGCGTTGTGGAATAAACAACCCCTCTTTGCATTTCGTGTCTGTGGCTTTGTCTCCTGAGAGCGCACTGGGATTGCTTTTTCTCTACTTTGGATATATATATATATATATATATATATATATATATATATATATCCTACTGGCGGTAGTTATAGTGAGGACCTAGTTTCCATAGGAAAAGGGTTTTTTGGTTTGCCAATAATCTTCGCAAACTTTTCAAAACTAATGAAGCAGTCAGGTCAGCTGCTGTGTTGAAAGTTTCGGGGTTATTCGTCAAGCGGGTGCTGAGAAAAAGGGGTGATCTCAAAACGTTTTTTCTCCATGTTAATTTCCATAGGAAACTTTAGACACGGCTACAGCCCGAACTGCTGAACAGAATTACACCAAATTTGACAGAAAGATAGCTCTTGGTTCAAAAAGCACTCTGTTAAATGGTGTAAATCTGTTCAGTAGTTCCTGAGAAATTTAAACATTACTCATATATACAAATATGGCCGTGGAGGATCCGCAAACCCTTCCGATCTCGAGCCTACGATCCGATTGGCTGCCAACAGTTCCAACAAGTGTTGGCAGCCATCTTGTGACTCAGTTGAGTCCCAAGGAAAAAGGTTTTAAAAAACGTGAAAAACGCAAGAAAAGTAGTCAGGGTAGAAATACCCTGACCCCCTGGGCCACAAAAAGCCATTTTCTTTTATAATTTTCGGCTGGATTTGCGTTGGGTTAGCAGTGCGGGCTATGTTTATTAAATGTGGGGGGCCATGCAGGTCCCCTGCAGCCCTGGGCTCCGCCACCTCCCCAGGGCTTTGTTTATGAAATGAATGCGTGGGGGGCTCCTGCTACTCCCATGAAGCCCTGGGGACCCACACCTCCAAGGGGCTATTTTCATTAAAATGCGGAGGCCACGCGCCCGCCCCCCCCCCCCCCCAGCTGCCCCGGTGACCACCACCTCCCGGGGCTACATATTAAATAGAATGATTGGGGGGCTCCAACCCTGGGTACTTCCACCTCCCCGAGACTATTTGTAATAAGATGCGGGGGCACATGCCCCCCGCGGACCACCACCTCCCCATGGCTACATATTAAATAGAATGTCTCCCTGGGGTTGAAATCAAGTAAAGGCGGGTGTCCATTGCAGACCCCCAGCCCCAGGATCCACCACCTCCCCAGGGCAACATAGTAGATGGGATCAGGAATTCTTTTCTTTTTTAATTGGCCGTGCCTCGGAGGATGGGATCCCCGGCCGAAATCAGCTCCCAGGAATTCCGATGCGTAGGAACTACAGGAGGTACCAGGAGGGCTTCTTGGCTACCGAGGTCATTCTGAAGTAAAGTGGACTTCATCCCCCCAACCAGTAGAGCGCCAGGAGGTGCTCTTTCAAAACGAGGTTCATGTCGGCACGTTTTCAAACCTATATCTAGCTTTATTTTTCCAAAATGTAAATACTACACATCAGTTTATTACATAGTCCCGAGTTGGAAATTAAAACTTGCCATTACTTACATTATGTCATCACTCCTCAACTTAAAAAAAAAAAAAAAAAATCTGTCTCTTTATCACCCTTCCCCCCCTCCCGATACAGTCTTAACTCAGTGTACCTAGCAGCCCAATGGAATCAGTAAGTCACAAATTCACAGCACATTCTAAAAGGAACAAGTTGCTTCCAAATAAGTACAGCAGGTGTGCTTTACTCCACAGATTCGAAAGCATATCCATGTCTGAATTTCAATTATTTTCTTAAACAACAGCTAATAAGACTTCTTGCTAAGGCATCCAACACACTACCTAATTTTATTCACTCTCGTGCTGACAGCATGCAATTAAATATATCTTTAAAACAAAACCTCAATTTTAACTGCTTTCCTTGAAAAAACTACCTAATTGAGCTCCAGCCTTCTCCTGACTACTATTGTTCCTTCACTTCAAAATGCTTAGAGTTTGGATTGTGGGCCATAGCTATATCTTTTGGGCTACAGAGGCTGCAAAAAAGAGAGGTATTGACAGAGACAGAGACATTGCCAAATATGCAGATTACTTGGATTGGCCAGAAAGGGTTACAGTTTCATCAGTTGCTGGCTTTGGTTAAATCCATTGTGGATTCCCAAGCTCCTCACCTCATGAGTGTGCACTGTGGGGACAATGAGCTAGGCACATTGACTAAAGTAGGGCTGGAAATCCTAATGAAAGAAACCTCTGGAGAACTGATGTCGCTTTTCCCTCACGCTGTCTTGGTGTACTGTAATAAATGCCAAAGACAGAAATGGAAGTAGTCAAATCAATTCAGTCCACAGTTTGACAAAGCCAGGAAACATGTTAATAAAACTGTTTCTGCATTACTCAGAGACCATCTTATGAGCTGAATATATATAAATACAATCTGCGTTTTGACATGCATAGAATTTCAAGAAATGATGGAGCGCAGTTTACAGATAAAGGCAACAGGGTGTTTCTAAGTAACCTGAAACTTCGCCTCCGGTCTTATGTATAGCAGCCAAATACACACAACCAACATAACGGCTCTTGTCAGAGCCACCCTAGTAGCAAAATATTGTGAATTTGTTTTCTAAGTGGTATGTTTTTGGGGATCTTCACGCCAATGTCGTGATCCCTGTGGAAACGTTACGAAAACGGAAAACAAAAGCAGACATTCAATGACTAACACACCCAAAAATAATATGTAAAAAAATCCATTCTGAAAATTGCACTACACATATTACTATATACATACTTCTTTCTAAGCAGGTTTAAACTCATCTTTTTGGACTAAGTTTCTTTTTAAACCATTCTTTGAGAACTATTTTCAGTTTTTGCGGTTATTCAGGATGTTGCGATGTCGTTAACCGCGACAATCACGCCATTTCCATATTTTATACACTAGGTGTTTCTTAAAGTATTCTCTAAAGTCATGTTTTTCTATTAAAGTTTTATAAAACCATTTCTAAAACCTATTTTGTGTTTTCACAGTGACTCCAGAGGTCACAGTGACTCCAGAGGTCACGATGACGTCGGTTATCGCGATCCCCGTGGACACATTGCGAAAATGGGAAACAAAAGCAGATATTCAATGGCCACCAACACATCCAAAAATAATATATTAAAAAATCCATTATAAACATTACCCTACACATATTGTTATATACATACTTCTTTAAAAAACATATTTCAGACCTATTTTCCATTTCCATATTACAGTATCTTACACACTTGGGGTTTATTACTGTACACTTCAAACTCATGTATTTCTAGAACAAATATATCTAAAACCTATTTTCCATTTTCGCGGTGAGACCAGGGATCAAGATGACGTCAGTAATCGTGACCCCTCCCGTTACAGCGCGAAAGCAGAAAGCAAAAGCAGGAATTCACTAGACACCACCACATAAAAAATATTATAAATAAAATTAATTCTAGCCATCACAGCAGATAACTCACTATATAATAACTCTATATAAACATTTATCAAAATCTCAATATCTCTATAATAATGCATATAAATGATTCACTGATTTTTAAAATATCTGTACTAATCTTCACAACGACGTTGGTACACGGGGGACTGCGCTGGCAGTCACGTCGCCATCACGAATATCGCACAGATTAAAAAAATCAATGTTGGACACCTAACTTGTGTCACTAACACCCCCATTTCTCAACCAAGGGGTCAGAGTATCTTCACCCGCACCCCTTATGTGGGTTTTATCACAAATGTTAAGCCTCGGGAACCATTAATGATAGATAAAATGGCAGCTGCAACTTTCTAATCAGGGTGCTTCCAGCCAATCAGAACATTGCCGTTGGTGCGTGCATTCACAATTCATTGTGAAACCACTCAATCAATCAATCCTGTATTTGTTAAGCGTGACTACTCACCTGTACGGGTCTCAAGGCGCTGGGAGGGGGGATACGGGGGGGTGCAAGTTCCAGTCAATTGCGTAAGATCCATGCCCAGAGAGACCACTGTAATTTTAAACTTGGATTTTTCAACAACTACTGAATGGATTTACACCAAAGGAGCAACAAGCACTTTCTTGAACCGACAGCTACCTCCCTGACTAATTTGGTGCAAGTCTGTTCAGCAGTTCCGGCTGTAGGCATGGCTAAAGGGTCCTATGGGAATTAACATTACAAACGCAACCTTTTTTCGTGCCCCAAATTTTCGGTCCCCACTGCACAGATCACGGCCAAACTTTCCATAACAATAGAACCCACTGTGACACTTATTTAGGGAATATCTAATGCAGATTGGTCATACAACACCAAAGTTATAGCCAAGCCAAAAAATGCTTTTCCTGGGGAAACTGGGTCCTAACTATAACTGCCTACTGGCGACCGCCAGTTAGTAGCGTGTGTGTGTGTTTTCACTGTCCAAAAACCAAAGGTTAGAGGGACATCAGAGTTAGGCTCAGATTTCACTCGTACAAAACCAGTGAAATTCAGCAGTTATAGTTACCTGAGCTAACTATAATCTATGCCCCCGCAATGCACTGCTTATGACCTCACATATTACATCACTCAAGACATGGTCAGTGACATCACTGATGATATCTCAAATGACATCACTGATGACATCGCTGATGGCATCATCCACGGAACCACTCACACACCCACTCACACCCCATACAGCCTCTCATATGCCCACTTACTCACCCACCCACACACATAGGAGCTCTCCGGCCGAGGTGCTGTGCTGAGGGGGCCCACTGGAGCTTTGAGGCCCCCCTAAACCGCGGGGGCTGCGGGGGCCTGTGTTATGCCCCTGTACCCATTCACAGTCCCATACTAGTGCTCACACACCCACTCACTTGTACAACCACTCACACACATATGTCATGAGTAATGTAATATGTGAGGTCCTAAGCAGTGCATTGCAGGGGGCGCAAGTTATAGTTAGCTCAGATAACTATCACTGCTGCATTTCTAGAACGTCCCTGTAACCTTTTATTTTTTTCAGTGAATTTCGAAATTTGAAAACAATATATTTGCTAACTATAATGACCCCGTAACCTTTGGTTTAAGTGAATTTCTTTGATTTTTTAAATTAGTAGTTGCGTTTACAGAGTGGTGGAAAAAGGGGTGGGGTCTCCAACCAACTCTCAGTAATCCAGCTGTGTGAGACTTACTGGAGGTAGCAGAGGGCTTATTGGCCCCCAAGGAACCTCTGCAGCCAAGAGGACTTCGTACCCCAACTAGCAGTGCGCTACAAGGCGCATTTGCAGAGTGGTGGAGAATGGGGGCAGGGCCTCCAAAGCCCTCTCAGCAATCTCGCTCTGTGGGACTTACTGGAGGTAAAGGGAGGGCTTGTTGACTCTCCCCCCCCCCCCCAAGGACTCTCAGCATCCAAGGGAACTTCATCCCCAACCAGCAGTGCACGAGGAGGCGCGTTCGCAGAGTTGTGGAGAAAGTGGGTGCCGCGTGCCCCCTCCTTCCCCGGGACAGGCTTATTTTGAATGTGGGAGGGGACAATGAGGACCCCCTATCTGGGATCATTTGGGCCACAGGGACCCCATTCCCCCCCATGTCCTGGCCTCTGTTTTTTTAAATATTCATAATGAAAGGGGGCAGCGCAATCACCATCCTTGGCCGATTTGGCCCCAGGGACCCATCCCCCCGGCCTCAATTGTGGGTGTCCTGGTCCCATCCAGGGCACCAACTCTGTGGTGGGGGGGGGGGGAGCCTCAAGGCCCCATCGGTCCTTGCCAGCTGCTCGCCTCCTGGGGGAGCCGGCATTGATTTTACAGAGATTGAGCTGTTAACATGCAGCTCCCTCTCTGTCAAACCAATTGTGCTCCGCTCTCAACAAGCGAGAGCTTTTCGATGCTCTTGCATGCTGAAAGCAAGCACAGTTTGCTATGGCTTGGTGCAGGTACGTCCCGAGGTGGGCATCTCGGGACATAGCAGAAGGCGGTCACGCACCCCCCCTCCTTTGATAGAATTTGCCCCGGGGAGGTGGTAGACCCCAGGGCTGGGTTGGGCCAAATGGACCTCCCCCACATTTTTTGTAAAATAAGCCCCAGAGAGGTGGTGGTCCCCGGGACAACAATGAACACCAGGAGTGGGGGATGATTAATATGGAAGCACGGGAGCCACGTTGCGTGTTTTTTCTTTCGATTTTGCAAAATGTCATTTTTTAAAATGCTTTTACCGCCCGGTGGGGTCATTGTGGGACCCCCCACCATATCTGGGGGTCAGGGTATTACTATACTGCTCTGTTTTCTTTATTTCTTTTTTTTTTTAATTCAAGCCAAGTCCCAAGATGGTTGCCAACACTTCCTGGTTGAAGTGTTGGCAGCCAATCAAATTTCAGTAGGATCCACAAGCCAACTGCAAGGATCCATGTCCCCAGATATCTATATATTTTTAAACTTAAATATCTCTAAAACTACTGAACGGATGTAGACCAAATCATAAAAAGCACACTTTCTGGACCAACATCTAGCTTTCTGCCAAATTTGGTGTAATTTCGTTCAGCGGTTCGGGCTGTAGCCGTATTCTAAATCGCTATGGAAAAATGCAAGGGGAAAATGCGTTTTGGGGCCCCTTTTTTTCTCAGCCCGCTTGACAGACACCCTGAAACTTTCAACACAGCAGCTAAACAAACTGTAGCAAAAGTTACATCCTACCAGCTCGGAGAAGGTACTCTGAGTGTCGAGGACACACAAACACCAGAATACCTTGCCAGGTAAGATCAGCAAAGGCTGGAGAGGTGCAATCGGAGAGAAATACCAAGTGGGTAACTTGCATGCAACAACCATATTTCACACAGAGGTACTACGATACCATTGTTGTCCTCTGCTATGCAGGATAGGGAAGAGAGAGCCAGAAAGGCATTTGAAGAGGGCAGCAGAGCTGGAGACACAAGCACAAACACATGAGATGGAGCGCATAGTACAGACTTAGGAACAAAACTTAAAAAGCTGGAAAAACTAACTCGGGTTCAGCTAACAAAGTGGTGGGAGAGCAAGTCTCTCCAGAGGTACCTGGAAGTCAGAAGAATACCCAGGGGCTTACGTATACTGGTAGCCCCAAAGTTTTGAAAAGCCAGCACCCTGAGATGTTAAGGGGATGGGTGCAGAGTAACACAGAGGTGTCAATGCGGAAGAGAGCAGGTTTGATAACTTACTTGAGGTTGCTCAGAATGGAGGACGAAAGATAACGCAACTAGATGAGCAACTTCCAAAATGTTCCTATTTTGTTGGAATCAAAACCTTGACACCCCCTGCCCCCCCGGAACTACTATGCTGAATTTCCGTTTCATCGCTGTAGTCCTGAACTTGTGGAGAGGCTCCATCATCCAGGATTGACAAACCCTGGACTCTTTGCTGGAAAGCATTAACAGTATCACCTCTCCACCACTGTGATGCTATCAGCGGGCTGTTGGGCACAGAAGGACATCACAGATTAAACTTTTTCATTCTAAATTATCATAAAAAAATGTTCATTTACTTTCATATTTCACTATACTAATTCTTTATAGGTTTCGCAGCAGCGTGCTACTTGCCGAAAACAACGCTTCTAAACTCCATCAGGGTTAGCAAGCGCTATATAAATGCAAACCTTTTTCCCTCCGCTATCCTTCCAATCCAAATATCTGACTAACACATCCACCACTCAATTGACTTTCATATTTCACTATACTAATTCACCACTAATCCTTTATGGGTTCTGGAGTAGCGTGCTACTCGACGAAAAAAGCGCTTTGACGCCTCGTCAGGGGTAGTAAGCGCTATATAAATACAATTAGAATACACTACACTACAATGCGGCTATTACAAATTGTAGTCAAGTATGCAGAGATTGACAGACAAGTCGTGATGCAAGAATTAAACACAGTTAATGTGGAATTGGCTACCTTATCAGAACAAGAAAAAAATCAACACTTTCAGAGGGGGAAATGAAGACAGGCAAAGACAAAGAAGAAAGCATCATTGTGAATCGCAATGCGCTGACATTCAGGCGCAATAAAAACATTTTCGAAAGGGGGCAAAGCTCCACATTCGCATGTAGGTTCGACACCATCAGGAAACAAAGATTGTCAGAATGTAATCGGCAAAGGCAATAACACAATCCAAGCAATTGGGCATCAGCTGCAAGCTCTGCTGTGAGCGCTGAAGTTGCAACTGACCAAGACGAGCCCACAATGAGACGCAATGTGCATTCTGTAATTGATTAACTCCGTTTTTTCTGCGCAGACAGACTTCAAAATCTAACACCAACATTAAAATATCAAGACAGAAAAACAGCGCACCACAACAACAAAAAGACAAACACAAAGTGAACCGCAAATAACGGGACAAGGACCATCACTAGTAAGCCTCTTGGACATTAGTTTAAATGAACCAGAAATTAAAATACTCAATCTCAGATTATCATTCTGTCCGGAAAAACTTCAACTAGGTCACAACCAGAGTTGATTTATACAAATTCATAAGGAAACTCAAGTTGAACAAATATCATACGACACAAGTAAAATGGAAAATGGATGATAGCAACAACATCAATGCTGGCAGAAACCAATTTAATGATATCAGAAATGCAAATCTTGCTGGACCGGAGACTTTTGGAAAATGAAACAGAAGGCATAAATGTCAACATGACTGAGGAAGAACTGATTGCCAACATAAGCTTACAAGTTGATGAAGAGGCAACAAGCACATTCAAACCACCTTCAAAGTTCATACCAAGCTTACCCAGAGATAACTTGGGTATATTTTCTGATTTGATCATAGAAAAATTGAAAAAACTTCTAATAGCCATGCAAATCAAAGGGAATTATCAGCAATCTAAAAGACAAATCTATGACAAACTAGTAAAGAAATTACAAAAAGATGCCAATGTGGTGTTTCGTAATGCAGATAAAGGGTGCAAATTTGGTTCTCTGGCCTAGACAACAACATATCAAAGAAGCAATGTGTTAGACCTGTCAGCCCTTTGGGTGGTCCCTCCTCATCATTATTTATTTTGTCCCACTTTTGCCTCAAGCCCTGTTGGTATTTTTCCTTTTTGGGAACCACCAGACTTTTTCGTATTGATGCAGATTCAGGGAGCCATTTTAGCTACCCCTGGAACTTCTGTCTGAGGGCCTGGAGCACAAAATGGTGGCCACCTGTGACATCACCAGCACCCACTGGAACCTACTAGAACCTTCTGCAACATTCTGGAGCCCTGTGACAGTTGGAGGCGGTTTAGAATGTTGGGAAGCTAAGACAGAGAGTTGGCAGTTGGAGCTGGCAGTTGGCACCTGACTGGTGAAGAGAGAGCAGCAGAAACCTGAAGGAGGAAGGAGTGAGGCAGCAGGGGTGGAAACTTGTGCCTGGAGTGGGGTTCATAAACCCACCCTTGATACTAGTCCCTACTGACTGAGCCCAGCCTGGAGCCCTGTGTGGGAAGAAGCAAGAAAAACCATCTTAAGGACATGGACAGCAGGAACAGGCCTTAGAAGCAAAGAACAGCAAAGTCCTGACCTGATTATTGGTTTTCCTGGAGACCGACGTCGAGAAGCCTAGAGACCCGGAGCCCGAGGTGGAGAAGCGGCGCTGACTGGAAAAGCAGACGTCGTACCCGGAGCCGCCAGAGGTCGAGAGAGGGCGCCGACGGAGGTCGTAGAGAGTACCAGAGGTCGAGGAGGAAGTCACCCGAGGTCGAGTGAGCGGCGTCGACGGGGAAGTGAAGTCCACCCTCCGGAATCGCCGGAGACCGAGGTGAAGCGTGCCGGAGGTCGGGAGTGGAGATCGCACTCCGGAGTCGCCGGAACCTGAGGAGAGGAGCACCGGAGGTCGGGAGTGGAGGTCGCACTCCGGAGTCGCCGGAACCTGAGGAGAGGAGCACCGGAGGTCGGGAGTGGGGATCGCACTCCGGAGCCGCCGGAAGTCGACATCGAGTCAAGGCCGGCCGACGTCATCGAACCCGAGGTCGCCATCGGACCGGAGCCGCCTGAAGTCGACATCGAGCCAAGACTGCCCGACATCATCGAACCGGAAGGACGAGATCGAACCGGAACCGCCTACCGGCGTCGTCAAGAACTGACATTGCGCCGAGGCCGCCGACATCGAACCGGAACCGCCTCACGGCGTCGACACGACTCCAGCGGCGTCGGAGCTTCAGAAAAAGGGCAGTAAGTGGAATAGAGGGCGCCTAAGGCCCTGTGGAATCCTGAGAGACTACCCTAGGGGCTAGAGAGGTGCTGGAACCAGCTTGATTGTGCCAGGGGTGAGCTGAGACTAATTCAGAGGGGTTGTGTAGAGTGAGGGAGCCAGGTCTCTAGAACCCCCCCCCTTGATCTGCCTCAGTTTAGGCCTCAGCCTTGTCCAAGCCAGGGAGTAGACACCCTCAAGCCATCCATCTAACCACAAGCTGTGACTGGGCCAAATCAGCCCATAGGAATCTAAATGTGATCTGATTCACTGTCAGCTTTTAATTATTTATTGAGAGCACTGTATTTATTGTATTTAACCTATTTATTGCTTCACTGTATTTATTGTTCCACAGTATTTATTGTCGCACAATATTTATTGGCTTGCAGTATTAATTGCCTCAGAATATTTAATTGCCTGTATGTATTGCACTTATATTTATGCCTTAATTATTTATGATCACCCCTATTTATCGAATCATTAAGACAGTATTTATTTGACCTGCATTATTTGAAAAGCCTTGTATATTGTGATTGTGTTATTAATTATTTAATCAGCAACTAAGAGAAAAAGAAGATAAAGAAAGATATTTTCATAATTTTTACGGTGTAGAGTCGTTTTTGGAACGGATGCACGCATGGTTATTGTATGGGTATGTCGTATGCTTAGCACGGTGCCTGATTCCTGACCACTCGAGCCAAGCTACCACTGTGTATGTCCTGGAACGACCCCGTTACCACCAACCTCTTCAGGCGTGGGAGTGGGGTTTTTCCAACACAATGCTACAATTAAATGACACAAATTGTTACAATAAAGTCAAAACCTTGGTGGTCAAGCAGGCACAAGAATTTTTTCTCAACAAACTCAAAGAGTGGCATGGCATGGGACTTCTATCACAAGACGAATATAATTTTCTGAGAAATGAATATCCAACAACACAAGTCATGTATCTAATCTCGAAAATACACAAGAATCCCACTGAGCCACCTGGTCGTCCGATAATCTCTGCCAGAGGTAGTCTAATGGAAAATACTTAGAAGTATGTTGACTTTTTTTACAGAAACATTTAAAGAATTTGCCATCTTACATCCAAGGCTCTGCTGATTTCTTGAAACTGATCTTTGATATAGCATGGGAACATGCTTATTTATTCATTTCTATATATGTTACATCACTATACACCAGTATCGGACACAAGGACGGCCTAAGGGCACTAAAGCATTTTTTGGGAATGAGACCATTGGCATTCTTCAACCAGAGTAAAACATTATTAGAAATGGTTGTGTAATGTCTTGAGAACAACATATTTTTGTTTGAGAAACAGGTGTACAAACATATGAGGGGCACTGCCATGGCCACCTGCTTCGCCCCCAGCTATGCAAATTTGCATATGAGCTGGTGGGAGGGGCAGGTGCTAGGGCAATAATTTCATGATAACTAACGAAAATGTGGTTTGATGGTCTAGGTTTAATGATGATTTATTTATAATCTGGAAATGCTCTTAAGAGAGCGTTCTCAAATTCATTCACAGTATTAAAATCAATCAACTAAACCTACACTTCACAAGTACAATCAATAGGAAAGAAGTAGTCTTCCTAGACTTAACAGTTTTTGAGAAACGAGGCTAACTTAATTCCAAAGTGTTACAGAAAACCCACAGCCAGCAACATGGTACTACATGCCCGCAGTTTTCACCCAAGCAATTTAAAGGTGAGTATACCCTACGGTGAAGCATAAAGGTTACGTAGAAAGTGTAGCAAAGATGGAGAATTTAAAATAGCCAGAGAAGAAATGGCTGTGAGATTCAAGGAGCGAAGATACACAGAAGAAGTAGTAGAGAGAGCAATATATAAGACCAGTGGTTTAAAACAAGAAACAGTGCTATTCAAGCCACGCAAAAAACAAGAAAAGGGTCAGGAGATTGCCAAAATAAGATTCGTGACACATTACAGCAGACAGCAAATCATAAGCAAAGTACTAAATAAATATTGGCATTTAGTAAGCAGTGATCCAATCATTGGCAAAGAGGTTCCGAGAAGATTAGGCATCACTTAGAAAAGGGCGAGGTCAATGAAAGATGACCTACTAAGAAATACTCTAGCAGAACCAGACACAGGCAATTGGTTGACGGCCAGACAAGGTTTTCGCAAATGCAGTAAGTGCAAGGCATGTGAACATGGCATCAACAAAACCCATTCCACATCTTTAGAACCATGGCCAAACACAATCAAGGAAGCCTTAAACAACAGGACAGACCATGCCATCTACGCTTTGGAATGTCCTTGAAGACTACAGTACATAGGCAGCGCAACACTTCCAGCACACAAGCGTATATTACAACACACAAGAGCCATAAAAAAACAGGATACCACATATCCAGTACCACAACATTTTACAACCACCCATAACAACTAGGAAAGACACATGAGATATTATGTGACTGACAGTGTACCCTACACCATGAGGGGAGGTGATCAAGAAAAGACTTTTAGAATACTGGAATCCAACTACATATTAAGATTCAACAGCACAGCTTGTAAGAAAGTGGCTCTGTATATACTGCACCAAAGTAAGGTTCAGTGTGCACAGAGTCCACAGTCCCCAGAGGTTTGGCAGAGGCTAAAGTTAGACATAACCTTACTCTCTAAAGTGGTAGCTTGGTCGAGCAGTAAGGCAGTATCAGAGGACAGTGTAAAGCATGTGTTGTACACACTCAGTCAGCAAATGGTCTCACACACTCAAGAACTGGACTCTAGGCCAATGGTTTGTATATAAAAATATATTGTTGTTTTATTTTAAGAACCAACAATAGGTATCAAAATATACGTTCACAGAATGAGATGATTCAGTTAAATACTTTAAATAGGCAATAGACTTTTGAATGCAATAGTTACAGTTGTTGCAATAGGCAACACAATTCAAACACAATTATAACATTGAGCTCAAAGGGACTTTTTAAGTAAATGCAATTTCAGTTACTTTACGTATGATTTTCTTACTCAGGGTTGGATCCTGGATTCAACCCTGGTGCATTTCCTGTAAACAGTTTAAAGAAATCGTTTGTTACACAGGCGATTTTTAAGGAATTTTTGTAAGTTTCAAAAATCAACACTTAGAAGAATTTCTGGCAAAAACCAGGCAATGTTATCCTATGGAGGAAAATCAAGTTATCGGTAAGTACGGTTGTAATTACTTTTCAGGGTCAGTGCTGGGCACCAAGATCCAGCACTGGGATCTCTCCTGATAACAGGTGAGTAATTTTGTTTTCCTTGATCGGCTGATTTTTAGTGAATATTTTAATGTTTCAAAGCTCAACACTTAGAAGAATTTCCAAGTGAAACCAGTCAATGTTACCCTATGGAGGAAAAGTGAGTTATCGGCTTTTGGGTAAGTACTTGACTGGCAGAGTTAAGGTTCTGAGCATAGACTCAGGGGTCTACCATGGTCAGGTAGGTACAGTTGTTACACCCTCAGCGGCACAGGGGCAGCCGGGTGCAGAGAGAGTTAGGCCCAATGTTAACCTATGGCGGGCAGGGGGCCTTTGGTTGGTGGCTGCTAGCAGGCAGGCCACGCGGCTGTGGAAGCTGGGCTCCTGATCACTTGCTCAGGGCAAGTGGGGAAGAAAAATAGGACAGAGGTTGCACTCCCAGGGGCACTCGGGCGGCTGGGTGCAGGGTGCTTTTGAGCCGTCGGGCGCTTAATGGATTTCAATGGAGAAGCTCTATGACGAACAAAGGCTGCAAGCTCGTGACGGATATTATTCAGGTGCGACCACCACTTCGAGAGGTACGTTGGGAAGCTGTAGGTTAGGTAGGCACCCAGGAACTGGGCACAGGGGGCCGCAGGGCGCCGGGTGCAGGGTTGGCTTTTCGCGTCGGGAAATCTTACCCTCAGCTGGTCGTGGTTGGAGATGTCCCTGGTTCTGAGGCTGCAGGCATCGTCAGGAGCGTCGAGGTGGGTCCTTGGGTCCTGGATTCTTGGTCACAGTCGCCGGGGGGACGTCATCTGGGTCTTTGTCCACTCAGGCACAGGCCAGGCTTGGCGGGTGCAGGAGTCACGGTTACTGGTTGGCACCAGGGGCTCTTTACTTGCTTTGAGCAGAACCACTGCTCGTGGGAGTCCCAGTCTTTTTAGAGTCACAAGGCAGTCAGGTCCTCCGGGCTTTTTGAGGCTGCTGACCACTGGAGACGCCGGGTTTCAGCAGGAGCAGGTTTGAGGGTCGACAGGCCTGTAGGGCTGGGACCAAGTCAGTTGGTGTCGTCCTCTTGTTAGCAGCTGCACGGCAGGTCTTCGTTCTTCTTGCTTATTTCGGATTCGGGATCTGAGGAAGGAAGGTTCAGGGTGCCCCTAAATACGAAATTTTGGGGCATTACAGGTACGTAGAGGTCAGGGAACAATGGGTCCCTTCCCTGGGGTGGGTACACCCCCTATCCTGTCACTCTCCAGTGGGAGGGGGGCAGTAACCTAATCCTGATTGGGCAGGACTCCTCATCCTCAAGATGGCGAGAGTTCGGAGTTGTGCTTCACCTCGCCTCCCCCAACTGAGAGGTAGGGTTGCCAAAGGCTGGCACACCTCCTTTCCTCACTTGGGTTTTCCCTGACGATCTCCCCGCCAGAGTGGGGGTCAGAACCGGTGGGGGCCAGTTGCTGAGTACAGCAAGTGGCCTGGAGAAGCTCACAAAGGCGGCATGCCTTTGAAGCTTCCCCTGCCCATCCTGGAGGAGACCTAGGACCTTGCCCAGGATGTGCATTGTTGCAGGCCCAGGAGAGCGGATGGCTCACAACCCAGGGGTCCAGCAACAGGTCTGCTGTGTGGCAGCCTAGGCAGTCTCTCAGACAGGACGTGGATTGTAGGTTAGGTTCAGGGGACAACTCTAAATTGCCCTCTGTCGTGCATCTTACATTAAATCCCACACTGGCATCAGCGTGGGTTTAATGTGCTGAGAAGTTTGACACCAAACTTCTCAGTCTTCAGTGTAGCCATCATGGTGCTGTGAAGTTAGTGTTGATTACCTCCCAGCACCATATACTCTTAATGGTTGCACTGCACTTACAATGCCCAGGAATGGACCTGGGTACTGTAGGGGTACAGGGCTCATGCACCTGTACCCACACCACTGGCATAGTGCAGCCAGCTAGAGGTGTGACGGAGGTATGCCAGGGCAGTGTGTTTGTGGACATGGCACACAGAGATGTGTGCCATGTCGACTCTCTGTTTTGTTCTGCACCAAGACACTCAGCCTGCAAAGGAAGTGTGTGTGTATCAGGGTACAGGGCCTCTAAGTGTGGCACGATAAGGGCTACAGCCCTTAGGGGCCTTCTCTGGTCACAGGACAATGGGTACCTAGGGTACCATTTACCAGGGGCTGACATGTGGCCAGAGATGCCAATTGGGTTTAGGCTTCATGCAGTTTTAGGGAAGAAACACAGGCCCTGGGTACCTGATTGGTAGGAGCCCAGGGCACACTCAGTCAAAGTACATCAGCAATTCAGCTAAAAGTGGGGGCATACCATGCAAGAAAGATGGCACTTTCTCCCACAGCTCCCATGAGGTTTATTAAATATAGATGAAGAAATGTATTCTCATATTTGAAAGCAAAAACATTGTGCATTACATCCAAACCATTTCCGTAGAATATACATTTTTAAGTTTCTTTGTATAATATGCTGAGTTAGCAAAAAATGCACTTGTATATCACTCTATTCCACACCTGACACTGCTTTTTTCGAGTTAGCCGGTGGTTCATAAAGAAATGTTGGGTCATATCCTAGTGAGCATCAATGTACATCCTTTACATGATAAGGTCATCAAAAATTGAAATGTTGCATCTAGACTGTCAGGGCACAATTTTGTTCAACGACAAAATACGCCGATGAGAATAATCATGGGTTCACACAAGCAATTAATTGAAAGACAAAATGCAAATTAGTTGTGCTTGAAATATGCGATTTTTGTACATATTATGTTAAGAATGTTCACAAAGTTGTCTGGGGTTACATCACAGTAAGCATCAATGTACAACACTTCAATTAATTGAATTGGTTACCAGACGCCTAAATGTTTTAGCCACATTGTTAGAGATTTCAATTTCCCACTGGGGCACAGTTGTGAGCATTTGATACATCTATAAACATTTGTTCTTCAACTCAAGTCACACAAACTAATGAAATTAGTTAGTGAGCGCATGAGACTTGATAAAGAACATGCAGCAAATGAATTAAATAACAGAGGTGAATTCCAAACAGAAAGGAAAATAAAATGTGTAAAAAACGTATAAACTACATAGTACGTTTACTCTTTCAATGGTGACACACAATCACATGAGGATGACAAAGCACATGTACATTTTTGTCAATAGCGGCTGCGATATGTGATCATGGCTTTCTAAAAGCCGAAACGCGTTAATACGACAAAATACATTTAAATTGCAGCACAGCACAAAATACATTTAAATTGCAGCACATAACTGTGCGTGTATTCTAAGTGGAACATACAGTCTGGAAGTACTTTGTGGATATATGTTCAATATATATTCCTTCAAGAAAGTCCCACAAATGTTAGTGCATGTCACCAGAGTTTGCTGAATTTGCTGCAACCTCGATCAGTCAAAAGAAAGAGTACATTAAGGTTCTTTTTATCTTCACATGCACTCTAACATCCAGTTAAGTCCAATATCCTGGATCCTTCTTTCAAGAAACAGGTGTTACAAGTACATATTGTGCTCATTCTTTCTTTATTGACAATTGATATGCGGACAGCCAACGCAATCTGTTCATATAGAACTTCAGGGCTTAGGAGTAGGGATATGCTCCTCGTACACATGCAAAACTCAATGTTCATATTCAACACTAATAATCATGCCCAAGTTAGTGAAGCAGAACATCAGGTTGTGGTTTACTTTTGCCTTTTACAGGAAATCACAATTTTATCTTGAATCCCCAAATATGTCCCAATCTCATAGGTTTTGAAGCTATGTCAATGAGCAAAACCTCCAATAAGTGTTGCGCTGTCTATCGCATGTTTTGGGGGGAGGGGAGGGGGGGGGGGGGGAGAGGGCGGAGCAAGCCGGAAACAGAAGGGTCTGAGGAGGACGGAAGAGCGCTTTGCATTCTTACTTACATGTGCATGTCTCCCTGCCTTTTGTTATGTACCGGATTTCTCCGGGTGCTCCAGCGAGCGTGGAAATCTTCTTGCAAGAATCCTTGGTGCTGCTACGCAGCAGGGGCCTTCATTACCTGTTCTGAATAGCTGACGTTTCCCGACACTGCGGTGGCCTTTATTGAATTTTCCGCTTTGTTGACGTTTACGGACAGTGCGGGGGCCTTTGTTACACGTACTGCTTCACTGATGTTTTCCTACGTAGCAGGGCCTATTGAGTTTCCCAGATTAGAGCGGTTTGCTCTACGCCACGGGGATATTTAGTTGTTTTCTTTAAAGATAAACAAAGATATTGCTTACAAAGAATCTACATTCCTCTAAGCGCAAAAAAATTATTTTACTTCTGCATAAATCATATATATACTTATCTGAGAAAGTCTCCTTGGTACATGGAGATTCTGTTCCTTTGCTGGCATTACTTGATGACTATAAATAAGAAGGATAAATAATATAAGTCTCCTGAGAGTAAAGGGGCTGTATTATATTCTAAGGAACTAGCGTTGCGAATTTGTGTGTTTTTTTTTTTTTCTCGGGAAAATAGGTTTTTGGTTTTCTCTTGGTTCTAATGGGTATAAATAAGCTGGGGTTTATTTGAATTCTACGCTGAACCTATTTAAGGGTGGTTATATGCATACCTCTATTGATTAGTGTCATGTCATAAGTATTTGTTCATAATATCATATCTCTTCCATATATATACACCACTAACCCCGTTGCTAAATATCGATATACCCTAGTGGAAGAAGGAATTCTCCAGTTAGTTATCCTATCGCATTATAAATTTAACCTCAGTGTTATAACATTCTGCATGCTTTTTGTAATACATATTACCTTATCTCTACTATAGGAATCACATAAGGACCATCCGAAAAGAATATCCATACCTGATGCATGTTGATGCTGTGTTTTCTTTCCCTTCTCCCTTTCCTTGTTTTGTTTTCCCTCTTCCCCCATATCTACTGTGTTAGCTTTGACACTGTTGGGTAGACATTGGTGTGTGTGGGAAGTTGGGACCTACCTTCGTATCTTGTCCCTGTGACCATCCAATCGTTCAAGCAAAAGACCATCGGCCTTGATGCCGGGAGCTTAAGTAGCTATGTTAGCCAATTTAGGATCCAACTTAATTAGGAGGCCCTTGCGACGTTCGTGGGTGATAGCCGAATTGGCATTGCCAAGAAAACAGAAGGCTCTTTGAACCCATAGAGAAATATCATGGGGGTCCAGATCCGTACCGTCTAGACGGGCTGATTCTGCCAAGTCAAAAATACGTGCCAGGGGACCAACTACGTCCAACAACTTTTCCTGGCAAATGGACCAAGCCCTATCCACGCCCTTGCGTGGATCTTTCCCAAACTTGGAAAAGAAGGTCAACAAAGGCTGATCAATCGGGGTACTAGTAATATGAGAAGGAAGGGAAGGCTTAGGGCATTCTGATTTGAGTTTAGACCTAATGGATTTATCTAACGGTAAACGCAATCTAGCTGAGATATAATCAGCCACATGGGAAACAGGAAACCATTCAGTGGAATTAGGGCGATGAATCAAAGAAGGGTCAAACATGGGAGTACCTTCTGCATCCACAATGGGATTAGACAAAAAGGATCGGTTTTTGCTTTTTTAGGTGGAGAAGGATCATCGGCATCAAAATTAACCATCAAATCATCTGCGTCACCAAATTCATCATCAGTGTCCAAAATATGGGAAATTATAAATTGCTCAGGTACCTCAGCGTGTTTAGTTTTCATTTTACGCTTGCCGTCGTCAGAAGAAGAAATCCCCTCCTTAGGAGGAGGCCTGGGAAGTACCAAGACCTCAACCTTGTGAGGAAAAACCTCATTCAATCTATGTGACGCAACAGAAAAATCACCTTTATTGCTGGAAGGTACTAATTTCCTTTTTCTGCTATCCCCTGCAGACTTGGCTAAAGATTTGGACGTAAGTGATAACATAGAGTTTTCCATATCCTTGGAAAAACGTTTCATGGATGCCTCAACAGCATGTTCAAGTGAAGAATTGATAAATACATTCAAAACACTCTTAAAAGCCTCCCCTTCTTCATTGTGCAAGTCGAAGCCTGGCAAACCATCCAGCTCCATGACAGAAAGGCAAACCAGACAAAAAAGGGTTAAGGGAGGAAAATATTGAGCCCCACCCAGTGGGCGTGAATTAAATCCAGAAACCGACCGGGAGAGAGGATACCACTCCTAAAGGGGTCTGGACAAAGCGGAGACAACAAAGAGCTGAGGAGGCTGAATACGCTCGGGGAGACGGGCTGGAGGCGCAACTGCACCAAGCAAAGACCGCTTGGAAAGCATAATAGGAGCCTCCGGTCTTGCCGTAAAATTTGGGGTTAGACCCCAATGGTGACAGCAATAAAGAGACCAGTCAGGGAAGAACACTTTGACTTTAGAAATCTTAGCAGGATAGTGCCCTTTTAAAAACAGGGGATGATGTCCACAAGTAGATTACTGCTATGGAGAGGCCCTGCAAAGTCCAGAAGGTCCCTCAGAAGCAGTAGGCAGCTATCCTATGGCTCTCCCTTGCAGAGTAAGTAAGAGGATGCAGACAACTATAAGGTTTTGAAAGAGGCACATATTGAGTGGTTAGGACTTACTTGTTAAGAATACAGGATTAAGTTTAAGGATACCCAGAAGGCCTCTTCAATTCAATTCAATAATACTTTATTTCGACCTGTTTCGGCCATAAAAGCAGCATTTAAAACACAGTACATTAAAACACACGGTAAAAAACACATCAATACTACAATTTACAGCTGGCAACCCAAATTTGTCTAGGCACTGTTTCGAATTATAAAACTCCTTTTTATCCAAAATGCATGAAGATACTTAGAAAGTGCAAACACAATATAACCGGTTGTGTTCGATTTAAAAATTCTAAGTGCATCAGCATGTTTGCGGAAGCCCAGGTTCCTACATACAGGTACAATCCAGTGCTTCCAGGCTCTGCTATACATGGGACAGAAGAAGAGGATGTGACATTCATTCTCTATGTCCGTGCCGCATCCTGGGCATTTAGAAACCCCGGTGCTAGACCACTTGTTAGTAAGGCATGCAAGAGGGAGGCAGCCAAACCTCCATTGGATATATAACTTTCTGGCCAATACAGGGTAAATTACATTCAAATAGTCCTCAAAAGAGTATACAGTTTTTATCTCTAGGAATGAATTTACCATAAGACCATTACGTGAGTCATGCAACCATACACTAGTGCATCTAGATCTATATGACTGGGTAAGCAGTTTCCCTGAGATCTCACTACAGGCAATCGCTGGCTGATGCCACATGTCTGCAAGACCCATTAACATTAATTCCTGTTTAACATAGGAGAGCCGGGGAATATGCACAGCTTTGCTCAGGTTTAATACTTCCTGCAGTTCAGTTCTATATTGTATGAGTTCGGGAGTTAACCATAATCTCCTCCAGAATCTAAGGGGTTTAATAGATAGTTCCTCCTGGATAGGGAGTAAGCCCAGGTCGAGCCTTAGAGGAATAAGGGGAGTACTTTGTGGGAGCATTAGCAGCTGCCTCAGGAATCTATTCTCTGCTTTGGTTAGTTCGGGGCTCACAACGTGCCCCCATAGTTCCCCACCATACAAGGACGCTGCCCTTGCCCTGGATTTATAAATTTCAAGCCCTGGGCTTATGGGCCTGTATGTTGAGGCATTGTTCATTTTCAGTATTCCACCCGCTATTTGAGTCAATTTGAGCTGGGATTTTAAGAGATGGGGCACCCAGGAAAGGTTTTCGCTCAATGTGACACCTAGATATTGAAAGGTCTGCACTCTCTCAAGCGAGGCTGTATCCAAGATAGGAGGGGGTCTGGTGCGTCGTGGGGGATTAAAAATCATGAATTTGGTTTTGTCTACGTTGATCTGTAGACCATGATCAATACACAATTCATGAAACCCTACCAGTATGCGCTGTATCCCCATGGGTGACTTAGATAGTAAAAGAGTATCGTCGGCAAACATTATGGCCGCGATTTTCTTGCCTGCCAGCCTGGGTGCGTTGTTGTTTAGTACTGCATCCAGGCAGGAAATCAACCCGTTCACATATAGGCAAAACAAGGTGGGGGCAAGGACGCACCCTTGCCTAACTCCCTTGTTTACCGGGAACCTCGCAGACAAGACTCCTCCCCTCGCACACCTGACCTGTGCAAAATTCTGTGTGTGCAGTCTCACTAGTATATTCAGCAGAGCATTGGGTACACCCATATCCCGGAGAACAGCCCACAGTTTCCCCCTTGGCACGGTGTCAAATGCTGAACGGAGATCAACAAACACCATATAGAGGCTGCCACCCTCTATTGTGACAGTCTTCCAATACAGCAAAGCTAGACGGAATAACTGATCCGTAGTAGATGTTTTACTCCTAAATCCTGCCTGGTAGGGTGACAGAATTTCGTTCTCATTGATCCACTCTTGCAAACGATCTAGAATGAGTCGCGCAAATATTTTTGGGGGGACATCAATGAGACTGATGGGTCTGTAATTTATTGGGAGCAGGGGTGATCCCTTTTTGAAGATAGGTATAATTTCAGCTCCCAACCATGAGCCTGGAACTTCTGCACCTCGCAGGATAGTATTAAATAGAGCGCACAGGTACGGTGCCCAAATCAAGGGCTGATCCTTGAACATGTCACTGGGAAGCTTATCTAAACCTGGCGCTTTGCCCCACATCAGTTTTCCCAGGGCAGTGGTGATATCCTCGTGAGTAAAAACCAGGGTCTCATCCTCATCGTCTCCAGGTGTGTAAGAATGTGAATGCAGAACGTCTAGGTCGGATGATCCTGCATAAAGAGACTTAAAGTGTGATTCCCAAACCCCAGGATCTAAATTTACTTCTATTGCGTTGCGGGGTTCAGCAGTCCCATTATTCACAATTGCCCAGAATCTCCGCGATTCCTTATTAGTAAGTGCAGAGGCAAGATTGTGCCAGCGCTCCCAGTCCCAGGCAATTTTTGCCTGTTCCATTACTTCCTTATAGGAGCGTCTGAGAGCACGAATAGTTGAGCTATCAGTACCATCCTTAATTGCATTCACCAGTGTGGTTTTTGACTTCCTGCACGCAGCATTATACCAGGAGGAAGGGCGGGGCGCCATAGGTTTGTTGGTAGTTACAGTTGGATTAAAAATATCGGCTAGCGTATCCACCAGATCCTGGTGGAGAGTAAGCAAGTTCACAGGAGGAACAGAATGCTCTTCTGCGATCAGGATGTCCCTTGCCATGGTGAGGAAAGGGAGGATGGTTGAATATAAGCTGGAGAGTGCATCCCTCTTCTCTCGCAGTTTCACCCATTTGACTCGCCGCCTATTATTGGATAAAACAAGGCCAGGATCAGTTGGCACTTCGGTTTGTCGCCTTGAAACAAGGGGGGATACCATCTTTAACACCAGAGCGTTATGATCGCTGTCAGTCCTGGGCAGTACCTCCAGATCCACGATCTTTGGCCAAAGCCTGGTCTCAGCCATGACATAGTCTAGGTGAGATTCATGATCTTTTTTATTGTATGTGGACCTAGAGGGGATGTCCGAAGGTTTCCTACCATTAACCGCCCTAACTGAATTGTGGAGGGTAAGGGACATAATCTGTGTGGCTAGCGGGGACCAAGCCTTAGCTGGAGCAGAGTTGCAGGGAAGAATTCCCCAGAACTCATCCTCTTCCAACAGGGCCCCCTCGTTCATCCCTAATAAGGGCTCATAATGGCAGTTGAAATCTCCTGCAATTATATACTGGGTTTCCCGATTCAAAGAGTCGAGGAAAGCTGAGAGTTCCCTGATGGTGTTGGATCCCCTTGCCAGTGCTGTAGGGCGGGAGTAGACGTTAATTAGTGCTAGTTTGAAGGAGGGTGGCCATGTCAGTAAGACACATAAGATGTCAGCTGAGTTGGTCTGAATTAATTCTGCTTTGCAGCCCAGGTGGATACCAACCCACGTGGTCAGGCCACCGGACGGCCTCCCAATGCCTCCCCATCGCGCCAGGGTGTTAAAGGCCACATACCCCAGTCTGTGTGCTCCCTCCCTAGCCCAAGTCTCTTGAAATAAGATCACATCGAAAGTATCTACAAAGGTGCCCCATTCAGGGCACTTGAGTTTAGTGCTTATTCCCGCCACGTTCCAAGATGTTATAGTCATGTGCTGAGCGTGGCTTATGGGTGGGGATAGGAGTACAGGCAAATTGGAAGAACTCTCCGGTGGATTAGGATCAATGGGGGCCACGGAAGCAATACTATCGTTGGCTGGATTTTCTGTGAGGTGTTGCTCACTGGGACTACAGCCAATACGCTCCAGGAAATGGCCAGAACTGAGCCCTCCAGGGGGGGAAGGAACCTCCCTGATGCAGGGGAGCATGCTGCCTTCGCGAGTTGCCTCAATCTGGTTGGAAACCTGGGTTCCATCTAACGACCTAATCAGTCAGTCCACCTGATCTAACTGGCTGAACCGGTTGTAAAGGGGGATGGAAGTGCGTGGCAGGGTATGGACTTCTCGCCTTGTTTTCCCGACACGCCCCCATCGGGAATGGGGTACAAGGGTCCATTCAGTTTCTTGCCGTGACACAGATTCACTAGGGTAAAAAGAAGTAAGTGGGCAGGTTGCAATTTTAGTTTCAGGGTGGGAGGATCCCCACCTGCATATGTATTCCACTGTTTTGGGGTCCCTGAAGTTGACTATGACGCAGTCACCTTGTATAGTTTTAGAGGTGCGCCCTATCCAACCCACCCTTCTAACCATAATAATTTCACTACTGGCGTGGGGGGCAGAGGCCTGTGGATACACAGCCATTGCATCGTCTTATTCTTTAGGGAATTAAAATCTTCTGTGGTGGCTTCACCGATTTCAGGGACGCCTGTCAGAACGACCACAAGGGGACATGATTCGGGAGGTAAATCAATTGTCAAAGTGGGCCCAAGTACCTCTCCCAGATCTCCCCTTCTTGACGATCTTCCACTATCACTACCCTTTGCCACAGGAACAGATGCTGGAATAATAGGAACAGGTAGTTGGGTGTTAGTGAGCCTGTCTTCAAGTTGAAAAGGTGCTGAGTTGGCAATATGATCAGAAGCTGCCTGATCTGTTGCAGGGTGGTTAGACAGTAGCTGAGTATTTGGGTGGTTTGGAGGTGCAGCTGGTGTTATTCCGTCCGTCCTGCTATTGTGGATGCATTGGCAGGAGCATTGCAAGTGTGTGGTATTGTGGACTTTTCCGAATGCACCATTAATATGAGTCTCAAGCTGTGCCAGGTGGGTCGTTATGCTATCTAACCTTTTAATAACAGGATCGAGTAAGGTGTACAGCAATGAGTTAAGTTGCAACATTGTTGCAACCCCTTCAGTTTGAAGCGAGATGTTGGAAGAGGCACTTGCATCAACTGTAACAGTAGGGGCAGCTAGGTGCGGGGTACATGACTCGGGATCTTCACTTAACATACTGGGAGCTTCAATGGTTAGATTATCCCGCCGCTTTAGGGTTTTAGTACCCCCAGGATAGGTTCTTTTCCCACTCGGAGCTGTGGATTTGTTTTTCGAAGGCATTGTCAGAGTTTTATCCTTCTTATTTCGCAGGGTAGGGCCTGAACACAGCGGTGGGGGGGATCTAGCTTTCGGAGATGTTAATAATTCATCACAGCTTGTGGTGTCACTTTGTGGTGTGTCATCTATGAATTGGGTCAGTGGGTGTGTGGATGATTTGGCGCCTGGGCAGTTAGGAGTACCCTCGATGGCTCGGGGGGTACAAGCAGAGGCCAGAGGACCCAGAGAAGAACGTCTGGCCTGTGCAAGTTCTTGCGAAACTCTGCGTTCCATTAGAACTATGCCCTGATCTATCACTGAGTTAGCTCTGATAATGAAATTATCTAAGGTGCCCGTGAGGTTGTCATTACGGGCAAGATTCCTGCCCACTTTGGTGGCCATTGCGCTATAATCAGAATATCGGGAGGAGTAAGCGTTAGAGCACCCACAGCTATGTCATGCAATGCCTAACACCCACTGTACCCGCTAAACTCTGTCAACCAGCAACAATACAACGGTGTGATTACTAAACCCTATAGGAACCTACACACAAGTCCGTGGATGAAAGGGAGGTAGCCCGGTCCGGTCTCTTGCGGGCTCGAACGGGATACAACGGGCCCGCCCTTGGCCCGGGCTTCGCCCGCGCTGCGGAAATACGTGACCGGAAATAAATAATGAGGGGGTCGGGGCTTTGGGAAGAGGAGCAGGTGAGCAGAGATAGCGGAGCGCAATGCTCCAAGGTCCTCGCAGTCCCGTTGTTTAGGCAGTCCAAGGCCCCCAAAAGCAGCGTAGCGTCCTGGGCACAAGGAGCGTGAAGGAAACCCAGCCTGAAGTGCAGCAGCCCAGATCTTAAATACAGGAGCCTACGAGCGGCACCCGCGCAGTGGGGGCCGCGAGGCGTGGCGTGGGTGGAGAGACCAGCGGGAAGAGGAGCAGGTGAGCAGAGTTAGCGGAGCGCAATGCTCCAAGGTCCTCGCAGTCCCGTTGTTTAGGCAGTCCAAGGCCCCCAAAAGCAGCGTAGCGTCCTGGGCACAAGGAGCGTGAAGGAAACCCAGCCTGAAGTGCAGCAGCCCAGATCTTAAATACAGGAGCCTACGAGCGGCACCCGCGCAGCGGGGGCCGCGAGGCGTGGCGTGGGTGGAGAGACCAGCGGGAAGAGGAGCAGGTGAGCAGAGTTAGCGGAGCGCAATGCTCCAAGGTCCTCGCAGTCCCGTTGTTTAGGCAGTCCAAGGCCCCCAAAAGCAGCGTAGCGTCCTGGGCACAAGGAGCGTGAAGGAAACCCAGCCTGAAGTGCAGCAGCCCAGATCTTAAATACAGGAGCCTACGAGCGGCTCCCGCGCAGCGGGGGCCGCGTGGCGTGGGTGGAGAGACCAGCGGGAAGAGGAGCAGGTGAGCAGAGTTAGCGGAGCGCAATGCTCCAAGGTCCTCGCAGTCCCGTTGTTTAGGCAGTCCAAGGCCCCCAAAAGCAGCGTAGCGTCCTGGGCACAAGGAGCGGGAAGGAAACCCAGCCTGAAGTGCAGCAGCCCAGATCTTAAATACAGGAGCCTACGAGCGGCTCCCGCGCAGCGGGGGCCGCGAGGCGTGGCGTGGGTGGAGAGACCAGCGGGAAGAGGAGCAGGTGAGCAGAGTTAGCGGAGCGCAATGCTCCAAGGTCCTCGCAGTCCCGTTGTTTAGGCAGTCCAAGGCCCCCAAAAGCAGCGTAGCGTCCTGGGCACAAGGAGCGTGAAGGCCTCTTCACAAGACTGGGTTGATTTCATAGACTGTGCAGTTAAGGCTCTGGAAGACTGGTTACATGGTAGTAATGTACATGACTATAATGGGACTGTATAATTTGATCATGAGAGAGCACATCCTTAATAACTGTGTGTTGGAAAACGAGGCAGCATCTGTGAGGCCTGCACAAATAACATGACTACATTTGTCCTTCACTGGGAACCAAACACCCAATTGTAGCGCCTGACTCTCAGAGGGTAGCGTTGCAGAGCAGTCTGAGGCTTACTCAAGGGAGGTGGTGTGGGCTAGTAATCGCCATTTGCAGGTGCACAAAAATAACACTCAATAATTGATTGTCCAGTCTGTACTTTGCTTTATAAATGTAAAAGTACATTTATTAAACACGCACACTACTCAATACTATGCACCAATTTACAAATATACATAAGCTGTTGGAATTACTTTGTGACTTTGCATAACATTTCCACCCCTCCCGCAAAGGGGGGGATGGGGTCTAGTACCACCACTCCCATGTATGCACATCAACTTGCCCCCAATGCAGATAGTTGAACATAACCTGGAGCGAAGGCCCTGCGCACTGGCACCATCCCAGTGGCGACCCACCCCATTACCTCAACAAGCATTGAAAAAGGGGTAAACCTGCCTTGGTGACATATGACCCTGACTGAGCATCTCCTACTGACCATAAAGTATGCACCTCTATATCTTAAGGGCTAGCAGTCTGGGGTCTTCACCTAAGCGCAGCAGCAAGAATCCATGTTTACGCACACTTTAGAATGACAGTACTCATCACCTTGGTTGATCATTTGAATGCATTGCTATTACAGCCCCTAAAGGCATCACAGATGAAATCACAGGATTGCGCAAATACAGCCAGACACCCTAGCAGGACTGTCTGGCAACATAGCCCCACTTGGCTTATGACATCTCCTTACACATGTGACTTACAGTCCCTTCAAAAGAAGTACTCCTGGCAACTATACTTCTCCTGCAGTGCGCCTCTTCACTTTAAAAGGAATCACAGGTAAAAGCATGGGATTACATAAATACAGCCAGACCCCCTAGCAGGAAGGACCAGCAACATAACTCCATTTAGCTTAACATCACTTTACACAGGTACTTCACTTTACACATGCGACTTTCAGTCCACCTAAAAAGAAATAACCAATAGTAAATGCATTTCGGTGCAATTACACCACTTCACCTCCAGGGGATGCCCTTCTTCAGACATCCCCAACTCAGCCCTTCACTCCATGATGCACTTCATAGTACACCCTCAGCTGTAGAACATAAGTTCCAGCCTAGAAGGTGTTAAAGGCTGGCTGAGCACTTGAGGGGTTATTCTTTCAGATGCCCCGTGAAACTTATGGGTGGACTGTTCTTTATGCTGGGGGAGGCTGCGGTGCTCCTGCAGCCCCCCTGCACCCCCTTTCACACATGAGGGTGACCCCCTCCTCTGGGGGCCACCCGGCACCAAAACTGCAGATTTCTTCGTGCTGGGGGGGGGGATGGGGGGGGGGGGGGGGGAGAGACTGCGCTTCACCAGCAGCTCCCCCAGCACCTTTTCACAAGTGACCCCCCTCTACTGGGGGCCACAAAGCACCAAAACTGCAGATTTCCAAATGCCTGGCGAGGCATTATGGGGCGCTTCATGCTCCTCTTTACCAGCCCGAGCCACTGGGAACACTCTCCTCCGCCCTCGGTATCTCTGATTCAGCAGGGTGCTGTCTTCACTGGCTCCCTGCGCCAGCCTTTCGCCTGGCTCTCCTCCGTGGCCTCTCTACTCCCTGCGCAGAGGCCACTACTCCTGAGCACCGGTCCTGGGCTCTTCTGGTGCTGTTAGTGTCCTGGGGGCAGTCAGGGGGTCTCTCCCTCCAACTGCCCATTGCGCCAGGCTCCAGCACCTTCAGCCTCAGCAGACCACACCCCAGAGAGAGCTTTTCTTCCTGTGCAAGCACTTTTTAGGTCTCGCCTGACCCAGCGCTTGCGCTGGTCTGGCGAGACTTATTGAGAGGGCTCCAAAAAGTGCTACCAGGCCAGCCTAGAGCTACAGTGCATGTGCACGGGCACGCGCGCTGCGTTTTACCGCAATTACTTTCACTTTCGCCTTGCCGCCGCTTTGATGTTGATCGCAATCGCGATCACTTTAATTTTCGTGGCCTCAAGGCCGCTTGGAATAGCCAATAGGTCTCGATTTTGGGACCTTATAAGTATTTAGTTACGCAACTGTTGCATGGCTAAACACTTATAAGGTCCCAAAGGCGAGACCTATTGGCTATGCCAATGCTTGTTAAAAGTTGAGTAGGGGGCTGGCAGGAAGTCCCTGTTGGTCCTATCAAACAGCGACACATCACTTTCCTGCCCCTGCTCCCTCCTTCTTGTCCAGCCTCTGGGTTTGTTAAACAATGGCGTCATCCAGTGTCTCTGGCCACATGGCCTCTGAAACCCAACTCCTTCCCTCCTTGGTGCAGCCTGGTGCCTCCTGGCACCTAGTGATGGATGAGCCTGTAGCCCCATCCATCATCTCTTCATGGAGAGCAGGCCCTCGCTTGTGGAAGAAAGGTTATCAATCCATCCAGCTGAGGTCAGCCCTCAGCCTGGGTCTGGTCATGGCTGGCTCAGAGAAATAGGACAGTTCTGGATGACCCAAAAGCAGTACAAATATGACTTTGGACTCTGCAGAATACTTATTTTCACATTCGCTACATTGGACTTAAGTGCGTGTCTGGAATCTGTAGGCCTAACAGAAGTTAATCTAGCCATGGGCCCCACATCCCCATAGGGGAATAATGAAGTGAAAACACAGTAAAACACACTGTCTTTCCCTGGCATGTTTCTTTTCAGTGTATAAAGACTATTCCATGTCACCACCCAATACTGCATAAGTCCTGCCACACCATTCACTTTGTAGCTGCTCCTGGACTGCGCACGCTAGGAATCTCCCCTGCGCAGCCCGTACACGTGTGCACACGCATGTACACATGTGTCTGCATGTAACCAGACCGGTGTCCCTTACTCCAGCTGCTGCGCAGTGGCCTGGTCAAGCCAGGGGAACACCAGTAAAATCCCCATGCAGTCTCTTACATCCTGAGTTCACTGTGGGTGAGAACCACCTTTTAACACTGTGTGTCTGAAAAACAGCACCACTACCTGGTAGACTCTTATCTGACCTCTCCCCACGAATATGGAAAGAAGACAAACAAATGGGTTCCCAACAGTGTGAGTAATAAGTCTCAAGTTGAGGTGACCAGAAAAAGGCCCAAGGGCAAGATGGGGAGAAATTTAAAGATAACAAGAAATAATCTTCTTCAGGTCTGCCAAAATCTGCCTTCTGGAGGTGGATCACAATCCTTCTCTTCCACTAGCAACAAACCTCATTGGTGCGTTGTTTGTAAGCAAAAAGGCCATAGGAAAAATGATCCAATTTGTCCTTAGAAAGGCAAAAAGACAGCTACTACCCCCCTAGTGCTCCTACCAGTGGCACTAGTAGCAATAAACCTCCACAGGGTGTAGCTGAGTTCACCTTGGGCACAACAGTGAGCTCTGACCTAGTAAGAGAAGTTACTCAGGCTGTCCTGATATTAAGAGGTGGCACTGACCTTCCTACTTTGGCTGCCTGGCCTCCTAATATGAGGAAATACAGGCAGTTCCCCCTCATCAATGGTATGTAAGCAGAAGCGTACAGGGACCCAGGTGCCAGTGTCACAATGGTGGCTGAAAAAACTGGTGTCACCTGAGCAATACTTACTAGGGCACACTTACCAAGTAACCAACGCAGACAATATCACTAATAGCCACACCCTGGCAGTGATCAATCTCAGCTGGTGGGTGGGGGGGGGGGTAGTTAATGGCCCTAAAAAGGTTACGGTAATATCCTCTAATACTCCTGTAGGGTGTCTTATGGGCAATGATTTGGAAACGTTAGCATGGGCTGAAGTTGAGTTGAGGACTCATGCAGCCATACCTGGAATCTCTGTGAATGTGTCTGTGATGACTAGAGCACAGGCCAAGAAGCAGGGAGAACAAGGAACAGTGGAGCCCTACTGGTCAGAGGTATCAGTTGAACTTCAAGCTATTCTGGGGACTCCATCTCAAACTAGTTGACTGATTATATTGGAGGTGAGAACACCTGAACTGCACTATCAGACTAAAGCCGATAGAATCCTACTTTGGAACGGCCTACGGGTTGCGAAACCGAAACTGGCGGCTCACTAGAGAAAGCAAGACATACCAACTACCACACACCCACATGAGACAATGGAATTTCATGGCGATGGAAATGTTGGTTAGCAATGTGATTGAAAGAAACATAGATTGAGTCAGTTTTTGATTACTTCTATGATGGCAAGGATGTGGTGTAAAATGTGGTGTAACAGCTAGAGCTGCCGACTTTGGAACTGGGGAACCAGGTTTGGGTCTCTGTGTTGGGTCAACATCCTGAGGATTTTGGGCAAAACACTTTAAAAAATGAATTTGTCCTTGTGTAATGTAACTGGTGCTCATGTAAAGCGCTCCACAACCTTCGGGTCGAGTTTTCCCTATATAAAACTACAAAAAGTTGAGTGGAGTGTTGTGGTACGCCAAAGATTGGAGTGGTATAGAGTATAGTAAAGTGTTGTACAGTGCTGTGGAGGGGTGCACAGTGTCATGGAGTAACAGAGTGGGGGTTGTAGCGTGCCTTACAGTGAGGTGCCGTAGAGTGTCCTAGAGTGGACTGCCGTAGAGTGGAAAGAAGTAGAGTTTCATAGTGAAGAATCATAGAGTGTAGTGGCACAGAGTGGAGCGGTGTAGAGTGTGAAATAGCTGAATAAAGTGAAGGGCATAGAGTGTCGTAGAGTGGGGGCCGTGGAGTAGTACAGAAGAAAGAAGTAGAGGGAAGTGGCACAGCATGGAGTGTCGTAGAGTGGAGGAGCGTCAAGTGTTGTGCAGCAGAGTAGAGTAGATTGGCATAGAGTGAGATTGCATAGAGTGGAGTAGAGTGACGCAGAGTGGTGGGGCGTAGTGTGGCGTAGCAATGATTGGAGTAAAGTGTCAGAATGGTGCACAGTGGAGTGCCATAGAATAGATGGAGTGGAGTCCTGTGGAGTGGTGCAAAGTAGTGTAGAGTAAAGAGTTGTGGAGTGGCATGGAGGGGAGTGGCATGGAGGGGAGTAAAGTGTCAGAGTCTCACAGAGGGGACTAGAGTGGAATAGAGTAGGGTGTTAGAGTGGAGTATCATGGAGTGTTGTGGAGTGCCATAGAGTAGAGCGGCCTAGAGTGAAGTGGTACAAAGTGGCATAGAGTGTCATAGAGCAACGTAGAGCAGAGTGGTGCAGAATGGAGTGGTGTAGATTGGAGTGAAGTGATGTAGAGTAGACTGGCGTAGAGTGGAGTGGACTAGCGTAGAGTCTTGTAGAATGGAGTTGCATAGAAAGGAGTATGGTGTGGTAGCGCATTGCCATTAGAGACAACATATTTTCAATTGAAATTACCATTACATTTGTGCTTTCCTAATACTGATATAGGCTAAAATATTTGCACAGTTCATTTACAGGCATTTAAATGTTGTTGTGTGCTAGAAAAAATAATATTCCACAGCCTTTCCTCTCACAAGGGTACCCAGCAGGATTGTCACATAAATCCTGTCAATTTAAAGTCAGAGAAAGAAAAGTAAAACACCAAGCTCCCTCGGAAAACAGAGTCTGCCATTTGATCTCTGTCTTTGAATACACAGCAAATATGACAAGATAAGAACAAAAGTTAAAAGGCCTGTTAACAGAAAGCAAGCAATCATTGAAGAATACAAGGAGCAATGTTAAGCTGGCAATGCACCACAGTAGGGAAAAAGACACGCTGGACAGCCAAAAACAAATAAAGCCAGCAAACAGAAAGCATTGCGTGGAGTGCCAAACAACAAAGCCAATGGTAAGAAATGGTCCGTATCCATTCCCAGGGAAGCTTTCAAAATGTCCACAAGGAAGCAAACGCCCATTAGTTTTATTGAAAAGCAAGACTAGAGAGCAGTGAAGGCAATCAATCAAAAGAGAAGTAAAGTGACAGGGACAAAAGCAAGATTGAACAACTGGAACACAAATAAAAAGCAGGCAAATCAGAGGGATAAGGAAAGCCAATTAACGGTAAGCAACGAGCGGGCTTCAATCCCCTTCACGTGTTTGATGAGCCACAATTTGTAGACTGCGACCTAATTAATACTTCTTTTTCAGTCTCCAGCAGATACCCTACCGACCGAGTTTACAGAAAGTGTAATATACAAACATATTAACCATTCAGTAAAACATGTTTTTAAACCTCAAACTCGTCAGTTTTGTACGCCAGCGTTTTAGTTCCAAGGTAGTCTTTTCGCTGACAGTAGGGTTGCTACCACTGTATCCTCGTTTCGAATGTCAGAACATAGTTTTACTCAAACTTTCCAGTAAAAATACATTTTATGGGTTTCTGGTGACCCTTACAGTATCAATTGTATCCGATGTACTGCATCACCCAAGTTTCAACTCGCAACGAGGCTCAGAAACGTTTTCTAGAAAGTTTTAGTCTGACACATAACTTGCACCTACCGAGAAACCACCGCTCGGTTTTCATGAGTAAAATATTACCATTTGAAAGGCGACACTAGATCATCATGTTTCAGTCGAGTTTCTCTCCAGGGATTTTAACAGCCCCTGCTCTGCGTTGTGTTGCCTGGACTTGTCTGAACCGGATTAACACATGAATATTTAGAGTGCATCCCAGCTCATACTGGGAGGAGTCCAGCCAAAATAGCGAGGCGTCAGAAAGGAGAAAATTGAATCCACCTGTCTAAATTGGTCTATAATGTGAACTGGGAGGTTCTTAGTGCCTGACTGAAAGATGGCGACCAATATGACGCAAGTATCGCGCAACAGGTGCCAATTGGTCTCTAGAAATCTTCCCCCTGCTGCGTGTCTTCCCCGAACCCACCAAGAAGTCACGTGCCTCGGCGACAGCTTCTGCCAACTTCAAGTCCGACCTCCCAAGTCTGCTCCCATTGGCTGGTGGCGATCTCTCTATGACGTCTCCTCGATCAGCTGTTGAAAACTGTTTTCTGACAACAACAAAAGAATCAGTTGGGACCCGAAGTCTGAAAGATCAGACTCGAAAAAAGAGACGGAGCGAGCGCGAGCTCTACGGTACGGGCCCAACGGCTGGGACAAGAAGGAACCGCGCGACGCCCAAGCCACCCTCGATGCACATATTCAACGGTCCACATCTACCTCAACCCCAAGCGGGCAGAGCCCACCCTGGGGACACACACTGTGTGATCTGGAATAGCTACGGTTATTTTCAAAAGAGTGTTCGGGTGAGTGAGGTTCTCTTTTTTTTAAAGCTTTGGTGGTTTATAAAAGTACTCATCTCAGAAAAACAAGTCATCCATACATGGATGAAAAGCAATACGGGCGATCGGCTGAGAAGAGGAACAAAAGGCAAGACCACTGGAGATGTTGCCTGTCACTCCCTTCTCAACTGTTGAGCCGTAAGCAGAGCAGACAGGTTCCTCGATCCCTCAACACAGCGTACGCCCTCCCGGATGCTACTGCTTCTAGACCCGGAGGGCGTAGTCACGCAGAGATGAAACAGACGCTTGGACGAAGCTACTCTTAAGTGTCTTTTCCGTTTGTGATTCGTGGACTGCTCCCAGAATAAAGGCGGCGATATAACTAGTCCGGTTTGAGGTAGTCGTGCAGTGTGTTGTCGGCTGTCCTAGAGATTGTGGGTGCGCAGTATGCCGCAACCGTCCTCAGGATCCCCCTGCTCAGCGCCTGGTGACGTTCCGAGCCGGCGGTGTCGGATTACTGCACCGGCTGCCGCTTCTGTTTACAAGTTTAGCCACGCCCACACCCGAAGCCACGCCCACACCCTTCACTCTGCGTAAAGCTACGCCCTTCATTGCCATGACCACGTCCCCTGTAGGGACAAAGAGGAGGTGACCAAGAAGGACATACATACCCTAAGGCAATGTAAAGCGGCCAGATCCGCCTTACCGAATACATTTGCACGTTAAATGTCGGGTGTGATGTGGAGCAAATAATAGGGCTCGTCCTCTGTGCACTTCTACCGATTGCTACAGCCCATAACGTGTACCACGCTCCGGTATTCTTTACGGCATGCTGTAATATACACTGGATTTCTTCCCTCAGGAGCGGAAACAACACCAGAAGTGGTAAAATAGGGCCACGGGACGATTACGTTATCAGAGAGATGGCGATAACCAGAAATTAAGAGGTGTCCATTTCATATACCGAACTTCGTATTTCAAGCCAAGGGTGTAACGCAGGACCTAGGAGGAGGACGGGCGCAGGCAGCCCTGGGAGGGGGGTGTCCAGTCCTTTCTGGGTGCCCCCTGTGAGCCCAAGACCAATGAAGATATGTGGCACTCGGGCATCTCCTCACATCTGCACGGAGGTCCGGTCCTCTTGCGTTACGCTACTGATTTGAGCATGTTGGTACATATTGCCATGATTTCCCAATAGATGTAATTCTGTGGAAGATGAAAGTCTTGATTGCCATACTTGAAGCTTTTTCTCCCTCGTTGTGGGAGCCGCCCGTGCCTTTAATCAAGATCTGCGTTGTGTCTTCAGTCTCTAACCTTTGCTAAGGTTCTGTTTTGACTTCCCACTGATGTGTTCCTGGTACATACTTGAGTTATTTTCTTGTCCAGTCTAGGCCATGCCGTTGGAACTTAGTTTCTTCATTCGTTGCAGAGTTGCGAATTTTGACACGTCCGTTGATGCCAATTTGCTTCACAATGGTTGTGAAACAAGTAAGAATAAACACTGATAACCTTGCCATCAAGTGGTTTCTTCAACAGTTGTAGCGCGCAGACGCTACAACAGTGTAACCTCATAGCTTTTCACCACGGGATTCTTCTGATATCGATACAAAAAAATAATATTTCCTCATATGTGAGATGGCGTAACACATCTCTTCACTTTTTTTTAATGTTTGAAAACATATGCAACATTCTTTTCAGTTTAGCAGTTTTACTGCTCATAGTACAATTGGCCGATACATTACTTAAAAACAGTGTCATAAAAAAAAGAAGCCGAAATGTTGTCTGTGTGTTCAAATACTATTAAATGTTGAAAAAGGACCCTTCTTCTTTAAGAATCTTGGAAAGCAGCTTAGTTCCACTGTGTCCAGCGGGGGGCGCCAGTTAGTCAAACTGTCTTTTTCCGCTCTGTGAGAATGAGTCAAACAGCTCTGCTTTCTTTGAAGCTAATTTTGGATACCGAAAGCTATCTCTTTGTGGTTTTTAGTGTCCGTTCTTATTTGTTTGCATTGTTTAACCATTTGTATGCGCATGTTTTTTTCCGCTAAGGTATTTAATCTCCCTTTTGTCGGGAGCCACCATGTCAGCTCTTTTTAACAAATGTCCATCCTGTAGGGGAAAAATGTCCCGGAATGACCCTCATGTTTCTTTCTTTTTCTTCTTGACCCTCACTATACCAAGGACTACAACATCTGCATGAAGATGTCATACAGTATTGAGAGGGACAGGCGTGGTGTCCCGCCTTAGTGCTAAAAGAGTGAGATTGGTAGAGAAGATTGTCTCTTTCTGCATCTACCTCAAAGGGAAAGTGTCCAGTTCTCACTCCTATGATTCTGCTTCTGCCACTCCCGGAGATGATTAGGCAGCATCTTGAGGTCACCGGTGCTCTCATTCCAGGTCACAAGGCATCTCACAACAGTTCAGTGTTAAAGTATTCAGTGTAGAGTAATTTCCATATCTCAACGCTTGGAGGGAGGGGGGTAAAGAAGGCATCAAAGCATGTCGTGCCTGCAGTAGGAGAACCTCATTAAAGAAAATAGTACTCACGTTCTAAATAACACGTACCGTGTAACAACTGAAGTAAAGGGGCCAGTCGCCATGGGAGGTGACCAATTAAGAGGAGGCGGTACTAGGGAAGAACTAACAAGCCTATATATGAATCAGAAGCCAGCATTTAGGACATATGACACAAGTCAATGGCAAATATGGGCGGAGAGTGGGCAGGGCTTCTATTCGCTACTCCGCCACAAGTCGAACAGAGCAGCGCGTGCACGCTGGCTCTAGCCTCGACCTAAAAAGCAATATAGCTTGTTCCAAAACATCTGTGGACGAGAGATGTCTGCCCCCCTTTATTTTCTAATTAAAAGACCGGACCCAAGCAGGAATGTTGTCGTATTGTAGACCTCAAAAATAAGAACAGATGGGTTAAGAAGAAGAAATTCACAATGATGGCTGTTCATCATACCTTCCCACGTTTACAGGAAGATGAGTGGATGTGTGCTTTAGGTCTTCAAGGTGCTCAATTTCATGAACCCATGTGTGCCAACCACAGAAACGTCTTACTTTTTCAGGGCTGAGAAAGTAACAGTGCCAGTATACGGTTCTATCAGTTGGACTGAAGTCAGCCCCAAGAGCTTTTTTTGAGGTTCTTGGCAGTAGTACCAGATTTTCTGTGCAAGAAAGGTGTGTTCATTAACTTTATTTAGACAATTGACAAATGAAAGCATCTTATATATAGATTTATAGATGGGTGCTGCATCTGAAATAAGTTGTTTCACTTTGTAGTTTGTACCAGATTTTTATCCACCTTACTTGACCTGCCTTTGTTTAGTTTTGTAAGACTTGGTGTGTGTGTGTGTGTGTGTTCATTTTTAAACATTCTTTTAGTCACCCAAGAGTGATTTACGAATGGTTGTGTTTTTAGAAATGTGTACTCATAAACAGAATTTATTTGCAGTATATTCTCAGAATGAAATTATGCAAAAGTGTTGTCACGGTACATTGCCCAGCAGCAATGTCGAGGGGTAAACCGACTGAAAAGCAACATAGCACAGAGTAATTAACACAACACCTCTAGGCTAACATGAAGTAAATGGAAAACACGATAAATTCCAGGGAAAATGGAAAAGTGACTTGGGTGAATGGAAGATAGCGCCAGTGGCATAGCAAGGTCAGGTGGTGCCCGGTGCGGAAGATTTCTTGTCACCCTCGGCTTGACAAAATGGCAAAAATATGTGTTTAAAACACATATTTTTGCCATTTTGTCACCCCCCCCCCCCCCCCGACTCAGTGATGACATGACACCCAGGGCGGCCCGCACCACCCTTCCTACGCCACTGGGTAGCGCAGTAATTTTTCGCATTCAACCACAGTAGAAAGAGTGGTACATTAAACCAGACCACGCCTATAGAATCCAGTCAGGAAGGATTTTCAGTAAAGATAGCATCCTGCAAAACTCCTTACATTTACATTACTCCTAACATTTGAGTGACTTAACCACTAAGAAAAACATGTGTTGAATTATATGACTTGTAGTTTCGCCCTTGTATTTTAACTACTTAGTTAAATGATCTAAGCACCCATTTTGCTTTAATTTGCGTGGTCTCAATTTATGTAACTAAATCTTGCTTGTTTTTATTACTCGCTACCAATTGAAACAGGTTCTCAATGACTTCTTAATTTCTTGCAGGTGTTTATATTCCGTACCTGAACCTGGAGCACATCTATGCACTTTAACCTTGTGTTTTTGCCACTTGGTTCATATCTGCGTCTGGGATTTCACGGCCTCTGGAACGGGAGATCCAGAGTTTTCTGCCAAAGTTTTCATCTTGCCTTAACAATGTTTCAGAGACTTAATAATATGTTTATGGGAGAACATGAAAATGTATCAAGCCAAGAGCCAGAATTCAGCGAAAAAGAAGATGATGAATGGATTCTAGTGGATTTTATAGGTAAGCTTTGCAAGTAAGGCTTCATTGATGCAACTGCTATGATATGACTCTAATATGTCATGGCAAGGGGTTGGGACTTGAGGTATATTCCTGAATACTTCATTCTTTGCACCCCTTCGATCAAGAAACCTTCTGAACTTTCCCATAATTCCTCCAGTGAGGGATCCTCAAGGAAAACTAAAAATAGGTCTTCCTGTGCATCTACAAATTTGACTTGAAGGGCGACCTATATTGTTGTCAATCTTCCCACCCACCCAGTTCTTGATCTTTAAGACTTACTTCTTCAGAACAATAAATTATTTTCTATAGCATGTTGGTACTTTTGATCCCTCCATCTTTCACCGCCACGGCCGTCTTATTTTTCTATATCTACCAAAGTTTTTCTCTACCATGTCTTCTTTTGAGGGCTTTTCCTTTAATGGTGCTAAGAATATTTTGGATGTTTAATGTGGTCGTGTGTTTTACATCAAATCATCTAAGGTGTTCGGTCCGCTCCTCTGCTTTTTATTTGTTTATGGTATCAATGCATCCGCTTCTGTGGACGACCCTTCATTTCGAGGTGCGAAGTTTGTTTTTAATCCTATTTTGCTACGCGAAATATTGTGCTAAATTCTCGGTTTATGTCCTGGAAAGAACAATGATCTAGTTTGTTGGGTTTAAGAACTTTGGGGCTTATTTTTTCTTTGGTGGGCTGTACTCCATTCGGGACTCATCAGTGGAGGGATGTACACCTCTGTGCTGGCAGACTACAGCTCACCGTAGTTCGAGATCTGTCTGCATGGTGATCAATGTGCCTTGAGCAGAGCCCTCTGAAGGCACTGAAGCTTTCCGTGCAGGTGCCATGTTCAGTGCAGGAATAGAAAATGAAACCAATGTAGACACATCTGCCATAAACAGTTAAGCTAGTATGAGGAATCAGTGGCAGCTGATACATTTTAAAAGTTGTGAGGCACACAAAAAATTCCAAGAAAATTTTAAAATAAAACTTACCTTGAATGATGATCTGCAGCACACGTACGACAGCAAACACTCCTCAAGTTCCCCCGGCCTCTCACTGCTTGCTGGAGCGTACCATCTAGCCAATCCAAGCATTTGCTGCTTGCAATGCTAAATGCAATGCTTGCAATGCTAAACAGTAGAAGAGCAGTGCTAGGATTGGCTGGGGCAGGCAAACACAGTGCTCTGTTGGACACCAATGGGGCTGTGCCTCTGCATCTCAGCTGCCTTTCAGCTGTTGATTGCAGAAGGCTGAACTACGGTATATCAGGCTGGCCGCAGTGAAAACGCAGGCCAATCAGACATGCGCAGTTCCGTAGAGACCGCGTCAGGTCATCTCGCTGGACTGCCGTGATGCAGTGGGGAGGTCCGGGGGTCAACACCCCCACGTCTCTTTGGATGACCCGCCCGTGAGGTACTTTGACTGATGGCCCGATTTCAGCCAGGCAGCTGGTCTCCGGTTTCTAATGACTGATCCAGCAGGGGCCCTTTGGCAGAAACTACGGTTCCTGTTAGAGTGGGAAGACCGGGTGTTTGACGGACATGGTACTGCGTGTGGCAAAGTTTGTGTTTGTGGCAAAGTACCCTGTTTGCCAAACTCTAAATAAGGTCCTTTGTACCTGTTCCAGAGATTCACGAAACAGCACAAAGGGCCACGCAAAATTCCTTTCCCAAACATACTTCGGGTGTAAACCGAAGCGCGTGTTTATTTGTCAAAAGAGCCTTTTAAAACGTGATGCCTGGCTAAATTTATACAGTATTCATCCTTCCAGCTCTCTTTGCTTCATATTCCTTTTGCTACCACGACTAGGGAATGGAAAACAGCCAGAATAAGGGGGGGGGGGGGATTGTGCAAGTTACTCATTACTTTCAGGCATAGGGTTGGGTCAGGACCAAAAATGATTTACATATTATTGGTTCCCGTTGTAATGGCAATGACAAGCAAACAAATGACGGATTTGAATATTTCCATCTATCACTTTTTGTGGTCTCAGTTACGAGTAGTAACATTTGATACTCTATTTGGCCTTTGATTTGAATTACCTGAGCTCCAGCGCAGATCCCTTTCGCTCACATTTAGAGATTGTTGCATGGCGAACCAGTGCTTTGTACTTCTGTGGTCAATGAGAATGCCATTAAGTTTGCTTATGACGCCTCTTACTCAAGCAACTGTATACAAGTGGGTTTGTTGTGTGCACTGTATAAATAATCCTTAACATAGTCTCTCTTCTGTTACTAAAACCCGTCTCCAATCATTTATTCTCATGGTTCTACAAGTGGGTCTTTCCTCCTCCTTTCTCACCCCCGTTCAGAAGTGAGCGGTAAAGGTGTGGTGTGTAGGAGCAGGTATAGCTGTGGGCATGCATTGCATCTTGTGGCCGCTTAGCTTTTTGTGTGTGTCGAGGCAGTGTAATGTCCTGCCTCAAGTTGTTTTGAGCAGAGTATCCTATGGCGTTAGGGTACTAGATTGCACCTTGTTAATTGTTTTTCTTTTTCCACTGTTGTATCTGACTTTGCAAAAATGCTCTTTATGTAAAGGTACTCAACTCAAGTAATTCTTGGTGTCTGTGTTGGCACTGTACCAGTTATGAACCATTGCCCTTTCCAAAACTGCACGTGATGCTCTTGTGTTGTACAATTTGTCCTGAAACGGGCCTGTTGATGAAGCTTGTGTGTATTTGTGTGTTGGCACTGTACTTTTGTAATTGTGTTGTTTGTTTCCTCCCTCCCTCATCTTTTTTTCGTTTCTGCTGGTGAACCTAAAACATTTTCATCTGGACTGTTGTGGTGACATGACCAATGTTACTGGGTAGACACTTGCACTCATTGCGCAACAGAGGAAGCGGAAATTGAAACCTCATCCACTGCTGACTTTACGCCCATTTTTTCCTGTTCATCGTCGTTCGAGTGCCTGGCCGATGCCACTGAATCCTGTTTTATCCAGTTTGAACACTGCCCTCTGGAGGAGAGCTGGTTTGTTACCCCTCCTCCATGTTTCACTGCAGGTGGATTAACCACTCTCACGGTGGAGACTAGCCCCATGGAGAACCTTCTGATTGAACATCCCAGCATGTCCGTCTATGCCTGCCCCAAACCTTGCCGCAACGCACAGGAGACGAACTGCGAGCCAGCGTCCTGTCCTAACCCAAGCAAATTGAGGTAATTTCTCCATGTTTATCAAGCAATGGCGAGCGCGTGCCTTATAATTAAATATTGTTTTCAGTTGCACAGGTATTGTTTTGCTTAGAATATGGTTGTTGTTGTTCCTTCTGCGATGGGCGTCTCATAGTTTGGTTGAGTTGTACCTTTTACGGTGATGTCAGTAGGTGTGATTAGTTTTTTGGGAAGGATTCCAGTGCTCTAGGCAGGGTGTGTTTTTATTTATGACAATTTCGTTCTCTGTGTCATGACAGGGTCTTTGCCGAACACCATTGGTTATTAAAGGACATCATATACCTCTTGATCTATTTCACTTGTATCTTTAGTTATTATTAAATGTTTTACATGGGCCTTTTTCCAGTCTGCTTCCACCAGTGTTCGATTAGGAATTGGGATGCCACTGTTCACCGGTGTCGTCAGTACAAAATGAGCCCTATAATTTACATTTAAGCCAACGCCAATCTTTCCAGACAGAGTCGTAGCGGCATGGCAGCTGTGATGAAATATATATGCGATCTCGGTTTATTTCCATGCAGCTGCTCACCCCATACACTAAACTGTACATTGGTACACTTGTTGTCGCTCTCATGTGATGCAACGAACTTGACAAGCACGAGATCTGTCATCTTCAGTGTTTCCTGCCAAACAAAGATGCTTATTGCACGTGCGTAGCACCCTGTCAGAGGTCCTGTGTCCATGGGTTACAGGCAAGCAAGTAACCTTGAAAAGAAAGGATAACCATGATGTAGACAGTTTGTTTTCTAGATGAGCTTTAAAATACAGTCCGCAATTTATATTGAAGTCTTATGGGTGAGAATAATGTAATGGCAGCCAAGAGTTTGTGGCCAGGTTTATTTTATCCATCCGTGCAAACAGTAAAAGATTGCGCTTATTTTCTTAATCCTACAGCCATGTTCCTCCAGATTAAAGTTCTGTTCTTTGAACATGAGAGCAGCTACAAACTCCTTTGCAAATCACAAATGTATGATTTAGTAGCTAGGCCCTAGTTGGCCTTTCCTGATGTAGTCCCTTTTATCTTAGTGAATACCCTTATTAAATATGCAGACCGAGTGGGGTCCATCAGTCCCGTACCTGGGCAGTAAAGTTAGTGTTCTGTTGCCTTTCATAGTAGTTCTACCCTGCATGTGCAATGAAGTCCATTAATTATTCAGGAAGCACTGTGTTTTAGTTGAGACCTAAGTGTAAGGCACCTCTTGTTTCTTGTTCCTCTTTTTCAGGAGCGGTCTTTATCTTAAGGCCTGAATTGACATTTTACCCTTTATATTAACAATTAGTTCACTTCAGTACATTTCCATTTGGATTTGGAAGGTGCGCTCTTTTCTTACACAAAACAACCCAGCTATAATGTTGGTTTAGTGAAAGAAAATGGTGCAACACTCATTCGGATCATTCTCCAATCTTCGTGGTACTTGCGGGTCACACAAAGCCATATGATCAGGTGTGTTTGAGAAATTAATTGTATATCACCAGTGTCGGTCCATATCGGTTTCTCAAATGGGGTGAGTTACTTTGCATTTCGAAGCATACAGTGCCTAGACAAGATTGTTCCTAGAAGAGGTCATGAAAATACAGACAATACTACCGTACTTCATTTTGTCTGGAGTGTGGCTTTTCTTACATAAATGTTAATATGTCCTCATTCACTAGCCTTTTTCACTGTTGATGAACTACTTTTTAGAGGATATTAATGTCTACCCGCTGTATGAAGGCCGACCGCTCCCCTCCCTACCCTCAATCCGTTTTTTTTAAATGATGTCTTTTCTTAATTGATCGGCTGTCCATTTGATCTGATGTATAGATGTGATCTTGCCATCTCCCCCACACATAATATTAACACCAACTTCTGCACTCGGAAGTAACACATCAAAAAAGTGCAAATTACCATGATTTGCCCAACATAAGTGAAAGTGTCAACAGCCCCACAGTCGCCCACAAAAGCCCAAAAATACCAACACTACTGAACACATAAAATATCCTCCCTGGTCTTTAATGCTATACAAAGGTAAATAGTAAATGGTACACAGGTTCGCTTTAGAGCTGATCCTGGCATCCAGAGTAGACATGACTTTAGGCCTTACTGGATGGAGTACGTGGAACAAGTACTTCACTGGTACACTAAGAAGTCATCACTGGCACAACACCTATGGCAAGCGAAACCAGAGTTGCTTTGATTTAGCCAATGTCCCTACCACAGAAGTTGCAAAGACTGAGCGCTTTCTCTGTTTCACATTCATACTTGCCCATGACTGACCTAATTTCCAGGTTACCTCTTCTCCTGGAAGTACTTTACCATCATCGTGGCTGGAGATCTTTTCATCGATTGTCTGTCAGGAACATCAAACCAAACATTGCATTACCACAACATCTGCGTGTGTGTTAGACCTGTCAGCCCTTTGGGTGGTCCCTCCTCATCATTATTTATTTTGTCCCACTTTTGCCTCAAACCCTGTTTGAATTTTTCCTTTTTGGGAACCACCAGACTTTTTCGTGTTGCTGCAGATTCAGGGAGCCATTTTAGCTACCCCTGAAACTTCTGTCTGAGGGCCTGGAGCACAAAATGGTGGCCACCTGTGACATCACCAGCATCCACTGGAACCTACTAGCACCTTCCAGAACATTCCAGAACCCTGTGACCGTTGGAGGCGGTTTAGAATGTTGGGAAGCTAAGACAGAGAGTTGGCAGTTGGATCTGGCAGTTGGCACCTGACTGGTGAAGAGTGAGCAGCAGAAACCTGAAGGAGGAAGGAGTGAGGCAGCAGGGGTGGAAACTTGTGCCTGGAGTGGGGTCCATAAACCCACCCTTGATACTAGTCCCTACTGACTGAGCCCAGCCTGGAGCCCTGTGTGGGAAGAAGCAAGAAAAACCATCCTAAGGACCTGGACAGCAGGAACAGGCCTTAGAAACAGAGAACAGCAAGATCCTGACCTGGAAACTGGTTTCCCTGGAGTCCGACGTCGAGTAGCCTGAGACCCGGAGCCCGAGGTGGAGAAGCGGCGCTGACTGGAAAAGCAGACGTCGTACCCGGAGCCGCCAGAGGTCGAGAGAGGGTGCCGACGGAGGTCGTAGAGAGTACCAGAGGTCGAGGAGGAAGTCACCCGAGGTCGAGTGAGCGGCGTCATCGGAGGAGTGAAGTCCGCCCTCCGGAGTCGTCGGAGACCGAGGTGAAGCGTGCCGGAGGTGGGGAGTGGAGATCGCACTCCGGAGTCGCCGGAACCTGAGGAGAATCGTGCCGGAGGTCGGGAGTGGAGATCGCACTCCGGAGTCGCCGGAAACCTGAGGAGAGGAGCACCGGAGGTCGGGAGTGGAGATCGCACTCCGGAGCCGCCGGAAGTCGACATCGAGCCAAGGCCGGCCGACGTCATCGAATCCGAGGTCGCCATCGGACCGGAGCCGCCCGACGTCGACACCGAGCCAAGACTGCCCGACGTCATCGAATCGGAGGTCGAGATCGAAACCGGAACCGCCTACCGGCGTCGTCAAGAACTGACATTGCGCCGAGGCCGCCGACATCGAATCGGAACCGCCTCACGGCGTCGACACGACTCCAGCGGCGTCGGAGCATCAGAAAAAGGGCAGTAAGTGGAGTAGAGGGCGCCTAAGGCCCTGTGGAGACCTGAGAGACTGCTCTAAGGGGCTAGGGAGGTGCTGGAACCAGCCTGACTGTGCCAGGGGTGAGCTGAGACTAATTTAGAGGGGTTGTGTGGAGTGCGAGAGCCAGGTCTCTGGTATTCCCCCCTTGATCTACCTCAGTTTAGGCCTCAGCCTTGTCCAAGCCAGGGAGTAGACACCCTCAAGCCTTCCACATCCCCACAAGCTGTACCTGGGCCAAATCAGCCCTTAGGAATTCAAATGTGATCTGATTCTATGAGTGTCACTGTCAGCTTTTAATTATTTATTAGGGGCACTGTATTTATTGTATTTAACCTATTTATTGCTTCACTGTATTTATTGGTCCACAGTATTTATTGATGCACAATATTTATTGGTTTACAGTTTTTATTGCCTCAGAATATTTAATTGCCTGTATGTATTGCACTTATATTTATGCCTTCATTATTTATGATCACCCCTATTTATTGAATCATTAAGCCAGTATTTATTTGACCTGCACTATTTAAAAAGCCTTGTATATTGTGATTGTGTTATTATTTATCTAATCAGCAACTAAGAGAAAAGAAGATAAACACAGAGATATTTTCATAATTTTTACGGTGTAGAGTCGTTTTTGGAACGGATGCACGCATGGTTATTGTTTGGGTATGTCGTATGCTTAGCACGGAGCCTGATTCCTGACCACTCGAGCCAAGCTACCACAGTGTATGTCTGGGAGAACACCACCACCCTTCCAGTGTGGGAGTGTGTTTTTCTAACAGTGTGTCTCTAGGAAATATTCACCTCATGCCCCATGGGAGGAGGGGAGAGGAACATCGGGGAGGACTGAGAGCAGTCACCTAGGAGCAACGCAGAGAACTTCCCTTGAGACAGGTTTGACATCCGGGGTTTTCCTCTCCCCTCCTCCCATGGGGCAAGTAGTTTTGTTAGTTAGGGCTTGAACTTAGAAGCCATTTCTAAAGTGGAGAGTGACACAGGTCACACCTGCACAGTGGTATCTTCCTACCACCAGTTGGTAAGAACGGAGCCCCCCCTTTTTAGGTCTCGCCTGACCCAGCGCATGCGCTGGTCTGGCGAGACTTATTGCGAGGGCTCCAAAAAGTGCTACCAGGCCAGCCTAGAGCTACAGTGCATGTGCGCGGGAGCGCGCACCGCGGTTTACCGCGATTACTTTCACTTTCGCGGCCGCAGGGCCGCTTTGTTGTTGTTTGATTGTGATCGGGATCACTTTCACGGCCGCACGGCCGCTTGGCATAGCCAATAGGTTTCGTTTTTGGGACCTTATAAGTATTTAGTTATGCAACTGTTGCATGGCTAAACACTTATAAGGTCCCAAAGGCGAGACCTATTGGCTATGCCAATGCTTGTTTGTACTTAGGTCCTGATGAATGCCCTGGACCCACTTGGGCTATTTCGGCAGAAACATGAAGACCGCTTAAACCACGGTTAGGGGACAATAATTTCCCCATTAACCGTCCATTTATTTTAATATCCTATAGTTACCAGTCACATTAAAAACACAATTAGATAACTATAATGATTTTTATTCTCACTCACTTTCTCATGAGCCCCCACTTAGTTTAGAAGTGCACCCCTGTCGTCAGGTGTATGCCCGCCTTCTATCAAACCAAGGTTTTAGAGGGCGAGGACTGGTCAATGATGAATCATGACACCAGGTGGTGTGTGACACCAGTCCGTCACATTTTGTGAGATGCCTATACTCGCAAGTCAACCATAATTTCACAGTGGTCACTACACTAGGAACAGCTCTTGTTGTGGTTAACATAATGCTTACTCAGTGTGCCAGGGTGCTGCCAATAGCATGGATGCAGCTCGAGGGTGCTGCCAATAGGGGGTCAATGGACCAAGATGGAAGTTGAAGTGAACATATTGAGCCACAGTTTTTATTTAACAGTAGATTATAAATGCACTGTTGATCTTCCTAAGTGACGATGTCCCGATAGAGCTAAAAAGCTACCCGGCAAACCCAGAAAATTAGCAATAAACTGATGTAAAACAAAAACTGTTTACTAAGCTCTTTGAAACTGTCCCGATAACCAGTGGTTAAGGATGTTAGGATCTGTCTTTACCTTAACCAAAAGCTGATGGTCGGGCTAGGACGATTGCAGCCTGCACCTTCTTTTTCAGGGCTGTCGCTCTCAACCTGGCCCAGGATTTCCAATCTCTTCCCCCAGTAATTTTGAGCTAAACATTTCTCATCCTGTAAAGCCCCTCTTTCTTCTTTCTCCACTCCTGCCCATCCTTTTGTATCCTCCCAACCACTGTTTATCCATGCTACTTGGGCACCCATCTCTTTGGTACAGCAGGCAAGACTACAAACCAGTTGACCAAGAGGGCTCATAGCATGATGTCATAGTGCTTATGAGGCTACTGAACATACACGGCAACCACCCTTTATTGGCTGCCTTTGGTGGGCCACAGAAAAATGGCATGCACATTGTATACTCCTACTGCAAGGTGAGTCCTGTGTCTAAAGTGTGCACTCTGTATCTCAGTAATTTCTCCATGATGTCCTAATGTATGCGAGGCATCCCGAAGCAAGCACCTCCGCTTTTCAGTTCACCAATTCAGTGAGCCGTTAGTAAATGATGACTTGTTAAGGTGGAAGTCATGAGGAAGAGCCGCTGTTGCCAGCTTTTCCTTTGGCCAGTACAGGGTAAGAATGTCACATAGATCTTCATCTATTTCTTGAAAAAGAACTAAGTACGGTTCAATTTTTTAAGAACATGAAGGGCTCGCAACGAAAGATTACTCTGCATGCAGAGTATACCTGTATCATGTTGTGGCATGAAAGGCGATAGCATGGCCAACCTCTGCATAGCGTGTCTTTACCCCAATCATCAAAATAATGGTTAATTTGTTCATGTATCGATTGCTTGTTAAATCCTAGGTTATATGTTATTTTTTTTTGGGGGGGGGGGGGGGGGTTATATAGCGCGAACTACACCCGAAGATATCCGGTATCAGAGCGCTTTACATGAGCACCAGTTTCGTTACAGACGGGCATATTCATTTTTATTAGGCACGGGGAGATTATGTGATTTGGCCAGAATCACAGGATGTTGAGCGTCGATGCCGAGACTCGAACCTGGTTTCCCAACTTCGAGGTCGACCGCTCTAGCCGTAAGGCTACATCCTCATCCTCATATTTGATGTCTAGTATCTTTTTGTAACATGGTTCTACTTGACATTGTGAGCAGATCCGGACACATAATATAACATATCTTTTTTGCCAGTTTTCGGCGCTGGTTATTGGCACCAGATGGTCATTATGGGTTCCAGCCACCAGTTTATATTCTTTCTGGCTGTGTTCAATTGGAACTGAGGTGGTATAGCAATGAAAGAACAAATAAGTGAGTGCATCAAGGGATACACTCCAGAAAGTGATTCTGTCTCTGGTGGTCCCGGAATCCCTCATGATGTCTTCTCAGAGGCACAGAAACGCCATGCAAAACTAGGTGCTATAAGAAGGTGAGCAGTACAGACTAGGGCAGGGTTTCCAAACCTGGGGGGTGGGGTGCGAGATGGCATTTTAGGGTGTGCGACAAAGAGGGAAAGAATGTACTGTATGCATAATACAAATCTGGCGACACTTTTGTAGGGGGGCGAACATGAGTCAAACATTTTCTAGGGTTGCGGGCACAGAAAAGGTTGGGAACCCCTGTTTTAGGTTCTGTACTCTGGAGAGAGACCCCCTAAGCAGGGGAGCACGCTTGAGAATCAAGGCTTCTCCAGTCATGGGAAAACCCCAGTCCCAGTTTCCACACTCCCATGAATAACAACACCCCATCTAGGCTGACAAGATCACACAATGATGGCCATCCAACAGGGCATATCCGCTCAGTCAGAGAAAGACTGAGACATAAATCAAACATTTCCTAGGGGTGCGGGCATAGAAAAAGTTGGGAACCTCTGGCCTAGGGGCACATTCAGACAAATTACCTTCATTCTGAGGGTGTTTCTCAGTCAGTGCTCTGGTAGTCCAAAGCAGACTTTTGGGGTGATTGTACATCTTTTTGGAAACTATTTCCATCTTGGGCCTCGGTTGAGCTAATGTGGGGGTTAACCATCAAAAATCAGTTTCAACACGAGTGCAAAGACTATCTTATTTGGGGTCAATGTTAGTCACCACACAAAAAGAGTGTTTCCTTCAGAGGCGGGAGTGTCATCTATCTTGGGACAAATGCTGTCTCCTAGAGAAAATCTCCAACCAGCAGCAAAAAAAATTGCCTCCCTTCTAGGCTATATGGCATCGTGTATCTACATTGTCCCAGATGACGGTTGCACTCAAACCCTTGCAGCAATGCCTACAGGACCAGTGGTGTCCTAAGAGGAGCAACTGGGAAGACCAATTGATCTTAACCTCTGCGGCAAGACAATCTCTAGCATGGTGGTTCAAGACACAAAGATTGCTTAAGGGAGTTCCCTTTCAGAGGGATCTACCATCGCAGATCAAAGTGATGGATGCTGCCCTGTTGGGGCGCCCATTTACAACATTTGACGGTGCAGGAACAGTGGACATCCAAGGAAAATTCAAACCACATAAACTGTCTGGACTTGGGAGCCGTCTACCTGTACCTCAAGACTTTTCTACCATCCCTCAAAAAGATCAACAATCCAGATTCAAACAGACAGCACCACTACCATGCTTTACCTGAAAAGAAAAGGAGGCACCAGGTGGAGACCACTTTCTGTGGAAGCACAACCAATCTGGTAATGGGACTTGGCCAGGGAACTGACAGTAACAAGTGTTCATATTCCAGGAACAATGAGTCAGCAAGGAGACTTTCTCCATCGTTATTACAAAGACACTCACAAGTGAGTTCTGGATGACAAAGCATTAAAATACCTCTTCAAAGAGTGGGGAACACTTAGACCTCTTTGGAACAGCAAATGCTGACACCCTGGGTCATGACAAATGCATCCAGGCCACCAGAACTGATGTCCTAAGAAATACCCTTTTTACCATATGATCAAGACTTGTTTCTTTACGTTTTCCACTGATTCCATTAATACCCCCAAGCAATACTGAAACTGCAGAAATATCTAGCAAAAATTATAATAATAGCACCATGTTGGACAAGAAAGTAGGGGTGCCTGACCTTCTGCTAGTATCCATGGTACCTCATAGAGACTTCCATTCAGGCCAGATCTACTGACCAGTCTTCACTGGTAAATTCAAAATCTTACTTTAAACATCATTGTAGTTGGCAGCATGATTCCTGAAGTCCGACAGTATGGTCATTTGAATCTTCCACCAGCCTGTATGGAGATATTAAGAGATGCAAAGCATTCCATCACACAACTATGATATTCCATAGAATGGAAATATTCTGCTTATGATGCTAGGTTAATTAACACAATCAAATCACCTTATCTCCTTCATTTCGATCAAACCAAGCTTCAATTCACATCAACAAAGTTTCATCTGGCCCCTATTACTGCCTTCAGAAAATATATAAATCAACTGTAATTTTTTAACATGCCCATCATCAAAGACTTTTTGGAAGGACTTAAATAGTTCACTCCAATTAGACATTCTTCTCAACCATGGGAGTTGAACATTGTTTAATCAAAACTGATTGGCTCCCCTTTTGAACAGATACATGAGGCTACATTGCAGCATCTCTCATTGAGCTTTGCTAGCTGGCATTATCCCAACTCAGAGTGAGCAAGTTGCAAGCTTTATAGGCAGTAGAGCCCTACCCTATTTTCACTCTAATTTGGTGGTATGAGAACACATCCTACATTCCTCCCAGAAGTAATTTCTGGTTATCTAACTATTACTCTTGCCTACTTTCTTTCAAAGTCATTCCTCAGATGCAGAGCGTGCCTTCCATTCACTAGATATGAAGAAGATGCCTTTGCTTCTACCTGGACAAAAAATACCTGAGAAAAATGGAGCATCTGTTTAGTAACTATGGCTATATCAGACAAGGTCTAGCCACATCCAGGCAATCTATTACTAGATGGATAAAAGCATCTATCGCTTTATTCTACCAACTAGCAAACCAACGTTTGCCAGGAAATCCTAGGGCAGATTCTACCAGAGGACAAAGCAGCCATGACCGCTTGGATTAGGAATATACCAATTGCTGCCATATGTAAGGCAGCTACATGGAAATTGATCTATACATTCACAAGACACTGCAGGAAACCCTGAGAAATCTCTTTAAACAGAGAAACACTATTGTGTCAATCTATACTCTGTCCCCTTAAGATTTTTGTTGTTTCTGATTTCTTCTTTCTGCCCAAGAGCTACCTTCTGGTTGATAAAATTAGCTTGCTACTTTATTCTAGTGTTTATGACTATCAATGAAGATCCTACAATGCTGAAGGAAGGGTTACTTATTCATAGACGACCCACCCACCTCTCCAACTGGGTATGGTTGGGCATTGCGAAACAAATATGAAATCAAATGTATCACCAATGTAACTGTAAAAAAGAACTTGCGCTGTGAGGCAACTGCCAATGCAGTGCATCATGGGCAGAGTGAGGTTCCGGACTCTTAAAGAAACAGATTTTTTTTCCCTTACCGATCAAGGTGAGTCTGTCTGCATTTATTCCTTCTATATCATACATTTTCACACCTTTCTTGTACCTCAGATGCTGAAGTGTAGGTGTGAAACTGCTCATTAGGGTTCATCAGTGGATTTCCAGGGAAAAAAAGGCCCTGATAGGCTATTACAGGGTAATAGTTAATTCACAGAAAAATTCCATGAGTCGATTGATCATATGCAGTGTTTTATATACAGTTTTTAGAGGTTACGGCTTCCTATCTGGAGAGTGGCAAAAATGTGACAGCCAACACGTGTTTCGCCCCCTACATGACCATCCGGCCTGGGGCTTTCTCAGGGCGTAAGTAATCGGGTTGGGGACACAATCTGTCCCAGTAAGTACGGTTCTCGGTCACGTCAGCTTGTAATTCATGGCGAAATGCCTCATAGCACTAAATCATAGCCCCAGGCCGGATGGCCGTGTAGGGGCGAAACACGTGTTGGCTGTCACATTTTTGCCACTCTCCAGAGAGGAAGCCTTAACCTCTAAAAACTGTATATAAAACACTGCATATGATCAATCGACTCGTGGAATTTTTCTGTGAATGAACTATTATCTGCTTAATTTGTCCTGACAATCTTTTGGGAATTCTGTATCGCAATTGGGATGGGGGTCACTTACTACACTCAATAATACGGCCAGTAAGGGATTGGGACCATTTTTCTTCCCCCTTCTTATCCGGAAGGCTATTACAGGGTGTTGCTCATCATAAGGACAGATGGGCATTAGCACCCTGTGTGACATTTCAATAGACAATATATTAATGAATAGTGCTCCAGGGTCCACATGTACACAGCAGGGACTTATTCTCAAATTTATGATTTCAAATACAATGCAGAATTATGACTGCAAGTAAGTAACCATTTTCTGATTTTTCTACTTGTATGTTCCCTGTCTGCTTAACGCAACTGCTAGCACCATTTCCTTCACTGATTTTAACTTGTCTTTAGGAAAACGTTTGTTATTCTTGTGATACATATAATTATTATTTGGGGGGCGGGGCATTTGCATTGTTTACCATGCCCTCTTTTCTATTTTGTGCAATGAATCTTGAACAAAGTATATTTCTTTGGATCCTGGAGACATACATATCATCAGAGTTGTTCATGATTTTGTTTGTGCAGGTTAGTCCAATTTACTGTGTCTCACAAATGTCAGTAAGTTTTACAGCTTACTGCTGTCCTCCATTGTCTTAGCTGAACATCTCCGGGTGCAGTGTGTTCATGCAGCACGCTGATTGATAATGGGGATTCGATGTCCTACATGATCGTACCCAAGTCGCTTTTTGTTTAGGCTCATAACACTTAAAATATGTATAAACTTTCCTATTTATTGGATTAAAAAACATAATCACTTGTGATACAAAAGATTGTCAAAATGGTTTAACACTTACGCACCCTCTTCCTAAAGGCAATGTTCTTAATATAGTTTCCTTTCTTTCATTTTAGAGTGGATGCAAAAAATGAAATGGGCCAACATATTCGTTGCTATATTTCAGCTCTTGCTGCTCATCATACCTTTCTGGAACAAGCCAAGAGATTTCATCCCACACAGTGGGCTAAAGAACATAATGAAAGGCCTTATCTGAACAGGAATCGCCTACGCCGCCAAAACCTTACTAGGAATTGCCACTCCAGGCAAATCAAGCACAATGGACTGTTTGTTCGCCAGCCTTGCCAGCGTCAGTATAACTATTGAGGATGTGACTATTCTCAAATCTACTATTTTAGATTAATAATTTTTCAAAATGTTTTTTCTTTTTTGTGTAGACAATGAAGGTTTTTTTCCCAAACCGATGATCCTTTTTGTAAGACACAATCATGAAACGTGTTCTGACACTATTTTGGAAACTATTTAATACTGTGTATCACAAAATGCCTTGCTGTAAAATGCCTGACTGTTTAAAATGCATAGTTTCCTAAAAATAGCCATTATGTATAGTGTTTGTATGCATGTGCGTTTTTATCTGTTTTGTTACATACTGTACGAGTGAGTTTTAGATAATGTTTACCTTTTTCTTAAAGTGTAGGTAAAAGGTGGAAGGTCTTTGGTTACATTTTTCTGTAATATTTACAAACTATCAAGTATAGAGTTATTCTCAGGGTCAATGCAATTCAAATGAACACTTTATACAGTAATTTTTCTAACTGGTGTGGGTATGAGTTTTTGTAAAGATGAGTAAATGTACTGCACATAATCAAAATTGCAAATGGAATAAGTTGCCAGTGGAATATGTGAATTGATCTTGAACATTTTATTATCAAAGGTTCAGTTACATTGTTAAATGAAGTTGGTGTGTCTGTATTTTGCCACACAGGTTGTTTATTTTGATACAAATAAATGAGGAATTGGTCACATTGTATTACGGTGTACATAATTGGCATGCTACAGATATAAACATACCATGGGGTATTTAATCGATTGAGGTAGTGGAAAAATGGCCCTGGTACTTTTGTACCATAAACACATTCTAGAAGCTCAAAATACCTTCTTCATGTCAATTTAAATCGCTTCTGACGGACTGGGAAAAGTGTTAATCCCCCATGGATTTTGTTCCTCCTCAACTGGATCTAGTCATCAAATTACAATGCAAGCTGTAAAGCATGTTAGGCTTTACAATGAAGGCGGGACAAATATGATGAAAAAAAACGAAGGTTTATTAAAGGTTAAAATCATTGAAGTAGACTAAATAATTTAAATCAGTATATAAATCAGGAATAAATTAAGCTCAGAATAAAATGCAGGCAACGAATAAGTAGAATCAGATATAGTTTTCCTCCAAAGGCATAAATTAGTGGTCAGACCGACGTGTTTCTGCACCTTAAAAGTTAAGGGAGAATGAGCCCAACACCCCCAAGAATGGGCTTCGTTTATAATTCATTTTATAAAGGAAGTCATACATTCAATATACTTTTGTAAGATTCACATGGTTTGAACCAATCACGTTAAATAAAGAACGATACCTTTTCGCAGTTCATATTTGTGTAATGTGTTCCCATCCCTGATGCTCTTCAGGCACCTCAAGTTAGTACAAATGTTGTTATTTTAAATACAAGGGCAGGTTCTTATGAGAATCACGTCGGGATCCAAAGAGGTGAGGCCTTGGGAAAATTCCCTCTCAGTGGAACAGAGTGCTACAGGACTCTAAATACAATTTTTAAAAAAACAATCTGTACCCGGGTGGAACGTAGGTTAAGATAATTACTGTGCACTGATAGATGGCAGCAAATAACTTTAGCAATTTTTAAACCGAGGCCTACACTAATAAATGTTAAAATAAATGTAATCAGCTTCACATACATGTTGTTTATTATCATGCTAATGCCTACCTTGCCGTTGCAATATGGTGGCAGGGCTCAGGAAAACAACTGTAATAACTTTATGGTTTCCACAAACCGGTAGAATTTGATTACTCAATGTGATGTCAAACCTTAGCTCACCATACTTCACAACATATCCATCATCGGGGTTGGTAACTGGGACAGTCAGAATTGAAATTATTCTTCAAACATTGAAAAGTTGACCCAGAAGGAAAACAACACTGGGCAACAGAACACGCGGTATCGGGATGAAGTTTTGATGCTTCCTATGCTACTGACTTGGAATACCGGTGGTAGAGGCTGTGCAGAATAAGTCTTGAAGGTTTATTTGTTTGGTGTTGTTTACATATTGTTTTGTTAATGAATAGAATACCATTTGAGTTCTGCATGTAGTGTCATTGTCAGTATCCATGGGTAGATTTATACTCTGTGTGTAACTTGAGTCTCTCACAGATTTGCAACATTTAGTGGCAGACTGCTTTCAAGCCAATACCCTGAATAAAAAACAAGGAAAACACCGGTCATGGCTGGATTCGAGTGATGCTGAAGTTTCATAGCCAGTGTTGCAGGAGTTAAGCCTCAATGTAGAAAGCTCCAAAGTTGAATATACAGAATTAGCACAATATAAGTATTTTTGGAATTGTTATGAGGAACCGGACTGAAGTTGCATGGTGTTGTTCAAAGTCGGTTCTGAAAGGTATTTATAAGTTTTGCCGAAACACTCCAAGCCTACAGTGACCCAGACACACTGGCCTTCAAAGCACAAGACCTAACTTAAGTAATTTGAAACAAAACAGGAGTTGAAAAAAGAAGAGGAATCACTTCAGGGTCAGCAACACCAAGAAAGAAGGGGGATATCATCAAGAGGGGGCGATACTTATTCGTAAGCGCACTTAGCGCTAGGATAATTATCGCTGTATTTTATTGCTGAGATAGCGCGCTATCAGTGACGCTTATCTCAAAAGCGATAGTAATACCAGCGATAGCTACAAAATGTGCGATCATCGCTGGAAAACCAGCGCTAATCACACAAAAAACAGGCGATACCTTTCTGATAGGGCAGGGTGGACTTAGCCATTATATCCACCTTCCATTGGATATAATGGCCTGAAAGCAGGCGTAGGGAAAGTAGCGATAACCAAGGTTAGCGCTACTTTTCTTATCGCTATGCTCTTTAGCGTGCAGCTTGTAAATAGGAGAAATGTCGGTTAGCGACATTTCTCCCGTTATTTTGGGGGAGGAACGCCCACTTTGCATCTCATTAGAGATGCAAAGCTGGGCGTTAAGGGAAAGGGTGCTGAGGCAAGGATTCACGCGATAGCATGACCTTGCTAATAGTGCGATACAATTGTCGCCACTTTCCGGCCGAAAACGGCCGATTTAAGCGGCGATAATTGTCTTGATGATATGCCCCGAAGTACTTAGGTGCTGCAACACAACACACAGTATGTTATTGAAAAGGATAAATACTCTGAGGTTGACTTGACTTCTCAAAGATGACAAAAGTTGTTCATTAGAGCCAGACAAAATATATGTGGTATATTGATCAGTAAAACTTTGCACACATCTATAAATTATTGGGTGATACTTCCTGCATAATAAGTATACAACCTGTCACCCAATAATTTATAGAGGTTAACATCTCTTTATTGATTATGGTTTAATGAGTACATTTTCTACAGGAATCCTTTTTGACACCTGTAGACAATGGATGTAGGTGTTAGATGGTTAACCAGAGTCCTTATCTTGCTAACAATACTTTAATGACTCGCCCAGGCATGCTTTCTAATTTTCCACAAATGCTGGCGTATTAAGTGTATTCATATATGGGGTGTATTTGGGGGGGAAAAAGCTCACAAATCTTGCTTTATGTTGGAGGCATTAAGATGGTTATTGAGCGGTGACTGTTAATTTAATCTAGAAAAAGCAGTTCATTCCCTTTTCACCTACTCTTGATTCCCTGCCTCATTTAGAGATTGGGGAACCACTTCTGATGTGATGGCAGAGTCTTTCCTGTCAGAACCCTTTGCACCAGGCCAGCTATCATACACCAGTGGGCAGATTTACAACGAATTCAACCAACCCAGCAAAACAATTGGCTGTGCTACTCAAACGGAGAGAGGGCAGAAAAGGGCCAGGTCTATACTAAGATATGGTGCATACCTACTCTGCCTCCATGCTTGGGCACTGAGTGCAGCCTAAGCACCAACACAGGCACCCTAGCGCCATGGTGCAGGGGTGCCTGAGTTATAGGCAGGATTGTTTTTGTGCAGGAAGGAATACCTTCCTGCACAAAAACAATTCACTGTGGCATTTTCCTTTTTTGTGTGTGCAGCAGAAAGCGGCACAAGTAGAAAGAGGAAATAACCAGGAGAAACAAAGATATTTCTCCTCATTATGCCTCACCTGAGAAGGCGTAACATTTTGACACATTCTTAGTTTATTAGTGTACGTAAATCTGTGAATGTACCAGAAACTATGGGTGGATGCCCATGGAACACCCAAGTTCCACCCATGGAACACCTTCCCAAGGCACAGTAACGCAAGGCAGCCTTACTTTACTCCAAATTTACTATGCGACGCAGAGCCAGGCACGGTAGGTCTGCATAGCATAGCAAAACTCAGTTAGGAGCTTGGGTTGCCCTTGATAAATCAGGCCCCAGACCTATGGCACCAGAAAGCTTGACCTCTTTAAGACACCTCTTCCAAACAATTTTTTCATGCCCACTGTCATGCATTCCATGGCAGTAGCTGGGAGGAAACAATCCTCAAACTACAGGGTTTAAACTCTGTTGTTCATGTAATCGATAGGTGTTGATTACTGACACCCATGATAACTATCTGCAGTGCCGTGGCACCAAACATGATTTGAAGTGGTGATGCGACTGCTATGCCCAAATAAATAGGAAGGCCATTTGAGATCGAGATGCCAAGCTTCTTGTTGCCAGACTCAGGAAATCATCAACACGATCTCAATTGAAGTCGAGCGCATAGACTCCCTGTCGCTCCCACGGTTGTTCTCAAAACCAATATAAGTCTATGAACAATTCCACAAAAAAATTCCAAGTACGGGTCTCTTTCATCCCACCACGCCGAGTCGCACAACATTCCAGGCACACCCAGCCCAAAAAAGTCGAACTCTGCACCTGGAACACTTCCACTGGTCCCAATCTGCAACAAACAGCGATGCTACAACAGCCCCCTAAGGTTCACCTGGCCATGATGAATACATTTTTGTTGCCTCACCAGACCTCTGGAGTGCGTTACAAGGTGATTGAAGTCTGGTTCCCATCAGCGGAGCCATCTCCTATTACTGAACACGCCACTCGACCCAACGCCAGACCCTCGTGCTGATCTGGCCCCATGACTGACTCTGACCCTGAGTTCGGCACCGGCTCCGTTAGCTCCGAGACTGGTGCCATGCCAAACGTGTCCTACACTGGAGAGGCAAGTGCCATCAGTTAATATCCCGACGTCTGGTCTAATGTCACCAATGCCGGACACGGATCTCATTGTTTTATTGGACTTCAAAAAGAATCCCCCATCTAGATCCCGGCACTGTGCCTACTCAGAACCAGATAATACCCCACATGTGCTGATGATGATATTATAACATGGACCTACAGGATGCCAGTGGTCAAGACACTTCCCCAGACATTGATGTGTACTCACCTTGCCCAACTACAGCAATAACGCACTCTGCCTCATTTTCAACAGTGATCATGAAAGCAGTGGAAGTCCTACACCTCACCTTGTCAACTGCAGAGGTCAAAACTAATGTGCTTACTGAAGTCTGCGACCCTACGCAAACAAACCAGGAACCTCTTCTGCCCTTCAATAAGGCAATAACTGATCCTCATTTATTTTCATTTATAAATCTGTTTATTGGAGTTTAACAAGGTTTACAGTACATTTTGAAGCCAGAGCAACTTACATTAGTATTTGTATCGTTGGTATTTACCCAGGCAGGTGTACATTCATTAATGAGGGGTGGGTGCATCTCCGTGTCCCATACCAACATTGGAGGCCTCTCAACAGTGGCGGTAACTATAAAGTCCCTGTTGGTATCATGCCACAGAAAGACCACCCCAATTGAAAAGTGCTAGCACTCCACCCACTCTCCCCTAGTGTGTCTCCATAAACAGTTAGCAAACCATGGAATAATGGGGCAGAACTTCAAGTGCCCGATCGAAATAAGGCAATAACTGATGTGCTAGTAGGCACCCTGGCAAAGACCGGATCATCCTTCCAGTCAGTAGGCAAAAGGCAAGGCAGCATGATCCTGCCTCCGTGGATCCAGAATTTCTACTTCAACTTCCCACACCTAAGTTTAGTACTGCATTCATCCACTAGCCCACTAAACCCAAATGCCTTGCCCACAACTCCCCCACATAGTCAAAGCGAATGGAAACATTTGCAGACTATTCACATTTTCGTCCGCCAGTCTTTCCCTGAGATCAGTGAATACATCTTGTCTCCTGGGCAGGTAAGGGCGCGCACTGTGGGACAAAGTTTTAGGGAAAACAATGGTTCTGTTGTGGCCAAAAAGGTCCAATAGAAAGTGACCCGCGGGGGACACTATGTTAGTATTTAAAAACTATAGTTAATATTTTAGGGAGCGATAAGTAATATATGCAGGACCATGCAGGTCAATTTATGACTGTTGTTTATTTTCAAAACAATAGTATTCAGGTGCTCGCAGGTAAGTGACAACAAGCGTGACGTGAAAAGTGAGGGTGATTTTAAAAACAAAAACATTGCATTGACAACAATAATGGGAACTCCTCAAGAGCTATCGACCCCCTACAACAGGAACTCCTTACACTCTGTAAACTCTTGAGGAGTTCCCCTTATTGTCGTCAATGCGATGTTTTTGTTTTTAAAATCGCCCTCACTTTTCACGTCACACTTGTTGTCACTTACCTGTGTGAGCACCTGAATACTATTGTTTTGAAAATAAACAACAGTCATAAATTGACCTGCATGTCCCTCCATACATTATACCACCCCAAGTTCACATATCGGGGTTCTTTACTACTGTGGGACAAAGTGGCAGAGGTTTTGCCAGCTGTCTTGAACACTGTCTGAGTCACTTTGCAGAGACTAATCTTAGATGGTCAATAGCTGCGAAATACACCTTCGGATCTGGCCTAGACATGACCGAGTGTCTGGGTAGGGCCATGCCAGGATGTGCTTCACAGGCTTTTATTCAGACATCTAGCAGTCCCTAATGGACATGCCATTTGATGGTTCTCGCCCGTGTGGAGCGAAGATAGACTCTGCCTTAAAACACTTTAAAGAGAGAAAGGCCACAGCTCACTCACTAGACCTAGCTTCACATGTCGCAACAGCAAGCCTCCCAATCCTTTTGTGGTAGAGAGAGGTAAGCAGGGTGCCAATGTCCAGGCCCCCTGTGACAATGTTCAATCCAACCCTCTATCCACCAGTTACGCAGCTGCCACAAAACTACTTAATGTTGCATTCTGGGGCACACGATCGCCTCATATGACGTTGAGTCATCTTTCACCTCTCTGGTTGGAGGATCATTATTTCTGACCAATAGGTGCTCCAGATCGTAGAACAAGGCTATTCCCTACCCTTCTTGTCCATCGCTTGGATATGCCAACCACACAGCAAAGGACCAGTTGTCCATACTTCAAGGAGAAGTTCAGGCTCTTTTGGCCAAGGAAACAGTAGCGACAGAGTACCCAATCGGGAATGGTTGCTACTTCTATTACATTCTGGTGCCGAAAAAGTATGAAGGCCTCCATCCCATTCTCGATCTTCAGACTCTGAGCTTCTTGCTTCTGAAGTTATCCTAGTGGCCCCGGACTGGACAAGGAGATTATGGTACCAAGAACTTATGGCCATGAGCATTTGTCCTCTGATCCATCTGCCCATTTGGGAGAATCTCCTGTACAGCAGCGAGCCAGGTGCTGCACCCAAGCTTGCACAACCTTCACCTATACTCGTGGAGATTGAGCAGCAACAGTTAAAGACTTTCGATCTGGGAGAAGTTTGTAGCATGGTGTTCCTCCCGTCATGTTCCACCCTTACATTCTTCTGCTTTGCCTTTCACTGGCCTAACAAGGCCTTGCTGTGACCACGGTTAAAGGTTATTTATCAGCCTTTCTACATTTACCAGATCGGCCTTCTCTCTTCAAATCATCTGTTGGGATGTGCATTTTAAAAGGGGTTGATCCACATGTTTTGCAGCGTGAATCTTTTCTGGATTCACATTCTGTGCATTACTACTCCATCTAGTGGTTGGGTAAAGAATAGTAGTATTTCTTTCCTTTTTTTTGTTTTTGTTGCTGTTGTTAGTAGGCATCGACATACCAACATTTGGTGTCCTCCTGTAACGTCGGCGGGCTTCATTCGGAAGCTCCCACCTTTTGGTCGCCAGCTTCAGATTATTTTTTTCCGCCATTGGGTCTGGATCGATACTGAAGGAACTCCCAAGATTGGAGAGAAGAATCAACGAAAATAAGAAAAAAACGTCAGAAGAACTGCGGTAGAACGTTTATAGACTTTCAAGACTTTAATCCGAACGAGTTCTACCAAAGGTGAAAGAACCAAATCTTCGACGACGATTGGAGAATGCGCATGCAGGGGGCTCCCTGTGCACAGTAATAGACCAGACACCGTTCAAGTTTTGCAAATATTTTCACCACAAGTACGCTCAAAAAGATCAGCATCTGGGCTGCAAACTTTGCCTCCCGCTGGATCACCGAAGCGAGGACTGTAACGCGTGCTTCGACTTCACCCCGAAGACGTTGAGGGTGATGGAAAGACAGCAAAGAGCCAACTATACCATGCAAGGCCAAGGCCCACCACCATCGCTGAGAGACCTGGGCCTCTCCAGCAAAGAGGAGGACAACGTCGCCGAAGGGCCAGAAGGCGACGAGGACAGAGACGTTACAAACGTGGAGGTCAAGAAGAAGACTTCGAAGGAGGTAAGAGAATCCTCGACCTCGAAAAAATTAGAAGTCTCGAAAGTCTGACTCTAGTCCCGCACAGGGAACCTCAGCGTCCAAGCACTCGACGACCACAGTTGCAAACTAAAACAAAAACACTCCTTAGGATTCTTGGATAAGGACTCCGTAACGGCAAAGACCCTCGAAAAACCAAAGACGTCAAAAAACAGTCAAGAGAAGGACGCCTCGGCGTTGAAAAAAGAGGGGTCCAAACAAGCTTCGACAACTGGGGCGGCGTTGACGAGCACAAAGCGAAAAGCAGAAGGTCTCAATGCCGAAATACACGGAGCCGAGATGGAGAAGAAAAGGAAAAGGCTCTAAACCAAAATGGCAACTATTTGACAACATAAAGATTCTGATGAAAGCTTGAAACAATTCAAGATACCGCAGAAAACAACAACAAAAGTGGAGAAGGTCTTCGAGGAACTAATGCCTCCAACAACACCGGAGCTGCTTGACGAAAAAGAGGAAGAAGAATTCTTCTTCGGAGAAGAGGTCGAAGATGAGGAACAAACGTATGAGGGATCGGCGATCTCAGACACTACAATGGCAAGATCTCGACGCCGAATCACAGGAGGAGGCTGTGGAAACATATCCCTTGAGGCCATCACCGCCAGATGACATTTGGCATGTATAATCAGGTAATTAAAAAAGCTGCTGAAACATATGGGGTTCAGCTGGAGGAAGAAAAACCCCAATCATGTTTTCTACTGGAGACTTTGATGCCAACACAATCAAGAAATCAATTTCTTCCAATGCTGCCAAGTGTATTGGACCAGGGAAAGGAGGCCTTCAAGGAGCCTGCAACATGCAAGGCTATCACACCAAGAGCAGAAAAGAAGTGCAAGCACTCCTCTAAAGACCCTATATACATCAGAGGGTCTGTACCAGCTGACTATTATTACTTCCACAGTAAGGTAAAGAGCAAATATACCACCAACAGTGGGTCCACCTCCAGACAAGGAAAGCGAAAGGAAGGACCCTGTATGGAGGAAAGTAGAAAGAAGTGCAGCAAACCAATGGCGCATAGCTAATTCTAATGCATTGCTAAACAGACATGCTTATCAACATTGGGAGGAGGTAGGAGAACTGTTAAAGAGCCTACCTGAGTAATTCCAAAGAAGAGCAAGCCACTTGGTGGAAGAGGGTAAAAACATTGGAAACACGTGTTTGAAATCAGCCCTAGATGCCGCAGAGACATCAAGCAGACAAATGATGATTGGCATCACAGAAAGGAGGCATGCATGGTTGAGAATCTCAGGCTTCAAACCAGAAGTGCAAAGTAATATTAACTCACCGTTCAATGGCGAACAACTGTTTGGAAAGGTCATTGACGACAAACTCAATCAATTAAAGAAGGACGACTAGACAGCTAGGTCCATGGGTGCTCTACAATTCAGAGGCATTCGTAGAGGCACCCCTTCAAGGAGACTAGCAGGTAGAAGTACACACCAACCTACTACCTCACATCAAATGTACCAGCAAACATACCAAGGAGCTAGCCAGGAACAGCAGCAAGGACAGCAGCAGAACTGGCAATATCAACAAGGAAGAAAATCCTTTCTAGAGTGCCCAGGTGGCAGAGGACAGCCACAAGGCGGCGGACAACAGACCACTACTAAGTGACTGCATTCAAAAACTTGCACACTCACAAAGAACAACAGTGAGTGTACACACAGAAAATCAACCTATACTGAGACAACACCCTGTAAGTTCACAGTTCCTCCAGCACACTACACCAGTAGGGGTCAGACTGACATTTCTCCAGCAAAGATGGAAGGACATAACATCAGACAAATGGATCTTAAACATACTACAGTACGGTCCAAACAGGAGACCAGAACAAAATATACATTCAAAAACAGAATTATCTCAGCTACTCAAAGAGGTGCAGGAACTTCAGGGGAAACATGCAATAGAGCACGTACCACACAAGGAAAAAAAACAACAGAGTATATTCTACATACTTCCTGATCCCAAATATAGATGGAACATTCCGCCCAATATTAGACCTAAGGTTTCTAAACAAATTTATTAAAAAAACAAAGATTCAAAATGACTACACTGCAAGAAGTGATACCTCAGTTGCAAAAAGGAGATTACATGGCTACCATAGACTTAAAGGATGCATACTTACACATCCCTATGAACAAAAACACAAGAGTCTGTTAAGATTTATGGTCAACAAAAGACACTACCTATTTAAAGTACTGGATTTCGGTCTAAAATCAGCACCAAGAGTGTTTACAAAGTGCCTAGCAGCAGTAGCAGCACATCTCAGAAGGCAGGGGATTCATATTTACCCCTACATGGACAACATGTTAGTAAGAGCAAGCTCCTAGAGTCTATGCAAACAGCATATACAGCAGGTGATAGAGACACTAGTTCAACTGGGTTCCTCCATACATTGGGAATAATCATCACCAGCGCCAGAACTCATGAAGGTGTTTTGAGGCGCAGAAATAAATACAGTGTTAAGGAAAGCGTTCCCAAGCGAAAAGAGGAGATTAGCCTTATTGAAGGAGACTCATCTATACCAGAAGGGGCAACATCTGACAGTGAGATCAGTGGGGAAATTACTGGGAATTATTGCCTCATGCATTCATTTAATTCCCAACATTCGATTACACGGGAGACCATTTCAAGAATGGCTCCAGACACAATGGTCGCAGGCAACAGGGAGTTGGGAGAATGTAGTGGTTGTCTCGCAGACAGTTCATCAGGAGATGGCATGGTGGAGCAAAACAAACATAGCACAGGGCAGACTTTTCACACAGCCAACTCCGACAGTGACCATAACAACAGATGCGCCCCAAAAGGGATGGGGAGCACACATGTACAACCTCAAAGTGAGGGGATTGTGGACACAGCAGGAATCAGTGAAACACATCACTATCTTGGAATTGAAAAGAACATTCTTAGCCTTAAAAGCCTTTCAGAAAGAGCTCTACAGGGAAAAGGTGTTGATACAAACAGACAACACAACCACCATGTTTTGCATAAACAAGTAAGGAGGAACTCAAGTCTGTAGCACTCTCAACACTAGCTCAAGAGATTTGGAGATGGGCAATCCCAAACAAAATAGACATGATAGCAATACACCTACCAGGAAAGGACAATGTAGAAGCAGACAGACTGTGCAGACAAACGTCATCATCCCACGAATGGGAACTAAATCGAGCAGAACTCCAAAAGATTTTCAGCAAGCTGGGGACGCCACAAATAAATCTATTTGCAACACTCCACAATGCCAAAACTTCTCATCCAGGCGACCCTACAATCAGTCCCTAGGGAATGCGCTATGGATAGACTGGTCAGGGATATTTGCTTACGCTTTTTCCCAAATACCATTACTGAACAGGGTGATCAACAAATGCAAGATCAGCCAAATGACAATGATTCTCATTGCAACACAGTGGGCCAGACAAACTTGGTTCTCAGAAATAATGGAGATGCCTCAAGGGAAAATGCAGATTTGCTAACAATGCAAAACGGAAAAGTACTTCACCCAGAACCAGAGAGCTTAGGCCTAGCAGCATCGCTCCTGAGGACTTAGAATTTGCATATTTCAAACTACCAGAAAGCAAATTGGCTGTTCTAAGAGAAGCTAGAAAACCAACAACAAGGAAATGTTATACAGCAAAATGGAAGAGATATACACAATGGTGCCTTAAAAAACGTCTTTCAAAGAAAACTGCAAAGGAGAGAACAGTGCTTAAGTACTTGACACATTTACTAGAAAGTAAATTATGCTACACATCATTGAAAGTGCACAAGTGGCAATTGTAGCGTATACCAGAGGAGAAACAGGGTAAAGTTTCTTCACTTCTCATGTGGTCAAAAGGTTCCTAAAAGGATCAAAAAGAATGACACCACCAAAAATGGTGCCAGTACCCACATGGAACCTGAACATAGTTCTAGCACAAAGGATGAAATCATCATTCGAACCACTGCACAAAGCAACGCCACACATGCTCACACTAAAGACTGCCTTTTTAGTGGCAATAACATCCTTACGTAGAGTTAGTTAACTACAGGTGCTAACACTACAGGAACCTTACTTTCAAATACATAATAATAGGATTGTCATTAGGACAGATCCTCAATTTATACTAAAAGTGGTATCAAGATTCCACATAAATCAGAGTAAACAAATACCAAATTTCTTTCAAAAACCAAAGACCAAAGCAGGAAGAGCTTTGCATACACTTGACTCTAGAAGGGCGGTCATGTATTACATTGAAGAACCAAGAATTCAGGAAAACAAAACAGTTCTTTGTATCCTTTGCAAATAGTTTTTGGGGAAGACCAGTGACCAAAAACACCATTGCAAGATGAATAACCCAAGCCATACAGTTATGCCACAAGCAGGCAGGGCAGGCCTTACAGGTGCCCCGCAGTAACACTCAACAAGAAAGAAAGGAACAACTATTGCTTTTCTAGCTAATACTCCGATTCAAGACATCTGCATGGCTGCAACATGGTCTTCTGTGCACACTTTCACAAAACATTACTGTGTGGACATTCAAATGAATAAAGAAGCACAAGTAGGACAAAAGGTCTTAGGACATCTATTCACAAACCAAAGCTCATCTTCCACCCAGCCACCACAAGACTAGCAAACCGCTACAAAGTCTATGCACAGCATGTGAATCCAGAAAAGATTCACGCTGCAAAGCGAATAGTTTCTTACCTGTCGGTGTAGTTTTGCAGCTTGAAGAATTTTTTGGCTTCACTAGCGAACCCACCCTCCTCTGCCAGGAAAGATGAGAGGAGGAGGAGAGAGAAAAAAAAGAATCCGAAGATGGTGACCAAAGGTGGGAGCTTCCAGAGGAAAGCCCGTCAACGTCAAAGGAGGATACCAAAGGCTGGTATGTCGACGCCTACCAACAAGAAAAAAAAGTAAAGAAAGAAATACTATTATTCCGGGCCTAACCACTAGATGGCGGAATAATGCACAGCATGTGAATCCAGAAAATTCTTCAAGCTGCAAAACTACACCGACAAGTAAAAAACTATTAGTTCCCACCAACTCCATTTCTGATGCCACAGATGGACCTTCATTTGGTTCTCACCTATCTACTGCACACTCCTTTCAGTCCCATGTACAGTTCTTCCCTTTGCCTGGTAACCTTCAAGACAGTTCTCCTCATCCCTATAACATCAGCCAAGCTAGTGAGTTACCTGCAGGTATTGTCTGCAGTGCCACAGTACACTTCATGCTGTAAACCGTACAGTTCTTTGTTTGCAGACAAACTGGTCCTCAAGACAAAAGCAGCATTCCTGCCCACGGTAGTCGCACCCTTTCGAATGGGGCAATCCAGCACCTTGCTTGCTTTCTATGTACCGCCTCATTCCTCTAAGGAGGAAGAACGGGTCCACCCTCTCGACCCAATAAGAGCCCTAAGGTTATACATTGATTTTTCACAGAAATAATGACCAACTTTTCAACAAAGGTGAGAAAGGAAAAGCGGTGCGGAAGTGAACCATCTCCTGATGGATTGTGCTCTGCATCACAATCTGCTATGGGCTGGCCAAAAAGCAACCTCCTTGAAGGTTTGCATGCTAATTCCACCATAGCAAAGGCTGTTACTATTGCGCTGGCAGGCGGTGGACCAGTCTTGGACATCTGCCATGCTGCTGCATGGGCGTTCCTCCATATGTTCACAAAGCATTACTGCCTAGATAGCCAAATCCGGAAGGATTGTCATTTTGACTGATTTCCGTGTCAGAGACATTCCACTCCACCTGGGGGGATGTTCTGCTTTGGCGTCTATTCACAAGGTGATGAATCAGCAGTTAGAAGTCGTATCAGAAGAACAAGAGACTTACCTCACCTATCCACCCTCTTTCCGTCTTCTGGAGTGGATTCATACTGTCTATTAAGATGGTTCAGTCTATTGAAAACATCTGCACACTGTCACATGTTAATTTCTATGGGCTCCACGTCTGTCAGTGCGGTCAGTGTTCAGAAAGAAACCGACATCAGTATGCGGAGAAAGTGCATATATAGGGACCCCAATGCCATATACGAGGAGGGCGGAGCCGTCATGCAGCTACACTATGCCATCTACCGATGCACAGGAGAATTACTACAAAAGTTTCTGAATCCAATCTGACACCTGAGGATATGCACAAGGTGAAGAATCTACAGTTAGATACTTGCATCAGAGTATGGTAATTCAGCCTTATGTGACTTCTTTCTTTTCCTACCATATGTCAGATAAATATTAAAAGTGCCACTTGGCAGGTATCATATTAAAGACAGCACGCCAAATTGGGTTCAGCAATGGACAACTAATAATTGTAGACTGTGGGCTTTCGCGAGAAACTCAGTTGCACATTGTTTGTGTTTGCCCAAACCTGCTTAATACATGTTATATTAGTTTAAAATGCCCCTTACTTATTGCAGGGGTGAGATCCGCTCGCCAGGCTCTTATTCTATGTTTATCTGGTGCTTCAATCTTTCAATCTTATTATCTTGCCTGTTGATAATGTTTTTGACTATTGCAGAAAGAATGCTTGCATTAGAAGTTTACACACTGTTATTGCTTCTGGTTTTTGTTTTTATAACATTGAGTGATTATTGTCTTACTATGTGACTTTAACTTCTTTCCCAATTAGGTGTACTCACTTGGCACTCTCTGGGCTACACCCTGAACAAATTGTATATCTGATAGAGACTTCTAGCTTCAGATTCCTTACCTTTGAATTTTCCAGGCGTCAGGCTGGATGTGGAAAATTTTGGTGAGCAATACCCCTTGCGCGCGCCGTCGGGTGGCTCCATTTGGCTACGTGTGACGTTGGCATTGGTTATGATGTCGCAGTCACCTATATAGGCGCCCCCAGCTGCACGGACGTCAGATCTTTTCTTTCCGTGCCAGTTAAGTGCTGATATGGCAAGAACTACCCTTCTGTCACTTTTTGATTGGCCTTTATCCGACTTTTTGTTGACTTCAGGATTTTTCCAGTTTAGTGTGCGAGGATGTCTTCGAGGAAGACTGGGTTCAAACCATGCTGTACCTGTCACCGCATGATGTCAATTACCACCCACACCTTGTCTGTCTCTGGTGTCTCGAGCCCGACCACGACTAGATGTTGTGCTCGGACTGTCGGGCTATGGCTCTCAAAGCCTTACGGAAGTGGGCTAGAAAGCTCCTTGCTGCCTGGCAGTCGACACCATCTCGCGAAACTCCACTGAGGTCCCAGTCCTGATTGTAGAAGAGGTCGTCACAAGACCGCTCCAGGAGCCCCAAGTCCTCTTCGTCCCACTCGAGGTCTTCGGGGCACTCGGGGAAGAGGCACAAGAAAAAGAAGTCCAAGGGGACTTCATCTTTGCCTCGACTGTCATCGCCAACAAACAAGGTAAGGAACACTAACGCTCTAGGCACGGTTCTGCAGAGCCTGAGCCAGAGTCGACTTTGTGCCTCCCTCCCTTTCTGGGAGCCGATGAGACCCCGCTCAAATTAAATAATTTTACGAGGCCATGCGTCATGTTTTTGAGCGGGCCGACCCCTCTGGTGAGCCTATGGGCCACGCGGGGTCGAAAGGGGCCCCATTGGATTGGACGCCATTGGCTTGGGCCACGGCTACGGTGGAGCCTCAGAGATCCAATCCAGGACGACGGCGTTCGTGCAATTGTGACACCCCCACCCCTGATGTTGGACCTGAAACCGGTGTCGCCAGTCCCCACCAGCGGTACCAGCCCCATCCTTATCCCCAACCACACGGAGCCGTAACGGTGTCGCTCGATGCTGATTCTGATGTTCATTGAACCCAGAGGTTCTATGTTGTCGTCTGAACACTTTTGAAGATGTTTAGGCTCCAGAGAGGGATAGAAGGGGTCAATGGACCCTTTGGAACACCAGGATTCTTGGCGTACCGGAGCGGGCGGAGGGACATGCCGCAGACATGTTCGTCGAGGACCTCATTCTCAAGCAGCTGCAACCATGAGGCCTGTCCAATTGTTTTTCCATAGAACGAGCCCATCGTGTGCCTGCCGCCCAAAGCCCAGGGCGCCACCGCGGCCGCTCTTGGCCTGGGTGTTTACCTTTCGTGACCGCGATGTTATATTACAAACTGCGAGAGCTGCCCCCCCGCTGACCTTTGAGAACAGCAAGATAGCCTTCTTCTCCCACTTTACCCTGAGAGTACAGAAGCAGCGCCGCAGCTTCCTGGAGGTAAAACACGCTCTCAGGGACCAGGAGATAAAGTATGCAATGTTATTTCCCGCCAAACTCAGAGTTGAATCTAACGGTAAATCCTGGTTTTTCACGAGGCCGGAGGAGGCATGGGACTTGCTTCAGGGGTGGCACACTGTTGGACAGAAGGCGCGCAAGGTCCCTTCCACAGCTGATGGGGTGGGAGACTGGCGAAACCAAAGGCGTTCCCCTCCACACTCTGACTCTGACTCTCAGTCCCATACGGGAGGGTGCTGAAACAGTGTATTGAGTTCGATTGGTTTGCCAATTCCTGGGTGAATGGGGCACACATGGGCGCTCTTATGGTAGGCCGCTAGCTGTGCTTTACACTTTAACCCTAACTAATGCTTTTCTTGCAGTTGGGAGGCCCATAATGTCCGGGCGACTGCTAAAGATGGGGTCACAGGTTCCTATGTGCAGGACATGATGGTTCACGGATCCCAGTTCCTAAATGGGGGCAGTGGGGCCGGAGAGGACCTGGTGTTATATTTACAATTGTTACAGGGATGGAGTTGCTAAAGTTCCCTGAAGTTGTGTTAGGGTGGGCGACAGGCACTCTGCATGTTGGGGGTGGCGGGCGGTTTCTGTCCCGCTGAGCAGGGAGGCAGGGAGGGGGTGGGAGTTAAACGGGAGTTGGGGGGGGATGGGGTGGACAGGTTGGGGGGTTTCTTGGTTCTGTTGGGGCATTTTTTGGTTTTGTGCATCGGACAGTGGTAATCATTTGATTGCACATATCTTATGTGGCATTGGTACTGTGGACGGTGGTATTCTGTATCAGGACAAGTTCAGGGCAACTGATCGTCTCAGCTTGATTCTAGATAATAGGTGGGTGGGTACATGTGAGGTCGACCGATTTCTTTGGTTGGTGGTACGTTGGTTGAGTTCTGATGGCACCTGGTCAGGGACTTAGATCGTCCACCTGGAATGTGAATGGCCTGGGGGACAAAATTAAAAGGGGTATAGTCCTGCAATATATTTACCGTCATGAACTTGATATAGTGCTGCTACAGGAGACTCACTTGATAGGAAATACTTGTATGGCACTGAATAGGAAGGGCTACTGTATGATTGTACACTCTGGGTTTACTACGGGCTCCAGAGGGGTGGGGATACTCCTGCGTAAGGGTTGTCCATACATGGTACAAAACACCTGGACTGACATGCTAGGCAGGTATGCAGCGGCCACAGGGTTGTGGGAGGGTAGAGTAGTCATTGTGGTTTCTGTGTATGCCCCTCCTGGACTGCAACGCCCAACCTTTCAAAATATAGGGGCTTTGGTATTGGCCCTGCCAGTGGGATCCTTGATACTGGGGGGGACTTTAATTTGACTATGGACGGCCTTCGAGACCGACTTTCGCCTAGACCTGATCCATTGCGGGGATCCCAACTTCAGGGATTTGCTGACGCTCTTGCTGTTTTGTAGCGACAATATGTGTTGTATTTTATCAACAAACAGGGAGTAACAGAACACACTGGCGGACTCCCTGAGCAGGGCCAATGATAACTGCCACAAGTGGGAACTTGACCAAAGGCAACTGGGCAGGATCTTCTCAGAGTGGGGCAATATGGTGTTGGATCGCTTTGCGACATCAACAAATGCAAAATACTGGTTCTACGCAAATCGAATTTCCACTCCCGGGGTAATGGGAGAATGCTCCGTCAATGCACTGGTCAGGGATCTAATCGTATGATTTTTCCCCCCATTCCACTGATTTCCAGTGTCCTCACCAAGATGAAGGTGGAACACTGTCGCCTAATATTTATCGCTCCCAAGAGGCACAGGCAACACTGGTTTTCTGAGCTTCTCCTCCTCTCAGAGACCAAACCCATTTGTCTCTTACCAACTACGTCTAAAACGATCAGATTAGTCACCTCGATCAGCTTCTCTTTATTTACACACATGGATCCTGAGTTTGATGAATTTAGGAATGTAAACCTCTCACAGGAGTGCAAAGATATCCTCTTTGACTACCTCTACCTCTGTCTTTCTACCCAGCAGGGGTGCAACTAGAGCCCAATTTGTTTTTGGGGGGGTGCTAATACTTCCGGCAATGTGGAGACAAATTTCAGGGGAGAGGGGCTAAAACTTCAAGCAATATAGAGATAAATTTCGGGGTGCGGGGGGCTAATACTTCCAGCAATGTGTTCTTGCATAATATAACTGGTGCTCATGCAAAGTGCCTCAATACCTTTGGGTGGAGTTCGAGCTAGATAAAATGACAAAAAAACAAAAGCCTAAGGTTACTTTTCAGGAAATGCATTCTCACACTGTGGTAGCAAAAGTAAATAGCAACTTTAAGGAATAGGCAGAGTGAAGATGCAGGGGCTCTAGGAACGGGTGAAAAAACAACAAACCTCGTTATTGAGTAAATGGTCTTTTAAAGACCTGTGAAATACTCTGGTAACTCTCTGATAAGAAGTCAGACCAGCCAGCTCACAGCAGCTCAAGAACTGTGTGTCTGGGAAGCTTTCTCAGCCAGGGCTGACACACACTATTGTGGGGGGAGGATGGGGGTGTGAAGGGGGTGAAGTCCTTTGAGCCCTATGGGCGTTAAACACCTGTTAAAAATGCTTTTTGAGGTCCCACACAAGGCATATTTCAGCTGCTTTTGTCTGACTGTGTGAAATATTAACATATAATGTGATATTGTTTGGCATTGTATGGGCTTGAATTAGCTGGAAATGGATAATTAAATTCAAGTTAGTTCCATACAGGGGCTCCCAAAATATCTGCTACAAGCGGCCCCCCAAAATCCTCAATATGAGACAGCCCTCACAGCAGGGTAAATGCGCCCTTATGACCCAGTGGTGGAATCACCCTCTCAAATACGATGGTCACCACTGACGTCAACAAAATCTCTCTACAAAACATTTGTGCTTCACTGCGTAGAGTCTGCTTGTTAACAGTGGGCAGACAGTTCCCTTTCCATTGTACTTGGCAGCGGTGTGCTGCTTTCGTTGTATTAATCCTAATTATTGTCCATTCGCCACCAGCACAATAATTTAGAAGAGAGGCACCGTAGACTTAAACAGTTCCTTAATTAAAGGAAACTGTTGGGACATAAAGTCGACGTTGAACCCCAAGAGCATCAGGCCATCTTCCACATGCAAGTAGAAGAAGCTGTGCATCAAGTTTGCCAAGCGGTCAGGTGATTCACTAAAGGACCCAAAAGAGAAGTGCGAGGCCCTGTTTTGTATTTAATTAAGTTCAACTTTTGGCTCTTAGCAGTTCTTGCTGCATATAGACAAAGTTCTTTCCCTACTTCTTTCTTCATTCTCCCACTATGAAGGAATTTATGGAGGTTTGTAAGGTTTCTTCTCCAAATATGTTGCATTCTCCAAGGGATCTAACAAATAGCTATTTGCACGAATACATTCCAACTCAAGGCCCCTGCATATAGCTGCCGTTCACCGTTTGTGCTGCATAGCGACTACTTCAGTACCAAATTGTGTGATGCAGCCCCTGTGTTTTATTAAACCATATATCACATTTCACAAACAAAGCAATGATATACATGACCCCTACCTTCCTCCTCAAGGTTATTTCTAATTCGTGCCAATCAGAATATGTCGTCCCCTAAAAGCCCTTTCCATATATTTCCTTGCCAGATGAAAATCATCTCACCCACAAGGGGAGAGTTCTTAAAGCAGTGCCTAGTCAACTAAAGACTTGAGGTAGTCTACTCAGCTATGCTCGTCTCCATAACATGACTAAAATGCTGTAGAACTCCCCAACCATCGGGGAGAAACGGCAGAGCTGTGGCCAAGGGGCAGGGCTTCACGCAGTACATACAACGCCAACAGATCAGAAGGTCACAACCTATAACCGCTGAGACACACAACAGGCCTCCCATCCAAGTACTAACCGTGCCCAACCCTGCTCAACTTACACACAGTGCCCTGTAATCACCACAAGACTAGCCACCGCATATGAGAGCGATGCCGAGGGAGAACAAACGTGCGCCCAACGCTAAAGATGACCGTCCAGTACGGCGCGAGTCCCACCGGTCAGACGGACACCTGGCACGATCTAAGAGAAAATGGAAAGGGTAAAACAGTTTTTTTTTTGTTTTTTTTTAAAGAAAACCATGGTTCTTAGGCCTGCATTGCATTCCCCGTGCACCCGCGACTCGGGGAAAATCACTGAGAACAGCAGCATGACCGACAACGGACAATTACCACTGTTGAAATGAATCTGTCCTACATGTGTGACTCGTCACCTTCTTCCTTTCAAAGATCAAACCGACCTAAATTACAAAGTCTTGCCCCATTAGGCTTTCCACCCACTCACTATTTGATATGGCTAAATTATTCATGTCCGACTTGTTTAATTAGAGTAATCAAAGGTGTGCACCTTTTATTCAACGTAGACGCTAACCTGAAAATTCGTACTGAAAAGTATTAAGAAGTTCAGGCTAGTCAAGTCACATAACTATACGTACAATCCGTGTACATGGTGCATTTACGTGGGCAGTGGGTAATCTCAATAACTGGTATGGACCAGGCCTCTTGTACCTACGTTGGGCGTCCCTGCAATGGTGGGCTGGAAAACAACTTGATGCATCTCATAGAATGATTCCAGCCCTGGCGGCATTAATCCTCCAAATCATTGAGTGAGTACTATACTAATCACAGTGACGGAAGACGGTCAAAACTACATCACCCAGAATGCACTGGTTTGCCACGCACTGTTCCCGAATGGAACACAGTCTATCACTATGACATGGAGTAAGGTGGCCACCCTGAAGATGGCCGGGCGAAGGCAGTCTGTCCGTGCACGAGGCACTGCGGGCCATGAATGACCTGCTGCAGTCCGTGAGATAAGGGGTGGAGGAAACAGGACAACCCCCGAAGCCTCAGACCGGTCCCGGCCCTCCGCGCAAAAAGGGGAAGCTCAAAAACTAAAACCTTAGTCAAATGGATTACCACTGCCCACCCTATTATGAAGAAACCGGTCCAAGGCAACATGAGGAATTGAACTCTAACCTTGAGGGTAAGAGTCGGATCTTAAACCTTAGGCCACAGTGACTCTCGTGCGCGTAGACTCAAGGAGCGCGTGCGTCTGACCAGGCCTATAGCCACCCGGCCCCGAGTCCTGCCCCCCCAGCATGCCTAGGAACAGGGGAACTTCTCTCCTGGGCCTCACACCCGAGTCCGACAGTGGGTGGTCGATGCATCAAGAGGGGTCATGCACCAGTAATGCACACTATCCCTTTTGTGAGAGAATGAGGAATCTCCATTGATCTCGATCATCAAAGCCACGTAATCGAAAGCACCCCAAGACACAGCCTCGTCCAGAAACATCAGAGGCACACAAAAGGGTACAAAGTACGACCAGGTGCGCAGCCCCCACGATGTCAACAAACACTCTCAACAACCACCAATGACTCCAGTGCACCGTGAGGGCCGAGGGGCCTCCCAATGCGGGCTCACCTCAACCACCACTGTCGCATCACCGTCGGAGCTCAGCCAGCGCCCCCCACTCTGCACTGCTGCCGAAGACCATCAAAGCGCCCCCAAAACACTCAAATAGCATTAAGCCCGTCTCCGTGTAATCCAGCTAATCAGTGCCCGACCAGATACCCGGTCGGGAGAACAAGTACTCACTTCCCCGCGCAGATGCGGGAAAGGGGGGGGGGGGGCGCGTGCAGGATGAGCGAAACTTGCTCCCCATACTACGGCGGACCGTGCAAGCCTAAGCGGCGGTCGAATGGGAAGTTGGAACCCCCCCTGCCGTGCCCCCCATTCCAAACCCTCGCCACAACTCCACCCGCAGGAACTTTTAACGAGGCGAAGGTCCCACCCGGGCACGGCCTGCGTGGTGGGACCCGGGGGAGGGGGCAGGGGGGTATGGGTGCCGCTCACCTCGCTTACGACTTCGGCCGACCGTGCCCCACCATGGCTGAATAATAACCCGACAGCACGACCCAAACAGCGTCAAGCCAGCATAAAAGAGGCGCGAAAGTTAATTTACATCTCTGTGTTCCAACAGAGTATGTCTCACTGTTAACTGTGCAAGGAAACGCATGAAGCCTCCCCGAGGAACTGAGCACGCATCCCAACACTCCCGAGCCCTTGAACATGTGGACATCACGGGGTGCAGGTCAGGAGCTTCGCCTCCCGAGCCCCGATACCCTACGCTCACCTCCAATACGCGATACACACGACCCTCGGCTCGGCCTGTCCACCCCGGATGTCCACCGCGTGAAGTCTTACGCCGACACGACCAAACGGACGCAAGGCGAACGAGCGGACAAGAGGGCGAGGAGGGGGCGGAGACAGAATATGTACCCCCCGGCTCCTCCCCGCCGGAAGCAGCTATCTGCTGGGGTCTCCCTTGGTCCATCCCAGGGACACGAGCTCCCACCCCTGTGCCTTCCTGTGGCACTAAGGCGGCCGCCCTCAAAGGGGCGGGCCGCTGCGCAACCCCCCCCCCCCCCGGGCAGCCTTACATTGTACTTGGCAGCGGTGTGCTGCTTTCGTTGTATTAATCCTGCTGCATATCAGACGTGTGAGTCGTGACAGCCACACATTCCGTACCCATCCGTTCAACGTCGTGGCAGAGCTTTGGGACTTCACACGCACGTGAATCTTGTCACCGCGGTCCTTGCTCTTGGCCGTGTTTACATCCTTCTCAGCGGACACGTTGCTCTTACTTATGCTCACCTGATTGGACAGCTGGTCCCGCCAAACCCCTCCCCTTGGGAGGGCCATGCTTGCTTTAAAACCAAGACAGAAAAGAAACAGAGGCGTGGAAGGAGGCGTTGTAGAAGACAGTTATTGCTGTTGTCAGAGGAGTTGGTGTTACGTCTGCTACCGGGAGCAGGCAGCCCGCTATACCCGCAGCCTGTCACAGGGGACCGGGTGTTCCGCGCTCCTCTAGGACAAAGCGGAGCGCGGGAAAAGGCGCCGCTCAAGGCAAGCCTGCAGGCGCCCAGGAATAGTAATGAGCCTTTCTGCCGTGCTTCCTGGATCCCCGTCCTATCCGGCTGCATCACTACGGCTGGTGTTAGTTAAGTGGCCATACCCATGTCAATGCTGGCTGTGTATTGGTTCCCTGCATGGGGAAAGTCTTGCTGGGGTGCCGCAGATTCTACTATGAATCTCACTGCTCAGAAAACAAGCATTTGCAATGCAATAGGTCTTGCATTTACGAGTGTTTGAGCTATTGGCATTGTAAATGACAATGCCTTTTATGTATGTGTTGGTTTTAAAACAGATAACTTAGAGGCATTGTCATTTACAATACCAACAGCTTAAACTCTCGCAAATGCGAGAGCTATTGCATTGCAAATGCGTTCAGTGCCAGTGCTATAAAGAATTTTTTTAAAGCATTAGGAGAGAGCGAGGATAGAGCCATTTGAGAAAATAGTGCTCGGAGGCTGTAATTAAAGCCTACCGAGCAGGGCACAAGTCCTACAATGAGAAGTGGGGGGAGGTGGCTGATCAAGTTAGGCAGTATGCAAGTGACATCATGACCCGTGCCAACACAGCACATGACGTCACGACACAGGACATCCCACGTGGCAGCACAAGAAGTGACCTCACTGGAAGACTTTGCATTAGGAGGAGTAGCGCTATAAAAGAAATAAAATAGTGCTATTTATATTGTTTGTTGTGTAACAGACCAACTCATCTGACATTCTTACAGTGCGTGCATTTATATGTAGCGACTGAAAAAAGTAAAAAGCATGCATCTCTTAAGTATCTGTGAAGAGATAACAAGCTGTGTGGTTTTGTTTCCTCTCCTGTTCATTTGCATTTAAGTGAGAGATTCCAGGCCGCCTCCAGTCCGATACTCAATGGAAAGAAAAAAAAAGGAGGTCTAATGGCCCCTTAACTTCTGCCTTTATCTTTGGCACAGCTGGAGGTGAAAAAAGGCCCCCTAACTGCCTGCACGTTGCTGTTGAGAATGAAAAGCAGACAATGTGCAGCAGCTGCTGAACGTGTCCGGTGTATGAAAATGACACTGGGACAAGTTCAACATATTTCTGTAGGGCCCAACTTCTTGGCAAGTTGGACGGCGTCCACTCTGTGAAAATAGTGGGTGGACGCCGTGTACCCCCCGACTCGTGCCCTGCTACCAAGTAACAACACACGTAATGGGGTCTGGCCTCGTGAGAGGTTACAAAATAAGACAAGGCGGTACTAAGGAGGGACTACCAAGCCTATTGACCAATGAAAAGCCACAGTTTACTGTGGGCAATGACACAAGCCAATGAAAAATCTGGGCAGAGAGTGGGCGGAGCTTCAAGTCCATACCTGAATACAGCATGCCTCGCAGAACAGCGCATGCGCTGCCCAGGCTCAACCTAAAAACATGAGGCCAGTGGGTGGGTCCTTAATACTTTAGGAGGTTAGATCACTATATGAAAAGAAAGGGAACTTGCGTGTACTGTTTTAATACCTTTAGTAAATACATCAGAAGTACTTGCAGGACAGACGCTGTGAGATATGTGGCAGTTTTAACACATGGGGTATCTTTCAGCAATATGCGATAACTAACAGGCAAAGTTAAAATTTCATAAACAGTTAAAATAGATTTTATAAAAAATAAAAAAAGGAAGGGGAAGAGGATAAAGCAAGAAGTCGGCTATCACATTACAGGATAACATTATCTTTTGGGTATAGTACTCTAAGAGTCAGCTCTGTTCAATGCAATGATCACATCAATAAAAAAAACTATTAGCAACCAGAAAACTCCAGGTAACCTGGACAGATGCACAAAGATAATCCTTTCAGAGAAGACCCCACATTTTATACCGAGCGATGAGAAGTGGATCTTCCCTTAATCAAGGCAGCTCAGAAGTGAAATGCTTTAGAGCAAAATAGAGGAGGGAAATACTTGGAAAGGGAGAGGGATCTGACATGTTTTTTTTTCTTTGAGTCGAGTCAAGATTTTTGTTATTCTTGTATCTTCTGGTACAGCCCATGTGAGATGTTGAGTTGCCAAATTTGAGACTTCTGTATTAAAACACAAGGCACAGAAGTGACGCGACTCACCTGACACAGAGCTTGCATATCACAAAATCATCAAGAAAACTGGAAATTTTTCAACCAAGCAGCCATAACACCAAAAAGACAATTTAAGGAACATCACTCCATAAGCAGTTCAATTATTAAAAGAGATTGTTTTCTCTGAAGACGCTCCATATCCCACAATGTAATAGAAGACATAGGTCCCACTAGTTCTTCATTCTGAGGAGACCCCAGACAAGAGGGAGTTTAAAAGTGTCAACAACAATCTTGAGGGGCATTTTCTTTGCTCTTAGTTTGTCAGAAATGGCCTCACCAAAGGACTAAACGTGGCCCTTCAGAGTCCAAGAATCCCTCTGTTATTAGTAATAGGATACAAAAATGCATGCACTTCCCTTTACCTTAAAATATCAAAATATTAACTTAAAAAGACAACCCATCTTCCCTAGAGACAACCGCAGAAGCAACTACCATTCTTCGAAAAACATTCACGCTGTACAAAGCTTTTGTAACCTTAACTTTGTTCTCTATAATCCTTTAACACTATCTTTAGTCACTGGTGAAGGACAGACTTTTTACTTCACGAGTAGTTAAGGCATATGATGCAAGAATGTGATCAACTGTTCCTCTTTCTCTGTTTGATACAATATGAATTTATTGAAAAATAACGTGTTTCCGAAAAAGAATAAACAAATGTTTAATGAAATTGGAATTTGTTGATCAACTTATCTGTTTCCACTTAATCAATTTACAATAAATACTAAAGTGGAACATGCAAGTTCCTTTTTTTTTCATATATAAGATTCTACCATATTCAGGGAGTATGCTGGTGTGATACCACAACAGAAAAGGAGCGTAGATTATAATCACAGAAATTTCGCTCAGGTAATTAGCTAAATGAAAGCATTATATTATCCCAAGTACATCCAATATTGAAGATTCGTTGTGATTCAATTATTCAGGAGTCTTGTACATGCATTCAAATTCCGACTTTATTAGTTAAACAACTTTTTTTCATTCAGCCCAGCCAACGCGTTTCGTCCCTTAGGACTTCATTAATGTCAAATATCTGAATGGTATGTTCTTCTCCTCTATCCAGTCTCCTCATGTAGAAACAGTCATAACTACGGGAGGTATAGTACCCCCTGTTCTAACTTTCTCCTTTGTGTTTCAATCTCCAAATGCCACAGGAAAAGCACCTGGTGTGCCCTGTTTCGGAAGACTTGCTGTTGTACCCAGTTCAGGGATTTCATTTTCTTGCCCTTCTTGCTGGTCATTGGTGTCCTAAATGCAGTTATGTTTTTTTTCCTCCAGTAACTCATAGCTTGACGCTTGCCTATGCTTCTGGGTCTACTCCAAAGAGCACATAATATGGAAGACTCATTAATGCTCATTTCTATTGGCTGTCTTCTATTTAGTGCTTAATTTGTAAAAGAATAAGTGTTGGGACACAAACTTTTGTTCAGCTGCCCAAGGTCAGTGCTACTGAATGTCAGAGTGCCAAATACTAAGGCTCTGTAGTCTTAAATATATCTCATGATCCTTTAATACACCATCGGCAGTGCCTGCTCCTTTATCCCAGTCTTGCAAGTTCTTTTTTCATTCCTGCATTCTCCCTTTGTGCCTATTTTTTCATCTTTCTCTTCATTCTTCTTCCCTCTGTTTGTATTTTTCTCGCTTGCTCGAGATCAAAGTTTGTTGAGGAAAAATAAGTGCCCGTCCCCAGATAAGAGCACTGGAGGGCCTCCACCTGCAAACACAAGCTCAAACGAAGAAATGCCCCACCCCACCAGGGTGGATACCTAAGGCTTCTACTCTGGCTCTTTCTATCCATCCATATATAATCATATTAATGCTTAAGCATTCTATCACTTAATCATTTTTGCTTTGAATTCACAAACGCTAAGTAAATGCAAATGCAATAAAATATGATACATAGCCGTAGAAACAAAACACAGCAACATTACAACCCTAGTCCTCATGCACAACGTCAAACACTACCCATATAGCTCATATGATAACAACACTCTTCCATCTAACCACCAAAATACAGACACTATCAAGAGATGGTTCCTCCCATCTGATTGATGACCTTCTGAGATCCCTATGAAAGGACAACCAGGTAAGCAATGTCCTGTGATGCCATACCAATGCTGGTTGGTGCTATACAAATGTGAATAGCATACCAATCCCGGAGCATGCTACCAGTCCAGAAATGGGCTTTGTCATCTTGGCAGGACACACGTACCATATAAATGCAAGTACTGCACAATGCTTCTGCCGGAACTTGGTGTGTTGTCAAACCCTGGATGGAGTCTGCCATACTCAGGGTTCTTGTAAACTCTGCTCATGAAAGAGCACACCTGAATCCAGTGAGAGGTCTCACTTGGCATCCCTTTACGAAACCTAGGTATCTTGATGTTCTTACAAGTCTTTGGCACTCTCACTGGACCCTTTAGGTTTGTTTCTAACCGAATGTTAACCCTGTTTATTATATAATTGTCTCATATACAAGATACAAAAGGAAGACATGCTGATAAGTGAAATTGCAAGATTTGTGAATAGTATGTTTGTTAGTAGGGAATGCAGTTTAAATCTTGCACCATTCTCTGGAATGTCTTTCTGTTGGTGGTACATCATCTTATAAAAAATATTCTGTCCTTGCAGTCTACGTAAGTGAGTCAAGCATTCTCAACATGGGCATCTAAAACAAGCATTTTCAATGCAATAGTTCTCGCATTATTAAAGTTTGAGCTGTTGGCATTGCTAATAATAATGCACCACCAATAGCAGCTCAAAGATTCAGTAATGTGAGACCTATTGCATTGCAATTGTTTTTTTTTTTATATAGCACGAACTTGAGTGAAAGGTGTGTATTTATGTTGCATTGAGTACAGTGTAATTATGTGTTGTGTTATTATGTGGCACAGAGTGGTATTGAGTGGAGTGTATTTATCTTGCATTAAGTAGTGAGTAATTATGTGACGTGCAATTATGTAGTACTGAGTGGTATGTGGAGTGTATTTATGTTGTATTGAATACAGTGTAATTATGTGATGTGTAATCACACAACCACATCCAACCACACACACACAACCAACCACACACACACAACCACAACACACACAACCACCACAACCACACACACAACCACACACACAACCACAACCACGCATACAACCACACACACACCCACAACCCCACACACACACACAACCACACACACAACCACCCAACCACACTCACACACAACCACACACACAACCACAAGCACACACACACAACCACACACAGCCACCCAAACAACCACACACAACTTAAGGGAATCGGGTAACAAAAAGAGAAAGAACTCTATCCAAAATCACACGTTTTCAGTCCAGTCAGAACGTATGACTTAGCCCCAACGAGTCCTTGTTTTGTAGCTAAGCAGATACACTCAATTATTTCAGTAAGCCTGACGCAACATTAGAAAAAGAGAAGTATAGTGCAATTATTAGGCACGCATTCTTTACCTTGTAACCGCGTAAATATTTGCCGCGCATTTTCATTTTTTTTACCTTGTAACCGCCTTCATTTATTTTACCTTGTAACGAAGTAAATATTTGCAGCGCATTTTCATTTACTTTGCCTTGTAACCTCTATTTTACCTTGTAACCACGTAAAGATTAGCCACGCATTCCTCCCAATTAAGCAACAAACTGTATTGCAGCCGCAAAGCCACAAGTAAAGTGATCGCAAAATTGAAAGCAAAGCCACAAGATGTATTTATTTGACTGTTACTTCTCTCATAGTGTATTCATCTTTCTCTCAGTTTGTGCGTTTCTATCTCTCTCTCAGTCTATCTGTGTGTCTCTGTCTTTGTATATGCTCCTCTGTGCCCGTCAATCTCCGCTATATGTGTCTACCTGTGTACACTGTATTTGCGTGTATGTATCAAACTCTATATGTGCCTTTTAGTGTTTATAAGTTTCTGTCTTTATCTCAGCCTTTGTTCCTCTTTGTCTATCTGTCTCAGTTTCTAGCTTTGTGTATGTGCCTCTGTTTCTGTATATCTCTTTGCTTGTTAATCTCCTTTTCTATATGTGTGTACGTCTGTTTTCCTGTACCTAGGTCTAGCTCTGTGTATTTCTGTCTATATGTCTATAACTCTATTTGTAAGCAAGCACCATTTTAGATTAAGGGAATCGGGTAACGGAAAGAGAAAGAACTCTATCCAAAATCACACGTTTTCAGTCCAGTCAGAAAGTATGACTTAGCCCCAACGAGTCCTTGTTTTGTAGCTAAGCAGATACAGTCAATTATTTCAGTAAGCCTGACGCGACATTAGAAAAAGAGAAGTATAGTGCAATTATTAGGCACGCATTGTTTACCTTGTAACCGCATAAATATTTGCCGCGCATTTTCATTTACTTTGCCTTGTAATCGCCTTCATTTATTTTACCTTGTAACCACGCAAAGATTAGCCACGCATTCCTCCCAATTAAGCAACAAACTGTATTGCAGCCGCAAAGCCACAAGTAAAGTGATAGTAAAACTGAAAGCAAAGCCACAAGTAAAGCAATTGCGAAACCGAAAGCAATTGCTTTTGGAAGCAGAGACAGCCGCCAATGGTGCACGCGCACGCGCCACAGACAGCCATATGCTTTCAATTATTGCGCCCGTGTCTGGGCATGATAATTGAAACCAGATAGGCTTTAGAGTGCGCGTAACAGACACCAATAGGCCGTGGGCGGAGCGATGCGCCCGCCTTTTGCCTATTGCGTGCTCTGTCTAAAAAATACAGCCACTAAAAGCCCAATAATAGAAGAAAAAACAAAAAACACACGCACGAGCGTGTACGATTCCAGGGTCCATTTCTGAACCCCGGACAAAAGGACTCTCACTGCGCGAGCACCTCTGCGCAGTGCAACGCTAGGCGCGAGACCTAAAAAGAGCATCGCCTATTTTTCTTTCTAAGGCTGATTTTCTCACAATTAATTTTTTTCTGCATTTTCTAATTCAAAAACATGTGTAGTGTTACACTGGTATTAGTATAGCAAGTTGCAGTCAAAATTACGCTGTCGGATTTTGGGCAACCTATTACTTGCATGTCTTGTTGCTTTGTCCAGTTAGATGATATGCGCTGGTGCACCATATTCCCTAGTCAGATGTGGCGCAAGCCAACCATTGTGTATGCCATTGCCGTGACTGCTGTGGTGTAAGCTGGAGCAGATATTTTGGTTCATAGATCCTATAGTTGCAGTATAATCTTAGTTTCACACAAGGTTCTGCCCCTGCTAAAGTGGATGAGCCCAGAATGAGCATGCAGAATCTGCAACATAGAAGGATTGCATGGTTCAAAACATAGCAGAGAACAGACAGGTTTTACTACTTTATATATTTACAATACTAGAAGTTATAACTGCAGAGTTAACATTAGAAACTTTCTTCAGTTCTTCATACAAGCACTGCATATTGAAAACAGGTTGTTTTAATTTTGTGATTCTCTTGAAAAACAGGCTATCAAAAGACCAATTGAATCCACTAACTGCATAAAAACCACAAGACAAATTGGCAAACCTAAAATCTATTTTCTTTCATCATTCTATGCCCACATATGCATCCACTGTCATTCAACCACACACTCCTGAATCTTATCAATCACGTACATGTACATTTATGTTGGTATATTGTGTATCTGGGTCACATGTGTGTTGTCTGTGTGCCTGGCGCCTTTGCTTATTTCCTGAATATGCCTGTTGGCTTTGTCCATGCTTTTTTTCCCTAGAGGGGCTGTGCTCTATGCATGCCTTTGTCCGACCTACCTGCTATCTTTACTCCCTGTATATGGAAAAGGGAAGTGTCTTGCCCAGGAATAGTATTGCTGATTTCCCTACTCTGTGAACTGCTTTTCTGCTGAGCTAGGAGTATCCATCTCAGTCCTTCTTTGACTGAACGGATATGCCCTGTTCAATGGGCATCATGGTGTGATCTTGTCAGCATAGATGGGGTGTCGTTATTCATGGGAGTGTGGAAACTGGGTCTGGGGTGCTCCCCTGACTGGAGGAGCCTTGATTCTCAAGCGAGCTCCCCTGCTTAGGGGGTCTCTCTCCAGAGCTCAGAACCTAAAACAGGGGTTCCCAACCTTTTCTATGCCTGCACCTCAGGGAAGCGTTTGATTATTGTTCGCACCCCCTACAAAAGTCTTGCTGGATTCCTAACATGCATACAGTAAATACTTCCCCTCTTGTCCCACTCCATGAAATGCCATCTCGCACTTCCTTGGGGTGCGGGCACCCCAGGTTGGGAACCCCTAGCCGAAAGAGAGTATCTGGCCCATGACTGGGGAGGTTTATTCCTGGAGGGACGAGGTCTCTTTCCCAGTTGGATGAGTCTCCGCCTTTTCCTATCTAGGGGGGTCTGTGTTCAGTGAAGGTGGCGTCCCGTTCGGGGGGCTTTGGCCTGAGCACGATGAGGTTAAGGAGGGTGTCACCCTGGCTCATGGCTATGGGGTCTAATCTATAAAATCCCCCAATGTCCTTTCTTTTCCTAGGCAAGGACCCAAAATATAGAACTCTAGACCAGTAACGTTTAGACTGCTCAACTATTTGAGGCTTTTTTAAGTTCTCCCTGAAACCTACTGTTGATTTAAATGTCTTTCAAAACCCATGAATGGCTTCTCTTTGAGAATGCAAATCTTCTTGGCTACATCAGACTCTTAATGTGCTATATTATGTAGGATCCAGCTGACTTTTCACACTGTGTCCCACGAATTATTTCTGCAACCGTATGTCCCATTTTTATTATGTATTATTTTGTGTATAAATTAATAACACTAATGTGCATCGTGGGGCGCTTTGACGCCCACCTGGGACTTGTTCGCGCTTTATAAAACTTCCAAAAATAAATAAAAATATTTCTGAGAGTGTCTTTTCCCAGTTCGGCGGGTCTCTGTTGTCCTGGCTAGGGAGGTCTTTATTTCTGGGGGCGGTCTCCCGCTCAGGGGTCTCCTGTGTCTGGGTTGAGGTGCAGAGCCGGTGGCGGGTCGCGCATGCGCAGCGGCAGCTGCCGCTCTGAATATAAGAGCTTGGCGCCAGCAACAGCAGCTGACATCCACCCAGAGCTTCTTGTGGTGAGTAGCTGCCGGACCCTGAGCAGAGAGGTAGAACCCCCTCGCTGGGCAGCCAGCACCCCGGCACACACAGGCTCGACCCCTGGCCGTAGAATATTTTTCAGGGAGTGAGAGACGACATCGTGCCGCGAGTTTGAGGAGGGGGTCGGAGTACTTGCACCCCATCTTTGAAGATATGGTGGCCATTGGCGGGACAGGACCCCCCCAGCCCATTTTTCTGCTACAGTAGGCTACCCCTGCACGAGGATTATGATCGGGAAACAGGAGTCAGACGTCTTTCCCCGGCTTTTACAATCCGAGCACCGTCATTTGCTGCTGTGCAGGGTTCTCTGCCCCCCGGTGTGGTCTCAATACCCCCCACCTACCCTCGGTTAAAGATCGGATAATTTGAGGAAACCTTGAGCCGGACGCGGGCATTCGGGCGCGGGAGGCGTCTTTACCGGCCGCAGCGATTTGGCGCGGAACGCATTCTTCCCTCTTAAATTCAAACATCCGAAAGCCGGAGTGTCCCCCCGGAACGCAGGATACATTATAAAGGGCAGTTCCTGTGTTCAGGGGTTCTTCTTCGTGCAGGGGAGACTTGTGTGTTCTCATTTCGAGGGAGAAGGGCTGCAATGACAGCAGCTGCCATCTGCACTGACTACTCATTCATTAGCACATTTGCATGTTTTTAAACCAGGGTGACTTCTGCTTGAAATCTCATCGCATATGGCTGTATTAGACAATTCATTCTTTGCGATGCGCGGTTTTTAGTAACCGCTCCAAAGGTGCTCTTTTGTCACACAATTGCGCGCCTATACAGGATGGGGGTGCTCTTCCTTTTGGGTGGTTTGTCTTCCAGCCTAGTAGTCATAATTCTGACGTGCAATCCGTTTGCCTTCTTTTTCAGGAGACCTGAAAGACACCAAGCAGGATGTCCAGACGCAGGTGAGCTCTTGTACCAATGTCTTATTCACTGTCCCTTCGTTGTGTGGTGTCCCTGGCCCTGACTTGTTTGTACTCTGCAGTGATCGCTTGCAAGCTAGAAACCCCAAGCTGGAGACGGGCGGAGAGACTGCCCTGTCTGTGCTGCATCCCAAGAAGAGGAAAACGGAGGTAAGGACCTGCGCTGGGAGATGTGGCGGGAATTGGCCCTTAATGCATGTGCTAGACAAGAGTTGACATTCTGTCTTCCCCTTTCAGGATTCGAATGGAAAATACGACAACCACCACAGGATTAAAAAGCAACAGTACGAGATCCAGGTATGTGCCATGGGAGAGTGCTTAGAAGCCCGATGCTGGTGTAGAATTGAAATGAGTGTGTGTCAGGACGCTTCCGACTACACTAATATATTGCTTTGCTGTATACACTGCCCTTATGGCAGCCTGACATGCCCAGCGCCATAGCCGACCCCATGTCCTGGCGTAACAGGAGTAACCCTCCAGCGCGTGCAGAACAGCTGCTCCCCTTTCTAAGCTCCTGCTGATCTTGGCGCGCGCGCCTTCTCCGTGTTCGTATATACCGCGTAATTCCGTGGCTCACTGAATGTTTTCATCTCCAAGCGAGCTGCTCTTCACGAGTGTGGCCCTCAAGTAGTTGGCAAAGAGAACTATATCCGGCCAGAGAATGGACTGCAGGTCGGATGGGGGCATCTGCGGCATCCCGCCATGTGTCAGAGGCATTATTTTGCGTCTGATTAGAAATTTAATTTAGCGCCAGATGTCTGCTGCGGTTGGACTGGCTTTAACCACTTTCCTGTTACCGGGAACCTCCCTGCAGAGCTTGGGTGCTTCGTGTTCCTTGCTAACACCGCCAGCATACAATTTGCAGAAACAAAGCTGGTGTCACCGCTAGTTTCTTGCATTCACATCCTCCTCCCCCCCCCTCCCCCTTGCTGGTTGCCCACCCTCTTTCCCGATCTTTGATCGCTGCCCCCGAAGCTCTTATTTACCGCGCATGCAGCAGCTCATGTTCAGCTGGGAAACTCTTCCATAGAGCACTTTTGAAAGTCCCGGGGAAAATTCCACGTGACGCTGTCCAGCCAATAGGCTCGCTGCAGACTGTACATAGTCTCACTGTAAACTTCCGCTTCGGAGGAGGAACAGGAAGAGGTGTCTCCTTTCACACTGAGACGGAATACAGAGGGGCCCATCAATATCAGACACAGGAATCATACACTGAACTTACTCATGGACGCTCCAGTCCTTATCGCGAGCATTGCCCGGCTCGTGGAGCGACTGGTCGCGCATCTTGCGTAGTCACTGGGTTTCTGCAAATAGCAATCCACCGCGATGCAGATTTATTTAGCACTTGTGTGTTTTGATAATAAACTGTTCCTCCTTGGGAAATGGTGCAGCGTAGGTCATCCTAAGCGTTCACCCAGCCTTCTATGCTAATACGCTTCCATTTTTAGTTTGGCATATGTACCAATAGTGTTTATATCAGACAGAGCCGTCAAGCGCATACTTCCATATGTCTGCAGGGGAATGCGCCTACCTGAGCTGTTACAGGCTGTTAATTGCGCCATGTCTTGTAAGCGAGCAGCGTCGAACCAACACAGTGACATTTGTTTTCTTTGCAGAGCTGCTGGTCCCCCCTGATATCCGGAGGCGTTAGCCCCTGCATCCTAATTGAAACTCCGCACAAAGACATGGGCATTACGAGTGATCTCTCCAGCTTCACACAGTACCGGTTTAAAAACTTCTTCATAACGCCTTCCCCGCTGCCCAGCCTCAGGCAAGTTCTAATTGGTGTATTCGTGTTATTTCAGCTTCTGTTTTATACATGAGAAACTTGGGGGTGGGCAGTTGACAGCTAATCGACGTTTCTCTTTTTACGTACTGTCTTATTTGTGAAATTTTACCTTGGATTCGCCGCTGACCACAAAATTCTGGGAAGATTCATAGTACAATATGAATACACCAACCGCCCATGTGGTATTTTTATAAGAAAAACAACCCATAAATGCCCTGACTTGAAAAGGGAATTAAATGCACATCAGCAACTGGTAGCACTGCTAACGCCAACCCCCTCCCCTTCTTTGTCAAACAAAAGGTCACGTTCCTGCCCCTTCCCTGGAGCGAAGTGTCCTCACCCTCTCTGCATACCAAAAGGAAGGCAGGGGAAGTGGCGGGATTGGGTGCTAAGGGACCCATCAATCGCATACCTGCAACCTCTCCCGTTGGCGTCCTCTGTTGTGCTTCCACTCTTTAATGCACCCGTCCCCCCCCCCCCCCCAGTCCTGGCACTGGGAAGCACATCACCCCGTGGACCTTTGGTGTAAATAGACATAAAAACGTCTTGCCCTCGAATCCAAACAAAACGACTTGGGGCATGGATTAGGAATTGTATGCCCTGAATCTCCTATAGTATAGGAGTTGTGTAAGTTTATCACAGGCGATTAGTGATGTCACAACTAGACTAATACTCAAATTACAGACCCATTTGTACCAGGGTTGCAGGCGTCTGTGTCAGACTGGTCTTTCTGCTTAACGATTTGCTCAATTCACACCAGTGCAGGCTGTTCGCCACAATTAAATACAAAGCTAAGATTCACAACGTCTTGAAAACACCATAATTTACTAGGTAGTATTGGGCATTATTTGGCAGACAAAACAACAAATAATTGTATACATATAACACTTTCCAGCTCTCTAAAAAGCCACTGTTGTCAAAGCAGATATTTTCTAGATCACATCCAGGGACATTCGGTTTTTAGCCTCTGGATCACTGCCATGTACGACTTGTAAATATGTGACTTGATAGTATTTTTGTTGTTGCAAAAACTGTTTTGTCACATTACCTGTGTCTTTCCAGGCGAAGCCTGAATTGAATGCTGATGAGTAATGTGCACTGTCTGAAAGATTAATATAGTTTTGCTGTTGTAGGGCAATGGGGTCAAAAAATGGGCATCAAGTTTTACGCACTCTTTTTACTTTTGCAGCTGGGGAAGCTCAAAAGATGTCTGGCGCAAAATGGTGAACAAGGAGACCAGATATGTCCATGACAAACATTGGCTGCTGCAGCATCCAACGCTGAAACCAAACATGAGAGCGATACTACTGGACTGGCTCTTTGAGGTTTGTGTTTGGGCTTAATTATACAATACTAGCAGGCCTGTGTTTCATCCCGATTGTAAAAGGGGTTCTTGTATACTTTATACATCTCACTAACGCATAAAACCATGTGCTCTACAGACATCTGGTGGCACACAAACCGTGGGCATTTAAAAGACGAGTAAAAGGAGGGGTGCTTGGAGGAACTTTCTTAATTGATACTGTGTAATGCACAAAAACTGGTTTGGCCAGTTGTGTGATAAGGTAATGTTAGAGGAAGACTGGAGCTGACATGACATTCTAGGAGATGGGCGCCAGGGTAGGGATACCTGAGCCTCTGAAGACTACGCTTTCAAAATCAAACCTGGAATGGACGGGCAGCCTTTGTGGATGGAGTAGTAGAATATTTTAAAACCCAACGTGCATGGCATAGTTGAATATCAATTCAAAATGAGCAAATCTAGCATTAAGAAGCCTAATTAAGAGTAGAAAAAATCTAGAATGGATCAGACCAAGAAGAGTTATGGTGGCATCAAAAGCCAGAGGTTGGATTTACAATATTGTATAATTGGTAACAAGAGGTGAAAGAAGTGTAAGCAGGAAGGTAATAAAAGGTTCAATGGCAATTTAAAGATTGTGTGGTTGGCACACTATTTTGGGCAAGTTGTTTTGTTGTATTGCCTGTGAAAATGTAATTATTATGTTAATATATTTTTTTCCCTCCAATTTTAGGTGTGTGAAGTTTACACTCTGCACAGGGACACATTCTACCTAGCACAAGATTTCTTTGACAGATTCATGGTCACACAAAGTGATATCCACAAAAATATGCTCCAGCTTATTGGGATCTCCGCATTGTTCATTGCAGCCAAGCTTGAGGTAAGTCAAACAGTTTACATATTCTGATATTCAGTCACTAAAACTTTGACCATTAGTAATCGTTCCGATACCTCTATGTGGAAAGTTGCATATGCACCATAGTGCTCGCCGCAGGGGACAGTTAAGCTATTTCTGAAATGGCAGTGCATGACTAAGTGTTGATACTAAACCAACTTACCCAATGTCTTCAGCACCCTAAAAAAGCTTTTTTTAACTTTAGACTGGGTTTTGTGAGTGCTTCTTCCAAGGTTTTTTATCAAGATGAAGGAACTCGGGTAACATTAAGATCCAGCATACTTGGTCCAGATCAATAGTCAATGGTATGGGGGGGGGGGGGGGGGGGGGGGGGGGGTGTATGCAGTCCCTACTAAAGTGTAATTCTACTTAGGTCAGACAAGTTCTAAAGAGTCGGGGAGCGTGACTCCTTAGGGACAAATGCCCTCAGACACCTAGATAGGCGATAATACAAGACTCTTGCGCAATTTGGCATTTTTATCATTACACTCACACCGATACTTACTACACCAATCTACACAGGGTCCCACACCTATCCTTCACCGGTGGCTTATTAAAAGATCTACGGTAAAGAGTCTCCATTGAGGGTGCCCGTCGGGCAATGCAGCGCTGACCCGATGTGGAGCAAAAGCCCAATGGCGAAGCATGACACATACCTAGGTGTGTCGGGGCATTTGTTCCTAAAGAGTTGCGCTCCCTGCTGACTCCTTATAACTTATCTGACCTCAGTAGAACTACACATCCTAATAGGAACTGCATACCCACCTTACCATTGCTTCTTGCTGTGTCCACAGAACATCAGACAACTAGAGATCTGTTACAGGTGCAATACTCTTCATGGTTGTGCAGGAGGAGCACAAAATATCTCCTTAAAGGTGTCAGTGAGCTCAAACATTGGTAGTGTTAATAGGTGTGGGCTTGGCATTCAAAGTGTATGGAGCTAATGGGTAAAGTGGGTTTCAGCACGCCACCACAAAGTTTCAGTGACAGGCTGGTCATTGTGCTGCAGCACTCTGGGTAAGGCTGATCCCAAAATATTTGGGCTCCTCCAGCGTCATCCACTGATACTGAGGATGCTAGAAGGGTGCATTGACGTTCCCACAAGAAGATACAATCACCGGCCGCAATGAGGCAGGGCACAATAAACTGAGGCTGTGTTTCAGGGAGATTTACAGTAAAACATGCCACGCCCTTCAGTGGTATTACAAATCACTTCTAGTAGCTGACACTTGCAATCGTGGAGGTGAAATTAAAGGATCAGAATACCATCTTGTCTGGGCGACCACAATCTCTGCTGTAGGTCTATGCGTACTCTTGATATTGTTGCTTGCTTGTTTTTTAACATGCACAATGCCTTTAAACCCCTGCAGGAAATCTACCCTCCTAAATTGCAGGAGTTTGCGTACGTCACAGATGGAGCATGCAGCGAAGAGGATATCCTAACAATGGAGCTCATCATTTTAAAGGTAACACTTCCCTCAATATTTATATCCAAGTTTATCCATGCTTACTCTCCTTTAACATATTGTTTCCAACTTCAGAGCTAAAGCGTATAGCCTGCTAAAGTGTGAGCCTTAATACTGCAATGGAGTGCAGTTCAACGAGAGCTGTACTATCTATGTGTGTAAAGGGAGAACGCAGCGGCCCCATTTGTCCAGCACCCATACTGTTCCCAGACAGGCCAGCAGCGGCCCCATTGGTCCAGCACCCATACTGTTCCCAGACAGGCCAGTGAATCAATAATAGGGTGATAATCCAGAAGAAAAAGGAAATCGAACGGTGGGTGCAATCGTCTTGGAGTGGCAGGCGGTGGCAACTGAAAAGACCAACTAGAAGAAAAGGAACAATAGGGTGCATTCTGACTGATATTCCCTGGTCCATTAACCGCATGTTGATCACAGATCTACAGCACTTCCCACCTATCCTGCACAAATCTGGATCCCAAGGTGAACACTTGAGAGAACAAGCATTTACAATGCAATGGTCTCGGCATTGTTAAAGTTAGAGCTATTGGCATTGCTCATGACATTATTTTTGTTTAAGTTGTTGTTTTTAAAAGATTTAAAGAAACGGCATTATTTGCATTGTTGTCAATAGCTTAATCACACTCAAATGCTCCTGCAAGGGAAACGCTTTGTGTGCTGTTGACCTTCCCCCCCCCCCCCCACACACACTTGTAGCGCTAGGCGCGCGCTTGTTTAAACTAACAATGTGTATATTCACAAAGTGCTTACAGGCTGTGAAGTCAAAGAGCTATGAACACCCACCTCTGCGGCCCCCTTCTCTTCCTAAATCCATAGTTTATTTTATTGCAGATTGATATAGCGCAACCTCTACTCGCAGGTATTGGATCGCTTTAAATGACCACCAGTTTCCTTACACAAGACACATTCATTTTTTATAAACACTGGAAGATTAAGATATCACAGGATGCTAAACCAAGGCCGACGCTCGAACCCTGTGCGTCAGCTCCAAAGTCGGCAGCTCTAGCCCTAAGTCTACGTCCTCTGTTTGAATTATAGGACCCACTGACCTGCCTCTTGACCTCGACCACTTAGGAGACTTTGAAGGCGAATTTGTTTAAGTTCTCGTGTACCCTGATCCATGCGTGAGCAGCTCACCGAGTTCAGGTTTTTCGCTGTGCCTTCTAAGACTTGTAGCCCTACTTTTAACTCATTCTTACAGGAGAATTATAAATCCGAACATGAAACAAAAATACAATCTGGGTAGGATTAACTACCCTCGCAAGGACCAAGGAAACTACACGACCCATCATGCATCGGAGCTCACACTCCTCATGTAAGCAGAACGCGTTGCCCCGAACAGTCCGGTTGTTTCCTTTAATCTCCCCCCTCACAAGTACTCCCAAACATTCCCTTCCCACCACAGCCGCACCACAATCACTAATATTATTTCCCAATTACCTTAGCTGCTCACTGCATCACATTGTTTTGCAACTACCAGCGGTAGGAATATAAACATGACATACAGCAGGTTAAACACGGATTTCTTCTTCCGAATATTCATTAGCCCAATTGCTCGGGAATGAACAGCGACAGGAAGAGAGACAACCTGCTTCATTGAGGCAGACAAACACAAAAAAAGCCCTACAAAACAAGCATGTTTCGTAGGTTTAATCATTTAATTTAAGAGCCCGTAGGAATGTCACGGCCGCCCCGTAAAAAAGCAGGTTTAATCATTCTTGCACACCGACAGCACCTGATTACAGAGACCGCATCCCTCCAATAGAGAGAGCAGACGCTAACCTCCAGGGGACAAAGGGACATTTCCTTTATTGAGCCGCTTTCACGGCAAATGCTGAGCAATCGCAGTGCTAGGGGTCCGGATGAAAGGATATCAATTGTTGCTTGTCGTCTAATTGAGACCGCTGCCGGTTTACGCAGCTGTGAGCGGACCAAGGATCCGCGGCCCCGTTATCTCCTCTGCAGCCCAGCTGAGGCGCTTCTATGCGCGGGGAATGCTGGCTCAGTCAACAGACCCCGGTCACAGGTAGCAAGGTCAGCTCAGTCTGAAAAGTAAGCCATGGCATGTACGCACTCACGCAGACTTGAGGTCAGTCTGTAATATTAACCATGAAAATGTACACACGCAGGCCTAAGTGTAGTCTGCACTATGCGTTATGAAAATGTGTGTACTCACTCTGGCCTGCGCTCAGTTTCTAGTATTAACAATGGAAATGTACACACACGTTCAGACCTGAAGTCAGTCTCTTGAATGAACTCCGAGAATGTACGCACTCAATCAAGCCTGAGCTCCGCCTCTAATATTGGCTGTAGTAATGTACGCACCCACCCAAACCGTAGCTCAGTCTGTAATCTTAACTACGGAAATGCACTCACTCAGACCCGTGCTCAGACTGTAACATGCGCTATGGGCACGTGTGTACTCACCCATTCACGACTGCTCTCGATCGAGGATAGGGCAGCGAGAGCCATGAACACCGCCGCCTTTCTCCGAGGTCAAGCAGAAATGCCTCGGAGAAACGCAGCGGCGTTTTCGGATTCGGGGGCGTGTTTTTTTCTTTCTCTCTTGCCATTGGCTGGAATGTTTACATTCCAGAGGAGAAAAAGAATCGAAAAAACACGCCCCCGAAGCCGAAAAAGACGGGGCTTGTTTGGAGAGACAATGCTCTTCTCCAATGGCTGACCAGTATTTCAGAGGCCAGCCAATGGAGAAGAGGTAAAAAAAAAAAGGGGGCGGGTTAAAGTCCCACTCCTAAACATTAAATCTCGGAGCGAGACTGCGCAAGTGCAGCCTTCGAGCCGAGACCTAAAAAGGCAACACAAGGAGTTTTAAAGATCTTAGTTATACGAGCCAGGAAGGGCTTTAAAAAAGTGTTCCTATGGCAGTGACGCAGCACTGGAAAGGGTCAGTGAAAGAGTAATTGCCTAATAGCAGTTCCAGTATTCTAGATCTAAGAAGGAAACGTCATATGAAAATATGTAATGATAGTTAGATTGTGGGGCAAAATAAGGAGCACAGAAATATTGTGATGCTAAAATATCGAAGTGCTTGTAAATTAACTGTACCACACAGCCTCCTACCATGACTAAATATATCCAATCAAAATTGTTACGATAGAAACACGCTTTCGGGACAAAAGCTCAGCAAACTCCGAAAAATAGTAAGGGGATTTATTAAACTTCATAACGGAGGGTTTATGAAGTTTAATACAACTCCTTACTATTGATTGGAGTTTGCTGAACTTTTGTCCTGAGAGCGCGTCTTTACTGTAACAATTTTGATTGGATTTGCATGCCGGTCTATCCGCCAGCAAACGCGCCACCCCCACGGGCTCAAATTTTCGGAAGGAGTGAGGTTTTCTTGAAGGATCTATATATAGTTGAAAAAGGCATGAGCCGAAACACGTCCTGTTTTTGTGGACCCTGTAAAATAAATACTGAGTCCTTTCACCATCCACGAGTGCGGTCTCTTCATTTGGTTGGAGTGTGAGCTGGAGAGAGAGAGATATATATATATATATGATAGAAGTTAATATATACTATATTTATGTTAAAATATCTTGGTTGTCGAGATAGTCATCCATATTTTGGCTCTATGATATTTAAAGCTTTCTATTCTAGTGGATTACAGCAAGTTATGTATGAATGTTACTGTACTATCCTGAGGATGTTTGTTGCCTACATGTTTGGTAGGGCTAACCTTGTGGTATGTGGGGAAAAAAACTAGGTTTCTAAACCGTAAAGTTTTTAATGTGTGCAGACTGCAGGTGGGGGTTAAGAGATGAGGGTACTTGTATTGATTGCATCCTAAATGAAACCAACCAGTTGATCTAAATCCTGTTGCAGTGCCCTACGCTTCGATTTGTTTTCCATGGGGATAATCTGCACAAGACATCTTGCATCTTAAATCTGTAATGTACATTCCCTTCTACTAAGCCTTTCGCATACCTTTAACCCCCACAATGGACTCCCTTGGTCGCACTCCCTTCTCGTAATTCCAGTCACTGCCAATGTCTTGTTTCTGAGGCGCTATTTGATTTGACAACGGAGGTCTAGTATGACTTGTAGATGGAACTGATGCAAAAGTGTACACCATTAATTTTATGATTGAAAGATTTGCTATTTTTTTTTTTTTTAACTTTCAAATATTCTGTTTGGACTTAGGCTTTAAAATGGGAACTGTGTCCAGTGAGCGTAATTTCGTGGCTGAATCTGTACCTTCAAGTGGACTCGCTTAAGGAATTTCCAAAAGTACTCCAACCTCAGTATTCTCAGGAGAAATTCATACAGATCGCACAGGTAAGGATTTTCTGTTTTTAAAGAACTTAGACATTTGTATTGTTTATATTTGTGCTATATAGCATGGTCTTATGTATTTTTCAGTACATTTTCTTTAAGCACATGCAACAGACACAATGAGGTCACTTCAATTTTTGAAAAAAAAAATCATGGCGTTACATTTACAATTGAAACAGTCTTGTAATTTCCCAGGATCTGAACATTTGTTTCGACTGTGCTCTTTAAATTATTTCACGGTGATTTATTAAGTAGATTAGAGCAGTGATTCTTAACCTGTGGTCGGGGGTCTGTGAATACTACTCAGGGGGTCCGCGACTTTTTAGAAAATGAAATATCAACAGATTAATACACTGCATATAAATAAAGACGCACACTGTACTTTTTTTTAAGTGTTCTATGAATGTTCAGGAATTTGAAATTGGAAGCTAAAAATTATGGTAGTATCCCTAGATTGATTTGTGGGAACCCTGCACGTGTATCAAACAGAACATGGCACAGACGAGTGGCCTAAATTGAAATTATAAATGGGCCAACATTCCTATTGAAATTAAAATTTAATTTTTATAAATATATATTTGTGAAATATGTTATTTTTTTTGATGAATGCTAGTTTTTTTTTTTTTGCAGTTTAAATAATCAAAAATGACTAAGTTGGGGGTCCACAGCTCTAGCAATAACTCAGTGGGGTTCCCCCAAATTCCAATATTAAGTAGGGGTCCCCAGAAGTTAATAAAACAACTGGTTTAAAGCATGGCAACGCGTGATAAATCCCAATTAAATTGTTTCCACTAATAAAAGCAATGTCACAGAACAGAAAAATAGGTTATGTAGCTAGTTAGTTAAAATTGTGTATGCATGTTACACAAAAAAGCAAGTTCTTGCTCTGCCCGAAGTGACTGGAGGGTAGGATGTCCACCTATTACTCAAAGGGGTCTTGGAGTGAGCAACTGGGCACATTAGTGGCATCTCACAAAGCCATTCCACCTGCTACATAATTGGGCAAAATCAGCAGATTCAGAAAACAGTAGATGATGCTGTTTGCCAAATTATGAGAAACTGGCATGTGATTAGTTAATGGCCCCCATATGTCAGAAGGTCCCGAAGCATCAATCATTAGAAAGTAAAGATCACTTGAGTACTAATACCTTTTTATACTGGCACAATACCAGTATCTAGTGTTTGATATAATTAGTGAAGGAGCATTTGCTGCCCATCTTTATAAGTGGGTTGATGGGTAGTGTCTACAGCTAGTAGACTGAATAGCACAGAAATTAGTTTTTGAGAGCTATGTGTATTTATCGTTAGACCACTTTTAGCATGACTCTGCTGGCAAGATGCTTGTTTGTAAGCAATAAGTTAGCTGTGAAGATAAGGGGAGGAAATTCTGTCTTGCAAACCAATTCAATCAATCTATTTCTCTTCCAGCTTTTAGATTTATGCATTCTGGATATAGAGTCATTGCAGTTTTCGTACAGGATATTGGCCGCATCAGCACTGTTCCACTATAATTCAGCTGAAGTTGTCAAAAAAGCAACAGGTAAATAATTCAATAGCATTAATTGTGTGCTGCAAGACACCCATGTGGTCTCTTTGATTCACTTTTAGAGTGTGTTACTTGGAATGAGTAAATTCCAGAAAATGTTTAGAGGAATGGAATTCAGCCGAAGACCTAGGCCCAAAAATTAATAGCACTCTAGTAACATGGAATGTGAATTTTTCAAGCAAACCGAGTGATCTTTGTTCATATGTTGATTTTACCATTGCTGTAGGTATTGCTGTTTGTATTATCTGGTTGCAGAAAACACTACAATAGTGAGATGCCAATTTTTGTTTCTAGTTTCACTGGACAAATGGAATGATTTGATTACCCCAGATCATGTGACCATACCAGATACAGGCTTCTGCTTGGTTATACGTTTTAAGTGGCTTTGCTTAGATACACCTTTTTGTTGCCTACCTTTCAAAACTAGTACACGTAGAATAATTATCTTGTTTTGATTCTGCAAATAAAATGTTGTGGCTAAGGATTAAGAACTCTGTGAGATGGAGCCACATGGGAGACTTTCTAAAGGTTGGTTCCAATATCCAGCTTGAAGTAAAATAGAACCGTGATGGCATGTCTTGATTGGAGTAGCTAACATAGACCTACATCCTCTTCTGTCTTGACATTGCAATTTTGCTTATTTAATCCCACAAAAATATCTGCGAGCTACATCGCCCACATACATTTTGTTTTTTGGGGCAAGAAATTATACGGTTGGGTAATGCGTGTGTAGGAACTTTGTTGGATTTGGATTTTTGATTGCGTTGAGTTTCTCAAATAGAAAGATTTTGTTTTCCACAGTTAAATGTAATTAATCTGGACTGTGACGTTTGTGATTGCTGTGAGGGTGGTGCTCATCTTCTGAAGCCAGTCTTGAGATTAGATTGTTGAAGCTGGAAGAGGTCCCACCCATTTCAATTTCAGAGCTGTTGATAATAAAGGCAACATTAATTTTATATCTAGTTATTACCATACATGTCCCAGATCTGTTGATCATTAATGTCTATGCGAGAGGGTTGCCAGGTGGAAAAGCTTTCAGTACTGTTGCTTGCCTAGATACTTTTTTAGACCAGCACAAAGGCGCGTATAATCTGATAATTGCCGGAGATTTTAACTGTTCCTTTGAACCTCTAGATGCCAACGATGTAAACCTTAGCTTAGAGGAGGATGCTCAGTGGAATATTCCGCCACTGGCACTCGCCAATTAAAAAATGGACTGAAGCTGCGTTGCAGCTAAAAGTGCTATGTTTGGAATGGGGGGTTAGGGCTGTCAACGGGAGGTCTTTTTCTGATAAGCAGGGCTTGCCCACTTACAATAACGGTTGGAGAAGTAGTCGTATAGACTGCATTTTTCTCAATAAGGAACTTTGTCCATCCCTAATAGACATGGTAGTTCAGGAGCCGTCTGAAAGTGACCATAACCCCCTAGTACTTTCACTGAAGCCTAAGGGATTTTCTGTCACTGATTGTCCGGCAGCAGAAAGTGGCTTTGTAGAAGTGCAGCTTAGTAATGACACCAGGAGAGTTAAATGGGCTAAATGTATTAATAAAGAGGAGCAATTGGAGCAGATGAGGCAGCTGGTGGTAAGTGCAACAGCTACACTTCAAAGTTGTGTTACACAAGAGGAAACTAGCTCCTAGGTCCATAATGAATAGTTTAACAAGCTTAAAGGCTTTTTTATTACAAAGGCTAAAAAAATCCCAGAAAAACTCTGGCCCTAAGGTGGCCGCATGGTACGGAAATCTTGTAGAGAGGCTTATAGAGCACTAGCCAGGGCAATTGGATCCAAGACTATGGGAGATATCAGAAGGGCAAGGGTTGGGTACAAGTCAGCCCAGCAGGAAGCTGAAAGGGCCTGGAATGAGTTATTTAAGGCTAGTAAAGGGAGAAATGTAGTCACTTTTTGGCACCTTGTGAAATGGAGCAGGGGCATATCAAGTCAGGCTCCCGTTACCCACTGTTCGGGGGCTACGTGGTTATCTCACTATAGGGCCCAGTTCGCTATAGGGGAACAAGACCCAGAACAGTATGTAATACCCCATGTCAACTGCTCTTTGCACTTCACTAGGCAAGAGGTAGAATTGGCGTTAAACTCAGTCCCGAGAGGCAGGGCGCCTGGGTTGGATAGTGTTCCAGTTGATCTGTTCCTGCACGATAAAGCAATCTGGCTAGCATATATCCAGTTTCTTACGAATGCCATTGCCAGTGGTGCCCCCATACCAGAAACTTGGTCAGGAGCAGACATTCTCCCAATCTCTAAGAAAGGGGACCGCTCTAACCCAGGCAATTATAGGCCTATAAGCCTCATTGACTGTATACAAAAAGTCACAGCTAGGCTGGTATTGAGTCGAATCCAGGCCTGGATAGACAAATTTAATATTCTTTCTCCATTGCAGGCAGGGTTTCGCTCACATACCAGCACCATTGACCAGGTTTTTAGCTTTATTTTAATTGATTGGCGTGTTGGATCATAGGCGGTGGTAGCATTTACACAGCTTTTATAGACCGTAAGTCTGCTTTAGTCTTGCCAAAATGTGAAGAGCCTTTGAGGAACAAGGTATGCCCTTGGAATTACTGGCTTTTCTAATTACACTACACAATTCCAACTTTGCACAGGTACCTTGGGGACAGCAGGGGAGTGTCACCGATAGGTTTCCTATTGCAAAGGGGGTGTGACAGGGGTGCGTTTTAGCACCAACCCTCTTCTCCCTGTACATCAATAGGGCAGTGCAGTATTTTAAGAATCATCCCACTGACGCTCCTACCCTAGCGGGCATGAAGATCCCCATGCTCATGTTTGCGGATGATACCCTGACTCAAAAAGGTCTCCAGGCGGCCATTCTTAGATTTGAGGAGTTTTGTCAGGACCACGACCTTATAGTTGATGTGGAGAAAACCAAATGTATGATTCTACATAAACATAAGATCATAAATGGTAGAGTAGCCATGAATGAAGTCACTCTAGAGCAGACTCATGTTTTTACATATTTGGGCATTACTCTAGATAGAAACTCAATTGGAAACCGCACATTGACCAATTGGTCCTCAAACACGCCCAATTGTCTGGTGCCCTTTCGAAGGAACAACGTCTTTCCCATACTAAGCCTGTAGCTCCCGTCCTAAAAATGTACAGCTCCAAAATTAGTGCCTCTTTTTATACGGGGCAGAATTATGGGGATTTGACAACCTAGCCCCTTTTGGCGATAGCCCAAAATAAATTCCTAAGGGGCATAACTGGTCTTCCCCAATCAACTCCTTTGCTGCCCCTCTATTTAGATATGGGTTGCCATCTTATTGAGGATACGGCACGATATAGACAAGTGGCTTACTTGAGAAGGCTCTGGGTTACACCAGAATTGTCCCTGTACGCTCAGGCCCTTCTCGAAGTCAGGGAGGCAGACCATATGCGTAAAATCCCCTGGCTGAGACCGGTTAAAGTCCTATTGAGCGAAATGGGAATGAGCGGACTGTCGATGTTGTTCCCTCAAAGAAGGAATTCAAGGCGATGTATTGGAGTATGGTCAAAATGAAGCGCTTTTCCTCCTTAACAAGGGAGTTCTTAGAGCTTAAACATGATACAGAGTATGAAGGGTACTGGGATTTTATCACTGTTTTTAATGATAGGGATCTTTATCACCAACTAAGAGAGGGTTCACTCCCAATCAATTAGTTAGTAAATGGTGTGCCATGAATCACAGCAAATGCCCCTTTTGTCCAACTCAGAACGAATCTCTAGTACATATTTTATTCATTTGCCCCGTTTATTAACTTCCTAGACACAAGTGGCTAAAACCTATTTGTTTGTCTTTGGTCACTTGCTCTGGCAACGAAGCATTCAAGATCTTGAGAACAAACTGATGAACCTATAGTGATTGCAGTTTCTAAGTTGGATGTGGGCCATATGAGCTAAAAAGATGAGGTCAAAAGATGAGGTCATTTTAACTTGTTGCAAGTGTACCGACCTGGTCAATTTTACTAACAAGTTGAATCTACTGTTATAGATTTTTGTGGTACAACCGTCAGAAGTTTGTATTCATTTTAAAATATTTATTTATCATATATAAGCACTTTATCATCGTGGATCTATTCTCCTTGTGACCATTTTTAATGTATAACTATGTAACTGCCTACGAAAATGAACTGGCTAATTATGTTTTTAATGTCAACGTCTTTTAAGACTTTCAATCTAAATAAAGGCATACTGAACTGAAAGGTCATATCTATGCTACGATCTGATTTAGAAAGCGACACCACTATTTGGGTATCGTTGACATAGGACACAAAGGATTTAATTAGGAAAGCCAAGGGGGTGATGTATAAATTGAATAATGTAGGACTTAGCAGTGAGCCCTGTGGAACACCACAAGGCAGAAAATATGGTTCAGGTATGTAATCGCTAAGAGCCACTGATTGTATCCTGTTAGCCAGAAAGGAATGAAGCATGGGCAAGGCTGTTTCCTTAATCCCCAGCTTCCTCAACCAGAATGATCAACCGTATCGACGGCTGCGGATAGGTCCAACAGGATAGAGGCAGCTCTGCCGTCCTTATCAAGATTTCTTCTTGGGCCACGATAAGAGCTGTCTGTACAGTTACCACTGTAGAAACCAAACTGAGTCGCATCCAAAAGATTTTTTGACTCGATAAATGCTGCCAGCTGAATATTCATAGCCTTTTCGGCCAATTTGGTCGGAAGGGGAAGCCTTGACAGGGCAATAGTTGATCACATCTTGGGGATCAAGGTTAGACTTTTTTATGGGTGGTAAAACTGAGGTCTTTTCCCAAAGTATCAAATACACCTGTAGAGAACATATTGTTAAACATTTTCGTTAACTGGTATGCAATATCTGGAGTAAGCTGGATGATAGATGGCGGACATGGGTCTACTGGAGGTCCTGACTTTTTCCACTGTCAGGTAAACATTCTTTAAAAGCAGTAGAAGTCTTGTGAGTTTTCCTAGATAAAACAAATAAGGTAATTTGGTAGAGCTCAGCTAGACATAGAATTAACAAGTTAAACACAAGGAGCATCCAAAATATAATGCTGTTTACCATATATCCCCCTCGGGATAATACCCACTATTTGATGTACCATTTCTTTCCTGCAAATAGTGAATCTTATGCGGACTGCAGCCTACCCACCTCTTTAACCACAGCTAAAAACTCACGAAATGTAACCACAAATGATTGCTCACTCAACCCATTGACAGCACCGCAATGTCTTCTTATAGCATTTGTTCCGTATGTGTGAAGCTACAGATCAATTTCCATATTGTAACTACCTCCCTGGTGGTGGATAGTCTGTTTTTTCTTTCCAAAGGCTGTGTATTTAATTTACGATGTCGAAAGTGGCAAAAAAAACATTTTCTAAAAATCTGCCATAAGAAGTATAAATAGAACAGTGTAAAACCTTCTCATTTTTTCTTTAGGTCTAGATTGGAACTGCATTTCTGAATGTGTAAATTGGATGGAACCATTTTTCAACACCGTTAAAGGAATAACCGTGAAAGTGAAGATCTTTAAGAAAGTTGCTGCAGAGGACCGGCATAACATACAGACCCACACAAACTATTTAGACATGCTGGTAAGAGCATTCTTCACATTTTGTTTGCAAACTACCTCAAAGTTCTTGATTAGCAGTGGTCAGGTTAGAAATGGTGCGTTTTACCTGGCCTGCGCCTCAAAGTGAGCAATGATTTGTGTCCACAATTCTGTTAACTCCTGAAGGGGAAAGGATGTAGCCTTACGGTTAGAGTGGTCGACCTCGAAGCTGGGTAACCAGGCGAGTCTTGGCAATGACGCCCAACATCTTGTGATTCTGGACACATCACTTTATCTCCTTGTGCCTAACAAAAATGAATGTGTCCTTCTGTAACGAAACTGGTGCTCTGGTACCCGATGTCTTGGGTCTAGTTTGCGTTATATAAAACTCTATTTCTCTATTAAAAAAAAAAAGGATGAAGAGAGATTCCCAGATAGACACACAGCTGCATCAGTCGATGTATTAAGAGATCCATATTGCCCAAAATTTGGTGTGTTTCGAAGCAGGAGGCACTGTCTGTTTTCTGTGGTAATGTCTGCCTACCATTAAGCAATACTGCATGTCCTGCAACAAACCGGATGGCAACATCTGTTGCTATCCTACTCGAACATGCTATGCAAAAGTAAATAACTGGATTTGCTCTAACTGGGAAACTATCTGTTAACCGCAAACGGTGCAACTCGCCATTAGACTTTCCAAACTACTATGGACACTATCACCAAATAGGTCCGAATGGCTCGACTTATCTGCTCTCTGAATGTATTTGTATCCCAAACCACTAGAATATCGACTTGAGTACTGATTGCTTCACTTTGCCAGTTATAAAAAGTACTTTGGGTGTGAAAACTATTACTAATGCAAAAGTGGTCTATCTTCATTAATAAGTTTTCTACCAAGCTTATTTAACTGTTTTAAACCTATTGAAAAGTTGTATGCTTTCATCTGTTTGTCCCTTTATTATTCTTTCTTGTGCATGTAGGGCTGAACAGTACACCCAATTAAGTGTGATATTTATACACCTGGCAGTCATCCACCTTCCCGAAACAGCATACCTTACCTTGAGGAGAAAACAAAACGACAGCCCCCACCCACCAAATAGCAGTGCCCAGGAACCACTAATTAGCAGACCCATGCAAATAGTCTTCATGTAATTTCAATGCGTGGCCCAGTCTTCATGGGTCTTCAGCCACAGGAATGCAAGCAATCCACTGTGGGGTAGTTGTCCCCATCCTGTGCCATGCTAAACCAGTGGTATCCACGTGGTTCCCACTTCTCTTTAATTAAAACTGCAAGCTAGTCCTTTTAAGGGTGAACATCAGGCATCCACCCCAGCATTTGCAGAATTGGTGTTTGCATTATTTATCCCTTCTGTTCCCTCCCATTGCTATAGTCACGAGGCGCTGTTTTCTCCTGATATTTCCCTATACACGAGTCCACCAATTACTTTACACTTCCAACCCATGAACTGATCAGCTTTCCTTGCTAAAGCAGGTGTCTAGTAGAAGCCTAGCAGTATACAGACTATTCACCTGATTCTCCACTGCATATCACAAGTTCCTGTCTTCCATTCAAATGTTATTTTTCTACAATGTTGCATCCTCAGACCATATGCTATCTCAAAAAGCCTCACATATCGTCCTAAAATCCGGCATGAAAAACTGACCTTAATTTAAAACCATTGATTGCCTCCTGCCTACTTTCCGTCCTCTGCATGCCTCTTCTAAGCAGATTCTGTCACATGCATATTTGCCAGTCTATTGTAGTTCTGCAACTGGCCATGCCTCACTTTAGAGATGACAACCTCATTCTTTAAAAGACATATATCTGCAATTTAACAATACCAAATTTCCTCAGCTTATCTGTTAATTTCCCCAACCAACTGCATGAATGCTCATACCCCGACCCCATGAGCTCACCTTGATTTAATCTGCCACAAAAAAAACTGGGACCAATGTATGGAATGGTTTTGTTCAGAGCTCAATACCTCTGGCTTAGCCACTACACTGGGGTTCCGGAGTAGCATGCTCCCTGGCTAAAGTGAATCAGGGAGTCGTCTGTGTGTATGTAATTGCAATTATATTCATATAAATGGCTTAGACTAGATTGATGGCTGAATAGTAGTGGTTACTCCATGGGTTCAGTCCAACCCTCTGACAAGATAATCCAGTCAGTCAAATTTAAGTGGGGTATTGTGTCACGTAATCCGTTTCGACCACAATCTTTCACCAACCTACCATTCTTTTATCCAACAATGGATCTGTGTTGGGATTTGTTGGTTCAGCACACAAATGTTTTCCTGGACCTTGCAATAATGAGGCCAGGTCAGATGTAATGCAACTATTGACGGCCTAATATTTTTCCTGCATGAACTAACTGAATGTTTTATTTTATTCCCTTGATATGTTTAGGATGAAGTTTATGTGAAACCAAACTGTGTAGTCGTGGGACGGCAATCTCCAGTGTGTATTGGAGGCATCCTAACTCCACCAAAGAGTACAGAAAAAACACTACATGCAAAGCATTAATGGTGGAGGACTGCAGCCGGAGGAAAGACTGTTATATTGGTGCTATACAAATGTGATTCGCGAATAAATCTGGGAGATGTTTCGTGGTCACCATTCACTAAAGGGCCAGGCTTCTGTTTTTGCCTGCCCACCCTGAAGTGTGAGAATACAGACTGACTTGAGAGCTGAGCCAATCGCCTCGAACATTATTTAAGTAAATATTGTACAAAAGTGTTTCATAGTTTACAATTTATATAGAATGAAGTGGCATTCACTTCATCGGTTTGCTTGCACTGAGGTTTTACTCGAGATTTTTTTAAAACATGACCCATTCCTGCAAAAGAAAGTTAAATATTGGTTGTAACAATATGTACACATTGCTTGGGTTATGTCTTTTGCTAATGTTGTAAATGCTAGAATGCAATGTATTACAGACCTTGTACTTCTAGGATACAAGCTAATACATACAATGTTCTATATGCAAACTTTGCTGTTCCCTTACAATGGACCAACACTATACAATATGTCAACGCCATACAATGATAAAACTGTTGATATGAGGGGCTAAAGACCGAGTTCTATATGAATACTGTATCACATTTTCAAAAATGTAACTAGCAACTCGTACAGTAAATTAACCTTTGATTTAGTTTTGCTTGTTCTTAAATTATTTATTAGGGTAGCTTGTAAATTAATTTTAAGTAACATGCAACATGTTACGGTTTTTACAAAAATTGATAAGACTATCCTAATGGGTTTATCACTAGATAGGAATGGCTGAGCACATGTTCTATTTATTTTGGCGAATGAAAGAGGCGAGTGGTTGCTGCAGGGTAGTCCGTAATTGCACTTATTTATTTGGAACTATCTTTCAACATTGTGCCATATTCACGGATATCCAACCTTAGGGCAGTTTAAATAAAGTATGTCTTCAGTAAAGCACATGGGTTTTAAATTTAGAGTTGTGGGAACATTGGGCATGACCCTAGACAGCTGAACATGGAAGTTACTTTTCAATCTTTCTAATATTTTGTCAAATAAAAAATAACTAAGGTGCTCGAATTTGGCCAATGAAAAATCTGCAAACGTTAACTATAGTAATTAAGATGTGCAAACAGTATAAGCATCTGTGACCACATGATTACAAACCCGTTTCATTAGTGGAGCACATGTAGATTTTGTATCCACGGTTTAGAACTTTGCATACTATTATTATATTTTGTAAGCCATGTTCAGGTGTACTTTTGCCACTCTTCTGATTCATAACTTTTTAAATGAAATGTTTGGTGATAACGTAATATTCAATGATCTTTTTTAATACCCCCGAATGTATAATTGCAGTCGTTACTATTAAACTTTAGTGGTGGCTCATGTTGAGCATGTTCCCATTGTGGATGGTGCACTGATACGGCCGGGTCTTGGATGTAACCCAGAGTTTGTGCATCCCATGTTTAATATATTGGATTTTTATAATGTGCATTAAAAAAACGTATTTTTGTACAAATTTTTATACATGATCACAATTCCTTTATGTGAAATGGAATTTGCTGTTTTCTTTTTTTGTAATAATTGCAACTTTTGTGTTTGAAAATCTTCCAAAAGAGACAATGAATTAAGGTGCTGGTTAATATGTTGATCAAATGTGTAAATATGTATTTTGTACAAAGACTATAAACATGTTTTAATGGTTTATTTGTAAAAATGAGTTCTGGAGGAAAATAAAAAATATTTTCATGTATCTTCTGCTCTTCTCTGCCACCTTCAGTTATACACGCCACTACGCTGCCATGCAGCGTCAAAAGTAAAGTTTTGCCATAGCTTGCAGAAACTTCTTTTTTCTTCGTTGCGCGGCAAGTTGTAATACATCTTCTGGGTTGCTGGAATTCAGTTCCGTTTGTCCAATAGCTTTTATCTATAAAACAAAGTAAAGTCTTAACTGACAGTGGTGTCCGGATTATATAGTGTGTTCACGTTTGTGATGCAGTAATTGCATATGCGAAGTTTCACCATGGTGTCTACATTTATATGTTCAGTATTAAAATCGTAAGTCTTAATTAGGCTAAAAATCTTCTTGTAGGAGTTTTTGGGTACACAAATCTACCAGTGAGGCCTAGCGCTGGCACATTTTTCTCACCATGAAAACAGTGTAATCCGGCCCATAGTGCTCTACAATGAGAATCCTCGTACAGCCAACTACCCGCCATCTTGGTGACTGAACCATGCTGCAAAGGAAATGGATATTTATATTAGAATTTTGGAACCAAGAACCATTCCTGTTGGTCTCTCCTGCTGACCTCGCCCTGTGTCTCTTTTCCAAAGCTCAACACACAGATGAGCTGAGTGAGGCCTTCAGCCACTGCCAGTTCAGAAGTGTCATTCAATTTGCCTACACTGCAGGCATTCTGTGTTGCGGCCATCCTTAGTGCCCCCGGGGGGGGGGGGGGGGTCCCCCTGAGCAGCATCACTTCACTTATACCTTTCCTGCCCTCAGAGCGCCCTCTTTTCCTGCTGCCCAGACGACGGTGCCTGGGCTGAGACTCCAGAAGGCATGGGATATGCTTCTGGCACATTCGTCCGATCAGACTGAGGCGGCAGGTGGATCTTTTCGTTCCCAATCGGCGCCTTGCATGGACACTGCTCCTGCCAAAACTGCCTAACGGCGACGTGTCCGCACTGTATTTGGTGACAACAGAGCGCTGCCTTCCTGGTGTTACAGGCTGCGTTTAATGCTCGCCAGGACTGTTTTTAGCACTTGGGTGAAACTGATTTGTTTTTATATTTGAATCGGAATATGACTTACTTCTAAATATTGACTTACTTTTGAAATCCGATCTTACCTGCCGGCCATTGCTGCTAGCACGTGTGTTTTAAAGCACGGGGCACTTTAATCGCCCGTAGCTGCTCGCTAGACACTGCTCTGAAGGAACTGGGGGGCGGGGAGCGCGGCAGCCATCAGAGGTTAGCGGACTAGTTCTTAGATGCTTCCGATAGACGCATGCTGACGTGACGACACAGCGGACGCTGCGCCGCTGGCGTGCCTAAGACAAGCCCGTCCCCCTGGCTCTTTAAGGCCAGACTTCTTGACTTACTCCAGAGACCTTATGGGGCTAGATCCAGAGGGTGGAAAGGCGAGCTGCCCAAGGTTTCTGCCTAGTATCCACCCGGAAGATCTGGCAGTCTCGTGTCAAATGCCTTCTGTCCCTCCCCCACTTCATGGCCCATCCTAATCAGACAGGAGATGTAACCAAGCAAAGTGACACTTCCCATTAAATGCCTACTTAACGCCAGATTGTTTGATTTAAGCATAGTATGCGCACTGTTCACTGAGGAACAAAATATCACGATGGCTTTTATAACAGTCCTGGACTGAACACCTCAGGACCTGATATTGTTAAAGCATCTCCCCCGGAGTTCCTCAGCCATACACTCGACAGACCACAAACGAGGAATGGAGGGCTGGCAGTTATTTATCATAATAGCCTAGAGCCCAAATTCGTTACAGCCTCCAATCTAGCTTGCAAAGCGCTGTCATTTATTAAGTGTACGCATTTCCTCCCATGACACATTTAAAGCCATCCTCATCTATCGGCCCCAGAGGTGTGTTCCTTGAATCCATTGGAACGCTCCTGGAGGAGGGGCTTTGTGCGAACTCTTTCACAATAATGGGGGACTTTAATTTTCATCTAGAGGATCACTCGGACCCCGATAATTTGAGGCTGAAGCAAGTTATGAACAGAGGGGGACCTTGAGCAGCTTGTAGAAGGCCCTACTCATGTAGCAGGGTACATTTTGGATCGAATTGCAACAATCCTAGCCTTAAACTATTGAAGACTTCTCATCATCAACAGAAACCAAAGCCCAAGGATAAGATGCCAATACTGGCCTGGAAAAAAGTTAACAGTCAGGATTTAGGGAATCTTCTGAAAGCAACAGCCCCCATTCTTCCAGCCAGAGTGGAGGAGGCTACGGCTGCATACTCTGGATGGATTGAGGCCGCATGCAGTAAACTAGCCCAGGTCAAATTGTATATCCCCCAAGCGAGCCCTTCCTTCCGTTCCCTGGTACTGTGAAAACCTGCAAAAGCACAAAACTGATTGTAAGCGGCTAGAACGGGCCTGGAGAAAAGGGTACAATATTACCAATAAAGAGGCTTATAGAGCAAGTCTCTCACTCTAAAAAATTACTCTTCGAAACTAAAAGGGCATATTTTTGGGAGCAGACCAACGAGGCCAAATCCTCCAAAGAACTTTTTTAAACTATAACTAAACTTACAAACCCTGCTAGGCCCAACACACATAGCAGCCCAGAACTCTGCGAAACACGCCTCATTTTCTCCTCCTTCATCCATTAGCAAAGAGAGGACCCTGAGGTTTTAGTTAGGTCAGTCACCAAATCATCACCTATATTAGAGGGCTTTACACCTCTAGAGACTCAAGATGTAATCCTCTCGATGGCGACTCGATCCGGATCTCCCCTGGACCCATGTCCAGTGTCTGTGATCAAACACATCCCGGCTGTCATTGGTTCTATCCTTACCCCTTTGTTTAATATCATCATCAATTCAGGCCAGTTTCCTAAAACCTGGATATCGCCTTCAATACTTCATTTGATAAAGCCAAACCTGGATCCTAATGATCCTAACAACTATAGACCTATCTCGCGCCTCCCATTGCCGGCAAAAATGATCAAGAGGGCCATGAACGTTCAACTTAGCACCTTCTTCCAGACCAACTGTCTACTAGATCCCACGCAATACAGCTTTTGTGCTGAACACAGCACTGAGCTAGCCCTGATTGAAGCTACGGAGGAGGTACAAGAGGCCGTGGAACAGGGAGGCGCTGCGATCCTGATTATGCTGGATCTTTCAGCAGCCTTCGATACGGTCGATCATGAAGTTCTGATGGACCGTTTATCGACAGCAGGAGTTCAGGGTAAGACCTGGAATCTCCTAAAATCTTTTCTTGCCGACAGAACCCAAACGGTGGATTTGGGTAGGGATAGGTCTAAGCCTTTTTCCCTTCCTTGTAGGGTGCCGCAGGGGTCGTCCCATAGTCTTACACTCTTTAATATATACGTGGCAGCCCTGATAAGATAATTTGGGTTCGAACTAACATCTTATGCGGATGACACACAAATTGTGCTGACCGTCCAGTGAGGCAAAGAAGCAGAAACTGGATCATGATTGCATGAAAGCCATTGCAGGCTGGTTGTCTTTGAACTGCTTGAAACTCAATGCAGGTAAAACAGAGGTCATCATATTTGGCAACAACTCTTACCTCTGGACGCCGGATTGGTGGCCAGAAGAAATGTGAACGCCTCCAGCCCCTACTACGAAAGCCAAGAACCTGGGGTGATCATGGACAACAAACTTACCTTTGGCGATCATGTCAGCGGGGTTGTCTCTACTAGCTTCTTCCTCCTCAGAATCCTGGGGAAAATAAAATTCCTTCTCCCAGGAGATAGCTTTAGGACAGCAGTCACAGCGCTCATTTTGTCACAACTGGATTACTGTAACAGTCTGTACTTGAACATCCAAAAGAAACATCTGAACTGGCTCATGCAAAATGCGGCTAACTGGCACACCAAGGTTTGTCTCAGTGAGAAAGGGACTTCAACATCTTCACTGGCGTCCAGTAAAACAACGTGCACAATTTAAAGCACTTTGCACGGTCTTTAAGTCCTTGAAGGGCAGTGGCCCTGACTTACTGAGACAACTGCTGCAATGGTAGTCCCCAGAAGAATGTTGTGTTCCTCGGAAGCAAAGCAAGTGACCATCCTGACCCCCCCCCCCGAGAGTCAAAAAAGCCAACTGGGGTGGCGGGAGTTTCATCTTTTGTGCTGCTAAAACTTGGAACAATCTACCACTGCATCTAAGAAAATGTACTGAGCTCCTTATCTCCATGATTGGGGCTGAAAACCTGGCTCTTTTCTGAATAGCCACCTCTTCTTTGGCAACCATTTAGGCAGTGCTCAGCGCCAGGACACCCTTGGTTAACAGTCGTGCTTTAAAAGATCCATTAAAATAAAGACCGCACAGCCGTCTCCAGTCTGGGGGCCGCACTAGCTCACCAGGACCAGACCAGGGGGGCGTGTCCATTTAAGCACTGCTGCTCCTTCTGTGGTTTGTCTTCGCACCACAAATTCAAGAGGTTTAAGAAATCCAGGGACAGAGGTGTCAAGAAGCAGGATTGATCATCTTTGAGATGGCTTACTCACTGGTTAGTTTGTTGGCAATAGTTGCATATCTCAATTTGTACAATAATAAAGTGACCGCAGATATTGTTTGAGGGTTTCAAGGAAGGTTTTAGGATCCCCGCAGTGGGTTCCCTCTACTGCAAAAATCAGCAGTTGCTCAGGGCTAACCCAGATGTGGCCAGGGCAAAAGCCCTGAAGGAGTTGGATCTTGGCCACTCAAAGCGATCCCCATGGATGGTTTTGTATGCTCCCTTCTTGGGGCAGTCCTTAAGAAAAAGCCTGGGGATTATAGGCTTATTCATAACCTATCGGCACCCAGACAGCAGTCCGTGATTGAGGCTATTGATAGGACTCTATGCTAGGTGAAGTACACTTCACTCGGTCAGGCGATTCAGATGCTGGGACATGGGACTTAGCTAGCTAAATTGGACATTGAATCTGCTTGCTGCCCGTGCATCCACATGATTTTCCCCTGCTTGGTATTCAATTTGAGGGTACCTTCTATTTTGACAAGTGTATGCCCATGGGCTGCTCTGAGAAATTCAGCACTTTCCTGGAAGTCCATGCTTTTTCCTAAGCCTTACGGGCATGTCAGGGGGCTACAGTCACCTTGCATCAGTTGCAGGTCTTGGTTGGGCAGCTGAACTTCGCTCTCCAGATCACTCCCAGGGGCCGCCCCGTTTCTCGGTCCATCGCCCAGGCCAAGTCTGGACTAAGGTTGCGCATTATGATGTCAGGCAGGACATCACTTCTACAGGACTTCAATAGGTCAGAGGTGTGGCCTGGGTGACCCATAAGGAGTGAGGAGCTAGGTCTGTTCACCAATGCGGCATGGAGTGAGGGCTTTAGAGCTATTTTAGGTTCAGCTTGGTGTGTGCAGCGGTGTCCTCGGGAGTGGGTGCAATCGGGGCTGGTTAGCAAAATAGGCTTCCTTGATTTAACTATTTTGGTAGCACTATTTGGCTGGATCGATTACGCAAACAGTCATGTTCTGGTCTGATATGACTGGTTGAGTGCATTAATCATCAATCAGGCTTCTAAAGGAGATTGTGTTGTCATGCCTGAAACTAAATGTGCCGTTTACAGCCAAGAATGTGCCAGGCATATTTAACAATGCAGCTGACATATTGTCTTGTTTAAAGATGCAGGCTTTCAGGTTCCAGCACACAGGAATAGCAGTTTCACCTATGCACTTCTTAGACCATCTGTGGCAAATTGGTTCTCCAGCTTAGAAGACCTCTTAGCAGCCAGCTTAGCTCCCAGGACGGCTTACGAAGGGGCATTCTGCGCTTACTGCAACTTGGGGCAGGCGGGGGTCTGGGTCCTTGTTTACCTTCATGTCACTCATGGGATTCCTGGGGGCACTTTGTGGCGTGCAATTTCCTTTTTTTGCAAAAATGTTGGGGGCACCAATGTAACCAGGTCCTTCCTGGCCTTGAAGGGCTGGGGACGCCTTGAAGGCTGAAAGCCAGATACGAGGTGACCCATTGATGGAGGCAAATTAGCCGCGATTCTGGGGTCACTGGGGGAGGTCAGTCTATTTAAGGCAGTGTTTACCATCATCTTCTATGGTGCTTTCCAGGTAGGCGAGTTGGTAGCCAGGAACAAGAAGGACATTGGCAGGGCGTTGCAACTTGCGGACGTCCACTAGTTTGATGGGTATAGGTCCTTGGCGATTAATATCCCCAGGTCCAAGACTGATCAAGCAGGGGTGGGTGACCACATCTTGCTGCAGAAGGCCCCAGGTAACACATGCTGCCTATTTGAAAGTCTGGGGTGTTCTGGGCTGGCCGCTGTCAGGGTGTGGCGGGGGGGCCCTTACTGGTCCATGATAACAGGACCTCTCAAACCAGGTATCAATTTTGCAGAATTCTTAGCAAGGCCCTGTGGGTGGTGGGCTATGACCCCTCAGAATTTGGGTCTCGCTCTTTTAGGATTGGGGTGGCCACAGCAGCAACATAACAGCAATGGGGTCTTCTGGCGCAGAGTATTGGCAGATGGTCTTCAGATTGCTACAAGCGCTATGTGAGGCTACATATATTATAATAGCGGTGGCAATTTTCTGATTTCCCCCTCTCTTTCTATCCTACCTGTCATGGCTGTTGGAGTGGCAAGCTGATCAAGCGACTGGAAGTCTTGGCAGCCCCTGCCAACGTGGAGATGACCAGGATTACAGATGCTTGAGTCTTTGGCCATTCCTATATCCGGCGTGCTAAGGAGGCATATCTTGTAGGTGATTTCCCAACAAGAGTGTGGCGAGCAGGTTACTGCCTGCAATTTTACGGCCAGGGGGTATTGCAGCTGGCTCAACTGAAGACTGCTTTGGACAAATATTAACTAAGGGGGGGGAGGGGTCACGCCTCCTGGGGTCATTATACTGCATTTGGGTGGCAACAACTTGGTGCATGTTGTTCGCAACGGCTGTTGGAGATGCTGATAACTGAACTGGGTTGTCTGGCAGGGAAATACCCAAAGGCGGTGCTGGCATGATCATACATTATCCCAAGGTTGCAGTGGAGGGGTGGTAAATCGATCTGTTTGAGAATATTTTGGCATGGCTTGCGCATCGCCCTTGGTAGAGTAGCAAATCGGGTGGGGGTGGGTTAGGAGAGGCTAGATAGTGGGTGAACTAAGCTGGTCTGTGGCAGGTGAGGTCATGACTGGGGGCCAAATTGGCTGCAATGTGGATGAGTGGGGTCCTCCCCTAAGGAGGGACCCACCACAGGTCATTGGGCGGAGAGGCTGGGCCTGGACCGGGGAGATATCACAGGAGCCAATCATGATCGATCTCAGGGCATAAATTGGGATATGCAGGAACATGTCAAGATAGTGGCAGGAAGATGATGTCCAGTGTCTCTGTTAAGATTAAGTATGCATCACTTTGTGTAAATAAAGCAGTAAATACAAAGGGTTACTGCGTATGCAAACAAGGAAATGCTGTATGTTTTGTTTTAATAATGTTTGTAATAAAATACGCCTGGGGTTTACAACCCCTAACCCAAAGAATTATGTAGAGCTTATGTTTCCAGGGAAGGGGGGCTATGGGGGTGATACAAGTGGATGTGGCTGGTTGTGGGTTTGGAGCAGAAGGCCACAGCGATGGCAGGCCATGAGCCGCCATCCTCTACAATAAAGGCATGTTGTAATTATTAACACTTCCATTGTCTCCTCCCCACCTCCCAAATACCTGATGCTGGGAGTATTTTTTGTTTACATCTGCCAACCTGAAGTCTGCCCAAACCCATTGTAGTAATGTTTTGCATCTGAAGTGCATTGCTCCAGTCCATAGTCATAGTTCACCCCTAAGTGTGCTTGGGCAGGTCTGCTCATAACTGTGTGACTGCGAGTGTGGAGGGTGCCAGATCCCTATGCTCTCCTGTGCAAGGACTATGAAGAGCTCACAGCTCAGCCTGGGTTCCTCTGCAGCGAATCACAACCAGGAAAGAGTAAAGTAGCACCAAGAGGGGAGACTTGACTCAAGGCCAACACTGCTGAGCTCAACTGTAGCAGAACGGAGTTTAGGGATGGATCTGCATCCAACACTGCTCGCAGCAGTGGGTCCTGCAAATGGGTTCTTGTTGGTGGGGCCCCACCTTACTTTGTGCTGTGTGATCTTGAAAGCCCAGCTTTCATTTTGAAGAGACTATGCTACATAAAGAGAGAATAATGTGTAACCAGGGACACCTTAGTCACAAACTGTGCTACTCTTCTGGCGCAAGAGCAAGGAAAATCGATTTCACAGTCTTGGTGAGCTACCAACGGCTCCTGATCACTAAAAATCTGAGCATCATTCAATCTGGTAAATTGAAAGACAGACAGATGTATAGGGTTGAATAGCCCTAGCCCTATGTCAGTATGTAAGGCATAGATGGTTAAGCGGAGATTATCTGGACTCTGTTCAAGAGGAAGGATGAAATCCATTGAATGACCTCATTTGAACCCAAAGTCCTGAAGGCAACAAAGGAAAGTGGGTGTGCTGAACTGAATCAAACAGAGCGATACGACGACAGCAACTGTATTATCTTCTACTGGTAATAAAGTATGAGACAGGTCCAAGGTAAGGGAGGAAACCAACTTGAACATCAGTAAGCAAGCTATGTGTTCCAGTCTAATGGATACGTTGCTGGAACACTGTTTTTCAAATGACTTTGGCCCAAGAACAGACATTATGCTTGCATTTATATGAGATTGTAGTCAGGTGAACATTTCTAGAAAAAAGCTTTTCTAAGGTGTTAAATTCAGTTGGATAAAGTCTATAATGAGAGGAGGTCCAAATGGTCAGCAATGGCAGGGATGCAGATGAGAAGGTTCTTAAAAAATATAGTTAAGCAACGAAAGGCTGGGGTTTCAGATTTGCTGGAGGGTGTCAATAGCTCTACCAATTCAGGATGCTGAGAGAAGCAAAGAAGTAGTCAAAGAGGTTGTTGGGGGCATAGAGGATATCCAGTGCTGCATCCAGTCCAAAACACATAAGGCCCATGTGAGGGCCACCAAGCCTTTTTTGGTCGAGCCTTGGCAGCGCATACACTGCTCAGCAAGTCATGCTGTATTGAGGTAAGGACTTGAAGCTCCTCCCACTCTCCGTCCACATTTTTCATTGTCTTGTGTCATTGTCCACAGTAAACTGTGGCTGTTCATTGGTCAAAATGCTTAGTAGTCCCTCCTTAGTACCGCCTTGTCTTATTTTGCAACTCCCATGGCAACATCCCCTGTTACGTGTGTTGTTGCTCAGTAGGCTTTAATTACAGCCTCCGAGGACTATTTTCTCAAATAGCATTGTCCTGCCTACTGTTGCAGGCAAGACACGCTCTCCAACGCTTTAAAAAGAAATTATAGCACACATTTGCAATGCAATGGGTCTTGCATTTGCGAGCATTTAAGCTATTGGCATTGTAAATTACATTGTAAATGACAAAGCCTCTTATTTATGTGTTTTAAAAACAACACAAATAAAAGGCATTGTCATTTACGATGCCAATAGCTTAAACTCTCATAAATGCAAGACCTATTGCATTGCAAATGCTTGTTTCCAGGAAGCAGGCACTGTGGTAGAACATAGTGAAGAACTGCATAAATCTGAGTTCTAAAGCAACCTGACTGGCAGAAAGATCAGATATGAGAGCGACAAGGGCCCAAACGTGAATCATAACGTGGAAGATTAAGCTGCTTATCCATTGATTCAAAAGATAAGAGAATTCTGAGAGAGTCCTTAAATGAGTTACTAGTCGTGAGAATTTTTGTAGGTGACATCAGATGGAGAAAGTGACATGTTGGCCCCATAAAAATGACGTTGACGCAGTTGTGAAGCTCCGACAGGCTCAGTGCTAGCCACATGAACAGGAAAGGATGACAAAAGGTTTCCATTATGTGTACAAAACATGGGCTTTCCGCGGGGGATTATATCTTAGGTTCGCCTCCTCTACACCGAAAGTAGCCAAAGTCCTTATTAATGGCCACTCCTCACCTCCTATCCCGATATCTTGCGGCACCCGGCAGGGGTGTCCGCTGTCGCCACTTCTATTCGCCCTGGCGATTGAACCCCTTGCTGCTAGAGTCAGACAATACCATCACGATAAGGCCCTCCGCTGCCCACTCCGACATATCCTGATTTCTCTGTATGCGGATGATATCACGCTATATGTCAGGGAGCCCCAGACAAACCTTAATCCATTGCTTCGCGTGTTTGTGAGATTCGGGGGGCTGTCTGGGATCCATATAAACTGGTCCAAATCTCAACTCTTCCCCCTTACCTCCTCAGTTACGGAATTCGCTCCGGACTTTCCGATTGAGTGGTGCCCCGACGAGGTTAAATACCTTGGCATCTGGATCTCCACGAATCGCGACAAATTGATGCGTCTTAATTACGGCCGTGCCCTAGATGGGATAAGGGACAAGGTCATGCGCTGGATCGCCCTCCCGTTATCCATTGCAGGCTGTATATCCTTAAGAAAAATGGTTATCCTTCCTAAACTTCTTTATTTATTTACGAACATACCCTATAACCCAGGCAGAGCCTTTTTTCGATGCTCCGGACTGAACTTATACGCCTCACCTGGGGTGGTAAACAAGCCAGAGTGCAGTGGGACATCCTCACTCGACCCTACGCGCAAGGGGGGGTTCAACATACCCAATTTCGAACTCTATTATACCTGTGAGCAAGCCCACTTCTGGTTCCATCCCCCCAGATACATGCCTCATGTGGCCGCCGAACACTGGCTATTGGATCCCATTCCTTTAGACGGCGCCATATTCACTGCTAGCACTTCGCGCGCAGAGGCTTCGTCTCCAATTACAAGTACTGTTCAGGCGTGGCAGCGTATTGTTGAGCGCACCCGGGCCCCTATGCTGTACTCGCCTTTGCTTCCCTTGACTTATCACCCCAAAAATGCCAGTCCTTCAGGAAGGAATATTTAAGAAAACTGGGATTAAGTCCTGGGGAGACCTTTACCTGCAAGGTAAATTTCGAACCTCGCAACAACTCTTCTCCGCGCGACCCCCCCCCCCCCTCCCCCCCCCTTCCCCATGGACATCTTTTTATATATCCGGTTGCAGCAGGGGTTCAAAGAACATACTCCTTCCTTCCCCCAAGAGCCTCTGGAGGTCGCCACGCTTCGTCTAATATTGCCCAGTGATGCAGCACCTCATTTAGTTTCCTCCCTTTACCACTCTCTATAAACTACTTAGTATATCTCACAAAAAACCTCCAGGGATAAATGGTCTGCAGAACTGGAGCATGCTATTACTGAGGAGCAGTGGACCTATTGCTGCAAGCAAACGGAACACAGCACATCCAGTAGCCGCCTCCGGATCCTTCATTACAAATACTTACACCGCACATATTATACACCAGCTAAACTTCATCGCTTTAAGCTGCGGGATGATGATCTGTGCGACCGATGTGGGGCTACAGGGGCTGATTTTCTTCACCTGGCGTGGGACTGCACTGCTGTGCAGGAGTATTGGCTTCAGGTATTGGAAGCGCTGGAACAGATGACATTACCACGCCTCCCGCATACTCCTCTTTTCTCACTTCTTGGGTATACTGCAACCATAGCAGTGAAACACAGAAAACTCGTTTCATTTAGTCTCCTTCACACCTAACGGCGCATTGCATGCCGATGGGGTCGGGCATGGGCACCTAAATTTAAGGAGTGGATTCGGGACATGGTATTCTGGCAGGACCAAATGTACGCGTTTGCTGACCTGCTCCCACTTACCTCCCACCCTCGGGACAATTGGGGACCCCTCACAACATATCTGGTTACACACCCTATTGCTAGCTTTGAAAACACACATGGGGAGGTGAACGATTAGGAAAAAAAAGGTGGGGAGGATAAGTAGTGAAGGGGAGGGCAAGTAGGGAGACGAGAAAAGGAAAGAAAAGAGGGGAAGTAGTGGAGATTCAGAAATTAATAGTTGAGCTGTGATGTAAGATAATGGTTGAAGGAAGAGTTGTGTAGAATTGTAACGGCAAAAATAAGGAGGGTGAGTGAGTAGTTGGGATCCTGCTTGAACTATGAGGGAGGTTGGTTGAGGTGCACTGAGGATTATGGGAAAGTAAAGGAAGAGATAAGAGAGGAGGGGGATAGATAAGTGTACAATAGGGAGGGAATTAAGAGGATGTTATGCTTGTTTACATTCCATCTGCTCCCGTATCTGGTTAGTCCAATGGATATTTTAAGAGTATTACCCAGTTGAAAAACATGCGCTTCAAGTAGATACCCAACACAATAAAGCAGTTGGTAAAGCGCACGCAAGGGCAGTGGCACTCAGGAGCAGGCCTTGGGTACTCAAGCATAGGGAAAAACAAGATGCAATGAATAAGTCGCTGAACACCTCATTGTGGAATAGCGCTCCAAAGCAGAATTATGAATACCCACACATGGTAAATAATCTACAGGAAGCACCCTGATACCAATGAAAGAATTCACCCTTTAAGCCCCAACGCACAACATCACTATGGTATATTGTAACAGTTAACAAGCAGAAGGGTGATGAAAACAACCCAGAAGCCGCTTCCAAATGCACTGTAAAACAATTAACATTTATAACGTAAATACACAGTAGCACTAAGATGTAGATTAGGCTACAAGTAACAGAAGCAGTATAAAGCAATCTTGAAGCAGTACATAAAAGCATAACAAAATACTTTGAATATAGCTCTCCAATACAGAAAAAACGATTCACCCACAATACCCAGATGCACAGCAGCACCAAAATAGGCAAAATACAAATTCATTAGTTGGCTTCAGAGGCAGAAAAAGAAAACTCAGTGGTAGCACCCTGGTGCAAGTGGCACCCATATCGATAAACATTAGCTCAGACGTAGTACCCCAATGCAAAACAAAACAATACACAGGTAATGAGTCAAAGCATGCTGGTACTGAGGTGCAGCAAGGATTCTGGTTCTTGACAATAGGGCTGTTACAGATTCATACTCAGGTATCAAACCAAATCATGAGGCAGAGCAGGTTGTACACAGGTGCACTATACGATTACTAAACAGGGGCACCCAAATGCATGACACATCATTTAGATGCAACACCCAGTGGCAAAACACACCTACGGTCAATGTAAGATAATTTAATGGTTGCCCAATACAGACTAAACAGTTCATAGGTAACGTCATGACGCAGAGAAGCAGTCTTAGTGTCTTCAAAGGACATTGTATGAAATACATTCAGAAATGCATTTCCCTGATGCATGCTTGCACCCAGGAATAAATCCCCTAATCCATAAGCAGCATTACCATTATAAGACAGAACAATTTGTACTTAGCACCGGGGTGCAAAATACGCTCACTTAGCAACAGCACCAAGGATCCAAGATGCTGAATAGCAAAGAAGTCCAGTATAAGACAATTTGAAGTTATTCAAAAAGCAAAATAAAGCACAAGTAACATCCTCATACAGGGTAGCACACCTGGGTGTGGAACAAAATCTTTTGCAAAAGGCGCACAAAGATGAATTAAACAATTTAGAAGCTGGACCCAAGTGAGGAACTAAGCAATACACAGGAAATACACAGACGGGAAGCATCAATTAGATGCCCAATGAATCAAATGTAGTATAATCAATTGAAGTCACAGGACCCAGTGGAAAGTAACTTGCAATAACCACACCACAGGTTTTTAAAAAAACACCGCAATTCCAGAGAGATAGAGAGCGGTCTCTGAAAAAAAGCATGAGGACAATTAACTTTACGAGTAAACACACGTTTTTTCCCTTCATGAGGTTCTATTAACAAACCATGGCAATTGCAAGCATAATGAAGGCATGGCTTGAGTGTCCTAGAAGAAACTCATGGGTAAAAAGGTGCTTAAAACAGTCTGGCCACATTGAGAAGGAGCTCTTAAAAACCGCGTTTGGAAGTTCTGGAGAATTGACCAACATGCTGATATGTTGATATACCTGTGCGGTTAAAGTCCAAAACCTTAAGGCTGTGTTTATTATGAAATGCATGAACATGTTGCTTTATGGCTTATGCCAGATGATGCCAGGTACTCAGAAGGCGGATTTGTCAACTTGAAACGGCATGTAAATTGATGCAGTTACGGGAGGGAGTAAACATGTGTTATCTGTACCCCCTAAGAATCCCTATATAAAACCTTCTTTTGAATCTTGATTTTCAGTCAACCAGTTATAAGTTTACATTTATATTTGGTGTAATCAATTATGACCCTAACAGCATAGAAAGGGGTTACCCACCACATTTTTCTTGAAAGATATACATCTTTCAACACCATTACCATGCAGTCAAATAATTTACACAAACAAAAGTCTTATAGAAACCATACTATTACCAAATGTTTTTAAAAAGACACACGACACAAGCTTTTCATACACAAAATTGGGCACCACATTTTAAAATAATTTATCATTTGTCGCTAATGGTGATGCCCAGGAGCCTTGAAGACAGAGCTAGATGATAGCATGTTTCCTCATTTTAAATAACTGAGGAAGGAAAAATAAGTTTACTTAATTTTGTTGACGCTTCTTCTCATAGAGTCTCTATCTCACCGCAAATTCCTCACCTTAAGAATATTCCCCAGGCATCGGACTGGATCTAGAAAATATTGACCAGTATATCTGGGCGCCGGGAGGTGGCATTGATTGCCTCCACTATGGCATCATCCATATCGGAAGTAATGTTGCAGTGCCCATATATGTGCCACCCCGGGTTTGCTGACATCAGTTTATTTTGTGACTATTTCCGTGCTTTAAACAGAGCCACGTAAAAACCAATGTTTGACTAGTCAGTGTCTAAAGGGATGTTTATGGAGAAGAGCCCATGTCGCAGAAAAGGGAGGGTTGGAGGGTTTCTACTGATGTAGAAAGAGAGAGCTCTCTTTGTCTCAGGCGATGGCTCTCTCCTACTCCTTAGAAGGATGAGGCGGAGCGGAAAATGTCGGCAGCATGATGTTCTGGCCAGCAGGAAAGTGAGTGACCACCTTAGGCAGAAAGAGGCACGTGTACGAAGAACCAGTTTGTCTAGGTAAAAGCTGAAATACGGAGGGTTAACTGAGCAGGCTTGAAGCTTGCCAACTGAGCGGGCTTGAAGCTTGCTGACCTTCCTGGCCGATGTAATAGCCACCAAAAAGTCAGTCTTGAAAGTAAGAAGCCTGAATGGGAAACTATGTAAGGGGTCGAATGGCGAGTCACTTGGGAACATTTTGACCAGTAAGTAAGTAAAAAAATGTATTGTTTAGTCAATTAAAACCATAACAAAAATTGCAAAATTCATGGAGGAAAAAAAACCAAGTAAAATGATCAGACAAAGTTATCACTAAGTTATCACTAAGATTAGAGCGAATCATAGTACTGAGTCAGCGTTGACTAAGACTACAGAAGAAATCCACTCTTCGCTGGACAGCGGTGGGTCAGCAGCCTTGGTACTGCTGGACCTATCTGCTGCATTTGATACGGTGGATCACTCTCTTCTGGTTTATCGTTTAAAAGAAATTGGGATAGGAGGTAAAGCCCTTGCCCTGCTGACGTCGTTTTTATCGGAGAGGACTCAATCAGTTCACTTGGTTAAATTTAAGTCAGCACCTTTTTCTCTTCCATGTGGTGTTCCGCAGGGCTCATCATTGAGCGCTACATTCTTTAATATCTATGTGGCGGAATTAGCACCACTGATGATAAGCTTTAATCTGATTCCGACGTCTTATGCTGACAACACCCAGCTGGTGATCTCGACAGTGGATAAGGACATCAATCACCCATTAAATCTTCATAACTGTATGCTGTCCTTAAGCCACTGGATGAGCACTCATTGCTTAAAGCTAAACTCGAGTAAAACAGGGGTGATCATGTTCAGAAATCTTTCTCCCCCCTGGTCCCCAGCTTGGTGGCCAGACAATCTTGGCCCTCCCCCTACACTGGTAGATAAAGCAAAAAATCTTGGGGTTATTATAGATGAAAAGTTGAGTTTTAAAGCTCAAGTTTCTACGGTAGTGTCGTCTTCATTTTTTATGATCAAGACTTTTTTACCACAGCATCCCTGTGCGCCAGGGGCGGGGCGACATCACGCGACTCCGCCCAGGCGTCGTCCACATACGTGACGTCAGCAAGGTCACATAAGACCCGTCCCGGCGCGCCCACGTCAGTTTTCTTCGGAGAACTTTTCCGCACCACAACGCGGAACCACCGGATAAAAAACTGTGGAACATGGGAACAGTGTGCAAAGAGCAGAAAAAAGAAACAGTGACTAACAACACCACCAGAGTAGTGCCAACACCGCAGAATCCAAGGGCAGGGAAAGAAGAAAGAAGAAGAACAAGCAGAAACCTGCGCAGTCACCCTGCCAGCACATAGACAACCTCCCATCCCTGTGCCCCGGAGGCAAGAACATGCGTAAAAGTCATGTCACACGTAGGAAACCCACCTCCCCCATCCTGAGCAAGGAATGGGACCAGTCCCAAGACAGACAGGGACAACAAACCACCAAGCCACCCCAACCTAGAGGGCAACCACCCACAAGGCACAAGGGCAAGGCACGGCCAGATGACCCTTAATCAGAGGATAGCAATAGAAGGAAGGGAGGGGAGAACAGAGATAGAAAGCAACCCCCAAAACCTGGAGTAGCCAAAGCAGCAGGGCACCGGAGCACCGGGACCCCATCCTCCAAAGGACCAAAGGAGGAATGAACCGCCCCCAGACGGAGCCACCCGTCAAGAACAAGGAAGGCACTCACAGGAGACACAGCCCCCCACCGGGAGGCGAGAACCGAAGACCAACCCAAGGGTCCTCGCAAAATTGGGGAGGAAGGGCGGGCCGTGAAGGAATCTGCGGCTAGAATCGTCTCTACCAGATACATCGTTACCGAAGGTAAGTAACTCGTACATCTGATAGAGACTACTAGCCGCAGACTCCTTCACCCAGAATAGATACCCTAGCAATACCCCCTGGGAAGGAGGGTCTGCGAAAGGACCCCACCAGCCATGCAGAACAGAGGGCCCCACAGGGGACCAGATCTGTGGACCAGGTAGAACCTTGTCCCTGCCAGGCCAAGGGAACCCCACAAGCAGGACCCCACCGACCCCAAGGGGCTGTAGGAGGGAAAGAAGGCTGAAGAGGCCTGTACACTCACAGCAGAATAACCAAGGGCAAGGTCTGAGAGGCCGAAGCACCCCACTCCCCCACAAGGCAACAGAGTTTCCGCCCAATGCCAAGACAGGAAAAGCGGAAGAAAAAAGAAGAAGAAGCCTAGAGGGCCCAAGGTAACCAGGGGAAAGAGGGCGAACCCATTCCAGATGGAGAGTAGCCTGTCAGCCAGAACAGCGCTGGCCGTCAAAGCCAGAAGCAAGAAGAACAGCCCGAGGGCCCAGAAAGGCAGAGTAGGCGACGCCCGACAAGGGAGACACAGGATCATCCCAGACCTCAGGACAGGAGCAGGGAGAGAAGGAGATGCCCGGGCCACCACTACGAGTGGCCGCGCACACGAACTCAGGAAGCAAAAGCAACCTACCTAAACGCCATGGAGAACAGGCATCCGAAGGCGACCAGAACCCCCTAGCAGAGCGCAAGCCATATAACAGCTACTACTACCCCACATAGGGTACGTTAAGTCCCAAGATATGGGAACCCTCTTTGGAAGAACTTCCGCAGCAGAGGAAAAAACAAAAGAGCCACGGGGAAAATAACACCCCCGCTGAAGGCTTGACAAGCAGCCCAAGCAAAGCAGAATGCCCAATCTCAGGGTCAAGCCTGCACAACATCTCCTGCAGAACCACCACACACAATCAACACAAGGGCCGTCCAGCAGCCAACAATGCCAAAGTCCCAAGGAAGGACGTAACGGCCAGAAAACACACTGCACAGCCAGAACAGCCAACTTAAGAAGGCCCAGAATCAACCCAACTCCGAAGTCACTGAGGAGGGACGGAGGAGGAGGAGGATTAGGTGGAGGAGGAGGACGGAGCCCTGCCAAGAGCCTTTGGATGGCGGTGTCGGCCGGGGCATGGAATAACAGGCTGCCATCAAACGGAAGGTCGATGAGTCGCTACCGAATATTCTCAGGGAATACTCCGTCCCAAAGCCAAGCATGGCGACGGAGAGCGACTGAGGAAGCCATGGCCCGGCCCAGCAGTACTGAGATGTCCAGAGCGGAGCTGAGAATAAACGCCGCAAGCTCCCGGCCATCCAATGCATCATGCCGTAAGTCCACCAGGCCAGACTCTTGGGACGCTGCAGATCCCAGAGACTCAGCCAAGTCCCACAAACAGGGGGAGGCCCTAGCCAGCACACACAAGGTGTTAAGGGCCCGCAGGGACGCACTGGTCGAGGGGAACATGTTGCGTCCAAAAGAGTCCAGCCAGCGGGCCTCTCGGGACGGTGGAGTCAACAGTGGTGGCAGGGAGGGAAAAGCAGTCCGCAAAAGGGGGCTGGCGGCTGAGGGGTGAAGGGAAAGACACACCGGGTCACGCAGCGACAGGAGGTGCCGGTGCAGAAGCTGCTGAGGCACCGGGTCCCCTGAGGCAGGACGCCTCCGAGCCCCCGTCAAGGAAGAAAGGAGCGAACCCTCAAAGGGAAGTAAGATTTCCTTCCCACCAGAGCCCTGGTGGAGGACCGCCAATAGATGGCCCGAAGAGGGACGAGGGGTCTTCCCTAGGCCTCGACCCGGAGCGGGACGAGGAGTGTCCACCGACCCCTGTGGCTCCGCACGGTCCAGCTGCTGCCGGCGCCGTAGCGGCATCACCTCGGCCTTAGACAGGACCACCTTGTCAAAGGACCAACAGGGGCTCGGGGATGCGACCCGAGCCCCGGCGACCTCCCACGACACCACAGGGACCCCCCGTGGGAGTTTGCAGCGAGGCAGAGATGCCATGGCCTGAAGGAGGTGCCCCAGAGGAGCCGCACCCCAACAGTACCACATCCTCCAAGGCTGGATCCGAACCAGTCGGCGCCGGGGCCGGAGCCACCGGCGGCGCCGCAGAGGGCCCTGCGCAGAGCGAGGGATCCGCCGACGCCCCAGTAGGGGAAGGAGGAGGAGAAGCCAGCGAGGCCTGCAAAGCCGCCGTGTATTTATCCATTTGGACTCTCGACGCCCCAACACCGGGAAACAGTGGATAGGACGACACGCGGGCCCGCATAAACCGCGGAGAGTCCACGCCCCCGGTAGGCCGGAAACCAGCCCCCAGGGACAAACTGCAACACTTACCCACCGGGGAGCGACGCTCACGTGACATCGGAGAAAGGCGAAGACGACGACCACGGCCGAATCTGAAGCCGTCCGTCGAAGCAGACCGAGGGGAAGACGTCGACCTGGAGAGACGCGCCAAGAGAAGTTTCATCCGGCGCTCCCGCCGCGACTTCGGCTTCAACTGTTGGCACTGCGTACAGTCTGTGGTGCTGTGATCCTCCCCCAAACACCACATACAAATGAGGTGAGGGTCCATCGCCGACATAAGATGTCCACAAGACGTGCAAGTCTTAAAGCCCGAAGGCATTTGCACACTGTTTCACTAGAAAATGGAAGAAAAAAGGGGGCTCTAACAGGCCCGTAGCAAGGATCGGATCGGCGTTGCACGCGGAAAAGGAAAAAACTGACGTGGGCGCGCCGGGTCTTATGTGACCTCGCTGACGTCACGTATGCGGACGACGCCTGGGCAGAGTCGCGTGACGCCGCCCCGCCCCCGGCACGCAGGGATGATGTGGCAAAGAAGTTTCCGGATCCAGTCTCACGCTTGGGGATAATTTTACGTGAAGGAATCTGCGGCTAGTAGTCTCTATCAGATATTTGTCACAATGTGTGATTCAAACAACAAGTACTAATTCGGTAACTGCAAAAAAGCTGATATGGTCGAATGGTAACCTTTAACGGTACCTAGGGTAAGGCCCTGCAGGTCTAAAAAGAAAACAGGCAGTAAAACCTCCGACAAGGTTTTGAAAGCAGGCAAAGCTGGCGAGAGGCGCACCAAGTCACAAATATGTTCCAACAGCAGGCATATACAGTCTTTGTCGAGGGATGCCAGGTTGCCTAGATGTCATTGAAAGACCTTTAACTGTTGCCGCTCAATCACCACACATGAAGGTGGGGAGGGTGCAGGTTGAGGTGTAGAACTCTGCCCTGCTGCTTTGACAGAAGGTCCTTCAGAAGGGGCAGTCTGATTGGAGGACAGATGCTCATGCTAAGGAGTGCGGTATACCAAACTCCCCATGGCGAGTCCGGAGCCACTAGGATGGTTCAGATCTTGAAAACTCAGGGTAGGAGCGGAATCAGCAGAAAGCCATGCAGGAATCACGTGTTCCAGTCTAAACAGAACACGTCTCCAAGCTAGAACCCAACTGGAAAAATACCAACATGCAGAAGTGCTGACATTGCGTGATCTCAGTGGTGGCAAACAGATTGAGCCAAGGTTCTCCCCATTCTCAGAAGAGACCTTGTGCTACCTCTGGATGTACATTCAATTCAATGATTTGCAAGGCATTGACGTTTGAGCTCGGCTGCTATCGCGTTCAGAGATCCCGCCAGGTGCTTCATAACCAGGAAGATGTCTGGAACAGATTCTCTTGGCACAGGGCCCACAACCCCACCCCACCCTGTTTGGTTCAACACCACATAGCGGTGGTGTTGTCAGATCATATGAAGTAACTTTTGGGGAGAAAAGCTAACAATGTGAAGCGAATCACCCTTAGCTTCAGCAGGTTAATGTGGAGCTGGGACTCCACCTGAGACCAGAGTCCTTGGATCTCCACCTCTCCCGGGTAGCCACCTCATCCCAGAAGTGGTGCATCGGTAACCACTATCAGCTCTGGTTGGGAAGGGAGAGGGGTCTCCTGCTGGGCCAATCGGAATTCGTTAGCCACCACTGTAGATCTGTTGCAGTCTCTTTTGAAATCCAGACCAGGTTGCAGAGATTCCCCTGATGCTGCGCCACCTGGGACTTGATGTCCCACCTCAAAGCCTGCATGTGCCATAGAGTGTGCTTCACAAGCAGAATGCAGGATGCTATCAGGCCCAAAAGTCTCAGAGTCAGTCTAACAAAAATCCAGGAGAGAGGTTAAAACATCAGCATTATAGTATGATTGTCCTGGGCTCGCCACTCCGGAAGGGAGACGTGGAACTATGCTGTATCCAATGAAACGGTGTATTTGGGACAAAGTCAGATGAGACTTTGCATGCCGATGGTGTACCCCAGTGAATGCATGAGGTTCGCCACAGTCTGGAGGTGGGTGACGATGGCCTGGGGCAGGCCTGCCTTCAGCAGACAGTCATCAAGGTAGGGCAAGATGGGGGCCTGAACCCCCGAAGATGTGCTGCAACCACTGCCATTAATTTTGTGAACGCAAGAGGGGCACAGGTATGGTCAAAGGGGAGCACAGCAAACTGAAAAAGCACATGGCCCACCAACCGCAGGTAACGCCTGTTGCCTTGCAGGACAAATATGTGAAAATAAGAGTCCTAAAAGTCCAGCTTTACCATACACTTCCTAGGGTCCAGGGCAGACAAGACTCAGCTAAGGTGAGCATCTCGAATTTCTCTTTGCATAGAAAGTCGTTGAGAGGGAACAGATCTAGTATAGGACAAAGTCTTCCATCCTTGTTCGGACCAGATAGTAGCAGGAATAGAAACCACATACTATTTCTGGTGCTGGCACACTCTCGATGGCTCCTTTGTCCAACAGAGCCTACACTTCCTGATGGAGCAAGTAGAGATGTTCCTTCATCAATCGTTCTGGAGATGGTGGTGAAGTGGGAGGGATTTCCACCAATGGAAGGGTGTAATCCCTCTGCACAATTTGAAGCACCCACTTGTCAGAGGTTATGTTGCTCCATTGGGGCAGGTGGTATTGGATCCTGACAGCAAGAGGAGGATTGTGCTGGGTGGAGGGCTTGATCAAGCAGCATGGGAGCTTAGGTAGCCAGAGGGGAGGGGGACTTGAGAATGCTGGGCATTACTCTTGTGTCCTTTTTGAGATGCGGGACCCCTTTAAAGAAAGGGCTGGGTAGCCTGCTGGACGGGGGAGTAAGATTGATATTGCAGATCCTCATAGGGTGCCCTGACTGTGGCCTTGACAGAGGCAAAAAGACTGCTGCTGCGATTAGTAAGCCAGAGAGAGGCCGCCCAAGTACATGGTGGTGGCTTGGCTTTCCTGAACACACTCAAGCGCTAAATCAGCTTTGTTACCAAAAAAGCAGAAGCAATCAAAAGGCAGGTCCCTTTGCACATCCCTGAAAAACCCACTGGATCAAAACCAGGCATGGTAACGTAGAGCCACTGTACAGGGTATTGGCCCTGCCTAGAGAGTTCATGGTGTCCATCCCACACCTGATGGCGAACTTCGCTGCATCCCTTTCGTCCACCAAGGCTTCGTTCAAGATGGTGCTGCCCTCTTCAGGAAGCAGAGTACCATACCTCAAGGGAGTATCGGCCTAAAGTCATGCGGTGTTCACCAACCACAAAGTCAAGCTAGTGAAAGAGAAAAGTAGCTTCACAAAGGTATCAAGTCTCTTGGATTCCCTATCTGGTGGGGCGAAAGGGAATGCGTACAGGCAAAATATGGCTGTCGAGACCTGTACCACCAGTTTCTTGGGACGGATGCTGGGAGAGGAATGACATGGCAAATCAATGTCGATGGGCAATCATGCGATGCATAAGTGCCCCATGCATGGTTTAGCCCAGGCCCCCTGGAGAACGTCTGCGAGGGCTTCATTAAATGGGAGCACAGGTTCCACAAAACTAGCACCTGGGTAAAGCACCTCTGTCACCAGCCCGCCCGCCCCCTGTGACGGTTGCCACTGAATAGTTATATCAGCACTTCCATAGGAAATTCGTTTCTTGGTTGCGAATAACTGTGGACCCATTTGACAAAATCGTCAGAAAACTTTCTAAAGGGGTGCTACTTGGTGACTAGTTTGCATATGAAAAGTTTCATGGTGATTCATCAAGCTTCGGCTGGAAAAAAAATAGGGATGTCAAAACACAAGCATGAAAAAAAATGGCTGCAGCCATTTTAATAAATATATATGGGGAGGAGGGCGTCAGTGGAGCCCACCTCTACAGCCTATTTAGGACCTCTGGACTCCATCTCCCAGGGCGATGTATATTTAAGGGGGTGATGCGTGGAGCCCCGCCAGAGAAGTTTCCAGTCCCTGTGACCCAATTGTATTACTTAGGGCAAGGGAACAAGAACAACCCCCCTCCCAGAGCCTTAAAAAGCCCTGGGGACACCATTCCCCAGGGCGTAACTTAATTAAAAGGGATAGCGCTGCATGGCACCCCTCCCTGAGCCTTCAATGTCACCAGGGACCCCATCCCCCAGGACCAGTTCACTTGCTGTGTCCCAGGGAGACCACGCCCGGGGCACAGTAGTTTCACTGCCTGCACTACAGCGGACAGGGAAATGTGTTTGCTCCTGCCTGGCAGGAGCATGTTTAAATCTCCTGCCAAATGGGAGCAAACACAAAGTCTGCTCCCAGTGGGCAGAAGCTTTAAAAATGCGTTTGCCAGCTGGGAGCAGACTTTGTGATCAGTTTCCCTACCTGCACTGATGCGGACAGGGAAACAGATCAACATATTGCTCCCGCCCGGTGGGAACAGCATAAATAGCTGCTCCCTCCGGGCAGGAGCAATGCCGATTCCCCCAGCATACGGGGAGTCGGCTGGGGCCGCGGGGACCCTGGGGCTCCACTTGCAGCCCCCAATGTGTGCGTGGTGGGTGCCCTGGGTGGGCACTGGGGCACCCACCCAATTAAACAGGAGGCCCTCGGGATGGGTTCCCCAGGACCAAAAACAGATCAGGGAGGCGTGTCCCCTCCCCATTAAAATACATAAGACCCTGGGGGATGGGATACCCAGGGCCTAATGAGGCTCTAGAAGGGGGTCCACATGGCCCCCCTCCTCGTTATAAAAAAATTAAATGCGGCCTTGGGGGATGGGGTCCCAGGGCCTAATGATGTTCGGGGAGGGGGGCCGCAGGGCAATATTTACCACAAAACACTCAAAAATAAATGCCCTGCAGCGTTTAAAAGCCTTCTTTCATCTCAAAACTAAAGACGGGTAGGGGCCCAGAAGATGTTGGATCTTTTACTTTTCAACTATCTGAACATTTCATTCAGTTAAGTTACTTACTGCGATTTGCCTTTTGTCTGTCTCTCCTCTTTTATGATGAAGATCTTTAACAGTGATTAAGGAAAGGCACAGACATAACACATATTCTAGAAAAGTGGATTTTCACTCGTGCAAGAACCGTTCAAGAATGTGTAACACAAACTCTTGAAATGCTAATGGAAGTGCATTTTATTGGACAAGTTACTTACCTTCGGTAACACCTTATCTGGTAGCGACATGATTTGGCCTCAGATGCCTTACCTTTGAATTTTCCAGGTGCCAGACGGGATCATGAAGACTTTTGCATGAGCAATACTCTTGTAGGTGGTATCAGCCGGGTCAACATGACGTTGTCCTTGCCAGAAGTGACGTCCGCATCATCTATATAGGCGCCACCTCAGTCGCTGATGTCAGCTACTTTTTACAACTATCCACGCCAGGAGAGCGGAGCTATGAAGTGCACGGACATTGGTGTGTTTAGAACAACTTGGACCCTGAAATGGAACAGCCCTGACATTAAAAACCTGTCCACAGTGCGGAAAGGGTGGGTGGGTCGGTAAGGAATCTGTGGCTAGATCATGTCTCTACCAGATAAGGCGTTACTGAAAGTTAATTGTACATCTGATAAAGACATCTAGCTGCAGATTCCTTACCTTTGAATAGATACCCAAGCAATACCATACCCGGAGGAGGGACTGCGGACAAAGTTAGACCAGGAAGTCGTGCTTGACTGTCGAGGAAGTAGTGCTTGGTAAACATGCCCACATTGCTGCTTGACAAATGTCGAGGACTGGAACTCCATGTTGCAATGCCGTGGTAGCAGCCTTAGCTCTGGTGGAATGGGCCCTTAAACCTTCAGGGGGCTGCTTTTTTGCCAGAGCATAGTAAATTTTGATGCAGAGGACGACCCATCGCGAGATAGTCCTCTTCTGCACCGTACAACCTTTCTTATATCCAACGTACCCCAGGAAGAGTTGGTTGTCCACCCGCAACTCTTTAGTGCGGTCATGGTAGAATGACAATGCTCTTTTGGATCCAGACGGTGGAGTTGTGGAGGAGCGTAGAAAGTGAGCAAGGTGATTTATTGACCCATGTGGAATGGTGTTACCACTTTCAGTAAGAAAGAGGCCCTAGTACAAAGCATCAACTTATCAGGGAAGATGGCCCGGTTAGGAGGCTTGGCTGGCATAGCCTGCAATTCTCTCACCCTCCTGTCAGAAGTTATTGCCACTAAAAAGGCTGTTTTGATGGTAAGCAGCTGGAGGAGGAAGCTGTGCAGCTAGAGGAGAGCACACATCAAGAAGGTGATAACCAAATTAAGTTCCCACAGAGGCATGATGAAAGGGGCAGGTGGAAACATATGTACAAGCCCCTTAAGAAACCTATGTACAATAGGGGATTTAAATAAAGAGGGTAGGTCTGCCAGCCTCAAGAAGGCTGACAAGGCCGAAAGGTACCCCTTAAGAGTGCCTAGAGCTGAGGCCTGCTGGGCAAGGGTCAAAATAAACAATAAGACTTGAGAGAGGGGAGCAGAAAAAGGATCAATAGATTTTTTTGTACAATATTTTACAAATTTGCTCCACCGGCAGGCGTATATGGTCTTGGTAGAGGGACACCTTGCTGACAAAATAACATTACAGACTTCGGAAGGAAGGTCAAATGTATCAACTGCCGCCACTCAATCTCCACGCAAGAAGGTGTAGAGTTGACAGGTTCGGGAGGAAGATCCTCCCCTGCTGCTGCGACAGAAGATCCTTCTGAAAGGGCAGCCTGATTGGAGGATCGATGCTCAACTGGAGATGCTTAGGATACCAGACTCTCAGTGCCAAGTCCGGAGCCACAAGAATGACTTCGGCCAGGTGGCTCCTGATCTTCTTGAGCACTCTGGGTAGGAGTGGTAAGGGTGGAAAGACGTATTGCAGGCCGGAGCTCCACTTGAGACGAAAAGCATCTCTGAGCGACAGCCGCCTTGGAAACTCCAACACGCAAAACTGCTGACATTGCATGTTCTTATTAGAGGTGAACAGATCTAACCAAGGCTCTCCCCACTGCTGAAAGAGACCTTGCGCCTCCTCCGGATCGAGACGCCACTCGTGATCCACTAGGCATCGACGGCTGAGTTGGTGTGCCTTGGTGTTCAGGGACCCTGCCAGGTGTTGAACCACCATGGAAATGGCCTGATGTTCCAGCGATGTCCAAAGAAGCAGGGCCTTCTGACAAAGGTACCACAACCATACCCCACCCTGTTTGTTGCAGTACCACACGTTGGTGGTGTTGTACATGAACACCTGCACTAGCCTTCCCTTAATGGAGGGTAAAAAGGCTTTCAATGCCAGCCGGATTGCTCGAAGCTCTAGAAGGTTGATGCGGAGTCCGGATTCTGCCAAGAACCAGAGGCCTCTGATCTCCATTTCTCCCAGATAGCCACCCCATCTCAGGAGTGACTCATCTGTCACCACTGTCAGATCTTGTTGGGGAAGGAAGAGGGGTCTGCCACTGACCAAACCGTGGTTTGTTAACCACCACTGCAGATCTTCTGCAGTTTATTTATTTATTTATTTATTTATTGGGCTTATTGAGCGCGACAGCTACCCAAAAAGGGTTTCCCGGCGCTATAGAACACTGGAGCAAAAGAAAGAAGGCAGGAGAAGGTCATAAGAAAGAGACCGGAGCATGTTACTGGTTGAAAAGCCAGGTCTTAATGGCTTTGCGGAACTGAATGTAGCGGGTTTCCAAACGGAGAGATTGTGGGAGGGAGTTCCAAAGCTTAGGGCCTAAAAGGGAGAAAGATCTTCCTCCCATCCTTACTCGGAGAGTTTTGGGAACACAGAAAAAGCCTTGAGTGGAAGACCTCAGGCAGCGAGCAGGCATGTAAGTGTGCACTAGGGTTTGGAGGTATCTAGGGGCATTGCCCCATCTTATTCTATGCATGAGGCTGAGAGCTTTGAATTTGACCCTATTTATAACTTTTAGCCAATGAAGCGCCTTAAGGTGACCGGACATGTGTTCCCTCCTACTGCATTTGCATAGCAGTCTGGCTGCAGCATTTTGAACCAGCTGGAGACGTCGCATGACTGCCTGTGTTACCCCCAGGTAAAGAACATTGCCGTAGTCTAAGCGGGAGGTGATAAGGGCGTTAACCACAGACTTTTGTGTGTCGTCTGGGAGCATCCAAATGATTTTTCTAAGCCATCTCAGAATTGTAAAACAGGTGGCTGTGAGATTGTTAACTTGTGGCTCCATAGTGAGGCCATTGTCAAAAATGTCTGAGAGATTTCCCTGATGCCGCATATAACAGTGGGTATGTACCACAAGCAGGATGCAGGAGGCCAGGAAGCACAGAAGACTCAGAGCCAGTCTCACCAAATTCCAAGATAGGAGCTAAAACAACCATATCATACCCTGAATATCCTGTACTTGCTGTTCGGGAGCATAGGCCCGAAATAGCACTGTGGCGAGAACAGCTACGATGAAAGGGAGAGTCTGAGAGGGAGTTAGGTGTGACTTCAGCACGTTAATAGTGAACTCCAGCAAATGCAGGAGGTCTGCTGTGGTCTGGAGGTGGGAGATGACAACCTGGGGTGAGTCCACTTTCAACATATAGTCATCGAGACTGGGGAAGACTGGCATCCCTGATCTGCACAAAGGAGCTGCAACCACTGCCATCACCTTGGTGAACACCTGAGGGGCGCTCGTAAGGCCAAAAGGGAGCACCGCAAACTTAAAGTGCTCGTGGCCCACTGTGAAACACGAGTAATGCCTAGGACAGACAGGACGGGAATGTGAAAAATACGTGTCCTCCCGGGTCCATGGCAAAGATGACTTGTGCAAGCGTGAGCATTTTAAACTTCTCCTTCTTGAGAAAGAAATTGAGAGTGTGCAGGTCTAGGATAGGACGATGACCTCTGTCCTTCTTGGGCACCAGAAAGTAACGGTAATAGCAACCACAACCTATTTCTGGCATCGGCACCATCTCTATGGCTCGCTTGAGTAAGAGAGACATCACTTTGTGGTGGAGTAAGGAATGATGTTCCTCCATCATCCTGTAGTAAGCAGGTGGCATGGGTGGAGGGGTAGTCACAAAGGGCGGGGGAAGGAGTAGCCTCTCCAGATAATCTGCAAAGCCCATTGGTCTGTGATAGAACTCCAGTGGGGCAGGTGATGGTGTATCCTGCCTCCTACTGGGTGCCCCTGATGGTACGAGGGTAAACTGAAGGGGTTTGGAGGCTGCGGCTGCTGGTGGACTAGCGCGACCTCTGGCTGCCCGAACCACAAGGTGTGTGGGTACCGCATCCTCGGCCACACAGAGGCTAGGAAGCTTGCTCACTGGGGTGGCTGGGAGGGTAGAGATGCAGCTGGAAACCCCTTCTGTGGCCACGAAAGGTGGATTGGGAGTGGCGAGGGGCACAAGGACCTGGCTATAGCTCTACTATCCTTAAGGCACTCTAGCGCTGAATCCTCCTGGTCTCTGAATAGACATGTCTGTAAGCAATGCTTACACATGCCTGGAAAATCCAGTTGCTCTCAGCCAGGTGTAGCGCCTTACGGCCACTGTCGTTGAAGGCACTCTGCCCAACAAGTTGGTGGTATACAGTCCACATCGGATCGTGAGCTTAGCTGCACCTCTCTTGTCGGCAACAGCCTGGGTGGGAGGGAGGAGTATGGCCTTGCCCTCGGCCGGAACCATGGGCAGCACCTGCATAACCGAATGTCATTGGGCACGGGAATAATGGCCCTAAGGGCATGCGGTGTGTACAATCCGCAGTGCCAGGCTGGTGGAAGAAAACAATCTTCCCTAAGGTGTCCAGCCTCTTGGATTACCTATCCAGTGGGGTGGTAGGGAATGCCCCAGGATTTACATGGGAGGTAGAGGCTTGGACCACCAATCTCTATGGGGTAGGGTGTTGTGTGAGGAAATTGGGGTCACCTGCAGCAGGGCAATGGTGGTGATCAATTGTCCTGTTCACAGTAGCCCCTGTGCTGGGCTTGGACCAAGTCCCAAGTAGGACATTATTAAAAGGGTGAAGCAGTTCGGAGGGGGTCACTACCGGCTGAAACACCTGTCAAGACATTGGTCTTGTCTGCCACAGAGGGCAACTGAAGGTCCAGGACCTTAGCTGCCCTTCTCACCCCCATAGCAAATGACGCTCCCTCCCCCGTAGCCACAGTAAGGGAAAAATGCATGCCAGTATCTGGAGAAGTATCTAGTCCACTGGCCTCTGCCAAATCCTCACACCAGTCCATATTGGGGTATAAAGGCTGGTATTCACCAGGGTCCAGCCCCCCTCCCATTCCTCCCTAAGTCCTAGCTCATAGGAATAGGGCTCAGGCTCTGGCCTAGATGGCATTGCTCCAGTCGGAGTCTGGCGACGCCCCTCCCGCTCAGTGTCGGGGATCAGAATGGAGACAGCACCGCAGGGGGGGCATCGGGAGCATTGGCATCGGGACCGGCAACGCAGATGGTCGAGGTGGTACGACTGGTGCAGGTCTGGTTTCATCCGTGGATCCAAGGGCCTGTTTGGCGTTTGGGCCGACACAGCTGGAGTGGCAACAGTAGGGGCTCTTCCAGAACCTGCAGGCCCAAAGGCGCTCTGGTGGGGCAAGTCATACCTATATGAGGCACATTGCCTCATAGAACTCCAGGAATTGAGTGGGGTTTGCTCCAGTCCTGGAAACTTGGAGGCCTGGAGATGACCCAGGCCCTGGCTCAACCGTGGAGCCAGGCCTGGCGTGTCGATGCTCCCTTGTGCCAATGGATGTGGCTAAGTCGAAGACCTCTTCGACTTCTTACTTTTCTTCTTCTTGTGGGCTTACTCGAGTGGCCTGATGATTTCAAGTGCAACGAAGATCTCGGACTCCGCTACCGCTCCCTTCCACTCGATGGGGAACAATACCGGCGTGGTGTCGCCCCACTATTTACTATGGGAGGGCATTGCAGTATCAATGGCTGGCCATGTGTAGTGCTGGACACACTCCAAAAGAGGAAGTTACTTAAAAATTGTAAATTACTACAAAAGCGCAATTTGTGAATACTGAAAAGTGTAACCTTACGTAAAAAAGTATGTTCCCCTTGTGAATCCAGCCCTGTTTATTTTTCACGCCCAATCTGCACACTTGCACCTAGTGCTAAAAGGAGCTGGGGTAAGTGGTAAACTGCTGAGCTAGTTCTTATTTTATGGTGTACATAAGAGATGAATCTGTGAAAATAGATTTCAGGTGGAGATAAAAAGAGAAGATATTAAGGCCCGTTTGCTTTTTGAATGAAACGATAAACCTGCACGTTTTGTACTGACTTGAAAGTGCCAGTTGAAAGTTAAACATATGTACATCATTCCGAAGCATTAGTTGAGGGAGTTCTTGTGAACAGTTACATTTGCTGTCCTTACATGTGCAGTATACAGTAATATGAAAGGCAACATATTTGAGGAAGTTGTCATTTATTTTTGCATTTTCTTCTAAAGAAAGGATACATGTCAAATACTCCAGAATGGTGACATCCCAGATATAATCGTAGTACGAGTCCATGGCATCATGGCTGAAAGAGACAAAATAATAGTAAACCTCGTCTGATGACACACTGCATATCATTAGCATGCACTATAAAATTCCTTTACCTGTTCTGTTCCTGCAAAGCTTTAAATGCAGTCTTATAGTCTATTTCACGAAGGAACTGGCAGAGAATCGCTACCTATATCAATACAAAACGAAGGGATCGAGATCACAATTGTATTTACAAAAAACATGTGAAAAAAATACTTCATCCTCATCATTCTTGCAACTTTCCCAAAACAAACGTGATAATTACAAATACAATAAGATTTACACAATTGATTTAGCTATAAAGGTAATAAAAGTGGTCCAGAACCTCCACGGCTCTTGGCAGAATGTGTCTTTGTGATGTAAGCAAGCAAGGTTTTCTAAGCCAAAATACATGATAGCTTACACGTTACTGGCATGGGGCAATCTGATTCAATTATGTATTGCTTACATATAATTTTTACGTTTGGCTAAGAATCAGCGAAACAATGTCTACATAAAATTTCACAAAACTGAGCCTTTATTTTCTGCTTCTTTGTATAAATGCGACAAAAAGGGTACCAACTGATTTTGACATATTTTATACAGTTCTTCAGGAAACCCATCTTTTTAGGTGCCATCCTTGCCTCCATTTCTTGGATCACCAATGATATAACACTTTCCTCAATCAATGCTCACAAACAAGAAGGCTAGTGATGCCAAGGTCGAAACCGAATGCAGAAGGCCAAACTTACTTCCCTATTGAAATCTGGTAAAGCCAGCCTAAACTATCTCACAGTGCCCATCTAATCTCTACAGAGAGGGGCACGGAGTTCAGCCCTTGGTTGTTTAAAATATCATTCATCCCCTTCACCAACCGTTGGTTGAGTGTAACTATTTATCATAATATAGAGAGATTGGGAGTTTCACAACTGCATAAAAAGCATCACACAGGGCCTTTACATTGGTATAACAATGAAATGAGTCAAAATACGGAGCGTGTCCATTTTTTGCTTTTTCCTTTGTGTTTTGTAGCTTTTTGTGAGTTTGGGAAAACAACATTTTCAGCAAACGAGACAGGAATTGTGTGTTTAATTTGTTTTTCTTTAGATTTTCAAAGTAAAATAAGGCTCTGATGCTCGTCATCTTGTAGGTTGTAGATAACATGAATTTCATACATTTTAACATGATGTGAAATTCCTAGGTCCACAGTGGGTCACAGTTAATGGAGACGTGTAATTCATTTTGCTCAACATTATGTTTGACTAAGCATGAATGCGGGACTGTCAGGTCCTTTTACTTTCAAAAGACACTAACTTGACGCATATTCCCCAATTTAAAAAAATTCTCTGGTATCAGACTGGATCTGGAGACTCAGGAAAGATCCGACGTGCTGCATGGTGGTGCCATACGGCTTGGGCTGACTATGTACTGCCCCGTAAGTGACAGAACGGAGTCACATATAAGTGCCACCCCTGTGCGCGGATGTCATTTAAAAAATATATATTTTTATTTAGCACAGCAAATAACACACAGGTGTACACGGTAAATTGCGATTCTCCTATTAACATGACCAGAGAATCTGGATTTCATTAAAGACACGGAGGCTAACATTATGCTTACACTTTTAATTGCGTCACCAGGACAGCCGCATACATCACAAAGGAAGTATTCCAAATAGAACATTAACAATAGTAAAAGGCATGAGCCCACAGTATTCTGCCTCTTTTAAATCGCGAAAAACAACAGGAAAAGTTCAATAAAATCCTTTGAACTTAGTAAGTGAAGAAAAAAACGTCTTGGTGAAATGTAGGAAGTCGTAGAAGGAAGGACACCGAAGATGGAGAAGGAGAAGAAAATCAAATCCAAAAATTCTTTAAAGAGCATCTGCAAAAGAGAGAGAATTAGTGCAAGTATAATAAGAGCAAAAGACTCATGTAAAACAACAATGTATAAAAGGCAAGAAGAGTATGTCAAGTCAACAATAACAAGTCAAGTCAACAATATAAAATCTATAGAATATAATAATAAACATTAGATTAATTTCTATAGAAGCATAACAACCTCCAAAGGGAAAGAGGAGGGGGGGATAATGATAGCCTCCGTGTCTTTAATGAAATCCAGATTCTCTGGTCATGTTAATAGGAGAATCGCAATTTCATTACAAGACCGGAGGCTACCATTATGCTTGTTGGTAGCTTTGTAATACTACGTCAGACACATGCGGGATAGGTTTACAGTAATGATGAGCAAAGGTCCGAGCATTAGACCAATCAGCAGCCTTGAGGATATCATCCAACTTACCTCCGGACCAGAAGGACTTACTGGCCATAGCTCCTCTGATAGAGTGTGGTTTAAAAATATTAAGGTCGATACCTGCTAGGTTCATCACAATTTTAACCCATCTAGAGATAGAACTGGAAGAAACAGGCTTATGTGGTTTAACAAAGGAAATGAGCAATTGGTTTGCACTAGAAGGAAATGAGCAATTGGTTTGCACTAGGAGGTCGAAGAGAATTCATTCTAGAGTCATATTCTTTCATACAGTCAACTACACAGAGTTTGGGATAATCATCAAAACGAGGGTAAAAAATAGTATTGGACATGGTCTTTGTTCTTCTGAAGAGCTCAAAGTTTACTCCGAACATGCTATAAGATCTATTAGATATCTCCATAGCCTTGACATCAGAGACTCTACGACAGGAAATTAAGCAAAGTAAAGTAGCTAGTTTAATAGAAAGTTTTTTATTGTCTAAGAGTGAATTAATGGGCCAATCTGAAAAAAGGTCAAGGATTAGGTTCACATCCCAAAGGGATTGATATCTGGGTCTAGGAGGTCTTCTGAGTCTGATACTTTTAAGGACCCTGCAAATAATTGCATTTTTACCAATAGTTTTACCGTTGACGAGGGAGTGGCCGGCGGAGATGGCAGATCTATAACAATTGATAGATCTATAACTAAGGCCTCTTTCAAATTGTTCCACTAGAAAGTTGATTATGTCAACGATAGGTGCCTGAACGGAATCCAGATTCCTTTCCAAGCACCAACGAACCCAAGATTTCCAAATGTTGTTGTATCGGTAGTGTGTGCCAGGGGCCCAGGATTCGCCGAGGAGAGTTGAAGCTGTTGATGAAAGTCCTGAGAGATCATTGGATCTCCTGACACTCTCCAGGCAAGAAGGTTCAGTTTCCCTCATTGAACCATGGGGTGAAGATGACCGTCTATGTCTGTAAGAAGGTCCGCAAGGAAGGGAATTAGGAATGGGGAGTCGTAGCTCATCTCTAGGGCAGTTGGGAACCAGGCTTGAGAGGGCCAGAAGGGAGTGATTAACACGATTGAGCATTGGTGGAGTCTGACTTTCTGAAGCACTCTTTGAATCATGGAAAAGGGGGGAAAGGCGTAGCTGTTTCTGCCTTGCCAAGGTTGGAGGAAGGCATTCACTGCCAGAGCACCCGGATCTGGCATCCAACTGTAATAATTCTCGATTTGGAAGGTTAGTCTGCTGGCAAAGAGGTCTAAAACCAGAGGTCCCCAATAGAAGTTGAGGGAATTGAAGACGGAGACGTTGAGTTTCCAATCGCTGAAGTCCAGAAGGAACCTTGAATTCCAGTCTGCCGATACATTGGATTTGCCTGGGAGATATTCGGCTCTTAAGGCGATTTTGTGTTCCAAGCAGAACATCCAAAGTTTCTTTTTTTTTTTTTTTTGAAAACCTTTATTGACAGTTCAGTAAGAACAAGTATGGGCCTACAACCCCCCAGGGCCGGCCGCTAAGCAATCAGAGCAAGAACGACAAGTACAAACACAGGCAGCACTTCGGGGAGCAAAATCGTACTGCTAATACTGTGAACAGCGTAAGTAGGGCACCAGGAGAAAGAGGTTTTCATTTTGTGATGAAACAAGGCAGTAGGATCAGGTGACAAGCAATTTTAAAACAACGATCACGGATGTGCAGAGTAAAGAACGTTAGCGATTTACAGCAAGCTATTAGGTCAATGGCGCAAACACAAGAACATCAGGATGGGGAAGAACATAATATACAGTTGCGCCTGCAGTCCCCCGCCAGAACTCCCCATGAACACCCCGGAAGTTGTGAACACATGGAACGGCAACGAGGCATAGCGAAAGGAGGTGTATCACACTGATCCCAGAAAAGGAAAAACAATAAGAATCAGAGAAGAAAAAGGAGGCCATGGAAAAAGAGATGAAAGAATACAGAATCCCCTCCCCCAACCCCCCACCCTGCACCTCTGCAGATGAGTACGGCCCCCCCCCCCAGCAGTGTGCCTGTCGCCCTGGAACCAGACCCGAAATATAGGAGAATAGGGAAAAAGAAGTAGGAAAGGACCCCCACCAGACGGGGGGGTAGAGAAGGTAGTTATAAACTGGAGGAGGGCCTTCATAACAGACCCCCGGCTTCTCCCTCCCGCACGGTAAGGTTCCCTCTAAAGTGAACAAGGAACAACACAAAAACAATCTTCTCAAGCCACGATGGGGAGCATTATGCACCTATTGTGCCAGTAGCCATGTCAGGAGAGCACGCCACCCCTAAGCCCGCCCGTCCACTAGGCGACCACCCCCGAGGGGTCAGCCTCATCCCTGACCACTCTTTGGAAGTCTGCCCACGCCAACCCCTCGACCCAGCACCATACCCAATGTTCCTAGGCAGAGGAATGTCCAACAACGACCGAGAAGCGACGCACACAGGTGGGGTGGAAGTCTCTGAGCATCAACACAGTCCGCCGCGTGAAGAAACAGGCTTCCCAGTGCTGCCCTAGAATCTGAACTGCACGCAAGGTTCAGGAAGGCAGGAGCAGCCAAAGCGGACATTAGTTGCTGGAGTTGTCCCTGGGTCGCAGGAGGGCATGTACGGGATGAGGCCACCACATCCCACGCAGGTCCAACGCCTCCGGGACAGATCAGGCCCTCAGAAGGTCGAACACACTGTAGCATACTGGCCGGAGCGTCCAGTCGTGTACTAACCTCAGGGGCGGCCACCACAGCGTCCTCCTGCGCGCAGTGTGGGTAGTCTCTGTGTTCGTGCGGACAGGCGGGCCGCCACTGCCCCAACTCCGACGCCACACCATCGAGCTTACTCCCCAAGATCACGAAACCATGAACCAGGGAGGAGTGAAGAGTACCAAGAGCCTCGAGGAGGTCGCCGTACCCCAGCTCAGCTCTCTGTGATCTCGCCGCCACACTCCCAAAAGTCGTACGCTCACAGGCACGCTGCGGCCCAGCGGACAGGATGGTAGGCTTCATCGCCCCAAGATGGCCGCCAAGTATGCCCGACCCTCACCGGGGCCGGGACCCCCGGGACAAGCGTCGCGATGTCCACGTCGCGGGTGACCGGGTTCCGGGGGCAGGCAAAAAAACTATCCGTGGTCACGGGCAACAGTCGTCCTCACCACGGACCAGCCCCCGTAGAAATCCGGGGGCGGCCCGCAATGGTCGGGGCAGGATACGGACGGCTGCCGGGCAGCTCACCAGCAAGGCAGGGGCAGCCACCGGAGGATCGAAGATTTGCACCCCCGGTCATGCACTCGGTCCGCTACGCTGGGCAGTAGAAGTAATCACGCCGAAATGTAGGCCGAGTTTGGAACCGCTCCGGTGGGCCGACTCCACCCAGTCACCACCGGCCGCTGTTGTCGCATTGCCACCCGGCCACGGCGTCCACTCGATGTCCCGGCTCCAGGGCCGCACAGGCAGCAAAGTTCAGATGCAGTTTTCTCAGGCGATACCACAGCTAGAAACCTCGGAGTCACACAGTCGGGAGCCCCTCTCCTTCAGAAACACGACCACGTAGCACAGGGTGAGGATCTCAGGCAGGATATCCGTGCGGGATGCGGAGGTTAACGGAGCCGGGAGTCTACGCTGCCGTCCCGGTCGCCATCTTGGCTCCTCCCCCCATCCAAAGTTTCTTGGCAAGATTGGAGAGGTCGGCAGATTTGGTTCCACCTAGCCGATTTATGTAGGCGACGGCGGAAATATTGTCCATTTTCAGGATGATAGACCTGCCCTGAATGAATTGTTTGAAACTCATCAAGGCGTAAAGACCAGCTGTCAATTCCAGAAAATTTATATGATGTAAGGATTCTTCCGGAGACCAAATTCCACCAGTGTTCTGGCCTTGAAAGCATGCTCCCCAGCCATGAAGGCTGGCATCTGATTCTAAAACGAATTCTGGAGTTGAGACAAAAATTGCTTTCCCATTCCATGCATCTAGGTTGTCTAACCACCAGGTCAATTCTACCTTGGCCTCCTGGTCTAGCGAGATAAGGTCTCCGTACCAGAGGCCCGATTGAAGGGCCCTCGCTTTCACCCTCTGAAGTGCACGGTAATTTAGAGGGCCTGGGAAGATGGCTTGAATCGAAGAGGAAAGGAGACCTAGTAATCTGGCTAATTCCCTTAGGGGAAAACTCTGAAGTTTTAGGATATGTCTTATTTCTTTTTTTATTTTGGATATCTTTTTTGGAGGAAGGAGTAGTAGACAACTTGTGGTATCTACTGAAAAACCAAGGAATTCTAGTTTTTTTGAAGGTGAAAGGATGGATTTTTCTCTGTTTATAATAAACCCCAGGTTTTCCAAAAGGTCCATCACAGTATTTAGATCTTGGAGAATTTGACAATGGTCCTGAGAGAGGATGAGGATATCGTCTAGATAAACTATCATGCGGATACCTTTTTTTCTTAAACAGGAAGCGATTGATCTCATTACCTTGGTGAAACACCAGGGGGCTGAAGAAAGTCCGAAGGGGAGAGCCTTGAATTGGAAAAGACGGTTTTTCCAAAGAAATTGAAGGAAGGGTTGGTGGGTTTTGGCCATAGGAATCGTGAAGTAGGCGTCTTTTAGGTCTAACTTTACAAGCCAGTCGTCTTTTAGAAGTAAATCCCTCAGAAGGTGAATACCTTCCATCTTGAAGTGTCTGTAGACAAGGAATTTGTTGAGGGCTCTTAAATTTATGACGGGTCTCCACCCTTTGTCTTTTTTCTTGACAAGGAACAGGGTGCTTATGAATTTTAGCATCTCTAAAGGGACTTATACTATAGCACCCTTCTGAAGCATAGAGGAGATCTCCTCCTCTATAATCTTTTCCTGATCTAGGGAAAGAGGCATTTCTTTTGGGAAAGAAGATTGGTAAGGAGTTTGGATAAAGTCTATCATGAATCCCTTCACGGTATTTAAAACCCATGAGTCTTGTGTTATCAACTTCCAGTTGTTGAAAAAGAGTTTGAGTCTTCCACCCACTTTGGGGATAGGGGAATGAGGGGAAAGGGTAGAAATTATACTCACTTTGGTTGCTGTTGTCGGTAGATGGTCCGCGGGATCTGAAGCTTCTTGAGCGAAACCCTCTTCCTCTTTGCGGAAAGAATTGGGGAGTGTTTGGGTTGAAGAAGCCTCTTCCTGCATAACCTCTTCCTCTAGGGTAGGGCCTTCTGTTGAATCGGCCGGAAGACTGGCCCCGTCTACCGGCCCTTGCGAAAAGGTTATTAGAGTTAAACACTCTCTTCATATTCTGATGTGCTTTATCAAGGGCTGTGAACGTAGAAACGTATTTCCCTAGGGTCTTAATCAGGTCTTCCCCGAAAAGCAAGCCTTTAGGGTTGGCAGAAGGCTCTTTGTCTGCTAGATCACTGAGTTTCGGGCTAATCTTGGTTAGGACCACTCTTCTCCTCTCAGAATTCAGGCTGGCATTAGCGTTGCCTAACAGAACAAGGGCTCTCTGACTAAGTCCTCTAATGAGTTCTGTGTCGAGGGGAGTGCCATTAATATGGCTTTCTTCCGAAATATCGATGATTCTTGCCAGTGGGCCCAGAATGTCAAGGACCCTATCCTGGCAGCCTTTTAAGGACCTCTCCATACCCTTTCTAGGATCTCTTCCGAGTTTGAAGATGTACTTGATAAGTTCTGGGTCGAGATTAGGAGTCTGGCAAGTCTTATCTGCAATGGAAGGACGAGAGCATTCAGCTCTTAGTAGGTTCCGAGCATCTCTATCAAGGGGGTTTCTCAGCCATTTGTTTATAAATTTGCTCACATGGTCCTGAGGAATCCAATCTGAGCTCCTGGGATGTTTAATGTTGAGAGGAGAAAACATCTCTTGGCCCAAAGGGTCTAAGATGGTATCTTTTGAGTGAGAGAGGTCTTCATCTAGAGAGTTGAATTCAAGATCGTCTTGATCTAGGTCTAGGACATATTCGTCCGGAGAGTCAGAGGCGTCATCAATGTAGAGATCATCATCAGTAGCGAGGTCATTGTTTAGAGCACTTTGATATTTTGTGCCGCAGGGCACACCATGATATTTTGTGCCGCTGAGGACACCTTTATGTGTTGTGCCGCTAGGGACACCTTTATATGTTGTGCCGCTAGGGACACCCAGGGAAAAAGAGGTACGATGACCTCCCGTAAAAGTAGAGGTACTAGCCCCTTCAGTGCTCTTGGGGAAAAATTCTATGTTCTTACTTTTTTTGGTTCTTTTTCCCCTTGTGTGAGTGAGATCATCATTAGAGAGAGTATGTTGGTCAAGGGAGCTAATCTCTTCATCAGATAGGAAAGGTCTTTTAGAAGTCATCACTTTGGACAAGGTCTCCAACATACATGATCTCATTTCCTCTTGAATGATCTCTTTAAAAGCCTCATTATTTAAATTGGGGGTAGGCGCACTAGCCTCTGCTTCGTCTGAGTCGAAATCAGACATGATAGATGAAGGTAGGGATAATATTATCTTAATAATTAAATATTAATAAATAAAATACTCACTCTCTCTTTTTTTTTTTTTAATAAATATAATGATGGGGATGTAAATAATAATATTGAGTTAGATTTTGATTTTTTTTTCTTTTTTTTTAAATAAGGTTGAGAAATAAATTGATTGGGGAATAGCTCAACAGTCTGTTAATTTTAAATCTGCAGTGCAGTCTGCTTATTAAACTAGAGGGAGCGTAGGCTGGAGAGAAAACGCTATCTGGTAAACAACTGTCTTCCTCCGGTGATCGAAATGCGCTCGAGCGCGATCACCGGAGGTTGTTTATGGCCTGGTTGTCATGACGAGCATGACGCGTGTAATACAGGCTGAGAGGAGAGAGGAATGTTCCTTGGCAACACGACGACGTTAGCGACGCGTTGCCAAGGTTCATTCCTCTATTGGAGGAGGGGAAATGTACCGCTGAAAGCCCCCAAAAGGGCAGAACATGCAGAATAACAGAGTGTACCGTGGGGCAGACTGCGGGATGTAAAATCGGCTAAGAGCGTCGGGAAACGGCACCAGTGCAAGGTAGGGTCCAACCTCCATAAATTGGAGGCGGAAGGGATAGAAACGGCGCTGAGGGAGGGAGAAAAAGTCCCGAAACAGCGTGAGAAAGGTGCGGAAGCGCGGGGGGGGGGGGGGGGGAGAGTCCCGAAACAGCGTGTGAAAGGTGCAGAAGCACGATAACACCAGAATGCGAGCGCGCAGGGTATAGGGAAAGACACCCAGTAAACTACATCAACGGGTACATGTAAAATACATCAAAATGGATTAAAACATTCTAAGAGCATCGCATAAATTGAACAAGACAATATAGAAGCAAGTTAGATAAGGATCACAAAAGAGAACTTATCTGTCCTGGAGCTGCATTTAAAAGAGGCAGAATACTGTGGGCTCATGCCTTTTACTATTGTTAATGTTCTATTTGGAATACTTCCTTTGTGATGTATGCGGCTGTCCTGGTGACGCAATTAAAAGTGTAAGCATAATGGTAGCCTCCGGTCTTGTAATGAAATCATAAACATTTTGAAGGCCTTGCATATTAGCAAGACGGCCCGGATCCTGGTCGCATGGTAAGATAAGGCATACATTCATCTTACAGAAATTACAACATGATTTACAGTATAAATTTGCAATTTGTATATCCAGACAGGTAACTACTATACTAATAAGTGGAATCTTGTGCAGTACCCATTACATCCCCCTCCCAAACTAACCCTCCCCAAACAATACCCCAACAAACAAGTAACCTAAGTGCCGCTTGCGCGGATGTCATTTTCTCCTTCTTCGGTGCCCTCGGAAGAAGAGCAGCTTGAAGAAATTGCAGATGACGGTGTGCCAGAATTCAAGTTGAAACCATATGATATTGTTCAACTGAACTGTCCACTCCACAGAACAGGGAGGAGGTACAGCAGTAATGAAGAACAAGTTACTTACCTTCAGTAATGCTCTTTCTGGTGAATACTCTAACCGCTGATTCCTCAAGTTTAGAATACTCCCCAGGTGCCAGACTGGATGCGGAAACTTTTCATCGCAGTGCTCACGCGCCGCTGTTGGGTGGTGCTTTGCGGCTCCGCATAGGCTTTATTCCACCCAAAAGTGACAGAGCAAAGCCGCATGTAAGCTCCACACCTGCGCGCAAGCATCCATTTCTTGCTGATCTCTTTTCACGCCCCGGACACGGAGCACAAAACAAATGTCAGCACTAGTGTTAGATTTCTGATTAGGGATCTTTTTAGATGGTCAAGAGAGATCAGTTAACAGAGATGGCGGAGGGCAGTGAGGAATCTGTGTTTAGTGGAGTATCCACCAGAAACACTGATACTGAAGGTAAGTACTTGTTACTATGATGGATACTTGTATTAGCAGATTCCTCACATTTACAATCAAACCAAAGCAGTACTTCCTGAAGATGGAAGGTCTGTGGAATGGGCTCAGGGCAGAAAATCTTGTAGGACTGAATCGGTGAAATGCCCTTCCGTCGGACCTGACTGTCGAGGCAGTAGCGCTTTGTACCAATGCTCACATCACAGCCTGACAGATATCACGGAAAGCCTTTCCTTTCTTCGCCCTAAATAACCCCACAAAAAGCTGACTATCAACCTGATGGTCTTTGTTACGAGCAATGTAAAATCCTAAAGCTCTTTTGGGATCAAACTGATGGAGCTTTTGGTCTTTCTTTGCAGGATGTGGTGGGGCAAAGAACACAGAGTGATGGATTGCCGAAAGTGGAAAGGAGTTACGACTTTCAGCAAGAAGGCCATCCAAGTCCTTAGCAGCAGTAAGTCTGGGGAAAAAATGTGGTGCGGGGCGGTTGTATCGCAAGAGCCTGAAGTACACTCGTGAAACAAGCTGAAGTGATTACAATAGGGTCAGAATACTCAACTTGCAGCTGTGTATCAGCTCGAAGGGAATACACATGAAAACATTCAAGACCAGACTAAGGTCTGACTGTGGCATCACAAAAGGTTTGGGAAGGAACATGTTTTAAACCTTTAATAAACCACATCCAAACAGATGATTTAAACAAGGACATTTGGTCCCACAGAGAAAAGACCAAAAGGGCATTCAAATAATCTTTAATAGTACTGACTGCTAGGGCTTGCAAGGCCAAAGACGAAGCAAACAATAGGACATCTGACAGTTTAGCTTGTAAAGAGTATGTTGTGCAAACTCCACACCAGGCCACAAATTTGCCCGAGCGCCCAGCGTAAATGAAAGTCTGAGACAGACAGATGGCAGCAAGGATACACCCGTAACCCCAGATGAGAGATAAAATGCAGTGAACTGCTGCTGCTCATTCTCCATGCACTGAGGTGTAGATTGCACAGGTTTGGGTGCAAAATCGTGCCCTGCTACTGCGACAGAATATAGTCTTGAGTGGCAACCTGATCGGGGAACAGATGCTCATGCCTAGAAGTTCTAAGTACCACATTCTTCTGCCCCAATCCTGAACCACTAGGATGACCCGTGGCCAGGTTTCTCCTTATCTTTTACAGAACTAGGAGAGGCAGAGGCAGGAATGCACATAGGACTCCTCTGCTCTGCTTGAGCCAGAATGCATCTCCTAGCAGAGCTGTCAAAGGAACTCCAAAGTGCAAAAGTTTTGTTTGACACTTTGTGTTGTCATCTGTCAGGCTTCCCCTACCAGCGCTGCTGGTCGAGCTTGTCTGCCCTGGCATTCAAGCATCCCGCCAGGTGGTTCAGGATTAGGGATATGCCCCGACGCTCTAGTCAACTCTAGAGACTCCGAGTCTCTTGCCACAGGACCCCATTCTGTCCTGCTCGTTGCACTACCATATTGTAGTGGTATTGTCCGTGAGAACCTGTAGCAGCCTTCCGTTGATGGACAGCAGGACTTTCAGTGCCAGCTGAATGTCCCGCAGTTCCATCACATTTATATGGAGCAGGGTTTTACCAGAGACCCGAGTCCTCTGATCTCTACTTACTATAGATGATCTCCCCAACACATAAGAGACACATCCACCACCCACCCTCACCTCTTAATGGGGAATGAAGAGGGGTATGCTGCTGGTCCAATTGAGGTAGAGCAGCCAGCACTGCGCATTGCGTGCAGTCTCTAAAACCCAGATGGTATCTGACAGGTTGTCTTGGTACTGGGCCGACTGGGAATTCAGATTCCACCACAGAGCCCGCATAAGGCACCTGACACAAGGCTAAAATAACATTTTCATAGTCCAAATGTCCAGGGCTCTTTGCAACAAAGGAAAGGCCATGAACTGCATTCTGTAAAGGAGTCAAGTGACACTTTGGCTTGTTGATTATGAACCCCAACGATGTTAGGCGGTTTACCATCATCTAGAGGTTTTCCATGAAAGGCTGTGGCAAGTCCACCTTCAACAGCCAATTGTTGAGGTAGGGGAAAACTGGTATCCCCCACCTCCGAAAATGGATGGCGACTACCACCATCAATTTCGTGAAGCCAAAGGAGAGCACATAAAACTGAAAATGCTCTTTGGCCTAGCTTGAACCGCAGGTAACGCCTGTGGGACTGCAGGGCAGATATATGATAATAAGCATGAGGGGGTCAGAGGTTTGAAAATCAGACCCATTCCAACCATCGTCATCTCTGAGTGGTGGCAAGCTCTGTTCACATTCAGAGCCTAAAGGACAGTGAAGCATAGGGTCAGGCTGAATGGGGACCTGGTGTGCGGTAGCAGATTCGGAGCACATCCTAGGTTGGTGTCGAGTCAATGCTGGTTCGTGGTCGGACATCGGAGTTCATACTGGAATATCCTCCAGGATCAGCGGTGGTAAGGGAGGGACTCTCTAAGCTGGGGTAGAATTCTGCACTGGTGTTGCTGCTGAACCTGTGACCAGTCCAACTTGTTGAGATTGCGCCAAGAATGGATCTGCCACAGATAATCTTAACGGAGCCCCTGTGGATCCTTGAGGTTCGAAGGTGAGGCAGAGGGAGCAGTAAGAGTGCCAAAGATGTGCAACATGGTCTTGTTAAAGACCTCGACCTGCTGTGGCATTACTAATGGCCCACGGGAACTTGGGCACTTTGGGATCAACTGCGGGATCAACTCTTTAATCAGGTGATTGGCACCTTGTGACTTTTCATTTCATAAAGGGTTGTGGAATGGGGTCGAGTCCCGCTTCGCTATCTTATGCTAATATTTCGACTCCGACTTACCAGAGGACTTTGACTGCAAAGACAACTTCTCATGGGAGTGGCCTTGGGAGCAGGTTCATAGACTCGAATTTAAATGTGCTCGACGATGTACAGTTTCATGGCCCTGGATCGTCTTTTGGTGCAAGAGGGCAAACTCATCGCATGACTTTGAGTCATGTCCCGAACCAAAGACCCACCTCATACAGGTCCGTGATCGACATCTGTTTTCTGCAGTCATGGCATGGTTTTAAGCACGTGGTTTTAGGAGGTGACATTGTACTTTTGCACACTGGATTTCGTTTTGGGAGTCATCAAAACACCAACAAAAGTGGGAGCAGAGCTCTGGATCCGTGTTCTAAGAAGCAGAAAGAAAGAAGTGGAGAAGCACTCTACTGCAGAGGAATAAACAAATCAACAGTCCTTTTCTGCACAGCCTTTCCTTTGTTCTCCCCAGAGAACCCCACAGAAAGATTATTATCCACCCGATGGTCTCAGTCACAATCGATGTAAAAACGTAAAACTCTTTTGGAATCTAACTGATGGAGCTCTCCTCTTCCTTAGAGGGATGTGGTGGGGCAAAGAACGCTGAGACAGTGATGGATTGCCCACAGTTTCTTTTTTTTATAAAACTTTATGTATAGATGGATTTCCCAATGTTGGTGTGCAGGAGTATGTGGGTTGCCTTTGTCACTTCAAGGCTCCACCCAGTGGTGTGCAGAAGCATTGCTATGAAACGTTACCAGATACAGTCTGGCTCCTAGTGAACATTCTAAAGGTGAGGAATCTGTAGTTATAAATATCCATTAGACTCTGCAGTTATATAGAGCATCCACCAGAAAGAGTATTAATGAAGGGAAGTTATTTGTTCTTCTGATGGATACCTTTAACTGCAGATTTATCATCCTTAGAATATATGCCACAGCTGTATATCCCAAAGATGAAGTGTCTAAAAAGCAGGCTCAGATCAGAAAGTATTGCAGGACCTAGAGACAAAATGGCTCTCACGTCGGACCGGACAGTCAAGGCAGTAGCACTTTGTGAATGTGTGCACCAATGCCCCCATCGTAGCCCAGAATATGTCCACAACTAACACTCACCTCCCTAATGCTGTTGTTGCTGCCTTGGCGTGGTGGAATAAATCCACAGGCCTTCTGTCCAGAGTGTAGCAGGTTTTGAGGCAGAGGACAATCTACATGGATAGGGTCCTCTTTTGCACTGCCTTCCTCTTCTTTGTTCCAGAAAAATCCACAAAGAGCTGATCAGCCACAAAATGATCCTTTGTGCGGTCAATATTGAAATTCAAGATTCCTCTTATGGTTAAGCCAATGGAGCCTCTTCTTTTCTTTTGAAAGAGTGATCGACTGGTCAATGTGAAAAGGTGATACTACCTTGCGCAGAAGGCTGTCAAGTGTCCTCAGCCCTAAATTGTATCCTAAAAAAGTGGTATAGAGAAGGTGCACTGAGAGCTGCCGCAGTTCTCTCATGCAACACGCTGATGTAATGGCAATAAGGGAGACTGTTTTAAGTGACAGGAGTCATAGTGAGCAACTGTGCATCGGATCAAATGACTTACGCATAACAAATTAAGAACGGTTTCAAAGCAGTCTGGACATGACAAATGGCTTTTGAGAAACATGTAAGACAGGCCTTTAAGAAAATTAATCATAGTAGGTGGCTTTACAGAGAGAGTTGGTTGATCAGGCAAACTTAAGGTGGTGGAAAGAGCCCACAAATAACCATTAAATGTTCCCAGTGCAAGTGTTTGCAGACTGGAGTTCATTCTTGTAAAATGCAGTGTTGCCCCCCCCCCCCCATAGTCCCCTAACCAGCAATTTTCAAAGTATAAATGGTAGGCCTGGGTGTCATTCTGGCATGGTTGGATAGCAAGATATGTAGATGACATCCACATATACCTTAGGATTGCATCAAATCAAGACACCACTTGATTGCAGACTTGCCTCACACACATCTAAGCTAGGATTTCCAAGGCCCACCTCGAAGTGAATCTGATCCGCACTGTGACTGTCCTCAACCATAATGTTAGCAAATAACATATGGTTCAGGGTAACTGGAAAACATTTACTTGGACGACTTTACTCCTCAAATCTCAGCCTCCTCACTGATGGCAACTTCAAAACACACATTAATACGCTTGCAACCATTCCTTCTAATAGAGTTTTAGTCTCTGATATATGCTCGCTACTGACTTATAAGGCTGTTTGGGCCACTTGACCTTATATGGATAAGCGAGGAATCTTGTTAGAAAAAGAGATAATGCAACCCCAGTGGCAAATTTTATGGAGGGACAGTGTGTAAATACTTCGAACAGCACAAAACAGAAGCAACATGTTTAAGTAAATGTTTTACTGGTATTAACCTCACATAAGCTAATTCACACACATGCTAATATTGATGGTAAATATTGGAGGCAGTGTGAGTGAAGGGGGACGAAATACACATTTGGTGGTTATGTCCCATAACACAGATGTATTGGAAAGAGGTGCTTGAGTTACGTTAAAGGGGACTTTGGGGTACCCTATTCCATGCAACCTGGCTCATTATAAACAGCTGATATGAGGGGGACAAACAAGTATGATTGGATGATGGTGACATATTACAGGATGTTAAGCAAACAGTTGTAGCTAACTAAAGCGGGCTTTCTCTCTGTCATGCGCGGCAAGGCGTCTATGTGTATTTTTTGTATTAAATGTGATAACAGGCCAGGTTGTATGCGGAGAGGGTAGCATATAATGTCCTTACATTCAGATATTGTGCATGCTTAGTGCAAGTGATAAGCCTAGAAATCAGACTATCTTGTATATTTGTATTGCATAGTTTTTATTTACTCCTGCTAACAGTACCGTGCAGGAAATATACCATTAGCTGGTGCATGCACTGTTTGTAAACACAGCAGCTAAAGGATAGCTGATAGGAAGAAGGAAGGAACATACAGTAACCTTCTGCATGCATTTTCCTGAAAAAGCAGCATTTTTCAAATATTCTGTGTAATGAAACAGGAGCTGATCCCCTCCTTGCTCCACTGAACACCATGCCTAAAAGAACAAGTTACTTACCTTCGGCAACGCCTTATCTGTTAGTGACATAGTCTAGCTGCAGATTCCTCAACATTTAAATTCTCCCTAGACGTCACACTGGATCCAGAGATTTTTAAGCAGTACATCTATGCACCGGGGGAAGGCATCGAACGACTCCATGATGACGTCTACTCTGATTGTGATGTCTGTGGAGTCATACAAGTCTCCTCCAGCATGCTGACATCAGTTTCTTCTGTGAACCTTCCGCGCTGCAACGCGGAGCCACTACAGAAACTGGCTGTGGAAACAGTGTGCCAAAAAAGATCAATGCAATCTTTGAAACAATAACTAGAAAACAGAAATGAATGGTATGGCAATACCAAGTCAAGATCTAAAAGGTAAACGCAGAGAACACAGCTGCATGACCAATGCAAGTCAATGTAGTCGTGGTTGCAGTTTTGAAGAAGAAGGACACTTTTCAGAGGACCCTGAAGAATTCCCTTGGAGGACGGAAGGATGGAGAGCCCACCCACCCCCACGGATTCCACAGGAACCAGGTTACACACACCAGGGAAGCCAGGTGCATAGGGCGAAAAGACGTTGAAAACCTTAGACGACAATGAAAGAATGGGAGAAAAACGCCTCTGGAGAAGAAGTCCGATGGAATCCAAGGGTGGATTCTGGAAATGAAGAACCTGCAAACAGAGGGGACAGAGTCTATGCCACTCAGGAGTGACTATGAGGCACGGAAGAGCAATACCCACCGATGTTGGACAGTTGCAGCTGTGAGGACCGGGAGATGCTGAGGAAGACAAGGAGCCATGCACGAGCTGTCCCACGTAGGATGTCGGTGACTAGGTGGTCGGTGTCCAGCAGGAGCATCAACAAGCCTAGGTAGCCACAACTGGTGTGGAGAACGAAGAAGGAGCAACATTGAGACAAACAAGGTCCAAGTGACTTACCAACAGCAGGAGAGTCAGAGCAGGTGCTGAGCACACAGGGGAGCTCACCAAAACAGGAGAAGACCCTCAAGAAGACCCACAGGCCAAAGGCACAGGAGTCGCAAGAGGACCTCGAGCAGCTCACCAAGAAGGAGGGCCCAGGGTGCAGAGAATGCGTTGAGGACACTATACTTGGCAGGAAGAGATGTTGGAGCTTCTTGTAACCCGAAGATCTTGGATTGCAGAGCCAACAAGCCTTGGCAATGGCAAGTCATCACGGTGCACAGGGGTTCAGTGCCGGGGGTTCAGACGAGGGATCCTGGCAGAAAGGACAGGGCAGGCCTCGAGGGAGTTGTAGAACCACCACCTGTGCTGCTGAGCCTCGGGAAGTCGGTAGGATGAAAGGAGCAGCAGACCAGTCCACTTTGTTGCGGTGCCTGCAGATGCAGAGGAGTGACTCCTTCATTCCAAGGGCGATTACTTGGGATGTCCTTGATGCCCACAGTTCTTCTAAAGATCCTGGAAGGAGCATAGACACAGACGACGATTAAGACTTGCAGAACAGCAAGACCAGGAGCAGAAGGAGTCTTCCTTGGTGTAGTCTCTGTTCCAGGCGAAGTCCAAGTATTCAACCGGTCGAAGAGTGATGTGGTTTCAGGCTTGAGTCTTGTTTCATGATGAATCTAAGGAACCACCCACAGATAAGCCCTTAAGTACCCTAAGGAAAGGGTTGGAACAACTCAGGGGTCCCTCCCAGAGGAGGGGCTGGACAGAGGCGAGGATACTTCCATGTCCTTTGTCCAGTTTCTTGCCAGAGTGGGAGCCCAGAGCCCCTGAACTGCCTCAAATTAGAGTATGCAAGGAGGGCACAAAATGTGCCCATCAAAGCAGTCTGGTGGTGCTGACAAGCACCCCCATCCCAGCCCAATACACTAAGTCCTGTCTATGACAGGAAACCTATTGTTCTAACTTCCCTTGCTTGGGCGTGGCTCAGCAGCAGGAGGGGAGAATCGCATCTGTAGTCGGCACCAGCAGTGGGTTGCTGTCAGACCCTAAAAGGCTGTTACCGGGATCTCAGGAGTGTACCCCAAGGAAGCCCCCCCAGTACATGATTTCGTACTCCCAACACTGGAATCAGTGTTGCAGTACGGTTCCAACTTGTTTGATACCAAACATGACCAGTTTCAGAGCAGTCACTCTATAGTTAGACATCTCGTATTGACTTACAAAGCCTGGAGAATCAACTCCGGGGATTGTAGGGGTGTCTTGCTCATGCAGGGTCACCCTCACACTTATAAACAATCACCCTGCCCCCAGGACTGTAGAGCCTACCATAGTGGTGACTTATATGTTTTAAGTGCAGTGACCTCAGATATAAGGGAACTTATATCTGTTGTGAGAAGTGCAATCAAAAACTTTTCTCAGGCTACAATGGCAGGCCTGTAGTCACAGTGTAATTGGACTCCCATGGATGGCACAATACATGCTGTAGCCCATGGGAGACCCCTGGTGTACCTATGCCCTTGGTACCTTAGTAGCATATGCTAAGGACCTACAAGGGTACACCAGTAGCCAATTGTGGATGTACAAAAGCACTTACCATGGCCAATGTAGGGAGAAAGCACAGTGGCTGGGGTCCTGATTAGCAGGATCCCAGTCGGACTAGGTCAAAAACATACTGACACCAGGCAAAAAGTGGGGGTAACCATGAAAGCAGATCCTACTTTCCTACAGGTGGCAATTATCCAAATATGAATCTGCCATAAATAATGATCAAACAATGCCCAAATCTATATAGCTCATACTCTACGTGCATATATAGAGCCATACTAACCCCCCCCCCCCCCCATGGGAGGTAGCGTGCGTGCCGGCAGAGCAGGCCGACAAATAATATTCTCAAAGGTAAAGTAACAAGTATCACACTCTCAGGACACTATAAGGGATTTACTGCCAATAATCCATTTAGTACATCTTCTCATAACGAATTTCAGCTAAGCAGTAGCCTTGATCACATGGGAAGTCTCCACTAATGATGTGCATTTTTAAATGGCTGTGTAACAGACAAAGGAGAAATCCACATATTGTCTTAGTGTCGGCCATATTGTAATGAGTTAAACAAAAGTAAAATCTTTGCACGAAATGAACATAATAAGGTTGTGTAACAGACATAAACAAAGGATCTACATGTTATCTTAGTGTCGGCCATATTTTAATGAATTGCACAAAAGCAAAATCTTTGCACGACATGCACATAATAATCCTATATGAATAAATTCCTGTGCCATATTAAAGTCATAAAATGCATCCAATATCTTCACAGTAACTGACATAGTGCTCAAAATTTCAATGACGACGTAGATCAACAAGTACATGCGGTACACTAAGTGTATAAATCCCAAAACAATTATATTATTATCAGAATTACTCTCATTGCAGTCATATGTTTCCATGATTACATAAACAGAAAACTTTCTTACGGTACAGGGCACGAAATGACAGTCAAAGGTGAGTCAAGTAAGACAGCTGCCGTGTCATTGCTATAGAGTAATTGGTAATCAGACAACTAGTGCCTACCCTTCCATGTGTTGGAGTAACACATAATAAAATAATAGTAATAATGAAGGGACTAGTGCCCAGTAGTGGCCATCCTGCACCTTCACGGTACATGACACGGGGGTAATTAGATCAAAGGGAACCCACGCTACCTCCCGTCTCATGGTGTACAACATTGTGCTGACCCAATGTCCTCGAGTCAGTCCCACCCGGTGGGGGGCAAGGTGCCCAAGGGAATGGTGGACCGGGATAAAAGGGTAATGGCAAGTGCCTGAGAAGTGGACCAGCCCATTTGTAGAGTGAAACCCATGGAAGTTCCACGGATAAAACCTGAACTCCTCTGAGTTCAGGGTCGAGTGAGTCAAAGTACCCAGAGTGGATTAACAGCGGGGTGTACCTGTGCCTATGTAGGTAATCTAACCAGGGATCTCCTGTTGGGAGAGAATTATATCAACCTGTAATGCCCACTTATATTTGCAATTACTGCAATCCTTTCCAAGTAACAAAAAAACTGTACAGTCTCAAGCACACACACATAGTCATGGATAGACCTTTCAAAGTTGATAAGAAAACTTAAGTTAAAGAAGTAGCAAAGTCTCAAAATAGGGAGAACACAGGAACTGAAGGATAGTCAGGAGATGCATCTGAGGAAGATCTCAACATTGGAGACATTGATACACTTCTGACGTTGCATGAATTACAAACAGAGGAAGACACGGAAGTGGTCAGAACAAACGTGGATACACTTTTAGACGGGTTGGACATTACAACTGATGCAAACGCTCGTACCACCTTCAAACCACGTTCCACCTTTTACCCTGTGTTATCACATGATAATATTGATACCTTTCATGATATTGTAACAAGCAATCGAATTCTGACATAAAACATGGTTTAAGAATCAGTCTTCTCATAATCTCACATTCACAAAAAAACAGGTTCTTAAATCATTGGCTGAAGATATAAGCATTATTGTGCGTCCCGCAGATAAAGGAGGGAACATTGTCTTGCTTACTAGGGGCATGTGTATCAATGAAGCTAACCGTCAACTCAGTGATAAGAAAATCTACACCATTATTCAAAGGGAGGCATACACTAACAGTGTCGAAGAGATATGGGACAAATTAGCTTACTGGAAAGATAAAGGGATACTCGAATGGGAGGAGTACTACTTTTTGAAAAAAGACTTCCCCAAACTCCCGGTCCTTTACCTTCTGCCAAAAGTGCATAAGGACCCTATCAATCCCCTGGGAAGGCCCATAGTGTCATCCAGGGGCAGTGCCCTTGTAAATGTCTCTAAATATGTAGACCATTTTCTGAGAGATCTGGTATCCAATCTCCCTTCCCATTTTAGAGTCACTAAAGATTTTTTAGGCAAGCTGGAAGGCATCCACTGGGAAAACAATGTTCTCCTGATCACTTCGGATGTCAACTCCCTGTACACCATAATTGACCATGAACAGGGTATCCACGCTTGCCAACACTTTCTCCGTACAAGACAAATAAGGTACTAAGCCCACATGGACATGATCCTTAAAATGATTGAACACTGCTTGAAAAACAACATCTTCCTCTTTGATGGCACCCTATTCAAACGGATAATGGGGACTGCCATGGGCACGTGCTTTGCTCCGAGTTGTGCCAACCTGTTCCTGGGCTATGGGAAGAAGAGATTGTCAAGGACACCACTAACTTTCCAGAGGTTGAACAGATCATACTTTGGCTCAGGTACATTGATGACCTGTTCATCATCTGGAAAGGGAGTGTAGTTGAGGGTAACAATTTCATTGATAAACTCAACAACACATATAACCTTTGCCTTACACATACCATAAGCAGCAAAACAGTAGACTATCTTGATGTTAGGATTGGAATCTTACAAGATGGTATACATACCAACCTCTTCCATAAGGAGACTGCGGGCAATAGCATCTTGCACGCCCTCAGCAGCCACCCGGACACACAAATGGAGTATACCGGTTGGGGAACTGCTGAGGGCAAAATGCAACTGTAACATGGAGGAGGCTTTCAAGAGAGAACAGTCCATTATGATTAGGGCTCCCAGTTTTCCGTTTAAACGGATTTTTACATATAAATACAGACGGAAAAGAAGTTCCTTTGTCTGTATTTATATGTAAAAACAGGAAAATACTAGCATATTTTGTGGCGCTGCCGTACTCCAGCAGAGAGTTGCAAAACAGGATGGTATGGTGATTGCACACAGAGTAAGTATTGCCTCTGGTGTTATCAGTATTTACAACATAGCCTCGTTAGCAAGTGAATGCTCTTTTAAAGACCTGTGAAGTACTCGGGTGCGGATGTGTGTGTGCCCAGGAAGCTGTCCCAGCCCAGGCTGACACACATGATTGCTAAGTTGAAATGTTAACTAAAGTTGTCAAACAGGTTGATTTAATAACGTGCTACATGTTGTAAAGTGGATTTTTTGTTTAACACACTTACATGGGCCTATTCACAAAGGCAAATTCAGGCATAAATCACCCCTAAAGCTATGTTCACGATGTAATTTACCATACTTAAGCCAGCCAGAAATTCAGAAAGTGGTTCCTAGCAGGTGTTTTCCCATCTATTTCTATGTGCGAAGAGCTCTACCAACAGTGTAGAGCTTGGCACAGGGTGGAAATGTGGGTCTTCTAAAGTGTGATTAGCCTTGAAGTATATGAACGCCAACGCCAATGGATACCGGTGTTTGACAGTATTCACAAACTACTCCCTTCCCCTTTCCCGCCTGGAAAAGATCGCATTTCCCTCCAGAAGGGCGTGAGCAAATCCCTTTTCAGAACGTAAAATGGAATTGATCACCCTCATTTTTGGTTGTCGTTTAGAGAAAGGAGGTTATCCATGTGGAAAAATATTTTTTCTGTGGAGGAAAAAAAGATTGCGCTTGAGCAGGGTACTATTTCCCCATGTGCAAAGTTCTCTACTATGTAGAACTCTGCAAAATAGGCATAGAACCCTATGCGAAACTTGCACCTAAACCTCTCGGACATAGTTGTAAATCTCCAAGCTTAGATGTACTGCTATCTTTTTAAACTGGGCCCTACATACCTTAGCAAAACAGAAGACAACCAGTAAATGTGAAAAAGTCGTGAACTGTGCAGGCAGTGTTTGCACATTAAAGGAAACGGTGCAAGGATTTATAAAGTCCCAGGCAAATGCGTATCATTCCGCACTCCCGACAAAAGGGTAATATTTATAGTCCCCAGCTGTGACATTGTTTCCTATGCTGCCTCCTGCTGGTGGCACCGTACCTTAACTCACTTCAAGAAAGTGCCTGCACTTAAGTAATTTTCACTAGGTTCCAGCTTTGTATCATATATGTTAAATTATTATAGGAAAAAAAACACACTCCAAGAAAACTATTATTTCTGGATCATGCGTTAACCCTTTAATAATTAAGACAATCCACAAACACTTGTCTTAAAAGGGTCTAACATCTTTTGTAAAAAGTAAGTTAAAATAAATGGAGGGGCTTAAAGTTTTTGCTTAGAAGCCCACCCCTGGTGCCGATATATACTGTGAACAGAGTTCAGTCAAACCTGTACTGTTAAAATGGGTTTCTTTTTTCTCTTAGTGCATCCCTTGCCCCTGTGTGTCTGACCATAATTGCGGATCTCAAGCGGACAATGGCAAAAACTAAAATATTAATAACCATGGAATTATAAGGAAACAGTAAAGTGCAAGCCACTCTCACTGTACAATATGTGTCAGTTAGGGTATGGAAAATCCCGATATTTTTCCCAATTCAAAAATGATAACATGAAGTTTAGAAAGTAGTGTTGGGCACAGACAGACATACTTTATCAGGCAGTATATTACTCTTGTCTAGTGCATAATTTGAATTGAGTTGTTTCCAGGTGTTTATAGTGGGGCACAATTGGGTTATATCTGAAGGCAGTGTGAGGTTCTCTCACTGGGGCAGTATGGTGTTCAGTGTGGGAGAGGATGTGCCACTGACATAAACTGCAAGGCTCTGAGACAAATGGCTTTTGATAGCACTTTTAGTTGTATTTGCGATATTCTGAGAATGGCAAAGTTTTCATGTTAAAGTTATTGTGTTGACCAATAACAAACAAGTGCATGTATGCATTGTCAATTTAAATAAATGTGGAAAAATACTAGCTGCAGCGTCGTCTTTTACTTGTGGGAAAAATAAATGTGGATAAATACAGATAAAATGCCCAAAAATAAATATGGATAAATACAGACTGAAATGGCAAAAAAATAAATACCATAAAACCGGGAGCCCTAATTATGATCAACAGATTTAGAAAGAGGGGCTACCCACAATGGGTCCTTAACCGAGCCATCTACAATGTAGGCAAACTCACAAGGGGTCAGACATTATTCAACCCCATTAAAAGTAAGGAGGAAGATGGTGAAGGAGGAACGAGAATTATCTTGACATACAATCATAATTATCAAAAGATCAAAAGATTTTGGTCAAAAGTCTGGACATACTCACAAGCGATTCCACTATAGGCCACATCATACAGGAAAGGCCTAGGATCACATACAGAAGGGGGCACAGCATGAGGGACATTTTGGTCCACAGTGACATCACGATGGTCAGAACGAGCAAGGAACACAATCTACAGGGCTTAGTCGCTCGTGGTCACTGAAAAGCTTGTAGGAACAGTTATATGCTGAGGAGGAATGGCTCCTATCAGTGCCGCTGTCAGTGCCGGTTGATCGAGAATAGACGCCAAAGGTGGAAACCTGGAAGGGCTTTGCACTGGCGCCAAAGTGCAGTCAGCAGATGCTAACTGCCACTGATCCAATGAATCAGACGGCCCAACCGACACTGACGGTGACCCAAAAGCGTTACTCCTCTCTCCTCCATGGGACCCGACGGCACTCCAGGGTAAGGAGGAGGAGAAGGCACAAAGATGAGATGCAGAGAATTATAGTATTCTCTCATTTGGGCATCAACACCCTGGCTCCCGGAAAGATGGGGAGGCATGTGGCGGAGTCGTGTCTGGACTCCTCAACCAGCGAGCGGAAGGAGCTGTGAGGGACAAAGTCCCAAAACAGTGAAGTCAAGAGGTGCCGCGACTTCAACCGTCTGCGCTTAACTTTAGAAGTCAACGGAGAATGACGTCCCCTTGAATGGTTCCGGCTCCTGGAACGGCCCAGTACCTCTGAATGAGAAGTAGATGACCAAGGCCGAAATGAAGTGTCCGAAGACCGCGTCAGCCGCGCTGCCCAATGTTTAATTCAGTATTCCTTGAGTGCCTTCAGCTTCTGGCAGGAGCCGTAATCTTCGGAGTCGTGGTGCTCTCCCAAATACCACATACACATGGAATGCGGGTCTGCAGCAGACATCTGTCGTGCACAAGACTCAAAAGCCATAAAGTCTGAAGAAATGAATGATATAAGGCACACTTCCAACTGAGAAAACTGTCCACACAACGCTAAGGATGCCTGGCCTCCACCTTGGGGGTGCCCTGGAGTGGACGCCTCACAGGGAAAGCCAGGATGGGTTCCACAGCGGTATTCGTACAAGCGCCTTGAGACCCTTGCGGGCGAGTAGTGCGCTATACAAGTATCAATTTACAAGTAGGCCAGAAAATGGCCTTAGGAACCACTGCTGCATATCCACGTTGCAGTGCGGAAAAGAAGAAACTGATGTCTGCGTGCCAGAAGGGACTTATATGACTCCACTGACATCACAATCTGAGTCGACGTCATCACGGAGTTGTATGACGCTGTCCCCCGGTGCGCAGAGGTACTGCTGAAAAATGTCTGAATCCAGTATGACGCCAGGGGAGAATTCAAAAGTTAAGGAATCTGCGGCTAGATGTCTCTATCAGATAAGTGGTGGCAACTGGCTCCGCATCAACGTTGTAGACGCCTGAAGTGACTGAGTGGTACCTTGTCACCACCCCAGTGCGCTGACCTCAGTTTTGTGACTACTTTCCACGCCAGAAGCACAGAACCATACTGAGATATGCCAATGTGAGGTCCACAAGAACCTCTTTAGAATGAATCTACAGTTTGCAGAGCTGAAAGGATGGGAGGGTTGGTAAGGAATTTGCAGTTAGGTACAGTTCTTACCAGATAAGGTGTTACCGAACTTGTTCATCTGATAGAGATTTCTAGCTGCAGAATCCTTATCTAAGAATAGATATCCAAGCAATACCTCCCCGGAGGATGGTCTGCAAACTGGATCAACTAGAAAGTCCTGGACGACCAAATGGGCGAAATGCTCATCATGCCACTTGTATGAAGTTAGCACACATGTGTTTACAATGCATGCTTTTATCACGCATCCATTACAACCCAATGTCTTTACCATGCAAACTATTACCATTTTATTTTATAAATATATTTTTATTGTTTTAATACAGACAACATATATAAATACAATCCCCAAAAAAGAAAATATGCAATCAGGGCAGCATGTAATGAGGCATGGAAACTGTTAAACATATGTTCCCGTCGCCCAACCTGGTGAGCAAATGAAAGTATCACTACCCTGGCATTACTAAGATATAAACACCTGTCCCTCCCTTGTATTCCACCCTCTTCCCTGGTGGCGTAACAATTATATACGTTCATTTGTAGTCACATGAGCTAGGTAGAGCGACATTAGGCAACAATACAACATCAAACATTGGTACCGTTTATAGCTGTCAGAGGTAGCCCCCAAGCAAGGTAACAGCGCGCCCATCTCACCCAGGCAGGGCAAGCTCTCAAGGAAGCACATCTAATGCTGGTTTGTCCGAATCCAAGTCAGAGTCTGTGTCTGGAATTTTCAATAACGCCACCAGTGCCTCCCATGCCCTCGCCAACTCCAGGACCTATTCGCTGTTGGCGTGGGTCGCCAACTGCAGTCTCGTAGTCCCTTCACATTCCACCCACTTAAGAAATTTGGCGTGCCATCTCCGATAACTAGGACCCTTCTTGGCCTTCCAGTGAGTTGTGATTTCCCTCTTCGCTAGCAAGAGCCCTGAGTCTATGAATTTGCTTGTCACCCTCTTCCTAGAGGTGCGTGGGAACCAATGTAACAAACAGAGGCCTATGGTGGGTTCTATGTCTCTAGTCATGATATCCTGTAGAAGCATTACCACCTCCTCCCAATACGTTCCCAGTTAAGGGCACCCCCACATCATGTGGGAGAAATCCGCTCCCACTGTACTGCAACGCGGGCACATTGCCGAAATGATCCCAAAATGCTGGCTACATTTTGCTGGTGTAAGATAAGCCCTGTGGAGCATTAAAAAATCTATCAATTGGAAGCGTGCGTTCCTCGTGCTTTTCCACGCTCGCTCCAAGAAGCTTGCCCATGTTTTCTCAGGGATTTCCACACCGAAGTCTTCCTCCCATTTTTGTCAAAGTGAACCCAGAGGGGTGAGGTTCTCGTGCGTCATTCGGCGGTACAAGCACATAAACGCCTTAATGGTGCCGGCTGCCATAACTACGTATTTGCACCCCATTGAGGTGGAAGGTTCTCTCAACCCCACCTTCCAATGCACCTGAACAGCTGTCGTGAGCACCATATGCAGTAAATAATCCCCCCGGGCCAGTTCAAACCTGTCTTGCAGTGTCTCGTACGGAAGTGCAACACCATCCTCGTAAAGATCCCCCATGGCAGTCAGGCCCTTCGTCGACCAGTCAGTCAGCGCCCCCCAATTCCCCCCATGCGGTAGGACCGCATACATAAGTAGCGGGATTTCGGGAGCATATGGCTGCTCGATATGCGTTCGGCGTTGGCTTCTATTCCAGCAGAGCTTAAAAGTCAGCATCACACAAGTGAGAGAGGAGGCCGGAAGTGGCAATTGCAATAGCAATCTGGACAGTGTCTGTCTAGTGCCCCGAGACTCGTCTATAGCAGATGGGTCCCGAAATATCCGTGCAACCGTCTGAGTAAGCCACTGCAGCTGCGCCGCTATGTAATAGGTTTCAAAGTCTGGGACTGCCAAGCCATCCTCCGATCTCAGTCTCATCAACGTGCTAAGTGCCACTCTCCGCCTGCCCGAGGCCCATAAAAACCCAACCATCATGGACCGAAGCTGTTTAAAAACAGAGGCCGGGATCCAGATAGCGTTCTAAAATAATACAACAGCCTGGGAAGTGCTATCATTTTAATAAGAACCACCCGCCCGGCCACCGACAGGGGAAGTGTTCCCCAAAAATCGATACAGCCCCTGAGCCCCCTGATGGCCCTACCCACGTTACCCTCCAATAAGTCAGGTTTGTATAATAAATACGGGTACCGAGGTATGTCAGACATTGACACTCCCATTGTATTCCTTGCGTTGTCGGTGGACTTTCAGCCGTAGGCGCTGTGGGAAAAAACAGACCTTTGCCCAGTTTACCTTGAGACCAGCAATGGTGCCTAGGTCAGCCAACAGGGTCCCAGCGCCCCTAAGAGCGTCTTCCGTATTCGCCAAAAACATAAGAAGATCATCTGCATAAAGTACGATGTGGTGGGAGGCTCGCGCACTTGAAGTCCCTGATAATGCAATCCCGACCTGGACCGGGCCGCCAGCGGCTCCATGGCCAGGGCGAACAGTAGTGGGGATAGGGGACAGCCTTGTCTCGTTCCCCGGCTCACAACACAAGCATCTGAAATTATCCCACCCGTTTTAACCCGCGCTGTAGACTGGCGATAAAAGAGAGCTGTCCAGTCCACAAACTCATCCCCTAGGCCAAACCGTTGCATTATTTGGAACAGATACTGCCATTCCAAGCTATGGAAAACCTTCTCAATATCTATTGCCAACACAACAGCGGAGTGCTTGGGGTATGTATCAGCATCCAAAATATTGAGAAGGCGCCACACATTCTGGGCTGTATTCCGGGAGGGTATAAACCCCGCCTGATCCGTGTGTATTAAGTGTACCATATGCAGTAGCAGTCGGGTCGCCAGTATCCGGCTTAATATTTTATAATCCGTAGTCAGCATTGACAGCGGGCGATAGGCCGTCCTGTCATGGGGAGGTTTTACCGGTTTTAAAAGTGGTATGATCACTGCTTCGCGGGTAGTGGCGGGTAAAATGTGCTCTTTTCGAGCAGTATTATATAATGTCACTAGTCGAGGAGTCAGAAGATCAATATATGTACTCTTAAATTCTACAGGCAGACCATCCACCCCAGGTGTATTTCTTCGGGCCATATGCTTAATTGCTCCGCAAACCTCCCCTATAGTGATATCCTGTCCCAATAATTCAGCCTGCTCCCTATCTAATGCCGGGAGATCTGCTCCCTCCAAAAAGTCTTGAATGGACTCCTCACTAGGTGTCACTTTACTTTGATATAAATTGGTGTAATAGGCCAAAAACTGATCATTGAACCCCCGCTGCGTGTAGTGGACTTCCCCGTCAGACCCATGCCCCTCCTCGCTGGGCTGGCCAACCATGCCAGTAGCGCCCCAGATTTATCTCGCTCCGCGTGTGCACTTGTTACATATCGTTTATAATCAAAGCAGCGCAGCCTTTCAACTTGCACTGCTACTGCCTCTCTTGCATCCATTAATACCTGGTGACTATCAGGGTGGTTAGGCCTTTCCCTTTCGGCCTCCCTTAGCTTCTGATCTGCCCTTTCTAGGTCCTGCAGCAACACTCGTCACACTCCCATCTTATTCGCTATGCATTGTCCTCTTATAACACTTTTGAATGCGTCCCATTCCACTGCCAAAGAAGAGGCAGTGCCAGTGTTTTCCTGAAAATAATTATTGATCCCAGTTCCCACCATCTCACGGAATACCTGATCTTCCAATGACTCCGGGGCCAGGCGCCAAGTTGGGACACTAGAGCATCCTGGTAAAAGATTAACGTGCAAAAATAGAGGATTGTGATGTGACAGCGTTCTAGTAAGGTACTCGCTGTGTTGAACCTCTGCATGTACGTCAGGGGAACAGAGCAACGCATCCAGATGGACATGAAGGGCGTGCAGGGCAGAAAAGAAAGAATAGTCCCGATTAGTCGGGTGGTGAGCCCGCCAGGTATCCACTAGCCCCCAGCTATGCTGCCAGTCTCGTCGGAGCTTTGATAATTTGTGGGCTGGAGCATCCGGGAGAGGCGGGTGAGATCTATCCAAAGAGATGTCCATTACAGAATTAAAATCTCCACCCATGAGAACAGACCCGGTTAAAAATGGAGCAAATGTTCGCGACAAGCGTGTAAAAAAAGCTGCTTGTCCCGTTTGGAAGCATAGACACTGGCCAACACCACATCCCTACCATTCAGGCGGCCCGCCACTAGAACGTAGCGCCCATCAGGGTCTTTTAGTTGGCGTGTGGGTTGGAACGGAACTCCCGTCCGGATCCAGATCAGCACCCCCCTTGCAAAGGCAGAAGAGGTTGTACAAAAAACATGCCCTCTCCACCTGCGTTGAAACGCCACATCTTCGCCGTGTGCAATATGATTTTCCGGAAGGAAAGCCAGTTGGATGCCCCTACGCACTAAGTATGCATATATCTTATGTCTACGTAGCATGGTGTGCATACCCCTGACATTCCAAGTCAGACATTTCAGCTCAGACATTGAACCCATGACCTCGTTCCTCTCTGCCCAGCAACAGTACATTCAGACAAATTACGCCACCACCCCTCAGAGACCCCCTTACAATAAAAGAAAGAACAACAACCCCAACACCCCCACCCCAGGACAGGTACCAAAAAACTAGGCCCCATCCAAACTGTCCAAGAATTAACTGCCCTCTGGTAGTTACCGAGGAACAAGGGGGCAGGCGGCCGCTAACCGGTGACAACCGTCTGCAAATGTAGGGGAAGGCTACCGCGCTCAAGCTCCATATAGTGTAGTACCCCTCCATCCCCGGGGCTCTGTCCCTCTCAGATACCCCTGTATGCATCCCCCCCACCGTGGCCATCAAACCATCAAACAATCACAGTACATTGTATGCAGATCAGAAATTTTCAAAATCGGTACCTGCTCAGGGGCACCTGCAAAGAAACGCTAGAGAAGTAATCATAGACAGACACAAAGAGAACCCCCATCAAACAATCTCGTCAGCCGTGCCAGGCGTGACATGCAGCAACTGCAGGCTATTCGCTTGGGACGCATAAGTATCCGTGCCCTCAGGAGTCTTATCTGATTCCGTTCCAGCTGGCGACAGCTGCTTCCGATCTCGAAGTAGTTCAGACACCGCCTGCAGTGCCCCAGATCTCTCCGTCGCTGTCTGGGATGAGCAAGGTGTCTTCAGGGTGGTAGAGAACCGCCGTGGTCCACGGAGACGTTGGGGCAGCCGCAGTGGAGAAGCTTGTGCCGCAAGCCTCCCAGGCGGGCGGTGACCCATCTTGTAAGTTTCGAGCCAGTCCCATGCCTCCGATGGGTTATCGCAGAAGTGAGTCGTGCCATCAAGGATGATTCGAAGCCGAGCCGGAAACATCAAGGAATATTGAAGACCCTCATCTCTCAGGGCTTTCTTGACGGCCAGGAAAGAAGCACGGCGTCGTTGGACTTCTAGCGTATAGTCTGGGGAAATGGAGACCTTGCTATTATCCACCTGGTAGGGACCAGAGTTTCGTGCTGCCTGCAGGAGGAGGTCCCTGTCCTTATAGTGAAGGACCTTGGCCACCACCGGTCGCGGCAGCCTGCCAGGTTGTGGTAAGCGAGCCGGAACCCCGATGATCTCTCTCAAGGGTGAAAAACTGGGTCAGTCCAACCGGTGCCACCTTGTTGCGAAGCCAGTCTTCAAGATATTGGATCATATTGGCCCCCTCCACTCCTTTTGGCAGGCCCAAAATGCGAATGTTATTTCTCAGATTATGGCTCTCAGCGTCCTCGGCCCGTCTTTCCAAGGATAATAACCTCTGTGAGAAGCCCCATCTGATCAGCCAGGGACTTCTGCGCCTGTTCCAGCGCTGTTAGGGTCGCTTCGGTCCGCTCCACCCTATCCGCCAGCTTAGAATGTTCAGCGCGCAACAGTCCCAGGCCCGCCGACACTGTGGCTATGTCTTGATGTAGGGCCTCTCTCGTGTCCGTAATGGCCTGCAAAATGCGAGCCAACTGCTGCTGCACTCCTGGGTCCGCGGGCCCCTCAGGCGCATCTTCCTGTCCCGGGTCATCGTGTTGTGGCGGGGCCAACGCCGGTTTGCCCCTTGGTTTTCCCATCATGCAAGGCGGGGTACAGGCAAAGGCGATCCCCACGAATTGGGTCGCTCGTCACTTTACACCTCGGTGCTCTCAGAGGCCCCCCCGCCCGTGGTGGGACTCTCAGTGCGCAGGTCTCCAGGGTCCAGAAAAGCTACCACTCCACAGGGCATAAGTTGAGTATAGCAGGTTCCACGGTAACTTCTCCCAGCACAGATTTGAGGGACCAAGAACCCAGATAGCTCCACGCCGTCCCCCACTTTATGCCGAGTCCTCTTCATGGTGCATTAACCAGCGCAATGCCCGCACTTGCCCTCCCAACGGCCTATGCTGATAAACTGTCCGCAGGAGGAGTGGGGGAGGGTCGCCTCCTACGGTTCCGGTGTCCAATGTACCCCGGGACCCGCAGCAATCTACTGCTCGCAGACGCCGAGTAGCGGCAGGGGTCCGACCCAGGATCTCCCCGAGTGTGGCAGAATCCGCCCGGCAACACAGCCGCTGGGTCACTCGGTGCTGCTCCGCCGATATCGCGATGTGCAGCTTACCAGTGCGCAGTTGCGGTCAGCAGCAATGGATGGTCCTCATCCGCCCAGTAGGGTCTGCCGGTGCAGTTTCCAATGAGCGCCCAGCCTCTCCGGTCAGTCAGGCCAGGATCCAGGCCCTGCCATCGCAGCACCGGCTTCATCCGTATACTCAGAGGGACGGACCCCCACAGGCAGCCCCAGCAGCAAGCACTCGCTCTTCGCCGGGGCATGCAGCTGCCAGCAATCTTGCTCGGAGCACACGACTGCTCGGGTTTCCCCCAGCTCCGTAGCTCGCCGGTCAGCGTCATCTGGAGAACAGGAACCGAAACTACTGTTGGCCGTCTCCGCTGTTCAGCTCCCTCAGTCCGTCTTCGGATGTCCCCAAACAGCTCTTCGGGACTGTGCACCACGGCAGTAGGATCTCACTTTGCCCCCGGGGACAGGGCGGCCGGGATGAGCTGATAAATCAGGAGGCCGGCGCGGAACTCCAAGCTCACGCGTCCGCCGCCATCAGGCGGCCATGCAAACTCTTACCATGCATATACCTTTAACATGCATGTCTTTAAATCGCAAGTTAAGTATATATAAGGTAAGTGAAACCCTTAAACACTAAAAACACCCTTACCACACAAATCCCTTACCCACACCTAACCCCTAAAAACACCCTTATGAAACAATTCCTTTACCCACACCTAAAACACAATTACGACACAATTCCCTTAAAACACCTCTAAACCTTAAAAACACCCTTACCAACCAATTCCTTACTCACAGCTAAATCCTAAAAACACCCATGCCACCCAATCCCCCTTACCCACCTCAAAATCCCCAAAATCCTCCGTACCACCCAATTGCCTTACCCACCTATAAACCCTAAAATCACCCTTACTGACCCTTAAACCCTGAAAACAACCTTACCACCCTATGGCCTAAAAACACCCTAACCATCCAATACCCTTAGACATCCATAACCCTATAAACACACTTACCACACTACACCCTTACCTATCCTAAACCCTAAAAACACCCTGACCCTTATCCCTACTACCCAGAGTTCTCTGCTGCTTTTTTGCATAATTTATGCGGCACTCTAAGCCTGAAAGGGAACTGTTTTAACTTTTATTGGATGTTCCCTTGTGTCTGGACAAAGCTAAACCTCTCTGAAGAGCTATAATGATAGCGAAATTGGTGTCAGTGGATGCTTTTATTCATTCCAGGTTGTCTTGGATGGTATTTCACCAATTCGAAGGAGTAATACTGTGCTTGGAGTGGTAAAAGGCTTTTGTCATTTTACAGCTCAGGGTGAATAGCACTTGCTAATCCAACACGAAGACTTTGCTGTAGAAATGGCAAAAGACTTTGTCCCTTTCTAGCTCTGCGAGGATGGCACTGCACTAATCTTATGCTTTAAAACTTTGCTAGAAAAATAGACATTTGAGGTGAGTGGATTCGGAGTGTTGCTAGTGTTGTAGGCTGCTCTATACAGGAGCTGCTCTCCACCTAAACTTGTGGACTACCCAGAGTTCTCTGCTTCTTTTGTGCATATAGAATATATAAACAAATGGTATAGAGGGATAAATCATTGTTTTGTGCATATACACACACACACACATAATATATATATATATTATCTATTGGCGGTCGCCAGTAGATAGTTATAGTTAGGACCGAGTTCTCATAGGAAACTTGAAAATTCTATTTTGAATAACTTTGGCGCCGGTTGACGAATCCTCGCGAAATTTTCAAAACTAATGGGGCGCTCCGCTGAGCTCCTACCCTGAAAGTCTCTGGGTGATTCGTCAAGCGGGGGCTGAGAAAAAAGGGGGGTCCCAAAACGCGTTTTCCCCATGCATTTTCCCATAGGACCTTTAGTTGAAGGTACAGCCCGAACGGCTGAACAGAATTACTTGAAATTTGGCAAAGAGGTAGTCCTCAGGTCAGGGATGTGCCTTTTGCATATATGGTGTCAATCTGTTCAGTAGTTTCTGAGAAAACTGCAGTTAAAAGTACATAAATATCTATAGGCGCGCACCGTGCGCGCACGGTGCCGTGCGCGAGAGTAATTCTGATTGGTGGTTAGATGTCAGTCAACATTCGAATCGGTCGAAATCAGGAAGTGTTGGACGCCATTTTGTGTGTGGCAGTGAAAAACAAAGGTGGATAACGTGAAAAGGGGGCAGGGTAGAGAGTTCCTGACCCCCTAGCCTTTGTCAGGGGGTCCCTGAAGGACCCCGAAGGGTGAAAAAAAACATTTTATTTATTTTTCCAAAATTCGCGGGGTGCGCGCACCGTGCGCACACGGTGCGCGCACGGCGGCAAAAAATTCATTAAAAAAATAGAATTAAAAATCAAGTTTAAGTGTTTAGATGTTGGTGAGTTCTGAAAAGAACTGTTTTTTTTGTCTTCTTTGTTTTGTATTTTTTTTTTAGTTTAACAATTTTGTATTTTTTTTGATTTTTTTAGAGCAGCAAAAAAAACCAGGGAATGAAAAACTGTTCAACAGGAACAAAAGAAAATGGAAAAAATTATGGGGTGGAGCATGTGTGCTGCTGTATTTTGTTCTCTATTAAGTTGATGCTGCTCTCACCATAACAGAGAACAACATTGCACACATTGCACCGTATATGAACCTTCTGGAACAGAGGGTGGATATCCAGAGGTCTTGAAGCAGGTGAATCTGCGGCCGCAGATGATGTGCTCGGCTGAGCTCCTGGAGGGTTGTCTCTTGTTGCTCTTGTAGATTCACGAGCATAAGCCACAGGATGCACTTTTTGGAAGTGCCTCAACATAGAATAAATACTAAAGGAGTATTTTTTTTTTGGATCTCCTCTAGATAAGACAACTCCACAAACAGTGCATGTGACTTCTGGGGCATTCACCTTCTTCTGGCCCTCTGGAAAAGTAAAGAACTTCCATATGAATGAGTCCTTTTGTTTCCTCTGGCTTGGTGGCACAAAGGTCTCCTCTTCACTCTCTGTAGAAGATTGCTGTTCTGCCATTTTCACGTAGTGGAAAAGCTGTTCAGCTCCTTCTCCCAGGAAATAAGAAGAAATAATGAGGGGAGTGGGTGTGGTGTTTGAAGATTCTGGAACTGAAACTACTATGAACCAATGAAAAGTGTTGCGCACACGGAGCACGCACGGAGCACGCACGCATGCGCACACGGAGCACACACGCATGCGCACACGGAGCACGCACGGAGCACGCACGCATGCGCGCACGGAGCACGCACGCATGCGCACATGGAGCACGCACGGAGCACGCACGCATGCACACACAGAGACGGTGCGCGCACCGTGAAAAACCCTAAAAAAAAAAAAACTGTTTGTAAGTTTATGGAAGATATTAACTATGCTGTTCAACTTTATCCAAATTCAAAAAAAAAAGAGCTGAGCCATTCCATATTACAGGATACAGTCAATCTATAACTATATATATAGGTAGTATATTGTAAAATAAATATATAAAAAATATAATAACACATACATAAATTAGCATTTAAAAAAACTTGCAAATTCAGTAAAAAAAACATAGGTTTCACACACATTATAGTTGGGAATTAGCATTTAAAAAACCTTTGAAATTCACTGAAAAAACCAAAGGTTTCACATACGTTATAGTTAGGAATTAGCATTTAAAAAACCATGCAAATTCACTGAAAAAACCATAGGTTTCACACACGTTATAGTTAGCTGGACATTTCACTCGTACAAAACCATTGAAATTCCCACGTTATAGTTAGTTCAGCTAACTATAACTCGCGCGCCCGCAATCCACTGCTGATGACGTCACATATTACATCACTCATGACATGGTCAGTGACATCACTCATGACATCACTGATGACATCTCAAATGACATCACTGATGACATCACTGATGACGTCATCCATGTGATAAATTACCACATCTTCTCACACCCCAATATAACCTTTGATACACCGACTCAAAATTTCAGAGTTCCATTCTCAAAACCATACATACTCCAATACCAATAACTACATACCCACTTATTAACTCTTAGGTCTACATACACCTCCACTCATTCACCTGTACAGTCACTCATACTTACAGTCACTCCATACAAGACTATCATATGCATTTATACACCTATATAGACACTCACACACCACAAATCATCCATAGAGGTACTCTCACACCTAGTCAGTCATGCAAATAATCACACTCCCATTTACTCACCTATGCGGTTATACACACTCAAGTTCACTTACTCATAAAAATAGTACCACATTCTTACGCTCTTATAGAATCATTGATACAAGCACACACTCATCCATACAGTGACTCTCACAATCACACACTCTCACATCTACCCACTTATATACTCTTACACGCATATATACTGCCTTTCACATATGTAGTTAGTCACAAATGTACCACTGAGATATACATTCAATCCCTAATACACCCATACATACACTCACTCAACCATACAGTTCATCACAGATGCACTCTTAAAACCATGCACCCACTGAATCACCCACTCACACATCTAGTCACAGAATAACACACACCCTACCCACACAAAAACTCAGGAACCCATACAGATACTCAGACAAGCAATCAATAACTCATATAGACACTCATAGCTATTCAAAAAACCATACAGCCACTTATACACCAACATACAGACACATACAGACATTCACACAGTTTAGTCACTAGTCTGCAGTAAGATACATTTAATGACTCACTTATAGAGTCAGTTATGCACCACAGAAAATCATCCATTTACACACTTGTACATCCACTTATTCTTCAACAGGCCTTTCCCTATATATATTAACCATATTAAAACTGTTCAGAAACACATACTCAATGGATGACGTCATCAGTGATGTCATCAGTGATGTCATTTGAGATGTCATCAGTGATTTTCATGCGTGATGTCACTGACCATGTCATGAGTGATGTAATATGTGACGTCATCAGCAGTGGATTGCGGGCGCGCGAGTTATAGTTAGCTGAACTAACTATAACGGGGGAATTTCAATGGTTTTGTACGAGTGAAAAGTCCAGCTAACTATAACATGTGTGAAACCTATGGTTTTTTCAGTGAATTTTCAAGGTTTTTTAAATGCTAATTCCTAACTATAACGTGTGTGAAACCTATGGTTTTTTCAGTGAATGTATATATACACACATACACCTACTCACCTTCCTTATATATACTTATAATTTTATTGTAAAGGCATGCATGGTAATAAATGCGTGGTAAAGGCTGTTTCCCATCACGCCGGGACTGACTTGCTAGGCAGTAGTGCCTGGCAAATGTGTGCAGTGATGCCCACATGGCTGCCTGACCGATATCCAGAATTGGGACTCTGCCAGCGAACGCTGTGGAACGTAGCCTTGGGTCTGGTAGAATGAGTCTGCAAGCTTTCAGGGGGTTGCCTCTTGGCCAATGCGTAGCAGATCTTGATGCAGTGTATAATCCACCTGGAGATGGTTCATTTTGGCACTGAAAGCCCCTTTTAGCTCCAGCAAACCTAACAAAGGGAGGATTGTCCACCCGAATATCTCTTGTACAGTCAATGTAGATAACACTCTTTTTAGATCCAGACAGTGAAGTCTCTCCTCTTCCTTGGAAGGGTGAGGTGGAGCAATGAATGTCTGCATCGTGATGTCCGAGGTGGACATCAGGACTGTTGTGGAAGGGGTTACCACTTTTGGCAGAAAGATAGCACGGTACGAAGGACCAGTTTGTCTGGAAATAAGGTAGTGTACGGGGGAGGGGTTAACCGAGAGTGCCTGTAGTTTGCTAACGCTTCACCTTGCAGCACCTCTGGAAGGAGATGCCATTTGTGATCAGCGAGGCATTGGCGGCTTATTATCCCTGGCATTCAGAGATCTAGCCAGGTGTTGTACGACCAGAAAAATGTCTTGACATTCCACCAGGGCTTTAAGTGGGATGAAAAAACTGGGGGTGTCCAATGTAATTAAGGGCGTGGCTTAAAAACACGTAAGCTAAAAATCTGTGCTTAGCGTAGTGTGCCATCCGACTTGTATTTTGCTGTTCCTGTCATTGCATCCAGATATATGATACAAGAAGTAACATCATACCTAAAACAAGTCAGGACTATTGGTTTTGTCAATGGTTGTTAGTTGCATAAGATAAATAGGCAGCAACTATGGCTTATATATACTATTGAACTTCAAGCCCCGGTGACACCACGACAATGTTGCTGCTCCTGAGTTTCAAAAAGAGAAGGGAAATCCAGAGAGAAAATGACTCTTTAAAGGATTTCCCTTCCCATAGAGCCTCACCTGGCATGATGTCATGCCCTCACTGCTCCACTAGGGAGAAGTGAGCAGTGTGAGCATGCGCACATCGATGTGCTCACCTGGCATGACGTCATGCCGTAACTTCTCACTAGTGAGAAGTGAGCAGAGTGAGCAGCGCACATCGATGTGCTGGCTGTCACTGCAGTCTGGGGAAAAAGGGACCGCCTGTGCCAGGGCACAAAACCGAGCCCGATAGAGACCCGTTTCGAGGCTCCCTTTAAAAAACTGCAGGTGCTCAGCACCGATGAGACTCGGCCCGCTTAAAGCCATGCGTTCCACCCATGTCCAGAGGTGTAGATCCTCCTGGAAGAGGGTCCAGGACCCCACTCCACCCTGGTTGTTGCAGTACCACATGGAGGTGGTGCTGTTCGTGAACACCTGAACCATGCTCCATTGATGGACGGAAGGCTTTAAATGCCAAGCGTACCGTTCTCAACTTCAACATGTTGATGTAGAGCTGAGAGTCCGCCAGATACCAGAGTCCTCTGATCTCCGCAACTCCATGATGGCCCCCCCAACGCAGAAGTGACGCATCCGTGACCACTATGAGTTCCGGGTGGGGAATAGACAGGGGTCTGCCACTGACCCAATCTCGGATTGTCAGCCACCACTGCAGGTCTTTTGCAGTTCCCACCGATATCTGAACCAGCTTGGAGAGATTTCCCTGTGCTGAGTCAACTGGAACTTTGGGTCCCACTGAAGAGAATGCATAAGCCACTGGGCATGCTTCACCAGTAGGATGCATGAGGCCATAATGCCCAGTAGCCTCAGAGCCAGTCTCACCAAAATCCAGGATAGAGGCTGAAACAATGGTATAATAGTCTGAATATTCTGGATTAGCCACTCTGGAGGACTGGTGCTAAAGTGCATTATGTCCAGAATGGCTCGAATGAAAGGGAAAGTCTGAGAGGGGATTAGGTTTGACTTTGGTACATTGATAGAGAACTCTAGCAAATGCAAGAGGGTCGCCATAGTCTGAAGGTGGGTGATGATTGCCCAGGGAGAGGCGGCCTTCAACAGCCAGTCGTTGAGGTAGGGGAAGACTGGAACAGCTGACCTCCACAGATGGGCTGTAACCATCACCATCGTGAACATCCGATGTGGGGTGCTAGTAAGTCCGAAAGGGAGCATAGTGAAATAAAAATGCTCATGACCCACCATGAACCACAGGTAACATCTGTGGGCTGGCAGGACGGGAATGTGAAAATATGTGTTCTGCAAATCTAGCCCTAACATAGAGTCTCTGGGATACAGGGCAGACAGGACCTGAGCCAGTGTAAGCATTTTGGACTTTTGCTTTTTCAACAGGTAGTTGAGAGGGCATAGGTAAGGAATAGAAAGGGTTAACTGAACCACCAGGCTCTCGGGTTGGGTGCTGGGTGAGAAAGGCTGGGTCTCCGGGGGAGTGGCAAATGTGGCAGGCGATGAACCTGTGCACAGGAGTGCCTGTGCAGGGTTTAGCCCAGGCCAAGAGAAGGACATAAGTGAGGGCTTCATTAAAAGGGAGTAGGGTTTCTGAGGAGGATACCCCATTCAGGAGCCCTTTCAGATGGGCCACGGGGCAGGCAGGCAGGGACTACTGGGCCCAACCGTAGTGGTTGTGGTCTTTTACTTCAGAAGTCTTGGGGCCCGACCTATTATAAATCATGAGCAACTGGGCAAAGTACCCCTTCTGCACTTGATTCTAAGTGGTAGCAGTGGACAAGTAGCTCCCTCGGGGTGGGAGAAGGGCCAGACTGTAGATACAGGTAGGTGAACATGACTCATAACTCAAAAAGCAAATAGTACAAACAATAAATCAATGTCCAGTCAGATATTTGCTTTTATAAGCAAAGAAGTACATGTATTTCAACCTCTACATAAGATACAGCATTCAGAAGCGACAACACAATCCCCTTGATGTCGGGGTCTAGTAGTTATCAGGTAAATCCCTGTCTCACTATCCTTCTTGCAACGTGTTTGGGGATATTACCCATTCACTAGTGGCAGCATCTAGGGAATGATCACTAGTAGGCTGTACTCAAGAGTTCCCCTTTGACACTTCAGGAATTAGTCAAAAGTGTCCATATTGCAGAAACACCTTTAGCAGCCAGCCTCCCCCTCCCCCCCTTCCCCGGGACCCAACAGTCCAGATTTATGTTTTACCCCACGCTCCTGCAGCACGAGAACATTCAGTGTCGCAGTGGGTGTCTTTAGTGCAGACACCCACGAGTTCTGATCCTAGTCAGAGAATTTTGGATGCTTGCGGACCACGTGGCAGCACCCTGCGGCACAGGTTCTCCGTATTGAGTGGCACTGCCGTCTTCTCCAGTTATCAGAGCAGCTGCCAGCTCCCAAAGATGCTGTAAATCAACCTTCCTCAGGGCTTTGGTGTGATGGGAGGGAATTCTTTCATCAACTCCTGACTGAAGTCCAGCGAGGGTGCGTCGTTCTCCACGGCATCCTTTGCACATCCTCAGTAGTCAGTCTGGGGCAGTTCTCTCGCTGTGCTGGCTCGACACACCGAATGCTGCCTCAGTCTTTCTTCCAGTGACAGCCCAAACTTCTTGGCAATGTAGGTACTGGCAGCCCCTCCTGGCCTATGTGGTTGTGAGGTACTTGGTAAATCAGGCAAAGACTCCTCCGCTGTAAACGCCTCCATCACAGTGGGTACAAGTCTCAGCTCTCCTTCAGCATATGAAGTCACTGCAGCGCGGCGATACGGGCTTAGCAAGACTTGCACGGTACTCAACACACGACGGTCCTCTCCTGGCATACATTGGTCGCTGAACCAACACTTCTGCACTTTAGGTTACAACCCAGTTGGTGAACAGCCGAATCCTCACACCTGGCACGAAGAGAAGACACTGGAGGGCTTCCCACTGAACCTCACTCCCTCCAACGGTCTCCTCTTCATCACAGGGTACACTGGTCTCGGCAAGCAGACAGGTACTGATGCTTCAGGCTCCAGGGCGGGTGATCTTTGTTTTCCTGGGTCATTTCCCCTCATCCGGCAGGGAGACTAGCAAGCCTTTGTACACAGTCTATGTCACAGGCAGAAGTTTTGCAGAGCATCACCTTCTGCTGCTAGGCAGATGACAAAGTCTGGGTTCTCAACCTCCGCTTCTTATAGTCCATTTCCAGACGCCAAAATGCAACTTATAGTCTAAGTCTTTGAAGTTTTACATTAGGATTCTGCTTCTTTTCAAGTGGCCACTTCTCTTTTACTTTTTTCCTCATAAATGGCTGTCTGTCACAGCAGGCAAGACTCTGAAGTGGAATGATTCACACCACAATTCATGGGAGTGACCAGAGCACACACCTGGATGTCAGCCACAGTGTTATATGCATCAAAAGGTTAATCCCAGGCTCCCATCTCTACTCTTCATGATTATCTTATTAGCCCCATCTCCCTTTCCGAAATGTGTCACCCCCTTTCTTGTGATCTATCACTGAGTCAAAGAGCAGACTTTTGAAGTCTTACGGAGGGGTCCTTTCCTCCTTTCCACCAGTGTGCAATCCACCCTGCTCACAGGAATGCAGCAATACACAGATCTGTCTGGGGGATTCCTTTCCTCCTCATGTCTTCATCAGGCAAGCCTGAGCTTCCCAAAATGTATCTCAGGGTCCTCCTTTTAAGGTACCACTGCAGGCCCATTTACTCAGTGGACAGTCACAGCACACTTACTGCCCAGCACTGTTCATTCCATGGATTGTACCATTACAAGTACACATACATTCAGTACACACATCCAAGTTTGTGCGCACTGTTCAGCACTGAAGCGTTTCTATACAGTACCAGGATGTGCTATTTGCAAACACAAACTCTGCCAGCATACACACTCACCGTGTGCGCACTGCAGAACACTTCACCCTTCATGTACCGCACTTCGCACAAAAATACACACATCCAAGACATACTTTCAGTGCGCACGCACTGCAGAACATCTCTCATGTAATGTATTTTTCGCAGGCATACATACTTAGTACATGCACTAACCATACATACAATGCAGAAAACTGCTCTATCACTGTAGTATATCCTTCGCAGGCACACATTCATCCAGCACAGTCACTACTCCTGCGCTGCGCAGGACTCCACATCTCAAGGGTGAGTTAGGCAAACAGTAGCAGAACTTTTAAAATGGTGAGTAAGCATATAGGCCTCACTCCAGTAACATAGGGTAAAAAGGTTCTGTTCACTACTACTGATCACTACACGATCTGCTGCCACCACCGCGCTTGTGCTGCGTAACTCCTGGTTAAGGCGGTAGTCTTCCACCACTATGAGGCTAGCACTTTGGGTGTCTCTACCATTCCAACAAGACTACAGTCCATGAGACAGGCCTATATCATGGCATGCATGATCCATGTTTACCTATGGCAACAAAACATAATATATATATATATCAGCATTCGGGAGCCAAACAACAGTATAGTTTGGCACTCAGGGCAGGGGACTTTTGCAGGGGACTTTTCCGACCTAATAACCCAGGTTGAAGCACCTCTGTCAAGACGTTGGCCTTGACATCCCCTGAGGGTAGGGTGAGGTCAGGGACCTCAGCCATCCTCCTCATCACCATTGAAAAGGAGGCCCCTTCCTACATAGCCACAGTAGGACGGGAAAGGAGACCAGTGTCTAATGAGGTAGGGAGGCCACTGGTATCAGCCGGTTCCTCGTACCAGTCATTCTTGGACATGGCCGCTTGTAGTGCTCAAGATAACTATATGGATCCTCAGATCCCCTCCAATCATACTTCTCACAAGGTTGTTCAGGAAAATAAGGATCTGTCTCTAATTCAAACCGTCTGGGTCTGGTCAACACCGGGCTAGTTCCGGATTGAAATCAGGATTTACGATGGGATTGGCATCACCAATGGGCATCAGAGGGGTCTGGAACTGCACCACTGGAATGATCCACAGTGGAAGTTGTGGCTTTGCGACAGGGGTCAGTAAGGATCCAGGAATGAATGAACAGGGCTCGACTGAAGCTAAGGGCGAACCTGCCGGCAGAAACCCAGTCAGGGCCCCTCTTGGACCCATGGGGCCCAAAGGCACTCCAGAGGGGTACATCCGCCCAAAAACAAGGAGCATGGCCTCATAAAATTCTTCAAGTTGGGTGGGGGTCGCTCCAGGAAACTCAGGGAGGCGCAGAGCGGACAGGCTCCACGGGGATAACATGGGAGCGTGGCCTTTAACTGTGGCATTGTTCCTGCGCATTGTCTGGTGACTTGGATGGGTACGGAGAAGTCAAAGAACACGGACTTCTTTTTGTGGGACTTACCAGATGAAATCCAGGATACCAACAATGAACAGCAGGAATGACTCCAAGAATCCCTGGACCTTCCTTGCCAGCAGGACCTTAAGCTGTGCAGAGCCGTTTATCAAGTGTCCAGAAGCATCATGATTTGCTCCTGTATAGCTTACGGATACATGGTCTTGCACTGCGTACAGGCCGTGGAGTTGTGATCCACCTCTTGGCACCAAAGGCAAACCAAGTGGGGGTTCGTCATAGACATTTTCCTTTAACAGGCACCACAAGGCTTAAATTCCACAGGTTTTTTCAAGGACTTCTTCCAAAAAATATTGGAGAAAAGACACACTTGTCAAAATGCCAAGAGGGTAGAAAAAATCCAGCTAAAAATAACTAAGCGAGCTCAATACGGATCTACACTGATGGCACAGAAAAGAAGGAACAGAGATCCGTGCGCTGGGGTGATGCCCAAATAGGCACTGCACACATCAATTCCAGTGCAGACGACACCCAGTCGATCAGCACCTCCTACTGGAGCATAATGGGGACTGCTCAGAAAAATATCCGGATCCAGTCTGACGACTGGGGAATCATTTCAGGTAAGGAATCTGCAACTAGAAATCTCTATCAGATAAGGTATGTGATGTTTTAGTTTAGGGGCAGGGTTAGACACACTGACAGGTTAATGGAGGGGATTCTTGCTAAATCACAAATTTCCGACTTCAGGCCTAAAGGCACAATAAGGTACACCGGAAGGCATTGCATGACTTGGGATATTATTTAGAACATACTCAACCACACTATTAAACAGTCAGTCACAACTTAAGTAAAGATAGTAGGATAGTGATATATGATGAAATATGGTAGGGGCTTATTTAACCTTTGTATTATCATTCGCCTACCTCAAAAAAGAGCCCAAGACCCTCTTTTCTTCAAGCAATACCTCATCATATGAGTTCAAGCGGTCTGTAATTGTCCATCCATAATCACCCTCTTCGCCCCGTCACTCTATAATAGGATTTCCAGACTACTGGCTCAACACAACCTATGACAACTCCAACCTGTCTCCATCCCTAATGCTTCTACCATAATACTGTGCCCCCTCATCTGTACAGTGCACCATTTGTTTGTAGCTAGGTTCGATCTTTATAAGACCACATAGAAACAAACCTACATTCACACAGGGGTCATTGGGTATTGTTATCTCTTTGGGCCAATGAATATTAGAACAATACCTAAGGAGATATGCCATTTTATATAATAGGTATTTAAAGCATAGAAATTCTAAAGGTACTTGCCTGTGTGTGACAATTAAGTAATGAGCAGCATTTTATCATTCTTTTTATCACCTGTAGAAAAAAATAAAAACATTATTTTTATAATATTTCCCAGGAAAATATTTCTTTAGTAACATGTACACAGCGTGCAACATCCAACATCCAACACACTCTTAGACCCTTTTAGAAACTGGTCTTCCCACAAAGTAATGGTTACAGATTGAGGTCTCTTATCACAGTACAAATGATGTTAAGGCCAGCAACACAAACAGTCATGGGGGAGCTTGCCATCTAGTTTTGGGTGTACAAATCTACTCATTTTGCATTGAAAAATATCAGATATTCTAATAACTAATCCTACACAATAAGTACCACTTTTAAAAAAATGTTCTATGTATAGCAACGGCTTCAAACATTATATTGCTGAACCCCCTCAGCAAAATATTTGTGAGTCAGACCGCCCTCTATTCCCCTAAGAAAATTGTGATGGGGTTGGCTGAATGGCCAGAACCATGCCAAGAGGCTACTTGACCCTTGTTGGACTATGACTGGAGGTGCACAGTATGCATAGAGGTCACTGGCTGCAGTGAGCCTTGGGGCATGCAGCATGACCAGACACCACCTGCCTAAATAATGGGTGTCGAGGAGTAGATGATAAACTGAGAGGCCCCTTAGGGTGCTCATATGACATCTGTGCCTGTTCATGGGGATATATACGACACACCAACAAGCCTGGAAACCACAAGCTCTGAGTAATAGGGTGGCTGAGGGCAGCAAGCATACCCAGCAGGCAGTATGCATGGAAGCCACCTTCCCTAATCAAGAGAGGTGGCTAGAAATGGGCTTTGTGGTCACAGACCAGGTCACTGGTCACAAGGGTGGCTCTGGGAAGTCCAGTGTTTCCAAAAGTGCACAGCGATCTGCTCAGATAATGCATCTATGTCAAGAAATGGTCTTCTATCAGAGTTTGCTTTGCAAGGGTTGGGAGGAGATGCTGCATGGGCTTTTCAGCCCCAGAGTTTACCTAGAGTGTAGGCAGTTTGGCATTGACCTGTTGTTAAAGACTACCAGACCCCCAGTTTAATGGGAGGCAAAAAATGAAATGCATGCTGATGCCACCTAAAATGACACAGAAGGCCCATTAAGTATTAAAAGCTAGGAGGAAGTGGATAAGTCTGCACAGGGAGGTTAAATGTGAAGATATAAACATGATTCTTAAAAATGTTATAATAAGCCCTGTTCCTGGAGGCCTCTTGCCCTTGGACAGAGTGATCCTGTTCCATAATACAAATAGAGGGATGGGGTGGGAGCCAGAACTATTGCTGAATTTTAAAAAACATTTTATTTCCATCTATTGTATAATATCAAAACACAGTCATGACATTAGAATATGCTTTTCATGTGTAGACATTATGCAACTATCAAAATAATACATCAAAGCACATTCATATTTATGCCCCGCCACAATGACAGCAGTGATCGCAGGATAAGGCATATTATTCAGAGTTCATGTTTACACTTATAAATGCATTAGTCAGTTTAGTTTCGTCTCAAAGTAGGCTTTGTCTCTTGTTGTCTCAGAAAGTGGCTGCATGGCTCCCGCGCTTTAGGGTGTATAGGTTCACTGTGCTCACCCATTACTACTTTCCAATATGCCATGTCACGTATCTGTAAGGAAAATGCCTCTTTTGTATGGTCACCCCCCCAGGTTTTTTGACTGATGTTGCTGGCTTTTCGACTTAAAGTGCACGGAGGCCTGCCAACCAGGCCTTGGTCCCAGTAACCTGACCCCGAAATGTGTATATTACGTTGGTTATATCCAATTGGCATAGGCTAATTTACTGGTAAGCCCCTAGTATATGGTACTCATGGCCTGTAAGTTAGACAGCCACCCTAGGGATTGCAGCACTGGTTGTGCCACCCTAGGAGTGACAAATCTAAAATGAGTCTTCCAGCCCACCATTGCAGACTGAAAGAGCAGTTTAAACTGCTAGCCTGACTCTGCCAGTTTAAGCTATTGCAAAGTCAAATGTCTAGCTGAGACAATAGAAGTCACCTTGGTGGTTTTTTTCGTGTTCTGGCAGTAAAAACTCGAAGCTGCCTGTTTTCTGTGGAAAGACTTGGTTGCCCCAGAGGCAAGTGCAGGATTACAAGCTGGCCCCTCAGCTGTGCTAACTCCTGAACGGTGCGACGAAAGTTGATACTCCAAGGTATCGAACAACTTGTGGCATTACACCGGACCTGGTTCTCAAGTCAAAATTAATGTAACAAGTTAAAGTGTGCAACTTTTACAAAGTTGTTCCTTTGTTATTTTTTATTATAAAATTTTATTGAGAATAAAGCATACGTCGTATACAGATCTTAATAGTATACACTGTATCGTGTAAAAGAAAAAAGATGCAGTATATTAAGCAACTATATGATCAGAGTTACATTCACGTGATTTCCTTCGTGACATTTCAAGTTCTACAGTCGGCGAAATGCAGAGTGCCCCCCGATATGCATTCCAGGCCCCCCACTTTTTATCCCATTTCTGAGGACATCCTCTACCTTTATATACTTCTTTTTCGGCAACCATGCATTTGTCCATTTCCATCACCTACCCAATCACCAACGGCGTGTCAGCAGCCCCCCATATCATAGCAATGGCTCTCTTAACCAGGGTTTATCCCAGGGTGGTGAATTGTTTTTCTATGTCTGTAAGATCATTTGCTACCCAAACATTCTGGATTCTCAGTGGGGGTGTCAGCACTAGTGATTTTCCCAGCGCTTCCTGCATCTTATTCGTGGCTCGTACCCAAATGTGCCGCATATAGGGGCAGTCCCATAATATGTGATAGAATGTAGCGGTTTGGTTGCAGCCACGCAAGCAAAGCGCATCTTGTCGTGCCCCTATCTTGGCTAGCGTTGCCCCGGTAAGATATGTCCTATGCAGGATCTTCAGTTGAATCAGTCTGAAGCGTTGGTTAATTGCAGATTCCCTAGGGGACATCAGGGCCGTTTGCCAGTCCTTATCGTCAAGCTGTCCTAAATCTGATTGCCATCTGTCTCTAAGAGTAAGGAAGGTATCTGGGAGATTGTTACACAGCTTACGGTACGCAAGGGAAATGGCCTTAGTGGGGAGGGGCTCAGAGAGAAGTTGGCCTTCCAGATGGGACGAGTCCGGGACAGTCGTCAGGTCTGGTAATGCTGTGGTGAGCGCGTGACGCATTTGTAGGTACCTGAAAATCTCTGTGGGTGCCAGTTCGTGTTTCACTTGTAGTTCCTTTATTTTGTAGTTTTTAATCTCCTATGCCCTTAAAGTTTGCTCATAAAGTCTGAAACAAAGACAGCTTGCTGCCGTTCTAAGGAGACATGCTAACTACTCCCAGGAAAGGAGACAATAAGGGCCTGCACTGGAAAGAGGAGTTACCACCCTCCCGTAGGATGCCACATGTGTGTTGGCCCAAAAGGTGAGCTTTAAATCTGAAGCATCCTTTGAAAGCAAAATGGGGAACACTTGGAAGAGGGGCAGCCCAGTGTTTTAGGGTGGACTACCTGGCACCAGGGAAGGGGGGAGGGGGGGGGGGGGGGGGAGAAACGGTTGTCAAAACGTTTTCTTTAGGGACGTATAGTCTCCTTGGCTACCAACCGCATACTACCCTGCGGGCATTTCCTGTACATAAATAGGGAACTTTGGCACCCAGAACTCAGATCTCTACTGGACTAGAAGAAGGACCGAAGGACTGCCCTGCTGCACCGTGGCACAAACAAAGAGAGGCTACACCGGCGAGGACTGCACCTGCTGAATCTGGTGGCTAGCAAAGAAGAGGGACTGTACCTGCTGTATCCTGCTCATGGAGAAGTCATCTCCGGAGCCCATCCAAAGTAAGGAGACTCCAAGGGTTAGTTGGCTAACCTCCTAACCACAGTGCAGGGCCACAACAGCTAAGAAGACTGCTGGGGCTAGTTGGTAGCCCAGAATCTTCAGATCGCCGCTGTGCAGCACCAGAGACCATGACTCGATGCTCAAAGTTGTAGCCGAGTTTGCTGAGCCCGGAAAGTCGTCTGAGTGAGACTTGATCACCCAGAAGCTGAGTTATTGTCCAGGAAAGGGATTTGTCCATAATCGCAATGGACGACTGGACTTCCAGCAGCAATGAGAGGACTTCAAGGGACGTCGAACCTGTGACCAGGACAGCCTCACACCCTTCGCGGACCAAGGAGTAGCCACAGAAAGACGCCCACTGACTGCATCACATCCACAGCATTCTTCATCTCTTACAACAGGGCCACTACCATAGGAAGCCACTGTAATGGATCAAAGTTCCTGGAAAGGACTGAGGACTGCTTCCCCTGCTGAGGTAACTGTTTCTGAGGACCATGCTGGTCCCCCTGACTGGCACCGTACTGGAGCTGGTTGCCTAAAGTGATCGCATTACCAAAAACCCAGCTTTTTGGTGAAAATGTTACAAAGCGTCAAACTCTTTGAATTTGCCAATGCTTGTTGACGATTGAGTGAAATGCTGTGGTTTACTATACCTTGTAAATTCTATATCTCCGGAATCCTCTGGTGATCGTTTTCATTGTTGTATCTATCTACAAATACATACAAATATAACCTTGTTTTATATACTGGTGTCTGATTTCTTCTGGGTATTGCAATTTCTTCTTCAATTGTTTTGTTGCTGTTTAAATGCTTTACACATTTTCCTTTGTTTAAGTCTTGCAGCTCAGAATAACAGCTACCCAGGGGTGAGCTGAAGGTTTGTCAATTGAAACCCCCTGGTCCTAACGGGGTTGGTAAGTATATCACTCAGTGAAGTCGCCCAACCACACTATATAATACACCGCATTTCACCATACTGATGCCTAGCTGTGGCATCCAGAATTTGTGTTTAGCAGTACCATATAGTTGTTAAAGTCTTGACACCATTTAGAATCCTTGGATGTAAAGAGGACTTTTGACCGGGTGGAATGGATATTACTTTGGGACTTTTGCATCATTTTGTTTCCCCAAGGTGTAATAAAATGGACATAGGATATTTATTGTAGTCCAAGAGTTATCGAGTTTATCAACTGGGCTACTTTTACTATTTTTTCAGTTACCAGAAGGACACATCAAGTATGCCCATTATCACCCTGTTTATATGCATTATATATAGAATGATTAGTGAAAACTTCGACAGTACAATTTGCTACTGAACCAATAAGACCTTAGATAGAAATTAAAGTCATGGCCTACGCATAGAATGTTTAATGGTTACACATGATTTCAAACAAGCACTATCTATAATCAAAGAACTATTGGTACACTTTGGAGCTACTGCAGGTTATAAACTTGACTTACAGAAAAGTGAGATTTTATATATTGCATTGGCTGAGCAGCATGTGCCATACTGTGTAGCTAGCCTAAAATATATGGGAGTTAGACTTAGCATACTGTGTGATGAATTAAGAAGTGTTAACTGTAAGAAACTGGGTTGTTAGTTGGGATGGATTGAGGTTCACCACAAGTAATAAAGGCAATATCTTGTCAGGCCCAGTAAAAGGTTTCAGTAATTTAAACCTAAGCTCAACCCTTGGTAGCTATGGCACAGATAAGACAGGCTTAACTTAGAGAAAATATGTAAAGCATTTAGTAATACCACATCAGGTAAAAAGTCAAAAACACAACACAAACAGTTTCTTTGGACCAGCAAAATCGTGCCTTTGGTGGATTGGCTTAGCAGGTTTGCCTTGGTCCTCCAAAGGTCTTGAAGTCCAAACACTTTCTATGTTCGTGGTTTTCAGGAGAGGTTCAGTTAAACACAGCCAAAGATACCACAACCTCAGGAACAACACATGGGGGTCAAGGCTCATTCCAAAGAGGCCCCCAGCAGGGTCCAGGTCAGCTCCAGTTGGTACTGGTCAGCTGGGCACGTCAGAAAAAGGACTCCTGTAGCTTGTTGTGTCCCTGTGACCACACAGGTCAGCCAACAGACCTTTGGAGTCCACCTTCTTTGCTCTGGGTATATGTAGGAGCAGGTCCAGCCCATCAAGTCTCCTCACAGGTCTCATGCAGCAGATGCTATCCGTCTTCTGTTCTTCCACCGTTATATTCCATATAGGTACCCTATATAGGCACAGGTAACATTGCAACCTTTCACCAATATTCTTCCCTGCATTACATACATAATGGTTCTTAGGGACTGACGTTTTACCTAGATAAGACACTGCATTCAGAATGCAGGTTTTCGCATTATGCATGAGGTTTCTTTAAGCACAGTAGGACCACCATTTCTTGTATAATATCTCTGTATAAAGTTCAGGCCCGACGTCATATTTTAGGCTGACACAGTTTAACTGCAAGGTAGGACCCCTGGGGAGATCAATGGGTATATATACATCACATCTTGCTTAGAAAGACAGAGGAGACCGTGACTTCCCGGCTGACACACTGACCAGAGATGATGTGGTTCCTGCATGCAGACGCTAGAGCTCGCAGTGGTCTAACATCCCTCGTGGGGTGTCCAACTCGAGACCAGGACGGGGGCCCATATTCTCTCATTCTCAGGTAATGGGGTTGACTAGATCCTAGAGGGATTCTTGGCATAACACCTACACAGATGCTAGGTACATTTAAGTACATCTAGTTAGGGAGGCATCGTAGGAGTACGCACTTTTTATCATGTATTTTATGTACTTGTATATTTTCATGATTACTGCAAAATGGTAGAACTGTACCATCCTTTCACTTTTGTACTGCTGCTAATCATATATCTATGCTACTGTCTAATGGCTGTTACAGCTCACCTATTCTACACTAGAATAACAACTGTTCAATACATTCTTTTTGACAAAATGCCCAGTATGTTTATTAAGTGTCTCTCTGAGACCAACTAAGTGAGCAGGAGTGACTGTGCGAAAGGTAGTATATTGTTTCCAAGATTCTGAGGGATCAGGGTTGTCACGTTCGGAGGTTGCCAGAATCTATTCTCTCCTTGGTAAGCGGAGATTATAGTGGCACTGTGAGCTATCTGATACAGACAGGCTAACATATCCGGTGGGGGTGCTCGGAACCAGCCTGCCACCAATCCCACAGTTTATGTTATTCAAACGCGCAGATCCTGTATAGGGTATATAGCAACTACACAACATGGTGCCGCCGACGTTGGTTGGGTACTTATTTAACAGTAGAATCTGAGTAGTTCAGTCGTGCTATTCTCAGAGACCCCTACTCACAAAATACCAGAGACGTCTGAAGTGGGTGGGCACAAATTCCGCCATAGCTGAGTAGGCGAAATAATCCTATTTATTGGCTGTTGGTTAATAAAGCTTGAAGGACACATTGTTCCTAAAATTGTGCTTAAAAAAACCTTATCTTAGTTCCCTTGGACAAACTTTTTCTTTACAAAAATGACTGAGACCAGAGATGACGCTATAGTAAATCTGAACCTCCCAGCCAGAGAAGAAGATGCAGATGCAATACAAATTGCAGAAAAATTCAGTAAATACAGTCACCCTGAAATTACTAGACCATGGTTTAACACCTAGGGGTGACATAGTAGGTTTTGTGATTGAGGCACACAAATCATACAGAACAAAGGTATTTTTATTGGTGGGTTACATTCCCAGCAGCAAATGCCAGGACACAAACATTTCACTCCTACAAAGAAGGAGATGCACCAGAGGGATACAGCTGTTTGAGTACACTGAAGTTCCGTTCACGTACCATGAACACTTCTACTGGTTTAAAGGCGCCCTACCCCACATAACAAGAAGAGTGAGACTTGGCCCACTCGGAAGAGAAGGGGCAACTTGGCCAATATTAGCGACCTACACATCACATCCTGACATTGAAACAATGCCAGTGGAAGACTTACTCACACAACACAAAGAAGTGATAAAAATATACAGAAACTTGACGCAATTTGTCATGAAGACACTTACAGCCCAACTAGCAATAGTTGCAACACATAGAACTCAATCTCAGGGTACAGCAACTAAAATCACACCACAAACATTACACGCAGTGATGGGCAAGATGCCCACAAAATGCGAACAAATGCCATTCTGGGTAGCTCAGAAAAAAACACAGCTAGAAGAAGTATTCCTGAATACTACCCCGTATGAAAAACACAGAATGCTAACAATCTGCTTGCCCATGGGCATAACACCACAAGTAGAAGACTGTACCACTTGGGGTACAGTCTTTGCTACCATTTATACCAGGACTCATGGTATTCCGTCATTAGCAGTGATACCAGATGTATTAAGACAAATACAAAACGAGTATGGAGCAGAGCCTGCTCTGAACTTAGGGATGAAGTTACTAGGTAACAATGCCCAGGTATCAGCTATAATATTAGCTAATATTAAAGGGGAAGCCCCTTCAGTGGCTATCCACCAACGCCTAAGGGAGTTTAGTCCTTTAGAACAGGAACATGAACTACCAAAAATAATTGAAACTGCATATACTGAATTAGGCAGAGACAGTTTGGGTGGGAAAGCTTTAAAATCACAACTGATGGGCAGTTCTGAAAGGGACAGTTCCAAGCAGACACCTGCTTCAACTAAAAAGAAGTGGGATAATAAAAAACAACAAACATTTAAAGGAAACAGATCTCAATCCCGAGGTAGATCTCCTTCACAGGAGCTCTCCGAAAAGAGGTATAACCTCAGGAATAGTGATAATATTAAGAAACCTGACAGGTATCAGGATAATGATACACGTTCCTCTCGTTCATTTCAGGGTTCATCGACAAACTCCGAGAGGGAAGGACGGTCAAAAAGACAAGAAGAGCATACAAAGTCCAGAGACAAGCAACACGCTCAGAAATACACTTCTAAAAAAAAAAAGAGAATCCAAAGCAAAAGCCACAGTTTAAAAAGAAGAAGGTTGCAGGTTTAAAGATCAGACAAGCCCAAAATTCTGAGGACTCGACTACTGAACGGGGAATGGGCTCTGACGATGCTAGACAGTGCGGCAGAAGTAACAATAGCTCGCCAGAACCTAATGGAATTTCTGGTGATAGCGGACTTGAATGATTATATCACAGTAGAAACACCCGATACTAGGGTAAGTGTTCCACATAAAGTATATGAAATAACGCTCAAGATGGAGGGCTGGACAAATGTAGAACAGTGAGAGGTCTTTTTTGGGAGAACCTGACGTTTGGCTATGACATTTTGTAGGCTGAACGAGATTGGCCGCCAGCATTCGTCATGGATTGCCCTAAAGGAGAAACAGTAATTCTACCGGCATTCTCAGACCATATTCCCAGGCACTTACAACACACATATGCGCAGGAGAGGGCAGTAGCCCAGGCTCCAGCATTATACAAAAACCATGTTGGATGGGATGAGGATTCAACCCACCACATAATTCCTTTAAAAAACACTCCTATTGCACAGAGGCAGTATCCAATAAAGCAAGAAGCTAAAAAACAGGTCAGGGAGGTCTTAGATCGACTTGAATACCAAGGGATGATCGAAAATTGAACCACATCGACGAACAATCCTTTGTTTCCGGTCATGAAACCTGACAATTCATATCATCTAGTTTTAGATTACAGACATTTAAACACTAGCACTAAGACATTTACAGTTCAAAATGCACACAGTGCAACATTAATGAATAACATTGTGCGGAAAAAATAAAAAACTACACTTGATATCTCAAATTGATTTTTCTGCCAAAATATAGCCCCTGAAAGCAGGTATCTAACAGCATTCTCTTTGCTAGGGTCCCAGCTGCAATTTTGTCGACTCCCCCAAGGGTATAAGAACAGCCTGGGGTTGTTTTCGGCCAGAGTAACTGAGTTAAAGCCTGGCAGCCAATTTTTTAGAAACATGCGCGCTGCTCCAACCTCCAAAATCATTAAAAAAATTACAATCAATCCTGGGATTCCAATATTTCGGTAGTACATACATTTTAGATTACGCAGAAAAAGTAAAACCTTTCTACGATTTAATAAAACCTGATTTTTCAGTAAGACAATGGACACAGGAACAAACAGATACACTTTGTTCCTTACAAGCTGAAATGATAGCTTCCAAACACTTACAGACACGCGTAAACGTACGCAACCTGGTGATCCGTATAATTGCGGGTCAATCTAGGTACACCTATCTGACAAAAAATGAAGGTGAAACAGTACCAATTGCATACAAATCACATTTGTAAACAAAAGCGGAGATGCGCTTCGCATCTACAGAAAAGATTCTGACAGCAGTACAGACTGCTGTAGTAAAAAGTGAAAAAGCACTGGCTCAGGGGAAACGAATAATAGTAGTGACTCCAGGTCCAGCCTTGGAGGCTGCAACAAAGGCGAGCGTTCCTAACGCTAAAGCCTTACATCCAAGATGGATACAATGGGCTCATTCTTTCACTGCAACAGATTTGGAATATAGGTACGACCCAAATTTAAAGACACAAGCATTCCTGCAATAAGACCAATAACATCCTCTACCAAATGAAATAATGCCTCTAGTTCAGTATGACTGTATAATTTACACTGACGGATATGCTCAACCGGCCATAGGAAGTAAGCAACAATATAGCGCAGCATGTGCAATTGTTAAAGGTCGCATGAGGGATGGAAAGTTCCATCCAAGTTGTACGAAAACGCAGTCTCTAGGAGAAGGCACAGCACAGATGGCAGAGTGAAAAGCCCGGATACTGGCGCTAGCAAATACGGATCGAGAATTCCCCACAGTAATTTTGTGCGATTCGTTTTACTGTGTACAGTCATATAATGAATACTTGCAACACTGGATCTTAAATGGGTTCAAAGATGCAAAAGGTGGCACAATTAAGAATAAAATGCTTGGGAACAGATAGTGGAGTTGAACACCGAACTACCGAGGGCTCACGTGATACATATACTGAGTCATCAGCGTGATGGCGTTCATGTTGAATGGAATTCATTGGCGGATGAAGCCGCAAAGGGGGCTGTACGAGCGGCTTCCATAGCTGTAATCACTCGTTCTAAAACGAGAATAGACGGTGAGATTATGGTGGCTGTCATTGCTTCGTGCAAAAACAGCAAAGCAGTACCGAAAAGATTTCCACTCAAGTACTCCTACAAGTTAGATGCCAATAACATTCCATTTGCTCAGGTTTCTGGAATGGGGGATAGGATAATTCCAAATATGGATCGTAGGTTAGGTTTAATTCTAGCAGCACACAAAGGGATAGGTTCTGCACATGAAGGAGTTACGGCAACAGTTTCTTTATTGAAACAACGCTATTGGTGGCCTGGATTAACAAAGCAGACTAAGGACTATGTTTTGAAATGCAACATCTGCCAGCAGATGAAAGGTTCCACCGTAACACGTCCAGCGCAGACACCATTGTTCCACTAGCGTGTGTTTACTTGGACCACTGTGGCCCCTTAAAAATAGATGGGGCTTACAGGTATATCATGGTTGCAGTGGATTCCTGCTCGAGATTCCTATAGGTGTGGCCCCAACGCTTGGCTGACGCTCAAATTGTTAAAAAAGATTTGTGAGTCTTCATAAGGACATACGCAATTGGCACATTACATACTGACCAGGGCCCTGCTTTTAGCTTTCGGGCTTACAAGGAGGACATGCAAGGATTGGGTGTAGCATTGCGGTACTCCTCTCTGTACCATCCCGAGGGAAATTCGGTTGTGGAGAGGAAAAACCTAGACTTAAAGCAGTCTTTAACAGCTAGAGTATTAGGCACGGGTGAGAGCTGGGTAAAACATCTGCATGGAGTGCAGCGAGCTCTGAACAATATGCCAAGAAGTTCTCTAGGGGGGGTCACTCCATATGAGGTCCTATTTGGGACAAGAATGTGGGTACCTGAACTTGATTGAAGGCGCAGTGGAGGGTGAAAAACCTTTTGACATCCATGATCGTTTGGCTGTTTTACAGGATCTAAATGAATCTAGGACACAACAAAGTAATGTCCACCTGAAGCAGACCACCACTGGGGAAGTCAAATCAGTCATGGCAAGACCTGTCTGGATCCCAAAAGTCGGGGATCTGGTCAGAGAAAAAATAGCAGACAGGAAAGAATTTGGGCCATCCTACAGAAAGACTGTACAGGCCCTAGCAGTAAAAGGAACAAGAACTGTACTTCTACCGCCTCTTGCCGGAAAAAAGGAGAAAAGATTTGCCTGTGGCCCCTTAAAAATAGATGGGGCTTACAGGTATATCATGGTTGCAGTGGATTCCTGCTCGAGATTCCTATAGGTGTGGCCCCAACGCTTGGCTGACGCTCAAATTGTTAAAAAAGATTTGGGAGTCTTCATAAGGACATACGCAATTGGCACATTACATACTGACCAGGGCCCTGCTTTTAGCTTTCGGGCTTACAAGGAGGACATGCAAGGATTGGGTGTAGCATTGCGGTACTCCTCTCTGTACCATCCCGAGGGAAATTCGGTTGTGGAGAGGAAAAACCTAGACTTAAAGCAGTCTTTAACAGCTAGAGTATTAGGCACGGGTGAGAGCTGGGTAAAACATCTGCATGGAGTGCAGCGAGCTCTGAATATGCCAAGAAGTTCTCTAGGGGGGGTCATTCCATATGAGGTCCTATTTGGGACAAGAATGTGGGTATCTGATCTTGATTGATGGCGCAGTGGAGGGTGAAAAACCTTTTGACATCCATGATCGTTTGGCTGTTTTACAGGATCTAAATGAATCTAGGACACAACAAAGTAATGTCCACCTGAAGCAGACCACCACTGGGGAAGTCAAATCAGTCACGGCAAGACCTGTCTGGATCCCAAAAGTCAGGGATCTGGTCAGAGAGAAAATAGCAGACAGGAAAGAATTTGGGCCATCCTACAGAAAGCCTGTACAGGTCCTAGCAGTAAAAGGAACAAGAACTGTACTTCTACCGCCTCTTGCCGGAAAAAAGGAGAAAAGATTTGCCTCAATTGATAGAATCAAACCACACTATGTGGCCGATACGGAGTAGTAGGCCACGTGGACTCCAAAGTAAGCAGACGCCCTCCTCTCGCTACAATTCAAGAAGTTCAAACGGAAAGACTCATCACGTTCGTAGAGTCCCCTGTATGGAATGAAGGATTGTGCAATAATGCCAAGGAACTCTTTCCCCTTGAACCTGAAGTTCAAATTTAGAATCAAAATGATAGACAAATTTCAATTCGACCAAATACAGATGTCTACATCAACATGCCTCAACAAGAGCAATCAACGACTTCTACAAATCCGGATGCAATACCAACAACTGATCGAACTGCTTCTGGCTACTTCATAAACTTTGATACGTTTTCTTTGGATCCAATTGAATCTGAAACGATGCCAGCACAAAAATCACGCAAGCATCTCCGCGTCTATGTCTTTTGAATGTGTGGGAAGCCACAGACTTGACTTAAACAGAATGCACATGGGCATCCTTGGGGTTTGTTCTGGCCAAACGGAATATTGCTCAGGGTTGCTGGGGTCGGAGATTTGGCTAAGTTCTCTAAATGTGCCAAAGATATGGACAATGCAATGGTTGCAGAAAAAGATGTCTTCAAACACAGAGGTTGTCCTGCAAAATGGGACAACAAATGGGCAAAATGGAACACATCGCGGGGTGATATCTGTCAATCTCCTTCAGTTGACCTGTGGAAAAAAAAATTAGACGTTGCCTTTCTTAATTTCTAATGTTGTATAGGGACAGGATTTAATCTGTGAAAATGTTTATGAGAAATTATCACCGTGTCCAATTTTGTATGACTTTATGGCCCACCACTGTACTATCACTTTTGTTTAATATAAAGAGAATATAAATAAATCACGCAAGTTAAAGACTTTCTGAACTTTCTTAAAAAGACTTACCTGGTGTCACCTTGGGTAGAACTATGGTTAATAACCGGGATACTTTTCTTTCTTTTCTGGGTAGGCTAAGTAATAGTTTTTAGCATGCTTGTTAATGGCAAATACCTTCGACAAAGCTCTGCAGCCCAAAAGGTAAATTTAATTTTAAAACCACATCAATCATCTCATCGAGAACAAAGAGACTTGTCATCAGTGAACATTACAGCAGTTCCTATACAGGATGGTATAGTTTGGGACAAGGTTGATTTCTAGAAATTTTAAAAATTCCACACTTATTTAAAATATCATTGAGTGATATCATTACCTCAAGTAAATTTGCAGATGATTGGGACTTTGAAACTGTGAATAACATGTTGTCTGATTTAGAAAAATCTGCTGCATTTTCTAATAGTGAAACATTGGAAAGCACACCAGATTACGAGACTATGTATTGTTTTCAACATTATGGTCATCATTTTTTGCATAAATCTGCTAATCCTAGAAATGTGTTCACACACCATCAATGGGAACATTGTCCAACACCGCCAAATGGCAGTTCAAAAACTTTTGCACAAACATTTCCATATTTTTCAGGGTTTAATATGTCTGACCCAGCCTCATATTATTATAAGTTTGCACCAACATCTGCACAAAAAAATATGTTAACAGATACCAAACAGATTTACTCTGCATCCTTTATTGCCCAGTTGTCTGAACAAGGTTATGACTTATGGAAACACACCATAGACTTAAAATTAGTCTCTGGTACTAGAGAACGGCAAGATCAGGGAACGGAAGCTTTATTTAGAGCATGCCTCATCCCTCAACAGATCATATTTTTGAACGAGACAGTGCAACAGACGTCTTGCCTTGGACTAGCCAAGAACAAAGACTTGAACACACCTTGGCTGCCAAACCATCACTGACCGAGGGTAACGAAACATCACAAAAAGAAGTTACATTAGATGACGTCATTCAATATAATAGATCAGATCCTGATTGGAAGAAATGGTTGATTTGGCCCACAGACACCAATAGTTGTTATGCAAGATTAGTGGGTAAAACTGAAGGGTTCGCTATCCACAGGCCATTTCCACGCTATGTTCAGAGAGAACATCCAGGGGTAGTGACATCCTACAGTGTTGAGAAGTTGTGCCTTGATTGGCTAAAAACCTCAACACTCACACAGGTGAAACAACACTTATCCTTAATGTCACAGGATGTGGATCTTAGGGATTTTTTACTAGGTCCCAGGAAGCCACGTCAGAAACGTTTCATTTATGCTGGCATTTATGCTGCCTACAATGAAATATCCAAACAAGTGGCCAAGGAGAGATTACGGGAGATAGACCGTTTAAATCTAGAAAAATCTCTAGCAGTGGTAGACAATGGGTTAACAACATTGACCTCCAGGATATATTCCTTAGGCAACATTGTATCTTCTGCGATAGACATACTAGAACAAAATTTGGCCATATTACAACACAGGCAATCTCAATTACGTTCTATCATGTTGTTAAGCTGGATGCTACAATCTTTGCATGCAGGCAACGTGCCTTGGCGTTTTATCAACAGCACGTCTCTATTTTCTTAATACAATGTCACAGATAAACAGATAGAAATGGCACAAAGGGGAGCAGAATATACAATGTTGCATATCAAAAAACTGGATAGATTACCATATACAGTGGCTGAATCACCGTCCACGGAATGGCTAACCCATGGCCACATAACTCTACCGCTCACTACTTTTTAGTTTCAGTATTGCCTTCAACAAAAGCAGGCCGGCAGATATGAAAAAACGGGTAGGGAATACATTAAGGAATCATGGGAATTACCATACAGATTTCGATGCCGGAGTGGGGATTGAGAAGTGTTTCTAAGCAGTACAAACTGTGAGAACGCTTTAAGTGGGTCACTCATATGCCAGGATATAATGCTACACGGGGCTTATAATGGTTCTGTAGCGAACTTGTCCTGTCTTCTGAGGAGTTCCCCAACTGCAGTGCTTACTCCAGTATTCGGGCTACTTTCGAACAGGAGTTACTTGATGCTGAACAGTCAAGGCTGCTGCGGAATGCTCCAGGGCATCGCATATCTGGTAACAGTGAGCTCCAGGGTTACTTATTGTATGCAAGTATTGTTTTCACCGGCACACACAGTCAGGGAGGCGCCGTTATGGCCTTCACTGAATGTTTCTTTAATACGGTTTGATACTCTAAGCAGAATGAAAGCCATGCTTTTACAGAAGTCTGAGCTCTTAACCTCCGCTTGAGAGACTTTTGATCTCCAGATCGCAAGGTCTTCGGCAGAGATACAGGCGCTTATCCATACAAACTGCCCTTTCCATTTGGCAGACATGGTAAATTGTATCTTCAACATGTCTAATACGACAGGCATAGTCCACCTATTTAAGACCATAGGTTCTGGACTTCTAGGCACCATTCAGACGGTACTTAGAGTTATACCAGACTTCATACACTCCGTATTTGGAAGCATCTTTGGAGGACTTCCGCTAATCCTGTTTCTAATAGCAGGTATCCTGATTATCGTCTATCTGCTAAGCAATGGACGTCCCAGTCACTAAGGAGATGGAAAAAGCACTCCTGGAGCGTAAATACAGTGACCGCATGGTACAACATCTAGGCATGCCTCGCCTAAGATAACTAAGTGCATCTTGGTTCTTGTCATTTCGACCAGTCTGGATGGACTGCATCTTACCTGTCCTCCGATGCCTATTTTGTGGGGAAGAATGCGTGTTAGACCTTTGTTTGACACTCCCATCTTGAGCACAACCGGACGTGAATGCTCGGCTGGACCCGAGAACGGCCCATGTTCTGCAGTGTCCTCAGTGTGTTCCAATGTTGATGGCAGCATTACTTGAGCCACCACAGGTAGTAGCTGCACCTGTTGGTATGGACACCGGCTCCTCCACTGACACCCAGGCTTTGGACGGCACACAGGCTGCCCCAGCACTGGCTGCGGACAGCATGGAACATCATCTGCGCTCAATTGACGTACTCTTCGAGGTGCTACAGGGGCCGTCTACTGTGTAAGCAAGCAACGAAAATGTTGCGTCTACCAGCCAGGACACATAAACAATTTACTCATTTGGCTCGTCGTGTTCTGGAAGAAATTCGCCCTTTTTTAAACAAGCTCAAAATTTTGAACTCAAAAACAAAATTGACATTCCTTTCATTTTTTGGGCATACATGGCTTTCTATTGCTAATAGTGGTTTGGACTACAACTACGGACAGTTTAGAGCTATGGCTTGCAAAATATTTTTCTTTTAACATTTTAGAATTTATTTTAGATCTTTTTAAACATTTTAGCAAAACAAATGTTTTATGAACTTTAAGCATACCTATATCTATTTAGGCTAGTAGTACGGTAACAAGTTACGTATGTCGTCCAGTCGGAACAGAGCAGTGTTATATTCCGTATAGGTACCCTATATAGGCACAGGTAACATTGCAACCTTTCACCTATATTCTTCCCTACATTACATACATAACGGTTCTTAGGGACTGAACTTTTACCTAGATACGCCACTGCATTTAGGACGCGGGTTTTCCCTAAGTTCGAATCTCATACATTATGCATGAGGTTTCTTGGAAGCACAGCAGGACTACCATCTCCTGTATAATATCTCTGTATAAAGTTCAGGTCCGATGTCATCCTTTAGGCCGACACAGTAACACTGCAAGGTAGGACCCCTGGGGAGACCAATGGATATATATACATCATGTCTTCCTTAGAAAGACAGAGAAGACGTGACTTCCCGGCTGACACACTGACCAGAGACGCTCAGGTACCTGCATGCAGACGCTCCAGCTCACAGTGGTCTAACATTCCTGGCAGAGTGTCCAACTCAAGACCAGTACGGGGTCCCATATTCTCTCATTCTCAGGTAATGGGGTTGACTAGATCCTAGAGGGATTCTTGGCATAAAACCTACACAGATGCTAGGTACATCTAGTTAGGAAGGCATCGTAGGAGTACGCACTTTTTATCATGTATTTTATGTGCTTGTATATATTAATGATTATTGCAAAATGGTATAACTGTACCATCCTTTCACTTTCGTAGTACTGCTAATCATATATCTCTGCTACTGTCTAATGGTTGTTACAACTCATCTATTCTACACTAGAATAACAACTGTTCAATGCATTCTTTTTGACAAAACGCCCAGTATGTTTATTCAGTGTATCTCTGAGACCAACTAAGTGAGCACGAGTGACTGAGCGAAAGGTAGTATATTGTTTCCATGATTCTGAGGGATCAGGGTTGTAATGTTCTGAGGTTGCCAGAATCTATTCTCTCCTTGGTAAGAGGAGATTATATTGGCACTGTGAGCTAGGTGATAAAGACAGTCTAACATATCCGGTGGGGGTGCTCGTAACCAGTCTGCCACCAATCCCACAGTTTATGTTATCCAAACGAGCAGATCCTGTACAGGGTATATAGGAACTACGCGACACCACAGTTCCAGAGTGTTCTGAAGGTGGTGTCTTGGGGTCTCACATGTAAGCCTGTCGAACAAGTTACTTACCTTCGGTAACAATACATTTGTAAGAGACATATATTAGTTATGGATTCCTCACCTTATAATTACCCCCAGGCGTCAGACTGGATCCGAAGAATTTTTTCTTCAGCAGTACCCCTGCGCATCGTTATGTGGCATCTGCGGACTCCTCGTTCGTCGTTGGCGTCGTGATCGCCGTAATGACGTTGCGGTATCTACTTAGACACCGCCCCTGTTCTTTACACGACATTCCCCGCCAGGAACACAGAGCCATGCAAGACACTGACCACTGTTGCACAAAACTAGGGCCCTGAAAGGGTGTCCCTTACCCTAGAAGTCAGTTCGCAGAACGGTGAGGATGGGTGAGGCGGTGAGGAATCCATAACTAATATATGTCTCTTACAGATATATTGTTACCGAAGGTAAGTAACTTGTTCATCTGAAAGAGACTATTAGATATGGATTCCTCACCTTAGAATAGATACCCCAGCAATACCAACCCCGGAGGTGGGTCTGCAAACTAAGTTCACACCAGAAAGTCCTGGAGAACTGAACGGCCAAAGAAGCAGTCTCTCCGGACTTGGCTGTCAAGGCAGTAATGTTTGGTGAACGTGTGCAATGAAGTCCATGTGGCTGCCTGGCAGATGTCATGAAGAGGGACACCACATCCCAAAGCAGTAGCGGCTGCCGTCGCCCTGGTGGAATGGGCGCGCAGCCCCACTGGAGGTTCCTTCTTCGCTAAGGAATAGCAGATTTTGTTACAAAGAACAACCCATCGAGAGATGGTCCGTTTTTGCATGGCCCGGCCTTTCTTGGCGCCCACATAGCCAACAAAGAGCTGGTCATCCACCCGGAATTGTTTTGTGTTATCCAGATAGAATGAAAGCGCACATTTTGGATCCAAACGCTGGGGCCTCTCCTCCTCTTTAAAAGGATGCAGGGGCAGGAAGAAGGTGGGCAAAGTGATGGTCTGTCCTATGTGGAAAGAAGTAACCACTTTGGGAAGAAAAGAAAACCTAGTGCGAAGGACAACCATGTCCGAATGAACATCCAGGAAAGGAGGTTTGGAAGAAAGAGCCAGAAGCTCACTCACCCTGCGAGCAGAGGTGATGGCAACCAAAAAGGCAGTTTTGAGTGTGAAAAGTCTGAGAGGACAGTTATGTAGCGGCTCGAAAGGAGCGCACATAAGGTAGGTCAGAACCAGGTTCAAGTCCCTCTGGGGCATTACGAAAGGAATAGGAGGAAACAAGTGAGTAATGCCTTTAAGGAAACGATTTACAATAGGGGACTTGAAAAGAGAAGGTTGATCTGGAAGGGGAAGTAAGGCCGAAATGGCCAAAAGATAGCCCCGAGAGTGCCAAGAGCAGAGCCCTGCTGGGCCAAGGAAAGAATGAAGAGGAGAACCTGTGAAAGGGGGGCAGAAAGGGGATCCACAGCCTTTGCTGTGCACCATGCCACAAATGTGTTCCATCTACAGGCGTATACCGTTTTGGTGGAGGGATGCCTGGCTGCCAAGATAACGTTACAGACTTCGGGAGGAAGGTCGAAAGGAGGTGGAGGCTGGACAGGTTCGGATGGAGGACCGTCCCCTGCTGCTGCAACAGAAGATCTTCCCGAAGGGGCAGTCTAATAATCTTCTTCAGCACTCTGGGTAGAAGTGGCATAGGCAGAAAGGCGTACAGAAGACCGCAACTCCACTCGCGACGAAAAGTGTTGCCTAGTGAGTGTCGCCTTGGAAATTCCAACGTGCAGGACTGCCGTCAATGGCTGTTCTCTTCGGTGGCGAATAGATCTAACCAAGGCTCTCCCCACTGCTGATAGAGACCTTGCACCACCTCCGCGTGAAGATGCCATTCGTGATCCATCATGCACAGGCGGCTGAGTTCGTCCGCCCTGGCGTTCAACAAACCTGCCAGGTATTGAACCACCAGGGACATGCACTCATGTTCTAGCCATGTCCAAAGATGAAGAGCCTCTTGACATGGGGTCCACAACCCCACCCCGCCCTGTTTGTTGCAGTACCACATGGCAGTGGTGTTGTCCTTGAACACCTGCACTACTCTTCCTTTGATAGAAGGAAGGAATGCCTTCAGTGCAAGACGACTCGCCTGGAGCTCCAGAAGGTTGATATGGAGCCCGGACTCTGCCGGAGACCAGAGGCCTCTGATCTCCGCCTCCCCAATGTGGCCACCCGACCCCAGAAGTGATGCATCTGTTACCACTGTGAACTCTGGTTGGGGAAGGGAGAGGGATCTGCCGTTGACCCAATCCTGGTTCGTTAGCCATCACTGCAATTGGTGTGCAGTGCCCTCCGAGATCTGGACGCAATCGGAAAGATTTCCCTGATGCTGTGCCCACTGGAACTTCAGGTCTCACTGTACAGCCCGCATATGCCACCTGGCATAGTCCACCAGCAGGATGCAGGAGGTCATGAGGCCAAGTAGCCTCAGGGTCATTTTGACCAAAACCCGGGATAGAGGCTAAAAGATCAGAATCATAGCCCGAATATCCCAGAATCGCTGCTTGGGAGGATAAGCCTGAAACTGCGCTGTGTCTAGAACTGCTCCGATGAGAAGGAGCTTCTGAGAGGGAATCAGGTGTGACTTCGGCACCTTGATGGTGAACCCCAGCGAATGCAGGAGGTCATCCGTAGTCTGGAGGTGGGAGACGACAGCCTGCGGGGTTCCCGTCTTCAACAGCCAGGCGTCGAGACAGGCGAAGACTGGAACCCCTGATCTGTGCAGATGAGCTGCGACCACCGCCCTCACTTTCGTGAATAACCGAGTGGCGCTGGTAAGGTCAAACGGGAGCACAGTAAACTGAAAGTGCTCGTGGCCTACTGTGAACCGCAGGTAACACCTGTGGGTCGGCAGGATGGGGATGTGAAAATAAGCGTCCTGCAAGTCCAACGCTACCATCCAGTCTTCAGGGTCGAGGGCAGACAGGACCTGAGCCAATGTCAATATTTTTAACTTCTCCTTCCGGAGGAAGCAGTACATGTTCCTGAGATCCAAGATCGGACACAGGCCCTTGGCCTTCTTGGGCACCAGAAAGTAGTGGGAATAACAACCACGACCTAAATCTGGGGCAGGAACTCGCACTATGGCTCCCTTGGCCAAGAGAGACGTCACTTCCTGGCAGAGAAGGGCCAAGTGTTCCTCCAACATGTGAAGGAATTGAGGTGGGATGGATGGAGGGGTAGTCTCAGAGGGGAGGGAGTAGCCCCTTCGGGCTATCTGCAAAACCCACTTGTCCGACTTATTGTTGAGCCAGTGGGGGAGGTGATGGCAGATCCTGCCATCCACTGGCGAATGGTGGCCCTGAAAGGTTGGACTAGGAGGGCTTGGAGGCTGCTGCAGAGGAGACGCTGTTGGACTGGTCCACCCGCTGGCCCCCAGACCCACGACGGTGGGTCCCACGTCCCCGGCCGCACAGAGGCTGGACAGCTTACGCAGGCCTGTAGCTCTGGACGGAATATGGCAGGGCACCCTTCCGTAGCCACAAAAGGGGCGAAATGCAGACTGCGCGGGGCGAGAGGTAGAAGCGAGGCGCAAGGACCTGGCCGTAGCCCTGGAGTCCTTAAAGCGATCGAGCGCGTAGCATGCTTTGTCACCAAACAAGCGACGGCCATCAAAAGGCATGTCCAAATGTGTAGCTTGGACATCACCCAAAAAGCCAGTGGATCTCACCTCAGGGCTACTGACGTTGAAATCGTCCTGCCCAGCGAGTCAGCGGTGTCCAGTCCACATCGTACGGTGAACTTGGCTGTGTCTCTCCCTTCGACAACTACACAGGAGAGCACGGCCCGGGCCTCCTCCGGGCACTGTGGCAGCACCTGCGCGACTGTGTCCCACACTGAATGAGAGTAACGGCCCAAGAGACATGCGGTGTTCACCGACTGCAGTCCTATGGAAGAAAACATTTTCTTCTCAAGATTATCCAGCTTCTCGGATTCCCTATCAGGTGGAGCGGTAGAGAATGAGCCCTTGGAAGTCGAGGCTTCGACCACCATGCTCTCTGGGGTAGGGTACTGGGAGAGGAAAATGGGGTCGCCCGGGGGCGGGCGGTGGCGTCGGGCAATCATCCTATCCACAGGAGCCCCTGCGTTGGGCTTGGCCCAAATGCCCAGAAGGATGTCCATGGCGGCCTTATTGAATGGCAGCAGGGGCTCCGCAGAGGCCACCGCCATTTAAAGTACCTCGGTCAGGAGGTTAGTTCTGACCACCACCGTAGGAAGCTCAAGGGTTAAGGCCTCAGCCGCCCTACGCAACACCACTGCATATGATGCACCCTCTTCCGTAGCCACGATAGGAGGAGATAGCATGCCAAGGTCTGGAGAGGTGTCCAGACCACTTGCCTCACCCAACTTCTCACTCCAGTACGATTCTTCTAACTGGTCTGCCAGAGGGTCCACAGACCCCTCCCAGTCCTCCTCACCCTCCTCTGGTAGCCACTCAAGGCGATAGGGAACACCAGGGGAGAGCAGGGGCACAAAAGTACTGGTCCGGCTCCGTGTCCACGTCGAGTGGGATGCTGAAGTCAACGTCAGTTGGAGACACAACCAGCGTCGGAGGGGGCAGAGGTGTCGCCAATGGATGCGGCGCCGGAGGAGATGTTATAAGGTTGACTGGCACAGATCCAGGCCTGGATCCCTGGGGGCCCCTGTGGTGCCGGAACCGAAGCCGCCGGCATCGAAGGCCTAGAACCCCCAGCCGAAGGCGTGCTGACGGAGTCGGGTTGCCCAAAGATGGAGTGGAGGGCTTTGTAAAAGCTAAGAAGTTGGGCAGGGGTCGCTCCGGCTCCCGGGATGGCCGGAGTCAACCCAACAGGCTCCACGGGCAGAGCCGGATGACTACCTTCCACATCCCTCGTCACGTCAGCCGACGGATGGGAAGAACACGAAGAGCGATGGTACTTCTTCACCTTCTTTTTGTGCTGCGACTTACTTGAAGACGAAGACTTCGACGAGGAGTGGTGGTCATGGCTAAGCGGCCAGTCCTGCGACAGCCCTCTCGACCGGGGAGGAGGTGAGACAGCAACAGGCGACCAGCATCTGGAGTGTAGGGGGGAGGAGTAGCCTCAGGAGGTGAATAGGCCTGGGTTGCCACCATAAAACAATGGCTCCATCCCCTGCTGATTGATTAAGGATCCAGACCCCCATTATCAAAGGAAGAAGGTGTCACTGGCAGGGAGACACCCAGAACTGGTTTGGACAGGGGTCACTGCCCCCCTGAACACAAAGACTCCAAAGACATTTAGGGGAATAACTATGAGAGCTGAAACCCATGAACGTTGGAATTGGATTGATCAAGACTGAAAAGGATTGAAAACTACTTTGTGGTCAAGAGGAACCTCTGCCAAGGAAGAAACAGCTGAAGAGACGGACGGAAAGGACTGACCCTTGCTGTGTGTTCTGGGGCTGGCCTGAAGTTTGCTGTTTTAACCAAACAGAGGCTAAAGGGACTTTACTGTGTGCTGTGTCCCCCTGCTTGGAAGGACTTTGCTGTGTGCTGTTTCCTGAAGTAACTTATCCCCAAGGGCTCGAGGAGAGCTGGCTCCCTGTTGTGGAAACTCAGGAACACAAAAGTTTCCAGGAGAGTCTCAGCGACGCTGTGTGCGTGTGCTTTTTGCAGCCTGAGACCTTCGTGAGGATTGCCCTTTTATCGTGCACCCGCGGAGTCCAAGTGAGTCTCAGCGACGCTGAGTGCGTGTGCTTCTTGAAGCCTGAGACCTTTGTGAGGATTGCCCTGTGATCGTGTGCACCCGGAACTCAAGTGAGTCTCAACGACGCTGTGTGCGTGTGCTTCTTGCAGCCTGAGACCTTCATGAGGATTGCCCTGTGATGATGCACACCCGAAGTTCAAGGGAGAGTCAGCCACGCTGTGTATGTGTGCCCTGCTGAAGCCTGAGATTTTCGTTATCGCAAGTGCCCGGACTCCACAAAGTCGCATCAGAGGCCCAAGTTGAAAGAAGAGGGGAGGGGAGGGGAGGAGAGCGAGTGCGCACCCCCCAGGTAACGTGTGTTAGCTCGCATCGCGGACCGTACTTGCCGAGGAGTGGCAATACCGGGGCCGGAGTGCGGAGCTGCACTGTGGTTTACATCATACCCGTGTTGGGGGCATATGTCGGTGGAAGCTGACATCGAGTCAGTACGAGTGGCGGATAGACCGCCTAAAGCAGCGTGATTGGTGCGGGAGTGTATTACGCATTGCATTATTTTTGCATAACGAACTACCTGATTGTAGCATTACGCATTGCACTATTTTTGCATAATGAACTACCTGATTGTTGCATTACGCATTGCATTAGTTTGCATAACGAACTGCCTAATTGTTGCGTTACACATTGCATTGTTTTGGCATTACGAACTGCTCGATTGTTGCATAACGAACTGCATTATTTTTACATTGCGAAGTGCTTGATTTTTGCATAACGAAATGCATTATTTTTACATTGCGAAGTGTCTGATTCTTGCATTACGGACTGCATAGCATTGCATTAGGACTGCATTGGATCATCTAGAATTGCTCATTAATATCGCCAGAACCTACAAGGGCTTGCTGGCCTAATAACCGGCCAGGGGGAATATTACAAATACGCATATGTTGGATTCATATTGTGTGGTCTCATCGTATATCTTTTTATATAAATATATATTGTTTTTATAACACTTGTGTGGAGTCCATTTGTGGTGTCATCATTGGGTTACTGAGAGCGTGGTTGCAAATACTTTACACACTTGCCTTGAAGATAAGCCTGGCTGCTCGAGCTAAGCTACCGAGGGGGTGAGCAGGGGCTATCTGAGAAGGTGTCCTTTCTTTCCCAGACGTGGAAGCAAGGGTCCCTATTTCGCCTAATGTACCTACCTCAGCCAACTAGCGACCCATAGTTCTAACATTGGTGGCAGCAGTGGGATTTGAACGTGTATTTGCAAATTCACTCACAGTAATTGGTGTACATCACTAGTAGAGCAAACCATGACATAACCACATATTGTGTTTTGATTTTTTGGTTCCATTTTTGAGCGACCTTTAAGCCACACATCATGTCTCAGAGGAGTCGAGTAGCCAGTGAGGCTGCAGAATCAGAGTTCGACATTGAGGCATTGTTTACCTGCAATATTGATCAATTGAGGCAATTCTGCAGAGCTTTGGGATGCCCCATGAAAAGTAGCGCCAAGAAGGAGGAGCTGCAAATAGCCTTGAGGGCCTGGTGGGAAGCCGAAGGGGCTCAGGAGACAGGTGATGTTGAAGTGGATAATCATTCAGGGGGAAGTGTTTCACCAGAGGAGCTGGAGGAAAACCAAAGGGTCAGAGAGCATGAGTTGGAGATAAGAAAACTTAAAACTCAAGCAGAAGAGAAGAAGCTGCTCATAGAAAGTGAAAAACGAGCAGAGGAGAGCAGGAAAAAGATTCGCTTAGCTCATGAGTTAAGCATGAGGGAACTGGAAATGAGGTTAAACAGGCAGAGCCCAGTTCAAATGGTGGCAGCAAACACCCAGTGCCAATGGGGACGGTGTACATTCCCAAAGACTTAGTGCGAGATTACCAAAGGGGTGATGATATTGATGCGTGGTTTACGGCATATGAGATTGAACTGAGGAAGAATGAGGTGCCTGAGAAGCATTGGGGGGGTGGGCCTATGGAAACACTTTGAGGCTTCTGGGAGGGATGTTTTACCCCCTTTAGAGAGTGTGGGAACCCTGATCTACGCCAATATGAAAGAGACTTTATGCCTCAGGTATGGGCTCACTCCTAAACAGTACAGGCCGAAATTCAGGAAATTAAAGAAACTGGAATACAGTACTTGGGTTGAGTGTGTGAATGCATACACGTGTGCACTGGATGGTTAGATGAAGGGCACCAAGGTAACTGATTTTAAGGGCTTATGCGATTTAATTAGTTGGGAGCACTTGAGTAGTCTGTGTGTTCCAGAGCTGCGCCAGCATCTTTTGGACAGTAAGCTGACTGATCCCGGTAAGCTTGCTAGAGAGGCGGACCGCTGGACCAGCACCAGGGTCCAAAGGGGGACTGGTGGTACCACTACCAAAAGTATACAGGGTCCCCCGCAGAAGGTGGGGGAGGACACAGGTAACCACAAGGGGTTCTCTAAAGGGCCCCAAAGTAGTTCCCAGGTGAAAGTGTCCAGGTCCCCCAAGGCTAAGAGGTCCTGGCCCCATAAGGGCAAGCGGGACAACAGAGGTCCTCCTACTTGTTTTTTCTGCTAAGAAGTGGGTCACATTGCCCATAAATGCCCCAAGAAGTCACCTTCACCCACTGGTGCTCCAACACCAGGTTTAGTGAGTTTAGCGTTGGGGGAGGAATTGAGTCCTTGGAATGGGGAGGAGCAAGCAGTTATGACCCTGGTCTCATTAGGAGATTGAGAGATGGTCCAGGAAATTTCTCTGCCAGAGAATACTAAGAAGTACAGGTAGTGGGTGACCATCAATGGAAGGAGGGTGGAGGCTCTGAGAGACACAGGAGCCAGTTTGACATCTGTCAGGTGTCAGTGGGTGTCTGAGGAGCAGGTGATTCCCAATGTACTTCACCCTGTAGTTGCAGCAGACAACTCCGTGTGCCTCTGCAAGGTGACGCTAGTTCCCTTTGAGTGGGGTGGGGGGGGGTCTCAGGTTCCTTGAAGGTCGTTGTAAGCCCATCCATGCCTGTAGGCTGTCTGCTGGGGAATGACCTGGAGAGTTCCCCCTGGAAAGAGGTGGAGCGCCAGGCGCATTTGAAGATGTTGGGTCTGCCTGAGTGGGCTTGTGTGACCACTCGGTCTATGGCAGCCAGTAAAGGTGTTCAAGAGGACCTGGAGCCTGAAACAGTGGCTCAGGTGCCTGCCTTTAAGAGAAGAGGCAGGGAGCGCGGGAAACCGGCCCCACAGTTCTCACGGTCCAGGAAGAGGCACCATTTGAGGGGGGGAAACAGCGTTTACAATGCTGCTGTTACCACGCAGGTAGGTAACAACGCGGTCATTAAAACGACCGCGTTGTTACCACGCGTGGCTTTACATCACAAGTCGTTTCTACGAATTGCGCTAGGTGACGTGCAACACCAGGGAATGTGTTGGATTTTAAATACAACACATTTCCTGCTGTTGCGCTAACTGGAGTAGGAATAGTAATTTATACTATTCCTAGCGCAAGTCGTAGAAATGACTTGCGATGTAAAGCCACGCGTGGTAACAACGTGGTTGTTGTAACGACTGCGTTGTAACCTACTGCGTGGTAATGGCATGCATAGTAACGTGCTATATTCTTTGAGGGGGATGCCCTGGAGCCTACGGGGGAGCAAGTAGCTGAACTGGGGGACCGACCTGAGCTGACCGAATGGCAGCAGGTGGGAAGGCCCTCCAGGGAGGAATTCTGTGAGGAGCAGAAGAAGTGCCCTTCTCTTGTAGGTTTGCGGCAACAGGCAGCAAATCAGGCAGCAGGTGATCAGTCCGGGTCACACTTGATTTACTGGGTGAATAATCTTCTATATAGTGAGCCTAAGGTTGCTGAGCCTGGGTCAGCCCGTGCGCTGGTGGCACCCCAGAGCTTCAGAGCCTTCCTACTGGGGTTGGCACATGAAGTACCTTTAGCAGGACATTTGGGGCAGGACAAGACCTTTGAGAGGCGTGTCACCCACTTCTACTGGCCTCAAATGCGCAAGAGTTCTGATACTCATTGCAGGACCTGTCAGACTTGCTTGACAAGTGGTAAGAGTGGAAGGAAGCGCAAGGCTCCCCTCCAACCTTTCCCTGTGGTCAGCACCCCCTTTGAAAGGGTGGGCATTGGAATTGTGGAGCCTCTGGATCCCAAGACAGCCATGGGCAACAGGTTCATCCTGGTCTTGGTGGACCATGCCACCCGGTACCCGGAAGCCATCCCTCTCCGGACGGTGACAGCCCCCGTGGTGGGCCGTGCACTGATGGGGATTTTCTCCCGCGAGGTTTCCCTGAGAGGGACAGGGGTACTAATTTCATATCTAGGTATATGAAATCTCTGTGGAAGGAGTGCGGTGTAACCTATAACTTCACCACGCCTTACCACCCCCAGGGTAACGGTCTGGTTGAGAGATTTAACAGGACCCTGAAGGGCACGATTATGGGTCTTGAGGAACCCATGGGGCGTAAGTGGGACTTCCTCTTACCATGCCTGCTGTTTGCTTACAGAGAGGTGCCACAGAAGTCCTTAGCGTTCAGTTCCTTTGAGCTCCTGTATGGGCACCCTGTAAGAGGACCCTTGAGTTTGGTGAAGAAGGGCTTGGAGAAGGAGGGCTTGGAGAGGGCTCCTAGTAAACCCCACCAGGATGTATATAGCTACATGCTGGCCTTCAGGAACCAAACTAGGCGTTTCAGGCAACTCGCTCAGGCGAATCTGGAAGCCAGCCGGGAAGAAATGAAACGGTGGTACGACACGAATGCCACACTGGTCGAGTTTCAACCTGGGCAAAAGCTGTGGGTGATGGGGCCAGTAGAGCCTTGCGCGCTCCAGAACAAGTGGACTGGGCCTTATGAGGTGGTAGAGCGCAGGAGCGAAGTGACCTACCTGGTTGACTTAGTCTCCTAGGAACTCTTTGACGGTTCTCCATGTGAACCGCCTCAAACCCCACTTTGAGAGGTCTGAGGTGACCATGCTCTTGGCTACAGATGACAGGCGGAAGAGGAGAGTAAACCTCTTCCTAACCTCCTGTCAGCCAAGGAGAAGGATGGGTCAGTGAATGGGGTGAACCTCTCGCCTACCCTGACACCGTAACCGCAGAGGAACTGTTGCCAGGTATTGGGTCAGTTCACCTCCCTGTTCTCCCTGACCCCAGGAGTCACCCATTGGTGCGTCCATGATGTGGACACTGGAGATAGTCTGCCTGTAAAACAAATATTTTACAGAGTAGCGGATAAGGTCAGGGCCAGCATCATGGAGGAGGTTTCCAAGATGCTGGCGCTAGGGGTGATTGAGACATCCAGCAGCCCCTAGGCTAGCCCAGTAGTCCTTGTGCCAAAAGCTGCTGCACCAGGTGCCACCCCAGACCTCCGGTTCTGTGTGGATTACCGTGGGCTCAATGCAGTCACCAAGACTGACGCTCACCCCATCCCCAGAGCTGATGAGCTTGTGGATCGGCTGGGAGCTGCCCGGTAACTCAGTACATTTGACTTGACAGCTGGGTACTGGCAGATTGCCTTAACCAAGGGGGCCAAAGAGAGGTCAGCATTCTCAACGCCAGAGGGGCACTACCAGTTCAGGGTTATGCCTTTTGGGTTGAAGAACGCCCCTGCCACCTTCCGGGGACTGGTTAACCAGGTGCTGAGAGGGCTGGAGGAATTCAGCGCTGCCTACCTGGACGACATAGCTGTTTTCAGCTCCAGTTGGGAGGAACATTTGCGACACCTTTGTGAAGTGTTGAGGGCCTTGCCGAGTGCAGGCCTAACTATCAAGGCAAGTAAGTGCCAGATAGGGCAGGGTTCTGTGGTGTACTTGGGACACCAGGTAGGGAGCGGCCAGGTGGCGCCCCTACAGGCAAAGATTTACATAATTCTGGCTTGGGAATCCCCCAAGACCCAGACAGGAGTGAGGGCCTTTTTCGGACTCACAGGGGATTACAGACGGTTTGTGAAGGGGTATGGCACCATTGTTGCCCCCTTGACAGAACTGACGTCAAGGAAACAGCCCAAGAAGGTGATCTGGACTGATGCCTGCCAGAACGCTTTTGATGCCCTGAAAACTGCCATGTGCACGGCACCTGTGCTCAAGGCGCCTGATTTCTCCAAAGAGTTTGTGGTGCAGACAGATGCTTCAGAGCATGGTGTGTGAGCAGTACTCTCACAACTGAATGACGAGGGCTTGGACCAACCTGTAGCTTTCATTAGCAGGAGGCTACTTCCCAGGGAACAGAGATGGACTGCCATTGAAAGGGAAGCTTTTGCTGTGGTCTGGGCGCTGAAGAAGCTGAGGCGCTACTTGTTTGGGACTCACTTCCTGGTTCAGACCGACCACAGGCCCCTCAGATGGTTGATGCAGATGAGGGGTGAGAACCCAAAACTGTTGAGGTGGTCCATCTCCCTACATGGAATGGACTTCACAGTGGAACACCGACCTGGAACAGAAAACGCCAATGCTGATGGTCTGTCCAGATTTTTCCACCTTAGTGAGGAGAACTCCCATGAGGGTGGGTAGTTTCCCCCCCCCCCCCGGCTGGAGTGGACACGTTAGACCTGGCATTTCTTGGTGTGATTACCCCTGACGTTTAGCCTCTACCTCCTCTATTTTTGATGCTGTGATGGATTTTGTTTTTCCAACTTAGATGCTTTGGGCACTTTGACACTGCTGATCAGTGTCAAAGTGCAAGTGCTCCCTGTGTAAAGTGTAATGGAAATTGGTTGTCCATGATTGGTATGTTTGCCTTACTAGTAAAGTCCCTAGTAAAGTGCACTATGTGTGCCAGGGCTGGAAATTCAAATGCTACTAGTGGGCATGCAGCACTAATTGTGCCACCCACACAAGTAGCCTTAAAAGAGAGAACTCAGGCCTGCCCCTGCAGTGCCTGCACGCAGTTTGTTAAACTGCCATGTTGTCCTGACAAGTGCACCCGCTTGCCAGGCCTTACCCTTCCCTTTCTATGCACATCAGAAACCCCTATGGTAGGTCCAAGTACCCCCTGGGCAGGGTGCGGTGTAGGTGAAAGGTAGGACATGTACTAAGGTGTGTATCATGTCCTGGCAGTGAAATACTCTCCATTTCGTTTTTCACTGTTGAAAGGCCATCTTGCCTATAGGACGGAATGGGGAGGCTGTGTACTATGTTTCCAGCCTATCTTGGAGAGGCTGTGTAATATGTTTCCAGCCTATCTTCCCAAAGGCTTCAGATGGAGAGGTGAAGTTCAGAGTGCCTGAACTCACAATTCAATAACACATCTTTTTGTGGGACAGTTCAGGAGAACATGGCGGCAGACGGCTGATCTGCCGTGGTGCTCCGCGAGTTAGGCTCCCGGTTTTTTTCCCTGTCTGACTTAACGATGGCGGACGCTAGCCTAGTTTCTTAGCTCCTTACCTCAGTTTTTACCTTTCCCTTTGATTTTCTGGTGGCAGGTTGAACTTGAACTTGTGAGGCTCGTGCCCTAGGTTCCTGGTTCCCGGTTCTTTTGATGCCGGCTGCAGAACTGCGGGCTGCTTGTAGTTCGTACAGGCGCTGGTCCTCTTTCCCTTTCTGCTGGTTGGGTCCGTTTTGGGTCCGTTTTCTTTTCTTTTTTCTCATGTTTTGTGTGCTCAGCGGACTCAGCAGCAGCAGCAGCGGTGTCTATACAGGAGACACTTTTGGAATCCCTCGAGGTGGGGCTGGTGCTCTGGTTTTCCCTAATTGTTCAACTTCCATTAGTTCGCCAGCTCGGTGGTTTTGGTTTTCAGCCGCCCTGGAGCTGCGGCGAGGTAGGAAGGCGCGCAGTTTGGTGCGTGCTTTTGGAGTTGGAAACGCTCTTACGCACTATTTGGGTAAAACCGGTCAGGCTATAGCTATAGCCGAAAGTACAGAAAATACAGAGACTGTCACAGAGTCTGTCACCACGACAATTGACAAATACAGTTACAACGGACATAGCGGATACAACGATACGAAGGCGCAAGAGTCATCGCTGGAATCGCCCCAAGGTGGGGCGTTAGAGGATCTAGAAGGTTTGCACCAATACCAACACTATAAAGTGCCTAAAGGTAAGGGGAGAGGTGGTAAATCCATTCGAGGACGAGGTAAGGAACAAGCTAAAGTGCCTAAACGGACTTTTGTCACTGGACATAATCCATCTGTCACTGATATTTTATCCCACACAGATAGATCAGATAAAAGAGCCTCCTCCTATTTATCTAAGGAAGTGAAATCTAAGGGAGTTAAAGGTAAAGCATTACGTAATACTGTTGGGGTTGAGCCTACATCAAAAATTACTCCGTCTCTTAGGACATACTTTAAGGTCGTCCCCCAGGTCCTGCGCCTAGCAGATTCCAAGGCAATGGCCACATTAAAGGATTCAGACCAAATGGCTTCCCCTTCTTTGACACCGTCTCTTACGATTTCTCCCCCTTTGGCTGCTATTTCCGTCCTTACACCCCCTGTTGATCCTGGGATGACTGCTTTAGCTGTTCCAGCTGTTCCAGTTGCTTCTGTAGATTTGGTTCCTCCCCATGTTTGAATATATCCAAGATTGGAGTTTTTTCGGGGGGTGAGGCAGGAGGGGGCATAATATGTACTAACTCTGGTCCAGCAAAAGCAAGTGAGGATGACTGCATCATGCGGGGTGCAGGTGGGGTTAGCATTATGGAACCGGCAGTGTCTATCCCCGCTCCTATACCTTCCATTCCATCTTGTGAAGAGGCATCTTCGGGAGATATTTCATCAGTTACTCTACTAGCGATGCTTACTGCCTTGTCTCAAGACATAAAAAGAGGGTTCGAGCAATCTTCAGGTATGCAGAAGGAGATTCGGGACTACTGCCAGTTACTGGATAATAAGATCGATGGGTTGTCAACAAGGACAGAAGTCCTGGAGGGAAAATTAACTATAATGTCAGAACATCTAGATAAGGCAGAGGAGGACATTATCAATCTTAAAAGAGACGATCAGGTCCTGTTTGACAGGATGGAGGTATTAGAAAACAATGCAAGAAGATGTAATATTCGCATCCTCAATGTTCCTGAGGGATCTGAAGGTGGGGATATTAAGCAATTTGTTGTTCGCCTGTTGAAGGAAGGATTGTGTTTGGAATATTCCCTGGATCAACTATTAACTGACATCCAGAGGGTCCATAGGGAACCTTTTAGACAGAACCCACAAAGGCAAAAACCACGCAAAATTCTTGTTAATTTTCTTACGTATAGTATCAAAGAGCAAATTTTGAATGCAGCCCTCAAACAAAAGTCCCTACCTGGTAAGGGCTTTACTTTCCTCATCAGGTCTGACTTATCTAGGGTTACACTTGAGAGGCAATGGGAGTTTGGTAGGCGTTTGGAGGCTTTCAAGAAGTTGGGCGCTTCTGCTCAACTGGTGTTCCCTGCCTCTTTGAGGATTATGTATAATAATAAGATGGTTAACATTAGAACAGTCCAAGCTGCTGATGAATTTCTTTTGAATATAGGTAGCAAGTCATCAGATAATCATAGTTAAATTTCTTCTTGGAGTTTAGGTTCTATGGTCGCATACAGCTACTATGACACATTAAATTCCATTATTCTAGAGTTCTAGTTGAAAAAGGGGAAGGAAAAAGAAAAATAGTGAGGGATACTTCCTCTTTCTAGTAATGGGTAGCGTGGTATTACTTTCTATCTTGTTTAGTTGTTGGTCTTGAGTGGGGGGAATAACGGGAGCCTGAGGTTGGGGTGCCATTACTGGTTTGATCCAGTTAGGTACACCGTGGGTTCTCCATGGGGGGGTGAGGGAGGGGAGGGGTGGGGCACATGGGCAAATTTAAAAATTCCTCATCAGTCATTTTGTGGTGTTTTCTTGTTGATTTTGTTGATTTCTTTATCTTGTTGCGAGTTTATTTTCCTAGTGGAGGTGGGTCAATCTAGGCTGACAGGGTTCTGGTTCAGTGGAGATGGCTAGTTTAAAAAGTATGTCTTGGAACATTAATGGGCTCCGGACCAATCCTAGGGCTAGGACACTGATGCAATATCTCCGGGACTCTGATGCCCAGGTCATCATTCTTCAGGAGACACACTTGACACAGTCTGAAATTGATACCTTGGTAAAAGGGAATAAATGGATTGATTTTATATTATCGACATCCCAGTCTATGACCTCCCGTGGTGTGTCTTTGATCTTTAAAAAGCAGCTTAGAGCCAGGGTATTAGATTTTAAAGCTGACCCTGCTGGAAGATGGGTTATTGCCTCTATGATAATTTTGGGTGCTTCATTTACTGTGGTTGGATACTATGGTCCTAATGTGGACGACCCTTCATCTTTGGAAGCGATTTTCTCTCATCTTTTGTCTTTTCCGGAACCAGTTATATTGGCAGGAGATTTCAATATTGTTTTAGATCCACTTCTGGATAAATCTTATAATAGTAGATCCCATACCCCCTCTAAATCAAGATCTTATCTGTTGAATGAAATGAAACAATACGGATATGTCGACATCTGGAGATTAAGGGTCGGACAGCAACAGGGGGTGTCCTTTAGAAATTATAAATATAGTCATCAATCAAGGATAGATTTTATATTAATTAGTAATAGTCTATCTGATGCAGTCAAGGACATTCACTACCTCCCTTTACATTTATCGGATCATTCTGCTGTCTTTTTGGAGCTAATGGTTCCTACTTCTGAGGTAGTAAGGACCTGGTCCTTTGACCGTTCTTTGCTCTCCCACCCTGAAGATGTTACCTTTCTAAAAACTGAAGTGGGATCTTTTTTGGAGGTGAATGTGGGTTCTGTGGAATCTGGTGTGGTCTGGGACTCACTTAAAGCCTTCCTGAGGGGTCTCATCACAGTTAAGACATCACATAGACGGAGGGAATATAGAGAGGCTATTGCCTTAGTTGAGGCAAATTTGATTAAAACGCAGGCTGAAGTCGATAACAACTTGGAATCCGCAGATAATGTCTTAACACCTATACGGGCTAAATTATTGACCCTAAGGGGTGAACTTACCTCAATTCTTAATCTGCGGCTTCAGGAAAGATGGGAGGCCAGTAAAATCGCACACTTCCAGTATGGTGAATGTGCTGGTAAGTTATTGGCATGGAAAGTAAAAACTGATCAGGTTCGTAATAACATTACCCAGATCCATGTCAATAACGCTCCTCTTTCCTCTGATGTAGACATTAGAGCAGCATTCAGAGATTATTATCAAGACATCTATCATGAAGATAAAAATGTGGATATTATTAAGATCAATGATTGGCTTGGAAAAGTAGATCTACCAAAGCTTTCAGTTGACCAGTCAGGAACGTTAGATAGTATAATCTCGGAAGAGGAGGTAAGGGAAGCCATTCAGGATGCCAGGAAAGGCAAGGCGTCTGGGCCTGATGGGTTGCCTGCTGAAATATATAAGTCATTGGAGCAGGAACTTGTCCCCTTTATGGCTGTACTGTTTAATCAGATCTTGACGGATGGAGTTCGTCCACCAACTTCATGGGATAATGCATCCATAACCGTTATCTTGAAACCAGGTAAGTCTCCAACTGCCTGTGGTTCATATAGACCAATTTCTGTATTGAATGGAGACTATAAGATCTTTGCCTCTATTCTTGCAAAGAGATTGTCTTTGGTTGCTCCCTCCATCCTACATACAGACCAGAAGGGATTTATTAAGGGACGACAGCTTTTTGAATTGACGTATGATTTGTTTGGGTCAATTGACATGGCATGCTTGAGGTTGTTACCCTTGGCGGTTCTCACGCTGGACGCCACCAAGGCCTTCGACAGAGTCAATTGGTTGTACCTGTCGGAGGCCTTGGCAAAATTTGGCGTGGGGGCCGGGTTTCGTCGGGCGATTGGTCTTCTTTATCGCAACCCCAGTGCTCGAGTCTCGGTTAATGGTATACTCTCCGACTCATTTGACATCTCGAGGGGTACCCGACAGGGCTGCCCTCTCTCCCCGCTCTTGTTCGACCTATATGCTGAGCCTTTTGCTCAGATTTTGATGGATTGTTGTAACATCAAGGCATTTGCGTGCGGGGGTTGGGAGAGAAAGGTGGCCCTATACGCCGACGACATTCTTATATTTACCTCTGATCCTCATGAGGCTCTCCCAGCAATATTCGAGCTAGCTTCAGAATTCGGAGTGGTCTCTGGTTACGAAATTAATACTTTAAAAACCGAGATGATGACCTGGAATATTGACCAAAGTTCCTTTGTTTCTGTGACCCGGCCAGTAAATCGTATGAGATATTTAGGTCTGGATATTGTAGCGGATCTTGACCAGACTACTACTATTAATTTTGCAAGGGTTGCAAAGGAGTGTCGTAAATTGTTCCAGACCTGGGCTCATCTTCCACTTTCTCTATTGGGCAGGATCAGCCTGGTTAAAATGTCTATTCTCCCTAAGGTTACTTTTTTATTTAATACGATACCTTTATATTTTGATCCCACCTCTATTAGGAAATTGCAGTCTGATATTACTACCTTCATTTGGAATAAACATCTTCCAAGAATCTCCTGGAAAAAAATCAGGAGGCGTAGGGAAAAAGGAGGGCTTGCTGCACCTGATCTCCAGGCTTATGCCTGGGCTTTCCAGCTATCACATGCCAGGATCTTACTAAAGAGCCCAGTGGGGCATGGAGTGTCGTTTCTTTATTCAAAGTTATTGGATGTGGAAGGCGTAAATCAGTCAGGTTTTCTCTTTAAGTTTGGGAACCCTAAGTTTTTCAAAAAAATTTAATTGAAAATCTTAAAGGGTATGGCAAGAATATGGGCTCAAATGTCTAAAGTAATTAAAGTGGGGTACTATGGAAGCAAGACACCGCTGTGGGACCTACCCGACGGGCCACTATGGTTGGGGGATGCATTAGCTACACCTATGAGAGAGGCTGGCCTGGAGGAGTGGGGAGACCTATTTGTTGATGGGGATTTGGTACCCTGGGAGTATCTCTGTACAAAGATTGGCCCACACTTTTCTAGGCTTAAGTATTTTCAAATGTCAAGCTGGGCTCGGGAATATTCCGTTCAACCGTTACATAGTTCCAAATTTCCCTTGGGTGTACATAGTCATCTTATAACGCTTTTGCTTGATAAACAGCTTGCCAAGAAGGAAATTTCATTATGGTACAATTTAATCCTTGAGGAAATGGACGGAACTTTCTCACTCCCAGAAGACCTCTGGTCCCAATGTGTCATCAATTCCGACTTGCAACAACTTTGGAACTCTTCTTGCAGGATGATGTGGGATATTGTTAAACCTGCATGGTTACGTAGGAATCACTTTTTCACGATTCATCGAGCATACTACTCACCCCTTCCTCTATCTAAATTTTCTGAGGGGAGTAGTGTGGCCTATGCGAAGTGTGGTATGGTGGCTGCTTCTGACATTCATATGTTTTTTGAATGCTCGCATTTGGCCCAGTTTTGGGAAGCTATCAGTAAGACTCTATCACTATCTCTTGGAGTCAACATCACCTTGGATTTAACAACAGTAATTTTTGGCTGCTACCAAGGGGTCCCCTCCTTGGAAAAAAAGCTTATTTTTTATACCACCCTTCTAGCAAGGAGGGAAATATGTATGAAATGGAAAGATTCTTTATCTCCTTCTATTAACGACTGGTATGCTTCTGCTCTGATGGTTTCTCAGTTGGACCTGGCTAGATCCGGTAATCCAAATACAAGATCTTTTTGGCATCTCCTGAATTGGTCTCATTGAACTGATCTCATTGAATACCTGGGGTTTTTTTTTTCTTCTTTTTTCCCCCAGGTCCAATGATTATGACATTATCCCCATTCAGGGGGCTCCGTGTCTCACGAGACTAAGTTTAGTCCCGTGTAGTGATTCTGGCAATTGCTTGTATGGTTATAAATTAGTGATCATGGCTGGTTGTAAGCATTGTTGCTGAGGGGTGAGCCTTACCTTCCATTACTGCTCCTACCGGTTCTAGTAACTGAGGCAGCGCAATGTGTGTGCACCAGCAAGATTGCATATTTAAACTCGTATGGCAGATGAGGACAAAAAAAAAAAAAAAAACGCATCTTTTTGTGAAGGTGGTTTTTGCATTGTGTGTTTAGAAACCACTCTTTTAGAAGTGGCTGGGTTTTTGTGCTCTACCATTTCGGTGTGTCTCTGCCTGGTTGAGATTGACCGTCTGGATCTGAAAGTGATAGGATCTGGGGAATGTCTTGACCCAGGGGAGGAGGTGAGACAGCAACAGGCTGACTTGCATCTGGAGTGTAGGGGGGAGGAGTAGCCCCTGGAGGTGAAGAGACCTGCGCTGACAACATAAAACAATGGCTGCATCCCCTGCTGAGTGATTAAGGATCCAGACCCCCACTATCAAAGGAAGAAGGTGTCACTGGCAGGGAGACACCCAGAACTGGTTTGGGCAGGGGTCAGTGCCCCCTGAACACAAAGACTCCAAAGACATTTAGGGGTATAACTATGAGAGCTGAAACCCCTGAACGTTGGAATTGGATTGATCATGACTGAAAAGGATTGAAAACTAGTTTGTGGTCAAGAGGAACCTCTGCCAAGGAAGAAACAGCTGAAGAGACTTAAGGAAAGGACTGACCCTTGCTGTGTGTTCTGGGGCTGGACTGCAGTTCGCTGTTTTAACCAAGGAGAAGCTAAAGGGACTTTGCTGTGTGCTGTGTCTCCCTGCTTGGAAGGACTTTGCATTGTGCTGTGTCCTGAAGGAACTTATCCCCAAGGGCCTGAGGAGAGCTATCTCCCTGTTGTGGAAACTCAGGAATACAAAAGTTTCCAGGAGAGTCTCAGCGACGCTTTGTGCGTGTGCTTTTTACAGCCTGAGACCCTCGTAAGGATTGCCCTGTGATCGCGTGCACCCGGAACTCAAGTGAGTCTCAACAACGCTGTGTGCGTGTGCTTCTTGCAGCCGGAGACCTTCGTGAGGATTGCCCTGTGATCGTGCACACCCGAAGCTCAAGGGAGTCTCAGCAACGCTGAGTGCGTGTGCCCTGTTGCAGTCTGAGATCTTCATTATCACAACTGCCCGGAATCCACAAAGTCGCATCAGAGGCCCAAGTCGAGAGAAGAGGGAAGGAGAGCGAGTGCGCACCCCCCAGGTAACGTGTGTCGCCGTCTGGAGCAGGGTGCGGGCTCGGAGAGGAACACTCTCTGCCTCTCTCCTTCTTGCAGCGCGAGCTTCTGCTTCAGCTCGCATCGTGGCCCGTACTTGCCGAGGAGTGGCAGTAGCGGGGTTGGAGTGCGGAGCTGCACTGTGGTTTACATCATACCGGTGTTGGGGGCATATGTCGGCGGAAGCTGACTTCGAGTCAGTACGAGTGGTGGAGAGACTGCCTAAAACACCGTGATTGGTGCGTGACTGTATTACGCATTGCATTATTTTTGCATAATGAACTGCCTGATTGTTGCATTACACATTGCATTAGTTTGCATAATGAACTGCCTGATTGTTGCATTATGCATTGCATTATATTGGCATTACAAACTGCTTGATTGTTGCTTAACGAACTGCATTCTTTTTACACTGCGAAGTGCCTGATTCTTGCATTACGAACTGCATAGCATTGCACTAGGACTGCATTGGATCATCTAGAATTGCTCATTAATATCGCCAGACCTACAAGGGCTGCCTGGCCTAATAACCGGCCAGGAGGAATATTACAAATACCCATATGTTGGATTTATATCGTGTGGTCTCATCGTATATCTTTTTATATGAATATACACTTGTTTTATGAAACTCGTTTGGAGTCCATTTGTGGTGTCATCATTGGGTTACTGAGAGCGTGGTTGCAAATACTTTACAAACTTGCCTTGAAGAATTGCCTGGCTGCTCGTGCCAAGCTACCGAGGGGGTGAGCAGGGGCTATCTGAGAAGGTGTCCTTCCTTTCCCTGACGTGGAATCAAGGGTCCATATTTGGCCTAAGGTACCTACCTCAGCCAACTAGCGACCCCCAGTTTTAACAAAGCGCAACAGATAAAATATTTTAGAAGCCTAGAAAACAAAACGGTCTTAATGTTTAGAGATTTTGAAAATATAGGCTACAATTTGTAGAATTAATTTATCCACCCATGATCGGTATCTGACCAGTTAGCAGACCTCTAATTTTAGAACACAGTCTGGTCCATTGTCAATGACCCCTGAGCATACCCTGAGTGGGAAAAGGAAGGCCCTGTAACACTACTACTCCAGAATCTTTAACAACACCTTAATCCTTATGTATTTCCATCCTTGCCCAGTTTTCCTCCGCAGCAATACACTTTAGTTATTTGCTTCCTTGGGAAAACTATGTATGACAGTAGAGGGGATGGGGGAGGAGTATACCTAATTTTCTTTCTAAATACAACGCTTGTACAGTCCTCTAATAAGGTGACCAACCGTCCGTAAATTTCACGGACCGTCCGTAATTTCGATCTCCCGTCCGTTGTCCGTGACAGTCCCTTTTACGGACGCCTGTTGTCCGTAATTTTGGGCATTCCAGGGAACACCACTGTTCCCCTGCCAGAAGCCTCAGCTCCCTGATGGGGCCGCCTCGCATTCCTCTGAGCACAATAGCAGCCCCACCCCGCCCACGGTCATTCTGTATGCTGCTGATTACCACATACAGAATGACAATGGGCCGGTCTGGGCTCCTACTGCATGTGGTGGGCCTCATCCTCCGAGGTCTAGGGCAGGACATCCAGTTAGGTGGAAGAAATGAACAAAAACGCCCATGCTGCTAGGTGAGAATCCAGTTCATGCAAAGGTGGTGAAAGAAGTTTAAAAAAAGGGTTATGGGTATTTCACCGTTTCTTCATTTTAAAACTGACACATTTTCAATGTTACATTCAACAAAGCCATGGTTTGTGCTTTTTTTATTTTATGCAACTAGCAACCATTGACAAAGCCAATAGTTCTGGCTTGTAGGTGTAACACTACTGGTGTTATATATCTGGATGCAATGACAGAAGCAGCACATTAAAAGTCAGAAGGCACACTATGCTATGCTGAGCACAGATTTTTAGTTTAGGTAATTTAAGCCATGCCCTTAATTACAGTGAACACCCCCCTTAGAGAGAACCCCCAGTTTTTTCATCCCATTTAAAGCCCTGGAAACAGCACCATGTCACAGTGGCACTGTGCATCATGCAAGACTTATGACTTCCACTTTTTCGGAGTGTCTATGTACAGGGGCATAGTGATACCTCCACCCACCCCCACCCCTCCCGGCCCCACGCCCTGCTTTAGGAACTACAGCAGGGGTGAAGTCCTTGATGGGCCTCTTCTGTCTGCAACTCAGCAGACAAAGGCTCAGCTCATAATATATGTGAAAAGGTGGGTGAGTGAGTAAGTGAAGGGATGGGTGGATGGATTAGTGAAAGGGTGAATGGATGAATGAAATGGTGAATGGATGGATAATGAGAGGATGGATGAGTGAGTAGAAGGATGGTTGGATTAGGGTAAATAGACGTATGTATGGGTGGAAGGGTAGATGGACAGGTAAAAGGATGGATGGATGGATGAGTGAAAGGGTGGATGGCAGGTGAGTGAACGGGTGGATGGATGAGTGAACTGATGTATGGATTGATTAACTGATAAGTGAAAGGCTGAATGGATGGATGGATGGATGAGTGAAAGGGTGGATGTAGGGCTGTATCAGTGATTGAAATGAAGGGTGGATGGACAGAAGGGTGGATAGATGAGTAAAGGAGAGAAAGGGTGGATGGATGAGAGAAAGGATGGATAGGGGAGTGAAAGGGTGGATGGATGAAGGATGCTATGGATGAGGAAAGGAGTGGAAGGGTAGATGGATGAGTTAAAGGATGGATGGGTGATAGGGTCAATGGATGGATTCATGAATGGATGAATAGATGGATGGAAGGATGGATGGCTAAATGAAAGAGGAATGGAGAGAGAAAGGGAGGATGGATGGAAGGATGGATGACTGAAGGGGTGGATGGGTGGAAGGATGAGTGACTGGGTGGATGAATGAGTAAATGAAAGGATGGCTGGATGCGTGAAAGTGTAGATGGCTGGATGGATGAGTGAATGGATGGATGAGTGGTACAGTGGACGGACGAGTGTACGGATGGATAAGGTGAAAGGATGAATGCAAGGATGGATGAGTGAAATGGTGGATGGAGGGATGGAAGAGTGGAATGATGGCTGGATGGATGGAAGGATAAATGATGGTTTGCAAATGGTTGAATATTAATATGGATGGGCACACAGATGGAAGGACAGAATGAATGGTGAAAGACTGAATAATGGATGAAAGAATGATTACACCTTGTAACCCCGATTATCTTAAGTACATTTCCTATAGATTAACTTTCACATTTATATGAGTCATTGTCTCATATAATATGTGTGTTATGTAACGCACTCCGATACCCGGTCCTACTTACTTGGGATGAGTAGCACTATAAAAAAAATTAAAACACACATGAGAGAGGGTCTATGTGAAGAGGATGGTCACCATTGGAGGGTGGTAACAAGGCCGTACCGGGCATTGGGCGTTTCCCTGAGAGGCTGTAAAGGGAGGGGAGGGGGGGGGGGCGGTTTTGTTAACACAAAAAGACCTGCACATTTGCTCAAAGCTGCGCATACTGAAAAACCATAAAGTGCACAATTGTCTCAACCTAATATAAACTTCTTTTCACTTGTACTAAAGTGGTTGTCTATTTACTTACTTATATACTATTGTGCGACCTCTTCTGATATGCCTGTAAAACTTACCTTTTGTTCTAAATGTTGACCTCCTGTCCCGAATTTTGACCCTTTGTCCTGAATTTTTACACTCACCGTCCTGAATTTGCAACTATGCCAGTTGGTCGCCCTATTCTCTAAGCACAACCCTCTGGTCTTTTTTTAACATGTTTAAATCATTGTGTATGGGTTGGTTTTTCACTGAAACCGCATTTGCTGTGTGAGATCCAGTAGCATTTAAAGTCAGGCAAACTTAAAATGTGGCAGGTGCATGCTGGGCTGAGCCCGAGATGAGGCATCTATGGCTCTTAAAGAGAGAATACTAGAGGTGGTGGGGGCTAGACGGACTTTTGAGACGCCAGACACGCTCCTCCGCCCAAATGCTATAAAATTAAACTGTTCCCCCACCCAGAGCCCCGAGAAACAATCAGAGTGTGATTTGAGATCGAGGTGGGGGGCCTGGGATTTTGGAAGCATCCCGAAGCGAGCTGATCAGAGCCAGCTTTGAGGGCAGCATGGCCAATCTATAGAGGGCCTACCAGGGCGAAAAGAGCCAGACGGCCGCTGGGTCATGGGGGTGGGGGGGGGTGAGGGGGCGGAGCTGGTACGGAAAGCCAGCCGCGCTAGAGATCCCGGGACAGCTTGCAGTGAACCCGGCGGCCCATGGAAGAGGAGGCACTGCGAGGCAGAGGGTTTGGGCAGCCAGAACAAGAAGAGAACCGAGGGCCGATTGAGGCTTAGAGGAGAAGAGTGACGGCTGCGGCCGCCAGGGCCAGGCTTTATAAGTAAACTGGGGCAAAGTTAATTGTGAGCCTGGACCACAGGGGCAAACGAATTGTCGCTCCAGGACCGGGGACCAAAGACACTGCCGATTCTGATGGAATGGAGGAGGGGAGGGGGGGCGGGGGGAGTGACGGCGCCAGAGAGAACAATGCAGCGACGCGGGCCTGAGAGCCTGGACAAACAACCCATGGACATGAAAACAGAAACCACTGACAGACAAAGGCACTCCTCTGCATAGGCCACGTACACCGCAGGCGAGCAGCCGGGCTTGATCTAGCACCCAGCTAGACTGCTAGAGGCCCACACCGGATCATCATATGGAGCCTCGAGGGCCTAAACCGGTTGGTTCATTACGATGCCACCCCTACTTCATTTAATGCTCCATAGCTCCAGCAGCAGGTCTGCTGAGACGCCGAGGGTCAGAGAAGAGGCGACCCCCTAGACCCACTCAGTGGTGCAGAGGTGGGCTACTGGTAAGAACGGGTGAGAACTTGAGGGGGGCTGTTCCACCACCACCCAACAGAGAACTAGACAACGGAATCGAGGTGCTCTAGTGAATTCACAAACCTCCCTCCAGCAAAACCTCTGCCTGATCCGCAGCATGAAGATCAAATATCACCCAAGCAACCTGCTTTCAAGTGACCCCCCCCCAGAACTATATAGCTGCAGTGTCAAACTATCACAGCAGTACAGGAGAGGCTTCCCTACTGCCCAAAACATAGTGCTTTATAACCTATAAGGTTGTATCACAAATGTGGCAGACTTGGCGTCCACCAGAGACCGAAAGGATTCTTCCATATAAGATATGCTAACCCAGACGGGATCAACTAAACAAGGCACTATAAGCAAAACAACCAACAACCCCCCCTCAAAAGAAACCTCCAATAACAATCTCCTGACGCACAAGAGGCTCAGTGGTGCAAACGTTCTTGGTGGAACTCTTTAGGGGCCTGCAAGAAGACCTCCAGGTTCAGTGCAGCAAATTCAAACAGGAAGAGCAAACCTCAAGGCATTAATTACCTCTGGGGGCAGAGTCTCAAATCAAAAGAACTTCAGTGACGCCTGGGAGGAAAATTACAATTCCTTTACCAAGAGATATTCTCCCTCCAAGACCAAGCAATCCACAATCAGACACACATAGATGATCTTGCAAACTGTTCGAGAAGGTAGAACGTTCGGCTTAAGGGTGACCTACACAACACAGGAGGAGGCAACATAGTGTCCTATGTTAAAGACTATTTAGGCATGTCCGACCCGTGTTAGGAGAAGAAGAAATCCTTCTAGACTGCACACACTGAGTGAACTCAAGCAGAGGTGGCAGAAACAGCCACCTGACATTCTGACATGCCTACAGGCAGAAAGAAGCTATACTAGCAGCAGCCAGATACATGGAGCAAATCACCTATGAGGGCAGAAAAGTATCTCTTATTCAAGATCTCTCCACGATTACATAACAAACAAGCATTGGAAATGCAACAGGTCTCGCATTTGCTTAATTTAGAGCTATTGCCGTTGTAAATCGCGTTGTAAATGAAAATGTCTTTTACCCCCTGCTGACCCCCGCCAAGCTCATCGGCATGTACCCATCATAAAAAGGAATATCAAAATCTAGGATTGCGTGAAACTACAGCTCTCATGCGAAATACATCATCAGCATTTGTTTTAAACAATCACCCCTGTGACTGTTTTACAAAGCTATTTTCATTTTTACCCTCACTGCTGATAAAGTTTGAAAAATTCATGAGACTGTGAAGTTTTTTGAAGAATTGAACATGTGAGTTTCTGTAATTTCGCACACCCATCCACATACCCCTGCAAAATCCCAGAATGTGGTACGACACACCTATGGGGCAGGTGTGGCAGGTCACCGCCCGGACTTAGTGCTCTGAAGGTGGGGCAGGCGAAAGAAGCATTTACAAGATAAATACAGTTAACTCCATTTCGGAAACATTGCTAATGCTGAGAAGCTTTCCTCCCACCCTTCTCTGTGACCCTAGAGACACTCTCAGGCTCCTGCTCAGAATATGAGACATGTATCATAAACAATGGGGTGACCCTGTGTCCCACAGAACCTGGGTATGAATAATATAGAATACAATGGTTCTGTCGGGTATATACAAACAATTACTTTGTTTTACGAATGGATCGAGAGAAACTGAATACATTCAAATGGAAAAATCAATCATAGAGGAAAATTTTCTTTTTCAAGAGGACCACATAAACAGATGACAGTGAAAATCACGATGAAATCAGATTTGTTGGATGACATTGTTTTTTATATACAAATTGCATCATTTATATTAGCATCTATGTCATTCTTTATAGCAAAGCAAGGCTACCAAAATTACAATCCTTAAAGTGAAATCGTGCATCAGTGAACCAGTGACATAAGTGACAACGTTAGTGCATAATATGTACAGGAATGAAAAAAGTTTTATATACAGAATATAAAAAGGGCCAGTATCTAGAAAAGTAACATGACACAGTTTCCACGAATGACTCAAGTTCTGTATGAAAACGGGTCACACACTGGTCCTAGGTATTGTCGACGTTTCAACCCAGTATAAGCGATATTAAATCGTCATGCAGGTCTTCATCAGGACGTTTAAAAGAAGCAATGGCAACCTGCAGGGGCAATTAAAGGGGGCAATTAAAGTGCGTGTCAAAAGAAGGTCCTTAATACTCCACTACGTGTGGTCCTAGACCTACAGGATTGTGGTCACAAAAGAGGCCAAAACTCACCTAGCCGATAGTCTAGGGCTGCCTAATTTTCAAACGTTGAAGAGACGAAGCACTCATCCAATGAGGAGTCTGAAGTGTGGATTCAATTAAATTGAACCTAGGACAAAGGAATTGGATATGATGTAATCAACCCGCCATTACTACTAATGAAGAAAGAGCTCAAAGGACGATTAGGGAACTACAAACCGCAAAAGCCCCTTATAGATGGCGAATAGCTCAAAGGCGACTTATCTCCCATTGAATCAAGCTTGAGTGGCGGTTTCTAAATTGGAAAAAGCATACTGCGGTGAATAAGTCATTAAACGGTGGCTGATTGGAGGACCGCTAGAGGGGTTAATGCAGTCAACCCCAAGGAAAACCACAGATTGTGACTGAATCCCTGGCTACGAGATCTAGTTGTTTAGATGGAGGCTGTCAGATCCACTCTGAGGCCGACACCATTGGAAAAACTAACAGCGTCTAAAGTATGAGCGGGAGATGCGCGCTTAGTTGCATGCTTTAAACAGAGAGGGGACGCTTGTGCGTAATACTCACTTAGAGTGGCAGCTGGATTGCTTGCAAGCGGTTAAAAGTCACGCTAATAGGCCACCTTTCGTTGACGTGGGAAACCAAAATAGTTTGGTAACAGCGTCTAAAATATAAATGGGAGATGCATGCTTAGCTCCATGTTCTCGACAAAGAAAACCCAGAGAGGACGCTAGTGCGTGATACTCACTTTGAGTAGAGGCAAAAATGCTTGTAGACGGTTATAAATCCCGCTACTAGGCCACCTTTCGTTGATGTGGGGGAATCCGCGTTCGAAACGCAAGTGACAGGACGGCTGATATATGTAAACGAGCTAATCCCGCCCCGTATGACGTGAGTAACTGAACGTGCCGTAATGGTTGCCAGGTAACCCAGGTCGCGTCAAGGAGAACCGGGACAGCTGTTGGTATGCCGTAAGCGTCTGTGGTGCTGCACTGACGTCGGCCGTAACCATAACAACGAATTAATCGAGGCATATAACAAGTTGGTTACTTGGAAGCGTGGAGATGGGAATTATAGAATGAATACCTTGGCGGCAACCCTATGCTGTGATTAAACAACATGATTTTGCACAACAAGTGAACAGAAAAAGAACATTGTCATACTTTTTCTTACAACCCGGTCATATACGTAAAATCGGCATTTACAATTGAATGTAACAGGCATTTGTTTCGATAAAGTTTTAGAGATCATTGGTTACATTTCCTATGTAATTATACACAACATATAAATCCAAACTAACAAGTTTCTTTTATGAGTGAAACCTTTCGCGGCATCTGGCAAAACTAATGTACCCCCTCACTGTCCTCTTGGACAAAGGCAGATCGCAACCACTTCTACCGGCACAGGACCTTCATTCATAGGTGCAGGTTGCAGCTGCTGTTCAGCATTCCGAGAGCGAGACCGTTTAGCCAAGTTCACAATCTAAACAGTGCTGAAAAATCACAACCGGCTGCTAAAACTGCACAAGTCGAAAGTGAAAGTGTGCCGAAGCGTTGTGCCCACGTGGAGGCATTTCAAAGAGGAGTCCAGGCGTGTGCACATACCCTGTCCGGGCAGGCAAGCCGAAGGAAGACAGGGAGAGAACCAAACAGGCTTCCCTCCCAATAGAAAGCAGGGATTTGGCAAGCGCGCCAGTAAGAAGCGTGGGTGGAGCTTCCACCCTCGCTTCGGAAGAAAAGCGACGACAATAGATCTCGCCAGGAGCGAGCAGCGCATGCGCTGCATCGCTTAGGCGAGACCTAAAAAAGAAGGCGCTTCAGATTGTTAACGGACGTCCGGAGAAGCAAAGATATCAAAATAGGGCCACCCCTTTCACATCATCTTCCCATGGGAAGGACTACAACATCATCTGCGCTCATTGTAAGAGTCCAGCCAGCTGCTTAATCTCGAGTCTTTGGAAGACACAGCTCGATCTCCTGGAAAACCGCATCAACCAGGTAATCCCAAGAACAAACAAGGTAACCCTCGCCAGGACCCACAGGCCAACTGACCTGGGATCGCGAGGAGACCTTAAGCAAGCTTGCAAAGTACCAGCCCACAGGACACTCGGTGAATGGAGGCCGGATATCTTCGGTGCAATTACTGCTCGGGGTCAGGACTACACAGAGTCCAATGCACAAGCTTGGGAATTGTCAACAAGCATATGCACTTGCCAATGTATACGGTGCACAGGGGTTCGGGTTGCACGGCCCCCACGATGGATACTGGTCTCAGAATCGCTGAGAGGTCAGATCTACCTCCGGGACCTTCGGGAACCCACCTCCTGTATTGCTGAAATCTTTGGAGTCCTCAGGAGCTCGGTAGAAGCAAACCGGTCAGATGCGTTTAGGTGCCTGCTTCTGCAGGGGAGTAACTGCTTTACTCCAAGGGAGATTCTTCAGTTGTCCAGCGTCGTGCAGACCGTCAAAGTACTTGGTTTCTTCTTAGCAGAATCTTGTCCAGGTAAAATCTAAAGCCCTGTAGCCAGGTAACCCACTTTATACCCATGGGAAGGGGTTGGAAAGATTCTGTGGACCCTCCTAGGGGAAGGGCAGGACAGAGGGTTGGCTACACCCATGTCCCTTGTCCAGTTTCGCGCCAGAGCAGGAGCCAATGGATCCCAGAACTGGTTTGACCTGGACTATGCACAGGGACATCAAATTTGCCCCCAGTGCAGACTTTCTGGCATTCTCAGAGTGCACCCACCCAGCCCCAATACACTAAACCCTGTCTGGGAGGTGGTCACACCTCCCTGTGACAGGATGCCTATTGTCATGCCTTCCTCTGTGCGAGCTTGGCTCAGCAGCAGGAGAGCAGAATCGTGTCTGTGGCTGGCAGCATCCATTTTGTGCTGCACAGGTCGAGAAAGCTGGTACTGGGTAGACGGGTGACCCACACATGTCCCTTTGGAAGGGTGGAATCATTCCTCCCACACCAGTTATTGGTGTGGAGGTATGTTTCCAAGGTGTTTGACATCAAACATGACATGTTTCTAAGCAGCTGTTTTAAAGTTAGCATTTACCGCAAGGTCAAAATGCACTTAAACATATATGTCTGGCTGCATCACAGACAACCCCGGAGAATGGTCTCCGAAGGCTGCAAGCTCTGCTCATGCAGGGGCACCCTCTCACGTAAAACTCAGCACCCTGCCTTCAGGATTGATTAGGCCTGCCATAGGGGTGACTGATAGGTTTTTAAGTGTAGTGATTAGATAGATATAGTGAACCTATATCTTAGTAAGTGGTGCAAGCACCATCTTACACAGTCTGCTGTAGCAGGCCTGTCGTGTCATTTTGTTGTCAAAATCTGTTTATTTGGTTTTAATATGACCATAGACGAGCATCATGCACAATACATACAAACAGAGCAAATATAGGGGGAGAGCCAGGAGTTACAGAGAGCTAGTAGGAGTATCATCTTCGTCCCAAGTTCTATGGCTCGAAAAGGTCCCCATTCCAAGAATATACAACAAGTATTTTTATGTGCAAGTCTTTAACAGCATACCAGTTTCCCCCCCCTATAGGAGGCGTTACAGAGAATTTTGGCAGATATAACAAAACAGTAGAAAAACAAAAACAAGTGTGCCGTGGTGCCAGAAACAAAATATGTGTATTGCGGGGGCTAGGTGTCTGTGTTCTCCTTGTTGATTTTGGGCGATGCGCACAAGCAGCTGAGAAGCTAGGCCCCTAGATAAGGAACAAGTTGAGGGCTCTAAGCCTTGGCGAGCAGGCCATAAGTGGAAGGCCTTCAGAAAGGTAGCCCACCAGCTGGGACCATGTATATTCAAATTCCTTCCTGGTGTCATCTATCATGTCCGCCATACGCTCGAGGGCCAATGCCCTCCACAATCTTGCGTGCCACTGAGTCAGTGAGGGTGCCTCTGGTCCGCTTCCATGCAGCTGCTAGGGCCATTTTAGCGGCCCCCAGGCACAGCCACATAACCAAGCGATCACTTCATGTTTGACGCTTTAAAAGGGGGTCTCGTATCCCTAACATGCTGTGTTCTAGGGTCTGAGGGATTGGGTATCCTAACATAAGCTTAATTTGAGAGAGGATCTCCTCCCAGAAAGGCTGGATATGTGGGCAGTCCCACCAGATATGTTTAAAGTCGCCCAGAAGGCCACATCCCCTCCAACATCTGTCTGAGGTATTGGGAAAAATCCTGTGTAGTTTCTGATGGTATAGATACCAGTCGTACACAACCTTGTAGTGCGCTTCTCGCAAGTACATTGATCGGTTAAATTTCGTAATGTCGTTGTGTAGACGTTCCCATTGTTTTCCCTCAGGTGGAGTGTCTATTAGGGTATCCCAGAAGCCTCTGTATCTTGGGGTGGTGCGGGGGCTTAAGGACTGAATAAGTGAGTAAAGGAAGGAGATGCACCCCTTAGAGCCAATTCCTGATTAGGCAAATTTTTCAATGGAGAGCAGATCCCTGGTGGCGGCCTGCCGCACCGAGGGCTGCATCACCCAGTGTTTGAGCTGTAAGTAGTGGAAATGTTCCCTACTTGTTAATGCAAACTGCTGCTGGCATTCACTAAACGTGAGGAGCTCTCCTTTGTGAAACAGATGGGAAATCGTGTGGCATCCACCCTCCTTCCAAGCCTCAAAAGGTCCCTCGTGCAGTGCAGGGGGGAAGGCCGCATTGTAATGGACGGGCATGTATGGGGAGGGGAAAGTGGTCAGCTGTAGTCGTGTAGTAAGCGTGTCCCAGACCCGGAGTGTGGTGGAGGTGGGTGTGCTGATATACGCATTGGTTGGCCTGTCAACTTTGGGCTTCCAGAGCAAGTCCCAGATAGTACTGCCTGTGAGTTGGCAATCTATGTGAAGCCAATGCTTCTCTGACTCTCGGAGCGACCACTCCGTGATCACCTGAAGCTGAGCTGCTCTATAGTACCCCTGGAAGTCGGGGAGGGCCAACCCTCCCTCTCGACGGGGGCGCGTCAACAGGCTGTAGGGCAGGCGGGCCCTTTTCCCTTGCCAGATTAACTTAGTCACCATTCTTTTGAGTTCTGTGAAGAGGCCCCTGTCCACAGGGATTGGGAGACCCTGAAAGAGGTAGAGCAAACGAGGGAGTGCGTTCATTTTAATGGCGTTGATGCCACCCAGCCATGTGATAGATGCTGTACTCCAACGGACCATATCGTTCTTTAATTGGCGAAGCAGCGGAGGAGTGAGTCCAACTCCTAAGTATGTGATTTCCTTGGTTACACAAGAGAATGGAGTGGTGCTCCCTATCCGACGCCAGACTTCGGCAGAAGGGTTAAATTAAGCAGAAAGGACATGGTCAGATTAGTTTTGAATCCGGACGCAGACTCAAACTGTGCCAGTTCTTCTTGGATGGCTGAGAGAGAAATTTGCGGATTAGTAATCGGGAGGAGCACATCGTCGGCGAATAATGAAACCTTGTGATCGTCCAGACCGAAGCGCATCTCTGTGATAGCAGGGTTCTGCCTAATCTTGTGTGCCAGTGGCTCAATGCACAAAGCAAAGAGAAGGGGGGATAGCGGGCACCCCTGCCTCGTCCCGCGAGCCAGGGGGAACGGGGAAGATGCCACCCCATTGACTAGTACCCGCGAGGTTGGAGCATGGTAATTGGCTCGGATCATCCCAATGAAGGCCTCAGGGAAGCCAAATCTCTGTAAAACTTGAAACAAGAAGGACCATTCGACCCGGTCAAACGCCTTCTCTGCATCGAGCGCGAGAAGAGCCATTGGAATATGTTTCCTCTGAGCTTTTTCTAGAACATGGATAATGCGTCTCAAGTTATCGTGAGTTTGTCGGCCCTTAATAAAGCCAGATTGATCCGGATCAATGAGGGAAGGGAGCACCGATTCAAGGCTGGTGGCTAAAATTTTTGTATAAATCTTGGCGTCCAAATTTAGGAGGGCAATTGGGCGACATGAAGAGCAGGCCATGGGCCTGGGTTGGGGATCAGTGCTACTATCGTCTCTCTCAGAGACAGAGTGGTCTGTTGTGGTGAGGCGATGTCATTAAATAAGGTAGTTAAAAAGGGAGTTATTTCGGGGGCAAAGGTACGATAAAAATGAGCCGTGTATCTGTAGGGCCCTGGCGATTTCCGGAGTTTAAGTGCATCAATCGCTTTCTGCATCTCCTCCTGGGTGATAGGTAGGGCCAGATCTTCATTGACTGACTTGGGGACCTGGGGGAGATCCGTGGAATCTAGATAAGACTGTTGATCTTGGGGCAGTGGGTCGTCTAAGGTATATAGCTTGTGATAGAAGGTTTCAAAGGCTAGTGCCTTCTCTTCTTCCGTCTTGTGGGTGACGCCCGCGTCATCCACAATAAGCTTAATATACTCACGTTGTTGTTTAATCCTCAATTGGTGTGCAAGAAGGGATCCCACTTTATTTCCCCCTGTGTAGTTCCCAGTTTGAAGCCGTAGGAGAGTCTTTTCCGCCCTATTGGAATATATTGCCTGCAATTTCCCCTTTAACGCAGTGACTTTTCTCAATGCAGGAGCTGAAGGGGAGGTTTTATGTGCTGTTTCTGCGGCTTGTAATTCAGTTTCCAATAGGAGACGTTTCTCCTTTTGTTGGGACTTCAGAACGGAGGCCAATTCAATGCATTTCCCGCGAATGACGGCCTTGAAGGCGTCCCAGGTTGTGACGTGGGAAGTGAGGGCGGGGTCGTTTTGCTCAAAAAATTGTTTTATAGATTGTCTAATCTCATCCCGGAGTAGTCTATCTCGACATAGGAAGTTGGGGAAATACCAGCGCACGTGTTTAGGGTGGGGGTTCGGCCAGGAAAGGGTCAGTTCAAGTGGGGCGTGGTCGGATAAGCAGATCGGGTGTATGTGCATTTGTAGTAGTAAGGGCAGCAGGGATTGGCCAAGGAATATATAGCCAATATGGGAGTATGTTCTATGGGAGTGAGAGAAAAAGGTGTAATCGCGCACAGCGGGATTACTGTCCCTCCAAGTATCCATCAGTCCCAAGCGTTGCAGCTGTGCTTTAAGCGCCCTACCAGCGATCCCCGCTGCCGTTCTGTTGGAATTAGAGGTGTCTAGAGCTGGATCCCATATAAGGTTAAGGTCCCCAAAGATAAGGATATCCCCCTCCGCAAAATTTTCAAGGGTCGCGAAAAAAAGGAGAGTAGAAAGTCCTATTGTCCTTGGTTGGGGGCGTAGAGCGCAGAGAATGTGCAGGCCCTGCCCCCCAGCTTCCCCCTGACCAGGATATATCGCCCCAATTTGTCAGCTTTGGTGTCTTGCATCTGAAATGGGACCCCCGTATGAAACATCAACGCCACCCCATTATGTTTATTAATATGAGATGAACTAAACATTTGCGGGTAGGCCCTATCTTTTAATCGGTGTATTTCTGTTTTTTTGAGGTGCGTCTCTTGCAAAGCGTCCACTTGAACTTTATGGTCTATCAAGTATTTCCACATACGCTGACGTTTATGCGGAGAGTTAAGTCCCCGAACATTCCAAGTTATTGACTTAATTGCCATGTGTAACCTCCTCTATGATTGTGCGTCCTTCCTTGACCCCGCGCAAGTCCTGCCTCGCCCCTTTCTGGATTGCCACCCCCCAATGCAAGTGGAAAGAAAGAAAGGAAGAAAAAAAAACCAGGCACCACGACACCAAACTAATTTAACAAAACTACTTAAACTATAAAAACGATTGTGGAGAGTTCCCATCATAGAGGGAAGACTCCTTATATGAACACACTCAAAGAGCGTGACCATTCCCGTGTCCCAGGCCCCTTGAACAGTAAATGTATTAAGGCAAACATGTAAAGAACATGATATATCTTGTGTGCAACAGTTTGTTTTGCTTCTCCTCCTCGTTTCCTGAGTAGCAGGAGGTAAATGCCAGAATGTATCTCAGTCTGGGCGGCCCACCGCAGGCTGTGCGACCTCCCCCCGCTTCCCCTCCTTACCACACCTCCGGCAGACCCGGACGCCCCGCGTGTGTTGCGCCCTTCTCCCACACACGGGCCGTCGAGGCGAAGCCACAGGTGTTCCCTGGTTACACACTCGTGGGTGGGAAAGCGTAGAGGGGGAATCAATTAGAGAACAGTATTCTTCTCAGGTGTTCATTGCAAGTCCTCCGCTCCATCCATCTCTCCAGCCAATCATCTGTAATCCCCTCCCGTTGGAGAAAGATCTCCCCATATGTCCAGCCGGCCTGCAGTTTATCTGGACTGTTTCGTAGTTTTCCTGCCCATCTGTCTCCACTGAGCCCCCTCCAGACGGTCGGGTCTTCCCTGGGCCCAAGGGTCGTCCATTGGATTATCAGGTATCTCCAGACCAAGTATGTCTGCCACCTCCGTCATCTCCTCGCAGTGGCAAGTTTTGTTGTTGCATTGAAATGTGATCCCAAAGGGGTAGGTCCAGCGATATTTAATGCTCTTGTTCCTTAGAAAATTAGTGATCGGACGAAATTGCTGGCGCTTCAGGAGCGTAGCTTGGGCCACGTCTTGGTAGAGCGTGCAGGTGGTGTTTTGAAAGGAGATGGTGTCCAGTAATCTCGCCTTTTGTAAAACCCTCTCCTTCACTTTAACAGAGCTGAATTTTGCTAAAATGTCTCTTGGTTTTTTAGACTCCTTCGCTTTCTTCCGCCAGGCTACGAACGTGGATATTGTCGCGCCGGGCGCGATTCTCCAGATCTTCGCATTTGATTGGGGCCGCTCGGAGCGGACTACGTGGTTCCACTACTCCTTCTTCCAGGGGTTTGAGGCGGTTCTCCACATCTAGGTAGTTGGCTTCGAGGTCAAGCGTCCGTGTCCCCATCGAGTCTACATCCGCCTGTAGAGCTACCAGCTTCTCCCGCACCTCTGTGCGAAGTGATGCAAATGAAGCTTCCATGTCTGCTTTAATATCTGCTTTAATATCTGCTCGGAGGTCCTGCTGAAATTCTCGAAGGGAGGCCATAAGATCTTCGCGTGTTAACGCCATTGTCGAGGATCGTGACGTCGCTCCCTTTTCAGGGGTCTTGGTGGCTGCCGCCTCGAAGTATTGTGAGACCTTATTGTTTGTGGTCTTTTTGGGCGGCATTAGGCGGGCGCCGCCGGGTCAGCCACTGGCCGCCTTACGTTTCCAGCTGGCCGAAGGCGCTGCTGCTGAAGGGGGTACCGAACTTGCTGGACGTTTCGCAAGGCTCCGGTGGTCGGGGTTCTTGCGACCAGGTGCGCTAGTTCTTTGACGACTGGTTTAGGTGCGTCGCCGTACTCCGCTTCTCCCTTCACAACAAGCCAGTCGCTTAATAGTGTGGTCTTTGTGCTCTCCTCTAGCCCCTCTCTGCGGTTTTCAGGATGTTCAGGGCATATGCTGTATCATGGGGCTTACCAGTAGATTGAAAATGGAGTGTCCCGAATGGCAGCCATATTAGGGTCAGGTATTGAAGAGATATAGATTAATACATAGCCACGAAGAAACCCACCCTGCCACCTCATATAGTAAAGCCAGCTTAGCTTAGTTGTAGTCTAGGTCAGGGGGTTCGCCGCAGTTCCAGTGCCCTCCCTGCGTGCACCACTTGCCTGTTTGGAAGCTATGATGGCGGTGACCACATGTCTTTTTTGATCCCACAGGCTCCAGATAGATATTTCCAGCTCTCCGTGCTGGGTTGCAGCCAGACTCTGTATCTGTGGTGTGACCGTGTCAGGAAGAGGAGACACAGCGCCCCGCCGCAAGGCCAGTGCAGCTTCAGAGGAGGAGACGCACAAGTTACTTACCTTCGGTAACAATATATTTGTAAGAAACATTAGTTAGTTAGATTCCTTACCTTAGAATATCCCCAGGCGTCAGGCTGGATCCGGAAAGATTTTTCGTCAGCAGTACCCTTGCGCGTCGGTAGGCGTCGTCTGCGACTCCGCGTCCGTCGTCGTGACCGCCGGGATGACGTCGTCTGAGTACTTAGACGCCGCCCTTGCGCGCTGACGTCAGTTCTGTACATAGCGTTCCGCGCCAGGAACACAGAGCCATGCAAGAAACCGACACTGGTGCCATGAAACCAGGGCCCTGAAGGGGATGACCTTAACCCTAGCTATCGGTTCGCAGAACGGGAAGGATGGGTGGGACGGTAAGGGATCTAACTAATGTTTCTTACAGATATATCGTTACCGAAGGTAAGTAACTTGTGCATCTGAAAGAAACACGTTAGTTAGATTCCTTACCTTAGAATAGCTACCCCAGCAATACCAACCCCGGTGGTGGGTCTGCGAACCAAGATCACACCAGAAAGTCCTGGAGAACGGAACGGCCAAAGAAGCCGTCTCTCCGGACTTGGCTGTCCAGGCAGTAATGCCTGGCAAACGTGTGCAGCGAGACCCACGTTGCTGCCTGACAAATGTCCTGCAGAGGGACTCCCCGTCCCAAGGCAGTAGTAGCCGCTGTGGCCCGAGCGGAATGGGCCCTCAGCCCCACAGGAGGATCCTTCTTAGCCAAGGAATAACAGACCTTAATCCACAAAACGACCCACCGAGAGATGGTTTGCTTGTGCACTGCCCGCCGCTTCTTAGCGCCCACGTAGCCAACAAAGAGTTGGTCGTCAACCCGGAACTGTTTTGTGCGATCCAGATAGGAGAGCGCGCGTTTTGGGTCCAGACGGTGGAGCCTCTCTTCCTCTTTCGAGGGATGCGGAGGAGGAAAGAAGGTGGGTAAGGTAACGGACTGCCCAATGTGAAAGGCAGTAACCACCTTAGGAAGAAAAGAAGGGCGAGTCCTCAGAACAACCTTGTCCTGATGGACAGAGAGGAAAGGAGGCTTAGAAGAAAAAGCCTGGAGCTCACTCACTCTTCTGGCAGAGGTGATGGCAACCAGGAAAGCAGTCTTGAGAGTCAAAAGACGAAGAGGACAGTTATGAAGCAGCTCAAAGGTTGCGCACATCAGATAGGTTAACACCAGATTCAAGTCCCACTGAGGCATTACAAAGGGGACAGGAGGAAACATGTGAGTAATGCCTTTTAAGAATCTATTTACAACAGGGGACTTGAAATGAGAAGGCTGATCAGGAAGCCTTAAGAAGGCTGAAACAGCTGAAAGATATCCCTTGATGGTGCCCAGAGCAGAGCCCTGCTGGGCCAGGGAAAGAAGAAAGAGGAGAACCTCAGAAAGAGGGGCGGAAAGGGGATCCACAGCCTTTGCTGTGCACCATGCCACAAATTTGTTCCACCTGCAGGCGTATACCTTTTTAGTGGAGTGACGCCTGGCTGCCAGAATGACATCACAGACTTCAGAAGGCAAGTCAAATGGCATCAACTGCCGCCGCTCCATCTGGACAGGTTCGGGTGGAGGACTGTCCCCTGCTGCTGCGACAGAAGGTCCTCCTGAAGAGGCAGTCGAATCGGGGGATCGATTGACAGACTGTGTAGCTCGAGATACCAGTATCTTCGTGCCCAATCCGGAGCCACTAGGATGACTTGGGCCCGGTCGCGCCTGATCTTCTTCAGCACTCTGGGCAGAAGTGGTATAGGCGGAAAGGCGTATGACAGACCCCAACTCCACTCGCGACAAAAAGCGTCTCCAAGCGAGTGCCGCCTTGGAAATTCCAACGCGCAGAACTGATGACATTGCGCGTTCTCTTCGGTGGTGAATAGATCTAATCAAGACTCTCCCCACTGCCGAAAGAGGCCTTGCGCCACGTCCGAGTTCAGACGCCATTCGTGATCCATCATGCACCGGCGGCTGAGTTCATCCGCCCTGGCGTTCAGAGAGCCCGCCAGTTGTTGAACCAACAGGGTGATGCCCTGATGTTCCAGCCATGTCCAGAGGCGCAGAGCCTCCTGACAAAGGGTCCACGACCCCACCCTGACCTGTTTGTAACAATACCACATGGCGGTGGTGTTGTCCGTGAACACCTGCACTACACTTCCCCGGACAGAGGGAAGGAATGCCTTTAGTGCAAGCCGGATCGCCCGCAGCTCCAATAGGTTGATATGGAGACGGGACTACGCCAGAGACCAGTGGCCTCTGATCTCCGCCTTTCCCATGTGCCCCCCCCCATCCCAGGAGGGTTGCATCCGTCACCACCACGTGCTCTGGTTGGGGTAGGGAGAGGGATCTGTCACTGACCCAATCGCGATCCGTGAGCCACCACTGCAACTGTCTTGCAGTGCCCTCCAAGATCAGGACGTGGTCGGACAGGTTGCCCTGATGTTGAGCCCACTGGTACTTCAGGTCCCACTGCAGAGCCCGCATCCGCCACCTGGCGTGATGTACCAGCAGAATGCAGGAGGCCATCAGACCAAGCACCCGTAGGGCCATCCTGACCGAAACTCGAGTCCAGAACCACTCCGATGAAGAGGAGCTTCTGGGAGGGACTCAGATGTGACTTCGGCACGTTGATGGAGAACCCCAGCAAATGCAGGAGGTTGGCTGTTGTCTGGAGGTGGGAGACGACTGTTCGGGGCGAGCCTGCCTTCCACAACCAGTCGTCGAGATAGGGGAAGACTGGAACCCCTAATCTGCGCAGATGCGCTGCGACCAACGCCATCACTTTGGTGAACACCCGAGGGACACTTGTGAGGCCGAAGGGGAGCACGGTAAACTGAAAGTGCTCGTGGCCTACCGTGAACCACAGGTAACGCTGGTGGGCTGGCAGGACGGGGATGTGGAATTAAGCGTCCTGCAAGTCCAACGCTACCATCCAGTCTCCAGGGTCTAGGGCAGCCAGAACCTGAGCTAAAGTCAGCATCTTAAACTTCTCCTTCCGGAGGAAGGCGTTGACGCTCCTGAGGTCCAAGATTGGGCGTAGGCCCCCTTTGCCCTTCTTTGGAACCAGAAAGTAGTGGGAGTAACAACCCCGTCCTACTTCTGGTCCAGGAACGCGCTCGATGGCCCCCTTGGCCAAGAGGGCCGCAACTTCCTCCTGCAGAAGTTGCAAGTGATTCCCCGACATGCGGTGGTACTGCGGTGGCATGGCTGGAGGGGTCGCCTCGAAGGGGAGGGAGTAGACCCTTTGGACGATTTGCAGCACCCACCTGTCCGAAGTGATGGTACGCCAGTGGAGCAGGTGATGGCGAACTCTGCCTCCTACTGGCGTGGAATGGGCCTGAAAGCTCAGACTAGGAAGGCTTTGATGCAGATGCTGTGGGAGCAGATGTGGATGTGGCTTTCTGTCCCCCTGCTCCACCAAGGCGGAATCCACGTCTGCGACCGCGTTGAGGCTGGTTCTGCGGCCTGTGGCTGGACGAACGTGCGGAGGCGCCCCTTCCTTGGCCACGAAAGGGGCGAAAAGCAAGAGTTTGCTGGCGCAGGGCCGAGAGGCCCAAGGACTTGGCCGTAGCCCTGGAATCCTTAAAGCGCTCCAGTGCGCTATCCAGTTTGTCGCCAAAAAGGCGATGGCCATCAAAGGGCATGTCCATGAGGGTGCTCTGGACATCCCCTGAAAAGTTCGTGGACCTCAGCCAGGTGTGACGATGAATCACCACCATCGTTGCAATCGCTCTACCCAGAGAGTCCGTGGTGTCAAGTCCACATCGGATGGAATACCTTGTTCCATCATGCCCCTCAGCGCGAGCTGTTTCCTGGCCTCCTCCGGACACTGGGGCAGCACGTCCGCCACCGTATCCCACAAAGAGTGGGTGTAACGGTCCAAAAGGCACGTGATATTAATGGACCGCAACCCTAGACTGAGGGAGGAAAACAGTTTCTTGCCAAACTGCTCCAACCTTTTGGATTCCCGATCCGGAGGTGCGGACGGGAAGGCGGTTTGGGACGTGGAGGCCTGGATAACCAGACTCTCAGGGGTGGGGTGTACAGACAGAAAGCTGGGGTCGCCCGGAGCTGGGCGGTGGCGCCGGGCCACGTTCCGATCCACAGGAGAGACTGTGGAGGGCTTGGACCAAGTGCCCATCAGAACGTTGGTGAGGGCCTCATTAAACTGCAGCAGAGGCTCCGAAAGAGCTTACTGGCGGTTGAAGCACCTCAGTGAGGAGGTTAGTCCTCACGGCCGCTGCAGGAAGCTTCAGGTGCAAGGCCTGGGTAGCCCTGCGCAGCACCACAGCATAAGTCGCACCCTCCTCCGTAGCCAAGGAAGAAGGAGAGATGAAACCAGTGTCATTTTGAATGGCCTCTCATGGTTGGCATAATACATGCTTCAGCACATGGGAGGCCTCTGGGGTACCTATGCCCTGGGTACATGGTGTACCAAATACTAGGGACTGATAAGGGTACCCCAGTATCCAATCTGGAGTGTACCTAAAGTACATACATAGCAATTTAAGGGAGAAAGCAGATATACTGGGGTCCTGGATAGCAGGATCCCAGTCAGACTAGTCCAAAAACGGTGTGATATCAGCAAAAAGTGGGGGTATCCATAAGAAGCAGTTACTACTTTCCTACATGTTGCCTACACAACTCCTGACCACCAGATTGGGGAGATTGAAAAGGATCCAGAACATCTTGAACCCCATAAAACCGAGTAAAGAGTCGGCACAAGCAGAGGGACTGGCCTTATTATCACAACCACAAAGCGAGGGCGAGACTACGGAGGAGTGACGGTGACAAATGATAGCCATGAGCGCACCCTCTTAATATCAACCATAAGGAAACTGGGCTCTGGGGACTATCCATGCGACGATCAGGACGAGATGGAGGAGCCTCTCCCAAGTGATAGACCATAACGGAAAGGGAACCTTAATTACTCCAGGAACTTCTTGACCCACAGGCTGGAGAAAGCCACATTGGGGATGTTGGTACACTTATTGTTTATTTTTCTATGTTGATTTTGTGGTTTGGAGTTTGAGGGGGTCGGGAGAAGTAAACAGACTACAATAGATTACCAAGGGGCGCTCTGCCATACAATACTCGCCAAAATACCTACTACAGACATAGTGAGCACAACAAAAACACCACAAATTTGGGACACACGTAAGAGGACATCTGAGACTACAAATGGCAGAGTTTAAAGTTCTCAATGCGCAAGGCCCCGTGAAAAAAGGTGCCTACTTATCACTGCTAAGAGACTGAGGATGTAAGATTTGCTTACTACCAGAAACTCACCTACTCAAGAAAAACTGGCATAGGCTTCATTCGTGATGGTTACCCAGGCAAAACCTTTCCTCTGACATGCAGAAGAAGAAATTAATGGAATATTATTGGCCATTTTTTCCAAAGGGTCTGTGAAAGAAACTATGGCGAAAACACTAGGCAGGATGTTTGTGGTGAGAATCTTTATGAGAGAAAGCACCTTTCCAATCGCACCCATATAAGCACCTAACTCAGGGCAAGAGAAGCTTCTCAAGGTAACTATCCCGCTTACCCTGAAAACCCCAGAAAAAGATATCCTCAGGGGCGCGGGGTTTGGACTGCGGCGAGGTGGGACAGAGAGAGATTTAAGCCAAGTGATGTGCAATGAGCGACACAGGTCAGCACAGAGATCAGAGCAGGTGGGCCCTCTGTCTCCAGCAGGGATACAGAGGTTAAAAGAAATAGGGCACAGATTTCTGGAGACACCATCACCTGCACACTAGAAGTTACACACACACTTCTCTGTGGCACATAAAAACAAATGCTCGTTTGAATCGTTTTATGAGTTCACAACACTCTATAAATGAGATTGTTGCTTCTGAGAAAGAAACTCACTATCAGACCATGCTGTGATCACAACTACCCTCTGAACAGCAAGGGGACCTTGGCTTACCAATAGCTGGCGCCTCAATCCATCAATCTGGATTTGTATAGCACAGCTATTCACTTGTGAGGGTATCAAGACGCTGAGAGTGCTGCTGTAGGGGGCTCAGTTGAACATCCAGGCCTTGAGTCCTTTTTTGAACTCCACTGTTGCTGTGATGGATACTAGGGGTGTGGGCAAGGCAGAGGGAGATGGAGAGCAGGTGTCTGGAGGGAAGGTGGAAGTCCAGACAGTGGCTGATGTATGCTGGTCCCTGGTTGTGGAGGGCTTTGAAGGCAAGGATCAGCATCTTGAACTGGCATCTCTTCTGAATGGGGAGCCAGTGGAGCTTCTTGAGGTGGAGGGTGATGTGGATGTGCTTGGGGAGGTTTAGGATGAGTCTGACCACTGCGTTCTGTATTGTCTGTAGTCTCTTGAGGAGGTGCGAGGTGATTCATCAGTAGAGTGCATTGCCGTAGTCCAGTCGGCTGGAGAACAGGGCTTGTGTGACAGTGAATTTGGTGTCGACGGGGAGCCAATTGAAAATCTTGCGGAGCATGCTGAGGGTGAGGAAACAGGCGGATGAGACAGCGTTGATCTGTTTTTTCATGATGAGCTTACAGTCCAGGATGATGCCAAGGTTGCAGGCGTGGATGAGGGTCCTAGTTTGGGGACCCACTAGGCGCTGTTCCATGGGAAGGGGTTTCCAAAGATCAGCACTTCTGTGTTGTCTGTGTTGAGTTGTAGGCAGTTGTTTCTCATCCAGTCGACAATGTTCGTCATGCACCTGTGGAAGTTAGACAGCGTGGCAGGGGTGTGATGTGTCTTCTGATAGTGAGATGATGAGCTGGGTATTGTCGGTGTGGGACACTATCCTAGATAACACGATTCACAGAGACACTATCCTAAATAACACGAAAAACAGAGAAGAAGTTGGGTCAACTATTGCCACATACATAAACAATAACGATACAGCAGGCATAGACATACATACCTTCTGAGATGCATTGAGGGCAACAACAAAGGGTACATTGATATTTCTTGCTATGCAAAACAACCAAGAACGTTGGGGGAAAAAAGGCAACAAATTGTGATACAGGTGAAAGAGTTGGAAGACCAGCACAAACAAATGGGTCTTCTAAGATCTGGCACAAGTTGGTGGCATGTAGAGTTCAACTCAAAGCTATAGATAAGGATAGGGCAGAACATGATGTACTTATAACCAAACAGAAATATTGTCAGGGTGGGAATAAAGTGGGAAAGCTACAGCCTGTAGGCTTAGGGCCAAAGTGACACAGAAACAAACAGCTACCATATGAACAAAAGCAAGCAAACTAAAGCAGAGACCTAATCCTCATTTAAAGAATTTTACTTGGACTCACACACAGCACAAGATATACATGAACGAACATGACAGACTTTCTAAACGTGGTCACACTCCCTGGGTTGACAGAGTCCCAGGCCAAGCTCTGGAGAGCCAAATAAAGATTGAAGAGGTGATATTTGCGGTAGCCTGCCTCAAACTACAGAAATGCCAGTGATCAGATGGGGACTCCCCTTTATTTTCGAAAGCATCTCGTCACATCCTAACACTGATACGTCCGACTCTTTAATGAAACAAAAACAATAATCCTAGCAATGCAAGGAGCAGCAAATAAATAAGTCAAATCATTGACCAGAATGAGAATTATTCCAGCCAGTAGTACCAGAGCAAGTATCCCAATTAGAGATCCCTTATATCAAAGAATGTAAAAGTATCCCAACCTACAGTGTAAGAGCAAGTGTCTGAGTAGGAAATTGTGTGTAGACCTAATTAATGGTCAATTCACCCTACGTAAAGAATTCTTCTGTTGTTAGGCTTGTTTCTGTTCTTTGTCCTTTTTTTCTTATTTTTTTCTTTTTCACTTGTCTTAAGACTTGCTTTAACCTGTACTTTATTGTAAATATCTCACAGCCTTGAAAAAGTCACTGTGTGACGAAACACGTGTCAGCTGTAGTCCATTTCCAAAGAAAGAATTTGTGAAATACAAATGTACCGAAGAATACATAATCTTCCATATCTGCAATAAAGAAAACTGTTGTTCAACACAAGCCCTGACTGTTTGGACCTTGTACTATTTCCTATAACCGACTGAGTACTATGGTTTCCTTCTTTAAAAAAAAGCCTGAAGAAATTACATATTTTAACAGTAAGCCACACACACACTGCCCACTTACAGAAACAATTTCCAAAACAGTGAGAGCAGGGATTCTATACATTAACTGGGGTGACAATAGCTCAGATGTTAGCTAAGATATGCCGGGGTACCTACACTACACTAATGAAATAACTGCAGCAGGACTGTCAGTCCTGGCATAGAGGGTGCTTCTGATGGCTGGGTCGACTGGCAGCTGTTAAAATGACTATACTCCCAACAGTCCTCTATTTGGTTTAAGCATTACCGCTGTGACCTCCTAGAGGAACGCTACTAGCGATCCAGAGGATGATTAAAAAGTTGTCTGGGCAGGAAAATGTCCATGTATAGCAAAATAAAAAGATATACAGGACTATAAGGAGGGTGACCTAGGCATGCCAAACATTGTTGACTATTGTTATGCAGCGCAACTCGGATATCTGGTTAAATGGTACCGTAAGGAGAGTGAAAGTCACTGGTTCTTTTGGGCCAAGCAGTAGCTGGACTCCACATTTGGAAGACACCATGGCAACTTAGAAAGCACAGACCCTGGGGAAAAAGAGCATCTCCAATCATGGAGGAGGTTTTAGCAGCATTGTAAAAGGCGATAATAGGGACCGGTCTCTCTACACTTACTTCTCCTGCTCCTTTTATTAGTAACCCGAACTTCGCTCCAGTGGTGGAGGGTCTAGAAGTTTCGACATGCCAAGGACTCGACTGTCAGTGGATAGGGGACTTTTATGACCATGCCGATATCAAATAGCTTCAGAAAATTAAAGCAGATTGTGGTGTTCTGGATAAAGAACATAATAGATGTATGCAAATTCAATACTGTATAACAAAAAGCCTCCTGTAGCGAGCAGCGAGATGACCAACACATATTTGAGAAATGGTTACTAACCAAATCTGGAGATAAATATTTACTTTCTAAATATATGTTTCTGCAAAGTTAACACACCATAGATAAATCCACAGGGCAAAAAAGACGGGCGCCAGAGCTGGGACAAACGCAAACATAGGAATGGCCTTCCATACACTTCAGGGCAAAAATATCCTTCACTAGCGCTACCATTAAAGAAACAATTCTAAAGATAGCATCATTCCTGTTCTTGGATCTCACCCTCGCTAAGAGAGATATTGCACAGAATTGGAAAGCTACATCCCCACCCAGTATAGTGGGGTGGAAGAAGGCAATGGACAGGTGTATGGCGGCAGAAATCATCGTTTTTCAAGCGAGGGGATGCCCACAGAAGCACAAGAAAATTTGGGCCCGCTGGGCAACATACAGAGTCATTGACTTACCCGCGTTTCCACATCCAGACTCTCACGATCCTATTGAGCAATTGTTGGTTAGAAATCCACTTGTATAGTCTGATGACATTGACTCTTTACAGATATGTTTTTGTTATTAATACGCAATTACGATTCCTTGGGTGTGCTCGATGTAGTTTGTTATATTTTCGGTGTGATGTTCTGCAGGCCATGTGGTTTTTGCATATTACAACTAGGTACTGTATGTCGTATATAATAAATGTATTGTCTCTGCAGGGCTCTGCCCACTCTGTACCTTTCAAAATAAATAACATTTGTTGTGAAAAAAAAATAAAATGATAGCATCATACTGGTATTACGTGCCAGAAAGAACACATGCATGGGACAGCACAAGATCCAGGAAGTGTTGGTGGAGTAGTGCTTGAACTGGCAGGCTACTCCATATACTATGGTATAGGTAACAATGGATCCCAAGTGTTGTCTGGGACCTTGGGTGAGCTTATGCGTAAAGAGCAGTGGTCCCAAGACCATAGATATCACAATCAATGAACAAATGTATCAAATGATCAATTTCTTCAATTTTATTTAAAAACCATTAAAAACAATGTGACGGCGCAGTGAATGTGTGGTGAGAAATGTGCTCGGTGCTCTCATTCAAGTGATACACACGTGTGACAGTACGTGATCAATAGTGTGTATCAAGTAAGATCAACACGGCCTATTTTATTCCTATGTACAATCAAATTGGGTCCACAGAACTAGTCAACTAAGTTTCAATCCTTTAGACAGATAGAAGGATAATCATCAGGGCTCTAAGAATACACAAGCCCGAGAAAAATAGGGGACTGGAAGAGTGCACAGAAAATATAGTGTTAGAGTAGAGAAGCTCATAGTGTGGGATTACAATATATACTGTGAGTGGATACTTACTGGACACTAATGAAACATTACTGAAGGTACCAATGGGCTCAATTCAACTACACCTATAGATTCAAAATACACAAGACACCAGCCAAAATAGCAGCTAAAAATGGAGGGGGCATGGTGAATGGGATTAGAGTAAATCTCAAGAGTCTCAAAATTACCTGTGCAAGGATTGAATAGACTCCAAAAGTTGTTAAAAATTGCCAATGTAGCATGGATGTGATCCAGGGGGGGATCTAAAGCGAGGTGTCAGAAAGTAATGTCAGTTAAACAAAAAAAATTGGTCGGTAAAGAAATTATGTAGGAAGGAAAGCCCTATCATAAGGGTGCATATCTGATAATGGGAGATAGGCAGAGTCGGCAGCTTCTAAAATGTAAATGGGCCTCCAGAAGAGTACCGTGAGATCTTCCTGGGCGCTGAGTGAAGTCAGCTGGGGGTGCTCCTTAAGATGGCTAATTTTTCTGGGTAATCGAAATGAAGGAAGGACTGCCCCAAATATGGACACCCGCAACATGAAAATAAAGGGAGGGCAGCCTTTACATTAAAATCCCACACCACGGCCTTCTCAACTCTAACACTATATTTTCTGTGCTCTCTTTCAGTCCTCTGTGACTGCCACTCGCCACACATTTCTATGCTCTTGGGTGTCTTTCTATCAGCTTCCTGCCTCAGTGGTGTCTGTGGGTAGACAAATTTGCTCCGTAAACAGCTCCGAGGCATATAGTATGGGAGTGGTGTAAGGAGCATAAAGGACAGCGGCAATTCTACTCATCATCTAGCCCCAACCCTCAGGTAACAGTATTTTGTTCTGGAGATACTGATTTCTTGAGTTATTGCAAAGACTGAAAAAACACACATGATACAGGATTCAAAGTACTGTGCTGTTCATACTGAAAGGCTGTGATGGAGGCAGAACCACCGACTGCTGACATAAGAGCCAATTTTTTACAGCAGCATTTGATCCCTTTGCTGCCTGTCAAGCGGGAATGCTGTCTGATCGCCATTCTGCTTTTGCCTACTTACCCTTGTTCAGGTTTTCATATCTTTGTTGCAAAATGGGAAGACCGCCAGTAAGTTACAGCGCATACACAATTGATCTGGAATTTCTAAACCTTTGTCTGATTTCAGAACTTAATGTGAGGAGGAGTAGGAAATGGGAATAATGGGTGCAATTTGCACGGCATCATTGCAGAACGAAATACTGTAATTGTCAAAGATCTTTTGGATAGGATTAATTTTTTATGACTGTCTAGATTCCTGGTACTGCATCTGTCCTAAAATATACAATCCTACAACAGTAAATCTGGCTAGTCCTCTACAGTCTGTTATCCTAAGATCATGTGTTAATGTCAGTTGTAAAAATTATCTGCCGTATGCTTTAGTATTATATATATTATGCAAATCGTGACTTGGTTACTTACTCTGCCACACAACAGTATGTTTAATACAGGCTCTAGTCACCAGGTTAACAGCTAAAATGCTAATCACATGCTATTAAACAACCAATCGCATGGTTGTCTGAAAGAGGGAAAACGCCTTGTAATGCTATAACTCACCTGGTCAGTGTAAACATCAGGTGGCACTGATTTGTTGAAGAAATCTGAGCACACTGCTCCAGCCTGAAGATAGTAATGCAGAGCAGCTGAATATTGATTTGTGGCTGTTGAGAAAACAAAGAAAAACAAAAAAAACACAATGTTACAGATTATCCTTCTTAAAACAGGAGGCAGCCACACTTGATTTAAATTTTGGTAGGAGAAGACACCATGAGATACAAAACAGAATGACAATGGAAGATACACATTTGGGTTTTGGGAACCAGAAGCATAGATGCTCTTCACAGCAGATGCGTCTTTGTGCACTGACATGTGTGTACTGGCATCAGTGTTTATTTATACAAAAAATACATGATTACAAGCATTCAATACCAACAACTGTTAGGTTATTTGCAACAAGGTAGAGCGTAGTTCGTATGCTTCAATGTATTGATTAGATGTATTTTCTTATCAATTCTTCAGTTAATTATTTTCACCATAATCTCACAACAGCCGATGGTTGCAGGCACTATCGCGGTTTCAAGGCTGTGGCACTTTAAAAGAGCCTCAAAAGGAGAGAAAACCATGATGGAAAGCACATAAGTGTAACAAACAAGAATATTCCCTTTTGTATTAGCTTGTTCCGCCCTTACCAGTCATTATCGCCCTCAGCAGCTGGCTATAATGCTATATTAAATCCAACATAAATTGATGCCACGCCCATCATGAGTTACATCAGTTACACGGCGACTATATTGTTTTAAAAATAAAGTCCATTATTAGTGAAAGAACATACATATGCTTAAGAAAGGCTCTGTGGTACATACATTCTACAGTGGTGGTATTCCATTGTTGTATTGTAGCACTGGCCGTACAATTAGCTAATGATGCCGCACAACAGAACAGTCTCCCCAAGAACATGCACCTATAGACACAGGTACCATATAGGATTCGACACCGTTATTTTTTCTCTCTATAAACACACTGGAGAAACCAATATACAGCAACTAACACAACAGTAGAGCAGACCGAGTGCGGCCAAGGAGAGTGCTAGATAGGTGCTTAGGCTACAAAAGTGCTATACACAGTGATTGAAATGGATAAATAGAAGTGCAGGTACTCTGTACCAGAGTACCTGCTTGTTTCTAAGAAGTGCCGGTACTCTCCAATTAAAAGTATTACGTCACTCTTGAGAAGTGTCTCCCTCTCAAAATGAAAAGGTGCCAGCACTTCGTACCGGACAGTACCAACCCATTTAAATTGCTGGCTATACGGTTACACATGTGGCAGAGAAGTGCAATTCAAATACTGATAACAGGATATAAAAAATGATAGTTAGAAGAGCATGACTACTGGGGCATGCGCCTAAAACAAATGTATTTGTATTGAGTCGAAATATCGAGAAAACATAAAAACTCAAGAGGGAGCATCGCGGAGAAAAGTAGGTCATAAAATTATAACTATGAACAATTAATTGTGGTAAAAATGCGAGAAATTCGGATTATGTAAATATATGAACAATATATGATCTCCACAAACACGAAAAGATAGGAAACCTTATAGTGATTTCATACAGGTACTACTCACATACTGTTACGGCAACCCCCAGCAGCTAATAATTGAAAAATCAGCAGGTGCGAAAACCGAGTTGCGTTTGTGTGATGTGTAAAAGCGCGCATGTGTAGGCGAGGGAGCGAGAAAGGGAGACTGCCATTGTTTGGATATATCTGAGCGCGTACGAATGTTCGTTTCTATGTGGTTGTATGTATGCTTATCTTCGAGAGTAAGCGTTTGTTTGGGGAAGAAGGGGCAGCACAGACCACTGACAACTGGGTTGTGTGAAAAAGGCCGCTTTATTGAGACAGGTGCACATTACAACATAACCTGGGCCTTTGCCTTACAAAACTATAGCCTCACTATACATAGGACTCCCTAAGATGAACTACCCCCACCCCTAAAAGAGCCCTCCCCCGATAACCTCTTTAAAGTTGAATAACATACTTGCATCAGAGCTGCTCAACAGAAAGTGGGATCTCTAACAACTGTTCCCCTTTTCCTACCTCAACTACCCTTTGAACCTCATTGAACTTCCTACCTAATGTTTTTAACTTCCTATGTCATCCAGGCGTGAACTTCCTACCCATTTCCCTTCAGCGTGAAGTGCCGCTGACAAACAATAAACTTGTGTAAATCCTGGCAACTTCTCAACTGTCCGCTGATGCACCTGACTCAAGCGACAACCAAAATACATAGCTCCCCTTTGTGCATCTGTGCCAATGGAAACGGCCCACAGAGGATGGGATAACTCCAACAATTATCTGGCTTACAGCCTATTCAAAAGGAGGCGGGGAGGGAGGTGGACAAAAACTAGCGGGGAGTTCCAGCCACCGTGTCACCACTTTAAAATGGTGTCTGGCACTCGAAATGGAGGCACTATATATGTTGGGCTATAAAATAGCCCAAATATAGCCCAACCCGAAGTGCTGTCCTCTGGACTGCACCACTTGCCCAAAAACCCTGGGGGGGGCAGACCTCCCTTCAGTCGGCTGCCCCCCAAATCCCCATTGTGACTAACCTGTGAGTGTATTTTTGAGTATATGTGTGAGTGATTGTCATCGCTCCCTTCACGCCACACCACCTTACGCAACACATCTCACTCCACTCCGTCCTCCCTCCTCATTACATTCTTTGCTCCCTGCACTTCCAGTACCACACTCATGCACTACCGACCGCATGCACCCTACACTACACACCGATTGCAGCCCGCACTCCCTTCTCCACTGCACCATGTTCTCCTGTCCCCCACTTGGCTGCCTCTGCCCCCTCCTTAAATAGTTATGGCGCGGAAGCAGCAGTGTGTGCTTACTCACCAGAAGAGATACAAGCTGTGCAGCAGCGTCACCGCTCGCATACAAGTGGTACAACATGTGGATCATCAGTGAAAGCTCACTGTGCAAAAAAAAAAAGGTGGAAGCAATTTGCACCTCCTCGCACACAGAGACTATATATATGTGTAGCCTTAGTGAAATACTCCATGTTTGTGGAAAATAACCATTGCTACAGCACTAGCTGTTTGTTCTTTATCCCAATTAATGAGTTTCTCCTAGATACAAAGAACAAGTTACTTACCTTCTGTAACATCTTATCTGGTAGAGACTATCTAGCCACATATCAGGGCTTTAAGTGGGATGAAAAAACGGAAGGGTCTCTAAAAGGGGTGTGGCTTAAAAAGTAAGCTAAAAATCTGTCCTTAGCATAGCGTGCCACTCGACTGGTGATTTTCTGCTTCTGTCATTGCATCCAGATATACAATACAACAAGTAAAATTACACCTACAACAAGCAAGAACTATTGGCTTTGCCAATGGTTGTTAGTTGCATAAGATCAATAAGCAACAACTATAGCTTCGTTGTATGGAGTATTGAAAATTCTTCAGTTCTGAAATGATGAGACTGTGAAAGAACTATAACGAGTCTCTTTGAAGTTAGATTAAAGACAGCGAAGCGTGGTACTGTTGCAGAGGTAAGATTTTTTTCTTTCTTTCTTTCTGAGGGCGAAGGCAAAAATGAAGAGCCAGATAGGGACCTGTCTCAACACCTGCTTTTCAGAACTGCCGGTGCTAAGCACCGGCTGGACCAGGCCCACTTAAAGCACCGACGCAGGGGAGGAGCCTAGCGCTTGACCAAGATGGCCGCGTGAGCTCTGAGCTCCCGAGACCCTCGCGCCCTCCGTCGACTATCCTGTCTCTAATCCTGTCTGTATGCATGGCATCGTGTAGATGACCTGTCAGGGAGGCGACTGATGCTACCCGCGGTCGGATCGCCCACCGGGAACCGGAGTTATGCATGGCGGAAGATTGCGGCCTATCTCCGAGGGATGCCAGGGGCTAGAGTTGGCAGGATGCCCGACTTCTAGTTGAACAACAACGACCAGGCGAGGTGTGAACTGTCGGATGGAGGTCCCCGTCCTTTCACTTTCGTTTTCTCTCCCTTTGTCTGCCCTGCCCCTGGAGAGCTCTTGGTGGCTTTATTATCCTTTGGACGCTCTACATGCTACTCTGGCGGCCCATTGCAGAACTGATTACTCCTGATTCCTCTCGTTGAGAGAGGGCCGTCTTATCTGAACCGACCTGCTTGGTACCAACCATGTCGGGCAAAGCAGAGGTGGATCGGCTGAAGCCTAAGTCTACCAGGCGGGGAGCCTATACTCAAGTCAATAATATGGACCGCTATGCTCTGCAGAAGGGATCACCGAGTGGGTCGAGCCAGTCGCCGGATACCCAGAAGGCGGCCTCGCCCCTGGCCCCGGAGCTCTCGCTGCAGGATGTCATGGGCGCGCTCGAAGGGATGCAGACTTCGATTGGGAGACAGTTTGACGCCCTGGCGCATAAGGTGGATGCCATCTTGGTGGATGTTAACCTGATCCGTGCGGACTTGGGCAAAACGAATGAACGGGTTAAAACCCTGGACCTCAAGACCACGGGCCTCGCCGATGATGTCATGGAACTGCAGACCGAGGTTCGTAAGCTGAGGACCGAGAGTGATCTCGCCGCCCGCCGGCTGGAGGACTTTGAGAGCCGGGCCAGGCGCAACAACGTGCGCGTTATCGGGGTCCCGGAGTCCCCGGATGAGGCTTCGGTTGACCTGCTCGTCGAGGACTTGGTGCTTAACCATCTGCAGCCTAAGGGTCTTGGGAAGTTCTTTGCGGTTGAAGGGGCCCATAGAGTGCCGGGTGGGAGGCCCAAGGTGGGAGCCCCACCGAGGCCGATTGTTGCCCGGCTCTTTCATTTTCGAGATCGGGACGCTATCCTGCAAGCATCGAGGGTGACGGGCCCGGTCCCCTTCCAGAACGCGTCGGTGAATTTCTATCCGGACTTCACCCAGCAGGTGCAGAGGCAGAGACAGGACTTTCTGGGGGTGAAGAGGCGACTTCGGAAGAGGGATCTGAATTATGCCATGCTCTTCCCTGCGAGACTACGTGTGGTGTACGAAGATCGGACATTCTTCTTTGAGTCTCCTGTCATGGCCGATGAATGGCTGGACTCTTTGCCCCGGCGGCGGACGGGAGAGGACACTGCCGCGGATGGGGACAGTGGCCGGGATGGGCAAGGCTGATTTTTCGGAGCCGGTCTGACTCGATTTGACTTCATTTGATGACTTGATTAGAGTGCAGTAAATGCGGAGGGTTGCGGGAGGACGAGGGGAGCTCTTTCCTCCCTTAGGGTGCTTTTTGTAGATTTTGGGTTTGGTAGGGCGACAGGCACACTGCAAGTTGGGGGGGCTTTGTAAGCTGCAGCAGGGGTGCAGGGTGGGGGGGATGGTTGGGATTTTGGGGTTGTTGTTGGGGGGTCTGTTTCTGCAAGGCGTAGTGATCATCTTCGGTATTGTCCCATGGTGGCTCTTCGGGGGGGGGGTGGGCCTCTTTGTGTTTGGGGATGGGGGGTAGAGGTTTAAGTGTTATTAGCTGGAATGTTAATGGTTTGGGGGATCGCATTAAGCGCGGGATAGTTTTGCAACACTTGAAACGGTCAATGCCAGATGTTGCCCTACTGCAGGAGACACACCTTATAGGTAACACGTGCTATGCTCTTAATAGGAAGGGTTATAAATTCATAGCTCATTCGGGATTTTCCTCCGGGTCTAGGGGTGTGGGCATCCTAGTCAGGGCCTCGCTACCATTTGAGGTGGACTCCACCGTTGTTGACGATAGGGGGAGGTTTGTGGCGGTGGCGGGGAGGTGGGAAGGTAGAACTTTGGTTTTAGTTTCGGTTTATGTCCCTCCAGCCCTGCAGGCCTCCACGTTTGTAGATCTGGGTAGGGCCTTGCTGGATCTCCCGGGGGGTATGTTAGTGGTAGGGGGGGACTTCAATGCTGTCGGCTCTGGGCTGCTGGATAGGTACCCGCCCAGAGACACAGGGGGGGCTCAGAAGTGGCTTCCAGACTTCCTAGACACACTCGGCCTGATAGACTGCTGGAGGCTCCGACACCCCACACAGCGTCAATACACCTTCCACTCCGGGGCGCATGGTAGCCTTTCTAGGATTGACTATCTGCTCACTTTGGCTGTGCACGCCCCTTTGGTGTCTGAGGCCAGGCACATGGCGCGTGGCATATCGGACCATTCGCCAGTGTGGGTCAGGCTGGATGTCGGCCGAGAGGGAGGGGGAAGGGTGGCTCCTATTAACCCCTGGTACTTTCGAGATTCCAAGATGCGCAGCGCACTGGTGAAGACAGTTGATAATTTTTTCAAGGATAATCAGGGGTCCGTGGATTCGGCAGTGTCGCTCTGGGAAGCATTTAAGACCGTGCTGCGAGGGGAGGCCCTCTCACTTGTAGTGGCGGCCAAGCAGCGGAGAGATGGCGAGGTTATGCAGGTGGAGGAGGAGATCGTGGCTTTGGAGGGAGCGCTAGAGGAGGAGGTAACAGCGGCCTCACTGCATGAGCTGAGCTTGAAGCAAGCCGAGTATAAGGACCTTGTGACAAATGCCGCTAAGACCCTCAGTAGGGAACAGCAGGGCCGCCTGTATGATGTTGGTGACAAGGCCGGGAAGCTCCTAGCTTGGCTGGATAAAAAAGAACGGGTTAATAGAGTAGTGCCGGAGCTGACGGGAGAGGGGGGAGAGGTGATTGTGGAACCTGAGGGGATTGTCCAGTGTTTCTCGGACTATTTCCGTAAGGTTTATGCCTCAGTGTCGGATAGGCCGCCCGAGGACTCGCGTGACCTCTTGCGGGATATCGCTCTGCCCTGTCTTTCTGATGTAGATAGAGATGATCTTGATGGAGACTTAACGGTCGATGAGGTGGCGGGAGCTATTCGCGCGCTGAACTCGGGCAAGGCCTCCGGCCCGAATGGCTTGCCGATTGACTTGTATAAACTGTTCCCGGATAGGGTGGCCCCTCACCTGCGCGCCATGTTCGTGGAGGCGCGGGGGAGTGGGACCCTCCCGTTGGACCAGAGGCTGGCGACAATTGTTGTGATACATAAAGATGGTAAACCCCGAGATAAGTGTGCCTCATATAGGCCCATATCACTCCTCAACGCCGAGCCGAAGATCCTGGCTAAAATCCTGGCGGGCCGATTGGTCAGGGTACTTGGAGACTTGATTCACCCTGATCAATCTGGTTTTATTCCGCATCGCAACACTGCGTTGAACCTTCGGCGCCTTCATGGGGTGATCGCCAAGGCTGGCACGCTGCGAGAACCGGCTATTGTGGCGTCTCTTGATGCCACGATGGCCTTCGATACGGTGGAATGGGAGTATTTGTGGGCAGTGCTAGCCAAGTTCGGCTTTGGCCCTGGTTTTGTGAGCTGGGTGAGGTTGCTGTATGAGGGACCCCTTGCGAGTGTGGTGGTGAATGGCCGGGCATCGACTCCGTTCCGGCTTGGGAGGGGGACTCAGCAGGGCTGCCCCCTGTCGCCTCTGTTGTTCGCCCTTGCTCTAGAACCGCTGGCGGCGTGGATACGCTGGCACCCGGATATACGTGGCCTTCGGTGGTCGCCCGAACACGAGGACCGCATTTCGCTATATGCTGATGACATCTTGTTGTATCTTGCCTCGCCCAAGAACTCACTCATAGTGGTCTGTGACGTTCTTACATCCTTCGGTAGGAATTCGGGTCTCGTCATCAACTGGAGTAAATCGTATTTATACGTCCTGAGTGGTGAGGTTCCGCCGGTCCCGCGAACTTGTTCGATACAGATTGCTCAGCAGGGCTTCGTGTATCTGGGGATCTTTATCTCCATGGACCCCGCTTTGCGGTATGAGAGAAACCTGCTCCCCCCCCTGGCGCGCCTGCGGCGGGATGTTGAGGGCTGGCGGAGGCTGCCGCTCTCCCTCGTCGGGCGCGCTGCCTTGTTCAAAATGATGTCCCTTCCTCGGTTCCTCTACGCATTGCAAAATACTCTAGATTGGGTGCCGGCCAAGTACTTTCGGGAGGTCGAAAGCCTCCAACGGACGTTGTTGTGGGATGGGCGGCCGCGGATAGCGATTGCTAAATTGACGCTTCCATGGTATGACGGGGGTATCGCGCTTCCAGACATCCGACGCTATTACTGGGCCACCCAGTTGTCCGCGATTAACCATGGTTTCTATGGCCCGGCCCTCAGCCCTGGTTATGCCATGGACAGATGGTTGTTGCGCGGTGGGAACTATCTTAGGGCGTTGTACTCGCGGTCCCTCGACTCATCCCTCACGGGGCCCACTGGGGTGGCGGTGCGTGTATGGAAGATGGCGACTGACTCTCTGGGCTGCCCCGTTGTTTGAATCTGAAAGGTTGGGTAGGCTTTGGCATACGAAAGGGTTTGATAAATGGGACTTGATCGGCATCTCCAGGGTTGGAGATATGCTGATTAAGGGTAGGGTGAAGTCCTTTGAAGAGTTGCAGAAGGAGTATGAGTTGGGGGCGTCTGAGTTTTTCCGATATGTTCAGGTGCGTCATGCCCTGCGGTCAGTCCTCGTGGAGGGTGAGAAGGTGCCTGAGTCCTCTCCTTTGGAGGATCGGATCCTTGATGGCCATATGCCGGAGAGCACGATCTCGCTCATCTACAAGAAACTGATAAATGTTCGGGCTGATATGCTACTGGGGCTGCGGGACCAGTGGACTAGGGACGGACTCGAGTTGGATGATGAGGACTGGCAGTCTGCTGTTTCCTCTCCTAAGGAGGTTGCGATCCCGTCGCGTCTGAGGCTGGTGCAGCTCAAGATCCTGCATCGAGTGTATGTGACGGGGCCGCGACTGGTTCATATGGGATTCTCTGAGGAAGGCCTATGTAGGAGAGGATGCGGTATGGTGGGTACTTTCCTACATATCATCTGGGAATGTGGTGTCATCACGGAATTTTGGAGGCGAGTTTATGCGGTGATGGGGGAGGTGACGGGCATTGCTATGCAGCCGGAAGCGCGGTGCTGTCTCCTGAATGTCTGGGGGCCCACTGACCATGATGAGGCACAGACCCAGTGGGTGACCCTGGGTAACATGGTTGCTAAGAGGGACATCGCGCGCTTGTGGGGTTCCGGGGGGACCCCACGTTAACTGCGTGGAAAGAAAATATGGACTGGAGTATGCTCAGGGAGAAGACAGTATATTGCGCCAGAGGCCGCCCTCGGAAGTGGCATGCCATCTGGGGGCGGTGGAATCAATACAGGGGGGGAATATGTCTTGCCCCTGATCTAGATCCCCCCGAGGAACAGCTTTCTTCTTGACCTTCTTTCCAGCTCAGTATGCAGATGTGATGGTTAATTGACTTCTTGGGCCTCTGCTTTTCCCCCTTTTTCCTCTTATCATAGTACTGTGACTGTTAGACGATTGGGGTCCGGCTCCCCCTGGGGGGCTACCACCGTGGGCATTCAGTGTTGTTGCCTTGCTGGGGTTTGTTGTGTGTTTGTAATTATTAAAAATGGAACCTTCTCACTGCTCCTTCAATGTACTGTGGACGATTCTTGGTACTTTCCTATCGAAGCTGCCGAACCTCCGGGTTGTCGGCTGAATAGCTGTGTCCAGATTCTTGAAGAAATAAAGGTTTTAAAAAAAGAAAAAAAAAAAAAAAAAGAAAATCCTTTCCGTTCTCTCCCGTTGCCCTTGTTGTGCAGCCAGGCTTCGTATTCGCCTCATCAGAGCATACAGTGCAGCCATTTTAAAAGATTGAAATGTGAGTATCCCCCCCCCCCCCCCCCTCTTTTATATTTTGCACCTGGTTACTGCCTGTTTCAAATTGATTGTATTTTGCCTATGCAATTTCCATCTTTTGAGACTATTGGCTAATTGTTGCTTAATACCTAAAAATTGCATTTCTCTAATACAGAATCTGTATTTAGGATTCGCTAACACGCAAAATAAAGATTCAGTGATATTTCGGTTTGTTGTGCTGCTTTAAGAAATCCTTCCTTAGAAGCCTTTACTACATTGAAAATGATCTTTTTAGCATGCGTAAACCATTTGTGACTGTTTACTGACTCCTAAATCATACCTCAGGCCCATAGTCTGAATAGAGTGCCAGTAGGCATCTATTGGTTATTAGTATGGACGTGGGCCCCGTTATTGTGTATGGTTTTTAATGCTAGTTACAACTCACTATATGTTCCCTATTTTTGGAGTTAAGACGTTGTTAACCCATACATAAGAAAGGCAATTGCTTGAATTGCGCAAATTACCACTTGATATCACTATTAGACCTGTAGGTAAAATATATGTAAAATTACTAATAAATGAATGTCAAGGCTGGATTGAAAGGGACAACAAACTCTCTAAAGCCCCAGCAAGGCTCAGAGCAGGCATAAGTATAATTGATCAGACTGTGATCCTAACACAGAAGTCTCAATTGAAACCAACGTTTACTATAAATGTTGCACCACTAGAAAGAGTCAAATATTTTGGCTACCTGGGAGTAAAGTTGTAATTAGAAGAATCATTTCAACAAGCCACAAACAAATACCATTGTTGTCAATGAGACTGTATTAATATCAATAAATGTACACCATTGATATTACCTGCATTGTATATATTGTTTTTGATCTAAGTTGTTATAGTTTGCCCTCTGTGCTTTGATTGATTATGCAAATGATGAATAAATGTAAAGCCATGGGAAGTTTTGTCTAATGATATATTGTATAACATTTTTTTTATATCCATTGTATATTTTTTGATACATTTATCTAATAATAAATACAAGAATATCACCTTTGAATATAAAAAAAAAAAAAAAAAAAAGCACCGACGCAGATTACATACCTTTGAATATCCCCAAGCGTCAGACTGAATCTGGAAGATTTTCGAGCAGTACCCCATGCAAGACGGAATGTGGCATTGTTTGGTTCCACGTCAGCCGCACCAGAAGTAATGTGCGTGGGACCTATATAGGCACTGCCTCGCTGCACTGACATCAATTACTTTTGTGACTTTCCATGCCAGGAGAACAGAGCTATGATGAGAACTGAAAACTGGTTTGGAAAAGACTAAGACCCTGAAAGGTGGTGTCCTTTATACCTAAAGTGATTTGCAAAGATGGGAGGATGGGAGGGTCAGTAAAGAATCTGCGGCAAGATAGACTCTCTTTTAGATAAGGCGTGTCCGAAGGTATGTAACTTGCCCATCTGATAAGAGACTTCTTACTGCAGATTCCTTACCTTTGAATAGATATTCAAGCAATACCTCCCCGGAGGCGGGACTGTGAATCTGATCAAACCAGAAAGTCCTGCAGGATCGAACAGACGAAGCGCCCGTCACGATGGACCTGATAGTCCAGGCAGTAATGTCTTGTAATTGTGTGCAGGGATGCCCACGTTGCTGCCTGATGGATATCCAGGAGAGGAATGCTGCACGCTAATGCACTGCTCGTAGCCTTGGCTCTCGTAGAGTGAGCCTGCAAGCCCTCAGTGGGCAGTTTCTTTGTCAATGCGTAGCACGCGCACTGCACGGCATCTCTTTTGCTCGCGGGCTTGTTTCTGTTTTCCTAAGATCTATATCAGTGTTGTCCCTTGCGGATTTCTCCGTATCTTTCTCACATCTTTCTCCGATTAAGACGTCTCGCAGCACCGTCAGTAATGCGAGGCCCTGCGGATTATGTAGACAGTCGCGACATTGGCTGCAACTGAAATGCCTGACTTTTGTGTAGGTAGAAGTGTGTAACCACTGGCAGTTCACACGTCATTACCAGCAAGACACCGGAATATTTCTCGTCACTCGCGAGTCAAAACCTATGTAAAGCATTCATCCGTGTTCAATTCTTTCAGATCTCCGTTTCATCAGTACGCTACGATGTATAAAATAGCTCTTTAAAATGTTTATTAGGAATTGACAAAATACTTTGTTTCTTTGTCAGCCAGAACACTAATAAAGCTTAAATGGCAAACAATGACGGCGTTAGACAGTTGGAGCACTTTCTCAGGCCGAAGAGAACAGGAAATATGCAGTGTATGAGACGTGGAGAGTAACAGTAACACTATGCCAAACACATTTCTCTATGGCCTATTCCATTCTTTCCATGAGGTTGCACCAATGTTGTCTACTTACAAGATGGGTGTCAGTACCTTGCTCAGATTGCACAGGGAAGTCCCGACCTCTTTCTTACTCATTCTCCCCCCTTTGCCCTCAATACAGGTAACAATATAATGAACTTTACAGGGCAATTTTCCAAGACATTTCAGTAAAAAGTAGAATATTTTAAAGGTTGAGCTGGGAAAAAACTGAACATTCCTTATGTTACTAAGCTAGTTCTGTTGTCTTGAACATAAAAACACAAGCGTTGACAAAAGTAATGGGTCTCACCTTTTTGATCAATTGGTTACACCCAGAAATAATGGTGCAACCACATGAACACATGCACGAGTGCACGTCAAGACCATGTTGGCAGCACTCGGTAATTCAGACAAAAGAATGGTAGAGAGACCATGCTCCAGAAGAGGGGCAAACACAAGAAAAGGAAGGCAACCATCATGTAAGAAGCAAGCAAATGAGCAGTAAGAAATCCACTCAATGTTAATCAAGGGGCTGGCTCTAAGCCCATTTTAAGTTTTTGTTATGGTTCACAAACTGTTTTTCACAAACAACTAAAAACAATCTGTAGACGAGTACTAAAAATGGGATAAAATGTTTTACAATGCAATTCCACAAAAAAAGTTGTATTGAAAGCTATAGTTTCCGAAGACCATTCAAATAATCAGTGCTTGTCCGTTGACACGGCCTCTTATAATTTTATGAAATGTATAAGTTTTGGACCTGAGCAACAGCACGTGTCTGCAGGTACTGCTTACAGTGTACATAAAGTGGGCTTTGTGTCAGCCCTCGTCAATCATTGGCTTATTCAGGTCAGGCTCGCACAGGGATTGGCATGAGACATTGTCCATCACACCTTAGATCAGCCCAGAGAAGTAGTTCTTCCTACTCTCATGCTATCGATTGTACAGTTTATTGTTCCCTGGCGTATAAAAATGCCAATACTGCTATGCATGAGTGACTATTTTACGCCTAAAAAACACTTAACCTTCACGGTTTTTGTCATATTCAGTTCAGCATATCATACATGTGTGACACAGAGAAAGAAATGTATTATTTACTTCATGTGGCACTACAGACCACCTCTACAATACCACCACTGATACTACTATCACTAATACCAGTACCACCCTCAACAGCACATATCATCAATACCAGGAGCAAAAAAATAAATCCAGTCATCAGCAATAACATAAATGCCTCAACAGCATCATCATACAAATACCACCATAACCACACAGCCACTACAAATGCCTCGAAAACCACTACCAGTGTCACTAATGCCACCACAGTTCCAGTGTAACCCCAGCACTAATGCCACAATTTACAAATACTGTCATCAATGCTGTCGTCAATACTCCCAGTATTACCCCCACTGCCACCATTATTGCCACCAACAGTATCTTCACCAGTACCATAAGCACACATAGCACCAACACCACCATCAAAATACACTTTACACCACCAATACCACACTGCCACCATCAGCCCTATTCCGAAATTACTGACTGATTTTTTATGCTGCTTGCAGTCCTATCCTCACACTCCTTTGCTTACAAAAATACATATAAGTTGCACGTAATTGTCACTGCATCAACTCTGAAGCACACACTCTGGCTTTACACAACACAACACTAAATCTCAATTCTAATAGATGTTGACTACTACAGTACCCTTCGACTGTCTAGCCAGACACACAGCACTAAAACATAACTAATAGCGCTGACCAGTACCCTGCTACCATCCATGAATTATTGATGTAGTAATTGCTAACTGGACCATTCAGAAAGTGCCCCAAGGGCTCAACAAGATGTAGGAAAGCACACTAGAAATGTTAGAATACAATGCCATGCAATACAGTAATAGCAATAATACCACTAGCACCAGTACTCAGTCAGAATGAAAGTTACAACAGTCTCAAAACCAAGCATTGACAAAGCCACTAGATTGAGCTTTAATGTGCTATTTCATGGAGACATAATTTCTGCTTACCTTTTTGAATTCATAGTACTGTTTAACCCATATCTGCTGGTTTTGCCATTGTTCGTTATATTTCATTTTGTATTTTTGTAAGTTCTTGCATGCAATTGATACCAGCCCCAAAGTGCTCTGTTGGGGAATGTACAAAGAAATCCAGTATCTCCACAGGTGAAAGAAGCTAGTCATTTGGGATGGTCGTCTGATGCTTCTGTGATGCTTCATGAGAGGATTAATTGAGAGGATTAACAAGCATGGACAAAGCCAGTAGGTTTTGCCTCTGCAAAATCTACTGGTTTTGTTAATGTTTCTTTAGACAAGTTGCACAGCAGCATATCTTTTAGGCTTTAAAAAAAATAATAATAGGTTTCACTGACAGATTATACACTCTGTCGTAGAAAACTAAAAATGGAGAGCTGTACAACATTATTTAGGGTAGGACCACCGAGTTTGAAGCACAACTGAGTTTTAGTTTTTTAGTTTTTTTAATTAAGGATGGGGAGAACCAGGAGTTAATACTGTCCAAGTTACTAGTCACTCGGATGAGCTGAGTCATTATGCCTTTCCATAATTCATAGCAATCTTGTCTAGCCTAATCTAGATGATTAGATTCTGTATGGCCTTTCAATTGATAGTAGCATCTTGGAACAGTAGCTTGGGGAATTTCCATGTAGTGTGACGCAAGTAAGACAGAGTAACTTAAATTGTGATCTTTGGAGAATGATTGAAGAGTTTTGAAGATGAATGTGGTATGTCTGCAACATTTGAGACCACGAATGAGCTAGGACTTTTTTCTAGCTGAAGTTTTAATTTCTAGGGCACCCAATATTTATAGACTTTGAATAGTGAAGTTTGATTGTTACTACCACTATAGCTAAAGCAGTTTACTTAGGAAGGCTTGGATTCCTTAGCAAAAGTGGAAGAACACATGTTTTATGTTTGTATTTGCGTGGCAAAGTTGCGTTATGGATTGGGCTTTGGTTTATGTGTCTGTGTGTGTGTGCGCACCTGTTTAACTGAAGAGGAAGGAGGCCACTAGACTCGTGTGTCGAATCTCTGTCAACTGGTCATTTTGGCTGAGCTGCTTGCTTTTTATCCAGTGGTGGACATACTATGACAGTTTGCCACTTTCTATACCACTTCCTTTCTTAGGTAGATATAAATATTGTCAGCATAGAGGTGGTGAAGAATGTGGACTCGAGTCATTTAAAAGTTTAAGAAAATGTGTGAGATGACTGATGCAATGTTCCACTGCTCATTTGATGGTGGTGGTTATATATCAGGAGAATGGATTTGTATTTGACCTGTTTGGTTGCCCAGGAAGCTGAAACTAGGATAGGGTGGTTTACCTCTACAGATGAGAGAAGTGAGGCAGTGGATTAGCACCTAATGTTTTATACAATGTGGTATTTGGCATGGAATGTTTCTGAAGTGTCTGTGAAAAGAGGAGTGACTTACAGTTTCCAGTATTCTTGAGATGCAGAGAAGCCCTGATATGGATTGATAGAGGGCCTTAATGCGCATTTGGCTGTTTCAACAGGGTGCTCATTTTGCCATACCAATCTTTGGTATGTTGCAGTTAGACCCAAGTAAATTTCCTTTTCATTACATACAAATGTGTGATTTATTTTTTTTGTTTAAAGATCGAATTTTCTTGCCGATTTCCTCTGAGGCTTTGGAGCTTTTGATTTAATGCTAGTCCAAAGAGGTTCAGTTCTTGAGAAGTTCTTTGCATAGCCTATGCTTCTTATTAGGGCTCTTGATCATTGTATTTTCAAAACAGTTCTTTGAAGGAGCTAATGGTATACATGATCCCAGCTTGGGAACAGGCCTTTTTAGGACTCATGCGTGCAAGTTTATATATAGTCTGGATAGGGGCTCTATTCCTCAATTTGGTCCACGCATTAGTTTGATCTGAACCATCATCTTCTATGGGGTCTGCTCCTTCTTTTCATTAGTTGAAGATCATTGGTGAAGAAGATACTTTTAAGCTGGCTGAAAGGGGCTTAAACCTGCTTCAGCCAGGTGAAAATTAAGAAAGAAAAAAAAAAGTATCAAGTCTCAGCTCATATTCATTTGATCAATTTTAGACTACCCAAATGTAATACATTTAGTGTCACCAATTAAGAACATCCACCTTATTCAGCAGGGTAAAACATGGCAACTCAGCATTGCTCCAGATTAGCAAGGAATTACCTATTTTCCTGGCATTGAAATCCCTGCATTGACGTACCAATTCAGTCCAAGACATTTTATATCTCAAACTTGTTGCTTCTACATTTTAAAAATACTTCCCGAAGTGCAGCTTGCACTTGTCTAATCAGTTTATTCTGGTTACTCCAAGTGCCAGATCAGTAAGCATATTGTGAGCATAAAGAAAACAAGCATTTGCAATGCAATAGGTCTCACATTTACAAGCGTTTGAGCTATTGGTATTGTAAATGACAGTGCCTTTTATTTATCTGTTTTGAAAAGCTGTAAACTATGCGTAAACACGCACTTTGTACTTATAGGTCTTGCTTACGAAAATCAAGGCTGGCAGTAAAAGAAGTGTAGTTACTGCCAAAAATACTTTTCATAACCAGCAACTGTAAGTACAAAGTGAGTGTTTACGCACCTCTTGCAGGCTTTCAAAATGCATATTTAAAAGGCATTGTCATTTCAAACACTCACAAAGCGAGACCTATTGCATTGCAAATGCTTGTTCTTTCGTGCAGTCAAGGTAGAACAACAACAGTCTTTTTGGGTCCAGGCGTTGTAGTCTCTCCTCTTCTTTGGAGGGATGAGGAGGAGCAAATAAGGTAGTCAGGGTGATGATATGCCCTACATGAAAACAAGTGACAACCTTTGATAGAAAAGAGCAACATGTCCGGAGGACTGGTTTGTCTGAGTAAAAGGAGAGTGCGCCGAGTGCGCTTGGAGTTTGTTGTTTAATGTTATGGACACTAAAAATGTAGTTTTTATGGTCAACAGCCTAAGAGGACAATTAAGTAGAGTCTCAAATGGAGCGCACATCAAAAAAAGTTAGGACCAGGCTGAGGTCCAACTGAGGCATAATAAGTGTTTAGGTGTGAAAGTATTGTAACCCTTCATGGATCCTAGACACAACCGGTGACTTAAAGAGAGAAGGTTAGTCCGGCAACTTAAAAAACGCAGAGATGGCAGATAGGTAACCCTAAGCAAAGCCATGCTGGGCAAATACAGTGCAAACAAGAGAACTTGTGATACAGGTGCAGACGGGGTTAACATTATGAGAGGAACACCATGATACACATTTTTCTGAAAGGTAGGCATATATCGTCCGGTGGGAATGGACGCCTGGCTGTCAGAATAACATCACAGACTTCAGGAGTAAGGTCGCAGGCTGTCAACTGTTTTTGCTAGATCTCCACGTATGGAGGTGTAGTGCAGTTTCTGGTGCAAGACCCTGCCCTGTTGCTGCGGCAGAAGATCTTCCTGAAGAGGAAGCCTGATCGGAGAATCGATGACCATGCTCAACAGCTAGGAATATCAGCGTCTCCATGCCCAATCGGGAGCCACAAGAATGACTTGGGCCAGGTCATTCCTGATCGTCTTGAGAACTCTGGGAAGGAGTGGTATAGACAGAAATGTGTACAGTAGGCTGGAGCTCCACCAGAGACAAACAGTTTGCGAGCAACAGTCGCCTAGGAAACTCCAGTGCCCAGAACAGCTGACACGGCACGTTCTCTGTGGTGGCGAACACATCTAACCAAGGGTCTCCACACTGCTGAAAAGAGACCTTGCACCACTTCCAGATGAAGATGTCATTTGTGATCTGCTAGACATCTTTGGCTGAGCTTGTCCGCTCTGGGGTTCAGAGATTCTGCCAGGTGTTGAACCACCAGGGAAATGCCCAATGTTCTAGCCATATCCAGAGACGCAGGGCCTTTTGACAAAGGGTCCACGACCCCATCCACCTTATTTGATGCATCACCACATGGCTGTGGTATTGTCTGTGAACACCTGCACTAGCCTTCCCTTGATGCAGGGAAGAAAGGCTTTCAATGCCAGTCGGATCGCTTGGAGCTCCAACAGGTTGATGTGGAGTCCTGATTCTGCCAGAGACTAGAGGCCTCTAATCTCTAACTCTCCCAGAAGGCTGCCTCAGCCCAAGAGTGACACATCTGTCACTACTGTCAGATCTCGTTAGAGAAGAGAGAGGGATGTGTATCTCACCCAATCACGGTTTGTTAACCACCACTGAAGATCTTTAACAGTGCCCTCCGAGATCTGGACCACTGGAACTTCAGGTCCCGCTGCAGAACCCGCATATGCCATCGGGCATGCGTCACAAGCAGGATGCAGTAGGCCATGAGGCCCAGCAGCCTCAAAGTCAGTCTCACCGAAATCTAGCCTGAATATCCTAGACTCGCATTCGGGAGGTTAAGTCTAAAACTGCACTGTGTCCAGAATAGCTCTGATGAAAGGGGCAGGTGAGTAGGGGTCAGGCGTTACTCTGGCACGTTGACAGTGAACCCCAGCGAGTGCAGGAAGTTCGCCATAGTCTGGAGGTAAGAGACAGCTGCTTGGGAGGAGCCTGCCTTCAACAACCAGTCATCAAGACGGGGGCGTGGCTAGCTGTCGAGCGTAATGGCTGCAGCCTGAAGGAGCTCCGGGGGTGAGACCGTCCTCCCCGCCATCCGCTCACTGATCCGCGTCTTGTTGCGAGCCCAAAGCCAGCGCCTATAACGCCGCAACGAAGCGACACCCAGCGGTACCGCTCCGGAGTCTCCCCGTGGCCGGTGAAGCAGCCGGCGCCGCACCGAGAGTTTGGGCCTGTCTCCTCGGCTGAAGCCGGGGCCTCGATTAGGGAGGCGCGACCCGGGTACTGCACATGAGACCCGGGATCGCTGCATAGAAGTGCCCCCTGCCCTGAAGTCAGACGGACTGCGCCGCAGACGACCTGGGGGTAATGCCTGGAGCCTGACTGCCTTGGCGGACGCCCAATTGCCAAACGGACTCACAGCACATCGGAGGCACCGCCGAGCCGGCGAGAAGGGGGCGGAGCGGCGCTGCGGAGCAATGGCGGCTACACGGCACCTGCGACGCCGGGAGTGATGGGGCTGCCGGCCTGGATGTTCCGGGGACTGCTGTAAGGGCCCGAATAGCCGTCTGAACCGCCCGGACTGCACAGTATAAAGTGTGTGTACTGCCCGCACGAGCCAGGTACAGAAGCGGTGATCTGCGGGACTGCGACGGACCACACTCTCTAAGGCGAGGGGAGCGGATGAGTGTGATTTAAGGGCACACGCGGCTGTAGGAGCCCTGGAGTGATGGCGAGTGGCTCGATAGTGTGCCGTCCAGTGTCCGTCTTGCCCCCACGAAGTGCCAGCGCCTGAGAAGTGGCAGCGCCGCCTCGGGCTCAGCGTGGAGTGAAAAAGTGCCTGGTTTTGTCCCTCGAGCCGTGGTGCTGACAGCCCTCTGTGGAGCCTGGTCCCCGGCCCCACCATGAGCGGTAAAGGGAGTAAGGCGCACCAGCACGGGAAACTGGATAAATACGCATATACTAAAGACTCTCCCCCATTGACGGAACACGCCGATCGCGCAGAGAGGGCCCCCGCTACAACCGGCCCGCCTAAAGTGACATTAGAGGATATCATGGCCGCCCTGACTAATGTGCAAACGACGGTGGGGTCGATATCCTCCGGGCTGACTTCCAGAAAATGTCCGCCAGAGTCACGGAGGTTGAACAGGTGACTGCAACTCTGACGAAAGACTCTAGCTTGCTGCTTCAAAAAGTGTCGCAATTAGAGGCCGAAAACAAACGCATGGTTGAGAGGCTTGAGGACCAGGAAGGACGCTCCCGCCGCAACAATGTACGCATTACGGGCATTCCGGAGAGCGAGGGGCGCCCAGCCATGGATCTTTACGTGGAGAACCTCATAAAAACTAAACTGCAGCCCAGGGGACTCTCTGCCTTCTTCTCAGTGGAGCGGGCGCACAGGGTGCCCGGGGGTAGGCCTAAGATCGGAGCTCCCCCCCGGCCGGTCCTGGCCCGCATTTTCAACTTTCGCGATGTCATTCTGCAGACGGCCCGCGTGGCTCCACCCTTGCGTATACAGAATTCACAAGTGTCCTTCTTTCCGGACTACACGGCGGCTGTGTCGGCGCGCCAGAGGAGCATCTTGGAAGTCAAAAAGAGACTGAGGGCCCGTGAACTTTCCTATTCCATGCTATTTCCGGCCAGACTGCGAGTGGTGGCAGATGGAAATACCTGGTTTTTCGAATCGCCGGAGGAAGCGCATGACTGGCTTGAGGAATGGCAGCAGATGAAACAGGCCATTCAGACAGGCGAAAACGACCACCTGGAGAGGCGACGGACCCCACTGGCCGAGATGATGCTCTGGAAGCTGCGGCCCGGCTGCAACACGAGGCTTAATCCAAAGGCGATAAACTTTGACTCCTTAATAGACGGTGCAGAGTAAGGGGGATGGCTCCTGGGTGGTGAGGTGTCCGTGCATTCCTACTGTGGCTCGGAACATTTGGACACTCGAAATGGGGATGGCTCTGGTCCTCCTCGGACCTTCCGCTCCTTACACACAAGTTAGGTACTGGGATATGGGGTCAAAGCACTCTGCTGAGTTGGGGTGGCGGGCAGTTTGGAGTCCGCATGGCAGTGAGGCAGGGAGGGGGTTGGGGGGAATGGGGGTACTCTTTCGGTTCTTTTCAGTACTTAAGGTTCAAATAGACAGTAATGTTTGCAATGCAATACACACAGCCACTACAGAACGCATACTGCGCGTCGCTTGTTGTGCGCTGCTACTTCCCCTGGTTATTTAGCGGTCTAATGTCTGCTGTTTGTGAGGGCGCGCCTGCGCCGAATTCCTTCACTCCGATACCGCCACTCTCCCTGCTCACGTGGAATGTGCGTGGCTTGGAGGACAAAATTAAACGTGGCCTCGTCTTGTATAGTCTTAAGAGATGCGTTCCGGCGATTGTCCTGCTGCAGGAAACTCATCTGACTAACACCACTAGTAAAGCAATGGACCGGTGGGGATACAAAATGGCAGTACATTCGGAATTTACCTCCGGGTCTAGGGGGGTGGGCATTCTAGTGCGGAAGCAATACCCACTAATTATACACAAACATAAAACGGACAGATCGGGGAGGTTCGCGGCGATAGCCACCCAATGGGAGGGACGCCCCCTTAACATAGTCTCCGTATATATCCCTCCCGCAATGCACGCCACTGCGCTGCCGGCACTCAGTGAGTTTCTCCTTGACCTACCGGAAGGGGAGCTGCTCCTTGGTGGTGATTTTAATGCAGTAGTACACAAAGCGCTCAATAGACACCCTCAGCGAGCGGGTGGGGCGGGACTGTCCTGCTTCGGAGGTTTTATAGAAGCCCTGGGGCTGTCGGACTTATGGCGGTTGCACCATCCAACAACAAAGCAATACACGTATCACTCGGGGGTGCATAACAGTCTCACTAGGATTGACTACTTCCTGGGCTCCGCTAATTGCCTTCGCAATATAGACAGTGTTGAGATCAGACCCAGGGGTATCTCCGACCATTCCCCGCTATTTCTGAAGTACGAATGTTACCACCTCGCACGTCGCCGTATCCCATCAATTCGTCCTGGTTATCTCCAGGTCCCAACGATACATAAGGCGCTTTCGAAGGCAACGGGCCTCTTCTTTGCGGAAAATGCCCCCTCTGCTGCCTCACCGACGATCTTATGGGAGGCATACAAAACGGTCCTCCGAGATCAGGCGCTCACAGCCATAGCAGCGCATAAGCGAGCGAAGCTGGCAGAGATGCAGCCGCTCGAACAGGAGCTGCACTCGGCAGAGGCACGCCAGGCTCGGGACCCATCTCCGGAGTCGGCCGCGGTCCTGAAGGCCGCACAGACCAAGTACAGGGCGCACCTCACGGAGTACACGAAGCAACAGTTGATAGCCATGCGGCACAGCATATACGACCTGGGAGATAAGACTGGGGAGCTCCTCGCGTGGCTTGACAGGAGGGAGGGTGGAGCCAGGTGGATACCGCAACTCAAATCTGAGGAAGGCCAGGTACTGACGGAGCCTAACGCGATAGCGGAAGCTCTCGCGCGTCATTTTCAGCTGGTCTACTCCTCCACCTCCTCCATGACAGAACAGGAGGCAGGGACATATGTGCGGGATTTGGCGATGCCCCGGCTCACCCCTGAGGCGGCGGGTGTCTCGGAGGCTGACATCACAGTAGAGGAGGTGCAAATGGCAATCATTGCGCTGCAATCGGGTAAGGCGGCGGGACCGAATGGCATACCGGTCGAGCTTTATAAGCGAACAGCCGGGACGGTTGCCCCTCATTTGCTTAATATGTTTACGGATAGTCTCCGTGTGGGCGTACTCCCGCAGGACCAGCGAACAGCCACCATCGTGGCTATACCGAAACCTGGCAAACCTGCTTCGGAGTGTAACTCCTATCGTCCTATATCGCTGCTAAATGCGGAGGCGAAGATCCTTGCGAAACTCTTGGCATCCAGACTAACATCGCATTTGCCGGACATTATACACCCAGACCAATCTGGCTTTATGCCCGGCAGGAGCACGGCCTTTAATTTGAGGCGATTACACGGCGTGTTGGCCCGAGTGGGGCAGTTGCGGGAGCCAGCGGTGCTGCTCTCGTTAGATGCGCGAATTGCACTTGACATGGTCGAATGGCCCTTCCTCTTCGCTGTATTATCGCATTTGGGCTTTGGACCCAAATTTAGTGCCTGGGTCCGGCTTCTCTACGCTAAACCAATGGCCCATGTGGCCGTTAACGGACACATGTCTAAAGACTTTCCCCTGACACGTGGCACTCGACAGGGATGCCCCCTGTCGCCTCTGCTCTTCGCCCTGGTGCTGGAGCCCTTGGCGGCTTGGATCCGCTGGGAGCCCCAGATACGGGGACTTAAGTGGACAAATGACTGGGAGGACCGTATCTCCCTTTACGCGGATGACGTGCTGCTCTATCTGTCTTCCCCGAGGCGCTCAATCCTCGCACTACTTAACATTTGTGAAATCTTCGGGAGAGCGTCTGGCTATACTATCAACTGGTCAAAATCGGTGCTCTATGTGCTGTGCGGCCCTTCTCCTCGGCTCCCCGTGAACTGCCCGTTACAGACGGCAACGGGGTCGTTTAAGTATCTGGGTATCCATGTCACGGCAAACCCCGCGGACTTTCTAAAACTGAATCTGCAACCCCCACTAGACCGTCTCAAGTGCGATGCGCGTCACTGGGGTACGCTGCCGCTCACGTTGCTGGGGAAAGCTGCCCTATTTAAAATGATGGCCCTGCCTCGATTCGTATATATACTGGAAAATACACCGTGTCGCATACCGCCGGATTACTTCCGCGCAATAGCGGCACAGGTGACTACCCTTCTGTGGGGTGGCAGACCACCGCGTATAGCGCAGTCCAAATTAACTCGCGGCTGGTATGACGGAGGGATAGCGCTTCCAGACATTCCGCTTTATTATTGGGCAGCGCAGCTAAAAGTAATTAACCAGTGGCTCCATGTTCCGCATACAGACCCGGCATTCAAAGCAGATAGGGACCTACTGGGAGAGCGAGGTGTGTTGACAACCCTGTATGATGGTAAACTGACTCCTGCGCTCATCGGCCCTCTTAGACAGACTGTTGCCATTTGGCATGCGGCGCAGGCCAAGTTAGGGTGGCGCGGGGTCTTGACCAAACTCACACCTCTGTGGGACACAAAACAACTTGGGAGGCTCAGAAACAGCAGGGGCTTTGATAAGTGGGACACTATCGGGATCTCTACGATTGGCGACATGTGGCACAAGAATGACATTATTGCATTTGAACGTCTCCAACAGCAGTATGAGCTGGCGCCCTCCGAGTGGTTCCGATACACGCAAATCAAACACGCCTTGCTGGCACGGCTAACACCAGGTGTGGCGGTACCAGAGGCATCGCCCTTGGAGGGCCGGTTATTATCGGATTATATGCCGAAAAGGGCCACATCGTTTACATACCGCAAGCTGATCAACAACCTGCCAGACCCAATGGGCCCTCTCCGTGAGAAATGGTCCCGTGATGTGGCGGAATTTGATGACCCGGAGTGGCGGGAGGCGTTGGCTTCGCCGCGGGAGGCGGGTATACCATCGAGGCTCCAGCTGTTACAGCTCCGCGTCCTACAACGCTCCTACTACACCAGGCACACTCTGCACAGTATAGGCAGTGCGACACATCCGTTCTGCTTGCACGGCTGCGGGGAGGTGGGAAACTTCTTCCATACCATATGGGAATGCTCCATACTCCAGGAGTACTGGAAGGGGGTGATGCATATGCTGTCACAGTCGGGTGGAGTCCCGCTGGTGCCAGAACCCAGACGCTGCCTGCTGAATATATGGGAACCTAATGACCTCTGGCGCCCGGCTCAGGGCTGGGCCACGCTAGGGATGATAGCCAAACGCAGCATAGCTCAAAAATGGGGGACAGGGGAATTGCCGAGACTCACTACATGGGGAACGGACATGGACGAGGCCATGTTTGCTGAGAGGTTGGCCTTTGTTAGACGGGGCTGCCCTCGTAAATGGAGTAAAGTATGGGGGGCGTGGAATACCTACAGAGCTGGCATCTGTGACCCGCCCTCAGATCCTGACGATGATGCCTCAGACTCAGACTAAAGTGGGGGGGCCCAGAGGTATGGGAGCGGGGTGGTGGATATTGAAGATGTGCAATGTTGTGGAACTGGTATCTGCAAATTTGTCTTTATCAGTGGCTACTGAATGGCTCGTCATTATGGAAAACTGCGTGTTCGATTGCTGTGTTGTACTGCTACTAATGAATAAAATAAAAACAAGTTTAAAAAAAAGATAGGGGAAGACTGGCACCCCTGATCTCTGTAGATGAGCTGCTACCCCCGCCATCACCTTGGTGTAAACCTAAGGGGCGCTAGTAAGGCCAAATGTGAGCACAGTGAACTGAAACTGCTCGTGGCCTAACGTGAACCACAGGCAATGTCTATGGGCAGGCAGGACGGGGATGTGGAACTAGGCATCCTGCAAGTCCAGCACTACCATCCAGTCTTCAGAGTACAGGGCAAACAGAACTTGAGCAAGCATGAGAATTTTTTAATCTCTCCTTATTCAGGACAAAATTGAGAGGGCGCAGGTCTAGGATAGAACAAATTGTCTCATTCGCAGGTGCCCCTGTGCAGGGCTTGAACTAAGACCTGAGTAGGACGTCTGTGAAGGCTTCATTAAAAGGGAGAAGCGGTTCGGAAGGGGTGACTCCGGGCTGAAGGATCTCCATCAAGACATTTGTCTCGATAGTCATGGAAAGAAGCTGCAGGCCCAGTACATTAGCCGCCCTCCTCACCACTATTGCAAATGACGCTCACTCCTCCGTAGCCATGGTTGGAAGGTGGGCCAAGCCAGTAACTGGGGAGGTGTCCAGTCCACTGGCATCCTCCAAATCCTCACACTAGCTGGCCTCATTGGGGTCTAGGGGCTGGTATTCATAAGGGTCCAGTGCCCCTCCCAATCTTTCTCAAGTCGTAGTCCATAGGAAAAGTGCTCAGGCTCCAGCTTGGATGAAATACCTCCAGTGTGCTCCGAAGTCTGCATCAGATGACGCCCATTCGGCTCAGTGTCGGCAGTCATGGATAAGAATGGGGATGGCGAACTATGCAACCTACCAGTGTGCAGGTGTACTGCTAATGAAAATATTTGCCTATCCAGTCTGCCGCCTGGAGATAATTCTAAGGTAAGAAATCTGTGGGTAGAGGTCTCTATCAGATGCTGTAGGTCAAGGTGATATTCTTTTTGTGTTTTGTTGGCTTGACAGTTTTTTTTGAGCTCCTGCAATTTTTTGACTCAACATTCTTTTTAAGCAAAAGAAGCCTTCCTATTTAAAGATGGAGGCCTTTACTTTCTGATTGCTTTCCAGGTGACATCCTATATACAGAAGTCCATTTTGAGTCAGTGTCGTAGTTGGGCTTTGCCTGGGTGGTTGCTCACTGGATTCCTTTGGGATTCCTGGTTCCTAGTGATTCAGCTATCCATTTCTTTATTGTCGCCTGGTTGTTTGGCCTGGGCAGTTGGAAGGTTTTTTCGGCACTCCATTTTTTTTGCCCCTTCCTGCTGTAGACTTTTTGTAAAAGTAATCTCAGGCTTCCAAGCTAATCCTGGAGTCTGATGTTGCTGCTTGATATAATAGACCATATCGGCATGCAAGGAAAATCCTTCACCTGTCGCCAAGAAGGACTGCTCTTGACACTGGTGGCTAATACTGGAAACAGTTCTGCTGGATGGGGGTAAGGTCTTTTTTGCCATGACCTACAAACATTCAAAGTTGCTACCCCTTTTGGATTATATAGAGAGGATACTTTGGCAGAATGAATGAAATTTAGAAAGACATTTACAGCTGTACTTGAGTTGAATACAAAATCATTTAAAAAACTGCAATGTCAGTTAAGAATAGAACTATATCTATAAGTCTCTACCAACCAATACAATACAATACATATACTGCACTGGATAGTGCACACATCCACAGTTCTCTGAAGAAATTCACTTGCTTCTAAATCACAAAAAGTCCAGCAGAGGCTCTGCTCTCCTCTACCCCTCCCTGGCTCTATCTTCCTCCCTTCTACTTAAACTCTCCTGCCAATGCATCCAAACAAACAGTGGATGTATTAATTCAGTGTTTCTAGGGCATCTTCACTGTTTGGGCCAAATAGGGTCTTTGAGACCGATCCCCCGGCCCTATTCACCACCCCTCCACTTTTGGTAAACCATGTTCCCATCCATCCCTGGTTGTGGAACCTAAATACAAGGGCCAGCAAATAACTTTTAACGGTGCCCACAGAAAGCCTTTGCTTGTCCAGGGACAAAACAAATAAGACATCCAACAGTTTGGCCTGTAACAGGTCATTACTGCGGGGGCCACACCAGGTTAGAAACCTTTCCAGTGTTTGGCATAAACAGAGTTTATAGAAGGACACCTGGCAGCAAGGATGACATCCACAAACGCGGGAAGAAGGTCAAACACAGTTAACTGCCGATGCTCACTGCCCCCCCATGGAGGTGGAGATTTGGTAGGTTCAGGTGCAGGAGCCCTGCCTTGCCGTTTTAACAAGAGATATTCCACAAGTGGTAGCATGGTTGGAGGCCATGCCCAGAAGTTCTGGTACCATAAACTCCTTGTCCAATCCAGAGCCACTAGGATCAGTTAGGCCCAGTCATTCCTGACTTTCTTCATAACTGCAGGCAGAAAAGGAAGTGGCGTGGCGGAAGAACGTACAGGAATCCCATGCTCCACACTACCTGGAATGTGTCTCAGAGAGAAAAAGCCTTCTTGGAAACTCCAGTGTGCAAATATTTTGACACTGTGCATTCTCTTGGTGGCAATCTAGCCAGGTTTCTCCCTATTGCTGGAAGATTGTCTGTGCCAACTCGAGATGTAACTGCTATTTGTAATCTGCCAGACACCACCAACTGAGTGTGTCTGCTCTGGCATTCAAAGCTGCTGCCAGGTGGTTCACGACTAGGAAAATGCCCTAGAACTCCAGTCAGCTCCAGAGATGAAGTGCCTCTTGGCACAAGAAACAGGACCTCAGCCAGTCGAACAAGTTACGTACCTTCAGTAATGATATATCTGTAACAGACATATATTAGTTATAGATTCCTTCCCTTAGAATTACCCCAAGGCGCCAGACTGGATACCGAGATTTTTTTCTCAGCAGTACCCCTGCGCGTCGGTAGGTGGTGTCGGTCGACTCTGCATTCGTCATCGTGATTGCCGGGATGACATCGTGGTATCTACTTAGACGCCGCCCATGCGCGCTGATGTCAGTTTTTTTACATGACATTCCACGCCAGAAGTGCAGAGCCATGCAAGACACTGACCACTGGTACACAAAACCAGGGCCCTGAAAGGGATTCCCTTACTCTAGAAGTCAGTTCGTAGAATGGGGAGGATGGGTGGGGCGATAAGGAATCTATAACTAATATATGTCTCTTACAGATATATCGTTACCGAAGGTAAGTAACTTGTTCATCTGAAAGAGACTATTAGTTATAGATTCCGTACCTTAGAATAGTTACCCCAGCAATACAAACCCTGAAGATGGGTCTGCGAACTAAGTTCACAGCAGAAAATCCTGGAGAACTGAATGGCCAAAGAAGCTGTCTCTCTGGACTTGACTGGCCAGGCAATAATGTTTAGTGAATGTGTGCAGCGATGCCCGCGTGGCTGCCTGGAAGATGTCACGGGGGGGGGGGGGGACTCTACGTCCCAAAGCAGTAGTGGCTGCCGTCGCCCTGGTGGAATGGGCGCGCAGTCCTAACGGAGGCTCCTTTTATGCCAAGGAATACCAGATCTTAATGCAAAGGACGACCCATCGAGAGATGGTCTGTTTTTGCACGGCCCGACCTTACTTGGCACCCACCCAGCCCACAAAGAGTTGATCGTCCACCCTGAACTGTTTTGTGCGATCAAGATAAAATGATAATGCACGTTTTGGATACAGACGGTGGAGTCTTTCCTCCTCCTTGGAAGAATGGCGGAAGAAGTTGGGCAAAGTGATGGTCTGTCCTATGTGGAAAGAAGTAACCGTTTTGGGTAGAGAAGAAGGCCTACTTCGAAGGACAACCGTGTCCAGACGGACAGCAAGGAAAAGAGGTCTTGAAGATAAATCCTGCAGCTCACTCACCCTGCGAGCAGAGGAGGCGGCAACCAGAAAAGCAGTTTTTAAAGTCAAGAGCCTGAGAGGACAATTATGTATGGGCTCAAAGGGAGCGCACATAAGGTAAGTTAAGACCAGATTCAAGTCCCACTGGGGCATTACGAAAGGAAAAGGAGGAAAGAGGTGAGTAATGCCCTTAGGAAATCTATTTACAATATGGGACTTGAAAAGAGAAGCCTGATCAGGAAGGCAAAGAAAGGCCGAAATGGCTGAAAGGCTAGCCTTTAAGGGTGCCCAAAGCAGAGCCATGCTGGGCCAAAGAAACGGTGAATAGGAAAACCTCAGAAAGAGGGGCATAAAGGGGATCCACAGCCTTTGCTGCGCACCATGCCACAAATTTGTTCATTTTACAGCTGTATATTGTTTTAGTGGAGGGACGCCTGGCTGCCAAGATAACGTTACAGACTTCGGGAGGAAGGTCGAAAGGAGGTGGAGGCTGGACAGGAGGTTTGGAAGAAAGAGCCAGAAGCTCACTCACCCTGCGAGCAGAGGTGATGGCAACCAAAAAGGCAGTTTTGAGTGTCAAAAGTCTGAGAGGACAGTTATGTAGCGGCTCGAAAGGAGCGCACATAAGGTAGGTCAGAACCAGGTTCAAGTCCCTCTGGGGCATTATGATAGGAATAGGAGGAAACAAGTGCCCTTAAGGAAACGATTTAGAAAGGGGATCCACAGCCTTTGCTGTGCACCATGGCACAAATTTGTTCCATCTACAGGCATATATTGTCTTAGTAGAGGGACACCTGGCTGCCATTATGACATTACAGACTTCAGGAGGAAGGTCGGAAGCTGTCAACTGTCCCTGCTCAATCTCCACGCAAGGAGGTGGAGGCTGGACAGGTTCGGTGCTCCCCTGCTGCTGCGACAGAAGATCCTTCCGAAGAAGCAGTCTGAGCGGAGGATCTATGGCCATGTTGAAGAGCTCGGGATACCAGACTCTTCGTGCCAGAAAGTCTTGGGCCCGGCCGCGCTTGATCTTCTTTAGCACTCTGGGCAGTAGTGGTATAGGCGGAGAGCTGTATAGAAGATCGCAATTCCACCTGCGACGAAAAGCGGTGCAGAGTGCCACCTTGGAAATTCCAACGCGCAGAACTGCTGGCATTGTGCGTTCTCTTAGGTGGCGAACAGATCTAACCAAAGCTCTCCCCACTGCTGAAAGAGACCTTGCACCACCTCTGAGTGAAGACGCCATTCGTGATCCATTATACACCGACGGCTGAGTTCGTCCGCCCTTGCGTTCAGAGAAGTTGGCAGGTGTTGAACCACCAGGGACATGCCCCGATGTTCCAGCCACGTCCAAAGGTGAAGAGCCTCTTGACACAGGGCACATGACCCCACCCCGCCCTATTTGTTGCAGTACCACATGGCGGTGGTGTTGTACGGGAAAACCTGCACTACCCGTCCTTTGACAGAAGGAAGGAATGAATGCCTTCAGTGCCAGATGAATCGTCCGGAGCTCCAGAAGATTGATGTGGAGCCCGGACTCCGCTGGAGACCAGAGACCTCTGATCTCTGCCTCTCCCATGTGGCCGCCCCATCCCAGGACTGACGCATCTGTCACCACTGTGAACTCTGGTTGGGGAAGGGAAAGGGATCTGCCGCTGACCCAATCCTGGTCTGTTAGCCACCACTGCAATTGGTGTGCAGTGCCCTCCAAGATCTGGACGCAATCAGAAAGATTCCCCTGATGCTGCACCCACTGGAACTTCAGGTCCCACTGTAGAGCCCGCATATGCCACCTGGCATGATCCACCAGCAGCATGCAGGAGGCCACGAGGACCAGCAGCCTCAGGGTCATTCTCACCGAAATCCGGAATAGAGGCTGAAATATTGGTATAGCCCGAATATCCCGGACTCGCTGCTCAGGAGGATAAGCCCGAAACAGCTCTGTATCCAGAACTGCTCCGATGAAATGGAGCTTCTGAGAGAGAATCGGGTGTGACTTCGTCATGTTGATAGTGAACCCCAGTGAGTGCAGAAGGTCCGCCATAGTCTGGAGGTGGGAGATGACAGCCTGGGCGAGCCCGTCTTCAACAGCCAGTCGTCAAGATAGGGGAAGACTGGAACCCCTGATCTGCGCAGATGAGCTGCGACCACCGCCATCACTTTCGTGAACACCCGAGGGGCACTGGAAAGGCCAAAGGGGAGCACGGCAAACTGAAAATGCTCGTGGCCTACTGTGAACCGTAGGTATCGCCTGCGGGCTGGCAGGACGGGGATGTGGAAGTAAGCGTCCTGCAAGTCCAGTACTACCATCCAGTCTACAGGGTTGAGGGCAGACCGGACCTGAGCTAATGTCAACATTTTGAACTTCTCCTTCCAGAGGAAGCGGCTGATGTCCCTGAGACCCAAGATAGGACGCAGGCCTTTGTCCTTCTTTGGTACCAGGAAGTAGTGGGAGTAACAATCACAACCTACTTCTGGTGCAGGGATTTCGCTTGATAGCTCCCTTGGCCAAGAGAGCCGTAACTTCTCGACGGAGAGGAGCCAAGTGATCCTCTGACATGCGATGGAGTGTTGGTGGCATGGAGGGAGGGGTAGTCTCAAAGGGGAAGGAGAAGCCCCTTCGTACTATCTGCAAAACCCACCTGTCCGACGTGATGTTGTGCCAGTGGGGGAGGTGATGGCGCATCCTGCTGCCCACTGGCTGCTGGTGGCCCTGAAAGGGCGGCTTAGGAATGTTTGGAGGCTGCTGCAAAGGGGGCACTGGTGGACTGGCCCAACCACTGGCCCCCAAACCCACGGCGCTGGGTTCCACGTCCCCAGCCGGGGAGAGGCTGGTTAGCTTGCGCCGGCCTGTGGCCCTGGGTGGAACATTGAGGGGCACCACTTCTGTAGACACAAAAGGGGGGAAAGGCAGACTGAACAGGGCGAGAGGTGGCAGCGAGGCCCAAGGATCTGGCCGTAGCTCTAGAGTCCTTGAAGCGCTCGAGCGCATTGTCCGCCTCTTCGCCAAACAGGCAACGGCCATCAAAGGGCATGTCCAAAAGGGTTGATTGGACATCCCTGGAGAAGCCGGTGGACCTCAGCCAGGCATAGCACCTCAAGGCTACTGACGTAGAAATCGTTGTACACAGCGAGTCAGCGGTATCCAGCCCACATCAAATGGCGACCTTTGCTGTGTCTCTACACTCAGCGACAGCACGGGGTAGTACGACCCGGGCCTCCTCCGGGCACTGTGGCAGCACTTGCGCAACCGTGTCCCACACAGAGTGGGTAGAACGGCCCAAGAGACATGCAGTGTTCACCGACCACAGCCCTAAGCTGGCGGAAGAAAACATCTTCTTCCCAAGAAGGTCCAGCCTCTTCGATTCCCTATCTGGGGGAGCAGTAGGGAATGCGCCTTTGGATGTTGGGAGAGGAAAAGTGGGTCTCCCGGGGCCGGGCGGTGGCGTCGGGCAATCATCCTATCCACAGGAGCCCCTGTGCTGGGCTTGGACCAAGTGCTCAGAACGATGTCCATGTGGGCCTCATTAAAGGGCAGCAGGGGCTCCGAAGCCGCCCTACGCAACACCACAGCGTAGGAAGCTCCCTTCTCCGTAGCCACGTTAGGGGGAGAAAGCATACCAAGGTCTGGGGAGGTAGCCAGACCACTGACATCACCCTACTCCTCTCTCCAGTCTGGCTCTTCAAGCTGGTCTGCCAGAGGGTCAACAGACCCCTCCCAGTCCTCCTCACCCTCCTCTGGCTGCCACTCAGGGCGACAAGGAAGAACAGTGGTACAAAAGTACCGGTCGGCGCCGCTCCGGCCCCGTGTCCAATTCGGGAAGTAGGCCAGGGTCGACGCCGGCCGGGTGTCCAACCGGCGGCAGGGGCGTCGTCAGAAGGATCGGCGCCGGGGAAGGTACCATGAGGTCGACCAGCACCGATCCGGATCCAGGCCTGGATCCTTGTGGGCCCTGTGGAGCAGATGCCAGAGCCGCCAGCAACGAAGGCCTAGGCCCCCAGTCGAGTCCACGGGGCCCAAAGGCACGCCGGTGGAGTCGAGTTGCCCAAAGATGGAATGGAGGGCTTCGTAAAATGCACGAAGCTGGGCAGGGAACGCATCGGCTCCCGGAAAGGGAGGGAAGCGCGGAGCCGTCCCAGTAGGCTACGAGGGCGGAGCTGGGGAACAACGACCCTCCTTGTCCTGTGTCGCGTCGGCCGACAGACGGGGAGAAGGCGAAGAGCGAAGATGCTTCTTCGCCTTCTTCTTGTGCTTCAACTTACCCAAAGACGAAGACTTCGATGACAAATGGTGGTGGTCCCGCGACCTTCCCCTTGATCGGGACCATGAACAGCGCGGAGCCAATTGCCAGGCCTCTAAAAGCAACGTAGGTGGGAGGCGCAGCGACCCGCGGAGCCGCGGAGGGCAAGCCCCGGGGACCTGCCTGGCCCGAGAGGGGCGCGATTCCTGGGGCCCCACTTGGAGGGACGCTACGGAGGCGAGCCTACCAGCACGATGGCGACACAGAGGGGTAAGGGCAAGGACAAGGCCCAGGGCAAGTCGCTGCAGGAGCTGTTTGCCAAGACCCAAGGGGGGGGCGCCGACGGTGGCTCCTGATACGCGGTCGACCACGGCTGAGGCGAAGCCGTCGAAGGGGTCCGGAGATGACGGAGCGGAACCGATTACCAAGGCCCTCCTGCTGTCGCTATTCGCGGAACAGAAGGAGGAACTTAAAGGCATGCGGCAGGAGCTGGCGGCAGAGCTACGGGAGGTCCGGAGGGACCTGGATGGCCTGGGGGAGAGGGTGCAAGCGGTGGAAGACAGGGCGGACGCACAAGACACGGAACTCTCCCTGGTCCACCAGGATCTTCTCCGGCTCCACGACCAACAAGTGGACATCCAAACCCACCTGGAGGACCTGGAGAATCGGTCGAGGAGGCACAACATCCGCACGCAGGGGTACTGTAAGAAAAAATTCTTCGGATCCTGTCTGACGCCTGGCGGTAATTCTAAGGTAAGAAATCTATAACTAATAGGCTCTTTCAGATCTGTTTGTTACAGTACCACATGGAGGGGGTGTTGGCCGTGAAGACCTGAACCAACCTCAAAGTAAAGGACAGTAGGAAGGCTTTCCGTGCCAAGCAATTTTCCCACAACTCAAACTCCTGGGTCTAACTCCAGAATCCTCTGATCTCAGCCTCTCCAATATGACCCCCCCCCCCCCCCATCCCAGGAGGGATGCATTGGTCATCACCATCAACTCTGGTTGGAATAGGGAGAGGGGTCTGCCACCAGTCCAATTCCGGTTGAGCCACCAATGTAGGCCTTTTGCAGTCTCCAGCAAAACCTGCATGGAATCTAATAGGTTTCCTTGTGCTGGGACCACTGAAACTTTAGCTTTCACTACAGAGCCCGCATATGTCACCTGGCATTGTCGACAAACAGAATGCAGGATGCTAAAAGCCCCTGAAGCCTCAAAGCTACTCTCACCAAAACCCAGGACCAAGGCTGAAACAATGGGATCATAGCCCAAATGTCCTGGAGGGAAGGCCCAAAAGTGCACCTTATCCAGGATGGCTCCATTAAAAAAGAGACTCTGCAAAGGAATCAGATGTAAGTTCAGAACATTGATACTGACCGTCTCAATGCCAGTTGTCAAGGTAGAGATAAACAGGGATCCCCATCGCAGAAGGTGTGCTGCAAACACAGCCATCACCTTCGTGAACACCCAAGGGGCACTGGGGAGGCCAAAGGGAAGCACAGCAAATAGAAAATACTCCCGGCCCACCTTAAACTGCAAGCACCATCTGTAGCACTTAACGACAGGTATATGAACGAAGGCGTGCGGTGGGTCCAGAGCCACCATCCAGTCACCTGGATCCAGGGCAGATGGAACCTGGACCAGTTGAGCATCTTGCATTTGTCCTTCTTCGAAAAGGCATTCAAAGGTCAGAGATAGAAAACAGGATGGAGACCTTAATCTTCTTCGTCACAAGAAAATAGCTGAAGTACGAGTTACTTACCTTCGGTAACGATGTATCTGGTAGAGACTATTCTAGCTGTAGAATTATCCCCAGGCATGAGACCGGACACGGAAAACATTATTGCCCAGCATACCATCACGCAACTCCGCCCAGGCGTCGTCCGCATACGGGACGTCAGCGAGGTCACATATGTCCCAACCCGGAGCGCCTACGTCAGTTTTCTTCGGAGAACATTTCCCCACCACAACGCAGAGCCAGCAGACATAACTGTGAGAGTATAGGAACAGTGTGCGAAAGAACCAAAAAAGGAATGGTGAGGATCAACACCATAAAGAGCAGTGCCCGGCACTGCAGTACCCAAAAGCAGGGAAAGAATAAAGAACAGAGCTGCAACCCTGCCAGTACAGCGACACAAGGGACATATGTAAAAATGGGACTACAACCCTAACCAAAGACAAGGAAGGGGAACCAGACGGGGACACACAGGGAACGGCAGAACTCCAAGACATCCCCCAACACAGAGTGTGACAACCCCCATCAGGAACAAGGGCAGAGGCACAGCCGAAAGACCCCAACCTCAAGGATCGCCAAGAGCCAGAAGTAGCAATAAACCTATCCTCCCACGTAACAACGGGGAGGAAAAAGGGACAGCCTGACAAAAAGAAGGAAATAATGTACTCATAGAATACACAGCCACCCACAGGGAAGCGAGTGCAAAAGACCAAATCACAAGCCCTCGCAGAACGGGGAGGAAGAGCGGGCCGTGAAGGAATCTGCAGCTAGAATCATCTCTACCAGATACATCGTTAACCGAAGGTAAGTAACTCGTACATCTGATAGAGACTACTAGCCGCAGATTCCTTCACGTAAAATAGATACCCTAGCCATACCCAAGGGGAATGAGGGTCTACGAGAGGACCCCACCCACCGGGGCACAACAGAGGGCCGCACGGGGGCAGAGTCCGAAAACAGGACGAGGAGCCCCGCCCCCCAGGCAAAGGGAAGAGAAGAAGATAGCCTGTCCTCACTCAGCAGAAGAAACAAGGCAAGGCGCAAAGAGGCCAAACACCCCACGGCCATGTGAAGCAACAAATACCTCTGCCCAAGGCCAATGCAAGGAAAGGAGCACCGAAGGAGAAGAGCAACCTAGATACTCCAAAAAGAAGAGGCAGAGCAAAGGCAATCCCAGAAAGGACGGCGCCGGCAGCAAGAAGCAGGCGGAAGCCGAAAAGGGGAACACAAGGTCATCCACGAAGAATCGTCCAACGCCCCACAGAGACAAACTGCACCCGTAAGAGGGTCCAGAAGTCCGGGACCATCCCCCCCACAGGGAGAAAAGTAGAACCGAGTGCAAGGCCCACTGGAAGCAGCGGAGAAGGCATGATGACAGTCCCACTAAAGCCCCAAGAAGGCACAACGGTGCAGAAAGAACAAGAGGGCGGCACTGGCAAGCTCCGCCAGACGCCAGGGACACTACAGAACGAAACGCTCAAAGCAAAAAGGCGAAGAAGAAGGTTGCATCTGCAACATACTATAACGCCACGAAGAGCAGAAGCCTGCAGGTGACCAAAACTCTCCAGCACATATCAGGGCTATATAACAGCCAACCCTGCCCCACATAGGGCATGTCACATCCCAAGACATGGGAACCTCTTAGGAAGAAACTTCCGCAGCAGAGGACAACAAAAAAGACCTGCGGCAAAAAAAAAACCGCAGGAGGCCTATCAAGCAGCCAGAGGGGAAACGCAGAAGGCCCAATCTCAGGCCCTTTATGGTGTAAAAAACCCAAGGGAAAAACACAAAGTCAAAAAGGGATGGCCAGCAGCCACCAGAACCACAGCCTCAGCAAGGAGGACTCGAGTGGCCATGAAGCCCACAGAACAGACAACCGGGGCGACCCGCCCCAACGGAAGTACAGCTCCAAGAACCAGATCATCACACAGGTCACTGAGGAGGAGGAGGAGGAGGAGGACGAAGCCCCGCCAAGAACCTCTGGATGGCTGAGTCCGCAGGTGCATGGAACAAAAGAGCACCATCGAAGGGAAGGTCCACCAGCCGTTCTCGAACATTCTCCGGGAACACACTGTCCCGGAACCAGACATGGTGACGAAGGGCAACCGAAGAAGCCATGGCACGACTCAGCACCTCCGAGATGTCCAGAGCGGAGCGAAGGATAAACGCCACCAGCTCCCGACCATCCAAGACATGCTGTCTCAAATCCACACAGGCACCCTCCTGAGAAGCGGCAGACATAAGGGACTCCGCAGAGTCCCACAAGCAAGAAGTGGCCCTAGCCAGAACACACAGTGTGTTAAGGGCCCGCAGAGCCGCACTGGTCGAGGCAAACATATTGCGCCCCCAGGAGTCCAGCCAGCGGGCCTCCCGTGACGGGGGAGACAACAGCTGTGGCAAAGCAGGAAAGGTAGACTGCAAAAGGGGGCCTCTGGTCGAAGGGTGAAGAAAAAGGCACACCGGATCACGCGGTGCCGGATGGTGGCAGTGCAGAAGGTGCTGGGGCACCGGGTCCCCAGTGGCGGGACGGCCCCAAGTCCCCAAGAGAGAAGAGTGAAGTGAACCCTCGAAGGGAAGCAACAGTTCCCTACCACCAGAGCCCTGATGGAGAACCTCCAGAAGATGATCTGCGGGGAAATGGGTAGCTGGATCACCCATGCGCAAAATTGCCACAGCCGTGGAAACAGCACGGGCGTAAGCCGCACCCGCCTCAGTAGGGCCCCACGGAGGAGAAAGCAGATCCTCGTTAGGCGACGGCTGCAAGCTAAGGCAGCCATCCCTCAAGGCAACCGAGGAAGGAAGGGCCAAGGCCGGAAGGAAGAGGGACCGAGGGAAGAGGGATCGAGGAATGGGGGACCTGCGGCTCCTCCTGCAAATACCGTGGTCGTGGAGACGGCGAGGAACCGCCTTTAGACGACGTCAGGGAAAAAGTCACGACACGGCGGTCCGTCTCCGGCGAGGATGACACCAGCAACCGCTGAACCTCTGGATAAGAGGAGGTGTCCGAAGACGAGTCAACAACCCGACGTCGGCCCGGCGCCGTACAGTCCGCAACCTGAGGTAGGACACTGTCGTCGACCAGCGCCGGAGGAGGCGCAGGAACGACCTCCGACACAGCACACGGTGCAGGGGACCGGAGCTGGGCCGGAGCCGGGGTGGTGAAGGAGCGGCGCCGACTCGACCTCCGACAAGGCAGCCGCCTGCATGGAAGGACGAGAAGGGCCTGGGGAGGGACGAGGAGCCCCCCGACAGCCGCGACTCGTGACAGGGCGAGATGGGCCCTCCGCTGACCCCTGTGGCGCCGCCAGGGCCAGCAGCCACCGGCGCCGTAGCGGCGTCACCTCGGCCTCGGACAAGGCCACGGCCTGTCCTGAGGACCGAGAGGGGCTCGGGGGTGCGACCCGAGCCCCGGCGACCTCCTGCGACACCACAGGGACTCCTGCTGGAGTTTGCAGCGAAGCAGAGGTGCCGTGGTCCTTAGGAGGGACCCCCGAAGGGTCGCACACCAACGGCACCACATCCTCCGAGCCTGGATCTGAACCAGTCGGGGCCGGAGCTGCCGGCGCCACCGCGGAGGGCCCTGCACACTGCAAGGGATCCGCTGACGTCCCAGGAGGGGAAGGAGACGCCAGCGAAGCCTACAAAGCCGCCGCATATGTCTCCATCTGGGCTCTGGTCACCCCCACGCTGGAAAACGGCGGATTAGGGGACGACACGTGGGGCCGCACAAACCTGCGGAGAGCCCACACCCCTGACAGGCCGGAACCCGACCCTCGGGGACAAACTGCGACACTTACCAATAGGTGAGCGGCACTCTTGCGACCTGTGGAAAAATCGAAGTCGGCGAGGGAAGCTGCGGGTCCTAGAACCCTCCGCAGGGGCCGAGCGAGGTGTCGACGCCGACCTGGACACACGAGCTGAAAGAAGTTTCATCTGGCGCTCCCGCCGGGACTTCGGCTTCATCTGCTGACACGCCTCACAATCAGTGGAGTTGTGGTGCTCCCCCAAACACCACATACAGATGGGGTGAGGATCCGTCACCGACATGAGGCGGCCACACGACGAGCACGTTTTAAAACCCGAAGGCATTCGCACACTGTTCCCACACACGCAGCAATAGCATAAAGGAAAGGCCTAAACAGGCCCAGAGCACAAACCGGATCCGCGTTGCACGCTGAAATGGAAAAAACGGACGTAGGCGCGCCGGGGTGGGACTTATGTGACCTCCCTGACGTCACATACGTGGTAGACGCCTGGGCAGAGTCGCGTGATGCCGTCCCCCCGGCGTGCAGGGATGCTGGGCAAGAAAGTTTTGCGGATCCAGTCTCACGCCTGGGGATAATTCTACGTGAAGGAATCTGCGGCTAGTAGTCTCTATCAGATACAACAATCCATACGTATTTACCGGGCCTGGATTGTCTCTATGGTTCCTTTGGCCAAAACAGCCTTAATTTCATGGTGCAAAATGGACAAGTGCTCCTCTGAAAGATGTTCTGAAGTAGGTGGTAGATGCAACGGGTGAAAAGGAATGGCAGGACATAGCCATAAACGATCTGGAGGACCTACCTGTTGGATGTTATATTTTGCCATCATTGGAGGAAATGTGCGATTCTGCCCCTCACGGAGTGGTCATGTGCCACTAAGAGCAAACTAAAGTGGCTTGGAGGCTGTTGCCATAGGGACAGGGGACTGAGAAGTTATTTTTCCGTGGTGGTCTGGATGTTGCCTGATTGCTTCCTGTCCCCAGCCCTAAAAGGACTGGGTGCCTGTTGCAAAGCTGTCGGCCTTGACATTGGCAGTACAATAAACCCCCGGCATTAGCTACGAATGTGGCCAAATTGCTGAGGATGCTGCCTTGCAGGAATATAAAGGCTGAGGGAGTGCGCCGTGGTTCAGTTTTCTGTAAAGCATTCCAAAGCTGAATCGACCTTCTCATCAAACTTTAAAACCTCCTTTGGATTGCATACAAGATTGACCTGGTTACACACCTTGTACAGGGTAGTATTAGTATTAGGTGGTCACACCCCATATGTATTACCATTTGGAATACCAATGTATCTGCCTGATCTAGATGTTTGTGGCAGAGAGTCAAAGTTGAAAACACTGCTTGAATATGTTACAGACAGTTCAAGAAATTAGAACTAAATTGTCCAAAGTGAACAACTCTGACTCTGCCACCAACAAAAACAAAGTTACTAAAGCTGCTGACGGGTGGCTACCTCAAGTGGAAGAGCTATTTCTGGAAAGAATCCCTGAAAAGTAAGTCTTTGGACCATCAAACCAACCACAAGTTAGGGTTCTAGGGGTAGAAGGCACTCAGACATTCATCTTGTCACCACTCCTTGGTACAAAGAATAACAGGAAGGTGTTTATGGATCACATCAAAAAGCACTATGTGCACTGTTCAGCAGATTTCCATTAAAACCAAGGTGCCTCTGGAGTAAATCAACATATCCTCTCCCTTCTCTGGAGGAACTACCTAAAAAGTGCACAACTTCAACACCTTTATGGGGATTGAGAAGATTGCGGTGTCTACAGCTTTAAACCAATTGCCAACTTCAACGAGCAAACATGTTTCTTTATGGTTTATAATGAACCATAGACGGAACCCACATCAGCTGTAATTATACTACTACAATAAATTGTGGTGTACGATAACGCATCTGATACAGATAAAAAGAAAATAAATAATCCTCCTTCTTCCAGTCAATCAACGATACAGATGGTTTCTTGCTTGCTGTTGGTTGTGTGACAGATATCTTTTCCCATATTACAATATATTTATTTAGTCATTTAAAGGAACAATCATTAGAGGGTCAAGAAGGTGGGAAAATGTTCTAGGGAATGTGTAAGAAGGAGTGCTCAAGTGTACATATAGGAGTCAAGAGCGCTCAAAGTGTGTAGAAAAGTAAAGAGGATATATTTACAAGACTACAAAACTGATAATCAATAAACAGTTAGATGCAACCTGGCCACATGCAAATTATTCATTTGAATTTGTAAGGAGAGTTTCCTTAAGGCTGATAGAACAGTGACATTTCCAGTTGTTCAGGAATTTCAGCCACATTCTTCTTCTCACAGGGCACACCAGGATTATCATGCTGTGAACATCACTACATATGCTGTGCTGGATGTTATTGTTTGGTACAGGGTTTCTCACCACATCATGAACCTGACAGAAGTTATTCAAAATCCTTATGTTTTAAACATATCCCTTGATGCCATTATGATTCCTAGCCCTTTTGCAAATGCATGGGACATAAACGCTGTCAAACAGTTAATGCTAGACCTAGTTTCATATGCCTTCTTAGACAGTGAAGATCCCTATTTAAATGCATAAATTCTTTTAGAACTATTTAGTTTTCATCATTACAGACACATTTTTAAAAAAATTGGATTTTGGAAATTTAAGAATTTTGGAAGTGTTGGCCTGATTAAAAAAAAAAAATGATGGCTACTACACAGTGGATCGGCACTCGTGACTGTACTTCAAACAGCTGTTACTTCCTCAGCGGAATTGCTACTCCGTTAGATTATTTGTATTACTTATCATATACTTTACAGAATCTGTTTATAAGTTCAACAAAATAACGTTAGTGGATATAAACACATACCTTTTTTGTATATCACAGGTATTTCTTTTTTTTGTGGTGGGATTATTTTTTATTAAATGTTTTCTAAATTGGGGAGTGGAGGGGCACTCGCCAGTGCCCAACTATTTCCCATTCTTTTTTTTGCTATATTGGTATACGTTGAAGGTACCTGTTAGAAATGGGATTTCTGGTTGGCTAGGGCTTGCGCCTAAGCCAGGCAGAAACCACCACTCTACTCAGGGCAAGGGAGTTAAATGCTGAAGATAACCCTGCTCACCCCCTTGGTAGTTTGGCACGAGCAGGCAGGCTTATCCCAGAGGCAATGTTTAAAGCGTTTGCGCAACACACAGACACAGCAGCAACACACTAGGCACACCACAAAAGGAACTCCACACAAGGTTATATAAAAAATAGCCTTTGTATTATCCAAAACACATTAGAGTCATAATAACACTGTATACACTGTGCCAACTGGCACCAGGTCATAATTTACAGGGGATTATATATATGACAGGGGCAATCAGGCCACTGTCAGAACCATCACAAGGACAAGTAGTACAAATAAAACACTACCAGTAACTACTGGTACAGTACCGCACTTAGCGTTATCACATGCAACATAAAAGCATTATGTCTGCATCACTTTGGGCCAAAAACATCATAGCATGACATTTGCATTAGGCATCACCGCATTAGCAATAACATCAGGCATAAAACATATTACGCATAAACCTCCTAAGCATCAACACATTATGCAATAGGCATCACATTAGTAAAGCACCACAGTAAACCTACACGGTGCATTCATCCTCTTTGCGGCCCCCACCAGAACGCAAAATGGCCAAACCTGACCCCAGACCAACTGGCCTTTCTCCAAAATGTCTGGGCGTAAATGTAGGGCCTTTCACTGGCCCTCTGGCTGCCTTGCAGCAAAAACCATTCTGCGTCATGAAGTGGGGCGTGGGAGGCGTCTCACCCCTTCCTCACTCCTCAAAAAAGGAAAATGCCCTGTGTGGTAGCTGCCCGCTCACCTGCGGTGCAGCTGAGTAAAAAAATGAGCCCTGGCACAAACTGTGTCACTGAAGCCACACTCCGGGACTTCCAAAACAACAGGGGGCCATTGTTGCAGCTGCCCGCTCTCTCGCGGTGCAGCTGTGCAGCTTAGCTTTGGCACTAACACTGTGCCAATTTGAGCCCCACTCACCGGAGTCTCCGGATGGCCACCCGGGGACTCTGGCCAGACTCTGCTGACATCTGTGACCACACCCGGGGGTAACTGCTCACCTGGCTTCTGTTCTCCGTTGCGGCAGTGCAGCCCACCGTGAGCCCCGCCTCACATTAAGCTCAGGGTTGCCTGTCTTTCGGTGGTGCTGGGCAGCAATTGGCTTCCGTGTCAGCCCCGACTACCACCAGGTAGCTTGCCTGACTTCCTGTGGCTGCGGGGGCACGGGGAATCGGGGAGCGAGTTCTCAGCAGGTTTCGGTGTTCTCGGCAGCTCCTTCACCAGACAAATGCGGGGTAGGCTCCCGCTTCCAACTACACCAATGCGGTGTGGGCTCCCGCCTCGGTTCTAGAGGTAGGCTCTTGCTTGCAGGAGCACAAAACAGAGGGGTAGGCTCCCGCTTTCAGCAACACCAATGTGGGGTGGGTTCCCGCTTCCAAGACATCAATGTGGGGGAATCCCCACATCAGGATTCCCTCTAAATATGTCGCAGCTCAGCGCTGTGAAGCCCTAGCACTCTACCCGTCCAGGGAGAGAAGGATAAAGTGCCCACAAGGCGCTCAGGCAAAGGTTTGAGGGGCACAAGGCTGGGCCTAGGCAGGCCAGCTCACAGGACCCTCCAGCAGGGAGGCAGTCCCTCGTGACGGTTCCTCCTGGGGCCCAGCAGCAGCAGTCCCCAAGTAGCAAGCAGGGAAGCACAAGTACACAAACATGAGGTCACAGCCCCAGTACTTATACCATATTTTCCTTTGTTCTGCCCTGGCATAGGGCTGGGGGAACCAGTCCCAACTGTTTCTGGGGGGTATTGGAGCACTTGGTTTACAGGGCTCCTCTTCCCCTTTGTCAGGTGGGGGCTCGGTCATCAGACACACCACAGGGTGCGGAGCTAGCATTCACTCAGGCAGGCACAGACCTATTCAGGGTCTGGGGACTACTCCTCCCACTACTCCAAATGCAGTTCTCCTATTCAGCCTAGCGCTGACTCACCCTGCCCTCCCTGGAGCCACACACACCTCACCAGCCCCTGTCACTCAAGAGCCAGACATGCAATACACATCAGGCAGGCAGACACATAGCGCACAGAAATGCCAACTTCTAAAAGTGGCATTTCTAAAATAGTGACAATAAATCTGCGCACACCATTGCGCAGCATTTATTATTACTATTCCAAACATACCAAACTTTACCACGCTGCTCCTCTCATATCAGGAATTACCACTGAAACACTTATCGGGGAATCCCCAATGCATTCCTAGGAGAGGGCAGCCTCACAGCAGTGAGAAACCAAAATGGCTGTTTGTTACTACCAGGACATGTCACGCACTTAAAGTACATGTCCTACCTTTTAACTACAACGCACCCTGCCGGGCTAGCTAGGGCCTACCTTAGGGGTGCCTGACATGCAGAAAAAGGGGGCCACAGACGTGGCACACACTTTAGGTGTCACGTCACAGCGGCAGTACACTACGCGCACAGGCCTTGCAATGGCAGAGGCCTGAGACAGGTTTGAAAGGCTACTTTGGTGGGTGGCGCAATCAGCGCTGCAAGCCCAGTAGCATTTAATTTACCGGCCCCCGGTATATGAGATACCACATTATTGGGGACTGACAGGTACATTAAACATGCCAAACAGGTTTAGACCAACTTACCATGTTTACCACAGAGAGCACACACACTTTCCACTGGACAGCAGTGCTAAAGTGCCCAGAGTCCTAAAACCACCAACACCATGTCAGAAAAAAGATTAGGAGGAAGGCAAAAAGTTCAGGGATGACCCTGCAAAAAGGGCCAAGTCCAACATTACATCTTCCTCTTTTTTGGCCTTTTAATACAACCTCATAACAGTTCATCTTGAGAAATGCTGTTTTGGGTTTTAGCTGCCAAAATAATGGTGTAGGATGGGAATATTGAATCCCAAATATTGATGGGACAGAATATTGTTAATACAATATCGAGGGCCAAAATATCAAAAGGCAAGTTTCTATTCATTTTGTATACGTAACTCCACAGCTACGTATCTTGGGTGATGTGTGTGTATAGATCTCTATATATGTATTCACAAAAAAAAGGTTAAGGTAACGTCATAGTTAAGTTAATTTGTCAACGACCACATTAAAGTTTTGAACTAAACAAGCACCCCCACCGTGCACTGCTTTTGACCTCACATATGACATCACTCATGACATGTTAAATGACATCATTTACGACATCACTGATGTCATCTCAAATTACATTATTGATGACAACCAATCACAGTGCTTGCTCTCGTGAGAGTCTGACTCCTGCAGGAGCGAGATGGTAAAAGGGAAATAAAGTTCCCTGGGCCAGTCAGAACGCTCTATTTTTAAATTGCCTCGCGAGATTCTTGTGGACCCAACCGTACAAATATACAATTACTTTCAACCTTAATTTCTCAGAAACTACTGAGCTGATTTACACCAAATCACAAAAAAACAATCCGTGGACCAAGATCTAGCTTCCTGCCATATTTGGTGTAGTTCTGTGCAGCAGATTTTGCTGTATACTTGTAAAAAGAAGTCTATGGGAAATTCATGTGGATTGTGTGTTTTGGGACCCCCTTTTTTCTCGGTCCCCGCTGGACCAGTGAGCCGAAATCTTTCCAGGAAGGAGCTGAGGTAGATGAACTTCTTTTTTGGAAAGTTTTGTGAAGATTTGTCAAACGGGGCCAAAGTTATTAGCAAACCAAGAAATGCAATAAGAAAAACAGGCCTAACTATAACTTCCAGTGGTGACTGCCACTTGGTTATTGTAGGACGCTAGCTCTCTATATAGTGCACTAAAAGGAAGTTCACTGTGTAGAGAGTCCAGTGAGACCCAGATTGGTATACAGAGACAAAAGTAGAGAATACTAATGCTCTATTTATGATAGTGTGGGCGAGCAGTTAGGCTTATCAGAGGGTAGTGCTAAGCATTTGTTGTACTCACAGAGGCATGGTCGAAGGAAGCAGGCCTGCCAGCAGCCCTTCTGACCCTTGTCCGCCGCAAACTTTCAAGACAATTCTTTTGACAACCTCTGCTACCACTCCAGTAAAAAGAATCAACAACAATTCTTTAACTACCGGAATATTTCCAGAAGAACTCAAAAAGTCATACATACGCCCTTTACTGAAGAAAACAAACTTGGACCCGCTGAACCCTGACAACTACAGACCCACTGCAAATGGTCCTTTCCTCGGCAACCTGATAGAAAGAGAAGCGTTCACCCAGATGTCACAATTCATTGAAGAGAATGCCATACTTTCAGACTTCCAAATAGGATTCTGTCTGGGAAGAGGCACATAATCTGCCCTCCTTGTCATCTGGGATGACCTGAAGAACACAGTTGACCAAAACAGGGTTGCTGTGCGACTACTCTTGGACCTCTTGGCTGCCTTTGACACAGTTGACCATGACACTCTGAAACAAAGACTCTACGAAGCCAGCATAGAGGAGATTGCTCTAGACTGGATCGCGTCCTACCTTTGAAACAGAACTAATGTCATCCATACCCCACCTTTCTCATCCAAACCATACTCCACAAAAGCAGGGGTCCCTCAAGGCTCTATCATCTCGCCCATGCTTTTCAACATCTACATGAAGTCATTACTGCTACTGATCAATCACCTTCACCTCACGTGCTATGACTTTGCAGATGACACACAAATACTCCTTCAACTGGAATGCCCCAAAGACATTGGGAACTCTCCAATTTTCAGTTGTCTCAGATCAGTGGATTACTTGGAGCCATCTCAAACTGAATGCACCCAAAACGGTAATACTCACGTGTGGCGATTGGAAACATTATGACTCACTTGCTGCCTGGCCTGATTAACTGGGATCACCACCTAAAGCATTGAAGGAAGTAAGAAACCTCAGAATGACCATGGAGTCGATGCTATCGATGAATGCCCTAGTGGACAAACTAGCAAGATCAAGCTTTGTCACTATAAAAATTCTGCGACAAATCTTCCCTCATTTGGGGTTTCCACACAAGGTCCAAGCTACCATCTCCCTTGTTCTGTCCAAACTCGATTACGCCAATAGCCTCTACCACGGATCACCTTTAACGACCATCAAAGACTACAATGGATTCAGAACTCGGCTTCTGGACTACTCTTGCATATCAAACCGCAAGACCACATCTCACCTGCCTTGAAAGCCCTACATTGGTTACCGGTTGCCAGAAGATCCACGTTCAAGCTGCTTTGTATCACCCACAAAGCGATACATGGAATAGGACCATTCTTCATCAGGAATAAAATCACCAAACCGATTCAACAAAGGAACCTCCGCTCTAGAGTGTCACCTCGCCTCAAAATTCCAAGATACAAGAAATAAAAACGTGGGTGGCACACCCTTCTCTGTTTAAGCAACCAAACTATAGAACGCTTTACCCCCAACGTAAGATCCACGGACAACCACCTTATCTTCAGAAAACGACTCCAGAATTGGCACTTACCCACATAAGCACCATAAACAAACAGAAATATAGAGCATATCCCTCTGTATATAATCATGTATTTGTACTATACAAATGTACCTATCTTTATCTATTGCTTTGTATAAACATGTAGAATAATTATGTTGTTAAAAAATAAATAAAATACATTTTTAAGAGCAACAACACTTGAAAACCAGAGTTTATCTAATGCATCTTTAATCTACATATACATACTTCATTTATTCATCTATATACCTTTCATGCACTTGGATCTATATATTTATTACTTTTCTCCTGAAAAGCATATTCAAAGCACTACCCTATTTCTCATCCTATACCTCTATCAATATATTTAATCTACAAATACTTACCTCCTTTAGGCATCTATATACTTTCCATGTACTTATGGATCTATATATTTATTACTTCTAATTCAGCATATCCAATGCACTACCCTATTTCTCACCCTATACCTCTCTCAATATATCTTATATCCCAACTTTCTGACTCATCTAGAACTTTTCTACTACTCTTTCCAATGCACTACCCTATTTCTCACCCTGTACCTCGATCAATATATCCTCTACATCCACTCTTCTCATGTATCTCAACCCCCATACCACTACTATGATCCCCAAATAACCAATTCTAGACTTTCCCCTACTCTACCCCTCCTTGCATTATCTGACACCTCTTTTACTATACCGATCCCCCAAAACAAACCTTTCTAAACTCTGCCCTCTGACTCTTCCCCTGCACATCCCTTTTTACTCATCCCAAGCCACCTCCAACTACTATGACCTCCAAAACAAACAAACAAAAAAGTGTAAATCCTTCACTGTTCCATCCCTCCACTAGCCTTTTCAATCAAAATAACAGACTTACATGTCCACTTTTCATATTTCACTATACTAATTCACCACTAATCCTTTATGGGTTCCAGAGTAGCCTGCTACTCACCGAAAAAGTGCTTCAACACATCAGGGGTAGCAAGCACTATATAAATGTAAACCTCTTTCCCTCTTCTATCCCTCTGCTACCCTTCTCTATCCAAATAACTGAATAACATATCCACCACTCAAATTAATTTCATATTTCACTATACTAATTGTCAACACTAATCCTTTATGGGTTCCGGAGTAGCGTGCTACTCGCCAAAAAAGCCCTTCAACACCCCATCAGGGTTAACAAGCGCTATAAAATGCAAACCTTTTTCCCTCTGTTATTCCTCCCCTCCCCAATCCAAATAACTAACTAACATATCCACCGCTCAAATTACTTTCATATTTCACTACTATACTAATTCAACACTAATCCTTTATGGGATCCGGAGTAGCGTGCTACTCGCCGAAAAAGCTCTTTGATGCCTCGTCAGGGGTAGTAAGCGCTATATAAATGCAATTACAATACAATACAATATTTAATAGTGGTGGCAGCTCTGACCCATCTGTCTTTTATTAGTCTTAAGAATTAGATAAACTCAAAAAATCCTGATCACTAATCAGATTTTATTCTACACAGTTCATTGAATTACTTGCAGAACAGGATTATGCATATTGGAAAAAATATATAAATGAGAAAAGTGTGTTTTGGCAGATTAAGGGCATAGCTACTCTGTTTGCAGCATGGGTGATTCCCAGAGAAATTATATTTTTAAACAAAATGATCCCTCAAACAACATGCATAAGCTATGCGTCTGTTAAAGGTTTGAAAAACACTGTCCATTGTAAAAATGATCTTAATGCATTTCGCAGGGTGGTTCTGAACTGGAACACAAGCAACCCAGAACTGGTTTTGCCCTTATTATGGGCTCATCAGCTGGGTACAGCTTGGTTCCACTAACACAGTGTGCACGGGACACAAGTCTGGATACATCTTCACTAGTGTGCAGCAGGTCTTTATACAGAGAACCATCCTTTGAAAGATGGCCTGTTTTTGCACTGTCTTGTCCTTCTTTGCCTCTGACAAACCCACAAAGAGTTGATCGTCGACCTGATGTTCTTTGTTGTGCACAATATAAAAGCTTAGTGCCCTCTTGGGATTTAATGGTGATGTCTCTTGTCCTCCTCAGAGGGATAAGGTGGGGTAAAGAAGGCTGGAAGGGTGATATTCTGCCCAACATGAAATGGAGTGGCCACTTTCACCAGAAAGAAAGCTCAGGTCCTAAACACCAACTTCTCAGGTAAAAATGTAGTATAAGATGGGTTGACAGAAAGCCTGCAGCTCACTCACATGCCTCGCTGATGTAATGGTGATGAGAAAGTACATTTTCAACATCAATAGTCTTAATGAACACATGTGCAACGCCTCAAAAAAGGTGCACATAAAAAAGTGAGGATTAAATTAAAGTCCCACTGAGGCACCAAAAAGGTTTTTTTTGAGAAACAAAGGTTGCATACCTTTCAAAATTTCATCACAATAGGTGATTTATATGGCAAAGGCTGATCCCGCAACCACAGAAAAGCTGTAAGGGCCAATACGTATCATTTAACAGTGCACAAAGCAAGTCCTTGCTGGGTAACGGACAAAAAGATTGATCCAACTGGTGTACACTGATTTTGTGATGGGATACCTCGCTGTCAAGATGAGACATCAACGACCTCAGGTCGAAAGAGGTCAACTGTCGTTCCTCAATCTCCAGGCATGGAGATGCAGATTGTGGAGGCCCGGGTGCAGCACCCTGCCCTGCAGCTGCGACTTTAGACCCTTCTAAAGCGACATCTTCATCGGAGGACAGATGCCCATACCCAGTATTTCTAATTACCACATTCTTCTGACCCAATCCGATGTCACTAAGGTGAACTGGGCACAGTCGTTCCCGATATTCTACGCCATGTCCCACCTCTAGGTGCAACAGCCATTTATGACCACTAAGCAACGGAGGCTTAGTTAGTCTGCCCTAGTATTTAGAAATCTCTCCAGGTGATGTACAACTAGAGAAATTCCCTGGGATACAGCCAGTTCCAGAGGCGTAGAACCACTTGGCACAGGACCCAAGATCTCACTCAGCCATGCTTATTGCAGTACCATATGGCGGTGGTGTTGTCCATGAGCAACTGCACCAGCTTTCTTTTGATGGTAGACAGGAAGGCTCCGAAGCCACGTGAATCACCCACACTTTCAACTGATAGTGGAGTCAAGCCTCTGCTGGAGCCCATAGGACTCTGATCTCCACGGCTCTCAGATGGCCATCCCAACCCAGAAGTGATGAATCCATCACCACTGTCAAATCTGGATAGGGTAAGAGAGGGGTCAGACACTGACCCAATCGCAGTCTACCAGTCAACACTGCAGGTCGTTTGCAGTCTCCTACGAAATCTGGATGCAATGTGACAGATTTCCCTGCTGCTGTGCCCACTGGGACGTCAGGTAACACTGCAGAGTTTGCACATGCCATCTGCCATGTTTCACCAGCAGGATCTAGGAGGTCAACAATCTCAGTAGCCTCAAAGTCATTCACACATTCACACTGAGATCCAGGACAGAGCCAGAAACATCTGGATCATAGCACAAATGTACTAAAATCTTCCCTCTGGGGGAGAGGCACGAAACCGTACATTATCCAGAATGGCTGGGATGAAAGGGAGCATCTGCAAAGGAGTCAAGTGTGACTACAGCAGGTGAATCGTAAACGCCAACAACAAGAGAAGGTCTGCCGTTGTCTGGTGGTGGATGACAACTGCCTGGGGTGAGTAGGCCTTGAACAGCCAGTTGTCGAGGTTGGGGAAGACTGGAATCCCCAAGCGCCGAAGATGTGCTGTGACCACTGCAATCACTTTTGTTAACAACAGAGGATATGCAAAAAAAAGCATACTGCAGTTCCAATGTCGCACTCCAAACTACAGGGCAGACAGGCCCTGGGCTAGCCTGAGCCTCTTAAATGTTTCCTCCCACAGGAAGGCATTGAGAGGGCAAAGCTCTAAAATAGGACAAAGACTTCTGTACTTTTTTGGCACCAGGAAAAAGCCGGAGCAACAGTCAGTTCCTTTTTCAGTTCTACTCCTACTACCCTCTGTGGCCTGTTTGACCATAGGGCCAGCACTTCGTGCTGCAAGAAGGATGGGTGATCCTCCGTCAGCTGCTCTGATGGTGGTAGAAGGATGGAAAGAAATGGGAGGGCATAGCCCCGATGAACAATTGGCAGGACCCGCTTGGCTGACTGATGGCTTGTCACACCAGAATGGAAATATTAGATCCTGCCTCCGACAGGATGACTGTATTCCATTAAGGACACACTAAAGCAGGTTCGTGGCTGCATTTGCTGGAAAGGTGTGGGACAGAACTGCACATTGTCCCTGAAGTCCTGGCTGTTGTCTTTGTGATCTGCGACCTCAGCTACAAAAAGGCTGGAAGTCTGGCCGGGCTTGCAGAGGCCTGCCATGGCCTCAGAGGGGAAAAATTTGCTGGTGAAACTGCCAGGTGGGGGGCAGACAAACCCAAGCAATGTGCTGTGGCCATGCTCTCCTTAAATCATTTCTCGGCTGAATCAGCTTAGGCACAGAAAAGACGAGCCATTGAATGGCATGTTTAAGAAGGGTGCCTGGATGAAGTCGGTGGTGCCCAAGACAGAGCAAATTGCAAATTTAACTGTGTCGCAGCCATCCTGGATAGCTTGTGTCAGAGACATGCTAAGGCCGTGCACAACTGCTGTTAAAACGTTGGCCACAGTGTCCCATAGGGCATGGGAGTAGCAGCCTAGAAGACAGTTGGGGTTTATGATCGCAGAGCAAGGCTCATGGAGGAACCCATGCACTTGCCAAATGTTTCTATTTCCTTAGACAAACGGTCAGGTGATATGGTGGGGAAGGTGTTGGATTGAATTACTGTTGGATGCCTGCACCACAAAGCTTTCAGGTGGGGGATGTTGTGTGAGAAAGTCAGTGACGCCTGGTGCTAGCTGGTGGGGGTGTCACAGAGCAACAAGCCTAATAACTGGTGGTCCTAAAAATGGTTTCGCCCATGTGCGTATCCATGAGAGCCTCATCACATGGTAACCAAAGTTCAGTAGGGGCTTAGGCAGGCTTAAGAACCTCTGTCAGAACATTAGACTTCACCTACATAGTACGGATTAGTCAGTTGAGTACTTCCGCTCTCCACATAATAACAGTGAAGGATGCCCTTTCTTTGGTGGTAGAGCTGGAAGGAGAAAAAAGGCAAGTGTCTGGAGAAGTATCAAGGGCACTGGCATCTTGTACTTCTTCATATCAATTTTCCTCATCAAATTTGGGGAAGTACTCATCCCCTTCACCAAAATTGGCACTGTACGAGTCAGTGCCGAAAAGAATGTGTAAAGTCTAAGCCGTATATTGTGTTAAGGGCAAAGTTTCAGAATCAGAAGTATTGCCAGCTGGCTGTGCTCTGGTGGGATCAGGGTACAGCCTTAGTCAAGGTCGTGGTGGATTTTGCTCAAAGTCTAAAAGCACAATAGGTTGCCAATCCTTCTCCAGTGTCAGTGAAGAGAAAGTGCACAGTGGGTAGCACTGGACCCCAAGTTGGCACTATAGCTGGTGCTGAACTCGCTCGATAGCTCCCTTGGCCAAGAGAGATGTAATTTCATGACGGAGAAGGGACAAGTGATCCTCTGACATGCGATGGAGTGTTGGTGGCATGGAGGGAGGGGTAGTCTCGAAGGGGAGGGAGTAGCCCCTTCGGACTGTCTGCAAAACCCACCTGTCCGACGTGATGTTGTGCCAGTGGGGGAGGTGATGGCGCATCCTGCCGCCCACTGGCAGCTGGTGGCCCTGAAATGTCGGACTAGGAAGGTTTGGAGGCTGCTGCAAAGGGGGCACTGGCGAACTTGCCCACCCGCTGGCCCCCAGACCCACGGCACTGGGTCCCACGTCCCCGGCTGCGCAGAGGCTGGATAGCTTGCGCCGGCCTGAGGCCCTACGTGGAACATGGTGGGGCACCACTTCCGTAGCTGCGAAAGGCAGACTGAACGGGGAGAGGTGGCAGCGAGGCACAATGATCTGGCTGTAGCTCTAGAGTCCTTGAAGCGCTCGAGCCCACTGTCCGCCTTGTCGCCAAACAGGCAACAGCCATCAAAGGGCATGTCCAAAAGGGTCGATTGGCCATCCCCAGAGAAGCCAGTTGACCTCAGAAGAGGCACAGATGGAGGAACTCTGGAAGCCTCTATGAATCCTTGGTTCCCAGAAGGCACGCCAGAGGGAACCAGTAAAATGCCAAAAAAGCACAGCACTGCCTCCCTAAACAGACCCTCCAGCATGTTGCGATTTAGCGATTCGCTAAATAATCGTGAAATCAGCTTAGGAGAGCAATGAACGATATATGTACCATAGACAGCAAAAAGAGGTCTTCCAACAGACCGCAAAAAAAGGTGACTTCTTATTGGCCGTGGCTGTACACACACACTTCACTACGTGCCACCGTAATACCTGCTTCCCCTTGCCGCATTACAGTTTGCCCGAGAAGTCACTAAACAGGCTCAGTCTCTGAGACTCCTTTTTGGAACCTCTGCTCTCTCTAGTAACTAAGTCTGGCTGTCAGACACACTTAAGAACAAGGTAGCCTCTTCTTTAAGAAGCAACACGAGATCCCGAGGAGGACATGTTGGAACACTGCTCAGCCGAGCCCATCTGAACCCAGCACCTGCCCCGGTGGTACAGACCTCAGTCACACTGCCGGATCAGAAACTCTGCCCGCGGGTCCACACTGACTCTCAATGAGAGAAGTTAGAAGGCTTCCTTCGAGATAACATTGCAGATAGGTAGAATTAGCTCCACGCATTCCTTCCTCTCAGAGCAGCTAATGGCAGCAGCCTTGAGGCTTGTCAGGTGGCCGTTGACAGGCATTCCTAGCGCCAAGAATGGTACGCCGGTAGGATTCTCTCTTTCCCCCCGTAATTTCTCGGGGTGTGCCTGCAATGCCATCTGGAAAAAACAAAACGCATCCTTAAGTCCACTTTTGTACACCCCATCACAAGGCAAGTGCCATAATGAACAGTCCAGTGACAATCCCTAGACATTCGCTCTCAGACACTTTAGACCTGCCTGGTTCAAAATGGAAAAGTCTGCTACAACACTTTCCATAGAATTAGGACTGAAAATGGATGATTAAGAATTTAATCAAATGCGGAAATTATGCTACAAAATTTAGATTTTTGCACCGCAAAATTTGCAAATCTAACACTATCCTGGGGGTTCTGCCTAAAGGACTGCACTTGCTGTGACATTGCAGATGAACCCTGAAGTTAGGGATGCATTGGGACTAGACTCTGGAATGGCTCTGATGGAGACTGGGAGCAAGATTGGCAACATGTTGACACCCTTGTACCCTAACTGGAGTTTGAGAGTGGCAGGAAGGGGCCGATTCCCACTTCGATTTCCTATGTTTCTTCTTGGACTTACCCGAAAACTTTGACAGTGATGATTATCTGCAGTGGTAACAGGACAATCTTTTCGACCGGTCAAGGGGTGGAGTTTTACGATATTTGGGGACATACTGTTTCACCTTGCAATCCTCAATGGCTTTCGGCTTCATCTCTTTATGAGATTTATTTTATACGGAAAACTACTGAATTACCTAGAAGACTATTGATCTTCATATACAAACTGTCCTGCTTGGTCTGTCTACATTATTTGATGGTAGTTTTATTTTTCGGTTTCAGGGATTACAGCATGCTTGGCTTTTTCACACAAAAATGGACAGTAAAATCTGATCAGGTCATTCTCAAATGGAAAAAATAAATGGTATTTGATACTGAAAAATGTTTTTGTTCATAAAGGTTTAAAAATCTTGTGTGTTATACTTTGTCTAACAATTTTTAATTTTACAAGAATGAATTTTCCATTTTTACTATTTAAATGTCAGAAACTGCTTGTTATTTTGTTGATCCACCTATCACTGCGTTCATCTTTATTTCTTCTAGTTTATGTCAACGTCATATATATTTAAACAAACTTAGCAGTAATTATATAAAAAAGGAAATATGTATGCAAATCTGTACTTATGCAAAACTACATTTGGCTTCATTTCTAGAAGTACTCTCGCGATTCTCTGAGAAATAAATTAATAAAACTTTACTTGAAACATAAATGTAATCCTATGTGGATATTCTTCTCGGTTCTACCACTTCGCCTTTGGGATCCGGGGACAGAGTGAGCACACAAACAAAGGAATGGATGCAAACATTAGTAATAGTCAGTGGCTTTTTTAACTCCAGCATTTCAATCCATTTTTCTTTCTTTGAGCCTGCTGTTGAATTACGAGCACAAAACAAGTTTTACATCTTCCGTGCAAAAGGAGATATTTCCAGTAAGATACAGAAATGTGTCTTTATCCTGTAATTCAGCTTCAAAGTTGTGTATGCTGTACAAAAATAATTGAGAAATTGGTGTTTTGCAATTCTCTTTACATATCACCGAGCAATTGCACAAATAATTGGAAGATGGCATGGAAAGCTAGGAAACATTGCACAGGAAAAAAAGCATTGGTAATGTTTTCATCAATCATCATCTGGGAAAAGGAAAGTGTTCCCTGACAGATAACACGGGAGTGGGGAGGATGTGGCGCAGCAGCCAGAGCTGCTGACTGGACAGCTGGGGATGCCGGTTTGAGTCTCGGCGGTGCCGAGCAACATCCTGTGATTCTATGCAAATCACTTAATCTCTCCAGGTGATAAATTGTTATAAAAATATGCTTCAATAGTAAAAGGCAAAACTTTATGAAAATATAGTTCTACCAAAGTGGCAGGTGATGAACAAGCATTGGTAAATGCAGGGAATTGAGGAAAGGTAAGTGGCACGCACAGGATCCAATGAGAAGCCAGGAAAGAGAAGAGGCGGGATGTAAGTCGCTTTTAAATTTATATTTAAAAAATAGATTTCTCAAGCACAGCACTGTATAGGCGAAACCTAAAGAAGACAACTGAAAAACAGAAACATAGTTAGTTTCACTTACCAAAATATATGTCTGCTTGTATGATTAACCAAGAGTGATTGCTTGAATTTATTGTCAGTGCATAGTTTACCAATTCCTTCATGGTCACTGCCACAGCCTCAAAATCGACTGACTGGAGGCTTGAAAATAAAAGATTAGATACCTTAATTACCGAATTTTATTATGCATACTTTTATACTAAAAATATTTGTGTTTACTAGCTTCATGCTTTAATGCAGAAAAACACATCATCTACCACAGAAAAAATAAGCATGATAGCTGAAACTACAGCATGTGAGACAAAACCACAAATGTTTCAGTCCTGCACAGATGTAAGAAGCTACGAATCACTACATTCCTTTTCTTAAGTGACACAAGTCTATTTTGCAAAAAAGTGATGACGTCAAAAACAATACGTGCATCACGTTATGCAGAAAGTACAACGTTGAAAATATGTGCAGTGCAAAGCACAAAATGTGTATCTTGTGACAGTACAGTCCCCATTTGTGATACTACTACTAAAGGCATGGTGCAATATTAAGGCTGGTTTACATTTTATTCGTCTAGTTCCACAGTTATGTAAAAGTTTTTCCACTAATGTCACTTGCTTTTGAAAGGTAGCACACAGTCATAAATTACAAGTAAGGGAAGGAGAATCGAGTGCAACATGACACACCCCTTGAGAAGATACACTGCTGTACAGGAATTTAAAGTAATATCTCCTTAGATTTGTTTTTCCCACTGCATTCTGAAAACTTTCTAAGAATAGACAGAGAAGTGCACACAGAAGGAAGTCAACCAAAGTCCTATTTGCCAAGGGTGACATCTTGACCAGTAGGCCATATTGACTCTCTGGCTTGTGTATTCTATTACCGTTGTAAGGACAGGGAACCAGGGCACTTGGGGTAATCCTTCTCACACGTATTGCCTGTCCCCTCTGGAACTTCAAGAACTAGATACCATTGCAGGCTCACCGAATTTTGATTGGGACTTGTCACTTTTAGAGGATACAAAGGTCAAACAGCCTAGGCTTGCTCATGGAGAGTGAGTTTTAAAGGCTTATATACAGATAACAAATATATTGTCCAGCTAGTTCCATTACTTTGGAAACGCACTAGTACTTTTATTCTCTATTGGGTTTCGATAGTTTAGTTTTAAAGTAGCAGTTTCACAACTGAAACATTTATAGCCAGTTCTGGGACAACCTCATGACGTCTATGTCCTAGCAAAACGTATGCCCAGAGTGTACACTGGAATAGAGAACAGGTAACACCCCATGTTCAAAGACTTATTGTGACCTATGTGTGGGATGTTTAGCAAGCTTTGTTGGAAGTCCATATGTTCCTGGTGGCATGTATTAGAGTTGGTGTTGTCTTTGGACTCAGAGGCCATGTTAAACAGATTGTCAGCATCCAATGGCCAACCCACCAGGCTCTGGGTGCTGTTGGAGTTAGGGCTGTGCATTTAAGATTTGTGCATCCAGTAAAAGGCAGTATGGGTGTGTGGAATTGGGGTGAAGGTTCCAACTCTGGAGAAATATACTGCTCAGTAAGGAAGCAGTTAAGGCAAACAACAACTAATTGAAGTGCAATCTCCATGGTCAAGGTGAAGTGAAGTTGGTAGGTGGGATGCCAACGGAGATCAGGCATGGGGAAATCCAGTGTGGCTTGATAACAGCAACTATGGGAGGCAGCTGCAGAGAGAGAGCACTTTAGACAACTCGCCAGAAGGAGCGCAGATTCCTCACCTTTAGACTATTCCGAGATGGCATACTGGATCAGGTGGATTTAAAACAGCATGGCTTCTGCCCACCAGCAGGTGGCGCCATGTGGCTCTGCGTTCACTTCATTATGCCCTGGGACTGATGATAGCGCTGTATACAAGCTTGATCCCATTAATGTCAGTTTCTTTCTTGACACGGTCCGAGCCCTCCATACGTGGATCCCAACAATAATCAGAGGTACCAGCGTGCAGATCATGAGTTTGGGAACTCTTTAGATGGAAAACAAAAATACAGTTTCACAGAACAGGGATGTAAAAGGGCAGTGAGGAATCTGAGATTAGATAGAGTATCAACTAGAAAGAGCGTTACAGAAGACAAATAACTTCTGATGTATAATTCTAACTGTAGGTTTCTGCCCTTCAGAATAGATACCAAAGCAGTTCCTCCCAGGGTGGTGGGTCTGTGGAAAGATTCTGATCAAAAAGCCTTGCAGGACTGAACAGGCAAAATGACCCTCCTGTTGACATGGCTGTCACGGCAGAAGTGCTTTGTGAACGTGTGCACTGATTCCCACTTCACAGCCTAACAGGTATCCAGAACTGGTGCCAAATCAGTGGTGGCAACCTTGGCCCTGGTGGATTTATTTGGTCCACCTGAAAGCGGCTTTTTGGCCAGCACATAGCAGATTTTAATGAACAAGTTACTTACCTTCGGTAACGATGTATCTGTAAGAAACATTAGTTAGTTAGATTCCTCACCTTAGAATATCCCCAGGCGTCAGACTGGATCCGGAAGATTTTTCGTCAGCAATACCCCTTGCGCGTCGCTAGGCGTCGTCTGCGGCTCCGCGTCCGTCGTCGGCGTCGTGCGCCGGAATGACGTCGGAGTACTTAGACGCCGCCCTCGCGCGCTGACGTCAGTTCTTGTACATAGCTTTCCGCGCCAGGAATGCAGAGCCATGCAAAGACCGACACTGGTGCCAAAAATAAAATCTAGGGGCCTGAAAAGGATAACCTTAACCCTAGATGTCAGTTCGCAGAACGGGGAGGATGGGTGGGTCGGTGAGGAATCTAACTAACTAATGTTTCTTACAGATACATCATTACCGAAGGTAAGTAACTTGTTCATCTGAAAAAAACACGTTAGTTAGATTCCTCACCTTAGAATAGATACCCAAGCAATACCATCCCCGGTGGTGGGTCTGCAAACCAAGATCACACCAGAAAGTCCTGGAGGACAGAACGGCCAAAGAAGCCATCCCTCCGGACTTGGCTGTCAAGGCAATAATGCCTGGCAAATGTGTGTAGCGAAGCCCACGTCGCCGCCTGACAGATGTCCTGCAAAGGGACACCCCGTCCCAAAGCAGTAGTAGCCGCTGTGGCCCGAGTGGAATGGGCGCGCAGCCCAACAGGAGGGTCCTTTTTTGCCAAGGAATAACAAATTTTGATGCACAAAACGACCCACCGAGAGATGGTCCGTTTGTGCACAGCTTTCCCCTTCTTAGCACCCACGTATCCAACGAAAAGTTGGTTGTCCACCCGGAACTGCTTGGTGTGGTCCAAATAAAAGGAGAGCGCACGTTTTGGGTCCAGACGGTGGAGCCTCTCTTCCTCTTTGGAAGGATGCGGAGGCGGAAAGAAGGTGGGCAAGGTGACAGACTGCCCAAGATGAAATGGAGTCACCACTTTCGGAAGAAAGGAGGGACGAGGCCGAAGGACAACCTTGTCCGGATGAACAGAGAGAAAAGGAGGCTTTGAAGATAAAGCCTGGAGCTCACTCACCCGTCTAGCCGAGGTGATGGCTACCAGAAAAGCAGTCTTAAGCGTCAGCAGACGAAGAGGACAATTATGAAGAGGCTCAAAGGGAGCGCACATTAGAAACGTGAGAACAAGATTCAAGATCCCACTGAGGCATTACAAAAGGGACAGGAGGGAACGTGTGAGTAATGCCCTTTAGAAAGCGTGTAACTACAGGGGACTTGAAAAGAGAAGGCTGATCAGGAAGCCGCAAGAAGGCAGAGATGGCAGCAAGATAACCTTTCAGGGTGCCCAGGGCAGAGCCCTGCCGGGCCAAAGAAAGAAGAAAGAGGAGAACCTCAGAAAGAGGGGCGGAAAGGGGATCCACAGCCTTTGCTGTGCACCATGCCACAAATTTGTTCCACCGGCAGGCGTATACCGTCTTTGTGGAGGGACGCCTGGCTGCCAGAATGATATCACAGACTTCAGGAGGCAAGTCAAATGGCATCAACTGCCGCCGCTCAATCTCCACGCATGGAGGTGGAGGCTGGACAGGTTCGGGTAGAGGACCGTCCCCTGCTGCTGCGACAGAAGTTCCTCCCGAAGGGGCAGACGTATCGGAGGATCGGTCAACATACTGAGTAGCTCGGGATACCAGTATCTTCGTGCCCAATCCGGAGCCACCAAGATGACTTGGGCCCGGTCGCGCCTGATCTTCTTCAGCACTCTCGGCAGAAGTGGTATAGGCGGAAAGGCGTACAACAGACCGCAACTCCACTCGTGACGAAAAGCGTCGCCGAGCGAGTGCCGCCTTGGAAATTCCAACGCGCAGAACTGCTGACATTGCGCGTTCTCTTCGGTGGCGAATAGATCTAACCAAGGCTCTCCCCACTGCTGAAAGAGACCTTGCGCCACTTCGGAGTTCAGACGCCATTCGTGATCCATCATGCACCGGCGGCTGAGTTCGTCTGCTCTGGCGTTCAGAGAGCCCGCCAGATGTTGAACCACTAGGGTGACGCCCTGGTGTTCCAGCCACGTCCAGAGGCGCAGAGCCTCCTGACAAAGGGTCCACGACCCCACCCCGCCCTGTTTGTTGCAATACCACATGGCGGTGGTGTTGTCCGTGAACACCTGCACGACACTTCCCCTGACAGAGGGAAGGAAGGCTTTCAGTGCAAGTCGGATCGCTCTCAACTCCAACAGGTTGATGTGGAGACGAGACTCCGCCGGAGACCAGAGGCCTCTGATTTCCGCCTCTCCCATATGGCCACCCCATCCCAGGAGGGACGCATCCGTCACTACGACATGCTCCGGTTGGGGAAGGGAGAGGCTTCTGCCCATGACCCAATCGCGGTCCGTGAGCCACCACTGCAACTGCTGTGCAGTGCCCTCCGAGATCAAGACATGGTCGGACAGGTTGCCGTGATGCTGGGCCCACTAAAACTTCAGGTCCCACTGCAGAGCCCGCATGCGCCATCTGGCGTGATGCACTAGTAGGATGCAGGAGGCCATCAGCCCCAGAAGCCGCAACACTAGCCTGACCGAAACCCAGGATAGAGGCCGAAAGATGGGAATCAGGGCCTGAATATCCCGGACCCGCTGTTCCGGTGGATAGACCCGGAACTGCGCCGAATCGAGAACCGCTCCGATGAAGAGGAGCTTCTGAGAGGGACTCAGGTGTGACTTCGGCACGTTGATGGAAAACCCCAGCAAATGCAGGAGATCCGCCGTAGTCTGGAGGTGGGAGACGACTGCCTGGGGCGAGCCCGCCTTCAACAACCAGTCGTCGAGATAGGGGAAGACTGGAACCCCTGATCTGCGCAGATGAGCTGCGACCACCGCCATCACTTTCGTGAACACCCGAGGGGCACTGGTGAGGCCGAAGGGGAGCACGGTAAACTGAAAGTGCTCTTGACCCACCGTGAACCGCAGGTAACGCCGGTGGGCCGGCAGGACGGGGATGTGGAAATATGCATCCTGCAAGTCCAACGCTACCATCCAGTCTCCAGGGTCTAGGGCAGCTAGAACCTGAGCCAAAGTTAACATCTTGAACCTCTCCTTCCGGAGGAAGGCATTGACGTTCCGTAGGTCCAAGATAGGGCGTAGGCCCCCTTTGCCCTTATTGGGAACCAGAAAGTAGTGGGAATAACAACCACGACCTACTTCTGGGCTCGGAACGCGCTCGACGGCCCCCTTGGCCAAGAGGGCCGAAACTTCCTCGTGGAGAAGATTCAAATGATCCCCCGAGATACGGTGGTGCTGCGGTGGCATGGCTGGAGGGGTCGTCTCGAAGGGGAGGGAGTAGCCCCTTCGGACGATTTGCAGCACCCACCTGTCCGATGTGATGGACCGCCAGTGGAGCAGGTGATGGCGAACTCTGCCGCCCACTGGCGTGGAATGGGCCTGAAAGCTCGGACTAGGAAGGCTTTGAGGCGGATGCTGCCGGGGTGGATGTGGGCTGACCGCGTCGTCCTCCAGATCCGCCTCGGCGGAAACCACGTCCGCGACCGCGCGAAGGTTGGTTCTGCGGCTGGTGGCTAGGCGTACGTGAGGAGGCACCCCTTCCTTGGCCACGAAAGGGGCGAAAGGCGGAAGTTTGCGACCGCGGGGCCGAGAGGCCCAAGGACTTGGCCGTAGCCCGGAAGTCCTTAAAGCGATTCAGCGCACTGTCCGCTTTCTCGCCAAAAAGGCGAGTGCCATCAAAGGGCATGTCCATGAGAGTGCTCTGGACATCGCCCGAAAAGGACGTGGACCGCAGCCAGGCGTGACGTCTAAGCGCCACTGTGGTAGAAATTGCCCTACCCAGCGAGTCCGTAGTGTCAAGCCCACATCGGATAGCATGTCGCGTGCATCCCTCCCATCGGCCAGAGCCTGGGTAAGTCGTGTCTGGACCTCCTCCGGACACAGGGGCAGCACGTCCTCCACCGTATCCCACAGAGAGTGGGAATAATGGTCCAAGAGACAGGCGGTGTTCAAAGACCGCAGGACCAAACTAAGGTAGGAGAACAGCTTTTTGCCAAACTGTTCCAGTCTCTTGGAATCCCGGTCCGGCGGAGTGGTCGGGAAGGAGGATTGGGAGGTAGAGGCCTGGATAACCAGGCTCTCGGGGGTAGGGTGTTGGGACAGAAAACTGGGGTCGCCCGGAGCAGGGCGGTGGGGCCTGGCGACGTTCCTGTCCACAGGAGGAACTGTGAAGGGCTTGGACCAGGTGCCCTGCAGAACGTCAATGAGGGCCTCATTGAATTGCAGCAGAGGCTCAGTGGAGCTTGCTGCAGACTGAAGCACCTCAGTGAGGACGTTAGTCCTCACAGCCACGGCAGGTAGCTCGAGCCCAAGGGCTGCGGCCGCCTTGCGCAGCACCACAGAGAAAGCAGCACCCTCCTCCGAAGCCACAGTCGGAGGAGAGATGAATCCAGTGTCCGGAGAGGTATCCAGACCACTGGCCTCCCCCAGTTCATCTGCCCAGTCCTGTGACAGTTGAGCCTGAGCGGCCATAGGATCCTCGGATCCCTCCCATTCACCCCCATCATCCGATTCCTGGTATGCAGGAGGAAGGATCGGAGCCGGGCGATAGACAAAATGTGTCTCCAGCGGCGCCGAATGCGGCGTCCATCGACGCCGTATCGGCACCGGGCCCGGAGTGGGGCTGAACTGGGGCTCGACGCCGAGCGGAGTCGGCGTCAGAGGTGGTACCGGTGTCGACGCCGGCGGAGGAGGCGTGACGAGGTCAACCGGCGTCGGTGGGGACTCGGGAACGGGTCCCTCGGGCGCTTGCGGCGTCGAGGCCGGAGCCGTCGGCAGGCAAGGTTGCCCAGTCGGGTCCACGGGGCACGAAGGCGCGCCAGCGGGCGTCGACGGCGGAGCCAGGTTCCTCATGGCCAAGAGGAAGGCACTGACTTCCGCCGGCGTCGCGTCAGTCCCAGGGACCGGTGGGTATGGGGACTTACGCGGCACCTCCGCCGAGTCGCGCGACTGGCGAGGGGAGTCCGAAGAGCGGTGTCTCCTCTTGGACTGCTTCGACTTACCCGAAGACTTGGATCCCGACGACCGATGATGACGTCGGCTGCGGCTCCGCGACCGATCCTTGGACCTCCCCCTGGACCGGGATCGAGAGGGGCACGGAGCCGAGTGGCGAATCTCGAGAAGCTTACGGGACCGCTCCCATCTAGCCTTCGAGGTCAGGGCCCTGCAGTCCGAACACGACTCCGCGTCGTGGTCGAGGCCCAAGCAGTAAAGGTACCGGCGGTGATGGTCCGTAACCGACATCAAGCGGCTACAGTCAGCACAGGCTTTAAAACCAGGCATCCTACCGGCACCGGAGTCGAGACAAGATCAAAAAGGATCGAAAAAGTTAGTCAAAAAGTGACTAAAGGGGTAGCTCTCCCGGATCTGCGCTTACTGGCGTGGAAAAAAGAAGAACTGACGTCAGCGCGCGAGGGCGGCGTCTAAGTACTCCGTCGACGTCATTCCTGCGCACGACGCCGACGACGGACGCGGAGCCGCAGACGACGCCTAGCGACGCGCAAGGGGTATTGCTGACGAAAAATCTTCCGGATCCAGTCTGACGCCTGGGGATATTCTAAGGTGAGGAATCTAACTAACGTGTTTCTTTCAGATGCAGAAGACTACACGCTGTGAAAAAAGCCTTTTTCTGCACTGTTTTGCCTTTCTTTGCACAAGAGATTCCCCAAAAGAGGTGATCAGCCACCCGATAGTCTTTGGTACGATCGATATAGAAACTCAAAGCTCTCTTAATGCAGATGGAGTCTCTCCTCCTCTTTCAAGGGGTGAGGCGGAGCAAAGACCATTGGAACAGTAATGGACTGTTTGATATGAAAAGGAGTCATAACGAACGATCGTAACTACAATTTATACCTATCTATTACATATGCAGCTGACTCATATGATTGCATTGGAGTTATTTTGTTGTAAAGTTATGTTAGTATAAAGCATAAGATTTCCCAATTCGAGTATGCATTCCCAATATAATGATGTAACATGATGAATATTTCAGCAATTGAATGTATGCCAATAAAATTTATTAAAAAAAAAAAAAAAGAGGCGTCATGACTTTGGCAAAAGGTTGCTCTGGTCCTCAACATCAGTTTGTCCGGAAAAAGGTGTGTAGGGCAGCTGCACTGAGAAAGCTTGCAACGTGTTGATGTTAGCGCAACAAAGAATAGTCTTCAGGGGCAGCAGACATCGAAGCTCAAAGAGAGTGCATATGAGGAAAGTGAGAACCAAATTAAGATTCTACTGTGGCATCACAAAGGGTTTGGGGGACACGTGTGTCAAACCTTGTAAATACCTCATCACAACCAACGATTTAAACAAGACGGCTTGTCCACCAAATGCAAAATTAAGTTGAAGGGCAGACAAATAACTTTTGATAGTGCCCACTGTAAGCCCTTGCTGGGACAAAGATAAAAAACAAGACACCAAACAGTTTGGATTGAAACGGGTCCATATTGCTGTTGCCACGCCAGGCTATAAAATTGTCCTATTGCCTGGAATTTACAAACTTTGTCAACGGACGTCTGATATCCACAACTTTAAGAGGGAAATCAAATACAGTTAAGTGCCTCTACTCATTCTCCACACATTGAGGTGTAGATCACGCAGGCCTGAGTTCAGAACCCTGCCCTGCTGCTGTGACAGAAGATCCTTCTGAAGTGGTAGCATGACTGGAAGACAGATGCTCATGTCCAGAAGTTCAGGGTAGCACCCTCTCCTGGCCCAAACAGGACTTCGTTCCAGTCATTCCTGATCTTCAGAAATCGAGGTAGAAGAGACAGAGACGTAAAGTCCTGGTGCGCCATTCTAGCATGAATGCGTCTCCTAGAGAGCGTTCTTGGGAACTTCAGTGAGAAAAAGTATAGAACTTGTCAGTTTCCGACTATGGTGAAAAGATCTAACTAGGGTTCTCCTAGCTGCTGGAAGACACCCTGTGCCACCTCTTGGGGTAATAACCACTCACTATGAACCAACGCCGTCAACTGAGTTTGTCTACCTTGGCATTGAAAGATCTTGCCAGGTGGTACATGACCAAGGAAATGGGATAGTCCAGCCATCTCTAGTGGCCCAGAACCCCACCCTCCCTACTTGCTGCAGTAGCACATGGCAGTTGGGTTTTCCATGAGAACCTGAATGAGCCTCCCCTTGAAAGATGGTAGGAAGACTTTCAGCGCCAGACAAATGGCCCGCAACTCCAACGGGTTGGTGTGGTGTTGGGTCTCTGTCAGAGACCAGAGTTCTCTGATCTCTGCCTATCCCCGATGACCTCCCCAGCCCAGCAGTGACACATCAGTCAGCATAGTCAGTTGGGGATGGGGTGGGGAGGGGGATCTGCAACCGGTCTAATTACAGTAAAGCAGCCACCCCTGAAGATCTTTTGCAGCTTCCTCTGAAGCCTGGTTGGAATCTATCAGTTTGCCTTGGTGTTTGGCCCACTGAGACTTCAGGTTCCACAGCAGAGTCCACATATGTCACCTGTCATAGTTGACAAGCAGGTTGCAAGAGTTCAAAAGATCAAGAAGCCTCAGAGTCACTCTCACTGAGACCCTGGTTGAAGCTGAAACATTAGTATCACTGCCCGAATGTCCTTGACTTGTGAGGGAAGGAAGACCTTGAACTGCACCGTATCCAAAATGGCAGCAATGAAAGGGAGACTCATGCAAAAAGGAGTCAGGTGTGACTGTGGCATCTTGCTAGTGAACCCCAACAATATCAGGAGGTTTTCAGTCGTCTGGAGCTGATTGATGACTGACTATGGAGAGCCAGCCTTCAAATGCCAGTTGTCCAGGTAAGGGATAACTTAAATCTCCATCATCCAAAGGTGCGCTGTAACCCCCGCCATCACTTCTGTGGACACCCGAGCGGTGCTGGTAAAGCCGAAGTGGAGCACAGAGAACTGTTAAAGCTCCAGGCTTACCTTGAACTGCAGGTAACATCTGTGGGACTGCAGGACGGACTCATGAAAGTATGCTGCCTGCAAGTCCAAAGAAACCATGCAGTCTCCAGGCTTCAGGGCAGTCAGAACTTGGGCCAGGGTGAGCATTTTGGATTTGTCCTTCTGAAGGCATTTAGAGAGCAAAGATCTAAAATAGGATGAACACTTCCATCTTTCTTTGGCACGAGGAAATAGTGGGAGTTACATCCTATTCCTACTTCTGAGGATGGCACCTTCTCTATGGCACCTTTGGTCAAAAGAGATTCCACATCTAGAAGCAAGATGGAAAGATGCTCCTTTGACAGCAGCTATGATGTGGGCAGAACATGCAGTGGGTCGAAAACGAAGGGCAGAGCATAGTCCTGTTTAACAATCTGAAGGACCCACCTTTTGGATGTTATATTTTGCCACACTTGGATCACTTTTGACCCTGCCTCCTACAGGGTTGTCATGTGCCATTAATATAGACTAAATTGGCTTGGCGGCTGCCACTGCAGTGGGAGGGACTGGGATGTTCGCAGCCCCTGGTGACCTGGATGTGGTCTGTTTGATCCCGGCCTGACCCCAAAAGGACTGGGGTGGCTGGTAGGAACAGTGGGCCTTGGTTTTGCAGGTATGTCAAACCACTGGAGTATCCCATCAAGGGACAAAACTGTGGAGGTAATTGCCTAGCAGGAGTAGAAAGGCACAAGGAAAGTACTGTAGCCTGACTCCCTTTAAAGCATTCCAGGACTGAATTAGCATTTTCACCAAACAGACCAGACCCATCGAAAGGCATGTTCATGAGTGATGCCTGCACGTTTCCAGGTGGATATCATCAAAGCATGGCGCTGCAGTACCTGCTAGTTACAACTGCTCTGCTCAAGTAGTAACTAGTGTCTGTTGAGTAAAGTATTATGTATTTGGCTTCATACTGATCATCCTGGAAATGCTGACAAGATCTTGCTGACCATGTCCAGAGTGCATGTGAATTTCAGTTCAGTTTTTAACGTCTTTATTTCGATTTTTTCATCATAAAAGACACACATATACACAAAATTACATTAGATACAATTAGTGCGCCAAAGTCATAAAATCATAAATATTTAAATACACATACTAACAAACAAATCAAAAAGAAACAAAACAAGAAAAATGAAGGCAAGGCAAAACTAGTTAAAAATCTCAATTAAACATACTTATAAAGACGTCAAAAAAAAATTGTATAAACATTTGGGCATATATAAAAAAATAGCAGATCATCAATACTAATAAAATCATGGGACAAAAAAAAAAAAAAAAAACAGTGGGATAACACAATATACCAGTTATTTGGGTCATGATACTATGAGCTGACTGACTTAATCCTTATCAGCCAAGCCCACCCAAGGAATTTGGCCAATCCTATGGTTAGCCATTCAGAAGTGTTGGTTCTCAAGATGTACAATGCTTCACTACTCACTCGGGTGTTTAGTCTAGAACATATAGGTTTCAGCCACTTATTACGTGGTTCACAATAAGCAGTGCAGACAAATAAAAAATGACCTAGTGTTTCTTTGCAAACGGTACAACAGGGACAAAAACTTGACTCCAACCTCTGCCAGCCATTAGTAAAAGCCCTCAGAGGCAGTGTACCTACACGGAACTGATGGTATAGTTTCCTATCTAATGTTTTAAGGATAACATCCCAGTATACTTCTTTGTTAGGTACTATTTTGTGGAGCAAAAACTGGCCTGTCAGATTCATTTTCTCAGAAAGAGCCACAAGTTCCGTTTTTACCATAGACCAAAAGAGAAGTTTAAATTCATTCTTAGTAGGGAATATTTGAGAACCCGGCTCCGACCAAAGCAAGGGAAGACCCATTTCGGTAAGAGTGTTCTTAATTAGCTTTAGCCACGGTACGTCACCTGCCCCTTGTTGCATTCTCACATCCTGTAATTCACGGGCAAACATGGCCAACTCCGGGGTGGACCATATGCGTCTCCATAACGCCACCATCCTATAGAGGGCCTGGTGTTTAATGGTATGCATGCCCATGTCCATCAAAAGTGGAAGGACTGGTGTTGAGGGGGGGAGACTAACTAGGTTTCGAAGGAATTTATTCTGTATCCTATCCAAGGCAACCAGGTCCACACATCCCCAAATATCGGCCCCATATAATATGGCTGGGCTGATTTTAGCACTATAAATTTTAAGAGCGGGCAGTACTCTTTTAGTCAGGGAACACCGCTGTTCTTTTACTAAACAACCAGTCAGGCGGGCAAATTTCAAACAGAGTGCTGCTACCTGATCTTTCCATTGTAGCCTATAATCCAAGGTAACACCAAGATAAGTCATTACATCAACCTGCTCCAATCTAGACCCATTCATTAAAACATGGCCCCTCAGTGGCTTTTTCTTAGTCAGGACCATGAACTTGGTTTTATTGAATTTCACCCAAACAAGCAGCTGCCAATGACCAACCGGCTGATGAAAACATTTGTTTCCCAAATGCCACAATTCTTTTTGACACTCTGTCTGGTGGGTTTGTAGAGGAAGAATTAGAGTTTACACTGCTCATGGAGGCCTGACCCACCAAACCTTTGGGTGCAGGGTGTTGCGTTAAGAAATCAGGGTTGCCAAGAAAGGACTCAAGTTGTTAAGATACATGATAAACAGCAGAGGGGCCAGGATACAGCCCTGTCATTCCCCTCTGTCTAAAAGGAAGGAGTTGCTTAACTCCCCCATGAGACCAAATCAAACCTTAGCTGTAAGATTTTCATGCAGAAAAAACAAAAAGTTAACTAAGGCCATATCCAACCACATATCTAACATCACCAAACAGAGCTTGGTGTGATTTACGCAGTAAAACGCTGTTGAGAGGTCCATAAACGCCAGGTACAGGGGACATTTTAGGGCAATGGTGTATTTTCCAGAAATCACATGTAAATTTAAACATTGCTCGACTGTACTCAGCCAGTTTGAAAACCATATTGATAAGGACACAATATATGCTTTTGATCTACTCAGGATCTCAGATAATTAAAAATTATCCTCCTTCAAAATCTTCACTGTGCTATCAATAAGCAAAATGTGTCAATAACTTTTAGGGCACATACGATCACCTTTTTAGAAATGGAGACAACTGTCAAAATAACCCATGACCTAGGAATCCAATTGCATAAAGAGGTATTAAATACGTTTTTCTGTAAAGGGCACCCATATACCAATATTACACTTTATAAGATCCATAGGGGCCTAATCTGGTCCTGAGGCTTTACCAGCCAGACTATGTCTTATTGCCTCCTCTAGTTACATTAGGGTGATTCAATACTTAGTGGGATCACATAATTTCAACAATAGTGACTCTCGCTTGTTTTTTGCTTCTTCTACCTGATAAATAGCTTTGAAATGTCTAACCCAAACTGGGCCAGGAACATCACTACTCAAAATAGGATTTAGTGGGGCATTCCTTGATTTAATTTTATTAACCAAGTCCCAAAATGATTTCTTATTCTTCAAAATTGCGGCAGTTCCTAGGAGTTCCCTGTCTTTTTTATTCAATTGCTCCCTCCTAGATTGTAGGATGTATTTATAATGCGGACGTTCTATACGAATCTTGTAAGAATCTCTCTGTTTAACTGACAAGGCCTTCCTTAACAGGCGATTTGCTAAAGAGCACTGCTTATCAAACCATCTAGGGCCCTCCTGCCCATGTCGCATGGGTTTGAGCAGACTGTTTTTAATACAAGTGCATTACGCTTCATAATGAACTAGCACAGGGTCGCCACGGTTATCGGGCAAGCAATTCAAGAATAAAACCAGTATTTCTGCATAAGGGAGCTGAGGGTAGCCCCAAGGTTCATTCAGATGCCAGAAAAGTCTAAGGCCATCATTTGAGGGCTGCAAAGATAAAGGAGGAGTATCTGGCTTTTTAACCCTTAGCACAGGAAAACACTCCACTATAATTACAGTGTTATGATCCCCTCACTCAGTTTGAAGAACAGAACCCGTGAAAATAAAAAATGCAAGATTTCTTGTGGTAAATATATTATCTATGACTGATGCCCGCCCATTGCCTCTAAAAGACGGCAAAGTGCACCAGCCTTCTGCAAAATGCTGAACCAGGTCAACTAGGTCATCTGCTGCAATATGCTGACCAAGCACCTTCTCTCTAGTGTCTATAAATCCCATGTCATCTACATGTTGCAGTGCTCCATGCTCATTGGAGCACATCACAGGTTTAGCAATACAATCCCTGCAAAGAATATCGTTCGGCTGGGAAAAAATCCTGCAGCTGGGGATTTAAAATGAGTCAGAAAACCAAACAACGTATTACAATGAGAGCACAAAAATTTTGAAAAATCATTGTTATAAAAATGTATCAAATAAAAATAACTCTAGCTGTCTTTGATATGAAGGGCTTGAAAAGCAGAGCTATTAGTATCAAGTGCCAATACATCAACATTAAGATCTAAACAAACCCAAATGGAGAGACCTCCCTTGGTCCTGCCTCGAAGAGAGGAAATCACAGGGCAGGAGTAACAGGCAGCGCTGAATCGCGAAAGGGATATGGTGGCCCAAAGTTTCCAACTTTGCCTCTTAAACCTATCTAGCCTTTAAGAGACTAGATTCATACTGAGATTACACATTCTAAAGATTTTCTACTGAATTTAGACACACATGATGTTCGGAATTGCAATGTTTGCAACAAATACACTTTTTATTCAAAATTGAACACTTCCCTTTGACACCCCCTGCTACTAATGATGACTTTAAAGAAGAATACCCAAGACTCCAGCTTTGCGAATAAAAATAATTTGCACATCTGTAAAGCATTAACATAATTACAAAGTAGAATCTTATTACACCACTAAAAATTCTTCACAATAATTAGCAAACCTTACTTCGGAATGGAGGACGGCCAAATAGACATGTGTTCAGCAGTGATGTCATTTACTATATCCTCCTAAAAAAAAATGATTATGTGAACAAATGTAAAAAAACAAAAATACATACATTAAAAAAAAAACTGTATTAAGTGACAAAATACGAACCCGAACATTGTGAAGCTTGACAAAGAGGGATAGCAGAGTAGTCAAAACGAGTGGTTCCTATAATAATAGAAAGACAATAACAAAACAATTAACTTTATTGCTAACCAACCAGAATTTCTTCCACTTAAATGCTGCTGTTTCTCAACAAACAATGATGTCTCAAATGTGAGGCATGGGGAGAGGATGTGGCCTAACGTCTAAGGCGGTCGACCTCAAATCTGGGGAAGTGGGTTCGACGCTCAACATTCTGTGATTCTGGGCACATCACGTAATCTTTCTGTGCCTAAATGAATGTGTCCTTGTGTAACGAAACTGGTGCTCATGTAAAGTGCTCTGTTACCTGATACCTTCGGGTCAAGTTCGTGCTATATAAAACTCAGAAAAAAGGTATAGCAGAAAACCTACACGACGGATGCAACATGACGGGCGAGAACTGACGCTGTCTCATAATACATGGATTGCGATAGACTAAATGCTGCACCTCTACCACTAATAGATGTCGGAATTGAATACCTAACAAATAACGATATTGACATTTGGGACAAAACAACCCTAGACTCAACTGAGCTTTCGACATATAGGAGGTTGTTCTGGGAGGGAGTGACATATTGCAAGTATCTCATGGACGAAAACAGAAACAGATTCATTGGAAATACATTGGCCCTGAAGAAGTCATTAGGGACGAAACGCGTTGGCTACGGTCGTTTCCTTTTAAATAAGATTTTGAATAAAGAAAACTTGCACAAGACCTGCTGATTGGATCTGAAATTTTGTCAATTGTAACATGTTTTGATACTGAGTGGAGTGCTGGATCTCTTTGTTTGCTTAAAGAATTTTGTGGAGTCTTCCATAGGGGGATTAGGGGTATTGAGCCTCAGGTCCTTGGCACCCTGAGAAGAAATTAATTATAACACAATTAACGGATAGGTGCAGTCACTAAGGTCCCATACACTGTGGTCCTTGTGTCAATATACTTAATCTTCCTGTGCCTAACAAAAAATGAATGTGTCCTTGTGTAACGAAACTGGTGCTCATGTAAAGCGCTCTGTTACCCGATACCTTCGGGTCAAGTTTGCGCTATATAAAACTCCGAAAAAAGGCATAAGTTAATTCAAGGTTTATTTAAGTTCTTTTGTTTAAGTTTTTAGTACAATGCTCAACAGGCCTCTCGGCTGTTTTCTAGAGTTGATAGGGGTCAAAAGCAGGGAAGTGCTTAGGAATCATGTTTTGTACTGGAGAGGAAACAGGTTTTATATATTATTTTGGGAAAATATGTCCTATCATGAGGAGGCAGTTAGTAGGTGAATCAGAATAGGTGAGTGTTTAGTTCCCTCCTGAATCGTTAACACAAGAAACATCATAAGTTGACCAAAAAGCTTTGAAGAAGCAGCCAATCAAATATTGCATGCAGTGGTTAATTTGTAAAAGACTAAGTGCAGGAGCTCATATGACCAGCACCATTAAATGCCACTGTGGTGAATACCAAGGATGCCTAGTCTTTATTCCATCTCATGGCTCATTAAATGAACACCAGACATTCCGTACCTCTTTAGCTCACTCTTGAAGGCTTTTTTTCATTCCTGCTTTCTGTCTTTGTCACTGTTTTTCCATCGTTTTGTACTGGCTCAAATTAAACAATGATTGTATACACCATCTTAAAAGATCTGCTACATACAAACGTGTTGACTTAACTAAAGAAACTAGCAGTGAATTTCCTCAAATGTATAACTTTTCTGGGGAAGTGATACAGGCACGGTGTGTGATTCTGAAAGCAAATCCACACCACAATTTCTGTATCATTTTTGCAGATTTAGGAAATGGTTATCTCAACTTGCAGCAAAACGTGTTTTGTAGTGTTTCATTACTGAAAATGTACAAGGATGTTCGTCAGCTTTGATAAGAATTATTTTATTCAGTTACAAGGCACCAACTGGAGTGACAGTCTGGGTTTAACTAAACACGACATGGGTTATGCTAGACAAGTATTTGTCAACAAAAGCAAGGAAGTCTTTTGAAAGGTGTGCGCTTCTGAACACCTTCTCAGAAAACAATATATTAGTCACCTTGATGTGACTGACATGATACTTCAGATGTAATTGTTGTAAATTATTTTAAAACTATGTTTGACCCATTTATCAACCTAGGTGTTCAAATAAATTGTGCAGAAGAGATATGCGATATTCCCAATTTAGAAGAACCCCTACTTAGGATTTTATGTGCCTGCACCAACTTTTCAGCTGGTCTCTTGAATGGGGTCTTGAATGTGTACCTTCTTATGACTCTGCCCACGCTCTAACTTTTAAATTGAGTAATGGGGTCATTCATAACGATTATTTTTTAAATGGACCTTAACATTTTGTCCTTGAAAGGTAGTTTGACTGTGTAATTGGATAATTTTCATTTCTGCAATAGACTACAGAAACATACACTACAATATATGTCGATAATCCATGTAAACTTGTAATACCCATTTGTGATCTCCAAATCAAGGCCCATTTAAAAGAAGCACTTGGGGCTTAACCCTGAGAACATGATCACCTTATAATTCCAGAGGTAGTCTGACCTAAATAGGATTGGGACTGATCAAACATAAGGGATCAAACCAGTAGATGAAAGGTCATCCCTGTGCTCTTTGGACTAACAACTATTGCTTCGAATATTGCAACTAGATTTGTGAGCAGTCTATGGTATATGTGGACAGCTGATTAACTTATGTCCTTGACCTCTGGACTTTGGTAAGTCACACCATTTCAAGATCTACAGAGGTTGCCCATATGAGGTTAATTGAGATCCCCAAATATTGGAAGTCAACCAAACCTAGCAAGTGCTGAGAACAGATGACATTGGTACAATAAAAGCCATTTAGAGTATATTGACACATTAGGATTGTATATACTTTTATGGAAATACATTTCTGGTTGTTTACCAGGAAGATTTTGTGAAACCTAAATAATCTTCCCTGATACAATATACAACACCAGTCATGTGCCGGGAAGAAGTAAAAGGAGTACCAGTGATACTGGTTGGGCATCTTTTCATTGTAACATAAAAAACAAAGCAGCTATCTAAAATGATATCTTACCCTAAAATGTATTTGGAAGCTAAACACATACCAATGTAACCTTGGAGCAGTTTTCACTATCAATAATTCCATTAAAATAAACAACTGACATTTCATATACCCACAGCTGGTGAAAGCATCTGTGCTACTTTCCATTGGTGTTGACTTAACCATCTTGATCTATTGTACAGCAAGCAGCACCCATATCTTCGCTGCCCACAAAATTACACCACTAGTAATAAGCAGTGCAAGTTCAAATTCATGTCCCTAACACTTTGTAAAATGTACTTCCTTTACACCATGCCCAAAATTCATCATATAGAATAACCCTGACTGTCCTGGCATTTACATAGTTACTACACTGCCTCTCAAACATGTAGTTCTAGATGTTTGGTAATCCACCAAAACACAAAATATTGATAATTGGGCCAAGGCATTCTCAACTGCGGATCCAGCTTCTAAACTTATGTCAACCCATACCGGTTCTGACAAAACCTGAAAATGAGTTATATACTTAGAATTCCCTAAAATCCAGGTATGTGTCACATGGCTCTCTTTACTGGGCTAGCGCAAGTTGAATATACAAATGTTCCATACAAAAAAATACAGTAGTCACAATAATTGGTACCTATAAATGTTGTGTAAAAATGTTTTATGTATTTCAATTAGAAATACAAAAACAGTGTTGAACATGTCAAAATCTAATTCATGATAATTTAACTATTACCTTAACCTTGCACCCACTACTCCAACCTTGCCCCTTAAACCTACCCAGACTTCACCCTTAAACTGTCTCTTATCTTAACCCTTAGCTTTTGCCTAATCACTAAACCCAAACATAAAAGGACAATAACCTAAGGCCTATCCCATAGCTAACCCTAAACCCTTTCAATACCCTTAACCCTTTACAGATAAATTCACAGTAAACCCCACTTCTTCACCCTTTGCCATCCCTTACCCCAATCCTAACCTTAAACCTTACCCTAAGGTTTAGGCCTATCCCTTAACCTAACTACAACCTTAAATCTAACTCTAACCATTATGTTAAACCCATGTCTTAACCCAACTGTAATCCTTACACAACCATGACACCTTACATTAATTTATTAAAATTAATTTAAAAACACTAACCAAACACCTAAGCTGGCTATGATCAACAGGACCAGGCCTGAGTTATGGGGTGTGCAAAGGTGCAGCAGGCTAAAGTGAAGGTGAAAGAGAAGAGTGCAATGAGAAAGTTGAAGAACCCATTTGAGGAGCAAACGCCAAACCAGAGCAATAATGCTGTCCACAGGCAGGCGGCAATGTGAAGAACGATGAGGAGATTAATTGTTCCTTTCTCTCCCACTGTCTCAAAACTGATCAGGTCTCCCAGGCCAAGCAGCAACCAACTTATCAATATAGTGACTGTTTTGCCCAGCTCAGAAGTAGTGAGGAAGCATTCTTAAAAAAAGAAAGGGCATTTTCTTTACAATAAATTCCCCACCCAAGAGAGTGAATGAAAGAAGTGAGGAGCTGGGGTTTTGCTGAGAATGTTAATGCAGGAGAAGACAGAAAGTATGAGAGGATAAAGCCCCTTTGCTGAAAATGCCAAGACTCGCTGAAGGTGGAAGATGTTCAGATCACAGGCAATGCAATTAAAAGAGTCTTTGAAATAGAAAAAAACTGAAAATGCTCAAATAAGTTCTCTAGTGCTGAAACAAAGTGACAGATTTTAAAGAAGTAAATGGAGAAACTTGAAATGGAAGCTGAGGTAGCCAAAAATCAATTTTCTGGGGCTGGAAATGTAAATTGACATGAGATACTTCAGTACTATGCCACCTAACGCTGAGTTTCAGAAATGATTTTGCTTACTTGCCAGAAAATAAATGGAAGGCTGGTACGGTTAAGTGATAGTTACACAGAGCAAAAAAAACCAAAGGGAGAAAGAATCTGTGTTCTGCTGCACAGCAAGAATGACAAACCCTCAAATACAGGAATCAGAAACCTGATGTTCCCATATTTGTCCACAAAGGCTTCAAGACAGTAGGCAGGATCAATGAAGAGAACTGGTAGCTCAAAGGGAAATGCTAGACTCAGAGTACCCTAAAAAGGGAAATAGCGTATACTTATAGAAATGAAATATAAGGCCATTCGAGAAGCACTTGACTCCTCAAACAGGGCAAAAAACATTGCCTCTTGCAACTATGCTGGACAATAAATTTTCAATTCGCCTTGAGACTTGATGCACTGCTGTCAAACTGTACTCTTGGGCACTAAATACTGATATCTGGAAGAACCTTTCTGGCCTTACTGGGACTGAAAAAATAACATTTGTGGTCCAAACAGTGGAAAGGTTATTATAGAGTTTATATTTCTTCCACCATAACATTCTCCCTCACCAATTAAAGCCCTTGTTCGACAACAGAGGGTACTATAATGATAAATGGACATTATGCTACAAAATGCTGCAATTATGCATGAAAATAAAGATATGTATTAAACATATAAAAGCAGTTGAATAATCAGTTTATGGATCTAAGTGCACTGTTTTCCAATTCCTTTTCCTCAGATCTAACTATTTGTGGGTCTTGAGAAGTGCGCATTTCATCTTGTACTTTGATCAATGAAGAGGTTTATGTAATATAAATCCTGGTCTGTTGTTTTGTTGCTTTTCTTTTGCCGCAAGTCAACCAAGGACTCTTTACCAGACTCTAATTGAATAAAATATATCAATTAACAATATCACCTTCCATTGGTGTTTTCTCAGTTAGCAATAATGGGTACATTCGTCTTTAAACATGTATGGAAAGTTTCTTGAGACACTACTTACTAAAAATTGTGTAAATGGGGCACAGACGGACATACACATAAAATCATGCACCAATTCGGACATGGAAAAACACATTAAGATATTTTAAGAGTCAAAAGTCAAGCAATTCCATTTTCGTAGTTCGCTTAACGTACCCGTAACTTTTTGATAAAAGCATGTAGTTCACTCCTAAACAAAAAAAATATATTTATTAGATTATCAAAACTTATAAATATTTATAATACGGTCATTAAACTTTTAAACATATATTTTGCTCACTCACTCCATGTCAATGATGCCACAATTAATGATACTATTGTAAGCAGCGGTAGTGATTAGCAGCAGCAGCTCAATGTGTATATTATTAGGCTCCCCTTCTACCCTTGCTATATGTGATCAGATTTTACATTGGTTTCAGCAAGTTGACCACCTTCAATTTCCTCAACCACTAAGCAAGAGGAAATTAACAAATTCAACCTAGATTTGATTCACCTGATCAAAATCATACAAGCTATCAGAATGAGCTATACATTTGCATGGACTTCAAGCACACCATCATCACAAGTATCTAAACTAGAAATATCCATTCATTTAGCACCAGGGAAGGTCTTAGAGAAATACCATTATTTATTTGAAGGAACATGAATAAGATGCACAAGCCAGAACATTCTGCCACCAGGCAGACAATCAGCATAAAAAGTGGGCCTCTTCCAGTTGGAGGTAAATTTCAACAAACATTTTGCCTAAGGCACAGAGATATATGCCATTAGTCTTTATTGAATTTTAAAATCATAACAAACATGATCCCCCAAAACACCACTCTGTACCCCTACCTTCGCTAATCCTTGGACACCCAGCCTCCCCACCATTACCCGTAAATGACCTGCTGATTTAGAGCGTGTTTTAAATCCCCCTCAACCCTCCAGTTCAACCTGTGTCTTTTAGTTCAGTTGTCTTTATTAACAGTACCAGTTGTGTTGCCTCGTCCAGGAGCTTCAGAATGCTAATGAGGAGGGGACAGTTTAATTCCCTTAATTCCTGTAGCATATAAATCAACACCAGAGTCTACTGCTTGGGAAAGGCACTTTTCCTATCCTTGGCTGTCTGAGCAAACTTCTCCATCGGTAATTTGTGCTAAATTCTGTGTAGTCATATGTCACTTGTGGACATGATTTGTGAAAACCAGTATGCAACCAGCATCAGCCACAAGAAATAATGAGATATACATTTGCCTCTCCTGGAGTGTGCTGGATAATGTATTTCTGCCAGACTACCTACCAGTATCATTTAAGGGCATTTCCCTATTTCTGATCCTGCTAAGTTCTCTTTGAATGTGAAAGAATTCCACCACAAGTGTTGAATTCTGGGGCATGCCCATAGTAGGCGAGACAATGACCCAGCAACCACAAAATACCTCGGGCAATCTTCAGACCTGGATAGATCGAACTTGTGTAGTTTCTCTGGAGTATAGTACCATCAGTAGGATATATACTTTTTTAATTCCTTCTCATCTGTATACAACACTAAGCGGTTCGCCCTAAACAGTAGTTCTTCCCGTTGATCTTCATCTAAGTCTATTCCTATTTCATGCCCCCATGGTACCTGCAAGGGAAGCTTCTACACCCCCCCCATCTGGGCCAGTAAGTAGTTTGTATATGATAGAGACTGAGGGGTTTGAGGGGGTCTCAAACAAATACATTTGATAAAGGGTGTGGGGTGCCTCCTAGCCCCTTCTCTGATTGAGTGTTGCATAAACCAATATCTCCTCTGTGGATCGTGAAACATTCCATTTTCTCCAGTCCAAAATCTTCCTTTGTCTCACCAAAGGAATTCACCATTCCCTCATTGAACATATCGCATATGGTTCAGCACACTCCCTCTTTCCATATATTAAATTAGCCATTTTTGACACTGAGAAAAAGTCTTCTCTATCTCATAGCAGAAGGGAATTTTATCTACCTTCTGGTCTCATACCTGTAAAGTTGCCCCTGTGATGGGGAAACATATAATTTCTTGTTACAATGGCATTTGAGTCCACATACTCAATCCCCTACTCGCTACGCAATGGTCTATCATGCACCACGTTTTGGTTGTCTCCTTCCTACTCCACTCAGTGAGATACCAAAGTTGTGCTGCCTAGTAATATCACCAGAGGTCAGGAAGCCCTAGTTCACCATCCCTAGGTCATAGGCACCCTTCTGACCCACATATTCTAGCTCACTTGTCTAACCATATGAACTCAGTACATAACCCAGATGCTTTTAAGCTGCCCAGGTTCCCAGAACAAAGATGTCTTCCACTACAACCTAAGCACCCTTCAAAAAATAAAATGAATAAAATGAAATGAGAAAACAGTAAGGTGACACAAGCCATTATACATGGTAGTAGCCACGAACCTGTGGTCCATGGTCCACAAACTAACACGCCTTCAGAAGATGGAACAAATGCAATTCCTTGAGAGAAACCCCAGAGGTGGAACCTAATTACACTTGCTTCAGTAACATCTTGTAAATAAATCAATCAGGTACACCTTCAACTGAACTGCAAGAAGGATGAAGCAACAGAACACAGAATTTTCGCTTCCACTTACAACCAATCTGATTAACTTCTCATTACTCATATGAAAAGGGTCAAATATTAAGCACCGCTCTTCACAAACCTACAAAGTAAATAATTCGTAAAGTAACACTAAAAGGTCTTTCACATGATCGTTAAAGCAATGTTTTGCTTCTCATCGTGACATCAGGCGTTTGTGAAAAAAAGTGACATTTCTGACACACCTGACCTGAATTCATTAACTTTTTTAATCATCTAATATTGCCACATCTCAGGGTAACCTAGAGATGATGCTTAGATGAAAGCATTTTGATCACTAACTCCACAAATACATAAGCTAAAAATTAAAATACACCAGATGCAGGATACAGCAACCAAAAGAAAACAATTAGACGAAGAAAACAGGTATATACCTCCCAAAAGGGGAGCAAGAACACTTAGGAACTTCAGACACGAGGAAAGTAAACCAACATTGACAATTATGCAAGGTGATTGTTGGCTATCTTTTGTGCACTGAACGAATGCCCTTTTGCATGCTCTGTGGATAGCAGTGGAATTGGGTGGAACACGTCCTCCTAAAAAGTATTGCAGAGCAAGCTTATGTTATTTCTCCCTTCTGAATGTGCCTCACTTCCGTTTTCATCAGGCCCTTAAAATTCTCACAGGAGCATTTGAATATGCTTTTAATGTTGACAGGTATCGGACAGACTTCTGAGTCTTCTAATGAAAGTCATCTTCCTCTTTCTCCACGGGGTTTTGACCATGTGATGGAATGTCGCGCATTGAGTGAGAACGTAGTGGGCAGGCAGCAGTATCATCGCTCTTCTAGGGCTTGACAGAATAAGGCACTAATGAGGAGATGTTTATAGGATCCATGTTGGTACTGGTCCTCTCTGCAGGCTCACCCCCAAAACCTTTCTATTCAACTCTCCTGTTCTCTGAACCTGTTTTTGTTGGCTTTTAGGACTCAGTACATATTACAACTGCTAACCAGTGCTAAAATGCTTGTGCTATCTCCTTCAAACAGGGTAAACCTGGCTCACCCCCAATTGGCACATTTAATTGACTTAAAAACCCTTAGTAAAGTGGTACTACAGGTACCCAGGGCCTGTAAATTACCTGTTAGTAGTAGATCTGCACAAATTATTGTGCCAACCACTTAGGTAGCCCTTAAAAATATGTCTCAGGCCTCCCAATGCCGCCTGTGTGTGCAGTAGGCCTGGGTGGTGAACTTTGCTCACGGAGTTTTCTGCACTTCTCGCTCCGCAGGGCTCACAGTGTAGTAAATTCCGCTTCACATAGTGCAGTGGAGTTTTTTCCCCTTTCGTGCTCGCGATGGGTAAGTTCGCACGACCAAGTTGCTGTTCAGGTAGAATTTCTACCCAAGCGGTATGAAGACCAGCGCAAAGGGCAGTTCGCAATTGCACTCCGCCACTTGTGGAACTACGTGGAACTTTTTTTGTCACTTCGCGGAGTTCCGCGTAGCAAAACTCGCAAACTACGCCCAGGCCTGGTTTTAAGCTGTCATTTAAACCCTTTGCCAGGCCTAAACCTTTCTTTTTAATGCACATAAGTCACCCGTAGTGTAGGCCCTAAACAGCCCATAAGGCAGGATGACTTGAATTTTAAAAGTTGGCTATGTACTTTTAAGTTTTACATGTCCTAGAAGTGAAAATCTCTCAAATTCGTTTTACACCACTGCAAGGTCTACCTATTTAAGGTAATCTGGATCATCATGTGGGGTTAGTTGACCTGAAGAGGGGTCCTGGTCTGAAACTGTGTGAATGGACAGAGCCAGGAAAGTTGAATTGTTTTTTGTATGTGGTAAGCCCTGAGCTTCACTGAAAATTACCTCTTCAAAGGTGCACATTGGTGTTGGCCAGGAGGCATAGTTCACGTGAGGCTGAAGTCGGAGGCTGGTCAATATAGTTCTTCCTCTCCCTCTGCCCTTGAGTAAGGCTTCAAAGCCAAATTCAGAGTGAATCTCAGTCCAGAGATGGGCTCAGCAGGTTCTCAGTGTTGAGGCTCAATCTCTGCAGCTCCAGGTATCTCTGGTGCCAAATACTCTGAGTGGCTTTGGGAACAGTGGAGGCATTGGCTGTTGCATGGCGCTATCTGGGCTATTGTTTGCTCGTGTAACAGAGGATTCATTCTAGGTCAAATCCCAGTAAGATCCTTGGAGTGAGGAGTGTGTAAAACCCTAGGAGTGGCCTTTGTCCAAGGTGTGGGTTTCAATGAGGGCCGTGGAGAAGAATGGTATTCAAAGTCAGAGTAGCTAGAGGACACATATTTGGAACTCTCCTCCTCATGCAGCACTATCAGAGTAAGCCCCTTCAGCTTCTTCCGTGCCCTACTTGGTTGGTGGCTCAGCAGAGCCCCGACATTGCATTCTGTGGCGTACTCACCATCTATCTGTTGGTGTGACTAGTAAATTTGCACAGAAATCCTTGGCACGCCCAAAAGGTGGCATTGTTGTGGTCTTCCATTAGGCAGATTGCAAACCCAATACTGGTCTGTCCACTGAAACTAACTATTACAGTTAGAGCAAAACTTAAAAAGTGTGTTCTCCATACCATTTTCCCAGGGGTCATTCTTACATGACTTTATCCCAGGATTCTTCCTGTTTAATAATTTATGTATCCATCATAATTAATTGAACCACTACTGCTTCTACAATGGTTCACCTCAAGTTATTCTGATACCATTAGGTGACAGACAGAGGGACTGAAGAAGATAGAACCTGTCTATATTCCAGCCTTCCTTCCAGAGGCCCCCCCACCTCAAAGTTCCTCATTGGTCCTCTATACACTTTTGAAGGCGCCTCAGGTGCAGACTCGCAAGAGGAACTACAAAAATGCAGGAAGCTACAGATTCTAGCAGTGAAGAAATTTCAGGTAGTCATTCCCACATATCTGATTGGTTTTAGAATCACTTTAAGGAAAGTTACCTTGGGTTCCTGATTCTAGAGGACAAACAAGCTAATATGGAAATCTTGAAGAGTCTTTTTTTAAGAATGCACTTTCAGCAACCAGTCGTCGAAGCAGGGTTACATGTAAATAATTAACCTCTAAAGGTGGGCTGCTACCATTTCCACGCATTTGAAGGCAGCTCTGGAGTTTTGACCAAAGAGCAGCTGCGTATATACTCGTAAAGCTGATTACTTACGAAAAATCTTAAAATCCCTGCATGCATCTTGGCAATGGACTTGAAAAACATTTCAAATCCCTGAGTGCTTCTTGAGAATGGGACTGTGAAAGTAAGTAGCTTGAAGGTTTATGAGACACAGCCAGTGTTCTCTATTCAGTTGTGGAGACATCTGGTAAAAGGCAAGCATCCTTAGATTTCCCTTTTTGGCATGCCTGTTTACAGTTTTGAAGTCTCTGACTGGCATGTACTCTTGTTTTTTCCTATTTTTGCCAGTACAAAACAGTTGGGACTTGAGTTACTTTAATTTCAAATGTTTTGGAATCTGCTAAGCAATGATCCTTTTGTTTAGCTATCCCAGAATTCAAGAATTAGACATTCCAGGAAGAGGCTTGCAGGAATTTTGCAGAGGGATGTTTGGTGGGGGTGTTTGAACCAAACAGCATACCTGTTCTTTACAATACCGAATTACCAAAGAAGTGTTCAAATGTTTCCTGCCACCTCGGTGTTTGCAAGGATAAAAGAATGTGAATGATTGTATGTAAATTGTATGAGATTATTTCAGCACATGTTCTGACGACAAAGGCCCCTGTCCCCTACTCATTTCTGCTAACTCAGCTTTTGAATAACATTTCTGGTTTTGGGTTGGATACTGCTACTGATCTAATAATGGAACTTGGACCTTCTAGTTTGGAAACTTGTATAAACCCCTGGGCATGCTTCAGTCGCTGTTCCAGACCCAGTATTTAACTCAGTCTTTCTTTTTTACCAGCTCTTCGTCAGTATGTTGTCCAAAAAAACACAAGAAGCTCAAGAAAGGCACATCAAAAATATTCAGTATAGTATCAAACAGCAACACTTAACAGCAAAGTTAAGAGCATTTTTGTGAGCCCATGCAAATACCTACTAACCAATAAATCCAATTAATTTTTGGCTTAACTTAATTGATTGCATGGTAACCATAAAATTAAATACTGAGCCATGTGTTCAAAAGACTTTTACAAGCACCCCTCATATCTATCTAGCAGACCACTGAGGACAAGATGTTGTACAGATCCTGCGTTTCATTAAAAGCATGTAGTTCCTTGTCTGATGGTGTTCAGCAGACCAATAATGCCCTCCATCCCCAAAGTGTTTCTTCATGACTGCAAAGTTGATCAGACAATTCAGAGAAGTGCACTGGCAAGAAGAGAACAGAGGATTTGAGCCACGGGGCTCTGTATTCATAAAGGGCTCTGCTACTCTGGTGCTACCATTGTTGCAGTAGGGTTGCTGGTGAAGGGAGCTATAAGGGAAAAGGAAACTTTGGGCAGTCTTCCAAAGAAGCAGCTGGTCCATAAGAGGAATACACTAGGAGTACAAATAGGAGGATTAGCGCAAGACTCCACCAACAAAACCTACATAGCTGCTCAACTTGTTACAGCGGTTACATGAAAACAAATGTTCTCAAACTCAGCTGCCATTGCTGGGGACTGCTAGAGTTCTCAGCAGTGCTCCCCTCACAGAGGTACACGGATGACATGCTCCACATGTCTCAGGAAGGAAAGAATGCAATGCATATGGGCTTCAGTAGTGATTTTCCATCTTCAACACCACTGCTGTATTAGAAGCTGGGATAGAGCAGGGGCGGCACTAAGGAGAGAAGGAGGGTCCACTTGCGGTCCTATCCTGGATTCTGACCGGGTAAGTTTAAAACCTGGGAGAAGTACAGGCTCGTAAACCTGACTGAGGCAAGTGGAAACCGTCAATAATCAATGTCTTCTCATTTTCCCGCTAGTATACATACTTCCTGGCAGGAGCAGAACTGTACAGCCAAAAGAGTATCCAGAAGATCACCCAATGTATTCAAAGGTCTGATCGTAAGAGTTCTTTCAGTGAATGAATGGCTATGTTTGTTTTTAGGGGGGGACAGAGAATGTTCCTTGGCATACACCAGTGTCCCTGGGCTGCAGCTAATGGTACCCATCATTGAAATAATGGAGGGGGAATTCTGAACCAAACTTTGACTCCCGGCATAAAAGTACCCATCCCTGACATAGTGGTAACATTATAGACCTAACTCCGACTATCCCTGGCATAATAGCGACGGTTTGGAATAATGGTGCCCCTGGCTAAATTGAAATAATCCATGACAAAAATTGGGGGTAGGGAATCTGTACATAACTGTGGCTATAACTATGGTGGCCATGGACTATTAGTAACAATCCCTGCCACACTATTGGAAGGAACATGCTATTTATAAAAGTGCCTGAAAACCAAAGTTTTCCAAAAAGCCTTTGGGAATTACACTGAACTCTAGGCAAGGAAACCCCCAAACATCCCTCACACACTAATCTCAGTAGAACATTGGCTGTGATGACAACCCACAGCTCATCAAGAGGTGGGAAATATAAACACCTATTTATACAGTACATTGCAACCCCAAAGATGTCACAATAAAAAAGTTACATCCAGTAACGATATTTTTGTTGCAGATTCCTCACAGTATGAATTACCCCAGACTTCAGAATATCCCTTTCACAGAGGTTAGCCTTTATGTTGGTTATACTGAAAAGCAGGTCTTCTTCTGCAGAGGATTGCAGATATTAGGGGGACAATTCTGAGGTTACTGGCTAACTCGGATCCCTGTGGTCAGATACCTTATCACTAGGCTGGGGTGCACATGTGACTTGTTTTACCAAGAGCCTTAGGGCTTCGTTGGAGCAGCGTCTGCACATAAATGTGCTTGAGCAGAGAATGGTCCATCTTGTAATAAGTGCATTTGCCCGTCCATCTCGCTGAGCAACACTCAGATTCTCTCAGAAAATACTATTACCATCCTTTATGAACAAACCGTGGGATGCAGGGTCATGGACCTTATCTTGGAAAGCACATTGACTCCCTCAACAAGAGAGTGAATGCTCTCTGTCATTTCTCAATGAAGGACCACAAGTGGAAGCTGCACACAAAGTTAAGGACGTGATCTTCTGCAGACTGGGGTTCCCATCCTCAGATCTCCACAGCCTAGAACATAAAGTGTCCTCAGTTTTGTGCCACACACTTGCCTCTGAACAGCTCCCTGAGGAATGCGTTCATGTTCAACTGGCCTCAGAGATTGTTGTACGCATTCTTGCCAATTCCACTTGATTACCCCACATTGGAAAAGAAAGATTTGGTACACTGATTTGTTGGTACTCCGAATTCGATCACCTCTTCCTCTTCTATACACAACACATGTACTCTTACGGCAGGAAGACCAAATCTTCCACCCCGATATTGACATGCTGCAGCTGCATGTGCGACGATTGAGAGGTGCCAGCTAGAATGCTTTTGCCTTCCTGATGAGATTGCAGATGCTATCTTGACAGCAAGGAAGCCAGAAACCAAATCCATCTATACATGTCACTGGAACAAGGTCATCCAGTGGTATGAGTCGTAAAGTAACAACTTTTTAAAATCTCCTTTCCAACATCTGCCTGCTTGTGTTGTTTGTTGAGAAGTAGGGCCTGGCGGTCGCTACAGTTAATGGCTACCTGGGGGTCCTGACTGCTTTTATATGTCATCCCAAATAACCCACTATTTAGATCAGTGCTAGCAAGATGCTTTTAAAAGGTTTGCTTTGCTTGTTTCCTTTCATAGCATTCAGTATTTCTGAGCAGCATTTACATTTTTTACAGATCTTCATGATGGTATCCCCATTTGAGCCAATCCACAGTTCACCACTTCAGCTTCTTACATTGAAGACAATTTTGTTGGTGGCAATGACTTTGGACATAGGGACGGGAAGTTCAGATTCACTCCGTTCGCCCACCTTTTTTGTACACATAAGTTGGTTCTTTGCACCTTCCCATCCCTCTAACCCAAGATGGTTTCTTCATTTCATATGGGCCAGTCTATCATCCTTTCATCCTCCAAGGAGGAGGAGCAGCTGCATAGACTATACCCCAGGCCTGCTGTGTTATATTACATTAAGGGCATATGTCAGGAAAGAGACGATAATCAGCTCTTTGCGGGCTTCGCCAGAGCTAGAAAAGGCAAGGTGTTGACCAACTACACTACTTTATGCTGGGTCATTATCTGTATTATGATCTGGCACGTCATGGCAAAGAATGATCCTCCAGATGGGCTACATGCTCCTTTTACAAAAGCCGAAACTGTTTTGACAGCAATTTCCACCAGGGAGGTATTACTTGCGGACTCAATCATAAAGTGAGGAAGATGCAGTCAACAGAAGAAAAAGTTAACTACATTTGTTAATAATATTTCTGGAGGATACATAATCTTCCTGAAGATCCATAAGATCCCAGACGTACAAACCCATTCGTGCTGTTTTTGTCACTGTTGTTACTCTTCGGCTGCTCTCTGCATGCTTCAGAGGGGTGCAGAAAAACAGGAACTGACGTCAACACACTTGTTGGCATCTAATATAAGCCGGTGTCGTCATGTCAATAATAGGTTGAATATGCTTCGCAAAGCCAAACAACCCAAGCCCCTTTATTAACTTCCTTGAATGGAGAACCAGAAATGTTTGGCACTGTTTCACTAATGGCACAGTCTGAGACAGGGAAAAACCACCATAAACAGGAAATTACTTTCATATTTATTACTGCACCCTTCAAGGTGCTGAAGGCGCACTTACAACGCCAAACTCTTAAAAAAAAGATATATATATTTTTTCAAACCAGCAAAGCTTAATCCATGCAAGTACTAAGAATACCACTGGACCCTCAAGTGAAAGGCATATAATCATTCCCTGCCAGCTGAAGGTCCTTATCTAGACACATTGCATGGCAGCCCTCAAAGCAACAGTCAGAGGTGGTGCTGTTCAAAAAAGCAAACCACAATACCCGAACTATTAAAGATGGAGTTCTTCATCGCCATGAGAAGAACATGCATAATTAAACTCTGCATAATTATGTATCAGCAATTTCAATAACCAGTTTGAATGTAAGCCAAAACAAATAACCCACATTTCAGAGTTTTCAATAAGAAAATACAGATGTCTAATGTTTCAAGAAACCTTGATAAGGGAAATGGTGGGAGATGAAGAATTAAGACACCAGCAGTGGACAACTCCCTAAAATAAAACATGGCCCCAATTAAGGAGGTTTAAAAATCATGCAAATTGACAAATTCCTCAACAGTTCCACTCAGGCCACTGATGGAGCCAATAGTCAATCTAAATGATGCCAAGAAGCATAACCTGGCTGTTACAGACTTGCCAGAGCCATCAGAGGATTATACAAGAACCTCTGTACAATGATATGAGAGCAATCGAAAGGCAAACATGAAACAATGGATGGAGAGGAAGTGAACTTTCTAAAAGCACACACACATCTGGGCACACTAAGAATCCTCCAAATGTTTAATAATATGAATAAAATAGGCTGCTACGTAAATGCAAAAAGGGATAGGTCTTCAGACTGATACAGAGCTGTAGACGGAAGAACAATGTGCAGCTAGGAAGAAGCACAATACACCACTCCCTTCGGCAATGGCCAGGCCCTGTCAGAAACCGATTACATTTCTCCAAGGTGGGAATGGGGTAAATAAAGCAAAATGTCTCAGCAATGGTAAACAGGTAGAGGACATGCACCATGTCCCTTAATTATGTCAGTGGCAGTAGAAAATTAGAAAGAAAACTTGGCATGTAGCTAAGGTGTTATGACCTGGCCCCATCACTCTCTGCACCCCCCACTCTTCTTGTGGTGGTTCAGATCGCAATGCCTTCTGTGCAGGTGTCTGCTCAATGGTGTATTATCAGGGAACTTTGAGGCAGTGAGCTTCTTGGCTGGTGATACAATCTTTGATACTGCCATCTCAACAAAAGTGCTTACTGGTACACTTGAGGGTTATTATAGATACTCATAGGTTTTCATGGCGCAATCTCCTGGAAATTATGCAAGACTAGTCTTGGGGAGAATATGCTATAAAAAACAGTTCACCCCACACACCAGCCACTGGTGTCATAGCTAGAGCCTGGAAGAACACCAGAAACTCAGCAGCAGCTTGCAAATAATCTACAACGTTTAGCATTACAAAACCTGAGGTAGTTTATATCTGTAAGTTCAGAGGCTGACATTAACTAGCCTTTCTCTACGCGAAGTTCAGAAAATAAAAAAATAAAATTAGTATTACTTGGCAATAGCGTTGGACCCATTTTGTAGGAAACATTTGATGAAAAGAATAAACAAAAATATTTAATACTTCTGCTTTGCTATGGAGCAAATATGTTTAGTTTGCATGAAATCTTAGGTTAGAGTAAGTCCTTACCCAGCTCAGTGCAGTTAAACTGAACTAGATTTGAAAAAGTGAACTACCAAAACGCTGCACTCAACGAATCAAAGATCCCCAATACTACAGGCACACAGTCTCTACTGAGGTATAACTAACCACAGAGAATAACCTTAGATGGTATTGTATGCCAATAACCTGCCAATAGCCCTATGTATTAAATATTTCTGCTTTTTTCTCTGTGTTAGGATCTTTGCATATGATCCCAAATAACTTTGTGGCCAGAGACCTCGGATGATTGGCTCCCTCTGGGAAGAAGAACTGAACAAAACCAAGTAATCAAAATTGCTTTGAATGTTTGTAAACCAATGTCTAGTCTCAAAGTAGCTTCATTTCAAACTCGATTCAATACTATCCGCCTCATAACCACCCGCTCTGATCGCTGGCACACTAATCTATTTCCAATCATTGAAGAAAAGGACCAGGTCAGAACAGATGAGTATGCTCTGCTCCTATAAAGCCACTCCTCTGCCCATAGGCTGCAATCATTTGAGAATACAAAAATGATACATTTTTACCGGTCTAAAAGATGAATAAAAGAAAATTATGCAGCAAATAAAATCCATGACAAGCAGCTGGTAAAATCTCAAAACATGACTTTGCAGACTAAGCTTAATCCAGCTTGCCAACATTTTTAATCAACTGTTGCTGTGGTCAGCCAGATCGTCTAACAAATCCCATCCTCATGGTCTCAACGCTAGTTATTTGAACACCAATGCAGGGCTAATCTAATAAATATTGTTTTTATGTTTTTTAATATTTGTTTAGAGCCAACGGCTTTTGTGGCCTCCTGAAAAAATTAAACACAACAAACTGACAGCCTTTCTCCTGTGTTGAAGCAATAAAATGAAGTGATAAAACAAACCCATTTTGTAGACATGCAAATTATTTTGATCTCCTCCCATATCAATCAGGCATGCATAAAAGGGACATTTTAATTTCTATAATTTGGAGCACCATCACTGTAAGTATCACACACTCAAAATCATCCACAATAGCTCAAACAGATTTGATGTTCTATAATGTACCGATTGAATTAAAAGGAGCCATACCTATACATGATTCCTAAATTAGAATCTCTATGCTTTATTAAACTAACTCTTCCATCGTTACTTCGTTTGTGCTGGTTGGATACACTGCAGATCTGTACAACAACTTCCCACAGGTCCTTTGCAGTTCGCCTGCTCTCCGGGCCTGACAGTTCTTTACACGTTGCAGCCAAAAGTTGACCCAGCTAAAAACAAAGAAGAAAAACGCGAAAATGTGCGACTTTAAAATGAAGAGCAGTAACCATAAACAATACTGTCTTTTATTACTAGAGGCATTTTGTGGTTGGGGCTAAGGTAAATGCTATCCATGTTTCCAATAACTATATTATAACAAAGGGTTGCAATTGCTATGGTAATTGAGGTAAAAATGAATGAACCGCAACAGATTTTCTGTGGAATATTTTATGTGAGATTGCTAAATACAACACATATGCAGAAGACTATTATACACACTTCTCCATTTCAAGAATTTAAAGGCAATGTCAGAGTGAAGAGGAGGCACAGGGAATACATATTCTGTAATTACTGCTATTTAGAAACAGTTAATTATTTCAAAACGACTTAAGACCAGACAAACCATACAATCTGGACAACAGAAGTAGCTATGATATTATCACAGCATTGAAAAAAATTTGCCTACTAAGTAAGCCAATATGCCTTGACTGCTAGATTGCCGCCTGCCTCGAATAGTGTATATATATATATATATATATATATATATATATAAAAATATATATATATAAATCCCAACATGACGGCTCCCTTCGTCGTGAAAAATTGGCGCTGCACACCAGAGCGGTATCCTGACGGTCGAGCCAGACCGTTACAATGTATCCAAAACTCTCCGAAGGAGAAAATCAGGGTCGCACTCCGCAAGATGAATTCAATTCTTTTATTTCAATTTAGCCCAATTGTGATCACAGAGAAAATCCAAATTAAATCAACGCGTTTCGGTCTTGCCTCAAGACCTTGATCACGATACCGTTCACCCACTGAAACTCACACATATAACAGTGTTCTTAGAGTCCCAGGCACTTCCTGTCATGTGCTAATCAGAGCATTGTGGGAGTTGTAGTTTGCAAACAACCAAATTAAAAATGCATTGAAATCAAAACAACTGAACATTGCATCATGGTAAATACGTGTGTAATACTGATACTAACACAGTCCTGTGTTGCAAAACTAACCAACATCGTTTCACTGATTGGTTCAATATTTAACGATATTATTTATGGTGCCCAACTAAGGAACGGTTCAAACTAGCATGAAATTCAACAAGTATTGTTCCTTAGTGCATTGAAACCCCTCCAGTGGGGAGTTCAGATCTACCATTGGGAACTGGCTCATGTACCTCAAATCCAATTCCTATTAGGCACTAAAATATTAATACGAGACAGCTAAAAGAAAACAAAGAAATGGCAATTAAGGTTTTCAACCCATAACAATAGCAAGTAAAGTCAAAAAATGTGAATCGAACTGTATATGTCTATGGCATCAGAGCTACATCAGGAATCCAAGAGTATAACGATTCACTTCAGAGATGGCTGTATAGTTCCTCACTTTGGTTCAGGCCATGAGGTGTTACTGTCCTGAGTTTAATAATGTAGCAAGACTCTTTCTGACGCAAAATTTTCTCTCTGTTCCCACCTCTGATAGTTAATGGGATTGATTCAATGCCGTAAAATTTCAAAAGTTTCCAATTGTTTGTGTGGACTTGTTCCATGTGTTTAGCTACAGCATTAGTGGCATCTCTGTTAGTAATTGCTTGTGTGTGTTCTAAGATGCGCTTTTTTTAGTTCACAAGTGGTACTACCCACGTATTTTAATTTGCATGGGCATTCAATGACGTAGATTGTAAATTGACTTTTACACGAGATAAGCTGTTTGATTTGCCAAGATTTTCCATTTGCTAAACTGAATTCCGTTGTAGGTTTGGCAATTTCACATACTTTGCATTTCTGACATTTGAAAAATCCATTACTTTTTAGCCAATGTACATTCTTTTTTCCTTTAAAATGACTGTTGACCAGACGATCTTTGAGATTTCGAGCTCTACGATACGTTATCAGCGGGTGATTACCGATGATTTTTCTGACAGTTTCATCCATTTGTAATATCTTCCAATTATTTCTCAAGATTTTACTGATTTTTTTAGCATCATTTGAGAAATCCATGATCATTCTTATGGGTTCAATATTGGATTTGATCTCTTGTTTGGGCTTCAAACATTCTTCTCTTGGTTTATCATTTGCCCGTTGCCAACATTTTCTAATGAGTGTTTTGTTGTATTTTCTCAGTTCGAATCTCTTTGCTGTGAGTAGGCTCTGATTTCTCCATTCCTCTTGTTCTGTGCATATCCTGCGGATTCTTAAAAATTCCCCATAGGGTATACTAGTAATGAGTGACAGCTGGTGAAAACTGGTTGCTTGTAATGTCGCATTGGTAGCTGTGGCTTTCCGGTGTAACGTAGTCTCGATTTGGCCATTTTTTATATATATTTCTGTATCCAGAAAAATTACTTTCTCATTGCTTATCTCAAAGGTGAATTTCAATTTAGCCATACTTGAGTTTAAAATCTGAAAGTATTCGTCAAATTCTGCTTTGGTACCGTCCCAAATGATAAGCAAATCGTCAATAAAGCGGTTCCACATAATGATCTTGTTGACATACTGGTCATGTTGTGGATGCCAGGCTACTTCTTTCTCCCACCATCCCATCACTAGGCAGGCATAGTTTGGGCTAAAGGAAAGACCCATAGCCGTACCCATGTTCTGGCGGTAAATTTCGTCCCCAAATACAAAGATGTTTCTCGTAAGGCATATGGATATCATTTCCAATAACATGTTGTTGTGATCACAATAGTGAATGTTTCTTTCCTTTAGAAAAAATTCAACAGCCTTCATGCCCATTTCGTTCTCAATGTTTGTGTATAAGGATATGACATCCATGGTGATAAGATGATAGCTGTCCTGCCAAGGGGTATCTGGTGTGCAGCGCCAATTTTTCACGACGAAGGGAGCCGTCACATTGCGACATTACAAGCAACCAGTTTTCACCAGCCGTCACTCATTGCTAGTATACCCTATGGGGAATTTTTAAGAATCCGCAGGATATGCACAGAACAAGAGGAATGGAGAAATCAGAGCCTACTCACAGCAAAGAGATTCGAACTGAGAAAATACAACAAAACACTCATTAGAAAATGTTGGCAACGGGCAAATGATAAACCAAGAGAAGAATGTTTGAAGCCCAAACAAGAGATCAAATCCAATATTGAACCCATAAGAATGATCATGGATTTCTCAAATGATGCTAAAAAAATCAGTAAAATCTTGAGAAATAATTGGAAGATATTACAAATGGATGAAACTGTCAGAAAAATCATCGGTAATCACCCGCTGATAACGTATCGTAGAGCTCGAAATCTCAAAGATCGTCTGGTCAACAGTCATTTTAAAGGAGAAAAGAATGTACATTGGCTAAAAAGTAACGGATTTTTCAAATGTCAGAAATGCAAAGTATGTGAAATTGCCAAACCTACAACGGAATTCAGTTTAGCAAATGTAAAAACTTGGCAAATCAAACAGCTTATCTCGTGTAAAAGTCAATTTACAATCTACGTCATTGAATGCCCATGCAAATTAAAATACGTGGGTAGTACCACTTGTGAACTAAAAAAGCGTATCTTAGAACACACACGAGCAATTACTAACAAAGATGCCACTAATGCTGTAGCTAAACACATGGAAAAAAGTCCACACAAACAATTGGAAACTTTTTGATTTCAAAAGAATTTTATTATTTTAAAGGAGTAAATAAGGACATAAGATACAAGCAAAAGTGATACAATTGATAGCAGACAAGAATAAAGAATATAATAGAATGAAATTAAATAAAAAGAGATACAACATTAGCAAACATTATTCCGCAGATATCATATAAATAAAATAATTAAGGAAGAAAACATTGATAACCTGCAGAAGAAATTATCAATAGTATCACCATCAGATATCAAAATAGGGATAAGAGGAAGAAAGAAAGGAAGGAAGAAAAGACAGAGACAGTAGGAAAGAGATGAAGAAAGAGAAAGAAAGACAGGGAGGAGTGAAAGAAGAGGAGAGGATTTCCAAAGAATTCATCCAACACACAAGACAACAGCAAACAGATAACATTAACCAGACAAATCAAAAGGATATTGATCCACCAACCCCTCCGAGGCCAAGTCCATATACGTATCTAAGGCTTTCCAAACACCAGCAGATATAGAAGGGGAGAGATGAGCATGATCAACTGACGTATGAGCACTTCGTAAGAAGGAAACCCAAGCCCACCAAGTATGGTAGGAGACAGAAGAGAAGGATTTCCACTCCATGAGAATAACTTTGACTGCAACAGTCAATAACAGATCCAACAGTTGTAATTCCATGGAGTCTAAAGGCAAAGGGACCTGGGCCGCCAGCGGACCTAATATAATTAATGGAAAAGAGAGTTGAAACTCAATGTTAAAGATAATCCTGAGGTGTTTGTGTATTAAATTCCAAAAGGGTTGGAGAAGGGAACAATCAAAGAACATATGCTGAAAATCACCAGGTAAAAGCCTACAACTCCAACATAGATTATCCTCTTTGAGCTTCAACGAATACAAACGAATGGGAGTCCAATGAAGAAGATTAATAGAGAAAAACTTAGACTGCATTAATGAGGGAGCAATTTTGTTATGAAGAGAAAGTTTACCAATGTCTTGCCATGTTTCTGAAGAAATATGATCGGTAACACTATGATCAAAATGATGTAGCCATTTTTGCTGTGTGACCGTATGGGAGAGAAGTGTAGAGGACGATAAAAATGTATAAATCCTAGACGCCACATGACCAGTCCTGATCCATAATTGAAAAAGCGTAATCGTAGGAGACGAGGGGTGAAGGTGCATTTTAGCAAGTGCTACCTTAATCTTAAGAAAGGTATAAAAGTCTAAGTTAGATAAAGCAAATTATTGAGCTAAGGAAGAGAAAGGGAAAGGATCATTATTGGAATCATAGAGATGTTTAACAAGTGAGATACCTTTCCCAGCCCAATAAGACATCAACTCTGGTTCAATATTAATTTTGATTCTAGAATTACGCCATATAGACGACCATCTAGTTTTATGCAGTGGAGTTGCCTTGCGAACCGCAGCAATAGTGTCTAAGATAATAGATCGAGAGAATGAAATAGAAAGGGTATTCGTGGTTAAAAAAGAAGCCGTCGGCAGAGGGGAGGCCAATTCTTGTTCTATTAGCAACCAAGATGGAACATGAGTAGAGGGAGAAGAAAACCAAAGAGCACCCTGAGACGCCAGGAAAGCAGTTTGATATTTCCCCCAATCAGGAAGATTGCAACCTCCCATATCAAAAGATTTCCGTAAGAATTTATAAGCAATTCTAGCTCTTTTATCATTCCATAAAAATTTGGAAGTATGTCAAGCTCGTGAAAAAAGGAATCAGATGACTATATGCTAGTGCCTGCGGCCCAAGCTGGGATGATCGGGGAGGTGCGACATTTGGCACGCGGTATATCAGATCACTCCCCCCTCTTGTTACACCTAGATATCGCCCTGGGGGCGGAGGGGAGGGTGGCGCCGATCAACCCCTGGTACCTACGAAACCCCATGATTCGTGCAGACCTGGTTAAGTCTCTGGAACATTACTTAAATGACAACGTGGGGTCGGTGTCTTCCGCCATCTCCCTTTGGGAGGCCTTTAAGACGGTGCTCCAGGGCCAGGCCCTATCTCTCATTTCCTACACCAAAAAATGCGCTGCGCAGGAGGTTGTTCGGCTAGAAGATGAGATCACTGAGTTGGAGAGTGATTTGGAGCAAGATGATAGATTGCATGTGTTGGAGCTTAAGCAGGCCGACTATAAGGCGCTGGTTACTGAATCTGCTAGGAGTGTGAGCAGGGAGCAACAGGGGCGTTTGTATGATATGGGTGATAAGGCCGGGAAGTTGATTGCTTGGTTGGATAAGAAGGAGAGAGCGAGTCGAGTGGTACCGGAGGTTGAGAGGGTGGACGGTGTGTGTGTGACGGACCCCGGTGATATAGTTGATTGCTTCGCGGAGTATTTTCACGGGGTCTATTCTCTGGTCTCAGAGCGCTCGGAGGAAGACTCCCGACTGCTGCTTCGAGACATCGCTCTGCCTTCCCTATCTGATGAGGATAAAGTATTGATGGATGCGGCCCTGTCGCCAGATGAGATTGCTTTGGCCATTCGCTCTATTGCCTCGGGTAAGGCCATGGGTCCCAACGGACTTCCCATCGAATTATACAAGTTGCGCCCAGATGTGATTGCGCCTTATCTCCGAGACATGTTCCTTGAGGCTAAGGCGGCGGGCTCCCTCCCCCCTGACCAACGTCTTGCTACTATTGTGGTTATCCATAAGGAGGGGAAGCCGCGGGATCGGTGTGCATCTTACAGGCCCATCTCCTTGTTAAACGCGGAGCCCAAAATCCTCGCCAAGGTACTGGCCAATCGTCTGATCCGGGTTGTGGGCGACCTGATTCATCAGGATCAATCCGGCTTTATACCCCACCGCAATACCGCTTTGAACCTGCGGCGATTGCATGGCATCCTTGCTCGCGCTCCAATCATTCGTGAGCCGGCCATTTTGGCGTCCTTGGACGCTACCATGGCGTTTGATACCTTGGAATGGCCGTACATCTGGGCAGCATTGGCGAAGTTTGGTTTTGGCCCGGGTTTTATCGGTTGGGTGAAATTGCTTTATGACAATCCACTGGCACAGGTGGTGGTCAACGGACGTGTGTCGGCTCCCTTTGTTTTGGGTAGGGGCACCCGACAGGGATGTCCACTGTCGCCTCTTCTTTTTGCGCTTTGTCTGGAGCCCCTTGCGGAGTGGTTGCAGTGGGAACCCTCGATGCGTGGCCTTAGATGGACGCCTGAATACGAGGATCGGGTCTCCCTATACGCGGACGATATCCTTTTGAATCTTGCATCACCGCGCAAATCGCTCATTGTGTTGGTGGATGTTTTGAGCTCCTTTGGTCGCAATTCCGGATTGGTCATCAACTGGGCTAAGTCCTGTGTATACGTTCTTTCCGGGGAGGCCCCCCCCTTCCGCGGGGGTGCCCTATCCAGATTGCGCCGACGGGATTTACGTATTTGGGAATTTTTATAACACTGGACCCGGTGGCCCGCTACGAACAAAATCTTCTCCCCCCCCCTTCAACGCCTAAGGGCGGATGTGGCGGGTTGGCGGCGGTTGCCGCTCTCGCCACTTGGCCGGGCAGCACTGTTCAAAATGATGTCGCTGCCACGCTTTTTGTACGCCCTGCAGAACACCATGGACGTAGTGCCGGCCCGTGTTTTTCGGGAGGTGGAGTGTCTCCAGCGTCGATTGTTTTGGGATGGGCGGCCGCGGATTGCTCTTGCCAAACTAACTCTACCGTGGTATGATGGGGGGGTCGCCCTCCCTGACATTAAGCGATATTACTGGGCCTCCCAGTTGGCTGCCGTCAATCACGGGATGTATGGCCCTGCTTTGAACCCGGCTTTTGAGATGGACAAATTGCTATTGCCGGGCGGAGACTATAATCGAGCGCTATACTCGGGGTCCCTTGATGCTCGGTTGAGGGGCCCGACGCGGGTCGCGGTACAGGTGTGGCATGCAGCAAATGCGGCGATGGGGTGGAGGGATCGTTTGACTCGGGCTACGCCATTGTATGCGTCCCAGCGTTTGGGTTATCTGTATACTACGAAAGGCTTTGATAAGTGGGATACGATTGGTATCAGCACGGTAGGGGACCTCTGGACGAAAGGGAAATTTAAGACGTTCGACATGCTGAAAACTGAATACCAGTTGAATGATAGGGAATACTATCGGTATGCTCAGGTCCATCATGCCTTGTGTTCAGTGTTTTCGGACGTGGCGGCTATTCCGGAGCATTCCCCGTTGGAGGACAGGATATTGGACGGCTATGTGCCGGATAGCACCATTTCGCTGATTTATAAGAAGCTTATTAATGATCGGATGGGTTTGCTGGCTTCATTGCGGGAGACATGGATTGCCGACGGCTTAGAACTGGACGACGAGGATTGGGTGTCGGCGGTGGCCTCCCCGAAAGAGGTGGCTATCCCGGCCCGGTTGCGGTTCGTCCAGCTTAAAATACTCCATAGAGTGTACGTCACGGGGCCCGCTCTGATGCGTATGGGGTATTCGGTGGATGGTTTGTGTAAGCGAGGCTGTGGACTCCTGGGGAGTTTCCTCCATATCCTGTGGGAGTGTCCGGAGGTGACTCGGTTTTGGTGCAGAGTGCATGCGGTGTTAGAAGAAGTCACGCATGTTGCCTTGTTGCCGGAGGCACGAAGATGTTTGCTGAATGTTTGGGAGCCGACTGATTACAATGTGACGCAGACGCAATGGGTGACTCTGGGCTATATGGTAGCGAAGCGCGACATTGCACAATTGTGGGGCTCCCAGAGGCCACCCACGGTCTCCGAGTGGAAAGAACACATGGACTGGTGTATGTTCAGAGAGAAAACAGTGTATGTGGCGAGAGGCAAGCCTGGGAAGTGGATTAAGGTGTGGGGTCCCTGGAACTCCTATCGTGGAGGTATATGCGCCCCGCCTCAGATGCGTGAGATAGATGCCGCTCTGTCTCCCTAGCCCGCGCATTCCTGTATGCTCCTGCGACATGCGAATTTGGTTTCTTCGGCCTTGCCCCCCCCCCCTCTGTTTATCCGGGTTGGATTACTCCCTCGATACGAGGGGCACATGCTACTGCTATTAATTTCCTCGGCCTTGTGTGTTTGCTGTTTTTCGTTTCCTAAAAATATGAAACCTTTTTTTGTTTGTTTATGGACTGCGGCTGCGGCCGACTGCGATGATCAACTCTCCAGTGACTCCTTTTTTGTTGCCTCATCGATCTGAATGTTCAGCTGGGGTTACACTGCATTTTTAGCGGCCGGCCTGTTGGTTGTAGGCCCATACTTGTATTTCTCTGAAATTGTAATAAAGGTATAAAAAAAAAAAAAAGGAATCAGAAAGCTTTACCGGAAGCATAGAGGAAAAAAAATTAATAATGGGAGTTATCATCATTTTAAGAGTCTGCAGTCGACTCCACCATGAAATATGTTTCGGAGACCAAGTTTCTAAAAGACGTCGCACCTTAAGAATAGTTTGAGATTCATTATAAGTAGCCGTAGCATAAAGGGTGGAACAAAAATAAATACCCAGATATTTTAATTGCTTAGATTGCCACTTAAAACCCGCCGAACCCATATGAGAAGAGAAACAATAAGCATTTAAGGGGAACATCTCTGTCTTATCTTTGTTCAGGGTATATCCTGAAACCTTCGAGAAAAGAGATCGTATCAGAGATAGCAGGGATGGCCAGTGCAATATCATCAGAGAAAATAAGAACATCATCCGCATACGCAGCTGTTTTTATCTGATGAGACCCAAAAGAGAACCCCTTAATGTCTGGATGTAACTCAATCATTCTGAGAAGAGGATCAATGGATAACAAAAATAAAAGAGGAGACAAGGGGCATCCTTGCCTAGTACCCTGGCGAAGATTAAAAAAGGACGACGTAGCTCCATTTACTCTTATGTTAGCTCTAGGACGGGAATAAAGAGACATCACCATAAGAATAAAGGAATCACCGAGATTGTGTGCACATAAAACCGCTCGTAAAAAAGGCCACAAGACCTTATCAAAGGCCTTTTCAGCATCAAGGGCCAAGGCCGCCGCCGGAAGGTTGGATCTCTTGGCTGAACCGAGAATGTGACAAAAAGTACGGATATTATCACGTGCGAGACGACCCTTTACAAACCCTGTTTGGGAAGGTTGAACCAATTGCGGAATAAAGGATTCTAAGCGTTTAGCTAAGATTTTAGCAAAAATCTTAGCTTCCATGTTAAGAAGGGAAATAGGGCGAAAATTTTTGGGGTCCGAATGATCTTTTCCTTCTTTGGGAATTACTACAATAGTAGCATCAGCAGCAGAACCAGACACAGAACCATCTTTAATAAAAGCATCAAAGACGGATTGAAGGTGAGGCACAATCACAGATAAAAAGGTTTTATAAAACAAAATAGGATATCCATCAGAACCTGGAGCTTTACCGGAGCGAGTAGCTTTAATTGCAAAAATAATTTCGTCAGAGGTAATCGGGCCATTCAAAGAGCTATTATCTTCCTCCGATATGGTTTTCACAGGAACTGTCTTTAAGAACTCTTGGCATTGTTCAAAAGAAGATTGATTAGAGGGAGTATATAAGTTATTATAAAAATCTCGAAAGACCTCAAGAATTTCTTCATTCTGAAATTTTTTCTTGCCAAGATGGTCATTAATAGAAGAAATTTGGGAAGATTTATAAGAAGATTCCTGGAACTTTAATGTAGCTGCAAGCATCTTGCCAGCACGATTTTTTAACAACAACTTCTTAGATTTCTGAGCCTGAAGACCTATATGAGCTCTCTTAGTAACTATAGTGTTGTATGTATATTTTAAATTCTTAATAGATTGAAGGCAAGATTTATCTTTAGATTGTCGAAAAAAAGATTCCTGACTTTTTATCTCAGCTGCTAAGTCAGTGAGTTCCTTTCTAATGGCCGCGTTTCTTCTGGACATACATTTGATGATCTGACCACGGAAAGTGCATTTAAAAGAGTCCCAGAGAACAACAGGGGAATCGACGGAACCAACATTCTCAAGGAAAAACGTCTCAATATCATTGGAAAACTCTCGAACCTGGGAGACATCATGTAGGATTTCTGTATTGAGTCTCCAAGATCGAGATCGCGCTCTAGGGGCAAAAGACAAAAGTGTGAAAGTCACCGCGGCATGGTCTGAAATCAAAATAGGGTGAATAAGCGGAGAAGAAGAAGATTGAACAAGAGATGAATGAACCAAAAGATAATCAATGCGCGAAAAAGACGAATGGGGGGAAGAAAAAAAGGAGAAATCACTGCCAGTGGGATTATGAAGACGCCAGACATCCTGCAGATGGATAATAGAGCACATATTAATCATTTGTTTATGTGATTTAGGGGGACGAAAATGAAAAGCAGAATTCCTATCTAGAATGGGGTCCATTGGTAGATTAAAGTCCCCACCTACAATCAGATTACCAGAATGTGGAGTGTCATTTAGCTTTTTGGTGATTGCTTTCCAAAAAAACGGATCATCGTTATTAGGGGCATAAATATTCATGACAAAGAGAACAGCATTACCATCAGACAACTTAGATAATAACCAACGGCCCTCCGTATCCTGTTCAGAGGAAACAATAGACAAACCAGAATGTTTAGAAACTAAAGTAATTACCCCATTTCTCTTGCCACAAGCATCTGAACAAGCGACATCAGCAACCCAATCTTTCTTCAAAAAAAGCGCCTCTCTGGCAGAGACCTTCGTCTCTTGAAAAAGGACTAGATCCGAAGAAAGAGATTTGCAGTAGTCCAATATCTTTGACCTTTTAACTGGGTGATTCAATCCTTTCACATTAAGGGAAAGTATATTCAATCCAGTCATAGAACCAATAATAGGGAAAGAAGAAGCACCAAAAATGATAGAGGATATACAACAACCATAGAAATGCACCCCCACACACTAGCCCACAACACGAAACAGGAAGAATCCAAAAAGGAAATCCAAAGAGAAAAAGAGAAAGAAGAGGAAAACGAAAGAAGGAAAGTAGAAAAAAGAAGAAAGAGAAGAGCCAACAAGAAGGGTCTGAAAGAGACCAAATTCATACTAGGGGGAACATGGGAAGATGAGCAAGGAGACCATCACGAGGAATTAATGCAAACAGCATAAAAGGCCCCAATACAATACATAACTGATTATACTTATTTAAGAAAAAGAAATGTCTGAAATATGAGCTAACATTAATTATAGTATTCTAAAAATAATTCATCATATAAAACTATAAAGGCGACATGTATATGCCAATGATAGAAAGGTAACATAAAAAGTATATCATAAAAGAATAGAGAAAGCAGGAGAGAAAAAGTAAACAAACTCTACAAATGAAGAAATAATAAAAATTAAACTCATAACTATCTCTAATAGTAGGTAAAATGAAATCGAAGCAGACAGCATGAAAAGCCGTAGAGAATAAAGAGAAAGAAATATATTCAAAAGAAGACTATAAGGAAAGAAAAATGAAGAGAATAAATGAGACATAATAAAAAAAGGCATGAAATAACTGAACCGTTATAACAATCAAGGAAACCCTTTGGCAGGAAAATAGAAGAAACAAATATATATTTAAATATATAAAATCTAGAGATAAACATCTAGTTGACTGTCCGTAAATATATAAAACCTGTTATACTAATGTAATTCAAGAGGAAGAATATCATAGGTATAGAGCCATAGAAGTAAAAACCTGAGACTATAAAGAGCAATATACCAATATTAATTAGAACTAATAAAGAGAGGCAGTTAATAATAAAAAATACAGAAACCAATCAATGATATAGCAATAGAATAAATATAAGAAATAACTATACAGAAATTAGAATGAACTCTATATACAGCAATTCATAAGTATCTATAAGGCCATTTAGGTAAGTAATCCATAAAAAAAATAAACAATGAAGCTCTATGAAAGATAAATATAAGAAACAAATAAATATTTAAATATGTAAAATCTAAGGAAAGACAACTAGTTGACCATACACAAATATATAAAACATGTTATACTAGTTTAACTTAAAGAGATAAGAATATCGTTAACCTATAGCCATAGAAGTAAAAAACATGAGATTATAAAATGTAGTATACATATAATAATTTAGAACTAGTAAAGAGAGGCAATTAATAATAATAAATAAACAAACCAATCGATGATACAACAATAAAATAGATATAAAATTCCTGTACAAAAAGTAAGATGAACACTATATATAGCAATTAATAAGTATCTATGAGCAATTTATAAAACCAAACCAGAAAATATTACATTTAACAATCAATGGCGTACTCCATGGAAACAAAACAAAAAGAGAAAAACAGCACGCGAACAGACCAAATAAAAATATGGCAATGGAAGTAACATTAATTGGAGTCAGAGAGAAAGGAAGACCAAGTCTACACAAAAATTCAAGGAAAAAAAAGAAGTCATAAAGTGAGGTAAAAAGATCCGAGACCTAACATGGACAAAAAACAGCGAGCAGGAGTGAGGAAATCCTATGAAGCAATAATACTACCAAAGAATAGAAAATACAAAAGGAAGAGATATCGGAGATAATGGTCCACTACAACATAAAGATATGAAGGTAGAACAGATAAGGAAAAGGAGAAAAGAACACAGCCCATTACATAACTTACAAAGCTTACAAAGCCACGCACGAAACACAGCAAAAGCACACCAACAGCAGTGGACAGTAAAACCACCATGCATATTTAAAAAGACAGACTTAATAGATCTGGAAAAGAGAAAACTCATTGCAGTTATATGAAACCACATCAGGTGCCAGAAGGACCGGGATCACGCGAGGCTTCCATTTGAAGATCCATCTGCAGTTCCATCTGATTATCCAAAAACGAGGCCAAATCAGCAGGTTCATCGAAAATTCTGGAACGACCTTTGAAAGTAATGCGGAATTTTGAAGGACCAGAAAAAGAGAAGGGGATATTCATTTCAGAGAGACGCTTCCGGAGATTAAGAAAGCCTTTCCTCCTTATTACCGTGTCTCTGGCAAAGTCCTGAGAAATTGAAATGCGATGGCCATTCCATGAGACAACTTTAACCTTCCGCATATGAGCCAGAATTTGTTCCGTATGTTGATGGCGCAGTGGCTTAAAAATTATCGCTCTTGGTTGCGTGGCTGATTTAGATCGAAAGGTGGGAACCCGGTGTGCTCGTTCCAACTCGAAGTCTCTTTGGAACGATATTTGCAACGCAGAAGGAATCCATTTATATAAGAAATCAATCATAGAGGGTGCATCTTTCTCAACTTCCTCTGGAAGACCAAAAATGCGCAGATTGGATCTGAGATTATGATCTTCTTGTTCAGTGAGATCCCTTCGCAATGCCGCCATTGAGCGTTCAAACTGGCAAAGAGACCTAGATTGCTTTTGCATAGTGTCCTCTGCACCACTAATACGTGTTTCTGTGGCTGAAACACAAAGGGACAAAGCTTTGAAATCATTCCTGATGGCTGACATCTCCACCTGCAACAAATCTGTGTTAGTCTTAGTAGATTGCGCAATTGCATAGACATCATTAAGGCGTGTCAGAATAGTCTCAAGAGTGGAATTGGTGTCTTTTTGAGCAGCCACAGGTGTAGGAGACACTTGCTTGGACCTTTTAAGAGAAGCTTTAGAATCTTTGGCGTCTTTAGCATTTGGTGACAAGCCCATATTTGCAGCCATAGAGCCTACAGCCACAACGGGAGCAAAATACCCCACTTCAGAAAAATGAAGGGAAGGAAAAAGCCAGTGGAAACTAGAAGCACAATATGCAAAACAGAGATGCACAAAAAGTGGAAAGCGCACTGACAGCAATCAATCCAGGATAATAATAATGGCGGGCTTACATGACAAAGGAGAGAATGTCCATCACAAAAATACCATACCCTGCATATATCAAAAAGACGTCATCCGGAAACAAAAGTAAAAACCAAGAAGCAGGGTATCATAAATCATAGAGGCGCCATATAAAGGCAATGAAGGCGCACTGAGGAGAGGAATGGAAGAATAAAATCCAAACTGCTCAAACCCAGGCAGCAATGTAAATGCGGGAAAAAAAAGAAATCCAAAATACACTTTGTAAATCAAGAAATAGTCACCAGCGCCTGTTAATCCTCATTCCTGGCCAGGATATATGAAAAAAACGCCGTCGTGTTGTGGAGAACAGCCAGCTCCTTCAGTGAGGAAAAAAAAAAGAAAAACAAAATGGCGGCTGCTCGTGAAAACACCGAGCGCTATCATAAAATGACATAAAGATAGTCACCGGTAGTGACAAGGAGCAGAAAAGACCCTCAGACAGTACACTCCATCTTCAAACGCATGAGGCCAGCTTTCAGCAGGTACGGGGCACTTCGAAGCAGCATAAAAGCCTCCAACGGCCCTCGCTCGTCCCGGAGCTCAAGAGCAAACCGCCATCTTGTAGCGGCGCGCAAGCCACGCCCCCAACAATTGGAAACTTTTGAAATTTTACGGCATTGAATCAATCCCATTAACTATCAGAGGTGGGAACAGAGAGAAAATTTTGCGTCAGAAAGAGTCTCGCTACATTATTAAACTCAGGACATTAACACCTCATGGCCTGAACCAAAGTGAGGAACTATACAGCCATCTCTGAAGTGAATCGTTGTTATACTCTTGGATTCCTGATGTAGCTCTGATGCCATAGACATATAAAGTTCGATTCACATTTTTTGACTTTACTTGCTATTGTTATGGGTTGAAAACCTTAATTGCCATTTTTTTGTTTTCTTTTAGCTGTCTCGTATTAATATTTTGGTGCCTAATAGGAATTGGATTTGAGGTACACGAGCCAGTTCCCAATGGTAGATCTGAACTCCCCACTGGAGGAGTTTCAATGCACTAAGGAACAATACTTGTTGAATTTCATGCTAGTTTGAACCGTTCCTTAGTTGGGCACCATAAATAATATCGTTAAATATTGAACCAATCAGTGAAACGATGTTGGTTAGTTTTGAAACACAGGACTGTGTTAGTATCAGTATTACACACGTATTTACCATGATGCATTGTTCAGTTGTTTTGATTTCAATACATTTTTAATTTGGTTGTTTGCAAACTACAACTCCCACAATGCTCTGATTAGCACATGACAGGAAGTGCCAGGGACTCTAAGAACACTGTTATATGTGTGAGTTTCAGTGGGTGAACGGTATCGTGATCAAGGTCTTGAGGCAAGACCGAAACGAGTTGATTTATTTTGGATTTTCTCTGTGATCACAATTGGGCTAAATTGAAATAAAAGAATTGAATTCATCTTGCGGAGTGCGACCCTGATTTTCTCCTTCGGAGAGTTTTGGATATATACGGATATATATATATATACATATATATATATATATATATATATATATATTCACTGAAAAAAACATAGCTTTCACACACGTTATAGTTAGGAATTAGCATTTAAAAAACCTTGCAAATTCACTTAAAAAACCATAGGTTTCACACATGTTATAGTTAGGTGGATATTTCACTCGTAAAAAACCAATGAAATTCCCCCGTTATAGTTAGTTGAGATAACTATAACTCGCGCGCCCGCAATCCACTGCTGATGACGTCACATATTACATCACTCATGACATGGTCAGTGGCATCACTCATGACATCACTGATGACATCATCCTTGTGATAGAGTGGCGGCCGCGCGAGTTATAGTTATCTGAACTAACTATAACGGGGGAATTTCATTGGTTTTTTACGAGTGAAATATCCACCTAACTATAACATGTGTGAAACCTATGTTTTTTTCAGTGAATTTGTACGGTTTTTTAAATGCTAAGTTATGTATGTATTATTATTTTCTTTATATATTTATTTTACAATAAACTACGTATTAACCCCAACGATTTAAAAAAATAAATAAAAAAAAAAATATTTTTTTCTGCCTTCGGGGTCCTTCAGGGACCCCCTAACAAAGGCTAGGGGGTCAGGAACTCTCTACCCTGCCCCCTTTTCACGTTCGCCACCTTCCTTTTTCACTCTCGCACTGAAAACAAACAAAATGGCGGCCGACACTTCCTGATTTCGACCGATTCGAACGTTGACTAACATGTAACCACCAATCAAAATTACGCTCGCGCACGTTAGGGTGCTCGCACGGTGCGCGGCTATAGATATGTATATGCTTTTAACTGCAATTTTCTCAGGAACTACTGAACAGATTGACTCCATATATGCAAAAGGCACATCCCTGAGCTGAGGACTACCTCACTGCCAAATTTCAAGTAATTCTGTTCAGCCGTTCGGGCTGTACCTTGGACTAAAGGTCCCTATGGAAAATTGCATGGGGAAAACGTGTTTTGGGACCCCCCTTTTTTCTCAGCCCCCGCTTGACGAATCCCCCCCCGAGACTGTCAGGGTAGGGGTGGAGCGGAGCGCCCCACCTATTTTGAAAATTTCGCGAGGATTCGTCAACCGGCGCAAAAGTTATTCCAAATAGAATGTTGCGGATTTCCTATGGAAACACGGTCCTAACTATAACTATCAGGAAAAGCATTTTCTGATTTGCTAATAAATTTGGCGTCATTTAACGAATCTTTGCGAAATTCTCCAAAAACAAAAGTCTATCCAGGTCAGCTCCTATTCTGAAAGTTTGGGGATGATTCGTCAAGTGGGGCTTGAGAAAAAAGGGGGGTCCCAAAACGCGTTTTCCCCATGTTAATTTCCCTAGGAAATTTTGAGACGGGCTACAGCCCAAACTGCTGAACGGAATTACCCCACATTTGGCAAAAAGGTAGAGCTTGGTTCAGAAAGCGACCTTTTTTTTAAATTGTGTAAATCCGTTCAGTAGTTTTTGAGAAATTCAAAAAATAAGAGTCAAAAAATCAATTTCCCATAGGAAACTTTGGGCAAGGCTACAGCCAAAACCGCTGAACGGAATGACACCAAATTTGCCAAAAAGGTAGCGTTTGGATCAGAAAGCGACCTTTTTTTTTTAAATGCTGTAAATCCGTTCAGTAGTTACTGAGAAATTAAAAAAATAAAAATATCGTTATCTAGAGGCGCGGTGGATCCGCGCACCCTCCCGACTACGAGCTTTATTCTAATTGGCTGTCAACACTCCAAACCAGGAAGTGTTGGCAGCCATCTTGTGACTTGGTAGAACAGAGTCACAAGAAAAGAGAAAAACAAACGCGAAAAGCCAGAAAAGGGGGCAGGGTAGAAACACCCTGAGCCCCTAGGCCTGCTCAGGGGGTCCCACAAGGACCCCCAGTGCCCAAAAAAGCATCTTTTTAAAAAACAAATAAAAAACTAAAAGAAAATTTAAAATAACGAAGCGCTTCGTTGTATTGAAGCCCCCGGGTGGGCCGGGGGCACTGAAATAATGTGTGGGCGGGGGGCCCCAATCCCCCCACACTGCCCTGGAGACCGGCACCTCCCCGAGGCTTGATTTAAGAGTTGCCCCCCCGCAGCCCCGGGGACCGCCACCCCCGAGACAAATTTTTAAAGGTGTGGGGGGCCTCCAAGGCCCAGGGACCGCCACCCCGGGCTTTAATTAATTATTTGCGGGGGCACACAGCACCCCCCCGCTGCCCCGGGGACCGCCACCCTCAGGGCTTTTTTAATAAATAATTAAACGTGTGGGGGGCTCAAGCGCCCCCACACGCCCCGGGGGCTGCCACAAGCCCGGGGCACTAAGATGCAAATGTGGGGGTCCATTACGGACCCCCGAGCCCCGGGGACCACCACCCCCAGGGGCTTTGCAAACGTTGGGAGGGGGGCCGTGCGGCCCACTTCCTCGAGCCCTCCATGGCCCTGGGGACCGCCACCCCCCCAGGGCCGGCTCCTGCAGTGTCCCGGGGTGCCCACCCCTGGGACACTGCTGTTTGCTATAGCAGGGCGGGAGCCGCTGTCATAGCCAACTGTGCTTTGAATTTTGTAAGCGAGAGCAGGTTTCCTGCTCTCGCTTACAAAATTCAAACCACATTGCTTTTCCACGAGGGGAGCTGCATGTCAGCAGCTCCCCTTGTGGAAAAGCAATGCCGGCTCCCGCAGGAGGCGGGTAGCCGGTGGGACCGTGGAGGAATTGGGGCTCCCCCCACGATCCCCAACGAAGAGGCCAGGCCCCGGGGGATGGGGTCCCCGGGGCCAGAAGTGGCCCGGGAGGGGGTCCACGCGGCCCCCCTCCCCTGTGTGTAATAATTTGTTTTTAAACGGAGAGGCCAGGCCCCGGGGTATGGGGTCCCCGGGGCCATATTTAGCCTGAGGAGGGGGCCACGCAGCCCCCCTCCCAAAAACAAATAATAAAAAAGGATGGCCAGGCCCCGGGGGATGGGGTCCCCGGGGCCAGAAGTGGCCAGAAGTGGCCAGGGAGGGGGGCCACGCGGCCCCCCTCCCCAAATAAAAAAAATAATGAAGGCTGGCCCCGGGGGATGGGGTTCCAGGGCCAATATAGGCCTCAGGAGGGGGGGCCACGCAGCCCCCCTTCCTATAAAATAAATATATGTAGCCATGCCCCGGGGGATGGGGTCCCCGGGGCCGGAATTGGCCACGGGATGGGGGGCCCACGCGGCCCCCCTCCCGTTTACATTTTTTAAAAAAAGGGGGCCCCAAAAGTCAGCATCACGGCTAGGCCTCACCCCCTCCCTGCAGCACTCAGCAAATTTTGCACCATGGTGCAGGGAGGGGGGCGGGGCCTGACATAGCAAGTGTGCAAACGCACCCCCTGGCACATTGTAAATTGGGGGATTAAGTCCCCTTCAATCCTGAGGGTCCCTGGGAGCAAACTAGCCCACCAGGTACCTCCAGTATGCGCCAGGGAGCTGCGTTGCAGAGAGGTGTTCAGAGGCCACGTCCCTTTTCACACCTCTCTGCAACGCAGCTCTTTGGCGCTTACTGGAGGTAGCTGGTGGGCTAGGTGGCCCCCAGGGACCCTCAGGACTCAAGGGGATTTAATCCCCCAATTTACAACACTCCAGGGGGCGCGTTTGCACAGTGGTGCAGGGAGGGGGGCGTGGCCTGATGTGACAAGTGTGCAAACGCGCCCTATGGTGCGTTTTAAGTTGGGGGATTAAGTCCCCTTGAATCCTGAGGGTCCCTGGGGGCCAACTAGCCCACCAGGTACCTCCAGTATGCGCCAGGGAGCTGCGTTGCAGAGAGGTGTTCAGAGGCCACGTCCCTTTTTACACCTCTCTGCAACACAGCTCTGTTGTGCTTGCTGGAGGTAGCTGGAGGGCTAGTTGGCCCCAGGGACCCTCAGGACTGAAGGGAACTTAATCCCCCAATTTACAATGCACCAGGGGGTGCGTTTGCACAGTGGTGCAGGGAGGGGGTGAGGCCTGATGTGACAAGTGTGCAAACGTGCCCTGTGGTGCGTTTTAAGTTGGGGAAATAAGTCCCCTTGAATCCGGAGGGTCCCTGGGGCTCACTAGTCCACCAGGTACGTCCAGTAAGCACCACAGAGTTGCGTTGCAGAGAGGTGTAAAAAGGGGCGAGGCCTCTGACCCCCTCTTTGCAACGCAGCACTGTGGTGCTTACTGGAGGTACCTGGTGGGCTAGTTGGCCCCCAGGGACCCTCAGGATTCAAGGGGAATTAATCCCCCAACTTAAAACCCGCCAGGGGGTGCGTTTCCACAGTGGTGAAGGGAGGGGGCGGGGCCTGATGTGACATGTGTGTACTTATGCAATCGCTCCGCTAGAACCCAAGCACTTATAAATTCACCATGCACTCTCCTTGCAGCACTCTAATCATCCAGTCACTACCCATGCACTAACTCATGCACTGCTACAATACCCTGAGCAGTACCCATGCAGTCCAGCCATCGCTCTGTCACTACCCATGCACTCCTCCAATCACCCAGCGCGCACCATGTACTTATCCAATCACTCCGCCAAAATCCAGGCACTTATAAATTCACCATGCACTGTGCTTGCAGTACTCTAATCATCCAGTCACTACTCATGTACTCATGCAATGACCCAGGCACTAACTCATGGCAAATACAGAGAAGGTCATGCTAATTACAGGGGTAACCCAATGCATAATGTTCCCTAGTGTATGTAGGTGTTTTCACTGTATACTAAGTGTCTTTTAGCATAGCACTGGCTCCGGTCCTGGTTATTCAGAGTCAGTTACCACCAGTACCCATCAGTAAAAAGTTGGGGGCACAGGAGGACTTTCTGCTCCTCTCTTGCTTCTTCCTGCACTTTTCTTCGTCTTTCTGGACTTCTGTTGCCTCTTTTTGCATTTGTCTTGCTTCTTTCTGCGCATTTCTTCCTCTTTCTTCACATGTCCTAACTTTGTAGGCATAGTTAGAAATTAGCATTTAAAAATCCATTGAAATTCACTGAAAAAAACATAGGTTTCAGGGACGTTATAGTTAGTTGGACATTTCACTCGTACAAAACCATAGAATTCCCCCGTTATAGTTAGTTCAGCTGACTATAACTCGCGCCTCCGCAATGCACTGCTGATGACGTCACATATTACATCATTCATGACATGGTCAGTGACATCACTGATTACATCATCCATGTCAAAATCTGATGCACCTACTCACACTCTAATATAACCTTTGATACACCCACTGTAAAATACAGACTACCATTATCGAAACCATCGACACACCAATACCAGTTACTACATACGCACTCACTGATTCCTAGGTCTACACACACATCCACTCTTTCACCCAAACAATCACTCCTATATACAGTCACTCATCAATACAACACTATCATATGCACTCATACACCTATACAGACACTCACACACTGCCACTCATCCATGGAGTTACTCACACACCTAGTCAGTCATGCAAAGAATCAATCACACTCCCATTTCCTCACCTATACAGTTATACACACACCACCTCACTTATTCAAACATATACTAACACATACTTACTCACTTATACAATCACTGATACAAGTACACGCTCATCCATACAGGCACTCTCACAATCACTGACTCTCACGTATAGTCATTTATATACTTCAACTCTGACATACATTGCCTTTTACATATGTAGTTACTTGGACATGTATACTGAGACATCCAATCTCTCACCAACACACCCATACACACACTCACCCGCCATACAGCTGTTTACACATGAACTCTTGAACCCATACACCCAGTGAATCAACCACTCACACATCTATGCACAGTCACACACCACACACACACACACACACACACACACACACACACACACACACACACACACACACACACACACACACACACACACACACACACACACACACACACACACACACACACACACACACACACACACACACACACTCTCTCTCTCCCATACAAATACTCAGGCAACCAATCAATAACCCATATAGACACTCATGTAGCTACTGACCAACACATGCAGCAGCTTACACAACAATAGACATACTGGTGCACACATTCAGACAGTTTAGTCACTAACCCATGCATTCAGTAAGACACATTTAATCACTCACTTATACAGTCAGTCATGCACCTACTAAATCGATCATCCAGACACTTATACACCCACTTATTCTTCAATACACCATGGCATATATATAAAACATATTTAAACTTTACAGAAACACACAGTCACTGGATGATGTCATCAGTGATGTCATTTGAGATGTCATCAGTGATGTCACTGACCTGGTCATGAATGATGTAATATGTGATGACATCAGCAGTGCATTGTTGGGGCGTGAGTTATAGTTAGCAGAACTAACTATAACGGGGGAATTTCTATGGTGTTGTACGAGTGAAATGTCCAACTAACTATAACGTCCCTGAAACCTATGATTTTTTCAGTGAATTTCTAAGGTTATTTAAATGCTAATTTCTAACTATAACGTGCCTGAAACCTATGCTTTCTTCAGTGAATTTCAATGGTTTTTAAATGCTAATTTCTAACCAGAACATGCCTGACACCTATGGTTTTTTCAGTGAATATATATATATCTCTCACTGATGTTCTCAAGCGAAGAGTACATTTCTCCATCGTTTGCAGATCCATTTCAACATTAAACAAATATATCCAAATGGCAGGACTGTTTAAAAAAAGACTTTAAAGTGTTCATTAAGAAAATGCAAATAACAGCTAAAAGATTTAGTGCAATAAATATTTGTACTCTCTAAGGAATACGATACAATTACGGATTTTGAGCATAACAAGACTGATATAAGTCAAGTCAAAAGGGAAGTAGATAAGAATCATTTCTGAAGAAAATTGACATCATCAAAAATCAAGGAGGCTACAGTAATGCTTTGGGCCATATATTACTTCAAGGGTTTTATATTTTCAGCATTCAATGCAGCAATTGTTACATTGAAAGAGTCACTCGGTGTTAAATGTTTCCCATTAACCAACTCATACGCTATTTTGAGAGAAAGTAGCAACTAGATGCAGAATAGCACAAGGTGAGTGTGTGCTTAAACAAGATTGGGTACCTCTGAGAATGTAAATGAAACCAAGTAATTATCTCATCAATACTGTGTTCCATTCACTATGTGATTAGTTTATGATGCTGAACGTGGATCATCTCCACGTAGAATGGGGTGTTACAGCTATCGCAGATTTGAAATAAAGGTAAAGATAACTGACCAAACTGCTAGTATCTTCTTCTTAATATTACAATATTTATTTATCAGGCAAGAGAGGCTTTTTGTAACTTTTCGGACTTGATCAACACAATTGGAATGGCTGTGTTAATTTTGGGACACTGTGACCTGTTTGGGCATGCATTATGCAATACGAAAGGGATGTCACAGCTCTATTACTCAAATACTTCTAGAATAATGAAAGTCCGCTGAGCTATTCCAATTCAAAAGGTGTTTCTAGATACTGTGTCATAGCCCTTCCAGTTTTTAGGCTATACATCTGAAGTTTCACCAGTGCACCGTAGAAAAGAAACAAACTTGGTTTAAAAGATAAAGAAAATTCATTTAACTTCCTTCCTTTCTGGGATACACCTGGCTTCATGGCTTGGAACAGTGTCACAATTCAAAAGTGATTTCTCTAATCAAATTCATACATAACTGTCATGATTTCACACCAAACTTATCCTAAGCCAAAATCAACAGCGAATGTATAGGTTTACTGGGTAAGATCTGAAAATTGTGTTGCCTTTAGTAAAGAATTATCTACCTCAACAATTCCTTGATACATTTTCTGGTTCTCCTTTTTAGTAAAGGTCATTAAGTGCTCCAGAGTTCATTACTTGGTAAATTGACAATAGTGACATCAGGGCATTCTTATAAGAAAGTAAATGTAATTTAGTGTCATGATACAGTTGTAGGGGGACTGGGTTAAAAGATTATTAGCAACAATGTAACATTTTCAAATTCTCAAGCCTCCCCACATATGAATTAAAAATAAACCAATGTGGCAGATTATCTAAGAAGGGTCGATCAATCTGTTGTCTTCTTTCTGGAGACAAGACCTCACTACCAGTGGTTACAGTGACAACATCCTTTGTCCCACCGTTGTGATGAAACACTTGCACACCCAAAATCCATGTAATATTTGGAAGCAGTCTGAGGTCACTTGACAGGAAACCCCAAGATACTCCCCAGTTGCTGGTCCCATCTGAATATCCCTTCACATCCTGATTTCTTTACATAGGAATTTGAACTGTATTGAACGTGAGCTGTGTTATTAACTCCACGAGAGAGAACTATATCATCTATTTACAATTTAACTGTTGTACACAGAAAGACCAAAACCCTGTGGGTGACATAGCAGTTTAGTTTAGAAAAGGACAATTTTGTTTCTTCTTTGACATAAAAACAGATTTGTTACATTTTGTTTTCAAAAGGACAATTTTGTTCCATTTCTTTTTACATAAAAACAGTTTACTTATAAACAGTAAGCAAAGACAAAAAAGCTTGCACCAAATGGATATACTCAAAAATTAAAAGTGAGCAATGTTACTTCTGAATCCATTAAGTAATACTTATCAGAGAACAAGTGCTGCAGCATCCCAATTGTTACATCCTTTTTCTCCGAACGTACTTTATTTATCCATAATGTCTGAGCATGGGAATATAAAACAATGATTGCAAATAGTTGAAAACCATATCAGACCACTTAGAAGGGAAGTATAGGACCCAATGGAATACCGGCAGCAATCTTTAAAACAGAACCAAAAGGTTGGACATTGCAATTTACCTTACTACATAGTGCAGCTCTGCAGTCAGTACATGTCACAGATTCATTGGGGAGGCTGCATTTTATGTCCATGATATAAAAGTGGAAATGCATACAACCGCATGAAATAGAGATTTATTGTTCGTTCTCTGGAAGCACTGGCCGAAGAAAACAATATGTGGCCATTCTACCAAACTGACTTCAGGACAAAGTGCAATACATTAGACAACAGCCTTAGGACCGCTGTGAGTACACATTATCAAGTTGCAAATTGTCAGTTTTATAGATTTTAGCAAGGTTACTGATGGGTAACTAAGAGGGTTATTGTGAATTAAATACAGGGCAGGGATTAACCCAACTGTGCTTAGAGCCAATAGTGGGCTATACGAGAGAATGTGGGTCCAGGTCAAGTTCAGCCATGGAGGTCCTTTGTTGTTAAGATGCATACATATGAACAAAGGTCCAAAAGTGGTGCATTCTTGGTCCCTTCACGTTTTAATGTTTATGTTGTAAACTGTTTATTGATTTTAAACATAGGTTTATAATTAGGTAAAAGCATATTCTAGTTATTCAGAATGCTGATGACATTGTCATTTTGAACTGCACCCAGTAAGGTCTGCAAAGATCTTTAACCCCTTCGCTGCGGCGGAAATTCCGCCGCAGCGCTGGGCGGTGCGGGGGGGGGGCAGCGCGGTGGCGCGGTGCTCATGACGGAGCCACTCAGTCATGAGCCACGGTTGGGCTGTGCTCATGACGGAGTGGTTCCGTCATGACTCCGCCCACAGCGCTAATCGCCCGCACAGGCGGGGAATTAGCGCCGCGTGGGCGGCGCGGCCGCCAACGGCCGCAGCATGACGGAACCACTCCGTCATGAGCACACCGCAACCGTGGCTCATGACGGCATGGTTCCGCCATGAGCACGGAACGAGTTAACAGGCATATAATTTTCAAAACATTAATTGCTCACAATGAAAAAACTAAGACCTTAGACTTTGATAGTAAACTTGTAGTAAGGGCGATAAAACCATAGCCAGTGGAATTACTAATATTGTCAACAACTTCTGAGTATGGCTAACAGACACTAGATTACATCGTTATCCCTTAGCCAAATAAAATTATAAGAAATAGATCTTTCAGATTTTGCACATCATAGATTGCAGTTGAGGTTATAGAATCTGTCATAGAATCTGTCAATCTCCGCAATAGGAAAGTGATCAGGCTGTCCGGATGGACAGACGTCAGTGTAGTATTCACCAGAGGGTATTTAAACTCTGAGATCATCAAGCTAAGCACATATTTGGTTACAGTTCAGTCAAGCGAGACAACTTGGCGAATAAGGCTTTTTTTTTTAAAGTGGTTATCATGGATTAAGAAAAGATTCAGCAGAGCATTCTAATACATTAAAAGAATTAATTGGAAATCATATTAATCTGAAAAAGGAAATAGCAGCTAACCCATGTTCAACATATTTGATAAAGTGTGGTAAATAAAATATACCGGACTGAATTTCATACGGGATCTTAAATAAAGTAAAATAGCTCAAAATAACAAGAGGCAGAATCCGTGGTATAAGAGGTTTTCTAATGGGCTTTATTCCATTCAAAATGGCCGACTCGAGTCGCGGCCTTCAGGTTCCGTCACCACGAGGGTTCAGGAAGTGAAGTACAATAATTCATTGACAGACATGTATTTTTATAATAAGTGCATTACAATGAAACGAATGTAAAAGGCGTAACATTTGATAAGAAAAATGACGTGACAGTGACATAATCGAAACTAGGCGTAACAAGGAATAAAAGAAACATGATTGGTTTGCATTATCAGACATAGGTGGATCTATAAGATAATACTTGGCATAGATGCGCGCGCAGCAGCATGACGTGTAATTGACGTGCAACTAGGGGGTGAAGGGGACTTGACATTTAGCTCTACATGTGGAGACGAGAAGTCTGGGGGGTCAAGTCAACCTAATCCCAAATCATATCTACCATCCTATGTTTGGAGAACTATGTTATCCACAAGGAAGGACTCTCGGACAGAATCTATTCTATACTAACTGTGTGTGCGTGTACAAGCGTCTAAGTGTCTATATGAGATGCGAGGGGCAGAAAACTTTCCATGGCAGCAGGGCTATGAATCACTTGCAGGAGGACGGAAAGGCTGAGTCCTTGCTTGTGAGCTAAAGGAAATGTTTACCTAAATCACTTGACAGGAATGCATCGGCTGAAGAGCAAAATAGATAATTCGAAGGTGAAATACAGCTTCTTGGCAGGCATGCGAAAACTGGCCGAGGCAGGCACCGTTAGCTGCACAGGGAGTAGGACAAAGTTCATGGATACAGATGCGAGCTCAAGCTGAAGCTGTCAAAGACAGAGAGCAGGGAAAGGCTTTGAGGACAGAATCGGGCCTACTTGCCTGAACTGTAAAAATGGAGTAACTTAGCCATATAAAGTCGGTGGCCTTTCATACCTAGGAATCGAATATCCAGCCCATCGATGGCGGATCTGACAGAGAACATGTTGACGGTAGACACACATATGTTTGCGTCTTAGAAACTGGAACTGGAGGGAACATACATGTACTTGTAACATGCATATAGAACCGTTGGGGTCCAAGATAGGGGACATAACTGATCAGGAAAATCCACATTTCCACATTCCCTCCTTGTCCCCTTCTTGCCCTTCAAGAGACATCAATCTTCATCATTCCATCGATTTGCTCATGGAGCATCATTTCTTCTTCCTTCTTCTTCCGGCATTCTGAACGAGACCTTGGTGGTGGAATACACGATGTGGCACACAGACCACAAATCGCTGGTCCACATTGTAGACATAGACAGCAACTGAATAGTATGAGAAGGCCAATACCTAGGAAGGATAGAACTCTCCATCCCCAGGCTGATATCACACTCCAAAACCACCCGGACCACGTCCAAATGCCTGGATTCTCGTGTATCTGGCTTACAATCTTATGAAGGCGTGTTATAGCTTTATATACAGATGGCGAATTTTCTGGTATGAATATGCAGCAGCTGGATCCGATGACCCTGCAAGCTCCGCCCCTATCGGCCAGGATGACGTCAAGGACAAGACGATTCTGGAGAACAACAATTCTCATCACTGATTGTTCCTCTGTCAGATTGCCTAGGGCGGCTATAGTCTCGTTTACTACAGCTTCAAGAGTCTTGGTGAGTCTGCGTATCAGCTTACTATTTGATATAGTACCTATATAGGGAAAGATACCTTTATTGAAATCTACATATTTGTCCCATGCTGTCTCAGTATAATCGACAACTGGGAGATCTCTTCGCTCTCTATTGTGTACTAAATGAACATTTTGATAATAATCAGGGGGAGCTAGGAAAACAGGTGGCAAAAGGAATGCTATGTAACAGGTACCATCCCAATCTAGAGGCAGACGCATATATGCCGTCTGGCCACATATGAAGTAAGAATGGCGAGAAGCTCTAAATGAAGATTTACCTTGATCACTATATTCTACTATAGTAACGCATTGGCTATGGCCCATATGTATGGAACCAACTTTTCTCACACATAATTCACCCTTAACTGGAAATACTGACATAGTGGGCAGAATTAGTTCAACTTCGGATTTGACATTCAAAATCATAAGATTAGGCGTAAAATTACCTAATTTATACACTTCATTTTCTAAATCAGTTCCTGTTCTACTGGGGTGACCCTCCTTATTAGGGTGACAGACTTTGAATAAAACTAGATTCAGATTTCCCCATATCCAATGTTGTTGATAAACTGCTGTGTCTGGGTCTATGGAATTTAATAAACTAAACCATGCTCCACAGGAGCCATTGTGTGTGAACGGATGTGGAAAGAAAGGCAGAACTCCTTTGTTATTCTGATAGGGAGGAAGTCGGCCACACACCCAACAATTTGTGGCATTACTAGTCTTATGGAAATGATGTAACATACTAATGAATGTGTTACTACGCAGCGCAAGTCTATAGGACAACTCATGTGGGGGTAAGTCACTAAAAGAATGTTCATCAGTTATATTGAAAGCACGTTTAGAAACAGGATAATACATATGCAACAATATACTTGCAGTAACTATTAAAAAACTCAAGAAAAACAAAATTAATAAAGTCACAATACAGTGGCTACGCAGTGATTTACAATAAGCATGTCGTTTCATTATGATTCTGGACTCTACATCATTCAGACCTAAGGGATACATGTCGGGACAGATTCAACCGCTTCACCTTGGAGAGGACTTAAACAATCAAATCGTCCGACAGTTTAGATCTGGACCTGAGTTTCTGTTTATAGAGTTCGGTGCTACTGGCCTCAGCCAAAGGTAGCTTTGAGTCAATGGGGGAAGACACACGGGAAGTACTGTTTGTGTCAGGAGGAAGTCCATTAAATTTTTTTATATGGGTGGAATGCACCCATCCTTTTCTTCCTTCGATCTTCACAGCTGTTCTGGTCGTCAGCAGGACCAACTTAGGAAGCCTCCACCTTGGCTCCAGTTGGGTTTTCCGATCAAAATTCCTGACGAGAACATAATCACCGGGAATTACATCATGAGGTTTCACCTCGGTGTTGTCGGGAAAAGCTGCGACTACCTGTGAACGACAAGATTGTAGTGCAGACATCAAGGAAGCCAGGTAATCTGTCAGCATATTACAGTCAACATCAGTTATTTTACGGGGTATAGGCGTCCCCCACATATTCGGTGGCCTACCAAAGATCACCTCATAAGGCGATAGCCCTGTTCGAGAGTGTGCTACCATCCTCATGTAGAATAGCGCAACTGGTAAGGCTACTATCCAGTCCACACCTTTTTCCTGACATATTTTAGACAATCTGATTTTTAAAAGTTGATTATGTCGTTCCACGAGACCTGCTGCCTCGGGGTGTCGGACACAGTGGAATTTCCACTGATATCCCAACAAAAGTGAGACATATTTCATTAATTCGGATGAGAAAGGCTGACCGTTATCTGAATATACAACACGTGGTAAACCGTACCGTGGGAAGAATTCTCGAACTAGCTGCTTGGCAGTAGTCGAGGCAGTGTAATCTGATACGGGATACGCCTCTGTCCAACGGGAGAGAGCGCAGACAACTACGAGAACATATTTGAATCCTCGACAACGTTCCATCTGAATATAATCCATCTGGAGGACTTCAAAAGGATGGTCAGGAGGCTGAAATCCACCCTGCTCTACGGAAACACTCTTTCCTGGATTAAACTGACAACATATCATACAGGTACGAACTTTTTGTTTAGCTGCTGCTCGTAAATGTTTATTGAACCAAATGTGTTGAATGCTGTCTAGCATAGCCTTCTCTCCTAAATGTGCTGGACTGTGAACTGTAGCTATAATGACTTGAACCATGGAATCAGGGAGAAACCATACAGATTTCTCCTTCGTCATCCATCCTTGATCTGTCTGGATCCCTCCTAGTTCAGTCCACTTCTTTATTTCTTCTGCTGTGGCATGTGTCTGTATGTCAATTACGTCAAGTGCGGGATCCTTAATTGTCATACACTGTGTTGGTGTCTGAACTATTGGCTTTGTCATGTCTAATGTGCGATTCTGAGCAGTCTGTTTAGCTGTTTTGTCAGCTAAATCATTGCCTTGAGAAATGGTATCAGTAACCTTCGTGTGTGCTTTACATTTCATAATCGATATAGCAGTGGGTAGATGTATTGCGTCTAACAAAGCATGAATGAGGGGTCCGTGCTGAATGTGGGCACCATGGGACGTTAAATAACCTCTCTCTCGCCACAGCACGCCGAAGTCGTGTACAACTCCGAATGCATAACGTGAGTCAGTGTATACATTAACTTTCTTATTTGTGGCTTGAATACAGGCTTGTGTTAGAGCAATAAGTTCTGCTGCTTGGGCTGACAAAGTATCTATACAATTTGTTTCAATAACTTCAGTGTCTGTTGTGACTGCATACGCGGCCACTAAATCTCCTGTACTTGTTCTCATGCACGATCCGTCTACATACAACGTCAGGTCTGGATCTAACAATGGAACGTCTGTCAAGTCTTGTCTAGGTTTCGTCTTTATTTCAATGATTTCAACACAATCATGAGCTAGTGGGTCTGTTCCAATTACAGGTAATAGTGTAGCAGGATTCAATGTATTACACCGTCGGATCTCTATGTGTGGTTGAAACAATGTCAGTTCATAACCGGTAAGTCTTGCTATGGTCAAGTGTTGTGTTTGTGTTCGGTTCACAAGAACCTCTACTGCATGTGGTACTTGTACTGTCAATGGGTGTCCTAATACTATGGCATCGCTTTGTCTGATTGCTAAAGCTGTCGCTGCCACTGATTTCAGGCATGCAGGCAAAGCCTGAGCTACGGGATCTAATGTACTGGAAAAATAAGCACATGGCTTGCGTGATCCTGCTTGATCCTGAGTGAGTACTGACAAGGCAGTACCTTCGCGTTCTGTAACAAAAAGTGTAAAATGTTTGCTATAACATGGCGTTGCTAAAACAGGTGCTTGACATAAAGCTTTCTTTAGGCTTTCAAAAGCTTGTGTATGTTCCTGAGTCCAAGGGAGAACAGTCGATATGGCTGCCTCCTGTGTGGTTAACTGAATGAGTGGTTTTGCTAGAAATGCGTACTGAGGGATCCACTGCCTACAATATGAAGTGAGGCCTATGAAAGCCCGCACCTCCTTCTGTGTCTGGGGTATTGACATGTTAGCAATTAACTGAATGCGATCTGGTGTAAGCTGCCTTCCCTCCTTGGACAGCGAGTGACCAAGATAAATAACTCGCTGAACACAGAATTGCAGCTTAGAAGGGGACACCTTGTGCCCCTTGTCGGCTAGGCAATGTAAAACTGTCAGAGAAGCCTTTTCACATTCTGGCTCGCTTCTTGCGGTGATCAGCAGATCATCGACATATTGAAGCAGTGCAGTATTGACTGGCATGTGGATACTGTCAAGTTCTCGTTTCAGTGCTTGGCTGTAGATGCTGGGGCTTTCTGTAAATCTTTGGGGAGCGCGTGAGAATTTAAAGCTGCGCCCATTTAAACTGAATCCGAACAAGTATTGGCTTTCCGGATCTATTGGGACGCTGAAAAAGGCATTCTTGAGATCGATTACAGTAAAGAATGTTGCTTCGGAATCAATTGCTGTCAACAATGATGATATATCAGGGACCACAGGGAATTGTGGTACAATACACTTGTTTAGTTCACGCAAATCAATAACCAATCGGTATACTGGTGGGGCAGTAGGGTCAGTTCGTTTAAGAATCGGCATTATCGGTGAATTACATATATTGGAGTCTGTTTCTATAACTACTCCCTGGGCAATCAGCTCATCAATGATTTTCAGCAAAGCCACTACAGCATCATGCGGTAACTTGTATTGTCGCATTCGTGGTAGTACCACTCCTGCTTTCAATGTAACTCGATAGGGTGTAATGTTCATGCAGCCAACATCCGTAGGGCCTTGTGCCCATAGATGTACTGGTAAAGTCTGTAGTCGGGGATCCATGTCTCTAGACACATAGTGACCTTTAAAATCCCGCAAAAACAACCTTACTCCTTCCGGAGAACAACATATTATGGCTCCTAGTGCTTTCAGAGTTTTAATTCCTAACAGATTTTCTGGGCATGATTTAGTAAGCAATAAATCTGTAGTTCGTGTCAAAGGTCCTATCGTAAGTGGTAGAGGCTGTGATACTTCATTAACAATAGGTTTTCCCGAAAAACCAAGGGAAACATTTTGAGAGCCTGAGAGGGGTGCCCCTGGAACTTCACTACGTTTTATAGTTGTTCGACTTGCCCCTGTATCGAGTAAGAATTTTCTATCTTGACCTAATAATTCACTATGTACATAAGGTCCTTCTTGATCTACAGGAATCTCGATAAGCGGTAAGTCGACTTCCCTCTCTAGGCTGGTTCATGCGTAGCGCTGATATTCAGGGTATTCATACTGTGCAGTCTGATACATTTGTCGTGTTGTGGTTTGTGTGGCAGTAGCAGGCAACGGTGGTGCAGCTGGCACAAACTGTATGGGTTGCTGTGAGGCTGGCATGGACTGTTGCTGAACTGGCATGGACTGTCCATGCTGCATAGCTCCTTGTTCATTCTGATCTTGTCTAACTAATCGTGGTCTCTCTTTTGCAATACCTGTAGCTATATTACGTTTCAGGACTGGACAATCATGTACATAATGGCCTAGTTGTTTACAGTAATTGCAGGTTCCTTTTACAGGAACTGCAGAATCACCAGAATGTGTCACACCCCTTTTGTGACCATCTGCTGGTACTGTCTGAGAAACTAGCATTTTCATTTTTGTATCCTTCATGCGTCTATGCTCGTGTTCTTGTTCATCCCTAATTCTATTGTGATGATACTGTAACATTTGTAGCATTTGCGACGGAGTGTTACTTTGCCAGGTACTCTCGAATTTCAATATTCTATTCTTCACTGGAGGCAATGCATTTTCCACCAATTTTGTCACAAATAAATGTGGATATGAGTCACTACTTGCTTTTATACCACTATTTATACCAAAACATTTTTCAAATCGAGCATAATAATCGCTTGTGTCTTCATCTTGCTTTTGTTTGCAGGCTGTGATTGCACCCCAATCTTCCTTTTTTGTAGTTAATAAACGTGGCAGTACCTGTACTAGTAAACCTGGTAACAGTTTAACTTTATCCCCGAGCCCCGAACCTGCAGTTCGGCCCCTTTCTTCCTCTGCTAATGCTGTCCAGTCTATCTTTTGGTCTCCTACTTCCCACTCTTTTTCTTTCAGTTTTTCATAAATGCCAGCAGGCAAAAGCACCTTTAATATCGTCATAATATCAGGAAAGGTGTACTCTCCCATCAGTAACATGTCTTTAATTTCTCGGTGGAAACCCGCTGGGTCTTTGTCATGACTAGGTACTACTTTCTTCATTTCTAATAATTCCATTTTTGATATGGGTGTGTAAACAAATACACGGTGAAACTCATTGTCTTCGCCTTTTATTGGGTGCACTTCTCGTAAAGGATTTTGTCTATCCATATAGTACGGTGCTCTTTCTCTGCGGGGCAGGGAGAGAGAATCTGGATTTACAAAAAGGACATACTGTTTACGTGACACTAATATCTCTTTAATTAGCTTGTTACTAGAACCTCTCCACCTGTTTGTGAGTAGTTCCGTTAATATATCAGGTAAAGGACCAGGGTCAGCATGTTGGCACTTATATAATATGAGGAGTTGCTGAATCATATAGATTCCAGCTAAGCGTTGTTCATCTGTACTGAGATTGAGAAACGTGTGTGCTACGGTCTCATCACCGTATTTTTCAGGACTGTCAATCCAGTGAACGGCTGATCTGGCTAATTCTTGCTCATCCATGGAATCGAGGAGGTGGTAACCCCTTCGTTCTCGTAGTATCTTATCTGCGGCTTGAAACGAATGTTCAGGAGACTTCAGATTTATTACAGGCGTCGGATACGTTCTGCTGTTTTTTGGGCATACAGAATGTATTGGATCAGGAAAACATCTAGTATTTTCACAGGATCTTCCTCTGCCTACATAGGCTATGGTCTCTGACTGTCTTGCGGAATTCCCTGATTCGGACACTTCATCTTGCTCAAACTCGTCTGTTCCCAATCTTTCTTCATGAATACGCTCTATTTCTTTACGTATTTTTCGGCACATGGCTATTATACAATTTTGCTTATCGTGTCTCCCTTCTGATATATTCTGACTCCATTTTGTAAGAATAAGCATTGCATTCGGGTCTACCCCCGGACGATCTTGATTTCTGATCATACAGTTTATGAGGAAACGTAACAGTTCCCCCTGGATCTCTACTTTCTGGAATTCCATAGCTCTGTTAATACATCCTGGATCTCGTCCTGTTTGAACAAAATGATATATGTTGTCTAGATGCGTAGTCATCCCTGGTAACCTCGCTAAATACTCTGCGGCTCGCCTGATACGTAATGATGCCAGGACCATTTCGTCCTCTTTACCAACCACCGGGTCATATCTACAATTTACAAGGAGTTCCTTAAGCGTACGTTCACTTACGAATTTAGGTGTACGTGAATGTGCTGACTCTTGAAAGACAAGTTTATTTATTCTAGGTGGTGTAAAAGTACTGCTAGCACCTCCCGTGGCCCTATCTGGGGCGTCGGGTGTGAATGGGTTCGTTGAACGTGACACAGCAACTATGGGTGTCGATACCCCTGTAGAGTCGACTGCGGAGACAGATGCGGAAACAGATGTGCTTGCCGACGCTTGTGTCGGAACTTGCTGTTGCACGGGGACAGATACCTGATCCTGACGTTCAACCCCTCCGCCAGACGGTCTATGTGGTGTGGCGTTAGCATACTCGGGAGCTACGTCATCTAGATATGAGGAAAGAAAAACATCTTCTGCGGTTCTGGGAAGCCCCTTTGGATGTACCTTAATTGGAAATAATGGGGGTGGCAAGTCTTTTGGTATCTCTGGAGCAGCCTTAGGTAATCCTTCGGCTAGTAGGGGATACATACCATTCATAAGAGCATTTCTTTGTCTATTTACTTGTTCTGATCTCACTCGGATACCTTCCTCAATTAATAGATTTTCTTGAACTTTATTTGAACTTTCTTTACTCCTCTCTTCTTGTCTACGTGCTTTTTCTGTTCGTCTATGAGATTCTTTACGCCATAACTCAACAGCGTCTTTCTGTGACTGTCTGACCTTTCTTTTCCATAACTCTTCCTCCACTTTCATGATGCACTCTGCATCCCAGGTTCCCGCTACGGGCCACCTTTGACTTTCCGGTAATCCCTTGGTATAATCTACCCATAGATCAAGAAATAATATGGCATCTAAGCCATGTTTATGGTACATAAAATGCCCTGGAGTGTCCCTAGGAGGAATAGGAACTGCTTCTTCAAGCACCCCTTTTCTGGTAGTAATCTGTCTTAACTTCGAGAAGAGCGGCATATTTACAACTGATCTGATACTTACTCTTGAATTTACTTAATATGAAAAACACAATAAATGAACAGTGAACAATGAACAGTCATTCATACCACAATATGCAAGACATTTCTGAATACTTTAAACATTAAACATTAAACATTATAACAATGATCGACAATGATGACAGTCTGCCTAACTAATCACCACGCTGAATTCTTGACAATAACTGAATACTTCGGAATACTTGATATACTGCTAAACAGTACATATACACTGCTAAACAGTGCAGACCGGATTTGTGTACCCAAATCCGTCTTGACCGGCACAACCTATGTGCGCGTCAACACGCCTCCCCGGCGATGGTACTCACCGAGTAGCTCCTTGAAACGGAAGGCCTCAGAGAATGGACAGGACTCGATGACTGCGGACAGCGGACCCTCTGGACATCGGGATTTCGGAAAACCTGGTGGGCCTCTGTATACCTCGGATCTTGCTCTCTCAGCTAGGCTCTGGTCGGGATACTTCGCACTTCTCACCGCCTCGTCTGGGTTGATCGCAGCCTCAGTCGCCCCCGCTTGACCGGAGGGAGCTTACAGGAAATCCTGCAGGTACGCGTTTATGGTCCGTCCAGCTGTGGCAGGAGACCGGGCCTGCAACGCACCGCCGGCGCGTGAGATGAGAAAGTGTCCCTGTTCGGGCGCCATTCTGTGGTAAATAAAATATACCGGACTGAATTTCATACGGGATCTTAAATAAAGTAAAATAGCTCAAAATAACAAGAGGCAGAATCCGTGGTATAAGAGGTTTTCTAATGGGCTTTATTCCATTCAAAATGGCCGACTCGAGTCGCGGCCTTCAGGTTCCGTCACCACGAGGGTTCAGGAAGTGAAGTACAATAATTCATTGACAGACATGTATTTTTATAATAAGTGCATTACAATGAAACGAATGTAAAAGGCGTAACATTTGATAAGAAAAATGACGTGACAGTGACATAATCGAAACTAGGCGTAACAAGGAATAAAAGAAACATGATTGGTTTGCATTATCAGACATAGGTGGATCTATAAGATAATACTTGGCATAGATGCGCGCGCAGCAGCATGACGTGTAATTGACGTGCAACTAGGGGGTGAAGGGGACTTGACATTTAGCTCTACATGTGGAGACGAGAAGTCTGGGGGGTCAAGTCAACCTAATCCCAAATCATATCTACCATCCTATGTTTGGAGAACTATGTTATCCACAAGGAAGGACTCTCGGACAGAATCTATTCTATACTAACTGTGTGTGCGTGTACAAGCGTCTAAGTGTCTATATGAGATGCGAGGGGCAGAAAACTTTCCATGGCAGCAGGGCTATGAATCACTTGCAGGAGGACGGAAAGGCTGAGTCCTTGCTTGTGAGCTAAAGGAAATGTTTACCTAAATCACTTGACAGGAATGCATCGGCTGAAGAGCAAAATAGATAATTCGAAGGTGAAATACAGCTTCTTGGCAGGCATGCGAAAACTGGCCGAGGCAGGCACCGTTAGCTGCACAGGGAGTAGGACAAAGTTCATGGATACAGATGCGAGCTCAAGCTGAAGCTGTCAAAGACAGAGAGCAGGGAAAGGCTTTGAGGACAGAATCGGGCCTACTTGCCTGAACTGTAAAAATGGAGTAACTTAGCCATATAAAGTCGGTGGCCTTTCATACCTAGGAATCGAATATCCAGCCCATCGATGGCGGATCTGACAGAGAACATGTTGACGGTAGACACACATATGTTTGCGTCTTAGAAACTGGAACTGGAGGGAACATACATGTACTTGTAACATGCATATAGAACCGTTGGGGTCCAAGATAGGGGACATAACTGATCAGGAAAATCCACATTTCCACAAAAGCATGAAGGAAAATGTAGACACACAAGAGGCTTGGCAGAATATTTATGAAACAATGACGTTTAAGGTTTTTTCAGTACATTATTAAATCAGGACTTTCAGATTATTTCGAATTTATAGGTAAGAGATCTCATGATACTTACTCATTTCCGATGAATCTAAAATGTATCAGTTCAGAACCAACTATAGGCTCAGTCTTAAGAGCTAAAATTATTCGCTTGCACTTACTTAAATTTCAAATTTGGGATTCCAGAGGTAATTGGGCCAATTTTCCAAGCTGGGGCAATTCTATAAGCATCAGAAATTACCATGCATGTACTATACCTATGCAAATCTTTACACTCTGAGAAGAGATACTGGTTGCGGTCTGAATTCCTTAGCTATTAAAATTTCACATGTAAAGATGCTAATAACTTGTGCCTGAATTGTAATCTATGATTTTAGGTAAAGTGTTTACCTTTTTATATAAGAAAGCACCCAGAATGAAATATATGGATTTATCCATGATAACAAAATTCCAGCCTTCATTAGAGGCCTTTATTACAATGGATTTGTTGTTTCTTAATGCATTTCATGCCATGTATACTGAAAAGCTAATTGTGAAATTAAAGAGTCTTTTGACCCTCACTAGGTACAAATGCTGAGACCCCCCATAACTGGTGTTTCTCTTTTCTGCTGGGTTATTAATTTGTGTTTAGATCTGACCTACATGGAAACTGAATGTAGTAGGAATGGCGGCCTTTTTAGGACAGCATATTACTGCACAGGTTAGGCCACTTTTTATCCCACTTTTTATCCCTGTAACAGCTTCACAAGCTGCACCCGAAGATAATCAATGACTATTTCACCCTTGTCCTGCTTATGGCTGCAGGAAACATTTAGCCCAGATATCTATCTCAAAATAACTGCCTTGATTAACTTGCTATGACTGCCTGCCTCAGGAGATCAGCTTTCAGATCTCTCTGGAGATAACAAAATACTTGGTCAGGGTGTCTGAACTTGAGAAGAGCCCTGTTCACAACCTATAGTCTACCTCCTCATTCCTTTAATAAGTGGTGAATGCCCATTGCCTCCTCTGTGAAACCAGAAGAAAGAAAGCCAATAAGCTCTCTTTTTTTTCAGCGGCGATCACCCAGATTTGATGGGCTTTGGCTTCCTACCAGTGCACTTAGTTTTAGATAAATATCTCCTGCAGCCACTATGGATCCAATTAGGAATATTCTGTAAAAGTTCAGCAGGGCATGTACAGGGGTACATCTGACCAAGAATAGCACTCTAGAAGTTGGTCTTTCACAAAGATTTGGAACATGCCTCGCACTGTGGAGTTCCTACCCTGGAAGAAGTTCAAAGTTAAAGATCATAGTACTTATGCCAACTTTTGCAACAGAACGGTCAGAGTTTAATAAAAATCAATGAGCTGTATTTCACAACTTTTTTATCCCTGGAAATCTATATTTCTGACAAATTAATTGCATTTCCTTACTCCTGGTTATTGTTGTAAAGGGCACATTTAAGAGGTTTAATGGGTTAACGTGGGGTCAAAAAAGATACCATCTAAGTATTGGAGGCTCGAATTGAAAATATGCGATGACCTTAAAAGCTGGGGTGTCCAACTAGGACTGTTGCATAAGTTGACGAATTGCTCATGGCATAGAATTGCAGCTGAGTTATGAATTTGAGTTGTTTTATATGTAGCGTTTTATCGGAGAACAAATTTAAAATAAATGACACGCAGTGTGTTATACGCAAACAAATTTAAAGTAATATAGATGCATTTAAGTTTGTGTAGTGTATCAAGAACCTAATCACCATGTTGATGGTAGTGTTTATGAATTTTGTGTATTTTAGATACCCCTGACGAAGGGAATAATCCCGAAATGCATTGGGTGACTTTTAAAGAAAGTCGTGACATGTGGAAACATCTATTTCTCCTATGTTTTAGTGAAAATTCTTGAATAAGTGTGGGAACGAGTAAAACAAATTGAAGTAAAGTGGAAAAAGGTGAAGAGTAATGGAGTAAAATGTGGATATATTTTAGAGTATTAATATAAATTCGATTTATTGGATTCATTCAGTAACGGACGTGGCTGTGCAGCTTGAGTAGGAATCAAGGAGGTTCCTCTCTGTTCGTACAACCAGGTTTTGCCATAACCTACACCGAAAAGCTAATACTATGAAAATAGCAAAAGTGGTTCAGAATAAAATTATCCTAAGGCAGAAATAAAAGAGGGTGACAGTCCAAATGTACAGTGTGCTAGTATTTCACCTTCGAGAGAAACTGAACCATACACTGAGCAGTGTGGAGGGTTGACCTTTACGGCCAGTGAGTCAGCAGTTACCTAAGCTTTGTGTACCAGTTAGTGCAAGGCCATGACAGGCTTTGTACAATCTCATGCATTGGTCCTGAAGCCTATTCCATCCAATGAGATGGAGTGTTCCTGGTGGTGTTTGGAAGGTGGCTCAGAGCTTCCTTAAAGAAGACTCTTTTCAGGGATGTCTTGAAGAAAGCAGTAATAGTAATTAATGCTTAATGTGCTACTATCCCCACTCACTCCAAGTCATAGCTGAAAAGGGCAGTAAAACATTACCCCACAATACTTTGAAAGAACCAACCACTGACAAATTCAAACTTTAAAATAGTATCTAACCCATTGTCACATTATACATTCATATTAACTCATTCTATTGCAAAACATTATTTCTTGTACTAGCGGAATGAGGAGGAATTTTACAAAATTCAATAGGCATTAAAAAGTGGGAAAATATTTCCAATAATACTTACATTTAAGAGGACCTTGAAATACATGACTTCTGGATTTGTGCTGCACAAAACCTTCTCCTGTGTTTGGATTTAATCAGTAATGTCATTGTTGTCATGGTGGGGGGAGCGTGAACGTTTCAAAAGTCATGTTTGAAAACTATCATATTTGTTTTTTAAACCCACTTCTGAATGCACTGCTCTAATCTGATTTACTAAGTTCTACACGTTTGCTGACATAAAAAATGAAGGTGTTCCTAAAGTTAAGGGGTACTGTACACCCTAGTTACTTCCTTTCTTCAACTGCAAATAACCTTTATATAAACACTTGCTGTTTATTTAACGTTTTGTAATGTTAGCACTGAGTTCAGTAAACAGCAGCCCAGTGCTGCTGTTGCCCAGGGGGTCACACGTAAAGGTCAGGTGGACCGCATGCGGCCCCCGGGCCGTACTTTGAGTATCACTGCTCTAAACCAAAGCATACATTATTATTGGTAGCTGCATTTAAATACTTTACAGGAAAACCAAATCACAATAACAAACTACCTTCACGTAAGGATTATTCTGGACCAGAGACACTGGAACATGAAGGGTTAAGTAATCATTCTCCCGCCAGTTCAACAAAAATGCAACACATTCTTCCGATATGACTTGTCGAAGTGGAATATCTAAAAGAACAAAAATGTAAGCCGTTACTAAAGTAATGATGACACTTTTTAATATCTACTGAGCTACGCGCAGCAGAGGTTCCTTAGCCTCCCATCATACAGACTCCTGGGATATCCCAGCCACAACCTAGTGGCGCAGAACATCTCATAAACAGTACAGAAGCAATAATCTGCAAGGGATAAAGGAGTGAATGTGCATCCCACAGTGACCAACCACCAATATCTCCCAATACCTTCATGTTTATATTTGTGCCTATACCTAGAGGGTACTGAGAGGGATATGGTTGGCAGATATATTTGAGAACATATAAGGTTTCCCAGCAAAGATCTACTATGGTCCCTAAAAGTAATTCAATGACTGGTAAACCTTCTGTAAACTATTTTTAAGATACCCAAAACCAGACTGGAAACCATCTGTTACTTACCTGAACATGCTGTTCTCCAAATACTAAAATGTGTATATAGACACATATGTGTTTTTAATATTTCCCATGTCAGACTGAAAAGACTATAACGAGCACAATTTCTTTGGATTATTTACTAAGATCAGTAAAGATTTGTATCCAAATTTCTTTGCACCTGCTGGCATCTTAACTCAACCCCAATCCATGATTATGGTCAGATTCTGAGTAATTGCTTTTACTTTAGGCAGCTTTTTTATTTCCTTTTTCATTGGCATATTATATGTTGTCCTCAAGACACCCGACTACTGCTGATTTGGTTACTTTGTGGCCTTTCATCATAGATTACTAATAGTTCAGAAGTTGTATTAAAACGATTGACTAGTTTGGCTAGTTTTAAGCCTTTTTAACATCTAGGATGTAGAAGGTTCTCCATACAGCTTCATGGTTATTTTTGGATCAAATTTGGATGTGTCCTTTAACTAATTTTCCAACACACATAAAGAAGGGGGAGAGGTTACATTCCTACCCTGACCTCCCCAGTCACAATCTATAACACAGAAAAAGGAGGTAGGAATGTGTTTTCCGGTGGTGGCACATGCTCTGTGAGTAAAATCAGCCCTCACTCATAAATTTGTGACATGCTTCATCATCGGGCTTGCTAACTGACACCCTTGCACAGACTAATGCCTGGGGTGGAGCAAATAGGATGGGAATATGATACAAACATAAAGTTGCGGGATCACCAAAGAGAAGTGCAGTTTGTGACAGTTAAAACTAGCTCGGATGTGTCCCTAATTCTAATTTTATTCCTGGGCCACCCGGCCAGGTTTAAAAACGTGAAGGACGGTGGTGATAGGAGAAGATTAGGATCACTTCACCTCTCCTTACTGCAAAGGTGTCAACATGATTCAACTGTGCCCACAATGTTGGGTCGCTCTGGCCTTCAGGATAACAAAACGCAACACCCTCTGATCCTAATTGTGGATTTTCTGGGTCTCTTCCCCTCCAAGGTAGGGTTTTTCAAACTCACACTCTCTGTATAACCGAGTTCCATTGAACATATAGGTTGAACAAGGGAGGGAGGGGGAGCGGCCCCCTGTAGTCACACATTCATCAAGGTAGGTCCATTGCCTGGCTATTACCCGCCTCTCACCACGAAGGCGGGTAATAGCCAGGTAATAGGACAGGTCGGAGATCTTCTTAGACACCGGAAAGGACTTCCACCAGCATATCCCTAAGAGACTGAAAATATTAGCCAGATAGGCAACTAGCATTCACAGACCTGAGGGCGAAGTTGGTGGAAGAAAATACTCTGTTCCCAAAGGTTTCAAAGCGTTTGGACTCCATATTGGGGAAAGTAGTCAGAAAGGTATTCAGGTTTGTCTGCACCACCAAGCGTTCAGGGGAGAGGTGCAGAAACAAAAACGTGGGGTCACCCAGGGCTGGACAGGGGTGAGTCACAATTTGGCGAATGACTGAGGGGCCAGTGCAAGGTCTGGCCCAGGCCCCTAACACAGTATCTGTAAGTGCCTCATACTGAAGGGGAGGAGAGGCTGTGTTGATGTTTGTCCTAGTAGGAGCACTTCTGTCAACACATTGGTTTTGACCTATAAGGAGGGGCCCTAAGAGGTCAAGAACTTCAGCTACCCTACGCATGACCATTGTGTAAGATGTACACTCTTTCATGGCAGGACCTGGGGGTGACAGAAGTCCTAACTCTGGGGTAGTATCAAGGCCACTGGCTTGGAGGTCATCATACCAAATCAGTTTGCGGTAATAATTGTTGTCTAAATTTATACCAAATAATATGTCCTTCCTTATCAGGGAGGCAAGTCAAGCTGGGGTGGGAGGGTGTAACTGGGTGGTTTTGGGGGAGAAGCGCTTCAACTGAACTAGAACACTGTCTCAGTTGAGGTCGTATGGGCACCGACTCGGAGATCACAATGGGCACTTCATCCTCGGGCAGTGATGGAGTTGGCATTGGCATCGAGGCTCCGGGAATCGGAGGCGGTACAGGAGCCAGGGGAGGACTGAGGTTGGATTAGAAGTGTCCACCTGGTGCCAAGGGTGAACCTGTTGGCAGTATCCAAGGTGGAGGGCCTTTTGTTTCTTTGAGACTCTTAGGAGTGCCAGAGAGAGTCGGTAAGGATCCGATGAGTTGAAGCATGGCCTAGCGGAACAGGAATGGGCTGCAAGGTCGATCGACTTCAGAAGCGAAGTGGAGAGGCATTTCAACACTCTTGTGCCATCTCAGGTGAAGTGAGTGGTGGAAAGTCCCGCTTGGATTTTTTATGTTTTTTCTTCGACTCCCCCGAGTACTTGGAGCTTGACGAGGACAGACCTCGGAAAAGTCTCATACAACTTCTGGACCAGGAACAGGACAGTAACTGACCCTTCAACTTGGACCAGTCTCGTTGTGGGGTTTTCCAGTGCTTGGCGACTGAGTTTTACCTAATGATCTAATAATTCCTTTGGGATCATCGACGTACAGTCACTGCAGGCTTTCGAGTTGTGGATTGACCCCAGGTACCACAGGCATACCTGATGAGGATCGATCATTGACATTTGTTCACGACAGGCTTAAAACCAGTCTTTTGGGAAGTGAAGTTTTCCCTGCACGCAGAAAACGTTTTTTTCCTAATCTATTTATTTATTCGTAAATTTTAAAATGCATTACTTACATAGTACGCAGTTTGGCAAGACGATACATGGCATGATCACTGAAAAAGGTAATATGGCAACAACAGTCATACAGTACATACAGATCACATTAAAATTACAGAAGAGTAATACAGATACAGAAGGGGTTTCCACAATGCCCAAATATCGCAACATTTCATATGGTGACCATATACAGTCAAGTATGTTTAAACATATTAAGCAGTCAGATATATCTTGTAATAAACATTAATGCAGTAACAGGGTGTAGTCATTAATCGGGATTTAACTTCAACAAATAGGAATGCAGAAGGTCCCAAAAGTCATGGGGACGAGCAGCCGCGGTAAGTTTGCGGTATATGTCCCCGACCAGTCCTCACACAAAGACATATCTGTGAGCCAATCGTGAAATTTCAGAGCATACCTGCTACATCCTGGCTACTCTACGCTCATCCACTAGCAGACCAGTGGCAGTGAATTTACTAAACTTTTTAGGTACCTCCTTATACATAACCCAACAGACCCATCATAGGAACTAGTTGGAAAGCGTTGGCTGTCATGTCTAGTATCGCTGCAACTATCTGATTGCAAAAATGGGCACGGCCATGCAGGACCATGCCAGGTGGAGGAAATCTGCCCCCTACATTTCTTACACTTGGTATCATCATGCTCTCAATAAAAATGTATAATGAATTAGCCGATATCTACCGTTAGGGGGACACCTACTTCATTTGTTGACAACAGAATTACCATTGGTCATCTGAAATGCAACGTCCCAAGTCGCCCTCCCATGCAGTGTGAGCACTGTGGGCCTCTATAAGCATGCACTCCATCACCGCAGCATATAATTGTGTGATAAGTTTGAAGGAGAGTGGGTTATAAAGCAATATTGCCAAAACTGGCCACACCGGAGGCTCCTTTGGGAACACAGTAAAGAGGCAGCAAACTTCCTGAGAGAGTTTACTGTAGGTAAGAACATCCATCAAGGTGGCGGGGGACTCGCTCAAGTATTCTCGGTACGTTTTAAACTTATGTGCTGTGAATAAATCGCCTAATGTTTTAAGATTTTTCCTTTCAAGAGACAGTTACGGTCGAGCAACAGCATGTGATAATATTCGAGGGGTATTTGCGGTGAGTATGGCACTGATACATTACATAAAGAGAACAACCTGTTCCAAGCCTAAACAGTAAAACGGGCGGGGTGAATTTCCCAAGCCGGTCTCAGGACAGCATATACGAGGCAGCAGGAAGAGGGGTAGGGCAAACGCAATAAAAACATGGGAGGACTGTCTGCTATTGTTAAACCAGTGGTTGATGGATTGCACCTGTGTCACCATATAATACCACCTCAAAGCGTGGGGCCGCAAATCCCACCTATGATACAGTAGCTGTAATGTGTGCCACCCTATCTTTGGCTATCGGCCTGCCCATGCCAGCTTGATCATAAGGGAACATAGTTGAGCAAAAAAGACCTTGTTTAAAGGAATGGGAATATTATGTAACAGATAAAGCAGCTTAGCCAAGACAATCATTTTCATCAGAGGCACTCTACCCACCAGAGAAAGTGGCAGGGTGCTCCAATGGTCGACTTGGGACTGCAGGGTTTTCATATAGTGTCCAAAATATTTCAGGATCACAGCGGGGATATCTGTATGGTAGAAAATACCCTGATATCTAACGGGCACAGTCTGTCATAGCAAAGGGTATGGTATGTCCAATCTAATAATAGCTTTTGTTAGGGGGACCAGGGCAGATTTAACCCAATTAATCTGAAGGCCGGACCAGCAGCCAAATTCCACTATTTCCTCAATAAAAGGAGTCAAATTAACATTTTTAACCATCATGGCATCATTGGCATACATGGATAATAGTTTATAGTGGAATCCAATATTCACCCTCCCGATGACAATGAAACTCATGCAGAACACAAACTATGGGCTCAACGGTTACGGCAAAAAGAAGGGGCGACAGGAGGCATCCCTGCCTCGCATTTCGACCAATCATAAACAGCTCAGATAGCCCATCATTTAGGTGCAACCTACCCAAGGCAGTAGTATACTGAATCTGAACCACTCAATCCGGACAGTTTAGTGAGTAGAAATGACCACTCAACAGTATCAAATGGTTTAGCGTCATCCTAAAACACAGTGACAGTTGGTATATCCGGGTTTAGCTGGTGTGTAGGGGTAAAAAGAGAGCAAAGGTTATCAACTGTGCACCGGCCAGGAATGAAGCCGGACTGGTCAGGACGAATCAGTCTTGACATCAATGGGAGTAGTTTGTTTGTCAACAGTTTGGCAAACATTCTGCTACTGACATTGATAAGGGAGAGGGAACTATACAACTCACATTTAGGCGGAGGCTTATCTGGCACAAGGAGTATGATTATAATGGACTCCCGCATTGTCAAAGGAAGCTGACCCCGTCTGAAACGCCTCTTCATTGACAGCCAACAGTGTGAGTGGCAGCGCATAAGCAAATATCTTATAGAATTCAACGGGGAGGGTGTCACTTACCGGCGCCTTCCTGTTGTTCAGTTGTTTAACAACATATTTGATCTCTGCTTCCGCCGGGGGTTGACAGAGAAGATCCAGTTCCACCTGTTCTAACCACACCAAGGTCAGTCTATTTCAATAAGCTGACATGTTTATGGGATCCACCAGCGATTGTGATGTGTACAAATGTTGGTAGAAGGTAACACATTACTGCAATAAATCCACTGGATCATACACAGTTTGCCCATGAGATGTGTGCAGGCTATAAACATGATTAGCGGCCTATTCGGGTTTGAGCAACATAGCAAGAGTGTGCCCCGGTCTATCACCCTCCCCATACCTACTAGCCTGGGTGTGTTTGCTCAGAAACTTCACCTCTCTATCAGCTTCTTCTTGAAACTCAAGTAGGAGAGAGCACATGGGATCTAATAGGCTACTGTCCTTAGTATCCTCATTATGGATATCCAGCATGTTAATGTCTTGTTCCAACTTAGCAAGTCTACCTCTTACAGATTTAAGGATACCATGCCCTTTAGCCATACATTCCCCCGAATGAAAACCTTAAGGGCTGCCCAAAAGGTGACAACCCAGTTTACTGAACCCTTATTTAGTGTGATATAATCTTCAATGGCAGTTCAAATCTCTTCCTTAAATACTGTATCTAGTACATTTTTGGATTGGAGGCACAACAGTGGCCTGCGTGTCCATCTATTTGGCAGAGCTATTTGTTTTATGACCGGAGAGTGGTCGGACAAGGTTCTGGGTAGATGCTGAATGTCCTTTGTCCATCCCAAAACATCTTGCGATCCCGCCCAAAAGTCAAGCGGTGAAGAGGGTCATGAACAGAGGAGTGGAATATGTATTCTCGAGTCATGCCATGAAGTGATCGCCAAAGGTCGTTTATGTCAAACTACGCCATAGCGGCAAGAAAGGCTGTACGAGTCTTGGTGAGGCATCGCTCGTGGCGATCTCAGCAATCTAATTCAATACACAGAACAAGATTGTGGTCTCCACCCCAAATAATTGAATGTGGGTCGACTGCCAAGCAATAATTAAGGACGGACTGAGAAAAATCAGGGCTGTCCGGTATTCATGAATGTGACATATGTGCAACCAATTAGGCCCTTCACCAACAGATATCAACCGTCAAGGTCAACAATGATCGTGAGATGCAGAAAGGGTACTTTCTTTCAAATAATTATGGCAACTCCTCTAGAATAGGGGGAATAAAGGCAAAGTACTGGTGGGGGCCCCACGCTGCAAGTAACCGTGACTCCCTTCCAGGCAGTAAATGAGTCTCCTGCTAAAATATTATAATCACCTCATGGCGGTTGAGATAAGCAAGAAACTGTCTGCATTTTCAAGGATTATTGAGACCTCGGACATTCCAAGTGACAAATCTTTTGGGAAGCTCACCATAATAGTGTGTGTGTATACCATAAAACTTGAGAAAGACAGAACTATTAGGATAATGTAAAGAGACTGCCAATCTCATGCTGAAATGTAGTATGAGTTTGATGTTAAATATCGAACCACCGGGGAGGAGCCTAGCGCGCAACCAAGATGGCCGCGTAGGTGCGAGGCTCCCGAGGACCTCCGCGACCTCCTGCATAAATCCTGACCGAATCCTGTCCTGAATGAGGGGACTGAATTTGTGAACCCGAGCTGAGGTGACGCCCGTTTTCCGTTTTTCAATCGGACTTCGGACACCGGCGGGAGCACCGATTGAGGTTTGCGGCCTTCTCCACACCGGCCCCCCGTACTGGAGTAGTGGGGCGATCCGGCGACAAAGCGAACAACAGCGGCGGGCAAGGCTGGGCGACTCGCGTGCCCCGCACTTTCGCTTTCGCTTTTGCGCCCTCCTTGCTGCCAGGCGAGGTGGGGTTGCGGAGCGGTGTGCGGTGCTGTGGCCTCGTTGGGCTGCCCTGCCGGCCCGCCGGCTGCGATCCGTCCTGGGGAGCGGTGGTCGCCCCCCCCCCGGAGCCCCTGAACGGGATTGCCTGCCCCCTTTCTAAGGAGATTGGCTCGATTTGGGGATTGCGACCATGGCCACAAAACAAGATGGCGACCGGGCCAAGGTGAAGTCGACCCGTCGTGGCACGGCCCATCAATCCAATAACATGGACCGCTACACCCTCCAGAAGGGATCTCCAGAGGCGCTGCGTAGGTCCCCCACGGGCCCGACTGATGCTCCTGCTCTGCCCACGGACCTGACCCTCCGGGACGTCATGGGCGCCATCGCCGAGATGAAGGCCTCGGTGGACCAGCGCTTTGACACTCTGGCGCAGAAGATCGACTCGGTCCTCGTGGACGTGGGCCTCGTGAGAGCCGATCTGTCTAAAACAAATGACCGGGTCGATTCTTTGGCCCACTCTACCTCGGGCCTCACAACTGACGTGGCGGCCCTCCAACAGGAGGTGCGCAGGCTTGGCCAGGCGAGCGCCCTGATGAATCGTCGACTGGAGGATTCCGAGGGTCGGGCCCGGAGAAACAACGTCCGCATCATCGGGGTGCCGGAGGGACGAGAGGCGGAGGCAGCGGACCTGTTCGTGGAGGACCTGGTCCTCACCCATCTACAGCCTCGGGGGCTGCGCAAATTCTTTGCAGTGGAACGGGCCCATAGGGTCCCCGGGGGTAGGCCTAAGATCGGCGCCCCTCCGAGGCCTCTCATCGCCCGGATCTTCAATTTTAGGGACAGAGACGCTATCCTGCAGACTTCTAGGCTCCAAGGGCCAGTCAGACTTGACAACATGGATATTAATTTCTATCCTGACTTTACCCCGGCGGTCCAAAAGCAGAGACTGAGCTTTCTGGGTGTCAAACGTCGCCTACGGGACCTGAATCTCAAATATTCGATGCTTTTTCCAGCTAAGCTGAGGGTGGAGGTAGATGGCCGCACGCACTTTTTTGATCGTCCCGAGGCGGCCGGGGACTGGCTGGACACTTTGCCCGGAGATCGGGGCCGGGGGAGCGGGGGGGGGAGCGGTTGGTGGGGAGGGCCCGCCGGATCAGCACTAAGGGACTAATGGTAGGCCTTGCTCCGGACTGTATTATTGTCACCATTGACTGTTAGGGTAAGTTCCCCTCCTGTGGAGGTCGTGTGGGGTCTCTTGGGGGATCTCCCTCCTCCTCTGGGGGACTAGTTAGTTTTCTTTCTATGGGGCGACAGGCACACTGCACTTTGGGGGGGCTGTTTGGGCTCATGCAGGGGTGCAGGGTGGGGGGAGTTCTGTTGGGATGGGTGGGTTGGGGTGGGGTGTGGTTCGTTTCTACCGCAAGGCAAACCCTTTATTGTACTGGTGTTTTTGAGCTGCTCTCGGGGGGACAAATGATGGCTTCTGTATGTGATGGGGGATAGGGACCTGACTTTGTTGTCCTGGAACGTTAACGGGCTGGGGGATAGGATTAAGCGGGGTGTGGTCCTGCAGTATCTGAAACGGATTTCGCCTGATGTGGTCTTTCTGCAGGAGACACACCTTATTGGTAACTCCTTTTGTGCCATGAATCGACGTGGTTATCGTTTGGTGGCCCACTCGGGCTTTACATCAGGCTCACGAGGGGTGGGCATTATGGTCAAGACCTCGCTCCCGCTAGAAATAGACGAGGTGCGCCATGATGAGAGGGGACGCTACACTGTTTTGGTGGGGAGAATGGAGGGCAAAGTAGTCGTCTTTGTCTCAGTGTACGTCCCACCGGGGTTACAGTCCACCACCTTTGCGGACCTGGGACGCCTCCTTCTTGACCTTCCGGGGGGGCTTCTGGTGGTTGGGGGGGACTTCAACGCGGTGGTTTCTGGGACTATGGATCGTTATCCCCCTAGGGACCTCCCCCGGGCACAGGCGTGGCTGTCGGGCCTTTTGGACACACTGGGATTGGTGGACTGCTGGCGTTTAAAGCATCCCACTCAGCTGCAGTACACTTTCCATTCGGGTGCCCATGGTAGCCTTTCGCGGCTTGATCATATCCTTGTCCCTGCGGCCTATGCCGGGAGAGTGGGGGAGGTGCGCCATCTGGCGAGGGGCATTTCAGATCACTCCCCACTCCTGTTGCACTTTGATGTCTTCCCGAGGGGGGAGGGCAGGGTAGCTCCAATCAATGCTTGGTACCTGCGCGACCCCACTATTCGCGCTGACTTGATTAAATCCTTGCAACGGTATTTTGAGGAGAATGTGGGGTCAGTCCTGTCGGCTATCTCCCTGTGGGAGGCTTTCAAGACAGTGCTGAGAGGGGAGGCCCTCTCCTTTATTTCCCATGCCCGGAGGCGCGCACAGGAGGAGGTGACCCGGGTGGAGGCCGAAATTACTGAATTGGAGGGTGATTTGGGGAGCGGGGTGACTGACGCTGCGCTCCACGTTCTGCACCTTAAGCAGGCGGCCTATAGGGCCCTCGTCACGGAGGCGGCCAGGGGCCTCAGCAGAGAGCAACAGGGGCGATTGTATGATGTGGGTGATAAGGCGGGCAAGTTGATTGCGTGGTTGGATAAGAAGGAGAGAGCGAGTCGTGTGGTCCCGTTGATTGAGAGGACGGATGGCGTGCGTGTTATTGAGCCGGAAGGCATGGTTTCTTGCTTCGCGGATTATTTCCGCGAGGTATATTCCCCGGTTTCTCCCTGCTCGGAGGAGGATTCCCATGCCCTGCTGCGTGACATCGCGCTCCCCTCCCTTTCTGTGGAGGACAGGGAGTTGCTGGATGCCGCCCCCACCTCGGACGAAATCGCCCTCGCCATCCGCTCGGTCGCTTCTGGCAAGGCCATGGGCCCAAACGGCATTCCTATCGAGTTATACAAGCTGCGACCGGATGTACTGGCACCCCACTTCCGCGCAATGTTCCTTGCGGCCCACTCGCGGGGCTCCCTCCCGCCGGACCAGCGTCTGGCTACCATCGTGGTCATCCACAAGGAGGGGAGACCTCGAGACCGGGTCACATCCTATCGGCCTATCTCGCTCTTGAATGCGGAGCCTAAAATCCTCGCCAAGGTGCTCGCCAACCGGCTGGTCGGCGTGGTGGGCGACCTGGTCCACCAAGACCAGTCCGGCTTTATTCCCCATCGCAATACGGCTCTTAATCTGCGACGCCTGCACGGCGTGCTGGCGCGTGTTCCGCTCGTGCGGGAGCCGGCCATCTTGGCGTCTTTGGACGCCACTATGGCGTTTGACACACTCGAGTGGCCGTACATCTGGGCGATGCTGGCGAAATTTGGCTTTGGGCCGGGATTCATCAGCTGGGTCAAATTGTTGTACTCGGACCCACTTGCGCAAGTGGTGGTGAATGGTCGAGTCTCGGCCCCATTCGTGCTGGGACGGGGCACGCGACAGGGTTGCCCCCTGTCGCCGCTCCTGTTCGCACTGGCCTTGGAACCCCTGGCAGAGTGGCTGCGGTGGCACCCTTCTATCCGAGGTCTCCGTTGGACCCCCGAGTATGAGGACCGCGTGTCTCTCTATGCAGACGACATCCTTTTGTACTTAGCCTCCCCGCGCAAATCACTGATTGTCCTGGTCGATGTTCTGCACTCTTTTGGCCGCAATTCTGGCCTTGTCATCAACTGGGCCAAATCCTGTGTCTATGTGCTCTCCGGGGAGGCTCCTGTCCTCCCGCGGGGCTGTCCGATCCAGATTGCCTCGGAGGGATTTCGATACTTGGGTGTCTACATCACGCTGGACCCGGTGGCCCGCTACGAGCGAAATTTGCTTCCCCCCCTCCAGCGCTTGAAGGAGGATGTCGCGCGCTGGAGGCGCTTGCCGCTTTCGCCGCTCGGCCGGGCGGCGTTGTTCAAGATGATGTCACTGCCGCGCTTCCTGTACGCTCTCCAGAACACTATGGACTTGGTCCCAGCGCGCTACTTCCGTGAAGTGGAAGGTTTACAGCGCCGCCTGTTCTGGGACGGGAGGCCGCGTATAGCCTTGGCAAAGTTGACGCTCCCGTGGTACGACGGAGGGATTGCCCTCCCGGATATTAAACGGTATTACTGGGCCTCCCAGTTAGCTGCAATTAATCATGGCCTCTATGGGCCCGCCCTAAACCCGGCATTTGAAATGGACAAGATGCTCCTGCCCGGTGGCGACTACAATCGAGCGCTCTACGCTAGCGTGCCCGATTCCCGCTTGACGGGACCCACGCGTGTCATGGTGCGAGTATGGCACGCGGCTAATGCAGCTATGGGCTGGAAGGACCGTTTGACCCGGGCGTCACCGCTGTATGCGTCTGAGAGGTTGGGCTCTCTGTGGACCTCGAAGGGCTTTGAGCAGTGGGACACGATAGGCATCAGTACAGTGGGGGATCTCTGGACGAGGGGAGGATTCAAAACATTCGAGACGCTGCAGGCGGAGTTTCAGCTGCGGGGCAGTGAATACTTTCGGTACCTGCAGGTCCGTCACGCACTGGGCTCCGTCTTCCCAGACGTGGCCTCCATCCCGGAGTCCTCCCCCCTGGAGGATCGAGTGCTAGATGGCCATGTTCCGGACAGCACGATCTCCCTCATTTACAAGAAATTGATAAATGATCGCTCGGGCTTACTGACTGGCCTCCGCGAGGCCTGGGTTGCCGATGGGCTGGAGTTGGACGACGAGGACTGGATTTCCGCGGTGGCCTCTCCGAAGGAGGTGGCCATCCCGGCTCGCCTTCGTTTCGTCCAGCTTAAGATACTCCACCGGGTGTACATGACGGGGCCAAGGCTTCTGCGTATGGGCTATGCCGAGGACGGATTGTGTAAGCGTGGGTGTGGTGCTTCAGCGACTTTTCTGCACATTTTGTGGGAATGTCCGAGGGTGGAGCGATTCTGGCGTGGTGTGCATGAGGTCCTGCGAGCGGTTACGCATGTCGCGCTGTTGCCTGAAGCGAGGAGATGTTTGCTGAATGTGTGGGAACCGACCGATTACTCGGTTCCGCAGACGCGATGGGTGACTCTGGGCTATATGGTGGCTAAACGGGACGTTGCACAGCTGTGGGGATCCCAGAGGTCCCCGGCGGTGTCGGCCTGGAAAGAACACATGGATTGGTGCATGTTCCGAGAAAAGGTGGTGTATGTGGCGCGGGGTAAGCCTGGGGCATGGGTGAAGATATGGGGCCCCTGGAACGCCTACCGCGGGGGTATCTGCGAGCCGCCGTTGTTGCCTCCCGCTTCACCAGCTCCATCCCCCTAGTTTACTCCCTCCCTCAGTCCCGAGCACAGTGTTCTCCCAGTCCCGGACCTGTTTCCCTTCCCCTCTCGGGGGGGTTTTTAGTGGATGGTTTGGGGTCCCCCATTTGAGGAGCACGTGCTGCCACTTTCGACCGTGGGTTGCCTTGCGGGTGTGTGTTTTTTATGTTGTTGTGTTGTATAAAATGAAACCGTATTGTGGGCTCTGAGCCATATGGCCCGCGCTGTTGATACCTCCTGCCTTAGTGTCTATGCAAAGCCAAGTGCCTCATTGTATGTCTGTCATTTGCTATCGTCACTTTAGCGGCCGGCCGGAAGGTTGTAGGCCCATACCTGTATATATTTGAGATTGCAATAAACGGTTTCAAAAAAAAAAAAAAAAAAAAAAAAAAAAATATCGAACCACCCTTAAACCCCTCACCCAACCCACCCACACCAGGACCCAAACTCCTAGTGATATCCTCAAACATTAAATACAGACATATCTAGAAGAGCGAAACAAACTGTAACAAGTATCATATGCCATATGATATACTCGGCCTAAAGAAGGAGGTGGCCAGAGCACTGATAAGAAAATTGCAATCAGCCAGCCAGTGTTGAAGCACATAGTATAAACATTATACTCAGCGGTAACAGAAGTAAATCAGTCAGGACAAATAACTCAATGTGGCATCCAACTCTAGTCAATCAATGTTGCCGTCCAGCGGCTCCCATCCCAGCAGTCCCTGCCCGACACAGTGCAGCGAGTTACCTCCACGAGCGAGAACATTTGACAACGCCGCACCATGGGAATATGGGTCTTCCTCCACTGTTCATCCGCTAGGCGCCTTGGCGGGTCCCAATCACACCGCTGAGTGCAGAATTGCTGGCAGGCAGTACACATCCCGATGCCGCCGAATATTAAGCAGAGCATTGGGATTATCAGCAGGATATTTGCTCCGGCCGGCGGAGCGGAGTTAAAACACAGCCATCTTGCCGCAGTGCTAAGCCACAACCAATAGAAAAAGATTTTGAAGAAAAGTATCTCAAAGAGACGAGAGGTAGCTTCGGATTCGCATGGGTATCGCTTTGTTCGCCCTAAGTTGGCAGGGTATGCCCAGACGTGGGTCCCTTGCTCACTTTGCCACTGAATTCAAGATAGTCTGGCTGATGAGGGTTATGAACCCGAAACCGGTCCCAGGATAGTTGTTTCCGGTCCAGGGAAGACATGGCTTGGCAGTTCGGGCTGGACTGTTCCCATGAGGCACAGGGTCAGACTGATTTGCATATGGCCATGTCTGAACTGGGGTGGTGGAGTGAGCTAAAGAATGATGATGGATTAAACCCAGATCAGTTGACTGGGGTGAGTGTTTGATTTGCTCAAACGCTTCGTCCATCATCCCCTTTGGGAGAGCAGAATCGCTGGCAGGCAGTACATATCCCGATGCCGCCGAATATTAAGCAGAGTATTGGGATTATCAGCAGGATATTTGCTCCGGCCGGCGGAGCGGAGTTAAAACGCCGCCATCTTGCCGCAGTGCTAAGCCACACCCAATAGAAAAAGTTTTTGAAGAAAAGTATCTCAAAGAGACGAGGGTAGCTTTGGATTCACATGAGTGGCACCTATACAGTCTCAGCACGTCATTTCCTAAGTGGAACGGCATCAGTGCGAAGCAGCATGGGGGCACCTATCTGCACAGAGGTTCTGCTGAAAAAAGTTGCTGGATCCAGTCTTTTGCCTGGGCAATATTCAAAAGGTGAGGAATCTACGGTTCAAAGTATCCATCAGAAAGCACGGATGCATCAGGCTGATTTCTATGGTTGTGGCGAGTGAGGGGCTCGGTGGCCTTTTAATACTGCACAATTCTACCTGGCCACAGTGCAGCCAATCTAGAGTATGCTGTGGGGCAGGAAAGGGGAAGCTTGCCTCCTGAGCGTTTACACTTTGGATGCTGAGAATTAGAATAATGTGTTTGTTCGTTCAGACGTAACTGTTGATGAGCAGCTGAGTGTGTTTTATTCGGAAGCAGCATTTTAAGAAGCTGTAAACAACTCCCTCTAACTGCAAGGTTCAAAGGTTTAGGCAGTGTGTGATCAATGGGATGGTGTTTTGTTTGCTCATTGCACCTTGTGTTAAAAAGATTTCCTCATGTTACTCACAAACCTCTTAGCAACTCTTACCAATGTCTCGATCCAATGTATTTGTGCTATCTTTTCTGCACGCGGAGAGCACTACAAGTTTATGGACTTGCACAGAATAAGACAAAGTGACTGCATTAGGAGGCCGAGATTAGATCACAGTTCTCCTGGATCCAGGATCGACAACGTAACCACATATTTGTCCTTGATATTTGACTCTAACCACTGCAGTGTTGAATGTTTTCCTCTTCCCAGTGCTGGTGTCTAAAGGTGAGATAGTAATTATTGATCATTGGCTCCAAAGTAAAAAGCTATCACTGTATTTTTCGACAATTTGCTGCCTTTAAATCAATTGCTAGAAAGAGAAAAAGATTTAATCATGTAATAGGTCTGAATTTGTCATTGAATGATTTTAGATTTCTGCTATTTGTAACCCCATTACACTGATTAAACACTGCTCCATCTGTACCATCTGTGTTTTTAAAAGCAGACACAAAGGAGGTGCTTTTCTTGTGAAATTGTCACACGGAAAATGTGTTCTTACTCTTGATCACTTTCGTATTACTGTACCACTACAGTGTCCAATGGTGAGAACAATCCTAAAAACAGGTTCATGGCAGCTGAAGCCACCTGAAACCCTTCCTCTATGGGCTATACGCTGGCAGTTGTTGTTCAGATGAGCCCCTCCTGAAGTCTGGTCTTCTTGTCCATCTGCCTCATCTCTAAACGTAAGCACAGGTCACATAAAATGTCGCTGATGATCCCTCCTCTAGAGTGTCCCTCGGAAGAACAGATCTCGAAGTTATGGTGTTTCTCTTCACTTTTGGCATCTGTTGTTCAACAGCAGCAGTTTACTGCTCGTTGATTTGACTGTCCCTCCTCTAAAGTGTCCCAATAGTATATTGCTTTGATGGTGTTTCTTTTATAGTACACCTTTACATTTGGAAGTGCTTCTTTAATGTACTACGTCCCCCTAGGGAACGACGGGCCGTCTGCCCATATATAAATCCGCCCTAAGTCTCTAAAAACTAGGTATCAACATATTTTTCACTAAAATATTTAAGTGCATTATTTTTCAAAATGAAGAACCAATGCATCCAAAATAATGTATGCATTGGTATTGCAGTGCATAATTTACAAGTGACAGATGGAATAACAAAAGGTGCCTTTGGGGCACCAGCAGTGTTGAATATGGGCCAAGAAAGGATGGTTGTCTCTAAAAGCGAGGCCAAAGAATCGTAATTTGGAAATCTTTCTAAGAGGCTTGGCTTATGTAACTAGGGTGTGGCTTAAAACATGTAAGCTAAATTCCTGCCCTTCACATAGCCACCTGACCAGTTTTTGCGCGCTTCTCGGATTATTCTATTATTGTATTCGGACATGTCACAGGAGACCCACCACATATGCTTAAAACAAGCCAGAGCTATAGAGGTCATTGTCTCTCGAACTATATGGTTCTTCCTAGTGCTTAATTTGTAAAACAAATTGTTCCTGGGGCGGAAGTTCTGCTCAGAAGCTTGAAGACGGCAAAATTAAATGTCAATGCTCCGAATACCAAGGCTGGGAGTTTTAAATCCACCTCATGTCGCTTTAATCTACTACCAGGCCCTTCCTGCTCCTTTTTCACTCTTGCAGGTTCCTGCTTTCTCCCCTTGTGCCCCTTTTTCCTTCTTTCGTTCTGATTTGTGATTTTCCCTTTCTTGCGCTTAGTAGAAATAAGAATTGGTTCCCTAAAATGAGTGTTAGTGGCCCCCACCGGCTCAAATTAAGCACTGCTTCTGGCTCTATAGAAGGATGCAGATATTTTCTCTAATCCGTTAGAGCCTCCCTTGCTTTTGACAAAGGGTTTTGCGTGTCAAAGTTAAGTTTTAAAAGGGGCTGCAAGTAATTCATGTTTTTTTCCTAACAAATTCATCCCAATAAAGTTTTTGATGGAACATTTGGATAAACGTCTGCAATTCAGCCGAGGTAGATTTTGTTTGTATTTGTTTAGCCTTCAGTAGTAACGGAAATCACAAACCCATCTTTTTTCGGTGTTTGTGGTCCATAGCCCTATTCATCGAGGAGTACAGCAGAGCGAGAAGCTCTTACTGGACAACAGGCTGTTAGCTACTTTGAAGCCGATATTTGCTGTTCCTTTCTGATGGAGCTGAGTGAAAGCTGATATTTACAGCACTCACAAGGGCTCTTGCTTCTGCAACAACTGGACCTGGCTTGGGCATACACAGTGAGTAGCTGGCGGCAGAGTTCAGGGCCTTATATATGTGTTTGGCAGGTCTGGCAGCAAAGAAAAAGCTAAGTAATAATGTCTATGGTATGGTCACATAGATTTCTCATCCAGGCATGAGACTGGATCTGGAACAATGAATTGTAGCATTAGCTAGTATTTTGTCACTAGGAGCTGCTGAGACTCCAGCCACAGTGGAAATGTAGTTGCACATCCGTAAAGGAGCCACCTGCTTCTCCAACATTAGTTCAATTTCGTTTTCTGTTATCCACAGAAGTTCTAGGGAACAAGCATTTGCAATGCAGTAGGTCTCGCATTTACGCGAGTTTGAGCTATTGGCATTGTAATTGAAAATGCCTTTTATTTATGTGTTGTCTTTAAAACAGATAAATAAAAGGCATTACATTAACAATGCCAATAGCTTAAACTCTTGCAAATGCGAGACCTATTCCATTGCAAATAAGTGCTATAAAAATAAAAAAATAAAAGCGTTAGGAGAGAGCGTGTCTGGCCTGCAAAAGCAGGCAGGACAAAGCTATTTGAGAAAATAGTGCTCAGAGGCTGTAATTAAAGCCTACAGAGTAACGGGGGTGTCGTCATGGGAGGTTACAAAATGAGACAAGGCGGTACTAAGGAGGGACTACTAAGCCTATTGACCAATGAACAGCCAAAGTTTACAGTGGACAGTGACACAAGCCAAAGAAAAATAAGCTTCAAGTCCCTACCTCAATACAGCATGCCTCGCAGAGCAGAGCATACACTGCCCAAGCTCAACCTAAAAAGGAAAGGGCAAACAACTAATAATTAATGTTTTTGAGGGGGGTGGGATACTGGAATATGCAGGAAAACAAAGTATCCACCAGAAAAAGTGATGCAGGAGGTAAGTAACTTATTTTTCTAATATTTCTTCCGACAAATGTTTCATATTTGAAAAACGCTCAAGCAAAAGGACATAAGCTCAACCCCAAGTTACAACCTTTATGCACTATATTCAGTGTCCACTGTCTCTTAATCTTCAGCCACCATGCCAGACTGTATGACATGTTCCTCATCTCCCCTCACCAAAGTAGGCAATGGAAGAGGGGGGTAGTGAGATAGTCATTGTTATGTGTTCGCAGAGGGATTCCTTGCAGCAACCAGAAGCTTTGCCTTTTAGCTGCCTTCACTGATGATATGGCTGTTTCAGTGAATTGTAATTGCATTTATACCATGCTTACTACCCCAGACAAGGCAGCAAAGCGCTTTACGCCGAGCAGCACGCTGCTACGGAACCCAAGGTTAGTGGTTAGTCCAGTTTTATTGGTTACTGTTTTGGGATTAGTCTTGTGCACTCAAACCAAACCATTTCATGCAGTCATTCTAGTTTCTTTATGGTGGATTACATTAATAGTGGTTAGCTGTGATCATTAGTGGGGTGTGTAAGCTCATACACCTCGTTGGAGGGATTGATAGATGAGTTAGAGGAGATCGGGTATTGCTAGGTTGAATAGGTATTAATTTAAGAGGAAGGAGGAGAGGTTGTGATCTTGTAAACGAGTGGTGGGTATTTTGCAGAAGTACATAAAATAAGAAAGAAAAGGCATGTGTCAGAGCAGGTTGTGCTGAGAGAGGAGGCATGCGGAGGATGGAATGGAAGGAGAGGGACATTTGAAAGAGAAGTAAAAAGGAGAGGTGACAAACAGAAGTTTTAATTAAAGGTCACTTTATAATGCCGGATTTAAGGAACGTAGAAAATATTTTTGGGACAGAATGCAGTTTAAGGATGCAAGAATGTAGAAAGAAACAACATTATTAACTTGTTAAGATTGTGCTATATTAGGAATTTTTTTTTTTTTTTTGTTTGAAACCGTTTATTGCAGTCTTCAAATATATACAAGTATGGGCCTACAACCTTCTGGCCGGCCGCTAGAGTGACAGGAGAATATGACATACATACAAAAAAGGCTTTTGGCATTGCAGAGAGGTAAATCAGGAGGTATCAACGACGTGGGCCACATAACTCCGAGCCCGCAATACGGTTTCATTTTATAAGAACACAACAACACACAAAAACCACACCCGCAAGGCAACCCGCAATCCGAAGTGACAGCACGTGCTCCGTAAGTGGGGGACCCCAACCATCCACGAGAATCTAAAGAGGGGAACGGGAAGAGAGCACGGACCGGGGGACCCTGTGCCCGGGGCCGGGGGAGGGGGTCAACTAGGGGGACGGAGCTGGCGAAGCCGCCGGCAGCAGCGGCGGCTCACAAATACCCCCGCGGTAGGCGTTCCAGGGGCCCCAAACTTTCACCCACGCCCCAGGCTTACCTCTCGCCACGTACACCACCTTTTCTCGGAACATGCACCAATCCATGTGCTCTTTCCAGGCCGACACCGCCGGGGGCCTCTGGGACCCCCACAGCTGCGCGATGTCACGCTTAGCTACCATATATCCCAGAGTCACCCATCGTGTCTGCGGAACCGAGTAGTCAGTTGGTTCCCACACATTCAGCAAGCATCTCCTCGCTTCAGGCAACAGCGCGACACGCGTAACCACTCGCAGGACCTCATGCACACCACGCCAGAATCGCTCCACCTTCGGGCACTCCCACAGAATATGCAAAAAAGTCGCCAAAGCACCACACCCACGCTTACACAGCCCATCCTCGGCATAGCCCATACGCAGAAGCCTTGGCCCCGTCATGTAAGCCCGGTGGAGGATCTTTAGCTGGACGAAGCGAAGGCGAGCCGGTATGGCCACCTCCTTCGGAGAGGCCACCGCGGAAATCCAGTCCTCGTCGTCCAACTCCAGCCCATCGGCAACCCAGGCCTCGCGGAGGCCAGTCAGCAAGCCCGAGCGATCATTAATCAGTTTTTTATATATGAGGGAGATCGTGCTGTCCGGAACATGGCCATCCAGCACTCTATCCTCCAGGGGGGATGACTCCGGAATGGAGGCGACGTCTGGGAAGACGGAGCTCAGTGCGTGGCGGACCTGCAAGTACCGAAAGTATTCACTGCCCTGCAGCTGAAACTCCGTCTGCAGCATCTCGAATGTTTTAAATCCCCCCTTCGTCCAGAGGTCCCCCACTGTACTGATGCCGATCGTGTCCCACTTCTCGAAGCCCTTCGAGGTCCACAGGGAGCCCAACCTCTCAGACGCATATAGCGGTGACGCCCGGGTCAAACGGTCCTTCCACCCCATAGCTGCGTTAGCCGCGTGCCATACTCGCACCATGACACGCGTAGGTCCCGTCAGGCGGGGGTCGGGCGCGCCAGAGTAGAGCGCTCGATTGTAGTCGCCACCAGGCAGGAGCATCTTGTCCATTTCAAATGCCGGGTTTAAGGCGGGCCCGTAAAGGCCATGATTAATTGCAGCTAGCTGGGAGGCCCAGTAATACCGTTTAATATCCGGGAGGGCAACCCCCCCGTCGTACCACGGGAGCGTCAACTTCGCCAAGGCAATACGCGGCCTCCCGTCCCAGAACAAACGACGCTGTAGACTCTCCACCTCACGGAAGTAGCGCGCCGGGACCAAGTCCATAGTGTTCTGGAGAGCGTACAGGAAGCGTGGCAACGACATCATCTTAAACAATGCCGCCCGGCCGAGCGGCGAAAGCGGCAGGCGCCGCCAACGCGCGACGTCCTCCTTCAAGCGCTGGAGGGGGGGAAGCAAATTCCGCTCGTAGCGGGCCTCCGGGTCCAGAGTGATATAGATACCCAGGTACCGGAACCCCTGAGATGCAATCTGGATCGGACAGTCCCGCGGGAGGACGGGAGCCTCCCCGGAAAGCACATACACACATGATTTAGCCCAGTTGATGACAAGGCCTGAGTTGCGACCGAATGAACGCAAAACATCAACCAGGACAATCAGTGATTTACGCGGGGAGGCGAGGTACAAAAGGATATCGTCAGCATATAGGGACACGCGGTCCTCATACTCGGGGGTCCAACGGAGACCACGGATGGAAGGGTGCCACCGCAGCCACTCCGCCAGGGGTTCCAAGGCCAGTGCAAACAGGAGAGGCGACAAGGGGCAGCCCTGTCGCGTGCCTCGTCCCAGCGCGAATGGGGCCGAGACTCGCCCATTCACCACCACCTGCGCCAATGGGCCCGAATACAACAATTTGACCCAGCTGATGAATCCCGGTCCAAATCCAAATTTCGCCAACATCGCCCAAATGTATGGCCACTCGAGTGTATCAAACGCCATGGTGGCATCTAGGGACGCCAAGATGGCCGGCTCCCGCACAAACGGAACACGCGCGAGCACCCCGTGCAGGCGCCGCAGATTAAGGGCCGTGTTGCGATGGGGTATAAAGCCGGACTGGTCTTGGTGGACCAGATCGCCCACCACACCGACCAGCCGGTTGGCGAGCACCTTGGCGAGGATTTTGGGCTCCGCATTCAAGAGCGAGATAGGCCTATAGGATGTGACCCGTTCTCTGGGTCTCCCCTCCTTGTGGATCACTACGATTGTAGCCAGACGCTGGTCCGGCGGGAGGGAGCCCCGCGAGTGGGCCGCCAGGAACATCGCGCGAAGGTGGGGCGCCAGCACATCCGGTCGCAGCTGTTACAGCTCGATAGGGATGCCGTTTGGGCCCAGGGCCTTGCCAGATGCGACCGAGCGTATGGCGAGGGCAATTTCATCCGAGGTGGGAGCAGCCTCCAACGACTCCCTGTCCTCCACCGAAAGGGAGGGCAGCGCGATGTCCCGAAGCAGGGCATGGGAATCCTCCTCCGAGCAGGGAGAAACCGGGGAATACACCTCGCGGAAATAATCCGCGAAGCAAGAGACAATGTCTTCTGGCTCGGTGACACGTACACCATCCATTCTCTCGATCAGCGGGACCACACGATTCGCTCTCTCCTTTTTATCCAACCACGCAATCAATTTACCAGCCTTATCACCCACATCATACAGTCGCCCCTGTTGCTCTCTGCTGAGGCCCCTGGCCGCCTCCGTGACGAGGGCCCTATAGGCCGCCTGCTTAAGGTGTAGAACATGTATTGTGGCATCCGTCACCCCACTCCCCAGGTCACCCTCTAGTTCAGTGATTTCGGCTTCCACCCGGGTCACCTCCTCCTGTTCGCGCCTCCGGGCATGGGAGATAGAGGAGAGGGCCTCCCCTCTAAGAACTGTCTTGAAGGCCTCCCACAGGGAGATAGCCGAGGGGACAGACCCCACATTCTCCTCAAAGTACCGCTGCAAGGATTTAATCAAGTCGGTACGAATAGTGGGGTCGCGCAGGTACCATGCATTGATTGGGGCTACCCTACCCTCCCCCCTCGGGAAGACATCTAAATGCAACAGGAGCGGGGAGTGGTCTGAAATACCCCGAGCCAGATGGCGCACCTCTCCCACTCTCCCAGCATAGGCCGCAGGGACAAGGACATGATCAAGCCGCGAGAGGCTACCATGGACACCCGAATGAAAGGTGTACTGCAGCTGCGCGGGATGTTTTAGTCGCCAGCAGTCTACCAATCCCAATGTATCTAAGAGGCCGGGCAGCCACGCCTGTGCCCGGGGGAGGTCCCTAGGGGGGTAACGATCCATAGTCCCAGAAGCCACCGCATTGAAGTCTCCCCCAACCACCAGAAGCCCCCCCGGGAGGTCAAGGAGGAGGCGCCCCAGGTCCGCAAAAGTGGTAGATTGTAACCCCGGTGGGACGTACACTGATACAAAAACGACTACTTTGCCCTCCATTCTCCCCACCAAGACCGTGTAGCGTCCCCTCTCATCATGGCGCACCTCATCTATTTCCAGCGGGAGCGAGTTCTTAACCATGATGCCCACCCCCCGCGAGCCTGACGTGAAGCCCGAGTGGGCCACCAAGCGATAGCCCCGCCGATTCATGGCATAAAAGGAATTACCAATAAGGTGTGTCTCCTGCAGAAAGACCACATCTGGAAAAATTCGTTTCAGATACTGCAGGACCACACCTCGCTTAATCCTATCCCCCAGTCCATTAACGTTCCACGACAACAGAGTCAAGTCCCTACCCCCCATCACAAACAGAAGCCATCATTTGTCCCCCCAAGAGCACCTCAAAAACACCAACACAGTAAAGGGTTTGCCTTGCGGTAAAAACGAACAACACCCCACCCCAACCCACCCGTCCCAACAGAACTCCCCCCTCCCTGCACCCCTGCATGAGCCCAGACAGCCCCCCCAAAGTGCAGTGTGCCTGTCGCCCCATAGATGAAAAAACTAACTAGTCCCCCAGAGGAGGAGGGAAAGCCCCCAAGGAACCCCGCACAACCTCCACAGGAGGGGAACATACACGAGCAGTCAATGATAGCAGCAATATTGTCCCGAGCAAGGCCTACTATTTGTCCCTCAGTCCTGATCCGGCGGGCCCTCCCCACCAACCGCACCCCCCCCACCCCCCCGACCCCGATCCCCGGGCAAAGTGTCCAACCAGTCTCCGGCCGCCTCGGGACGATCAAAAAAGTGCGTGCGGCCATCCACCTCTACCCTCAGCTTAGCTGGAAAAAGCATTGCGTACTTAAGGTTCAGGTCCCGTAAGCGACGTTTAACTCCGAGAAAACTCAGTCTCTGCTTTTGGACCGCCGGAGTAAAATCAGGGTAGAAATTGACGTCCATGTTGTCGAGTCTGACCGGTCCTTGTAGCCTAGAAGTCTGCAGGATAGCGTCCCTGTCCCGAAAATTGAAAATCCGGGCAATAAGAGGCCTCGGCGGGGCTCCGACCTTAGGTCTTCCCCCGGGGACCCTGTGGGCACGTTCCACCGCAAAGAGTTTACTCAGCCCCCGGGGCTGGAGATGGGTAAGAATCAAGTCCTCCACAAACAGATCCGCCGCCTCCTCCTCTCGTCCCTCCGGCACCCCAAGAATGCGAACATTGTTCCTCCGGGCCCGACCCTCGGAATCCTCCAGTCGACGATCCATCAGGGCGCTCGCCTGGCCAAGCCGGCGCACCTCCTTTTGGAGGGCCGCCACGTCCGTTGTGAGGCCCGAGGTAGTGTGGACCAAAGAGTCGACCCGGTCATTTGTTATGGACAAATCGGCCCTTACCAGGCCCACATCCGCGAGGACCGAGTCTATCTTCTGCGCCAGAGTGTCGAAGCGCTGGTCCACCGAGGCCTTCATCTCGGCGATGGCGCCCATGACGTCTCGGAGGGTCAGATCCGCGGGCAGAGCAGGAGCATCAGTCGGGCCCGCGGGGGACGTACTCGGTGCCTCAGGAGATCCCTTCTGGAGGGTGTAGCGGTCCATGTTGTTGGACTGATGGGCCGTGCCACGGCGGGTCGATTTCACCTTTGCCCGGTCGCCATCTTGCTTTGTGGACATGGTTGCAGTCCCCAAATCGTGCCAATCTCCTCGAAAGGGCCGACAAACCAGTTCACGGGCTCCGGGGGGGGGGGCGACTACAGGTCCGCAGGCCGAATCACAGACAGCGGGTCGGCCGGGCACCCGGGCAGGGCCACACCACCACACACCGCCCCGCAACCCTACCTCGCCCGTCAGCAAGGAGGGCGCGAAAGTGAAAGTGCGGGGTACGCGAGTCGCCCAGCCTTGCCCGCCGCTGTTGTTCACTTTGTCTCCGGATCGCCCCACTACTCCAATCCGGGGGGCCGTGGAGAAGGCCGCAAACCTCAATCGGTGCTCCCGCCGGTGTTCGAGGTCCGATTTGGAAACGGAAAACGGGTGTCACCTCAGCTCGGGCTCACAAACACAGTCCCCTCATCTAGGACAGGATATAGTCAGGATTAATGCAGGAGGTCGCGGAGGTCCTCGGGAGCCTCGCACCTACGCGGCCATCTTGGTTGCGCGCTAGGCTCCTCCCCTATTAGGAATTTTTGATAGGTACTAGAATCAGGTAAAGTATTTCTCCGCTGCTAGGCTCCTGCTAGACCACCGATTCAGCAAGGTCAGTTGATCAGCTCAAGGGTTGAAAGCTAAAAATAATGGCTGGATGCTTATGTTGAGAAATAGCAAGTGCTTTAGGATGTACTCGGAGGGAGCAGTAACTTCAACAATCATAGCAGTGTAATAATTTACATGATAAATGATGTACACATTGAAAAGGAGATTCTGCAAATACTGGAGTTGATATCTTTCTGGTGTTCATCCTCGGGTTTGCCTTACACGATTAATTACAAAGCAGTGTGGGATCCATTTGAAGGCCTATGGTTTGGTTTGGCCCAGATGAAAAATGAAGACAGCTTCCCAGACAATGGAAGTGTATTACCTGCATTCCAGTGGCTGGATGGCAGAAGAAGCAAACACAGGTGTGAGTCAGGGCTGGTGAAAGGGCTCCCTTTAAAAATTCAGTGAACACTTGTTAGCAAATGGCTGCTGATTAGACTTACGGTAACACTGTCCATTTTGTAGATGTTATGGGTGAGGAGAGGTGGAGCTATAGGTTGAAGTGCACCCTTTAGGTGAGGCCAAGCCCTTAGTATAACTTGATCACGCTTCAGTGCAGAGCCCTCTGTTGTGGAATGTCATGCTGTAGATGTTCCTGCTGTCAGGAACATCACTATACTAAGGCAGTGTCTGAAGAGCAGCCTGGAAAGTCATTTGAAACAAACTTATTGCAATTTACCTTTCCTTATCAACTAATAACTGAACTTTCAATGCACACAAAGTTCATAAGAAAGGGAGCTGGAAAGATAGCCATCCCTTTAAATTTCCTAAGCGAAAGCTGGTGCTCTGTTTAACAAGCTCATTTTTACCAAATCTACTTGCAGGTGCTGTGGCTAATACTGTAATTATGCTGAAGTCCAGTAAGTGATATTTATGACAGTGAGTACGAATGGCCCAGCTAGTATGTAGCAAGGAACGAAGGTAAAAGTTTTAAAGAACATCACAGGCCTCCATGCATTTTAAAGATCGGCACTTCTTTTACCTGAATTTATCTGTGTATATATCATTGAGATTTACACAAGTGATTTCTTTCTGAATTTTGAGCTCTGTAGGCTAGCAATAAAGACAGAACCCTCACTGCTTCTCCTTTGTGTTAATAGGCAGCAGCGACCAAGTTTATGAAAGGGGGCGTGGCCAAGGTCAAGATGGAGTACGCTGGGGGAGGAGCCTAGCGCGCAACCAAGATGGCCGCGTAGGTGCGAGGCTCCCGAGGACCTCCGCGACCTCCTGAATTAATCCTGGCGATATCCTGTCCTTGTTGAGGGGACTGTGTCGGGGAACCCGAGCTGAGGCGCCACCCGTTTTTCGGGCTCGAATTGGACCCCGGACACCGGTGGGAGCACCGATCGAAGGTTGCGGCCTTCTCCTCGCCGGCCCCCCGGATTGGAGTAGTGGGGCGATCCGGGGACAAAGTGAACAACAGCGGCGGGCAAGGCTGGGCGACTCGCGTACCCCGCACTTTCACTTTTGCGCCCTCCTTGCCCTCAAGCGAGGTAGGGTTGCGGAGCGGGGCGCGGTGGTGTGGTCTTGTCTAAGTGCCCGGCTGACCCGCCGGCTGTGGGTTGACCTGCGGCTCTGTGGCCGCCCCCGCCTCCCCCCGGCGCCCGTGAATTGGTATAGCGGCCCGTTCGAGGAGATTGGCACGACAGTGGGAGGGCAAGCATGTCCACCAAACAAGATGGCGACCGGGCGAAGGTGAAGACGACCCGCCGTGGCACGGCGCACCAAGCTAACAGTATGGACCGCTACACTCTCCAGAAGGGTTCTCCGGAGACATCGCGCACATCCCCGGCGGGCCCGACGGAGGCATCTGCTCAGCCTGTGGATCTGACCCTCCGGGACGTCATGGGCGCCATTGCAGAGATGAAGGCCTCGGTGGACCAGCGTTTCGACACCCTAGCGCAGAAAATAGACTCGGTCCTGGTGGATGTGAGCCTTGTGAGGGCAGACTTGTCCAAAACGAACGACCGGGTTGATTCCCTGGCCCACACCGCAACGAGCCTCACGACGGATGTGGTGGCCCTCCAGAAGGAGGTGCGCCGGCTTGGCCAGGCGAGCGCCCTGATGGACCGGCGACTGGAGGATTCCGAGGGGCGGGCCCGGAGGAATAATGTCCGTATTGTGGGGGTGCCGGAGGGACGAGAGGCGGAGGCGGCGGATCTTTATGTGGAAGAATTGATCCTTACCCATCTCCAACCCCGGGGGCTGAGTAAGTTTTTTGCGGTGGAGCGTGCTCACCGGGTCCCTGGGGGCAGACCTAAGGCCGGTGCCCCGCCGCGGCCTCTCATTGCCCGGATTTTTAACTTTCGGGACAGAGATGCTATCCTCCAGACCTCCAGGCAACAGGGACCGGTCAAGCTTGACAATATGGATGTGCATTTCTACCCAGACTTTACTCCGGCGGTTCAGAAGCAGAGACAGAGCTTTCTTGGTGTTAAACGTCGCCTACGGGACCTGAACCTTAAGTACTCAATGCTTTTTCTAGCTAAGCTGAGGGTGGAGGTGGATGGTCGCACGCACTTCTTTGACCGGCCAGAGGCGGCTGGGGACTGGTTGGACACTCTGCCGGGAGATCGGGGCCGGGGGGGCGGGGCTGGCGAGGAGGGCCCGCCGGATCAGAATTGAGGGGTGACTGAATAGGCCTTGCTCTGGACGATGTTCCTTCCCCATTTATTGATTGCATATGTACCCCTCCTATGGAGGTCGTGCGGGGTCTGTTGGGGGCTTCCCTCCTCCTCTGGGGGACTAGTTAGTTTTTAGCTATGGGGCGACAGGCACACTGCACTTTGGGGGGGCTGTCTGGGCTCATGCAGGGGTGCAGGGAGGGGGGAGTTCTGTTGGGATGGGGGGGTGGGGGGGGGGTGTTGTTTGTTTGCACCGCAAGGCAAACCCGCTACTATATTGTTGTTTTTAAGATGCTCTGTGGGGGGCGACCGATTGTTTCGACGTATGATGGGGGGTAGGGATTTGACTGTGTTGTCATGGAATGTTAACGGCCTGGGGGATAGGATTAAGCGTGGTGTGGTCCTGCAGTACTTGAAACGTATTTCACCAGATGTTGTCTTCCTGCAGGAGACACACCTTATAGGTAACTCCTTTCAGGCAATGAATCGGCGGGGCTATCGTTTGGCGGCCCATTCTGGCTTCACTTCGGGCTCGCGGGGGGTGGGTATTATGATCAAGAACTCGCTCCCGTTGGAGATCGATGAGGTGCGCCATGATGAGAGGGGACGCTACACTGTCCTGGTGGGAAGAATGGAGGGTAGAGTGTTTATTTTGATATCAGTGTACGTCCCGCCTGGGTTACAAGCCACCACATTTGCGGACCTGGGGCACCTCCTCCTGGACCTTCCGAGTGGACTGCTGGTGGTTGGAGGGGACTTTAATGCGGTAGCTTCTGGGTCTATGGATCGCCATCCCCCCAGGGACCTCCCCCGGGCACAGGCGTGGCTGCCCGGCCTTTTAGACACGTTGGGCCTGGTGGATTGCTGGCGACTAAAGCATCCCTCACAGCGGCAATACACCTTCCACTCGGGTGCCCATGGTAGCCTCTCGCGGCTTGATTACATCCTTGTCCCGGCGGCCCATGCAGGGAGGGTGGGGGAGGTGCGCCATCTGGCGCGGGGTATCTCAGACCACTCCCCATTGCTGTTATATTTCGATGTCTTCCCGAGGGGGGATGGCAGGGTGGCTCCAATCAATGCATGGTATTTGCGCGACCCCACCATTCGTGCCGATTTGATCAAATCCTTACAGCGTTATTTCGACGAGAATGTGGGGTCGGTCCCTTCGGCCATCTCCCTGTGGGAGGCTTTTAAGGTAGTTCTTAGAGGGGAGGCCCTCTCCTTTATCTCCCATGCCCGGCGGCGCGAGCGGGAGGAGGTGACCCGGGTAGAGGCCGAGATTGCAGAATTGGAGGGTGACCTGGGGAGCGGGGTAACAGATGCCCAGCTGCATGTTCTACACCTAAAGCAGGCGGCCTATCGGGCCCTCGTCACGGAGGCGGCCAGGGGCCTCAGTCGAGAGCAGCAGGGGCGATTGTATGATGTGGGTGATAAGGCTGGCAAATTGATTGCGTGGTTGGACAAGAGGGAGAGAGCGAGTCGCGTGGTTCCTTTGATTGAGAGTGCGGATGGTGCGTGTGTCACCGAGCCGGAAGCCATTGTCTCCTGCTTTGCGGATTATTTCCGCGAAGTCTACTCCCCAGTTTCCCCCTGCTCGGAGGAAGATTCCCATGCCCTGCTTCGGGACATCGCACTGCCCTCCCTTACGGTGGAGGACAGGGATTCGCTGGACGCTCCTCCCACCTCGGACGAAATTGCCTTGGCTATTCGCTCGGTTGCATCCGGCAAGGCCATGGGCCCCAATGGTATCCCCATCGAACTATACAAGCTACGCCCGGATGTGTTGGCGCCCCACCTGCGTGCGATGTTCCTGGCGGCACACTCGCAGGGTTCCCTCCCGCCGGACCAGCGTCTGGCTACAATCGTGGTGATCCACAAGGAGGGGAAGCCCCGTGAACGGGTCGCATCCTATAGGCCGATCTCGCTCTTGAACGCGGAGCCCAAAATCCTCGCCAAGGTGTTGGCCAACCGGTTGGTTGGCGTGGTGGGCGACTTGGTCCACCAAGACCAATCTGGCTTTATACCACACCGCAACACGGCGCTCAATCTACGGCGCTTGCACGGTGTGCTCGCGCGTGTCCCATTTGTGCGGGAGCCGGCCATCTTGGCGTCCTTGGACGCCACCATGGCGTTTGACACGCTTGAGTGGCCATACATCTGGGCGATGCTGGCGAAATTTGGATTTGGACCGGGCTTTATTAGCTGGGTCAAATTGTTGTACTCGGGCCCCTTGGCGCAGGTGGCGGTGAATGGGCGAGTCTCGGCCCCGTTCGCGCTGGGGCGGGGCACGCGACAGGGTTGCCCCTTGTCACCTCTCCTGTTTGCACTGGCCCTGGAGCCCCTGGCGGAGTGGCTGCGGTGGCACCCTTCCATCCGTGGTCTCCGCTGGACCCCCGAGCATGAGGACCGTGTGTCCCTCTATGCTGATGATATCCTCCTCTATCTCGCCTCCCCGCGTAAATCACTGATCGTCCTGGTTGATGTTTTGCGCTCATTCGGTCGCAACTCAGGCCTTGTCATCAACTGGGCGAAATCCTGTGTATATGTGCTTTCCGGGGAGGCTCCGGTCCTACCACGGGACTGTCCGATCCAGATTGCCTCCCAGGGGTTTCGGTACCTGGGGATATATATCACTCTTGACCCGGAGGCCCGTTATGAGCGGAATTTGCTGCCCCCCCTCCAGCGCTTGAAGGAGGACGTGGTGCGCTGGCGGCGTCTGCCGCTTTCGCCGCTCGGCCGAGCGGCCTTGTTTAAAATGATGTCCCTGCCGCGCTTCCTCTACGCCCTCCAGAATACTATGGACTTGGTTCCGGCACGCTACTTCCGTGAGGTGGAGGGCCTCCAGCGGCGCCTGTTCTGGGACGGGAGGCCGCGCATTGCTCTGGCTAAATTGACGCTCCCGTGGTACGATGGGGGGGTCGCCCTCCCGGACATTAAACGGTATTACTGGGCCACCCAACTGGCTGCAATTAATCATGGCCTTTACGGGCCCGCCTTGAACCCGGCGTTTGAGATGGACAAGATGCTCCTGCCCGGTGGCGACTACAATCGAGCGCTTTACTCTGCCGCGCCCAGCCCCCGTCTGACGGGACCGACGCGCGTCATGGTGCGTGTCTGGCACGCGGCTAATGCAGCTATGGGGTGGAAGGACCGTTTGACCCGGGCGTCACCGCTATATGCGTCAGAGAGGTTGGGCTCCCTGTGGACATCGAAGGGCTTTGAGAAGTGGGACACGATCGGAATCAGCACTGTGGGAGATCTCTGGACGAGGGGGGGATTCAAGACTTTTGCGACGCTGCAGGCGGAGTTTCAGCTGCAGGGCAGTGAGTACTTTCGGTACCTACAAGTCCGCCATGCGCTGGGCTCCGTCTTCCCGGATGTCGCGTCCATTCCGGAGTCTTCCCCCCTGGAGGACAGAGTGCTGGATGGCCATGTCCCAGACAGCACGATCTCCCTCATATATAAAAAACTGATCAACGACAGATCGTGCCTGCTGACTAGTCTCCGCGAGGCCTGGGTTGCCGACGGGCTAGAGCTGGACGACGAGGATTGGATTTCCGCGGTGGCCTCTCCAAAAGAGGTGGCCATCCCGGCTCGCCTTCGTTTTGTCCAGCTTAAGATCCTTCACCGGGTTTACGTGACGGGGCCAAGGCTTCTACGTATGGGCTTTGCTGGTGACGGAATGTGTAAGCGTGGCTGTGGCGCGTTGGCAACTTTCATGCATATACTGTGGGAGTGCCCAAAGGTGGAGCGATTCTGGCGTGGTGTGCATGAGGTCCTGCGTGTGGTTACGCGTGTCGCGCTGTTGCCTGAAGCGAGGAGATGCTTGCTGAATGTGTGGGAACCAAATGACTATTCGGTCCCGCAGACGCGGTGGGTGACTCTGGGATACATGATAGCTAAGCGTGACATTGCTCAATTGTGGGGATCCCAGAGGCCCCCTGCGGTGTTGGCCTGGAAAGAACATATGGATTGGTGTATGTTTCGTGAAAAGGTGGTGTATGTGGCGAGGGGTAAGCCTGGGGCGTGGGTGAAAATCTGGGGCCCCTGGAACGCCTACCGCGGGGGTATTTGTGAGCCGCCACAGCTACCGGCTGCCTCGCCTGCTCCGTCTCCCTAGATGGCCCCCCTCCCTTGGCCTTGGGCACGCGGTCCCCCAGTCCCTGATTTATTCCCATTCCCCTCTCCAGAGTTCTGCTGCTGGTTGGGATCCCCCACTTATGGAGCACGTGCTGTCACTTTGGATCGCGGGTTGCCTTGCGGGTGTGGTTTTTTGTGTTGTTTTGTTTTGATAAAAGGGAACCGTACTGTGGGCATGGAGCTATGCGGCCTGCAACATTGATTTCTCCTGTTTTGCTAAGTTGCACTGCCAAGAGATTCTTACTGTATGTATGCAATATGCTTTTGTCACTCTAGCGGCCGGCCGAGTGGTTGTAGGCCCATACCTGTAACTTTTTCAAACTGCAATAAACGGTTTCAAAAAAAAAAAAAAAAAAAAAAAAAAAAAAAGATGGAGTACGCTGCTCCAGGGGCGGCTCCTCCGTTTGAGCAGAGGAATGTCGCACCACTAACCAAAATGCCAAAAATGCCCCCGAGATGAAAAATAAAATAGTAATAAAGTTTTTTTATTACCATGTTTTTTTTCATCCTCCCCGTCCCGAACAGTGTCAGGATGGGGAGTGCGAGGCTTGCTGCGTGGTAGCAGCAGGGAGGAGGGAGGCCAGCCAGACATGCTCACTTTGAAAGCTCTTATCCAGCTGTCTTAAGACAGCTGGGTTAGAGCAAGTGCCTGGCTCCAGTGTCCTCGGGAGAGGCAAGAGAGGCCGCTCCCTCCAATCCTGGCACTGCTCTCATGCAGCATGAGAGCAGCACCACCAGGATTGGTGAGGAGAGTTGTTGAGGGTACCGTGCTGGAGGAGAAGACGAGAAGATGAAAACCGGACCGGAGCACGATCGTGCAGGTAAGGTTTTTTTTCTTTATTTCTACGTTTCTTATTTTCTTTACTTAATTTGTTCCCCACCCTGCCCCTATTTTCTCTCTAGTGGTGCCAGCCGCAACTGGAATGCTCACTCTGGAGCTCAGTCGGGCGCGCCCACTCCAGGCAAAAATACTAAACGAACCTGGGTCCCAGAAGTGCCCAATTGTTGAGGGACACCGTTGGGAACCACCAGGATAGGGCAGTAACAATATCTGCCCATCTGAAGACTGAGAAGGTGGATGTGTGCACGGCCCCTCCTCGGAAGGCGTTATAGCGGTAGGCAGATTGCGCTGTTCGGGGCAGTGAAAAAACAAACGTCCAAGTCCCCACAGGGTAATGACACACCCACAGGAACCTCCTGGACTTGGCAGGAAGCGTATTCGGGTGGATGATGAAAGTGGGAGCATAGCCACAGCTAGCAAGTGGAGAGAGGCCTGGGTCCGCCTACCCAAGATAGAGGTGGCCCGCTAAGCTGCAGAACGGCTGCTGGTGGCATTGGTGAGAGGTGGCGCGAGTATCCATCCCCTCAATCACCTCGGAACGGACAGGCCCAGAGGAAGAGGTAAGAGACTGGAGTCATTGCAGAGTTGGGAGGTGGGCGAGGGATTTGCCAGGGCTCTGGTGGTAGCCCTGCCCACAGAAGCCCCCCGATACAGAGACAAAAGGCTGTGGAAACCCACAACCCACTAGGGAGATACAGAGGGCCTGCGAGCGTCACGGCTGTGGAACAGAGGGTGCTGAGTTAGGTGGTCATTTGAAACCGATCAGTGAAGGCTTGGCCCCTTGGCGATGAGGCGGGACAATGGTCAGGCAAAAACAGGTCAAGAGGCCAGGGGGCACCAACATCCACAAGTGGGGGAAGATTAATGCGAGGAGCCCTCACTGAGATCAAAGGGGGATGCCCTAGCAAGTCAGGCGGACCAGCTAGAAAAGATTCTAGGCGCAATTGCAGGCCTAAAAAACTCCCTGGAGATGAAGACTGATGACGTGGCATTTGACATGGAGCTCCTCAGAGAGGACCACAGAAAATTGGCTGCCAGGGTTGCTGAAATAGAGGATACTGTGGGCGGTCTGACACCAGACCTGGGGGAAATATATATGGTGGAGAGGCTCTAGGAGATGACAAAAACTGCAATAAAGTTCAGATAATGGACCACCCAGAGAAAACTGAGGGCTAATCAGCAGAGCAATGACTCATAACTAAAAATGTATAATGGCAACTCTTCTACTCTATTCACCATTGAGAGGGGGCATCAGGTGCCATAAAGCCCCTCCGTTGGCCCTTCTTCACCCAATGGTCGCCAGACAGTTGACCGTTAGAGGCAGAGACCAGAATCTAGAGATCGCCAGAGCCCATGGCCCCTGAAATGTGGAGGGCAACGTGGTGCATCTTTTTTCTGACTTTAAACTGCAGGTCGAAAGACAAAGGAGTATCTTCCTAGAGGTAATGAAAAAAAACACTGCATATTTCTTCACAATGCCGTGAAAGAACTGGCACTGGCTGAAGTGGAAGGGAGTTGCCCATTGGAGGGGACAGCACCTGCCAGCCAGCTGGCAGGAGGAGACAGCAGCGACATCCACGAGCGACCTTGCCGGTGGGCAGACGTCACTCATCATCACAGGCGAGGTCAGAGAAGGCCAAGGGCAGATGTGTATGATGTGTTATGGCAGTGGAGGACTGTGGGATAGATCACCTCAAACTCTTATCCTGGAATATAAATGGCCTCGGTAACAAGGTTACCGGGGCAGTCTCCCAGTACATTTGCCCCCACACCCTGGATGTTATCTTCCTACAGGATACTCATATCTTGGGCACGGACATCACATTTTTAGGAAGGGGCAGATAGGAGTCACAGGTTTTCTAAGGGCTCATGATGGGTGGCGATATTTGCCAAGACAAATCCTCCTTTTAAGAATCACACGGAAATGGCAGGACTCAGATTGTATGCTGCTTGGGATTAGGGGGACCCAAGTCTTTACATTCTTTAATGTCTATTCCCCTTCACAACTGTAAAATGAAGCTCTGGACAAGGTGGACCCGATATTACTAGAAGCTGGAATTCCTTTTCATCATTGGTGGAAGGGGGGAGACTGGAATGATGTTTTCGCACCTGCACTGGACAGATCAAGATAGTGAAATGAGGGGATGCCCCATCACACACAGTTAGCACGATTTATCAGTCTTGGAACTCGTGGACATATGGAGACTGAAACACCCGACTGAGGTGACCTATTCTGATACTCGGGAACCCAAGGAACTTTCTCCAGACTGGCATACTTATTCTCACCCACGAGACAGTGCTGACAATAGAGGACCCTGACACGGCGACTCAATTAAGGGTAGACTCTACTGTCTACTTTGAAAAAAAGATAAGGACTCAATGGATTTCTGGGGCTGGTGTACGAAGCCTATAGAGCAGTCTTGCGAGATAGATTGCAGTCAATCATAGTCCACAAGAATGAGACACGAAAGGCACAAATTCTAACTCTAGAACGCCGTGGTTCATGCCTGGAGTGCCAGATAGTGCTGGAGCCAGGGGAGGAGACTTTCCACCTCATGGAGCTAGCCAGGGTCAAATACAGAGCCTGCTGGTGTGGTTGAGCCGCTGAGAGGAGGTGGCGAGACGGGTGGGGGGGGGGCGATGGCCACCACTAGAGAAAAGATTACCCAGGCAACCGAAATTGCTGAGAAATTAGTCTGCTATTAGCGGGAGTTTTACACCCCTGGACTGCGGAGGAATGAGGTGAATATAATTAATTTCTTGAATTCCTTGAACCTTCCCTGCCTGGAAAGGGAGACAGTTGAAACGTTGGATGGCGACATTACTATACAGGAGATCTCCAAGGCATTAACGTCTTTGCGAAGTGTGAGGACACCCAATGGATTTCCAGCAGAATTTTTTTGAAAGAACTGGGGAACTTCGTAGGTCCACATCTCTTAGCGACGTATGAGGATTCCCAAGAATGGAGATTACTCCCCCTAAACCTCCGGCAAGCTCTGATTACAGTAATACCTAAGGAGGGCGAGCTAAGAGAAGACTGCGGGTCTTTCCGCACAATCTCCCTGATGAATGTGGAGACTAAACTGTTGGCCACAATTCTAGCCCACAGGGTCAACAGGGTGATAACTACATTGATTCACAGGGATAGGACGGGCTTCATGCTTGGCTGACCAACACAGCAAAATCTCGGATGACTGTATAGCTGGCTAGATGCGGCAAGGGATAACCCTTGTCCCCTGGCAATTGATTGCACCTATGCTGAGAAGGTATTCTACTCAATACACTGGCACTATCTGTTTGCGCTACTGAGGTGTTTTGGCTCCATCCTGCCTTTTTGTAACTGGGTGACCCTCCTTTATGCTGAACCCATAGTGGTGGTGAGGGTGAACAGGGCAACTTCGGCCTCATTCCCATGGAAATACGACACCAAACAGGGGTGCCCACTCTCCTCCCTCCTATTTTCCCTCTGCATAGAGCTCTTGGCTAGCTGGATTAGGGTTATGGAGAATGGATATGGTATGGAGCAATGGTGAAAGAAGATTTCTTTATATGCTTTATGTTTATGCTTTATGGATCCTGCCTTAAATTTGGGCAGGAAAATGGTGAACTGGGGCAAGTCAATACTTTGCCAAACTGGTAGATGGGACCAGAGGCTATGTACCTAGGCATATATGTAACGCTGGACCCTGGACACTCCCAAGAGCGGAATTTGTAGCCTCAAATGGCAAACCTGCAAGGGGATGTGGCAAGATGGAGGACAGTTCCCCTGATGATGCTAGGTAGGGCAGCCATCCACAAAACGATTACCCTCCCTAAACTGCTATATGTTATTGAGAACACCGCTTTTCTGATGCCAGAATCCTTTTTTATCCGGCTAGCTAGGGAGGTCCGGTGACTTCTAAGGGTCGGTGAGGCCCCTAGGATCCCACTGGGGATGCTTTACTGCTTTGTATATAATGGCAGGATCGCCCTCACCATCTTCGTGCATACTACTAGGCCTCTCAGCTCCAGGTAATTAACAACCTTGCAGTGCACCTTAAGAGATGCTTCATTGAGGAGCCCTCTTGGAGGCACGTATTTTATAAGGGAGCTGGCAGGTCTGGTCTGTGGGTCCCAATACGAGCGGTACTGGTAGCCAAGGACAAGGCTAGGGCACTTGTGGGCTGGAGGGGAAGAGTGACCAAGGCCACGACTCTCTGGAAGGGTGGCATGCTATGCAAAGTCTGTTAATGACAGGGCTTTGTCCGATGGAATCTGACTGACATCTCCACCCTCTGGGATGTGATTGAAGGAGGGACAGTGAAACCTTTTGCGTGCTTGCGGAAGAATTATGAGCTAGTGAGCACACAATGTTACAAATACACAAAACTTAGACACGCCCTGACGGCTGAGATGGTGGACTGGTCGGACATCCTGAGCGCTTCCCTTCTGGAGAGCCACTAAGTGTATGGTCTGTTTGGACAGGGGGCAGTCTCCGCAACTTACAAAGTGATCATAAACAATTTACAAGACAACCATGGGAGCCTCCGGAAATGATGTGAACGAGATATGGGTGACATGGAGGACATAGACTGGGAGGTGGCTCCGATTAATCCTCGAGAGGTTGCCATCAAGGCTCGCTTCCGCTTGATACAGTTACAAATTCTCCACAGAGTATACATAGCTAGAGATAAAATTCCATAATATGGGGAAAATTTCCAGAACATACTGCTTACGATGTGGGGCACTGAAGGATGCCTTTTCCACACACTATAGAAGTTCCGGCAATACGTACATATTGGGTGGGCATACTAAGGGATCTTGGGAACAAATTGGAAGAAGAAATCCTGCTTAATCCCCACTTCATTCTCCTGGGGTTCCCGGGGGTATCGATCCATCCCACATCAAATTGGTATTTTGTTACCTGGGCCTAGTGGTTGCCAAGGGAGATATATAATAGATTTAGGGGGTGCAAAATCTGCCCACAAAAGGACAGTGAATAACAGGGATGGACAAGTACATGGAGGCTGAAAATTGGTGTATGCTGCTAGAGGTTGTCCTCGGAAATTTGATAAGATATGGGGCCGCTGGAGGGCGTATTGTGAATTGGGATCAGAGGGCCCTCTAACGTCGCAGGCGGAATCCCCAGATATAGAATCACCACTTATTGAGCCTGGGACTGGACACTAACAATAGCCTCCTCCCCCTAGTGGCTGTTGAACGGTTGGCCCCCACCATCGAGCACCTTCTTACACCCCCACCCAAACACACAGAATAGTTCAATTGGTGTTAATGTCTTCTATGTGCTTTACACTGGTGTCCTGTTTTACCTGCTGTACATGTTTGGTTACGTATAAAAGCGAAAATAGAAAAATAGATACATATTTTTTTTAATTAGCATGAAACTTCATGCTACGACAGCGGTTGCTTGGCTGCTGTTGACTGGGAAAACGGAATGTTGAGCTTTTGGATGGTGGTATCTTACTTCACCAGATCTGCTGTGAAACCTGCTGTATTCTTTTACAACCCTACAAGTTTTTAAATATTGGCTTTCACCCATCTTATAAACCTCAGCATGAACATCAAAGATTGTTTTCATGAGGTGCGAAGTATCTGAGGATCCAGTTTAAGGACATTTGCGTGTGGACCAAACCTCTTATAAACGGAGAGCTTCAAAGGTACACCCATACAGACACCCTTAAGGCATATCTGCTGCATGCTGATCAACTGATTAGAAACTTAGAGACCATACAACAGAAGCATGGGCAAGGCCAGCTGCACAAAGGGCAGAGTCATATTAACCATCAAAGCTGGCTACTTTCATGGTGATAACTGATGTTCTTACACCACTCAGATGTTACTGCATCAAGATGTCGTCTCACTGTTAAGAGGACCACTGGTATTCACAGCTGACAAATGTTGTATTTCACCACCAATACCACAAGTCAGGCTATGAGCATGCCCTCATCCAGACCCAGGTGCTTTATACTTCATCTGCATATGGGAAAGAGCAGATTTCTTAGCTGCAGGAAGCTGAAAATATCAATAGCTTGCTCTGTAACTCCTGGAACAGAAGGAAGGATAGATGTAGAAGAGGCACAATATTACAAAGGGTAAACAATTAAAGATATTTTCGTTTGAAGAGGGACCAGCAATATGCTTACCTTAGTTGCTCCCTAATGAGGATGCCTGTAAAGGTTACAATATTACTTGTCAAAGAGAGATTCTAAGGACATGCCTTTATATGGAGTTCCATGGACACAGGATCCTCCCGGCTAATTAATATCTGGATTTCATGTTGGAGATCTAGAATGACACGTCTTCCAAGAGATGTCATGAGAGAGAGAGGACATTCTTGAAATGTGGAGTAACGTGGAGATGTGTACAGTCTGGTAGAAGAATGATGTTAAGATTCCTTCTCTTTTTTTTCCAATGTATCTCTCGTAGGAAAAGCGCCTGGAAGATGATTAGGCAAAGTAGCAGGAGGTTTTTGTGGCAGAGAAGGGTATTTTCTTAGTACCTTTCATATGTTCTTATGTAAAGGAGGAATGTCTTTTGAATAGACAGTGTGAGGGAAGAACAAGTTACTTACTTGCAATAGAGTTTTTATCTGGTGGATACTCTGTACAACCGCAGACTCTTCACCTCAACAATATCCCACGGGTGCTAAATTGGATCTGGAAGTTTTCAGAGCAGTGCTTCCATGTGCCACTTGGTGGTGCCATGTGGCATTGTGCTGGCCTTGAAGCGAAGGAGTAGAGCCTCATATAATCACCACCATTGCCCAGTGACCTTAGTTTCTTGCTTCATTCTTTCAGCACCCTAGGATGTGGAGCACAAAACAATTTTCGGTAACAAGTGGGCAGATCTCTAAATTGGTACCTTCTTAGATGGTTAAAAAAAAGACAACCCACAGACTGGGGTGATGGAGGGCAGTGAGGAATCTGCCGTTAGGCAGAGTATCCACCAGATACAGCGTTACCAATGGTTAAGCAATTTGCTCTTCTGATGGATGCCTCTCATAGCAGATTCCTCACATCGAGCATAGATACGAAAGCAGTACCACCCAAGGTGAAGGGTCAGTCGAGTGAAATCAGACCAAAAAATCTTGCAGGACTGAACAGGAAAATTCTCTGCCCGTCAAACCTGGAAGTGAGTTCAGAAGCGCTTTGTGAATGTTTGTCCACGTCACGGCCTGACTGATGTTGAGGACAGGCATTCTGCATGCAAACGTAATAGTAGCAGCCTTTGCCCAGGTGGAATGAGCCCTCAGTCTTCCAAAGGCTGATTCTTGGCCAAGGCATAACAGATCTTATTGCAAATTGCTTTCCATCTTGACAAAGTCATTTTCTGCACTGTCTGACATTTCTTTGCTCGCATGTACCCCACAAAAAGCTGATTGTCCACCCAATGGCCTTTGGTACAATTGTTGTAAAAGCTGAAGGATCTTTTTGGTCCAGACGATGAAGCCTTTCCTCCTCTTTCGAGGGGTGAGGTAGAGCAAAGAAAGTTGGGATGGTGATGGATTGCCCAACATGAAAAGGAGTCCTTTCCTTTGGTAAACAGGCCTTCCTGGTCCTTAAGACCAGTTTGTTTGTAAAAAAAAAGTGGTGAAAGGCAGCTGCACCGAGGAAGCCTGGAGATACCTCACATGACGAGCTGAAGTGATCATGAGGAGGAAGACAGTTTTGAGAGTCAGAAGATGCAACGATCAGCTATACTTTGGCTCAAAGGGGGGTGCACATGAAGAACGTATGCAACAAACTAAGATTCCACTATAGCATCACAAACAGTTTGTAGGGAACAAGTGTGTTAAACCTTTAAATAAACTGCATCACAGCAGGTGACTTAAACAAAGACGGATGGCCCAGCAAACACAAAAAGGCTGAAAGAGCTAACAAATAACCTTTCATAGTGCCCACTGCACAACCTTACTAGGACAAAGACAAAAAACAAAACAATAAAACCTGTAGCAGTTTGGCTTGTAAGGGTCTGTGTGGCGGACTATCCCAGTGCCTGGCATAAATGGACTTCGTTGAAGGGTGCCTGGCCTTGAGGATAATGAACTGACACTGATCAGGTGTTTGGCTACTTATCTGTTCCCCACTGGGCATGGCTTAGCATAATTGACAATTAGGGTGTCAGTCAGGTTTTCATAAAATGGAAGTAAGGGCTCAGATAAGGCTGACCCAAAAACTCAGAAAGCACATTTGTCTAGTCTTTAACAGAAGGCTACAGTGGGTCCAAGTCCTCAGCAGCTTTGTTAATCGCTAAATGAAACACTCACTTCCCTGTATCAAGAGACTTATGAAGCACACTGGCCACCTGTAAATCCAAATAGAAAGCATCATCATCGTAATATGGGGCGAATCATCTCTCTCATCATCACAGTCATCCATCATCCGCTGATGGACAACTCTGGTCTGAATCCTATTTAACAAGATGGTGGGGCCTCAGAGGATGTTTTGTCTGAATAAGTAAGTTTGGGAACTTGGTGCACTGAACTGCATTAAGAGTGCAACCTTCGCTGGGGTTGAGATGGATTTGTCTTGGGATCACACACTAGAGTCAACAGGGACTTGATCTCGGATGTTGGCAAAACTGGGGTGGATGAAGACGGGACAGTGTAGGTCTTGGGACAGTGTAGGTCTTGAAGCTGTAATGAACATTTGCCCAAGGCTGCTGCAGAACCCGAACCAGCTTCTAGCAGCTTAGATATTGCACACAATGGGTCTGTTGATGGCAGTCCGACCTGAGGCTTCTGCATATCCTTGGGGCCCAAAGGCACACCAGAGAGAGCCGGAAGACTAACAAAAATATACAGCATGACCTCCTTAACACCCATGACCTGCTGCAGCATCGCCAATGACTCAGGTATTTTGGGGTGCATCAGGAACAGTTGTGGAACTGATTTTTCAATCAGGAGCAAAATTCACTGGCACCATAATGCCCTTCCAACTTTCTTTTTAGACAGAGTGGCAGGATGGGCTTGAGTCCTGCTTCGACTTCTTATGCTTCTTTTTAGACTTTGATTTGGGCTTACCTGACGACTTCTACTACGGGGAGGACTTGTCGCAGGAACGGCCTTGGGAGTGGGTCAGCACACTTGAATTTGATCAGGACTTACGAGAAGTCTGTAACTTCTTACAAGCTTCAGCGACTTACAGCTTCACTTCATTCTCAGATCGCCTTTGGGGGCGTGAGGGCACATTCTTGACACACCTTGGAGTCATGACAGCCAAAATATCAGACTTCATCTGGATCTGTGGTTAAAATCTGTTTCCAACAGTCACAGTACACTTTGAACCCTGTAGACTTCAGTGGGTACATCATTCCTTTGCACACTGGAAAGGAATTGAGAGCATGTGCCAAGACGAAAAAGTAAGCGGTGCTCCAGGTCTACGTTCAAAAGCTCGGAAAGAAAGGACTGAATTCAACATGCAGAGGTGCCGAATATATGCTGCTTTACTCCGTCACTTCGGGGCTTGAACTTGACCAACATGAAGCTGCACAGCACCATCTATCAGTGCACAGGAGCACTGCTAAGAAAACTTCAAGATCCAGTCTGGCGCCTGGGGGATAATCTAGAAGTGAAGAATCTGCAGTGAGAAGTATAGATCTGAAGTATTCATGTTGATGGTTCAATGGCAAACAAAGTAGATCTAAATGTCGATAGAGGCACTGATGTCGAAGAGGTTTTCAACATCATGGTTTAAAGCATAAAGAAGTTCTTCAACATTAAAGCAGACAATGACCGTGAACAATGTCAGGGCAGCAGTACTACAATACAGACCAACTTCAGGTTGAAGGAGATTGGTTGGAAATGCGATCTGAAAAGTGCATGAGTTTCAGGTCTCCCTCTTCAAAAGACTTCTAACTACAAATATTGTCTTAGGGTGGATGGAGTAATTCCCAGTAGCAATTCTATGCTTTTTGCAGCTAGTAGCGCTAGAGCTGTAGTGCCCAGCCTCCTTTGGCCATTTGGCGTTTGTAAAATACAAAGTGTTGCAGTGGCGGTTGCCTCCTCGGAACGGGGGTGGTGAGGTGGGCGGGAGAGGGGCGTGGCGGGGAGGAGGGTGTAAATGCATTAAAAAAACAAAAGAACAAACATTTTACTTACCTTTTCCTTCGCCACCGCCTCTCCTCTGTCCTCTTCAGGTCTGCTATAGCACCAGAAGCACCCAGGCTTCCGGGCTCTCCCAGCCAATCATGACGCTGAAGAAGCAGCGTCCTGATTGGTCTAAGCATCCTGTTTGGATGCTCAGGCAGTGCCTGGGGAGGCTGGACATGTTATCCACGGGGCTATGCAACACAGCCCAATTGGGAACATGCCATGTGTGCATGACGGCTTGGCTGACCGCATAGGGCCGGCCAAACTGTCACGTGCACTTAGAGTGCAAAACCACTCCTCACTCTGCTTGGTGTCAAGACACCAGCCCCACCAACACCTGGCTCCGAGTGCCGCATAGAAAAATAAAATGATAATAACTTCCTGTTATTATCATATTATTTTTTGTTTGTGCACTGCTTGAATAGCAGTGGGGCAACGCTCCTGTGCCTTAGCGAAGGAGCCGCCACTGAAGTGTTATCAAAGAGCTTGCTATGCTCTAAAAGGTCATTCAGCAACAAGAAGGACCGACTTGGAGCCCCAAAAAACTCTTTCCTCTTTCTTTAGCAACCTGAACTGTCCCGGTCTGACATGCTGCATTGTTGACATCTCTTGGAGGGCTACCGCGATCTCTGCTACGCTGCTTTGCCTCTCTGCATGCCAGCACTGCATTAATTGTAACTATCAGTGGGCGAAATGTCACCAGTGCATGTCTCTTTGAGACTCCCTTTTAGAACATATTAGCGAATCACTAATATAGAATCTCAAACTCAACAATAGTCCTACCTTCAAACTGGTATGGTTATTGTCCACATGCCAATTTGCCATCTGCAAGTCACAAAATGCTCTTTTTTTTTTTTTTAAAGTGCTTTCTGCTCCATGTCCACAGGATGCCATCAAAGATTTCTCATGTGTTCTCATACTCTCATGTATTCTCACAGAACCCTCTAAATTAACCTTCACATAACTCTTCAGCTTCCACTTCCTATCACCACCTGACAGACAACCATGATCAACTTGATGTACACAGACCTGGGACAGTAATGTTATCAGTGAGATCACCAACATAAGCACCAACACATGAATCAATCACACCATCATCATTTACCCTAAAGGAAATACTTAACTGAATATGCTTTTGCTCAAATTGAGCCCATAAAAGCAACTCTCCTTCCAACCCACACAGACGCACTACCGATCACAAGTAGCTAAACACAGCCCTGAGAAAGTAAGGATCTTTTCTCATGTGAAAAGCATATCCAACATAAATGCACTCTTAGACTCTCAATAATATGTGAAACTATACACCAGAAAGATGGAACCCTCCACTCTTTAGTACAACCATGAGCTTTCAGTTCTCAAACATTTCAACTGAAAACAAGAACAAACATTGGATCCCAGTTGTAAAGCGAATATTACGTTTTTGGAGTACCTAGGCTTGTTTGTAAAGCATTGTTAAAAAAGTAATAGAAACAAAATCGAAATACTGGAGGAAAAGGAAACCTATCTTTTGGCATCTTGAAACTGAAAAAGCCTGTTGCACATGAACCAGATTAAAGATAACACAGAGGACTACTTGCAGGTACTTATAACGACATAACAGCTACCTGAGGAAGTATCAGAATTTAAAGAAAATGCGTGCCATTTACATCCCACATGACTACCCTTTGGTAAATGTCCGGTTCAGTGCACTCTGTTTGTTTAAAGGTGGGTCAAGTTTTACAGAGCACAAAGGGGATATTTGTTTTTTATTTTGTTGAATGACCCAGTCCCTTTTGACTCCAATTTGGTACTCTAGTGAGTGAGAGCTGCACCTGCACCACTCTCCAAGGCCATAAATGCTGCCTTTGTGTGCGAAAACCTGGGCTTTCTTTGAACATGTGGTAGTCAGGAGACAAAAGAAAATCAAGATAAAGTCTGCTTCTAAGTCAAATGTGGCAAAATTATGTCTGTTGTATGCTTTCACTGATGAAAAGGGATGGGTGGGGAACAACAAGAGGAGTAGAGGGGGCGGGTGCAAGGGGAAAAGCAGCACATGGGGAAAGAGTAAAGATACACTTGTAGTTAATGTGATTAAAGGAAAAAAAAATAAGTTCCATGATATCAGCCATAGAAAGACACCAAATCATCCACTTAAAAGGATGGTAAAGAAGCAATGATTCAGGATAGGTTCAAATACAAGAAAAGGAAGGAAAGCTAGTGAATGATAAGCAAGCAAATGAGATCATTAAGAGTCAGCAAATGATAAGCAATGAGCTGACCCAACGCCCACTCTTAAGTACGGGTGTGTAAATATGTCTCCAACAACAGACTCCCAAAATATATTTGTAGGCAAGACCTAAAAAGGGCGACAGTGTCCTAGGACAATCTAACTAAACACAGGCCAGGTGTAACATGTAAAAACCTAACCATCAAGCCAAAACGCTTCCATCCCATCTATCAGCACAAAAGCAGAACAAATCCAACAAACACTGCTTCATCTTCATCGTGCCAGTGCAAGCCTTGCTCAAAGATAAGTGTAACAGATGAACAAGTTACTTACCTTTGGTTACGATGTATCTGTACGAAACATTAGTTAGTTAGATTCCTCACCTTAGAATATCCCCAGGCGTCAGGCTGGATCCGGAAAGATTTTTCGTCAGCAATACCCCTTGCGCGTCGCTAGGCGTCGTCTGCGGCTCCGCGTCCGTCGTCGGCGTCGTGCGCCGGAATGAAATCGTCGGAGTACTTAGACGCCGCCCTCGCGCACTGACGTCAGTTCTTGTACATAGCTTTCCGCGCCAGGAACGCAGAGCCATGCAAGAGACCGACACTGGTGCCAAAAAATCTAGGACCCTGAAAAGGATAGCCTTAACTCTAGATGTCGGGGAGGATGGGTGGGTCGGTGAGGAATCTAAACTAACTAATGTTTCTTACAGATACATCATTACCAAAGGTAAGTAACTTGTTCATCTGAAAGAAACGCGTTAGATTCCTCACCTTAGAATAGATACCCCAGCAATACCAACCCCGGTGGTGGGTCTGCGAACCAAGCTCACACCAGAAAGTCCTGGAGAACAGAACGGCCAAAGAAGCCGTCTCTCCGGACTTGGCTGTCCAGGTAATAGTGTGCAGCGAGGCCCACGTTGCTGCCTGACAGATGTCCTGCAAGGGGACCCCTCGGCCCAGGGCAGTAGTCGCCGCTGTGGCCCGGGTGGAAAGGGCTCTCAGCCCTACAGGAGGGTCCTTTTTAGCCAAGGAGTAACAAGCCTTTATACACAAGACGACCCACCGCGAGATGGTCCGCTTGTGTACCGCACTCCCCTTCTTAGCACCCACATATCCAACAAAAAGCAGGTCGTCCACCCGGAACGGTTTGGTGCGGTCCAAATAAAAGGACAGCGCCCGTTTTGGATCCAGACGGTGGAGCCGCTCTTCCTCTTTCGAGGGATGCGGAAAGAAGATGAGCAACATGACAGATTGCCCGATGTGAAAGGGAGTCACCACTTTCGGAAGAAAGGAAGGACGAGTCCGGAGGACAACCTTGTCCGGATGAATAGAAAGAAAAGGAGGCTTAGAAGATAGAGCCTGGAGCTCACTCACCCGTCTAGCCGAGGTGATGGCTACCAGGAAAGCAGTCTTAAGAGTCAGAAGACGAATGGGACAATTGTGTAGAGGCTCAAAGGGAGCGCACATCAGAAAAGTCAAGACTAGATTCAAATACCACTGAGGCATTACGAAGGGGACAGGAGGAAACATGTGAGTAATGCCCTTGAAGAAACGAGAAACAACAGGGGATTTGAAAAGAGAAGGCTGATCAGGAAGCGGTAAGAAAGCAGAGATAGCAGAAAGATAACCTTTTAGGGTGCCCAGGGCAGAGCCCTGCTGGGCCATAGAAAGAAGAGAGAGGAGAACCTCAGAAAGAGGGACGGAAAGGGGATCCACTGCCTTTGCTGTGCACCATGCCACAAATTTGTTCCACCGGCAGGCGTATACCGTTTTTGTGGTGGGACGCCTGGCTGCCAGAATAACATCGCAGACTTCAGGAGGCAAGTCAAATGACATCAACTGCCGCCGCTCAATCTCCACGCATGGAGGTGGAGACTGGACAAGTTCGGGTGGAGGACCGTCCCCTGCTGCTGCGACAGAAGGTCCTCCTGAAGAGGCAGTCCTATCGGGGGATAGATTGACATACTGAGTAGCTCGGGATACCAGTACCTTCGTGCCCAATCCGGAGCCACCAAGATGACTTGGGCCCGGTCGCGCCTGATCTTCTTCAGCACTCTCGGCAGAAGTGGTATAGGCGGAAAGGTGTACAACCGACCGCAACTCCACTCGAGACGAAAGGCGTCCCTGAGCGAGTGCCGCCTTGGAAACTCCAACGCGCATAACTGCTGACATTGCGCGTTCTCTTCGGTGGCGAATAGATCTAACCAAGGCTCTCCCCACTGCAGAAAGAGGCCTTGCGCCACATCCGAGTTTAGACACCATTCGTGATCCATTATGCATCAGCGGCTGAGTTTGTCTGCTCTGGCGTTCAGAGAGCCCGCCAGATGTTGAACCACCAGGGTGATGCACTGATGTTCCAGCCATGTCCAGAGGTGCAGAGCCTCCTGACAAAAGGTCCACGACCCCACCCCGCCCTGTTTGTTACAATACCACATGGCGGTGGTGTTGTCCGTGAACACCTGCACCACACTTCCCCGGATAACGGGAAGGAATGCCTTCAGTGCAAGTCGGATCGCTCTCAGCTCCAAAAGGTTGATATGGAGCTGAGACTGCGCCGGAGACCAGAGGTCTCTGATCTCCGCCTCCCCCATATGGCCCCCCCATCCCAGGAGGGACACATCCGTCACTACTACGTGCTCCGGTTGGGGTAGGGAGAGGGATCTGCCGCTGACCCAATCGCGGTTCATGAGCCACCACTGCAACTGTCTTGCAGTGCCCTCCGAGATCAAGACATGGTCGGACAGGTTGCCCCGATGCTGAGGCCACTGAAACTTCAGGTCCCACTGCAGAGCCCGCATTCGCCCCCTGGCGTAATGCACTAACAGGATGCAGGAGGCCATCAGACCCAGAAGCCGCAGCACCAACCTGACCGAAACCCGGGATAGAGGCTGAAAGATGGGAATCAGAGCCTGAATATCCCGGACCCGCTGTTCCGGTGGATAGGCCCGGAACTGCGCCAAGTCCAGAACTGCTCCGATGAAGAGGAGCTTCTGGGAGGGACTCAGGTGCGACTTCGGCACATTGATGGAGAACCCCAGCAAATGCAGGAGGTCGGCCGTAGTCTGGAGGTGGGAGACTACTTGCTGGGGCGAGCCCGCCTTCAACAGCCAGTCGTCGAGATAGGGGAAGACTGGAACCCCTAATCTGCGCAGATGAGTAAGTAAGTAAAAATGTATTGTTTCTGATTAATTAAAACCATTACAAGTTCATAGTAAGTATACATTTCATAAATTTTTGAATTTAAGAGCAGTCTTAAAAAGAAAATAGGTTAAAAAATAAAAGTTTAAGAAATGTTCATGATTCCTTGTTTTTCTGTACACCGTCATCTGTTTTAGGTTGTTTGGACTTAACTAGTTTCAGAAATTTTACCAACAGACCATTCAGATGTAAAAGTCTTGGGTCAAAGCATGCAATGACTGCTTGTCTCCGGGTACGTATGTTAAGTTCGTTGAAGGTGGTTTTCAGGAGAGCTACTCTTTCCTCTTTTAGCAGGAGCATATCAGGTGTTCCATATCTTCTTTCCCTGAGCCACACAGCCTACATATGGGCCCACAGTCTTTTCTCAGCCAGGGTTGTAAGTGGGGTGTGGCTGGTAAGATTCCAAGCCTGTGTTTTAAAAATGCTTCTTTTGATTTCCTGCAATAACCCAGCCCGAAGTATGCCTGTAACCCGGGCGATTTATAAGAGCTCAGTATCATCCATGCGTGGCGTCTGTGGGCAAAGGTGGCTTTGTCCTCTATAAAGGAGAGTCGCTTTATGTTCTTATTTACAACGCGTTTAAATTGTGTGTTCGAAAGGGAAGTTTCCCATGGATCTTCTAGACCTGTCTTTGCTAGTGACTCCTCTAGGTAGTTTTTTGAAAGTGCGGTGGAACTGCCACGCAGGTTTTCCCAGAGCTGGTGATTCAGTGTGTTTTCAGGCGAGTTCTTTATTTTGTACCAGCATTTGATGTATGATCCTCGCCTAGCGAGTAGTTGCTTGGTTAAACCAAATTCTAGCCGGATTTGAGCCTGTGAGGTGTATGATGGTAGGTTTAAGAGGACTCTGTAAGCTTTTGAGATTGTTGTGTCCAGCAGTTTTGCATCTATGCCTCTTAAGGCTTCACTACCGATGAGCTGCGACCACCGCCATCACTTTCGTGAACACCCGAGGGGCACTGGTGAGGCCAAAGAGGAGCACGGTGAACTGAAAATGCTCCTGACCCACAGTGAATCGCAGGTAACGCCGGTGGGCCGGCAGGACGGGGATGTGGAAATAAGCGTCCTGCAAGTCCAACGCTACCATCCAGTCTCCTGGGTCTAGGGCAGCCAGAACCTGAGCTAAGGTGAGCATCTTGAACCTCTCCTTCCGGAGGAAGGCATTGACGCTCCTGAGGTCCAAGATAGGGTGTAGGCCCCCTTTGCCCTTCTTGGGAACCAGAAAGTAGAGGGAATAGCAACCACGACCTACTTCTGGACCAGGAATGCGCTCGACGGCCCCTTTGGCCAAGAGGGCCGTAACTTCCTCCCGCAGAAGATTCAATTGATCCCCGACATACGGTGGCACTGCGGTGGCATGGCTGGAGGGGTCGTCTCGAAGGGAAGGGAGTAGCCCTTCGGACGATTTGCAGCACCCACCTGTCCGACGTGGTGGAACGCCAGTGGAGCAGGTGATGGCGAACTCTGACGCCCACTGGCGTGGAATGGGCCTGAAAGCTCGGACTAGAGGGCTTTGAGGCGGATACTGCCGGGGTGGATGTGGACTGACCGGTACATTGTCCCCTGGTACCGCCTCGGCGGAATCCACATCCGCGTGCAGGTTGAGTCTGGGGCCAGTGGCTAGGCGGACGTGAGGGGGCGCCCCTTCCTTGGCCATGAAAGGGGCGGAAGTTTGCGGTCGCGGGGCCGAGAGGCCCAAGGACTTGGCTGTAGCCCGGGAGTCCTCGAACCGCGCCAGCGCACTATCCGCCTTCTCGCCAAAAAGGCGAGTGCTATCAAAGGGCATATCCATGAGGGTACTCTGGACATCCCCCGAGAAAGACGTGGACCGCAGCCAGGCGTGGCGACGGTGCGCCACCGTGGTTGACATCACCCTACCCAGCGAGTCCGTAGTGTCTAGTCCACATCGTATAGCATGGCGTGCTGCATCTCGCCCGTCGGCAAGAGCCTGGGGAGCCGTGTCCGGGCCTCCTCCGGACACAGAGGCAGCACGTCCTCCACCGTATCCCACAGAGAGTGGGAATAACGGTCCAAGAGGCAAGCGGTATTCAAGGACCGCAGTCCCAAACTAAGGGAAGAGAACAGCTTCCTTCCGAACTGTTCTAGCCTCTTGGATTCCCGATCCGGAGGAGCGGACGGGAAGGAGGATTGGGAAGTAGAGGCCTGGATAACCAGACTTTTGGGCGTGGTGTGTGGGGTCGCCCGGAGCAGGGCGGTGGCACCGGGCCACGGTTCGATCCACAGGAGGTACTGTTGAGGGCTTGGACCAGGTGCCCTGCAGAACGTCCACTAGTGCCTCATTAAACTGCAGCAGAGGCTCCGAGGAGCTTGCTGACGGTTGAAGCACTTCTGTGAGGAGGTTAGGCCTCACGGCCACAGCAGGCAGCTCCAGCCCGAGGGCTTTGGCCGCCTTGCTCAGCACCACTGAAAAAGCAGCACCTTCCTCCGTGGCCACAATCAGGAGAGATGAAGCCAGTGTCCGGGGGAGGTGTCCAGACCACTGGCATCCCCCAGTTCGTTTGCCCAGTCCTGTGATAGGGTCCTCAGACCCCTCCCAGTTGCCCCCGTCATCCGATTCCTGATAAACAGGGGGAATAACCGGAGCCGGGCGGCAGATGAAATGTTCATCCATCGGCGTCGGATGCAGCGTCGGACGGCGCCGCATCGGCGCCGGGCCCGGACCGGGGCTGAACCGGGGAACGTCGTCGTCCGGAGACAGAGGTGGAACCAGTGTCGGCGTCGGTGGAGGAGGCGTCGTGAGGTCGACCGGCACCGGCAGAGATCCAGGCCTGGATCCCTCGGGGACCTGCGACGTCGGGACTGAAGTCGTCGCCGGGGCCGGAGCCGCCGGCTCGCGAGGTTGCCCAGTCGAGCCCGCGGGGCCTGAAGGTGCGGCGGCAGGTGTCGACGGCGGAGCCAGGACCCTCATGGCCGAGAGGAAGCCACTGATCTCCGCCGGAGTCGCGTCAGTCCCAGGGACCAGCGGGTATGGGGACGGACGTGGCTCCAACGGAGCCGCCGGGGTGGGACCACCCTGACCCTCGACCGAGTCGCGCGACTGGCGAGGGGAGTCCGAAGAGCGGTGTCGCTTCTTGGACTTCTTTGAGTGCTTTGACTTACCTGAAGACTTCGAACCCGACGAGCGGTGATGGTGGCTGTGGCTCCGCAAACGGTCCTTCGACCTCCTCCTGGACCGGGACCTTGAACCGCGCGGAGCTGAGTGTATTGAAGCTCGAGAAGCTTACGGGACCGCTCCCGCCTAGCCTTCGAGGTCAAGGCCTGGCAGTCGAGGCACGACTCCGCATCGTGGTCGGCCCCCAGGCAGTAAAAGCACTGGCGATGGTGATCCGTCACCGACATCAGTCGGTGACAGGAGTCACAGGATTTAAACCCAGGCATCCTACCGGCACCAGAGTCGAGTCGACAAGTAGACCAAAAAGAGTCAAAAACGTTTAGTCAAAAAATGACTAAGAGGTAAGCTCTTCCCGGATCAGCGCTGTCTGGCGCGGAAAAAAGAAGAACTGACGTCAGCGTGCGAGGGCGGCGTCTAAGTACTCCGACGACGTCATTCCGGCGCACGACGCCGACGACGGACGCGGAGCCACAGACGACGCCTAGCGGCGCGCAAGGGGTATTGCTGACGAAAAATCTTTCCGGATCCAGCCCGACGCCTGGGGATATTCTAAGGTGAGGAATCTAACTAACGTGTTTCTTTCAGATAAATACATTTCTCTACAAGATTAACAAGCTCCAGCAACAACAGCACTAACCAAACCACTACTACACAATTCATACATCTCCAAAATCTTACACCTTGAAGACATTCTTAATTGCAGTCCACACAAACAAACTGCCAAGCTCTCATGGAAAGCAACTCCCATTTCTCAACATATTCAATACTTTACTCACAAATGCATCTTACTGTGCATTCACAAAATAAAGCAAGACACTACCATTACCAAAGAAAGCCAACTGGGCCAGCTCACACAGCAATCTACCGACCCATCACACACCTTTCATTCATTGGGAAAATAATACAAACATTAGCTGCCATACAATTCTAACAGCAGAGTGACACCAATTGCCCTCTCCATGAATATTAATAAAGCCTCAAATTAGGCCCCATAACAGAGGGGGCCACCACCCAAGTTGTCGATGTGTTCCGCATTGCAGATAACGACAACCCTTGCCTCCTCGCTCTATTTAATCTCTCACAGCCTTTGACACTGTGGCTCATCAAGTCTCCATCAAAGTCCTTTGGATGCATATTTGAATTAAACACCATACTTCATTTGTTCTCATGCTATTATCCAAGGAGTTCAAACTCATCCAGACAGGCACTTTCAGATGCCAGTGGATATCATTAAAATATGGAGTCTGGGATGGCGTAGCCAGAATGGGAATAGAGTGAGACTCATCTGGCCTCAGCTCCGGATCCCTGAGGACCTACCTACCCAGCTACTCCCAGGGCCATAAAACGCCAATCCTGCAGCAATCGTCTTGAGGCAGCTCCTGGGACTATGCGGATAAGATGGTGAGGGCATTATGAGCCTGAAAGACAGCCTGTGAAGCACACGTTTGCCGACCCATGGTCTGGGAAGGCCTCGCTGGGCATCCGTCTTGCCAGCTGCCTCACCTATGGGACCATCGGGCAGAGTCAGAGAGCCCACAGAGACAGTCGCCTGAGCCAGCAACCAAGTAGAGCAGCAGTGGAGGTTGAGTCTGCCCTGGAAGCCATACACTAATGAGCGCTGCTCCCAGGAGATCACTGAGAGGGGCGGCGCACTAGCACAATGGGCCCATGAACTACGGCGGTGGTGGGGAGGGTCTGTCCTCCGTCTCCGCTTGCTGGAATTGTGCTTGCCCTGCTTAGGGGACTTCCTGGGACCCACGGATGGACCATTTTTGGCCTCCTAGCTCTCATATCCACGCACGGAGACCTGCGGCCCAGGCTTGCCTCGCCGGTCCGCCTTCTTGTTTCCTGCCTCATCGCCCTGGACCTGCTGGGCAGCTCTGGGGGGCCCGGGGAGACTGTGGCCACCAAACAACGCAGACCGAGACAGACGCAGTGCGTGCCTAGGTCGGAGTCTGAAATGTGGAACGTGACCCCCCCTCAGGAGATGCAGGAGGGATTCCGCCTTTCCCTATCCTCCCGCTAATGGCAACAGGCTCTGTCAGTACGGTGTGTATCCTGGGGGGAGAGCAATCGAAGGAGTCAGCCATAGGTTGGATGCCTCCCATCATGCATATTGCTACTTGTCGCTGTTAAGTGTCCTCCGGACACTGTTGCATCTAACTGTCTTGCAATGCTATGTGTGGGGTACAATTCAGCTTACTTCCTTGGATGACATGTCATGCTTCGTAATGTATTTGAATAAACTTTCAATAAAAATATTTCAAGTAAACAAAATGTGGAATCTGATATTGATCCACACCTGCCAGTGAACTTTGATCTGTATATGGAACAGGTGAAAGTTCCTCCTTGAAACCCCGTACAACAACTAATCCCGTCCGTCTCCATCTGATACAAGGTCCTGAGGAGAGACCCAGTGATTTATGGGTCTCGAAACGCGTAGACCTTATACCGTGACCACAAGAGGCTAAAACACTGAAATTTAAGAATTGTTTGTAATCAAGCTTGTTGCTCTTACAATTGACTCTGTGGTCCTTTGACTGTAAAACCGTTTTTCTACTTGAACTCAGCTTGTGTGACTGTAAGAATGGATGTGAATGCATGTGTTTGTGATATGTTAGCATTGAATGTATAAGTGTTGTATTGTAAATATTGTATTATTCACTTTTTCTAGAAAAATTCAGCCGTTCTGGCAACAGGAAGGTTCTAAAAATCTATAAATTAGATTACCAAAAAATATTGAGTTAATCAAACAAAAGAATAAATTCATTTTTTCGACACATTTTGTTTCACTCTTTCTAAATGTGTGCTGCAGAATAATATGGTAGCTTTAATTGAAGGGCAGTTTTAGCACTCCAATTGTTTATCTACTACAGGCTCAGCTTAACTGCTCCCAGCCCACCTCCAATAGTGTCCATTCCTTGAAATCCATGGCATCAAGATTCTCAAATATGTTTTTAATTGCCAACTGAACGTAAAATCTCCCACAACCAAGGAAATAGAATACATCAAATATTGCTCTTATATCATCCAATCATGAATTCAAGCACCTCTCAGAAACATACCCTAATCAAGTCTGGAGTCTTTTTGGGTGTGTCCGCAAAGCAAATATCAGCAGTAGCATGTCCCATAAGGTAGTTGGGCCTTGGAACAAACTAGATTAGACAAAATTGAAAAATTGTCTTGAAGACACTAGCCAACTTTTCTGGGATCAGACCCAGCGCATGGCTCAAGAATAATTGGATCACGTCTTATAGCAAATTATTCCAAAGATACAAGAGGTATAAACTCTCCGTTCCCTGATATTTGGCAGAATGTAGGTTGGCTAAGCAAGTGTGCAAAAGGGCAAAAACAATTTGGCTCAAGACAGACTCTAAGAGAACAAAGTATACATACAAACAGCTGTTGAAACAATACAAAAAGCTGTTATAAACCACAAAAGCAGCATACTATTATGAGAGGATTTCCTCAGCTTCAAACCCTATGAAGGAGGTGTTTAATATCCATAATAGCCTTGCCCAACTTGAAGCTGCTATCAACCGTACTTCTCCATCACAAGAGCTTTGCAACACGCTAGAGGACATCTTTAACCCCTTCGACGCTGTGCAGGAGAATTAATGAGCGGGTGGGGTTGGGACAGCCCCCGGCCATCATCCGCATACGCCCACCGTGACGTTGGACGGCCAGAAGCCGTCCTGAGCACCGAAGAGGTTAATGAACAAATATCTAAACTTCTTGAGAAACTTAGGACAGTATGATGAAGACATTCATAGGGCTCTTATATTCACATCACCTATTGAGAAAATTCTTTCTCACACAGCATGGTCATCTTTTCACTTGGCCACCCAAGAAGATACAGACTGGACCCAAAAACCATGGCGAATTAGCTCCCCTTTTCACTACTTCCCATGATGAGAAAATCACGTAAGCAGAAGTAAATCAGACAGCTAGGGGCTATCAAGGAGAACACCACTTCCTACACCCAGCACTATACGTTTTTAGGAAAGAGCTAAGCAGCAAAATAGCACTGGCTAAAGCCACAAATGATATTCGTGACATACTGGACATGGGAGGTTCAGTGGCCATTAACCTTGATCTGTCAACTGCTTTTGATGCCATCTCCCATGTAATTTTGTTGGAGAAGCTGGGAATTTTAGGTATCACTGGAACAGTGCTGAATTGGTTTATCTCATTCCGAACAGATAGTACACAGTATGTCAGCCTTGGGAACTTCAAGTCTCCAGCGAGATCTATAACAATGGGAGTCCCACAGGGCTCTGCGGTTAGTCCAGCACTGTTTAATGTATACGTTACTCCTCTGGCTAAGCTAATTGCCGGCCAAATGTCTTTCTTATGCTGATGATATGTAGATGATCCAGAGTTTAAATACAGAACTCCAAGTATTTTCGACCTGCATGGCAGATATCTTTGAGTGGATGAAGTTCATTTCATTGACCTTAAATGGGCAAAAAACAAAGTTCTTATCTTCAGGAACCAATAGTTATGGTCTCATGACTGGCGGTGGGCAAAACGGAGGCCAAGTCCTAATCCAATTCCTTCGGCCAAAAAGATAGGGTGGTGTTTGACACTAAGCTGTCCTTCTTACCACATAGAAATAAAACGGCAGCCACTTTTATGTGTCTTCTTGGAATTCTCTGTATAATTCTTCCCCAGTTCCTAGCGCCCTCTCAAATAAACATAGTCCGAGCGCTTATTCTATCACGCCTGGACTACGGCAACTCTATTCTTTGGCGTGTGAAGTATGTGATGCAGAAGATGAAAATTGTTCAAAAGAAGCCTATACAGGGGGGGCGTGGCCAGCCGGCACCCAAGATGGCCGCAAAGGACTAGAGCTCCGATCGACAGCATTCTAAGTTCCCCTACATCCGTCTAATTATCCGCATTTGTCCAAATATTCCTTTTGTCCCAAGCTCCCTGACACCTATAGGAGACTCGGTTCCAAAACGGCGAAGTTCCGATGGCCCCGATCTGAGATATCGCTGCAGGCAACAGGACGCGCTGTGAGGCGGAGGGAGTCCCGGCCGCGATGGCACTGTGCGACACCTTGCGCCGCCCTGGTCTCTGGAGTTGAGACCCGCGAGCACCAGGCCAAGACTTCTTTGTGCGGCCCGCTTTCCTGGATCATGGGCACGGCCACCGCTCCTCCTGCACCAACACTCGGGAATCCTGCTGCGGCCCCAGGCAAAACCTTGAAACCAGCCGGTAAGCCTACGTGGCCGGGTGATCCTCTGCCAGAGCTATGGGCCGTGGATGGCCTCACACGCAGACCACAAGGTTCACAGCTCCATTGCGGGGGAGAGTGCAGTCTCCCCCCCCCCTTCTTTCCTGAGCATTGTGCCTGATATCTGGGGCCCACAAGTCATGTTCCGTCACGAGGCCTAATTACGGAACATTGTCTGCTCCCCCTCCCCCACTGTCTACATCACGCACTGGGCCAGCCAACTTGGTGCAGGGGAGCCTGCGGAGAGAGCGAGAGGGAAAATCAGCGCAAGAGCCCCCTTCAGGTATAACTGGAGGATCAACAACGTTAATTTTGACCGTGCAGCCAGGGAGGTTGGAGATTGTGTTGCACAGTAACGTTTCTGCTTGTGGCCTAGTGAAAGGAGTGAAATCGGCGACGCTTGGTGCTGAAACGATCTAGGGTGGAGTGGTGGGCTCTAACAACAGGAGTTGTACCCCATTCTGGAAGTATCGAAGGAGGTGATCGATCGTCAACGCAGTTAGGTGGGGCGCTGGTAATTAGTACTTCCTCCTGTCTTTTGGGCGCGCTCGAATCCCACGCTGTTGGGGCTATTTTCAGGCAAAGACTCTGTCACCATGTCCACCGCGAAAGGGTCCAAGCAGGTGGTGCAGCGGCCAGGGCAGCTGACTTCGGAGCACAGGGTTCACGGTTCAATCCCCGGTTCCGGGGGCAGCTCGGCACCATGTGACTCTGGGCAATAGCTCACTTAATTTCCACGACAGCCCCCAGCGCCTTAAGACCCGTAAGGGTGAGTAGTTCGCGCTTTACAAATACGGATTTTGACCCACCAGACAAAATTGGACAAATTTGCACACTCCAAGACTGATACCACAGAGGAGAGAACCGCAGTGCACAGCGCGAAGCAACAGTCGGAGGAAAGGGCCCCGACTCTAGTGGATGTCATTGAAGCCATACAGGGGGTCCGCTAGGCGCTGGAACACAAAATCGACACGGTAATGGCTGACCCTCATGCACGCTGACCAACGCAATCTGGGAGAAAGGGTCAAAGTGACCGAAGATTCAGTGTCAACGCTCCAAAAATCTACGAAAACACTGGAAACAACTGTCAAAAGGCTCCAGGCGCAAACGTCGGGCCTGGAGGCGAAACTTGAAGACTACGAGGGGCACGCACGCAAAATAATGTGCGCATTTTGGGGGTTCCCGAGAGAGCGGAGGGGCAAACAACAGACCCCTTTGCCGAGGACTTGATTCAGAAACATCTACAGCCCCGGACTCTGTCACAATATTGAAAGTACTCTCAGAGTTCCTGGAGGTCCCCCAAAACCAGGCGCTCCTCCACGTCCCATCTTGGTGAGAATATTCAATTACCGTGATAGAGACATTATCCTTCAAACGGCGCGCACTGCCCCCCCCACTCAAGTTCGAAAATTCAACGATTACTTTTTTCCCCGAACTTCACACTAAAAGTGCAACAGATGCTTAGAACCTTTCTGGAAGTGAAGCGGGCACTCCGAGACAAAAACTTGAAATACGCAATGCTTTTTCCGGCCAAACGGCGTGTGCTGGCAGAGGGGAAGTCCTGTTTTTTTCAGACCCCAGAGGAAACTTGGGACTGGTTAGAAGGATGAAGAACTCCTGGCGCTCAGAAACATAACTCTAACAGATGACTGCAAAGACAAGAGACAAGAGAGTCGCCGGGAAAGTTCAGATTGTGAAGAATGGTGTTTGCACATCTACAACGGTCACGCTAAATGGCTAACTTGCCGACCCTCCGCGAACTGCGGAGGGACATCATATGCCAGAGGGACGACGAGTGTAGATCTGTCCCTACGAGAGCTGGGTAAATATACCATGCTGGATGATGGACTTGTGCTTGCATTGTTAAGTATGTATAATTTATGGGGACAGGCCAGAAGTGACTAGGTCACGCTGCCTAGCTTTACGTGCTGTTGTGGGATGCAGGATTGTTTACAGATGCTTTATATGTTAGACAACAGACACTGACTAAAGTTTGCAATATGTTACATTATGGGCTCGTATAGTCGAGAATATGGGGAACCTGGTTCTCTTGTTGGGAAAGTTCCGGCTGTGTAGCGCACCTCTTCACAAAGCATACTAGTTAAGGGTACACAGGCACTCTGCAAAATTGGGGGGTGGGCAGTTTTACGTCCATGTTGTAGGGAAGCAGGGTGGGGGGTTCCAGGGTGTTTCAATGGGAATAGTTGTAGACTGAGTTTGTTTTTATGGTGCAGTCTTGAAAACGGTGCTCTTCCCAGTGCATCGAGGACTGACGGTCGTACAAGAGATAGATTACCATGGATAATGTTCAAAGTGTCTCAGATGTGGTCGCCGTGTGGGGATAGGACTGTGGGTCCTCGATTTTGCTTCCTACTGTCCTCTGTGGCGGTTGGCCCCATACACAACAATTAAATGGGCGACGACCATGATACGGCTCCGTCACTCTCTTGGAACGTAAATGGCTTAGGGGATCGAATTAAACATGGGATAGTGGTGCAATATCTGAAGAGGCAGGCCCCAGATGTGGTACTTTTACAGGAAACTCATGTACAAGGATCCTCTTACTGTGCACTCAATAGATGGGGGGTATAAACTGGTACCCCATTCGGGGTATGCGAGAGGGTCTAGAGGGCTGGGTATTATCTTGCTTAACTCCTTCCCCTTCCAGATCCAAATGGTCACACATGATCCACTGGGAAGATGTGTCACAGTGTCGGGCCTGTGGGAGGGTAGGTCCCTTAATGTGACATCACTATATGTGCCTCCTAGACTTCACCCTACGACATTGACCGATCTCGGTTAACATATATTATATCTAGATTAAGAAACACAAAAACAGAGGAGGAGCCTAGCGCGCAACCAAGATGGCCGCGTAGGTGCGAGGCTCCCGAGGACCTCCGCAACCTCCTACATTTATCCTGTATTCATCCTGCCTCGGTTGAGAGGACTGTGTTGGTGAGCCTGAGCTGAGGTGGTACCAGTTTCCCGTTCTCAAATCGGACCTCGGGTGCCGGAGTGAGCACCGATTGAAGTTTGCGGCCTTCTCCTCGCCGGACCCCGGATTTGCGCTGGGGGGTGACCTGGTGGCAAAGTGAACAACAACGGCGGGCTGGGCCTGGCGAGTCGCGTACCCCGCACTTTCGCTTTCACTTTCGCACCCCCTCGCCTTCTCTGCGAGTGAGATCGCGGAGTTCTTTGTGTTGGTGTGGCCTCGCTGGGGGACCCTGCCTGCCTGCCGGCAATGACCCACCCCGCCGATCTGGGGTGGCCCCCCCCGGAGCTCGTGGCCCCGATTGCCTGCCCTCTACGGCGTCGCTGGTGCGAGTGTGAGGACTGTGGCGATGGCCACGAAACAAGATGGAGATCGATCAAAGACCAAGTCGACCCGGCGTGGCGCCGTACATCAGGCCAACATCATGGACCGCTATACCCTCCAGAGGGGATCTCCTGGCGGACCACACAAGTCCTCTGAGGGCCCTTCTGATGCCCCGGACTTGCCCACGGATCTGACTCTGCAAGACGTCATGGGCGCCATTGCCGAGATGAAGGCCTCGGTGGGCCAGCGGTTCGATACCCTGGCACATAAGATCGACGCGGTCCTCGTGGATGTTGGCCTGGTGAGGGCTGATCTCTCCAAGACCAACGACCGGGTTGATTCTTTGGCCCAAACCGCATCGGGCCTCACGACTGAGGTGGCGGCCCTACAAACGGAGGTGCGCCGACTTCGTCAGGCGAGTGCACTTATGGATCGGCGCCTTGAGGATTCCGAGAGTCGGGCCCGGAGGAACAACATCCGCATCATCGGGGTACCCGAGGGACGGGAGGAAGCGGCGGCGGATCTATTTGTGGAAGACCTGATCGCTACCCATCTCCAGCCTCGGGGACTGAGTAAATGTTTTGCCGTGGAGAGGGCCCACAGAGTTCCCGGGGGAAGGCCGAAGGTCGGAGCCCCTCCGCGACCTCTCATTGCCCGGATTTTTAACTTTCGGGACAGGGACGCGATCTTGCAAGCCTCCAGACTGCAAGGGCCGATTAAGCTGGAAAATATGGAGGTGAACTTTTACCCTGATTTTACCCAAGCGGTCCAAAAGCAGAGACTGAGCTTCCTGGGCGTCAAGCGCCGACTTCGGGACATGAACCTAAAGTATGCCATGCTCTTCCCGGCCAAGCTGCGAGTGGAGGTGGATGGTCGCACGCACTTTTTTGATCGTCCCGAAGCGGCCGGGGACTGGCTGGATACTCTGTCTGGGGATCGTGATCGAGATGGCGGGGGGGGGGGGCGGCGGGAGGAGACGGCCCACTGGATCGGGACTGAGGGGTTGATATTGGTCCTCACTCTGGACGACTATGATGCCACTTTCGACCAAGCTTCTGTCTTTGTTCTTTCCTCTCCCATGGAGGTTGGGTGGGGTCTGGAAGGGGTACTCTTTCCTCCTCTAGGGGGTCTAGCTAGTTTCATTATATAGGGGCGACAGGCACACTGCAAGTTGGGGGGGCTGTCCGGGCTCATGCAGGGGTGCAGGGAGGGGGGAGTTTTGTTGGGGCGGGTGGGTTGGGGTGGGGTGTTGTTCGTTTACACCACAAGGCAAATGTATCATTGTGTTATCTCTAAAATGCTCTCTGGGGGACGAGTGATGGCTTCTGTTTATGATGGGGGGTAGGGTACTGAGTTTGTTGTCCTGGAATGTTAATGGACTGGGGGACAGGATAAAACGAGGTGTGGTACTGCAGTTCTTGAAGCGAATTTCACCCGATATAGTTTTTCTGCAGGAGACACACCTCATTGGCAACTCCTTTCGTGCTATGAATCGACGGGGCTACCGCCTTGTGGCCCATTCGGGCTTCACGTCTGGTTCAAGGGGTGTGGGCATTATGGTTAAGAACTCGCTCCCGTTGGAGATTGATGAGGTGCTCCATGACGACAGGGGACGTTACACGGTTTTGGTGGGCTGAATGGAGGGCAGAGTGGTCGTTTTTGTGTCAGTATATGTCCCGCCGGGGCTGCAGACGACCACCTTTGCGGACCTGGGGCGCCTCCTCCTTGGCCTTCCGGAGGGGATTCTAGTGGTGGGGGGGGATTTTAATGCTGTGGTTTCCGGAACGGTGGACCGTCACCCCCCTAGGGATCTCCCTCGGGCCCAGGCGTGGTTGCCTGGCCTCTTGGATACCTTGGGGCTGGTGGATTGTTGGCGTTTGAAACATTCCACGCAGCTACAGTACACCTTCCATTCCGGGGCTCATGGTAGTCTCTCACGGCTAGATTATGTCCTGGTTCCGGCGGCTCATGTGGGGAGGGTGGGAGAGGTGAGCCATTTGGCACGGGGTATCTCGGACCACTCCCCGCTCTTGTTGCGCTTTGATATTCTTCCGAGGGGAGAGGGTAGGGTGGCCCCGATTAATCCCTGGTACCTGCGTGACCCCACCATTCGCGCGGAGCTGGTTAAATCCCTTAAGCGCTACTTTGACGAGAATGTGGGGTCTGTGTCATCGGCGGTCTCACTGTGGGAGGCGTTCAAAACGGTACTCCGGGGAGAGGCCCTGTCCCTTATTTCCCACTCCCGGAGGCGCGAGCGGGAGGAGGTGACCCGTGTTGAAGCTGAGATAACCGAGTTGGAGGGTGATCTAGAATATGGGGTGACGGATGATAAATTACATGTTCTCCGACTCAAGCAAGCGGCCTATAAGGCCCTCGTCACGGAGGCGACCAGGGGCCTCAGTAGAGAGCAACAGGGGAGACTGTATGATGTGGGTGATAAGGCTGGTAAATTGATTGCGTGGCTGGACAAAAAGGAGAGAGCGAGTCGCGTTGTCCCTTTGATTGAGAAACAGAATGGTGTGTGTGTCACTGAACCGGAAGAAATGGTTTCTTGCTTTGCAGACTATTTCCGTGGGGTGTATTCCCCGGTGTCCTCCCGCTCTGAAGAGGATTCCCATGCCCTGCTCAGAGATATCGCGCTGCCTTCCCTTTCGGAGGAGGACAGAGTGTGGTTGGACGCCGCTCCAACTTCTGAAGAAATTGCCCTCACCATACGCTCGGTCGCTTCCGGCAAGGCCATGGGTCCTAATGGTCTTCCCATCGAGTTGTATAAACTGCGACCGGATACGCTGGCACCACATCTCCGTGCTATGTTCCTTGCGGCCCACTCGACGGGTTCCCTCCCGCTAGACCAGCGTCTGGCTACAATTGTGGTTATCCACAAGGAGGGAAGGCCGCGGGACCGAGTCACATCCTATCGGCCCATTTCGTTATTGAATGCGGAGCCCAAAATTCTTGCCAAAGTGTTGGCCAATCGGCTAGTCGGCGTAGTGTGTGACTTGATTCACCAGGATCAGTCCGGCTTCATCCCCCATCGCAACACAGAGCTTAACCTGCGGCGTTTGCATGGGGTGCTCGCACGTGTCCCGTACATACGGGAGCCGGCCATCTTGGCGTCCTTGGACGCCACTATGGCGTTTGACACACTGGAATGGCCATATATTTGGGCGACGCTCGCGAAATTTGGGTTTGGCCCTGGGTTTATCAGTTGGGTTAAATTGTTGTACTCTGGCCCGCTGGCACAGGTGGTCGTGAACGGTAGAGTATCGGCTCCGTTCGAGCTGGGCAGAGGCACGCGGCAGGGCTGCCCGTTATCGTCGCTCCTTTTCGCGCTCGCCTTGGAGCCCCTGGCGGAGTGGCTGCGGTGGCATCCTTCTATCCGTGGTCTCCGCTGGACCCCCGAGTATGAGGACCGCGTATCCCTATACGCTGATGACATTCTCCTGTACCTGGCTTCCCCACGTAAATCACTGATAGTACTGGTTGATGTACTGCATTCATTTGGCCATAACTCCGGCCTTGTCATCAACTGGGCTAAATCGTGCGTGTATGTTCTCTCCGGGGAGGCTCCTATCCTTCCGCGGGGCTGTCCTATCCAGATCGCCCCGCGGGGATTTAGGTACCTGGGTGTCTTCATTACCCTGGATGCGGAGGCCCGATATATAGTCAGAACTTGCTTCCCCCCCTCCAGCGCCTGAAGGAGGATGTCGCACGTTGGAGGCGCTTGCCGCTCTCGCCGCTCGGCCGGGCGGCATTGTTTAAGATGATGTCGCTGCCGCGTTTCCTGTACGCTCTGCAGAACACAATGGACGTCGTCCCGGCGCGCTACTTCCGCGAAGTGGAGAGTTTGCAACGCCGCCTGTTCTGGGAAGGGAGACCGCGTCTCGCCCTGGCGAAGCTGACGCTCCCGTGGTATGACGGGGGGATTGCCCTCCCGGATATCAAACGGTATTATTGGGCCTCCCAGCTGGCTGCGATTAATCACGGCCTGTACGGGCCCGCTCTAAACCCGGCCTTTGAAATGGATAAGATGTTACTGCCGGGTGGTGATTATAACAGAGCGCTTTACTCCAGCTCGCTCGACGCACGTCTGACGGGCCCCACGCGTGTCATGGTACGAGTGTGGCACGCGGCTAATGTAGCGATGGGGTGGAAAGATCGTTTGACCGGGGCGTCGCCACTATACGCATCTGAGCAGTTGGGCACCCTGTGGACTTCGAAGGGCTTCGAGAGGTGGGACATGATAGGCATCAGCAGGGTGGGTGATCTCTGGACTAGGGGGGGGATTCAAAACGTTCGAGATGCTGCAGACGGAATTCCAGTTGCAGGACAGGGAGTACTTTCGGTATATGCAGATCCGTCATGCGCTATGCTCCGTCTTCCCGGATGTTGCCTCCATCCCGGAGTATTCCCCTCTGGAGGACAGAGTGCTAGATGGACATGTACCGGAAAGCACGATTTCACTAATCTATAAAAAACTTATTAATGACCGCACGGGATTGCTAACTAGCCTTCGTGAGGCATGGGTTGCCGATGGATTGGAGCTGGACGACGAGGACTGGGTCTCTGCGGTGGCCTCCCCGAAAGAGGTGGCCATACCGGCCCGCCTTCGCTTCGTCCAGCTCAAGATACTCCATAGGGTCTACGTCACGGGGCCAAGGCTATTGCGTATGGGCTATGCTGTGGACGGGCTGTGTAAGCGTGGGTGTGGTTCTTTGGGGACCTTTCTTCATATTTTGTGGGACTGCCCGGAGGTGGAGCGATTCTGGCGTGGTGTGCATGAGGTCCTGCGGGTGGTTACGCGTGTGTCGCTGCTGCCTGAAGCGAGGAGATGCCTTCTGAATGTGTGGGAACCAACCGACTACTCGGCGCCACAGACGTGGTGGGTGACTCTGGGATATATGGTGGCCAAACGCGACATTGCCCAACTGTGGGGTTCCCAGAGGTCGCCGACCGTCTCGGCCTGGAAGGACAACATGGACTGGTGCATGTTTCGGGAAAAGGTGGTGTATGTTGCGAGAGGTAAGCCTGGGACATGGGTGAAAGTATGGGGCCCCTGGAACGCCTACCGCGGGGGAATCTGTACCCCGCCGTTATTGCCCGATCCGTCTCCGGCCCCGTCCCCTTAGCCGGTTTATCGCCCCGGTACCGGGCACTGAGTCCACCTAGTCCCTGTCCTGACCTTTTCCCCCCCTTGATACTCCTATGGATTGGTAGGGTCCCCCTTCTAGGGGAGCACATGTTGCTGTTTCCGATTGTGGGTTGCCTTGTGGATTTGTTTCCTGTTGTTATTTATATCAAAAAGAAACCGTTATGTGGGGTCCGGATGGTGTGGCTATCAACGCTGCTAACTCCTGTGCATTTCCCTTTGCCGCAGCATGCGCGCTATTGTTTGTACCATATGCTCCTTCTGTTTGCTAGCGGCCGGCCTGAAGGTTGTAGGCCCATCTTTGTATATTTTTTTAATTTTGTAATAAACGGTTTAAAAAAAAAATTAAAAAAATAAATAAAAAAGAAACAAAAAAACAGAACGACCGACCAAGGTCCAGCTCAACCAAAACACATGTATTATTAACAGTCAACAAATTGGTGCAAAAACACTTCCTGCATCCGTCGTCCAAAGGTGCAAAGCAAATCAAAACGTAAATCCAAAGGTGGAAGGTGCACTCATTGAAATTAAACACGAGATCAAGTAGTCCAGAAGTTGACCTCTGCCTGGCTTGTTGTTCTCCGGCACCACCTGCATCAGCGTTTCAGGATAATACTCATCATCCTCTGCTCATCTCGTTTTTCTTTATGTGCATCACCATTGGGACTATATGAGGGTCCTGTTTTGTATATATATTTATATACATACAAAAATACGTAAGGTATAGGAATACAATTTTCTTCCTATTGCCCTTCCTTTCCCGAGACGAAACGTGTCCTAAAGGATTATATAAACCTTTTTTGGATAATTTGCTTGCCTTCTAATTAGCCCTGACGAAGTTGTCGCTTGGAACGAAACGCGTTGGCTGTGTGCTGTTCGTGTTAAAACCATCGAAATAAAGAGAAAAACATTACGTTTTCTGGACTACTTGATCTCGTGTTTAATTTCAATGAGTGCACCTTCGGATTTACATATATTATATCTACCAGGGGATGCCCTAATGTTGGGCAGTGATTGTAATGCAGCCCTCAATGGAGATCTAGATATGCGACCGCCCAGACGGGGGAAAGCGCCCGGGAGGATGCTGGCAGATTTCCTTGGGGCTTTGGGCCTGATAGAGGACTGGAGAGTATGCAACCCCTCGGCCAGACAATACACCTTCCTCTCCGGAGTCCACAGTAGCATGTCCCAAATAGACTATATCTTTTGCAAAGCCACCCAGCTACTCAAGTTTGGAGGGATCGCCTTTCTTCCTAGGGGTATTTATGATAATTCCCCACTAGCAGCGTACTTTGGCCTTCCAAATGAACTTTACAAATCCAATGCATCTACAATTGCCCCATACCTCATACGGATGTACAAGGAGAGTGTGGATAGGGGTGTCCTGCCCAAAACGCAGAGATTGGCCAACATTGTCGTCATACACAAAAAGGGTAAACCCCCCGAGCACTGTGGCGTACAGGCCTATCACCCTCCTAGACCCAGAAGTCAAAATACTAGCCAAAATCCTGGTACTGCGTCTCTCACCTTTTCTTCTTAAACTGATCCACCCAGATCAATCAGGTTTTATGCCGGCTAGAAATACAGCTCTGAACCTTTGACGCCTTCACTGAGTCCTGGGTAGGGCAGCCACAATTCGAGAAGACGCAGTGATCATGTCTCTAGATGCCAGGATGGCAGTCGACATGATCGAATGGCCCTTCTTATTTGCTGCACTTGAAAGATACGGGTTCGGGGACAGGTTTTTATCCTGGGTGCGACTTCTTTACTCTTAGCCGCTGGCCCAAATTACAGTAAATGGGGGGCGGTCAACAACATTCACATTACAGAAGGGAACGAGGCAAGGATGTCCCTTTTCCCCCTTACTTTTTGCCTTAGCTCTGGAGCCCCTGGCGATCTGGAGCAGTGGGACCCCCTCATTAGAGGCCTCAATTGGTCAGCGGACTGGATGGCATTAATCTTCCTCTACGCTCACAATATTTTGCTTTATTTGGCCAGGCCCCGTTTTTCCATTCACCGTGTCCTACATATTTTTACTCTATTTCGAAAGTACTCTGGCTATACCATTAACTGGGACAAATCCCTGGTATAGGTTCTGAGTGTGGAGCGCCCAGCCCTGCCCAGGGGCTGTGAGGCTAAGATAGTTATAGACGTTTTTTTGTACTTGGGAATATACGTTACTACTAACCCTACAATATTTTACGATCGCAACCTTGCTACTCCTCTGCGCCGCTTTCATGCTGACTTGCAACATTGGAAGACCCTGCCCCCTTACTTTATTGGGCAGGGCTGCCCTCTATAAGATGATAACACTGCCTTGATTCCTCTATGCCCTACAGAACACACCTTATTTGGTCCTAACACAATACTTTAATTCCATTGAATCTGAGGTCCGCACCTTGCTCTGGAATAACGGTACCCCTCGAATAGCTTTGGCTAAACTTACAAAAGCTGATACAACGGAGGTATAGCCCTGCCTGCAATCAAAAGCTATTATTGGGCCTCCCAACTAGTAGTTATCAACCACTGGGTGCACTGACCAGGGACAGATCCCGCTTACAGGATGGATAGACACAATATGCTCCCCGGCAATTATCCCAGGGCAATCTATGGAGGGGGGAAATATGCACCAAAATACACTCCAACCTCCATCACTATTGATATATGCCACACGGCGACTGCCGCCTTGGGGTGGAAAACTAAAATCACACAAGTCACCCCATTGCTCGACACATACCAGTTGAGAGTGTTATCGAAACACCCAGGTTTCGATAAGTGGGACTTGATAGGTCTCTCGAAGGTTGGTGACTTATGGGCGGGAGGCAAGGTGATCCCGTTCAGTGATCTTCAACGGGATTATCAATTACATAGCGGAGAAACTTTTAGATACCTTCAAGCCCGAAGTGCACTACAAAGGGCGATACCCAAAGATACTGACCTGCCGGTCTCCTCACCCCTAGAGGACAGACTTCTAAACGATTACCTCCAGGAAAAGGCCATCTCACTGACATATCCAAAAATACTAAACAATACACCGGATACACTGGGGAGAATTTGTGCAAAATGGGTGGATGATGGGGACATTAGATGATGGGTACATTAGCAACGAAGACTGGCAGGAGGCACTGGCTTCCCCCGGGAGGTGGCGATCCGATCCTGTTTTACATTTATCCTACTCAAACTTCTACACAGAGCTTATTACATCAGTTTGGTGCTTGTCACAATGGGTGCCTTGGGCTCCTCTGCCTGTCCCAGAGGAGGCGGTCATACCGGCATCTACCTGCATCAGTGGTGGGACTGCCCGATTCTCCAGACATATTGGGGAGGGTCACATCAGCGCTGTCTTTAACCTGTCATAAAACTTTTAAGTGTCACCCCGCCTGTGTCTTCTTAATATCTGGGATGCAACTGACTTATCGAGAACTGAGAGACTGTGGGTCTCCCTGGGTTGTATGGTTGTAAAGCGTAACATAGCCAGGACGTGGAAAGGGGTAGCTAAGCCAAGGTTCAGGGACTGGGAATCTATATGGACTGGTGCATGCAGGCAGAGCGGGTAATTTATGAAGGCAGTGGATGCCCCCACAAATGGTCTAAAATCTGGGGTCCTTGGAATGTAAGTAGAGGGTCGATATGTACACCTTTCAATGATGCTTCCCCACTATCGACGGACCACGAGGTGGAGTAATGTTTAGATCACAAAGCACTGAATAAGGCACGCAACTACATTATTGATCCATTGAAACGATATGACAATTGTTGTACTACTGCACTGGGAATACTGGACATTATAGAGATTGCACTGCGCTTTGTTGTTTTTTGTTTCTGTTGCTTTTGTTTTTGTTTATGCAATAAAAAGATTTTTTTTTAAAAAAGAAGCCTATACAAAGCCCTCTGTATTTGTCATAATCCAGTCTACAGTGATAAGACCGACAACTCCATGAAGGACACGTTCTTCAGACACATTCCCATTAGACATTTGAGATCCTCATCTAAATTTCTGCTTGACGTCCCAAACTTTACAAATACCAGAACTGGTGGGAGATGTTCTCTGTGTTAACACCTGCAGCTTCGAACAAAATGCCTATCCATCTGCGCTCTCAACCAGACCTCCGGATATTTAAAAAAGGGGTTAAAACATATCTCTTCAATAGTAAAAAGTAGGTTTGTCGCCCAGCTTGCCTTTGGTCCTGGTATTAATATCGCAGCTAAAAAAAAATAAAAAAACAGTTTTGTCAGCGTTGAGATACCTCTTCTTGAGGCTTAGGTTTATATGCTATATAAGAATAATAATTAAATACAAAAGCCATCCTCTTTGTGAACAGCAGCAAACAAGCCCTGATCCAAGAATGGCTCTATTACAATTACTCAGCTACAGACCAGGACTAAGCACAAATGCAAAAGTTAAGAACAATGTTGGAGACTGTGCTTATATATAACAAACATTGGCACAGCCAATAGGTCTCGCCTTTGGGACCTTATAAGTGTTTTGCCTGAGTTATTGGCTTTGTTAATGTGTTTCAGCTATGTTGTAGAGCACTTGCGACTGCCTGTTTAGTAGTAAAATATTGCAATAGTTGGTGGTTTGAGGGGCTCCTACAGCTTTGGGCCCCAGTGTCACCACACCTACTGGACCATCTAAATAAAGCCTCTTTCAACTGCAAGGTAACTGCAATTTGACTGCCCGTCTAGTAGTAAAATATAGCAATATTAGGTGTTTAGAGGAGTTCTGACAACTTTTTCGCCTTGTGCCATTGCACCTGCTGCACCATTCAAATATATATAAAAACAAGTGTGATTATTACCCTGTTTAACAGTACATAATTTATTAACGTGAGAAAGATGAAAGGTGGAGATGGCCCATCAGATTTTGAACTTGCTTTATGAATGAAGAAGAGGGAGAAAGAGGAAGGGACATGCTTGACTTGTCCCCCCACTGATATATTCGATGTTGAGATGCCTCCCAAATCGCCTTGGCTTCATCCAGGAGGTGTTGACGTAGTTCTTGCTGTGCTAGAAGCAAGTTCCGGCGAAGGACGGGGCAGGGATTAGCACTGACTTGGGCAGATAAGGACGTCTGGCGCGCTTCAAGGGTGGCGCGTTGCTCGCGGTGCTTCCCTTTCTCCTGTGTGCGGTAGCTAATGTCGGAACCCCTCACGGTCGGCTTAAGAGCCTCCCAAAGGGTAGTGTTCGAGGGGGCGGATGGGCCATTGTCGGCGAGATATGTAGTGATCGCTGCGTTGAGCATGTCCTGATATGCCGGACAACGGAGGTGCCAAGGAGACATGCGCCAGCGGAATGGAGGCCTGCGTGAGCACGTGTGAAAGCGCAATGTGACCGGGGAGTGGTCGGACAGACCTCGCCGCCTGTGTTGCACCTGGGAGAATCTGTGGAGAAATACCCGCGGAACAAAAAAATAGTCGAGTCGAGACTGTGATCCGTGGACCGCAGACAGATATGTGTAATCATGTTCCGTAGGTGGAGTTCGCGCCATATGTCTGCCCAGTCTAGTGTCGACGCTAAGGTATGCAGCTTAGTTGGACCCTGAGGTATAGGGGTATCTAAGGTGCGCTGTCTATCGGAGGGTCCCATCGTGTCATTCCAATCGGCCCCCATCAGGGTCAAGCCAGGTGAAAAGGATCCCCAGACCCCCAATAAATTGTCAATGAAGGTGGCGTCTAGAGGTGGAGGGGCATAGATACTCCCTATGGTGACCTGCTCCCCATGTACCTTGCCCGTGACGAAAAGAAACCGGCCCCCAGGGTCTGCTCTATGTGCTATATATTGAAACTGGACTCTGCGGTGTATAAGGACCGCCACCCCTCTGGAACCCCTCATGAAACCCGCATGGTAGATGTAATAGAAGCCAAACCGAGCAAGGCACGGAACTTTCGTGCCCAGCATGTGGGTATCTTGCAGAAGCAGGATATCTGCCCCATATCTCTTTGCCTGTCGCAAGACAGCCCCCCGTTTCACCTTATTTAGTAATCCTCGAACATTCCAGGAGACCACCGTTAAGTCCCCAAGGAGATATGCCTCACCGGACGCCATTGAGTCTTGGAAAGATGTTGAATAAAGCAAGGGATCTGTATAAGAGACCATATGTAACATAACACACTGCCTGTATGCATGAGCCGAACATAAACAAAATGAATCAAACTTTCAAAAAAGAGAACACCAGACCCCCCTCACCCCCCATCCGACACTACCAGAAACAAGAAGCATCTGTCGCGGTATAGAGGACGAAGGACCCCCAACTGGGGACCCTCCGGTACCACACCAAAGGTACCCAACGCACCCACTCAACATAAGAAACCGGGAGGTGCAGAACAGTCATGGCCTAGCAGCCCGCGAAGCAGGCCTCACGCTACCTCGAAAGACGACATCTCTTATGCAAAGTTTCAGAAAAACACATTGTCTTACCAAGCACCGTTGGGGAACTGGAGTAGACGGAAGCCATCAGGGCGGTAGCCCGGAGCTCGGCGAAGCCCTCTCTGGCCCCGGGCCCCACCGCTTCTGGGAATCGTTGCGTCACGGCCGCTGAGATCTAGAGCTGCGAGAGGAGTCTGAATCCAAGGCCGACGGGGAACCCACACGGATCCGTGGGCGCTCATCGGCCCATTCAAAGACCGCCTCCGGGGTGTCGAAGAAATAGGACTTGGAATTATAGATTACCCGCATGCGAGCCGGATACAGCAACATATATTGTACATTCAGTTCTCAAAGTCTACGCTTCGCGGCCATAAAGGATTGGCGTTGTTGCTGGACTAAGCGTGTGTAGTCCGGGAAGACCATGATAGACCTAGATTCATATACAAAGCTGTCTTTAAGTGTCCTGGCGAATCGTAGGATAGCATCCCTGTCGGCGTAGTTCAGGATTTTGGCGATAACTGGCCTCGGGGTCTCACCCGGCGGGGGCCTCTGCGTCAGGGCCCTGTGCGCCCGTTCCATGATGAAAGCAGAGGACAGGAAATCAGGGGGCAGGATATCCTTAAGCCATTTAGTTATAAAGTCCATCATAGATGACCCTTCACAACCTTCGGCCAGGCCCACGAAGCGCAGGTTGTTCCTCTGGGCCCGCCCCTCCGCATCCTCCACCCTAGAAGCCAATTCCTGTGTGACGACAGTCAGCTTATTGACTTTCTTTTGGAGTGAGGTTACCGAATCCTCCACCGTTGAGACCCTAGTTTCCGCCACTGTGATCCGGTCTACTGCTTTGCGGAGATCTTGACGGAGAAAGGAAACCTCTAATCCCACTGCGCCAATTTTTGCGTCCAGCATATCTCGGGCATTGTTGATGGCAGCCAGAAGGGCAGCGTTATCCGGAGCAGAGCTGCCCCCATCCCCACCCGTAGCGCCCCCGGTAGCCATGGGAAATTGGTCCATGGTGTCCTGCTTTGGACTGGCACCGCCGGGCCCCCCCTTGCCCATCTGGATATATGGCCGCAGGCTGTGCAAAGGACTGAATGCCAAAGGCCAGTGGGATACAGTCACGGAGTGTGCACCATAACCAAGGTAGCAAATCAGGGTTGAAAAGGAGACCGCGGGGAGGCGCCCACCTCCAACCCGCGCACAGAACAAGCACCCGGGCAAGTTGAAGTTCACCGGGCTCTTCGGGCTGAAGGCGGAGGACCGCATCCCTTTGCCCCACGCACAGTCAGAGTCCACTCAAGGCCCTTGTGTTCCAGCCCAGGGCCGTCTTCGCCTGAGGAATCTGCCGGTGAAATGGCATAGGTACGGCCCTCAATCACTGCGATGGTAGCATAGGCGCCCCACAGCATGCAGGAAAAGGCCCCCGAGCACAGAGGCCGCCAGCGCCGGGAGGTAATGAAAGGACGGCAGGCCACTCACCGTCGGGAGACTCCTGTCAGTGCCCCATGTGTGTACAGTTCCCCCAGGGCAGCCACAGGAGAACATCCGGGCAATCTTTTTAGGAGCGTCACCCACAGCAGGAGAAGCAGGCAGTACAATTGCGGTCACCCCACAGCAGGGCAACTCCGCCGGCCTCACCAGAACACCCAGGAGCGCCGCGATGAGCCAGGCCGCGCCGATCCGCCGGCGTGGAGACGCGCCCCAGGCCCTGCCAGCAAGATGGCGGCCGAGAGGTCGATGGGGGCGCGCCGGGATCCGCGCAACTTCGCACCCTGGGGCCGCACACCAAAAGCACTGGGCTCATCCGCTCCAGGCCCCAGGACGTCAGTATGACCCCTGCCGCGAGGACCACAGCCGCCGTCCCCTCCATCCGGCCCGAGCGGGCCGCGGTGCAGGAGCAGCGATCGATACCAGCCAGAGGAGCGGGCGAGGGAGAACTCCGCAATCCCCCGCCGGGCGCCCAGCCGATGACACCGCCACGCGCCCGGTCTTCTCCGGGAGGCAACGAGGCAAGGTAAGTCGTCTACGAGCCAGGATACTGTAGGATATGCGGCAGATAATGCCGTGGGGACCAGACCTCTACTAAGCTGCGTCCGCCACGATGGCCGATCAAGCCAACCCCCCCCCCCCCGCCACCCCCCCCCGGTGCTCCTGTTTTAAAGTGCGCAAGGCGCAAACAGGGAAATTGCGCCCTAATACATAATATGCCCCCTGGTGGAATTTGGTCTCAAAGGCACTGAAGCTCTTATTGCTTTGGCAAAACTATAGGGCTTATGGCATACAGAGCCTTAAGAATATACTGGGCCCTAGGTTCAGATTTGCTTGCCTGGTTTAAATGTACTGAGAATTCCATAAATGATCCAGGATTGATGCATTATTGGAAATGATGGGAATAATTACCTGCAAGATCGAATAAAAACGGTGTGCCTTAGTTGAAGCCGGGTGGACAAGGTACGTACTCGATTGGAAATGAACATGTCTGTACATAAGAAGTCAAATCATATGAGGGAAGAGAATTATAGTTTGATGTAATTATGCCTGTCTATTTCTTGCAAAAAGAACAATTTATGGACGGAATGCAGAACAATGTCATACGTTCACTCCAGTACAGAGATCTAGGCCTAAATCCATCGTTTTTTGCTCATTATGCCATTCCAGTTTGGACCCAGCCATATGCAAATCAGTCTTGACCCTGCGCCCAATGGGAACAGTCCAGCCCGAACTGCCAGGCCAGGTGCGCCCTGGACTGGAAACAAGCATCCTAGGACAGGTTTCGGGCTTTCTGCCCTCATCAGCCAGGATAGCTTGACTCCAGTGGCACGGAGAGCACGGGAACCACGCCTGGGCATACCTGTCCCACTCGGGGTGACCAATGTAAAAAGAACAATTGATGGACGGAATGCAGAACAATGTCATACATTCACCTGCAAAAAGAACAATTGATGGACGGAATGCAGAACAATGTCATACATTCTTGCAGCTGAGTGTCAAATGTAGGATTTTGAGATTAGCATAATTTGTATGCAACGGGGGAGCAAACACTAATAGCTAGGCCAAATGGCCCGCTTTAGAAGGACAAAAAAGAAATGATTAAGCACTTTCTACTACAATGTCCTCTGCACTTGGCAACAAGGATATACTGGCTAAAGCTAGCCCTAAAAGCAGCACAGGTTTCTGGGTACAGCACCTGCACTGTTAATGTGCAGAATGCCATTTAATGAGACATTAGTATATACAGTCTCTGAATGTATAGTCATACTGTGGGAAAAACGGACAAAATACATTAATGTGGCAGAATAAGCTATTACTCTTTATTATGCATTCAGGGTCGGTTTATGAATAGTTATATGCCAGAAAGACTCTGTGTAGGGTGAGTTGGCAGCTTAGACACACTAGATGCTAGCCTGAGACTGGATTATGAACAGCCAATCAATAATGACATACACAGATGAAATGTATCTGCATTTGTGGGTTGGTAGATGAGAGATTGTCCAGCATATTTTTGTATAATTTTGTGTGTTGTAAAGTACATTTTTAAGGTATGTGTTTGCATTTATTTTGCATGTCTTTTTAATCTAAGAACAGCTATTTGATAATCATGATGAGGACGACAAATGCAACATAACTATGGGTTGTCAATGACCTCGATTGCCAACTCATCTAATACAATTTTACAATAAAGAATGAAGATACAGTCATAGTATGGCCTCAAAATACAGTCTGAGCGTGTACAATGTAACTCGGGCTTATGCTTCAAGGTGGCCTTCACAGCAAAGTCTCAGCTGAAGTAATTCAAGAAAAATGACTGAAAGAAAGAGAGGAAAAGAAGTAGATAAAGAGAGAGAATATATTATTCATGCTCAAGATTGTCTGCCTTCTCAAGGAAGATGTTACCGTAACATCGTCCTCCCTTAAGTGGTCTGTACGTCTCAGATCAAAGGGTTTCACTATACACCAGGCGTTGGCCTCAGGTCAGCTTTGAACTTCTTTAACGTTGGTATGGATCACCCTCAAATCTGGAATCCAGATCTACTCAAAGAGGTGGACTTGATTGTTCAGTTTGTAAATTAGTCTTTCGTATGTGGCCAAGGTCATCATGGTTCCTGTCCATTTGTGTATTGTTGGCGAGTAGGGGAATAGAAGGGGCGGCGGCGGGGGAGGGCAGATGGGTGCCAAATCCAACTTCCTCATTGAATTTTATCTCTACATTCAAAACCCACATGGCCAAGAATACACAGAATAACAACTAACTCTCACAACCATTTAGTGCTACCCTTAAACCCTGATACAAACTTTGGAACTACTATACAAGTTATGGTCCTCTCCGATGTGGATGTACTTCTCCATCCTGACTTCAGCCTATCCCATTAAAAAGCGCACTTCAATACACAGGAAGTCACATCAACATACAGAAGAAATATATGTGTATCTGTCCCATACTGCTAGAAGTACACTTGTAGCTGGTGTGTGACTTGTTCTTTGTTTGATTTCGGGACGATGGGGAGATTGAAAACTGAGTGAGAATGATTAAGTTTGTTGGCGTCAGCTTTGATCTACAGTGGGACGATAAAGTGTTGCGATGGTGATCAGACATACAATGCACTACATTGAAAGATCCCGCTGCAAGTTCGCCCATCCCTTGCTTGAAAAACAAGCATTTACAATGCAATAGGTTTCGTATTTACGCGAGTTTGAGCTATTCACATTGCAAATAACAATGGCTTTTATTTGCGTTTTCGTTTTTCAAACATAAATAAAAGGCATCGTCATTTACAATGCCAATAGCTTAAACTCGCGTAAATGCGAGACCTATTGCATTGCAAATGCTTGTTTACTTTTGTTTTTCTGTTTGCAGTGGAGTGATCACATTTTCATAGGACTGTTGCCATTCGTATACTCTTGTGGGGCTGTAGAAACAGGACAATAGCGATAGGTTACGAGGGAGAGGAGCTGGAAAATAACACAAATGACAGGAGAAAGCGTGATATTGGAGCAGGATATGTGTGTGAGAGACAGAGAGAGTGAAAGAGGGTTTAGAGCAAGTGTGCGTGAGTGACAGGGAGAAAGATATGGCTAGGGAAGAATGGGGCAGGGGAGAAGGAATATGAGACGGAAAGGGAATCAGGGTGTGGTTGTGAGTTTGTGAGGAAAAGATTAGAGCAGAACGGCTCAGGCCCCCATCTACTTGTGAGTCAATATTTCCAGCTCTTGGAAGGAAAAGGGTAAACGAAAACCGCACTAGAGTTATGACCACATCCGCCCAGGTCCTTGGAAGCAAGCACTATCACATCTTGCTGTTGGTGATGCATTCATTATACCAATGACTTACTCCTGCTAACCTCGGTCTACAATAGGATAACAGGAAACAACAAAGGAGTTACAACCACATTCGCACAGGTCCTTAGGAGCAAGCACTGTTACATCTTTATGCTGATGAAGCGTGCATTATATCCAGGACTTACTCCTGCTAACCTGAGTCTACAAAAGGTTAGATGGAAACAACAAGGGAGTTATGACCACATCCGCCCAGGTCCTTGGGAGCAACCACAGTAACATCTTGATGTTGGGGACTGATCCTGCAGACCAGAGAACAGCCTAAAGGAAGCAATGGAGGAGCAGTATGTATTTTTTAATACATATATTACATGAGGCTTGCAAGACAATAAAGTTGTGGTTGAGAGAGGCATAAAAGAAAACAATTAAAAACAATACAGTTCTCTGCCTTCTGATACCAGCCAAGCTGTGACAGAGCAACGGGAGTGTAGATACAAACTCTGATGTGGTCGGTAAAACCAGACAAATAGACATTAACATAGACTGGATTTAAAATCAATTCAAACGTTATCTCCTGGTGTACAATACACAGCAAAAATAAACAGCTTTCTCAAGATTTAGACCAATATTAGGGGCAGAATGGAGAGTTTTTTTAACTTAATTTTATCGGAGCAAATTATTTTGCAGCAAGGGCGTTATTTATAATGCTCGGTGATATATACTCATAATCATGGAAGACACAGTATGGCGGTTAAGGTAACTGTGATATAACCATGCCAAGCTCAACAGAGATACATTTCCAGACGCCCAATACAGTTGATTGCTATCAAGTCTTACACTTACGCCCGCCTTTAAAGTGTAAAGTTAAATTCCTGTCCCTGGGCAAAAAAAAGGGATTGGAATTAAGAGATATGTGATAATGGTATTTTCCACGTGTGGTAAATCCCATTCCATAGTCCATCTAACTTTTGGTGAGTGTTTAAGTGGCTCTAGCATTCATTTGTGCCTCAGGTTGCACGGTCTCAAAACAAAATAAGAAGCTACACAAAACATATAAGTTAAAGGCATTGCAACATTAATTGTAGCGAGCGTAACTACATATGCACTCACCAAACCGGAACCAGCCTATACAGGAAATCTGTGCATGCAGACACACACAATGTGTAAAGTGATTTCACCCCGAGTGCGCATATGCTTTTAAATAACAAGCATTTGCAATGCGTTGTTTTGTGGTTACAGGATTTAAAGCAAAGGGCACAAATGTATGCATGCGCCTAACAGTATCACACACATTTAACCTCTTCAGTGCCCCGCCCTTTCCACGCCCTGTGCCGGGCGTTGCATTAGCGGGCGGGGTTCATGACGAGATAGTCTCGTCATGGGCACAGCGCAACCGCGCTCCATGACGAGACTATCTCGTCATGGGCACTGAAGGGGTTAAAAGACTGGAGTAAAGAAGGGTTATACTTCTCTGCACAGTCTCGATCGTCGCAAACACCTCGTACATCTAGGGTGCCTCGCACGCATTATGAGGGTTGGACGCCAACTCCACTTGTCAGTCCAGTGCAACCCACGGACTGCCAAACACAACAAACTAACATCTGTAAGTTAAAACAGTCCACGTGCTAGCTGTAATACTTTTTTGTGGGCGTGTGTCTGATTGCAGTAACACACAGAACTTTCTCTGGTCCTTGGTCCCGGAGCGCTAAGTGAGGGGGTGAATTAAAAAGAATTGGTGCCCGCCATGTTAAAAGATGAAGCTCACTGTGTCGACAACAACCAGATGGTAAACAAAACAAGCCCGGCGGAGCGTGGGGCGCACGCGCTTGGGGGTGGGGGAGCGCATTCCAGGCGGGGGAGCGGACCCTTTGAAGTGCTCCCAAAAGGCGGATTGCATGGCGGCACGATGCGCGTGATTTTGCGCGTGCTAGCCATGCAATCCGCTTTTTGGGAGCACTTTTCAAACCCGCTTTCTATAGTCTCGCTTTGCCATCGCTTACGCGATAGCAAGGTCGAGACCTAAAAATGGAGCCTACCTGAGGATGGCTCTGATAAAAGTGTTTCCAACACTTTTCATGGGTGCCTAACGTCCCATGGAGAATCGCCAATGTCATGAAGGCATATCATAAACCTTCCATACTTTACCCCGAAACATGGTCTTAATTATTGAAATTCTTGACATTTCAGATTCTGATGTATTAATGAAAAAGGGTTTATTTACCTAGAAAATATATTAGCTTCTTTTATTAAAATATCTTTACTTGTTCACACTGATTTCACATTGCGACCTTAATGCTCTACAGAGATCTGATTAATACCCAATACACTTTTCACCAAGTTAGTCGTGACCAACAATGCCAGATAAATTATGTAAAAGACACTGAGTGCATTCATACCAGGGAGTCTCATTTCCAGGTAACCTCGTATCCTGCTGATCAGCTCTGCAGGAGGGCGCTCTCCAGAAGGACCTGCTCTAGCTTCATGAGTGCGGACGTCCAGAAGCAGGGTCTCATGCAGCATGATCTGCCGCAGCTTAGGGGAGAACTCTGTTACCAGCTCCAGGCAGGCAGAAAATATCTGCTTTGCACGGACAAAATCCTGGGAGAAATATGAAAAAACTATAATAAGCAATACAAGAATTACAAAATATTTTTTATAAGCATGAAAAAGTACAGGACAAAGCATAGCTGGTGTGTGATGTAATAGAATACTAGCAAAGATACACTTGTGGGCACCTACATACATACATGCAACATAGCAATGCACTGCTGAATGTATCTGAATTCCGGGGCACCTTTGTAGCAGTGATTTACTCTTCTACTTCTCACTGAGGTGGAAAAATGGCTCACACAAATACGAACACATTCATCGGTTCTGGGAAAACACTTCATTTTTAAAAACATTACCTCAGTTATTCCAAATATTTTGGAGGGAAAAAGATTAACTATGGAGAAGGCAAGTAACGAAAATAAGAATATCAAACTCAACAGAGTAAGCTGGGGCGAGTCATTAATCACAAAGGTCTGTTAGATAGATGGCCTAACTGACTGTCAGGAGGCATCGAGTAATGAAAGGAAACTGAGACATTTCTACACAATACTGCATATTTTAAAACGGACCGTTTCGAAGATGTGACAGGGCACTAGCTGTCTCTATATTTTGAGCTTGTCCTGGTACATATGACCGGAGATGTAAAAACATACTGCCACTGCTGATATTGCAATACATGGCTCAATTATTGATGTGTTTGCTTCTATTAACAGTGACACATCTAACATAACATAAATTAACATAACGTGTATTTGTAAAGCACACGTTCACACAGAAGGGTATCTTGACGCTGAATAACACAGGTTTATTGTTATCCAACACAATGGTACTCATTCTATCGACCTCAGAAGGATGAAAGGCTGAACCTGTGACCATGAGCTCTAACACAGGTCCCTACAGTGGACGCATTAGTCCAGTAAGCCACCAGACCCGACATGTAGTGACATCTCGCAAGGCTACTCAGTGTGTGTTCTCTAGAAGTCTGAAAGTACTGTGAACTGCTTTCTGCTGTAAGAAGATCCAAAGGAGAAACGATGCTAGAAGAAAAGGGTTACAAAGCACTGTGCTGTGCTTGAGCATGTAACCAAACACTTGTTAGAAGTGGAGTAGCCCTTGATCCCTGGTCTTGCGCCATCCCCGCTGTCACTGTCAAGGTCCGTGGCTCTGCTGCCTCGCTTGCAGCCCCCATGCCGCCAGTTCCAGTCGCTCTCCTGTGGTCAGGTGGCCGCTCGTTGGTTCTCTTGCCCCAGATTGTTTCAGTGCATCTGTGCACTGAAACGACAATAACTGTAATTCTAATTGTAGTTGTTTTTGGTATTTATTTGGTATTTACTTTGGCCTTTTGCATTTTAGAATTTCTCTTGGGCACATGCTCTGCCAGTAATTGCGCAATTATTCTGACGTTTTTACCGCTCCTGTCGTTTCCCTGCTCATTGCCCTCCCTGCCAGCCCCTCCCAGGACTACTTATGGAGGCCACTGCGCTGCTGTGCCAAAGGCAAGCCTGTCTGCATCCGTCCGCACCTGGACCTCGCATAGTGCCACTTACCCTGGCCCACTGCACTCCCACAGGTATTCCGCTGCACTCCCACAGGTATTCCGCTGCTGACCTTCGTGCCTTGGACCCCGGATGCAACAACAATTGCTGCCTCACATTACCTCGCTCCACAGCAGGACCCTTCACTTGCCTCCACTGCCGATTCACCTCCACCCCAGCACTAACCACCAGCCCCGAGGCCGAGACTGCCCCAGAACAAAACAGCGGTCTCCTGATCAATGCCAGATCACTCTACAAACATGCCACTGAAGTCTGGGACACCATCTCCACCCTTGACCCCAACGTGACATTCATTAGAGATCTGGCTCACCCCTGTATCGGCCACGGCAACACTCACCGGCTACAAGATGAAACACCGCGATCGCACCAACAGACACAGAGGCGGCATTGCCATTGTACACAAGGAATCAATCACCTGCAGGATCTCAGACGACACCACGCCAATCGTGGAACACATGAATTGCCAGCTCCTCACCGATGATAAAATCACCATTAGAGGCACCCTCGTGTACAGACCGCCAGGACCACGAACCGGCCACAGCGATGTCATCACGTAATTCATCACCCCGCTCACCATCGAATCCAAAAGCAACGTCTTCCTGGAAGAACTCAACTTCCACTTGGACGACCCCACTGACCTCCTGGAAAGATTGGACAACATTAGACTCAAGCAGCTGGTCATCGGCCCCACGCACAAAGCAGGACACACACTGGACCCCATCTATATGTCCAGCAACAGAATCAGATGCAACCACACCTTGGAACTCACCTGGTCAGACCACTCCATTGTACACTACACCATCGCCGGACTTACCCGCACCACCCCCAAAAGCCACAGCACCCCCTTCCGCAGCTGGTCCAAAGTCACTCAGCAACCCTCAGCACCTCACAACTCAAAGAACCCACCAACTTGAATGAAGCAGTACAGACCTTCAACAAATGGATCACCAGCGCCACCGACTGAGTCACTCCAACCAAACCAGCCAAAACACACAGACCCTCCAAACAAGCCAGATGGTACACCCCGGAACTCAGCACGTCAAAACACAGGTGCAAACAACTAGAAAGAAGATGGTGCACCAGCAGAAACCACACTGACAGAGCCAATTTCAAATCAATCCTCAACGACTACCACCACCAGATCAAAGCTGCAAAAAAGGAAGCCCTGACCCAATGGATAGAGACTAGCACCAACCAAGCCAAGGAACTCTTCATCATCAGAGTTCACCAATCCACGAGCCCGCGAAAAATCGATCAGCTGCCAGTTCACCTCCATCCTCAACGCCTCGATAACCACCACCACTTTTCCAACTCATGGAAACACGAGGAGGTCAGACCTGTCCTCAAGAAACCCTCTGCAGACCCCAGCAAAACTCCAGAACTACTGCTCCATCTCCCTGCCCCCGTTCCCCACCAAAGTCCTCGAGAAGGCCATCACCTTCCAACTCACCAAACACCTGGAGAGAAACAACCTACTGGACCCTTCCCAATAAGGTTTCAGAGCCAACCACAACACCAACACAGCTCTGATCGCTGCAACAGATGAGATCCACACCCTTATAGACAGAGGTGAATCAGTTGCCCTGATCCTCTGTGACCTCTCCGCAGCCTTCAACACCGCCTCAACATTATCTCCTACGCCGACAACACTCAGCTCGTCCTCTCGCTCTCAGCCGACCCCACCTCAACAAACACTTACTTCCACAACTGCATGAAGAACGTCTAAGACTGGATAAAGGACAACAGCCTGAAGCTCAACACATACAGAACTGAAGTTCTGATCTGCGGCAAACGCCGCCCTTTGGAATGACTCAGGCCCTCATCACCAGCTGACTGTACTATGGCAATGCACTCTATGCAGACACCACCACCGAATTTATGCAAAGACTCCAGACGATCCAGAATTCAGCCGACAGACTGATCCTCAACCTGCCTAAGAGAACCCACATTAACCAGCACCTGAAAACCTCCACTGGCACCCGGACCAGAAGAGATGCCATTTCAAGCTCCTGACCCACTTCTACAAAGCCCTCCATAACCAAGGACCTGCCTACATGTACCACCGCTTGCACTTCCACGGACCCCCCAGGACCCTCTGCACTGCTCATCTCGCCCTTGCATAGGTCCCTCTCATATGCCACGATGGAGGACGCTCGATCTCCCATCTCACTGTCAAAGCCTGGAACATCCTCCCCCTCCGCACCGCACCCTCGCTGACCTATTTCAGGAAGGAGCTCAAGACCTGGCTCTTCGACTTGGACCTGCAGCAAGCACCTGGATACCCTCTCGGGTGATCAAATGTGCTATACAAGTACTACTTGATTGATTGATAGAAGAGAGAAAAAAACACGTTTGACTGCATGCACTGAGTAGGACTGGAATAGTATTGCCAAAACCAGTGTGAAACCCCACCCCTTTGGTAAGTGACTGCATCAGGCTCCTGCTCATTAAGGGAGCTGCGGATTTGGTTTCCGGAGCCCCAACCGAAAGATGAGCTTTAATCAATGATGTGGCTTTAGTATAGACCCACAAGCCAATGTAAGGCCCAAAGGTAGGATGGTGAATTGAAAGTGAATGGATCACACCACAAAATGCAGGTCTCTCCTATGGGATTATAGGATCAGTACATGAAAGAATGTGTTCTGAAAGTCCAGGGAGACCAAGCAGTCCTCTTCGTTAAAGGCCAGCAGAACTTGCAGAATTGTGATCACCTTTAACTTCTACATTTGGAGGAGTTGGAGAAGGAAGTAAAGGGGGTTATATCAGAGCCCCTGTCTGAGTTTTATCTCAATTAAAACCATAACAAGTAATATAACCATCTACCTTGACAGGATTAGGTATGACTTGCCAAAACCAGCATCAGAATCTGGGATAAATAAGCAAGAACATCGACAAAGATTAGAGTATCCCCAAACTAGGACAATCTGCAAGACCCACCAGTGGAATAGGAAATGCTGAACAACCCTCCACACATACTTGGTGCATATATTCACCCAGGAACAAACTAAAGCAGTTTTATTGGGGAGGAGAAGGAAGATTGCTGTTTCCCACTCCTCTAAGCTTTGCCTCTACATTTAAAAGCCCGAAAACTCTGTATGGGCTGCTAGGTGAGTTGCAAAGGATAATGGTGACAAAAGATAAGGCTCCCTGGAACAACTTCTGAACTTCCAATAGTGCTGGTGGAACTGGCATGCTGGAGTAGCTAAAGCCAGGAACATGTGGCTATTGTGATATTTCTCTAATGGTGAGTCAGCTTCTTCACCAAACAGCCAGGCTCTATTGACGGGCATTTTCATTAATGAAGCCTTGGAATCCCCAGAAAACCAGTGGAGCACTTTCAGGCATGCCTGTAGATGACAATACTGATTCCCATAGCGCAGGCAACCCAGTTCCCGGATACCAGGCCAGAATATTTATCTGCTTGGTGTGTTCTAACCATCTTGAAATGTTTGTGCAAAGAACTTTCAAAGGGTCCCCACGCATCTCTGTGGAGAAATAGAGAGGAAGTGTTCAGGCTACCTTTATAAGTGGAGACTTGCACCATTAGATTTGTAGACATAAGGTCCCCAGGTGCTTTGCTGGTTTATAGCGTCTCACAATGGAGATGCTAACAGTAAGAGCCACAAAGCTCTTAAAGGCTGCCATTAAAGGGTCAACCAAAGATTTCTTGAAAAGCAGAAAGGGTCTCAGAAGTAAAGGGCCCAGGCTAAAGGATCTCAACAAAATAATTAGATGTTGTTTGCTCAGAGGGAAGAGGGAGTCCAATTTTACAGCACCCCTGATATCAGCTTCTAAGGAAGCATTCTCATCAGTAGGAGGATCATGTGGTAAATCAAGGGTCGAATCAGGTGTCAAGATAAAGGCCAGCACCAGTATGACGCAAAAAGAGGCAATAGTCCACCTCCTTATCATTCTTATCCTCATAGTCATTGTGCGGATTGCAGCAGTTCTGAGCAAAAAGCTCAGCCACAGAAGTGGGGTACCATTTTTATCTGGAAAAGTGTGAAAACGCTGGGAAGTAAGAAATGTGAGGATCACCGCAGATTCTGAAATGTTTCTTCACAGAAATGTGAGGAAAATGCATGACTTTGGCCAGGTATGCCGGGCATTCTGGGTATTAAAACATAGGAAGAGCCATGCAAGCCACACCACCCTGTATTTGCTTCAGTCTTGAAGTTTCAGAAAATTCTCAGGGTTTGCAGATTTCTCTGGTTGCCCGCCGATCTGCAGCCCAAATACTGCAGCCATTCACCATAGCAAGTGAGGGGAAATTGAGATTACCTATCTTCTCTGCCATCTCATAAATCAGAACTACACCAAAAAGAATCAAAACTTCTTGCTTGCCATGGGGTTGAGGATGCTCTAGGCCTCAGTAAGGCTGAAAGACTTTTGGGCTTTATTAGTGGAGATTAGGCATGATGCATGGGCAGGAATGCTCCCACCTCATTTTTCATCTTCCTAAAAAAGAAATCGGTCTGTCTACTTTTCTAACTATCATCCCTGGTGTCAAGTGGGCGTTCAGCCTTGCAACCTCGGGTAAAACCAGGGGGGTGCAGAAAGACTGTTAGGTCCATTTTGTGGTGGAGGCACAGTTCAATCCTAGGGCATACAACTCCTACTCTTTATTTCCCCTGCTGTCTAGTGGCAATTGGCTTTCTGTCCCCCAGTGGGAAGGTTAGATTAGGGATAAACAACCCAAGTCTGCCCACCTGAAAGAATCTTGGGGCATAGTTAGATGCTAGGGTGGGCTGCCCCACTCCCTTTTTTATATGCAAACATACCCAGGTGTCTAGTGGGCTTTCCGCGTAGGCAGGAGGGGGCAGAGTGGGGTTAACCCCTGCCAACTATTTAGTTTCTATAGCACTGTCTGACCGTTCCCCATGGGGGGAGGGGGTCAGATTGAGGGTAAACACCACCAGTCTGCCCTCTCGGGGGCACAGAAAGACTGGTGAAGCCTTTCTGACATGGCGGCACTGCCCAATGCCACCCATTTTTTAGGTCTCGCCTAGGCAGAGCTTGCTCTGTCTTTTGGAGACATGCTGTATTCAGGATATGGGCATGAGGCTCCGCCTATGTTCCGCTCATGTATTTTATAGGCTCCTGTCAGTGTTTTTTTTTTTTTAAATCTTTGTATTTCATTGGTTTATTTTTTCAGTAGTCCCTCATTGTCCCTCTTTAGTACCTCCCTCTTTTCTATTGTTTCCTCCCATAAGGACACCCACTTTTACATGTGTTGTTACTCAATTGGTTTCAAATACACTTGGTGAGCACAATTTTGTTAATGCTGTTGCAGGCACAACTCCATGGCTTGCGTGTACATGGTATGTGTATGTTTTTTTAAACAGCGCAGCTTGATACACGCTTAATATTTAATAATGGCAGCCGCGCAACTTTATTACATTTTGCGCGGCTCGCACAACAACATTTTTTAAATAGTACATGTTTATTTCAGAAGCACGACACGCCAGTCGATGTGTAAGCAGCCCAGTATGCGGCACGCTAAATCTTTACTAATGGCGGCCTAGTGACTTTCTTTTATTTTGTGCTGCTCTCACAAGTACATTTTGTAAAAGTCACATTCTTTACATGCAGCGCTTTTCACCAACATTAAAAGCGGCCGCACGGCTCTGCTTTCTGTTGTGCGGCTCCCCCAACTCTTATGTACATTGCAGAAGCAGCACGGCGTGCCGCACGCTTAATCATTAATAGTGGTGGCTGCGGTTGCGCAGCTCACCCAACTACAGTTTTAGCAAAAATAAAAGTGTTAATCTGCAACAGGGCACGCTGCGCATTATATTTATTAATGGCGGCCACAAATGCACTAAGCTAGTAAAGGGTGCAGTATCGCAGGCTATTACTAGGTGTCCCTGTGGTGTTATAAAGAGACATCTATTAGCCACATAAGGTACTTTACCCTTAATGCAATTATAAACAGAAAGATTGCAGCTGAGAATTGCATTAAGGGTGCAGTACCTTATGCAGCTAATAGAGGTCCCTTTACAACAATGGGGAGAGGAGTTGGCCTAACGGCTAGGGCGGTCGACCTTGAATCTGGGGACCTGGGTTCGAGTCTCAGCAATGACGCTGGACATCTTGTGATTCTGGGCAAATCACTCAATCTCCCCGTGCCTAAAAAAAGTGTCCTCATGTAATGCAACCAGTGCTATGTAAAGCGCTCTGATACCCGATTCGGGTCAAGTTTGCGCTATATAAAACTCTGTAAAATAAAAAATATCAATAAATACTAATAAACTCCACAGGAACACCTAGTAACAGCCTGTGGTACGAAGCCCTTTCCTTGCTTCATGGAATTTCTTTTGTTACTTAATTTTTTCATTTGCAATGCTATTAGCTCAAACAATCACTAATGCGAGACCTATAGCACTGCAAATGTTTGTTTAAGTTAGCCTTGCTGACTAGTAGGTTTTCTGCCCCCCTGGGGGAGCAATGGGGGGTAAATCCTCCCCTCCTCACTTCCAAGAGGACAGAAAGACAGTTTAAATTTTACAAATTGGGGGGAGAAGCACTTGTCCATGCCTTGGGAGCTGCTCCCCTTCCTCCCTAATGACTAGTGAGTGGATATCTGCTTGGAGATCACAGTCACCAAGCACAGAACTTGTCATCTTTCCAGCAGGACCTCTCCCATGCTGATCAGTGCTTGGGAGAGAGAGTTATGCTGCAAGAAGCAGTGAAAGTGACCATGCCTAATAGCAGTGTACTTTCACTTTTTTTCACTGACATAAGCATGTGGTACATCAAAGTGCCACAACAATTACTTCAATAAGTGCTGAAATCATTTTTTTTGACAGACTCAATCCTTCTCGTGCAAGCACCGGAAGAATTCCTCTTTAAATACAGAGTATGAGACGTTCATATCATCCACATTCCAGAGGTAATGTGGAGGACGTAAACATAACATCCTTCGCATTAGAGAGGCAAAGGCCCATAAGAAAATACGGCAAGTCATTAAAAGTTAGTATTTACACATGGGAAATACAAACAAAAACAGCAAATGCAAAAAAACACTACAATATTTTAACTTATTTAAACTATTTCTAATTGATGTTGCAGCAGAGGCAGAACAGACATGTTAAATAAAATTAAAGTCTTCACATAAATTACCAGCATTCTAGAACCACAGAGGTGGGTGACTTATCTAGCTATGACTCATCCTTAGGTCCTTTTGGACTCATTAGCAAATCTTTAATGCGTTTCTGCCTGACACCCACAGTCTTGCAGCCCCATTCTCCCAGCCTGAGAAGTAGCAGAGGAAGAGCTCCACTGTATTACTTTTTTAAATTCCAGCTTGAGCAAGGATTAGGATGCTGTGGAGTCCTATTAAAGTGCTGGAAAGTGCTCGGGAATGGGCTTTCTGACGCACTTTTTTCAAATACCTTGTTAAGTGACTGGGCAATTTAGAAAATCACTAGTATTACATTCCTCTCTGAGCACTTTTCCATCACTTCACAGTCCATTTGAATAGCTGCCCCCTTCTTCCAGAGGCTAATTGAAAGAGCAAAAAAGGCAGTTACCTGGGTGAGCTTTGTTTCAAACGCCTGAGTGCAGATTGGCTCTACAATTTACTTGTGTCTCAGTGCATAACTGTAGAACTGCGGAATCTCTAAGTGAGTCCCCTTTGTTTTGCTAAAACTTGTAATTGCCTTAACTGAGGTGTTAAACCTTTCCGGACGAAACAAAATCTCTTTACAGAGCCAGAAGTCAGTGATATCAGTATAAAAATAGTGTGCCCTACCTTTCCTTAACGTGCACTTTTTTCCAGAAAGACGTTTTGTTCCTGATTTAACATGCTACACATATTTCCTAATTCTATGTCAGTACTGGAGGGAAGGATTATGCTCCACTCAGAAATATTAGATCCTGAAGTCTTGTTGCATCACTGGCTCCTCAGAATCGTCGCAGGCCAAAAAAGTGGCCACTTACTTGATGGACAGGCTCCGCAAGCCTTCAGAAAAAGAGGTCAGAACCCTCCTGTCCCCCTTTGGAGGGCAAGGTGGTCATGACTCCAGAGATTGATACTGGGATGACATTGTTCCTAGGTAAATACATTCGCGACCCGAAGAAGGGCATCGACTGCTCATTTCCACCCAGAATTGGAGAAGTTTGTCTCCCCTTTTACATCCTTGGATAAGGCTCAGGCCTCAATAAAGAAAATCTTTGCGCCTAAGGTTTTTGCAGGGGCTGGTCATAGGAGAAGGTGCTCGGTCAGTTAATTTTACTCCCAAGCTCAGACAAGAGGTCAAAGCTCCCGACGAAGCCACTGGCAGGATCAGACCTGGTTTGAAGTTCCCCCCACCCCAGTGGTTTTCTGAAACAACGTGGAGCCAGAAGAAAGCTGCAGTGCCACTTCAAGGATCTAATTCAGGTGAGAATTCTCAATTTTTCTCTACTAAAAGTAGGGGGGCCCGCTGGCTGGCTTCATTCAAAATTGGTGGGCACTGACCTCCCATGCTTGGGTCCTGCAAACCGTAGAGGGTGTTCACATCTCACATCTGTGGCATTCCTTTCCAACCACAAAGGCCAAAACCCTGTCCTTTTGTGAGCTGGAAGCTTCCCTCCTTGACCAAGAGGTTGCAGACCTAGCAAAAGGAGGTGATCTCACGTATCGTCATTCATCCAAGCAGGTTTGTGAGCAACCTCATTTTAGTGGACAAGAGAAAGGGTGGAGGGCATTCAGTAATCAATCAACAAGAATTCAATGAGTGGCTGGTGTACTGCCATTTCAAGGTGGAGGGCATCAATCTGTTGAGGGATCTTCTGAGGCCTGACAACGGGATGGTTCGTCTAGACCTCAAGGACTCTTATTCGACGATCTCGCTCTATCCACCCCCTCAGACAAATGGCACAAATCTTCAGAGGCAACAGAGGCTCGAGTTTCAAATGCTACCTTTCAGCCTCTCTTTGGCATTGTGGTGTTTTAAGAAAGTACTAAAGCTGGCCATGGAATATCTGAGAGTCCAAGGAGGGCATATGATCATGTACTTGGGTGACATCTTATTGATGGATCAATGCCTGAGGTGACTGTGAGTGTATCTTCAGAAAGCCGTACATATGCTGGAAGGTCTCGGCTTTGTCATCAATGAGAGGAAATCCCTGCCCACACCAGCCCAACAGACTAAGTTTCTGGGGGTTGTGCACGCTGTGAAGATCTTCCCACAAGAGGACAGTGGTTTGCTCATGAGCAACAACTGAATGTAAACTGTTTGGACCTACTGGTGGGTTCCTTTCACGGTCCAATGTTGGACCAGAAAGAGGGTTCAATACTGCGTCTTGCTGAAAATGGACAGCATGTCAGCTGTGCGCTACATCGACCATCTGTTTGGATGGGTGGGGGGGGGGGCTACCAGTCATAGACCATAGACTGGAAGTTCCGTCTGGGCAACAATATTGTGGTCTTGGCGGAGTATCTTCTGGGCACAGCCAACAAGGTAGCAGATTGGTACTCACGGAATTCACAAGATAGGAGTCTGTGGAAGTTTGAACCAGGGATATTTGCCGAAAAGGAAAGCAGGTGGGGCTGCTTCTCAGTGGAACTATTCACTTTGAGGTTTGATCACCAGTTGGACAGGTTCTTCAGCATGAGACCGGCCCCCCTAGCCACAGCAACCAATGCCTTTCTCCAGGACTGCAGAGGAACACCCTTTGGTAAGCAAGTTGATGAGGGGAATTCTGTTGTCTCTTTCCCCAGAACTTCGATACTCATCCTTGTGGGATGTGAACAGAGTTCTTAATCTCCTTCTATAGTGGCATAGTAATAGCGATCTCTCAAAGAAACAATTATCAGGTAAGCTGGCTATGCTGTTGTGTCTTTTTTCTTATCGGCGAATGACAGATGTCTGGGCGTTGGATATTACAGGTAGGGATTTTAGCCCGCGAGGAGATACATTTCATATTTCGAGGAGAACAAAATGAAATCTAGGACAGTTCCCTTTCCATCTTTTGATAATACACCCAAGATATGTGTGACCAGATGCCTGCTGGCTTACGAGAATATATCTTAAGGACTGAGATCCCCATGTGAAAATCAGCTCTTGATTTCCATATGCACGCCTTTGAAGGTGATTTCTTCCCCAATCATAGCATGGTGGGTGAAACCGATTATACAAGAGGCAGGTATAGATAGGTCTATTTCTGTGACACGCTCGACCAGCGGAGCATTGGTCTCCAAGGCTTCTTTCCCGGGGGCGAGGATGAAAGACATCATTAATGCCATAGACAGGTCTTCAGATTACATATTTAAAAGATTCTATTTTAAACCAGTCCTGGATATGGCATCATTGGTGGTCGATAAGCTTTGAACAAGAATAATCCTCGCCTCCAGTGCTGATACAGAATGTAAAATGTCCTAGCTTCCGTGACGGAAAGTTTAAATTCTGTTACGGACATAGAGGCAAGGATGATTCCACCCATCAAGATAAAAACTCTTGTATGCCCACCCTGAGGTAAAGGGTACAGGATAAACAGAAGGGTATGTTGATGTTCAGGCACATTTGTGTGTTATATGCTTTAATCATTTGACGAGATCAAGAGCAGGTTATGTTGTAATGGTATGGGAAGCATGACTTAAAAATTGCATTTCAATTTTTTGCACGGAATGACACCTTTAAACAAAAACTGGCTACTGTTGCATGAAGAAAGAGGGGGCATACAGAGAAACACTGAATAATTAAGGATATTGTGGACTGTGATTGGTTACAGATTTTTCTATTTCCTTTATCCCTTGGGTTCATGGAAAATGTAGTTCTTAATGTTGGTTTGAAGACTGTTCTAACGAATAAAGTGAAGAAAGTTCTGCATACTCCACACCTGTATGACCTTAGTAGAACTGAAACTTACAGTGACAGAAGATAGGACATTTTACATTTAGCTTTTCAAATAACTATTCTTAAATGTGGCATAAGGAGATACTCAGTGTCTGAATTGCACAATTTATAAGCAGTTAAACAGGTTACAAACCCAGCTTCTATCTTGACCAAATTGTGTGATCCTAAGTATTTACTTCTGTGCCTCCTTTACTCCGATCAGCACATTTGAGAGCACTTTGAAATAATTCAGATCAGGGCTCAGCTGTACAAAAACCTTTCTTCTCCATAGGTTAATGGACTGTCTTGCTCCATTCATAATACTGTGATAGGCTTTTTATCAGCGAACATGACAAGGCCTCTTGCATCAATATGGCATCATTGCCAGGGAAGAAGGTGGTGTGGCAGTTTATGATTGTTTCTAAGGTCATGTTTAGAAACTATCATACCTGATAAATGCCACTCACGCAGTGATAAAACCAAGTATACTAAAGTGAAATTACTAAATGCTGAAGGAATACATACTATTTGATTTTGAAGATTGTTATTTTTAAATGAAGTCTGTTGCACAATTCACATGCCAAATATTTGGATGGCTTAACTCATGCTCTGGCTCGTATGAGGAAGAAAGACCACTACCCCTCTCTCTATTAATGTGCTGCCTGAACCACCACATCTAAAGTACCAGTCCAGAATAATCAAAAGCAAAACATGAAGAAATGAGGCCTGTGCATTGCCCTTCTGTCAACTCATAATCTTCCAATAGGCAACCCAAAGTATTTATTCATAATGTTTATAATGACAACACTCTAGATCAATGCACCATTTATAATGTTAAAGTACCTTATGTGCTGATGCCTGTACAACATAATGATTAAGTGCATACCTTAGGGGAATATTGCAGACAGAGTCAGCCACACGCTGTTTGCTGATAGTGACACTGGCAGAAGCTCAGAACTGCTCACCTTCTCGTGATCCCTGCTGCTAGCCTCAGGCGACAGATTCTCCTCCACGGTGTTGTTGTTCAACTGTCACTGTCACATGCAGAGGTAGGGTGTGGAGAATTGTGGGAAAGTATCTGCTCACCACCAGGGCCTCAACGGAACTGTGAAGGAGGGGAGAAAGAGCGGCAGGCGATGGGAGAATCCTTGATGCTGGCCGCTGAGCTGGGTAGGGCGCGCATCATGGATTAGAGCTCGAGGGCTACCTTGAGCACACCCTTACCCTGCTTTTTTCTATCGACTGCGCACAGCATGGGATGCACTTCGCATGTTTCCACTGTATACATTCCAACACACCTGATTCAGGCAGAAGACTCACAATTTTTAAAGCCCAAAAGTGCTTTATTTTAGCTGTCTTCCATCTAAAACTTCCACTTTGATGAAGGTCAATGAGAAAAATAAATTCCCATTATTTGTTTTCAAAATCTCTCTCGTTTTGATTACAAAATCTTGGCACGTATGCCACTGCAAAGTTACAGTCACTGTAATCCGCAATGTGGAACACGTTGATACTGTGGCTTACCATTCTCTGCCTCACCTGTCTAGATCATCCGCACAGCCTGCCCTAATACAAGGATGTAGTGCTCACTGTGGCGCAGAGCTGTTTTTGTCACTGCAGAGGCTTGGTTTAACAGATCATAGGTGTTGGTGCACAACTGCATCTCAGGCACTGGCCCCACCTGACTCCGCACAACCCCAAAAACTACTTCATTGTCTGTCAGGCAATTCACTAAATCTACCTGGCAGCGACAACTGTTAATAATACAGGAAAGGACAGAATCTGACATGTTGCTGCGTGGCATTAGGCCAAAATCTGCTTGAGTTTATTACTTGCCCTATCTGTTTTTCTTCTTTGCAGGGTGGCTAATTTCTATTTTTTTCTGCTTGCGGGCCTGCATGTTCATTTCTGACAGAGGTCCTAGCTGTCTGTAAACCTTGGTATACCAGAGGTTGCTCCTTTGTCACTCCAGGCTGGACTCTTGAAAGCATGTATCATCATGTATCCTGGCTCACTATAAACTGTGTGTGTCTGGTGATTGAATTTAGGAATCCAGCTAGTCAGTGAACTTAGGCTGGATCACCAGATCAATAAAGTGACATCCTGCTGAGTTGGTCTCCTAAGGTGTATCAGGAAGATTCTCTGGCATCTACTAGCTTCCACTCCAAAAACTATCAAACAGGCCCTGATCACTGTCTGCCCTGATTATAGACATGTTCTGCAATTGCGACTGCCGAAGGCCTTCGTAAGAATGATCCAAACAATTCATAATGCAGACACTTGCCTCTAAGGTCACACCCCCAAGAATGCCTCCATGACTGCTCAACAAAAGAAATTGAGTTATTTGCCAATTGCGAAGTGCATTCAATTTAAGTCTCTCTGCTAAACGTACAGAGGTTTGATGTAATTGGGAACATATTATCTCAGGCGTATGGAAGTGCATTCTCTTCTCACCAGATCCCTATGCTCGGCCAAAGTCAGACAGGCCCAGGTTCCTCAGATGTAGCATGTGAGACAGGGAGGGTGCTGTTTGAGATATCCGGTACCAAAGTTATGGAACTCCCTTCCTTTACAACTCCGTCTCAGTCCCTTGGAAGCAATTTTCCAGTAACAACTCAAAACTTGGTTATACTAACAGGTCAAACTAAAGGGCTGTGTTGGTTTCCATGCAGCTGAATTCTGTTTCTTCTGCAGGGCTGAGAAACCCTATTTGGGAAGCCAAGCAATTTATAAATCATAAATAGAAATGCACCGAAAAGGGACCACAGTACACTTGTATCTTCAAACGGTGAATGGTCAATTAAAAAAGATCCCTTTTAAGTTTGTATGATCCTCATTCTTAGACAACTCCATTTGGGTTTCCCCTTTATTGGGTTATTTAGGATGATGTAAGGTTAGGAAAATGTTCGGCCTCAAACTTTATGATAGGTTGAAAATGAAAACAAACACAGGACTAAAAGGACATGCCAGAGAAAACTCCTACATGTGTCTCTGGTATCAATCCCAAACAGTCGGATGGTGTCTGAAATCTTTACAGATGTTATAATTTCTTGAAATGACAGGGAACGTAATCCCAAAAATTGTGGGGGAAAAAAAAAATCTGATAATCAGAAATAATGAGATAATGAAGCAATAAAACTCATGAAGCTCCAGATCTGCTGCATCTTTGTGGTGGTTAATCGAAATGATGCTTAGGTTTCATATACTTGCAATGCCACAGCTATGACAGCATACTGCAGAAACCATATTATCCCAATATTTAGTCCTGAAATAGGCAATGGATATGGAGGAAAAATGTGTGAAATTGTTTGGGGGGGGAAGGCCAGCAAAAGCATTAGGGGACAGTAGCCCAGACAGTAAGTCTTCTAGATAGTTAACTACTAAGGTGATAACTTGCCTGCAAAGAGTTAAGGGACAGTTGGGCAAAAGGAGAAAAAAGTGGAGCCGCTGGGGGAAGCAAATGGGCAGTGGAGTATATCAGATATGTGCTTATTCTAGGCAGATGCTAGTCAAGATGGTATGTGCAGCAGATAACCAGGTTCTGAGGTGTGCCAGAAGTGGGCAGACACTCAAGCATTTAGTGGACAGAGGTCAGTAAACAGTCACCAGACAGCAGAGACTGGGAAGGCAGGAATCACAGCTGATGCAGATAGGATGTGTTTGACCAGGAGCAGAAACGAGAAGTTCAAAGATGCCAGAAAAGAGGCAATAAAGAGAGAGCAGAGAACATAAGAGCAGTTAGCACAGAACTTTCATGAAAAGCGGATTATTTTCTAGAATTAGTCCAAGGGTGGAAAATATACTGTCATTAGAACACAAACAGAGGGCCAGCAGTGGAGATCGGACACCGAGGTAATTTGCGGGCAGTAAACACAGGGATAGTATCTGAAAGGCAGATAAGACATAACCACATCTGAGCTGTCCACAAGCAGCAAAGAGGACTGTATGTAGGAAGCAGAAACTGGAGCTGTCAGATGGTAGTACATATTTTGACAATAAAGCAAAGCATGCACCTCGGCAAGCAACGGTAGCAAACACTGTGGCAATCAAAAGACAGTGTCAAAAAGCATGCAAAAGAGCACTAAAATAATCAATAGGCAGAAAAAAGCAGGAACTCAGTGAGAGGCATAATCTGTGGGAGTCTGTATGTGGGTGATGACTGTAGCAATGTGATTCACAGAGGCATAGGGCAACCAGATACAGAAGACAGGAAAGTACCCAAGAACAGCACAAACATAGTTTAATCAAAAGTGGAAGATAGCATACTAGTCAGTAGGAAATGAGACAATCAGCGGGTAGCAGACCTTTCGAGCAAACTGTAAATCGAAGGAATTTGCTGCAAGCAAGGGCTGAAAAGACTACAGGGGCAATGAGCAGGAGGCACCAGTACCATAATCTAGGGCAATCCAGGTGTGGCAGAGGCAACACTATGCAATTATCAGAAGTTGCACACTGTGCCATTCAGCCAGCAAATATTGTACTGACTAGAAGCACTGGCAGGCAAACATAATGCACTGGGACAATTCACAAACTGTCACTTGTAACCAAATATAGCCATCGGAAATGCATACTGGAAAAATAAAGTCGCCCCAGTCGGTCTTTTCAGTAGCTGACAATCCAGTGGGTTTTGTTTCAATCACAGAGCTGAATCTAAGGCAACTAAGGCAGCTCAAAAAAGAAAATATCCAGGTAAGAGTGGGCCAGTCAGTCCATCGGTACTGGACAGTCAACCAGTGTTAATTTGATATTTGGGACACACCCTAATACAGCATTGCATTAGTCAATACACAATGTTCGGGTAGCATATGGTAGGAACTGGGACACCCAATATTTGAGTAGAACCACTTTTGGGAAGACAAGGAACAGATTCTGAGGCAGGTAATAAGATAAGATTATGGGCCATCCAAATGATCCCATACTAGTGTGCTCGGGATAGATAAACATTGCTATTACCTCAATGCAGATAAGACAAAGTTCATCGCTTTTAACCAGCATCGTTCTTTTAAAGGCAGCATATTTATGGAAGGGTTCCCACTTGAGCAGGTTGACTCATTCACCTACTTGGGCATCAGATTACACAAGGACATTAGCTGGAAGTCGCATTTAGATGCTATGGTACTAAAACATAGACAGCTATCGGGTATTTTAAGAAAGGAATTTAGAACTTCCCTGACAAAACAGCTCAGTCCAGTACTCCAAATCTATAACATCAAGGTGGTGAGCTCGGCACTATATGGTGCCAAGCTGTGGGGATTAGGAAACTTTCCGCAGCTGACTGTTGCGGAAAACACATTCTTCCAAGCGATAACTAGTCTACCGCAAAGTACACCGATTGTTATTTTGTGGAAATATGGATTTTTCTGATCAGTTATGTCCCCTATCTTGGACCCCAACGGTTTCATGTATGAATCACAAGTACATGTATGCTCCCTCCAGTTCCAGTTATGAAGACGCAAACACATGTGCGTCCACCGTCAACATGTCCTCTTTCAGATCCGCCATGAATAGGCCGGATATTCCATTCCTAAGTATGAAAGGCCACCGGTTTTATATGGTTCACTTATGCCATTTTACAGTCCAGGCAAGTAGGCCCTGATTCTGTCATCAAGCTTTTCTTGCTTTCTGCCTCTGAAGCTCCAGTCTGAGCCTGCATCTGTGACCATGAACTTTGTCTCATTCCCTGCGCGGCTCACGAAGCCTGACATCAGCCTGTTGCCTGCCAAGAAACTGTATTTCACCTTCGAAATTATCTGCTCCGCCCCCTGCCCAATGCATTCCTGTCTAGAAGTTTAAGTAAACATTCTTCCAGCTACCGAGCAAAGGCCCGGTTTCTCTGTCTTCATGCAAGTAATTCATAGCCCTGTTACTATGGAAGATTCCTGCCCTCGCATCTAGTGTAGACACTTAGACGCTTGTACACGCACTAACAGTCAGTATAGTCAGTATAGAATAAGATTCTACTCTAAGAGACCTCTCTTCTGGATAACATAGTTCTTTAAACATAGGATGTTAGATATGATTTGGGATTAGGTTGACTTGACCCTCCAGACTTCTGTCGCCACATGTAGAGTTAAATGTCAAGTCCCCTTCACCCCCTAGTTGCACGTCAATCACACGTCATACTGCTGCGCGCGCATCTCTGCCAAGTATTTCTGCTGACATTGCGAAATTATTTCATAGGTCCACCCATATGTGACATCATAACCAATGACGTTTTCCTTGCTACACCCAATTACGCCTCCTTCAGCTACGCATGTGAAATGTTATCTTTGCTATCAATTGTTACGCCTCTTGCATTTGCTTCACTGTAATGCCTATTGTATAAAAGTGAATAATTATCAATAATGTATGTACTTCACTTCCTGAACCTTCGTGGTGATGGAACTTGGAGCAACCGATTCGAATCATCCATTGGAATAAAGCCCATTCCGAACCTCTAATACCACGGATTCTGCCTCTTATTTACTGAGCTATTTTTATTATGTTTCTGTATCAAATTAAGTCCCGGTAATTAAATTATTTACCACATGAATGGCGCCCGAACAGGGACACTTTCTCATCTCACGCGCCGGCGGTGCGTTGCAGGCCCGGTCTCCTGCCACAGCTGGACGGACAACAACGCGTACCAGCAGGATTTCCTGTATCTCCCTCCGGTCAAGCGGGGGCGACTGAGGCTGCGATCAACACCCAGACGAGGCGGTGAGAAGTGCGAAGTATCCCGACCAGAGCCTAGCTGAGAGAGCAAGATCCGAGGTATACAGAGGCCCACCAGGTTTCCGAAGCTCAGAAGTGTCCGAAGTTGTCGAGTCGAGTCCAGTCCGGTCCAGTTCAGTTCAGTTCCGTTCCGAGGCCTTCCGTTCCGAGCTACCCGGTGAGTACCATTACTGGGGAGGCGTTCTGGCGTGCACATAAGTTGTGCCGGTCCAGACGGGTTTGGGTACACAAATCCGGTCTGCACTGTTTTAGCAGTGTATCTGTACTGTTTAGCAGTATATCTAGTATATCTAGTATATAAATTCAGAATAATTCAGTTAATGCCGAGTATTATGTTTAGTAATTAAGTTTCCTTAGATCGTATCATCATTGTGCTCACTTAAATGTTAAATGTTAAATGTGTTAATACGTTCTGCATATTGTGGTATGAATGACTGTTCATTATCGTGTTTATTTGTATTAAGTTTGTTCAAGATCAAGTATCAGATCAGTTCTCAAAATGCCGCTCTTTTCGAAATTAAGACAGATCACAACTAGAAAAGGGGTACTCGAAGAAGCTGTTCCTATTCCTCCTAGGGACACTCCAGGGTACTTCATGTATCATAAACATGGCCTAGACGCCATATTATTTCTTGATTTATGGGTAGACTACACTAAGGAATTACCAGAAAGTCAGAGGTGGCCCGCAGCTGGGACCTGGGATGCAGAGTGCATCGTGAAAGTAGAGGAAGAATTATGGAAAAAGAAAGCTAGACAATCACAGAAAGACGCCATTGAATTATGGCGTAAAGAATCGTATAGACGTACAGAAAAAGCACGTAGACAGGAAGAAAAGAGTAAAGAGAATTCAAATGAAGTCCGAGAAAATCTATTAATTGAAGAAGGTACACGAGTAAAATCAGAACAAGTAGACAGACAAAGACATGCCCTTATGAAGGGTATGTATCCCCTTCTGGCCGAGGGATTACCTAAGGCTACTGCGGGGATACCAAAAGACTTGCCACCCCCATTATTTCCAATAAAGGTACATCCCAAGGGGCATCCTAGAACCGCAGAAGATGTTTTTCTTTCCTCATATTTAGATGACGCAGCTCCCGAGTATGCTAACCCCGCCCCACATAGACCGTTGGCCGGGGAGGTTCAACGCCAAGATCCTGTATCTATATCTCTACAGCACCAAATCCTGACACAAGTCCCGGCAAGCACATCTGTTTCCACATCTGTTCCTACAGCTACTTCTATAGCTGTGTCCACACCTATAGTTGCTGTATCGCGTTCAACGAATCCTTTCACGCCCGATACCCCAGACGGGGCTACGGGAGGTGCTACCAATATTTTTTCTACGCCACCCAGAATAAATAAACTTACTTTTCAAGAGTCAGCACATCCACGTACCCCCAAACTCATAAATGCCCGCACGCTTAAGGAACTTCTTATAGATTGTAGATATGACCCTGTGCCCGGAAAAGAGGACGAAATGATCATGGCATCACTACGTATCAGACGAGCCGCGGTGTATTTAGGGAAGTTACCAGGAATGACTATGCATCTAGATAATATATACCATTTTGTCCAAACAGGGCGAGATTCTGAATGTATTAACAGAGCTATGGAATACCAGAAAGTGGAAATACAGGGGGAACTGTTACGTTTCCTCATAAATTGTGTGATCAGAAATCAAGACCGACCGGGGGTAGACCCGGAAGCAATGCAAATTCTTACCAGATGGAGCCAGAATATATCAGAAGGGAGACATGATAAGCAAAACTGTATAATAGCCATGTGCCGAAAGATCCGTAAAGAAATAGAACGCCTACACGAAGAGAGATTAGCGGTAGACCAGTTTGAACAAAATGAGGAGGAGGAAGGATCAGGACTGCCCACAGGACAGTCAGAAACCATAGCCTATGTAGGTAGAGGAAGATCTTGTAATAGTACTAGATGTCTTACTGACCCGATACGTCCGATATGTCTAGAAAATAACAGGAATTTTCAAACACCTATAATAAATATAAGGTCCCCCGAGCATTCGTTCCAAGCCGCTGACAAATTACTGCGAGAACGAAGGGGTTATCATTTTCTCGATTCTATGGATGAACAAGAATTAGCCAGGTCAGCCGTTCATTGGGTTGACAGTCCCGGAAAGTATGATGATGATACAGTAGCACACACATTTTTGAATCTCACCCCAGATGAACAGCGTTTAGTTGGGATTTATATGATTCAACAACTTCTTATACTATATAAAAGCCAACATTCAGATCCTGGTCCCTTACCTGATATATTGACTGAATTACTCACGAATAGATGGAGAGGTTCAGGTACTAAGCTAATTAAAGAAATACTAGAATCAAGAAAGCAGTACATTCTTTTCGTATGTTCAGAACATGTCTCACTGCCCATCAAGGAAAGACCGATGTATTACATGGACAGACAGAATCCCTTACGAGAAGTACACCCAATAAAGGGCGAGGACAATGAGTTTAAACGTGTATTTGTATATACGCCCATATCGAAAATAGAATTGTTAGAAATGAAGAAAGTGGTACCCAGTCATGACAAAGACCCAGCGGGTTTCCACCGAGAAATAAAAGACATGTTACTCATGGGAGAGTATACCTATCCCGACATTATGACAATATTAAAGGTATTGATGCCTGCTGGCATTTATGAAAAACTCAAGGAAAAAGAGTGGGAGGTGGGAGACCAAAAGATAGACTGGACAGCATTAGAAAATGAAGAAAAGGCCCGAGGTCCAGGTTCGGGGCTTGGGGACAAAACTAAAGCACTACCAGGTTTACTAGTACAGGTACTGCCACGTTTATTAACTACGAAAAAGGAAGACTGGGGTGCAATTTCAGCCTGTAAACAAAAGCAAGATGAAGACACTAGTGATTTCTATGCACGATTTGAAAAATGTTTTGGTATAAATAGTGGCATAAAAGCAAGTAGCGAATCATACCCACATCTGTTTGTGACAAAATTAGTTGAAAATTCCTTGCCCCAAGTGAAGAATAGAGTATTAAAATTCGAGAGTACCTGGCAAGGTAACACCCCATCACAAATGTTACAAATGTTACAGTATCATCACAATAGAATTAGAGAGGAACAAGATCATGAACAAAGACGCATGAAAGACACGAAAATGAAAATGCTAGTCTCCCAGACAGTTCCAGCTGAAGGACATAAAAAGGGTACGACACATTCCGGTGATTCAGCAGGACCTGTAAAAGGGACATGCAACTATTGTAAACAACCAGGTCATTATATACACGATTGTCCAGTCCTGAAGCGTAATATCGCCACAGGTATTACAAAAGAAAGACCACGGCCACTTAGACAGGATCAGAATGAACAAGGAGCCTCGCAGCATGCACAGTCCATGCCAGCTCCACAACAGTCTATACAGTTTGTGCCAGCTGCACATGCGCTGCCTGTTGCTGCCACACAAACCACGACACGACAGCTGTACCAGACCGCACAGTATGACTATCCTGATTATCAACGATATGCATGAAACAGCCTAGAGAGGGAAGTTGACTTACCCCTTATCGAGGTTCCTGTAGACCAAGAAGGACCTTATGTACATAGTGAATTATTAGGTCAAGATAGAAAATTTTTACTAGATACAGGGGCAAGTCGAACAACCATAAAACGTAGTGAAGTTCCAGGGGCACCCCTCTCAGGCTCACAGAATATTTCCCTTGGTTTTTCAGGAAAACCTATTGTTAATGAAGTATCACAGCCTCTTCCACTTACGATAGGACCCTTGACCAGAACTACAGATTTATTGCTTACTAAATCATGTCCAGAAAACTTGTTAGGTATAAAAACACTGAAAGCTCTAGGAGCTATAATATGTTGTTCTCCGGAAGGAGTAAGATTGTTTTTACGTGATTTCAAAGGTCACTATGTGTCTCGAGACATGGATCCCCGACTGCAGACTTTACCTACACATCTATGGGCACAAGGCCCTACTGATGTTGGTTGCATGAATATTACACCATATCGAGTTACCCTAAAGGCAGGAGTGGTACTACCACGAATGCGACAATACAAGTTACCACCAGATGCTGTAGTGGCTTTACTACAAATCATTGACGAGCTCATTGCCCAAGGAGTGGTTGTAGAAACAGACTCCAATGTATGTAATTCACCGATAATTCCGATTCTTAAACGAACAGATCCGAAGGCCCCGCCAGTATATCGATTGGTTATTGATCTGCGCGAATTGAACAAATGCATTGTGCCACAATTCCCTGTGGTCCCAGATATCTCGTCATTACTGACAGCTATTGATTCCGAAGCAACATTCTTTACTGTAATTGATCTCAAAAATGCCTTTTTCAGCGTCCCTATAGATCCGGAAAGCCAATACTTGTTCGGATTTAGTTTAAATGGACGTAGCTTTAAATTCTCACGCGCACCTCAAGGATTTACAGAAAGCCCCAGCATCTATAGCCAAGCACTGAAACGAGAACTCGACAGTATCCACATGCCAGTAAACACTGCCCTGCTTCAATATGTCGATGATCTGCTGATCACCGCTAGAAGCGAACCTGAATGTGAGAAAGCATCGCTGACAGTTTTACAATTTCTAGCCGAAAAGGGGCACAAGGTGTCCCCTTCTAAGCTGCAATTCTGTGTCCAGCGAGTTGTTTATCTTGGACACTCGCTGTCCAAGGAGGGAAGGCAGCTTACACCCGACCGCATTCAGTTAATAGCTAACATGCCAATGCCCAAGACACAAAAGGAGGTGCGGGCTTTTATAGGCCTCACTTCATATTGTAGGCAATGGATCCCTCAGTATGCATTTCTAGCAAAACAACTCATTCAGTTGACAACACAGGAGGCAGCCACATCGACTGTTCTCCCTTGGACTCAGGAACATACACAAGCTTTTGAAAGCTTAAAGAAAGCTTTATGTCAAGCACCGGTTTTAGCAACACCATGTTACAATAAACAGTTTACACTTTTTGTTACAGAACGCGAAGGTACTGCTTTGTCAGTACTCACACAGGAACAAGCAGGATCACACAAACCGTGTGCTTATTTTTCTAGTACATTAGATCCCGTAGCTCAGGCTCTGCCTGCGTGCCTAAAATCAGTGGCAGCGACAGCTTTAGCAATCAGACAAAGCGATGCCATAGTGTTAGGACATCCATTGACAGTACGAGTACCGCATGCAGTAGAGGTTCTTTTGAATCGAACGCAAACACAACATTTAACTATAGCGCGACTTACAGGGTATGAATTAACATTGTTCCAACCACATATAGAAATCAGACGTTGTAACACATTGAATCCTGCCACACTTTTACCCGTAATTGGAACGGACCCACTAGCGCATGACTGTATTGACGTTATTACAATCACGACGAAACCCAGACAAGACTTGACAGATGTCCCATTGTCAGACCCAGACCTGACGTTGTATGTAGATGGCTCATGTATGAGAACAAGTACAGGAGAGTTAGTGGCCGCTTACGCAGTCACAACAGACACTGAAATCATTGAAACAAATTGCATAAATACCTTGTCCGCTCAAGCAGCAGAGCTCGTCGCTCTGACACAAGCCTGTATTCAAGCCACAAATAAAAAAGTCAACATATACACTGATTCACGTTATGCATTCGGAGTTGTACATGACTTCGGCGTGCTGTGGCGAGAGAGAGGTTATTTAACTTCTCACGGTGCCCACATTCAGCACGGACCCCTCATTCATGCTTTATTAGATGCAATACATCTACCCACTGCAATATCAATTATGAAATGTAAAGCTCATACGAAAGTTACTGATATCATTTCTCAAGGCAATGATCTAGCTGACAGAACAGCTAAACAGACTGCTCAAACTCAAACATCCGACATGACAAAGACAATAGTCCCGACGCCAACACATTGTATGACGATTAAAGATCCCGCTCTTGACGTAATTGACATACAGACACATGCTACTCCAGACGAAATAAAGAAATGGACTGAATTAGGAGGGATTCAAACGGACCAAGGATGGATGACGAAGGAAAAATCTGTGTGGTTCCTTCCTGATTCAATGGTCCAAGTTATTATTAACACTATACATAGTCCAGCGCATCTAGGAGAAAAAGCTATGCTAGACAGCATCCAACACATTTGGTTCAATAAACATTTACGAGCAGCAGCTAAACAAAAGGTTCGTACCTGTATGATCTGTTGTCAGTTCAACCCAGGAAAAAGCGTTCCCGTAGAGCAGGGTGGATTTCAGTCTCCTGATCACCCTTTTGAAGTCCTCCAGATGGATTATATCCAGATGGAACGATGTCGAGGATTCAAATATGTTCTCGTAGTTGTCTGTGCTCTTTCCCGTTGGACAGAGGCATACCCGGTTTCAGATTACACTGCCCCGACTACTGCCAAACAGTTAGTTCGAGAATTCTTCCCACGATACGGTTTACCACGTGCTGTCTACTCAGATAACGGCCAGCCGTTCTCATCCGAACTAATGAAACACGTTTCACTTTTGTTAGGCTATCAGTGGAAATTCCACTGTGTCCGACACCCCGAAGCAGCAGGTCTCGTAGAAAGACATAATCAGATTCTGAAAATCAGATTGTCCAAGATATGCAGAGAGAAGGGTGTCGACTGGGTAGTAGCCTTACCAGTTGCACTCTTTTACATGAGAATGGTAGCACACTATCGAACAGGGCTATCCCCGTATGAGGTGATCTTTGGCAGACCACCAAATATGTGGGGGACGCCTATACCACGCAAAATAACTGATGTTGACTGTAATATGCTGACAGATTACCTGGCTTCTTTGATGTCTGCACTACAATCTTGTCGTTCACAGGTAGCTGCAGCTTTTCCTGACAACACTGAGGTGAAACCCCATGACATAGTTCCGGGGGATCTGGTCCTCGTGAGGAACTTTGATCGAAAGACTCAGCTGGATCCTAGGTGGAAGTCACCGCAATTGGTCTTGCTCACCACAAGGACAGCCGTGAAGATCGAGGGCAGAAAAGGCTGGATACATTCAAGTCATATCAAGAAATTTCATGGACTACCATCGGACGTAAACACCACACCTTGTGTGTCTTCACCCATTGACTCAAAACTTCCTTTTGTTGAAACCAGTAGTCACGAACAATATAAACTAAAACTCAGATCTAACCGGTCGGGAAATTTGATTGTTTAAGTCCTCTCCAAGGTGAAGCGGTTGAATTTGTCCCTGACATGTATCCCTTAGATCTGAATAGAGAAAACACCCGAAAAATGTGGAAACGACATGCATACTGTAAATCACTGCGTAGTCATTGCACAGTGACGTTATTAATTTTGTTTTTCCTAAGTCTTTTAATAATTACTGCAAGTATATTGTTGCACATATATTATCCTATTTCTAGACATGTTTATAATGTTACTGCTGAACATTCTTTTAGTGACCTACCCCCGCATGAATTATCGTATAGATTTGCGCTGCGCAATAACACTTTTATTAGTATGTTACATCATTCCCATCAGGTTAGCAATGCTACAAATTGTTGGATATGTGGCCGACTCCCTCCCTATCAGAATTATAAAGGAATTCTACCTCTTTTTCCATACCCATTCACACACAACGGCTCCTGTGGAGCATGGTTTAGTTTAATTAATTCCCTAGATTCAAATTCTGCAGTTTATCAAGACAACTGGGTATGGGGAAATTTGAACTTAGTTTTACTTAAAGTCTGCTACCCTAACAAGGAGGGACTTCCCAAGAGAACAGGAACTGATCTAGAAAATGAAGTATATGGATTAGGTAATTTTACGCTTAATCTTATGATCCTAAATGTCGAATCCGAAGCTACTCCAATTTTGCCCGCCATGTCAGTATTTCCAGTAAAAGGTGAATTATGTGTAAGAAAGAATGGTTCCATACATATGGGCCATAGTAGATGCACCACTGTAATAGAATTCAGTGATCAAGGCAAGTCGACATTCAGAGCTTCCCGCCATTCCTATTTTATATGTGGTCAGACGGCATATGTACGTTTGCCTCTAGATTGGGATGGTACCTGCTACATTGGATTTCTTTTGCCACCTGTTTTCCTAGCTCCTCCCGATTATCACAGAAATACTCATTTAGTACACAATAGAGAAAGGAGAGATCTCCCAATTGTCGATTACACTGAAACAGCATGGGAAAAATACACAGATTTCAATAAAGGTCTCTTTCCCTATATAGGTACCGTTACTAATAGTAAGCTGATACGTAGATTAACTAGAACCCTTGAAGCAGTAGTGAACAAAACTATTTCTGCCTTAGGCAATTTAACAGAAGAACAGTCTGCTATGCGGATTGTTGTGCTTCAAAATCGTCTTGTCCTTGACGTCATCCTGGCCGATAGAGGCGGAGCTTGTAGGGTCATCGGATCAAGTTGTTGCATTTTCATACCAGAAAATTCGCCATCTGTATATAAAGCCATAACTCGCCTTCATAAGATTGTAAGCCAGATACACCAGAATCCAGGCACCTGGACTTGGTCCGGTTGGTTTTGGAGTGTATTATCTACCTTTGGATGGAAGGTCCTATCCTTCCTAGGTATTGGCTTCCTCATACTATTCAGTTGCTGTCTATGCCTACAATGTGGACCAGCGATTTGTGGTCTGTGTGCCACGTCGTGTGTCCCATCACCAAGATTTCATTCGTCCCAGAAGAAAAAAGAAGAACAAATGATGCTATATGAACAGATCAATGGATTGATGAAGATTGATATCTCTTGACGGGCAAGTAGGGGACAAGGAGGGAATGTGGAAATATGGATTTTTCTGATCAGTTATGTCCCCTATCTTGGACCCCAACGGTTTCATGTATGAATCACAAGTACATGTATGCTCCCTCCAGTTCCAGTTATGAAGACGCAAACACATGTGCGTCCACCGTCAACATGTCCTCTTTCAGATCCGCCATGAATAGGCCGGATATTCCATTCCTAAGTATGAAAGGCCACCGGTTTTATATGGTTCACTTATGCCATTTTACAGTCCAGGCAAGTAGGCCCTGATTCTGTCATCAAGCTTTTCTTGCTTTCTGCCTCTGAAGCTCCAGTCTGAGCCTGCATCTGTGACCATGAACTTTGTCTCATTCCCTGCGCGGCTCACGAAGCCTGACATCAGCCTGTTGCCTGCCAAGAAACTGTATTTCACCTTCGAAATTATCTGCTCAGCCCCCTGCCCAATGCATTCCTGTCTAGAAGTTTAAGTAAACATTCTTCCAGCTACCGAGCAAAGGCCCGGTTTCTCTGTCTTCATGCAAGTAATTCATAGCCCTGTTACTATGGAAGATTCCTGCCCTCGCATCTAGTGTAGACACTTAGACGCTTGTACACGCACTAACAGTCAGTATAGTCAGTATAGAATAAGATTCTACTCTAAGAGACCTCTCTTCTGGATAACATAGTTCTTTAAACATAGGATGTTAGATATGATTTGGGATTAGGTTGACTTGACCCTCCAGACTTCTGTCGCCACATGTAGAGTTAAATGTCAAGTCCCCTTCACCCCCTAGTTGCACGTCAATCACACGTCATACTGCTGCGCGCGCATCTCTGCCAAGTATTTCTGCTGACATTGCGAAATTATTTCATAGGTCCACCCATATGTGACATCATAACCAATGACGTTTTCCTTGCTACACCCAATTACGCCTCCTTCAGCTACGCATGTGAAATGTTATCTTTGCTATCAATTGTTACGCCTCTTGCATTTGCTTCACTGTAATGCCTATTGTATAAAAGTGAATAATTATCAATAATGTATGTACTTCACTTCCTGAACCTTCGTGGTGATGGAACTTGGAGCAACCGATTCGAATCATCCATTGGAATAAAGCCCATTCCGAACCTCTAATACCACGGATTCTGCCTCTTATTTACTGAGCTATTTTTATTATGTTTCTGTATCAAATTAATTCCCGGTAATTAAATTATTTACCACAATTTAAGGAGTGATTTAGGTAGAAAAGCTATAGCAGACCTCACTAGACTCTGGACAATTGTGTACTGGCATAGGCTGTGGAATACGCCGGTACTGAAAGTATATGCTGAAGGTTTAAGGAACGTTATAGAAAAAGATCTATTCCATAAGATCAGCTGGCAGAGAAATCTTAAGGGTCTGTTTTATGGAATGGGCCTCGCACATTTTTGGGATAGCCCCAACGGCTCTTTGTTTCCGACGAAAGACAAGCTTAAAGAAATATACTGGGAGATGGTTGCATCTGAAGAGAGTAGGTGGCACGGCTCCAGTTCACTCACAGGTTTCTTCCTACAGATTAAATCTCCCCCAAGTCTTAAGCTGTTCTGGGATGCTATTACACAAAAAGCCACTGGACTGGAAACTCTACTCCCAATTAAAACTGGGGTCCCTTCCTTTAAAGTGTCTCACATCCAAATGGTCCATCTCAAAGGACAATAGATGTAATACATGTAGAGATCAGGTAGAAATTCCATCACATGTATTATTTGGGTGTCCTGCATACGCAGCCCGGCGCAAAACATGTCTAGCGCAAATCTGCAGGAACATGGGCACAAGATTGTGTAGCATAGCCCTTCGTATTCTTTCCACAGATCCATCACTCAGTTATGCCATCCCGGTAGCAAAGTTCTTAAAGTGGATGTGGCTAATCCGTACACAGCAAACTGTGTTTGAAAATTGATAATTGGTACCCATCTATACTCTTGCATTCAATTTAGGCCAACTGTGAATCGTGGGTTCCAACATGCCTAATTATGCTGCAAATGTGATTCCCCAGGACCCTTCTGTATATACTGTTTTATGTATTTTTAATAATGAACTAAATGTCTGACTGTATTTAGTTATCTGAAGACGGCTGTCTACCTTTGAACAAAAATCTTTTTATCCATGTTTCATCTGTACACTGTTTTTAAGTTTCTATCTGCAATGCTTTTATGACATGTATTGTCGATTAAAGCAATTATTGATGATGATTGATGATGCTATCACCTCATGTAGTCAATGCAGAATGACTCTTCTTTAAAATATACTAAACCAGCTTCATAGCTCCTTCAGCAGCACAGAGACAGCCAGAACAATAGGATGCGGGGGCACAGAGGGTCAATATCAACTGATTTGTTAAACTTGAATATTTTCAGTAGCACACAAACATTCATTACGTCCCGACTGCAGTCTTTTAGGAAAGCGTGTAAATAGGACACTCAGCAGGTTTCGCCTGTATGCGTGAGGTAATGTTCTTCACTTTCTAACCTCTTACGATATTAACAGAGTTTTCTACTTTTAATTTGTAGACCTTAGGTGTGGTATACTGGTAACCAGTTTCTTGGTAACAGGATGTCAAAGGTTCTAGAGATACTCTAGAACGATGAAGTGAGGGTGGCAGTTGAAGGTGGCTACTGAGCAAGTAGGACGTACCTACTTGCTCTAATAAAGCATACTTACATACCTGATCTTCCGTGTCCTGGAGTTCCTACAATTGGCGATGAGTTGAACTGGAGGTTGCCGTGTTGGCCACAAGCAGTTCCGGCGTGCTGCATCCACCAACAGCAGGGGAAGGGAGTTGGTGTTTGCGATTCCTAAGCCGTCGATTCCGGCGAGTGGTGACGGCAGGATCGCCTTACAGAGCACCATATGAAATTGGGAGGCTACTGTGAGGTCAGCGCAAGAGTCGGAACGAGAGGTGGTGTGAGAGCAACGCAAGCAATCAGTTTCCTAGCAACAAATTGTCTGGTTGTGGCTAAAGTGTAATGGGAGCGGCATTCCCTGACAACGCTTCTAGCGTCCTTCTTAGGATCGTCTACACACACACAACACAACGTCAAAGCCATTTTTTTCTTTCTTTCCTTCTCTCTCTTCAAGCCTACATACTCGGCGTGTTCCCGCTAAATCGGAGAAGGGCTCGGCAACATGCACTCAGTGATATGAACACCTTTGAATGGTAACGGAATTCATTTCATGGTGCGTGCATTTCGGTGACATGCACACCTTTGTATTGGGCATAAATACTTTGAACACAGAGCAGGCGCAACATGCATTCGGTGACGTGCACACCTTAGTTTGGCCATAATTATTGCCGGATTAAGCAATTATAGTTATCATTACTACACATGGATTTGGACATACAACATGCACCGTTCATATATTTTAGTGTACAAAAGAATATTTCATGCACAATTGACAAAAGTACACTGTACTGATTTACACAGATTTTTTTTTCCTTCATATTTTTCTAGATAAAGCACATTGTGTTTTTTTCAGTTTTTATTCTTTTTTTCTCTTTTCATTCAAAAGTTGGATAGTCATTAGACAACATTTTAAGCAAACCTATTTATCTACATGAAATGACTTCTCAAAGTTGCAGTCTCAACCTCCTGCACCATTTCTTGCTCGTCCCGGTAAACCTTACTGAAATGGTTTGACTGGAAAGATTATTTTCTGAATTATGTAGCAGCACTGTAAGAGGAAAATGAAGAAGAGTTCACACCTTCAAGGAAAAAAAAATCCTTCTGCACAGTTTAGGGCCAGAAGGGTCACAGGTGTATAACCAGATGGAGAAAAAAATTCAAGGCAGACAGAGAATGTAAATGTTTTCTTGGAAGCAATGTAGGATTTAGATATTCATTACAATCCGACTGTTTGTGCAGGCATTGACCGATACTCCTTTTTCAAAGGAAGCAGATGAAAACAAACTGTGGAAGATTATGTGGCAGCGTTAAAGAAACTGTCTGTAACTTGTAAATTTAGTGCATTGCATGACGATTTTATAAGAGATCAACTTGTAATGCATTTTAACAATGCAGCGATACAAGAAAAATTGTCAGTGTGTGGAGATGCTTCTCTGAATGAAATTGTGGCGACACTGAAAAAGGGTGAAATGTCTAGATGATGTGCCAAAGCTGCTTTAAAGGACAATGGCGAGGGGGAAACTATTGGTAATGTGTCTAACCCCAAGGTAGATGGGGAGAAGAGTGATAGAGGCACTTATAAGGATTCTAGTAAGAAGAGTATAGGTAAAAACAAATCAGTGGTGGAAGACAAACGCCTCTCCTGTTTTAATTGTGGTAATAAGGGGCATATGGGCAGGGATAAGTGTTGCCCAACTATGAAATCCAAATGTACTTTTTGTGGGATTGTAGGCCACTTTGCAAAGGTTTGTAAAAGGAAGTTGCATAAAGGGAACCGGTTGAAAGTGCAGACTGGTTGGCTCCCTTGGTTGTCGCATGCAAATCAGATGGTCGTTGGCGTTTATGCACTGATCTCAGAGATCTAAACAAAAAAATTGTGGTGGATACCCAGGATTGATGCGCTTCTTGCACAATCCAAAGGAGTAAAATGGTTCTCCACTATTGACTATCACCAGGGTCAGTTGCATACCTCTAGTAGGAACTTGACTGCGTTTATTACTCCCTTTGGTGGTTACAGGTTCATACGCATTCCTTTAGATCTCGCATCCGATGTTTTCCAACCCTTAATGCATAGGATGTTTAGGGACATGAAGGGTGTGACGTATTTTCCAGATGACATCCTGGTGATGGAACGAGACAAATCTGAACACGATGAGAGTAAAAGCAGTTCTAAGCAGGTTAGCTGAGATGGGATTGGCAGCAGAATTTAAAAAATGCAAGTGCTATGAAATTTGTCACTTAATTGGGTCATGAGGTAGGAGGTGATGGCATTTCTCCCAAGAAAGGTTTAATCGAAGCTATCAGCAATGCGTCTACTCCTAAGTCCAAGGAGGAAGTTAGATCTTTCTTAGAGTTAGCAGAATTCTATTCTAAACTTGTACAAAAATTTGCTAGGAAAACGCATGGGCTGAGGCAATTACTGAAATCAAAACAGGAGTTTATCTGGAAGGATAATCTGCAAAATGATTTTGAAAGGATAAAACAAGATTTGTGTACTGCTCTGTCTTTACAAGGTTTTGACACAATGGCACATAGTATTATAACTACTGATACCAGTGGGAAGGGATTAGGGGAAGTCCTGACACAAGTTACTATCTCAGGTGAGGAGGCCAAAGTAGCATTTGTGTCTCAATCCTTGTCCCTGGCAGAAGAGAAATTTTCTCTGATAGAGAAGGAAATGTTAGCCAAAGTTTGGGTTATAGAGAAATTCAGGCAATATGTTTGGGGGTCACAGTTCAACCTGTGTAACAACCACAAACCTTTAGTAAAAGTTTTGACCTCTAAAGGGATAGTTAAAACTACTCATAAAATTGCGAAGATGACTTTAAAGTTGCTTGATTTTATGTATGATGTGGAGTATCTACCAGGGAAATGGAATCAAGTAGCTAATTACTTAAGTAGATCTTCATTACTGTGTAGAGATATAATTGAGGAGGATTGGGATGATTTTAGGGTGGCTATAATCAGGGAGAAAAATGATGCCATTTTGAAGGAGGAATGGGATGTGGATTACAGCGAAGACACCATGTTGTGCAATGTGACTAAATTTATTGTTAAAGGATGGCCTGGGAAGAATGATTTACAAGAAGTGCTAAGAGCGTTATGGGAAATCAAAGAAGAGTTGTCTATCAATAACGCAAATTATGTTTTCAGAGGCGGCAGATTGGTGGTTTCAAAGAAGTTAAGAGCAAGGGTACTAAAGATAAATCATGAGGGACATCTGGGCATTGTCAATTTGAAAAATAGAGTCAAATCATCATGTTGTTGGCCAGGCATGGACAATGATATTTAGAGGTCTGTATAACAGTGTACAACGTGTGCCAATTCAGATTAAGCACAACATATGTTAAGATCAACTTTAGGTGTCAGACAAATCCCTGAGCGTCCTTGGGAGGAATTAAGCATAGATTTGTTGGGGTTTTATTTTGGATGACAAAGGAGAATACAAACCTGTTTTAGTTGCCATTGACAATTATTTCAAATGGCCTGAGGTGGAAGTAACTGACAGTTGTGACAGCAAGCGTGTAGCAAATTTCCTTGAGAATTTGCTTTTGCAGGAGGGGATTCCAAAATCCATCCTTAGTGATAATGGTCCTCAATTTGTTTCTGACAGGTTTGAAGGATTCCTAAGTAGGAATGGTATTTGTGGGAAGAAACGCCTATTTATCATCCAGCTGGTAAAGTTGTGGAACGCTTTAACAGAGCTGTCATGGGGAGCTTGCAAGCTTCCATAAATGCGGGTAAGAATTGGATAAAGGAACTCCATAGCACCATTTGGGCGTACAAAATAACACCCAGAGGTGCAGGTTACAGTCCATTTAGGAGCCTGAGAGGTAGGGAACCGTTCACTAAGGACAATATTGCATGGAACAAAATAAGAGTATGTGAGAAATGGTCACCCGCTGTGGTGAGGTCCAATATGAGAAAAATACATGAAGTGTACAAATCTTAGGGGTGTGGCCACACAAGCGACCAAGATGACCGCTTGCTGTTGAAGCTCCGTGGTCTGGTCCAGCATATCCGGCATTATCCCTGGCAAATCCTATGAATCTTACCTCATGTTCGACGGAGTTGAGTCACAGAGATCGCCCTGAGTCCAGCGGGCTGCCGCCGCAGCCGGTCGGACCTGAATTTGCTGAGATATTGCCCTTACGCACTAGGGCCAAAGCGGGGAGTGGTGCGGAGCCCCGAGGCCTTGCGGACATCGGCGACTGTGGCGGCGAGGTGACAGAGGTAGGGGGTGGTGGGTGGGTGGGGGCCCGCTGAGGTTAAGACAGTGCTGGTTGCGTAGCAGCTGCGGTGGCTCAACCTCAGTGGTGCTGCCAGCTGAGGGACCTGTGAGGTTAATCGGACCATGGTGTCGGACCTGCCTCAAACGTAGATCCCCTGATCTTACAGAAAATCGAGACAAACCCTTGGAAGAAGGCGCAATCATTGCGGATGGTGCGCAAGAGGACCTCACGGCATTGGCCACTTCTTTGCTTCAGGAGATGAGGGCTGGATTCAGGACCCTTGATGGGCGATTTGATACGCTGGACAAGAGTCTAGTGGACAGGGGGGCCAAAATCCAGGTGCACGACCGGCGACTAGACGTGGCTGAGGCCCGCATCTCTGATATTGAAGATGGCATGGCCCAATCCCTGAAACGGTTGGAGCGTGTCGAACACATCCTCAAAGAAGTGGCCATAAAGAACGAAGACTTAGAAGCGCGCAGGAGGCGCAATAACATCCGCATACTAGGTGCCCCTGAGTCCACTGCCACTTGCCGAATGGATGTGTTCATTGAAACTCTGCTGTCTGATCTGTTTGGGAGAGATTCTTTCACCTCTGGATTCGTAATAAAAAATAAAACAAGTCTACAAATCTTATTTTGATAAGAAACACGGTACGAAAGACGTATATTTAAAGCCAGGAGATTGAGGGAGTAAAATGGGGTCTAAAACAAAAAAAAGTGAAAACAAGTTTTCCGTACCATACAAGTGATTAAAGCATTTTCCAAGTCAGCAAAACTGAGTGATGATAAGGTGAGGCATCACAACAGAATGGCAAGGTGCAATGGAAAACGCCAAAAGATCTGAATCATCAACTTCTATGGATTGGATGTGGGAGGAAGTGACAAATACTAACACAGGAAATGCTACCATACCTATTTCTCCTTCGAGGTAAGGTACATCCAGTGAGTGTTTGTCACAATTCCCTGGCTAGTCTGGAGGTGTGACAATTACACGCAAGGGCAGACCAGTGGTCTTACCCAAGAGATTTAGAAGTTTTGTCCTGTGATTCATTTTATAGAGGAGGAGGATGCGGTGTAACTAATTACATTTGAGCATGTGAAATAAATTATGCTTTGTATTTAACTTGGACGTCATTCTATTGTTCTAACCAGCTCTATTGGTTATCTTTTTAGGAAGATACTTTGTTAGTACCCTAGATTACCTAGTTGGTATTTGCAAAACCTTCCTTTAGTGTTCTAGATGTTGTATTTGTAAACAAGATTATACCATGCAACTTACACATCCTGTTGAACTTACGATTTGGGTGTGATGCTCATTATATTTAAAATAAATAAAATATGGGTTTCATTTCTGTAAAGAAGAGAGATGTGGTATCCTGGTTACAGTTTCATTGATAACAGGAAGCCACAGGTTCTAGAGATATTCTAGACCGATGAAGTTAGGGCGGCAGTTGAAGGGGGCTACTGAAGCTGTAGGACGTACCTGCTTGCTCCAGTAAAGAATTCCTACATAACGGATCTTCTGTGTGCTGGAGCTCCTACATTAGGCACATGTCAAAAAGCATTGTGGCCAGAAAAAGTCTTGTTTTCACAACAATTTTCCAGAAAATAGTGCTAGGAAAATAAACATTATGTGTAACAACACGTGCATCCAATGTTACGACTGGTCTTCTAAAATTACACCACAATGTATTAAGTTCTTTTATACCATCAGGAGGAAAAATCCTTCACAGCATCCCAAGCCAGGCTCAGCCAATAACTGCCTACGCATGATTCAAAACACGCAGAACCCCATGTTGTCACAGGAGCTCCATGTGGCAAACATTCCATCAGCCAGGGATTGGGCTACGCAGAGCTCAGAGGATTAAACACGCATACACAATAACATATGTATTTTGCATGTACAATTTTAACGTGTTTTTAGTATCCTGGGAAAATGTCAACCTCCAGTTTAACACTTACTGAAGAATGGAAGGCTCATCTTCGCAGCACTACAATGCAGTCCAGATAGACAGGCAGACAGACACACACACGAAAATTTGCATCAAGTGCTACAGTTGTTTATTTTTACCCTTCAATCACTCTTTTTCGATGAACTGTCATTATACCTTTATGTTAGTGTGTTCAATTGAAAACAAAAATAATGCGAGGTTTAACAATTGCAGAATTACAAACAACTGACCTTCACAGCACTGCAGTGCAATCCCTTTGCCATCAGAATATACACCAAATCTTTTGCCAAGTTGTCTTTTATTCCTAGGATAATTCCACCATAAATATTTGGTACTTCCCACTAAAAGAAAAGAGAAACATGGAATAATTATTATTTAGTTTTATTGCAGGATTCTGCCGCCAGATAAACCACGTAAAATGCATAAATGCTTTAAGAACCACCGCTAACAAAATAAAACCACTCCAGTATGCTAGAACCTACAAACACAAGTTTCCAAACCTGGGTAGAAGACTTGACATGGCAAATAGGAGACGGATGTGAGCTGTACGTTAGAGCCAGTGAGTCCTACGCCTTCAAAAGTTTGCTACAGACCTCCTTTCTCTGGGTCTTCTGAGTCTGGAACTTGCACTGCTAGAAGCTGATAAATTGCAGGAGACACCTGGGCTTTCCCGTGCAAACCTAGTCAAACAATTTAAGAGATTCACAGTTTTCCATATATCCACTGGCCTCTATGTGTAAGCAGAGCAAAGCTCTAGAAACTGGTTTGACTGTTTTTGAACTGGTGGTACGTGCGCCATCAAGGCTTGGTACACTTCCTGGCTTTGTATCCCTGCTGCTTTATAAACTTTGATGGCACCAGGGGTCGGCAACAATTTTGAACTACCCCCATCTGCACATGCATTGCTTTGGTATTGTTCAGGATCAAGATATCTGTGCACCGGCAGGTCAAAGCCTATAAGCGTATGTTTGAGCTAAGGTCTAATAATGTGATGGGATAGTGCTTGACAATTGATAGTACGAACACAAACAAAGGAATGATAAAACTCCTAGCTCATAGCAGGCATAAACACTTAAGTGGGGGATTCTGGCTGGTTGGTTGATTTAAGGACACCTCGGCTCTGGGTTACGTCACAAGTGTCCACATCATATGTCAAATCATAAACGACAACATAGATAAATTATAGGGGTCGTCATAATTTGCAACTGAAAGAAAGATGGGATTGGACATTTAAGCAATGGAACACTAACATGGGTACAGACAGCACGTCATGAATTTTTAAAGAGCAAGTTACAATCTGAAGCAACCACGATCTCATATAGCAGTCTATATCTAATCTTCTTTGGTATGTGTAAATGTTTTTTGTATAAATTAAGAGTCTGATTTTTGAGAAAGACTTACTGGGCGAGGGTCAGGTACTGAAACCTAACACTCCAGGGCATCTGATGAGAGATGTCTGAAAACTGAATAACGTCGCTAGTTAGTAAATGCCAGCAAAGTGGATTATACAGGCCAGATCAACAAGCACTCTACACAGATGGGATTAAATGACACCATTCTGCAATAGCATACCTCCTGCCTGGCCAAGAGGCACCAGATTACATAGCTGAATACCTTCAGTGTACTTTAAGGTTCTATTCGGTCACTGGTTAATTATAAACTTTGCATTGATGCTCACAGTATGTTTCCGGTTGACATAAGTCTCAGCATTCACCATTACACTGATAAAACACTGCTTTACTTGAAGGCCTTAACTAACAGCATTAGTAGCCGTCTAAAGGACTGTCTCTCAGCCACTGAAGTCTGTATGTCAAAGACCTAGTTGAAGCTGAACCACTTTGAAACATGAGTTGTCCTCATCACTCAGCTCTGAACCTGGACAGATACACACAAGCTCAAGGACAACATAAAATCATTCAGCTTCTATTTTAAGAAACTCAAACTTCAAGATACACATCACTAAGGAGACACAGTCAGTGCAGCCAGGGTCAACTACATTGCCACAGTGGTGTTCAAGCACCGGTCCTCTTTCACACTGAAGGAAGAAACACCCTCCGATAGACACTGGCATTGTCCCCTCCCAGCTTTCATCCCAAACATTCATCAAGCAACACTTAAGATTAAGAAAGTCTGACACTGAAAGGTTTACAGAAGTACAGCCAATTACTTCGACCCTTCAGGAACATGCCACTATTTGACAGACATAATTAACAACACACACCGCCTTGATATTGCTAAGCTAGTTTTAAAGAGGTGCAAGAAGGAGAAGACTAGAAGAAGGATTTCTCCTTTGTAGAGAGAACATGATGGAGCATTTGACCAGCACCATTACCCCTCTATTTCAGGCAAGAACTCAAGAATCACCTCTTCCAGAAATGTCTTGTCTGCAAAAGCCAGCACTGCATATGTTCCAATATAGTTTAAAAGAGGTCCCTGTTCTTCAATGAAGACATACGCTACCTCGTCATGTAAAGTAATTTGTTAATTTATAGCTAGGTTTCTGATACAAAAGTACAATTACATACAATTGTGACTGAGCACCTGAAAGTTTAACAATAAAGCCTTTACATTTGGTTAGCAGTGAAGTATGATAAATTATGCCATGGGTAATTTTAGGTCTTGCCTGTGACAGTGCATTTGCTCTCTCTTGCTATAGATATTGCAAAAATAAGGGGCTTGGAGCCTATCCATTGCTTAACATGTGTTGGCTTCACTGCCACTCTTATTTGCTGCCTTCTAACTGACCAGCGTGTGCTGGTTTCACTTCCTCTTCTTTCAGCTGGAGCATGGACCAAGTATAGATTGCTTCATCTAGATTACTGTCCTTCCACCTATCATACTGTGATTGAGGTACCAATATTTTTTCTTCTTTCCTGTCGTCCTTCTTATACCTCTTGCCATTTGTAGTATTTTTTGCGGATATGTTTTACTGTACCACACGGACTTTGTGTACGCCCATTTCTCCTTTGAAATTGATATTTATTGTGGCAACAGAGGTTATCTATTTTCATTGTGACAACAGATGTTATCTGCTTTCAAATATATTTTCACTATGACATGGACATGGGTGCAATTGCTTTCTTCATATGATAGGGTTTTTGCCAAATGTCCTTTTTTTCTTTTTCACACATGGGGTGATTAACTGATTTGCTGAGAATCATAGGGATGTGGTGCTAAGACAAACAAGCAGTGGCAAAGCCAATAGGCCTTGCCTTTAAGACTATTGGCTCTGCCACTGCCTTTTGTTCATTCTGTACAACATGGGCATTGCTGACTTTGGCAATGATATGTAGCCTTGCTGTAAAGCGGCACAGTTAAAAATAAACATACTGCAATCAGCGGCCCATATTGCTCCACTCCTAGAACAATATATGTTAAAATTTTGAAATCTCATTTCCATTGTCAAATTAGTGCACACAATAAACTAAGACCACTTTCAGGAGAATTCATAGTTTGATGAACACAAATATAGTTTACAGATTCCCAACTAAGAGCCAAAGATCCAGCGAAGCATGCTGATGGAATACAGTCGAACATGATGCAGAAGAAAAAAACAGCAGCTGTAAAAGCATCTTGAAGTGACTTAAGAAGAGCCTTTAATAGGCATATTTCTATGAAATTTTGGGTTGTATGTTCCTATAGCAGAAGTACCAACGCACTTCATGAGGCATAACATTGTATTGTAATACATTTATAAAGCGCTTACTACCCTTGAAAAGGTGTTGGGGCGATTCATGGTGAGTAGCTGGCTACTACGGAACTCAAGGTTAGTGGTCAATTGACTGATTATTGAGATGGGGCTTATGCTTTTGAGGGACACACTCCATGCATTTACTCAGGTTTCTTTACGGCAGATTACATTAATGGAAGAAAGGAATGTTCGCTAGTTGGGGCTCTGTGAGTTCAAGAAAATTATTGATGGGATGAAGAGATAGGCTGGATGAGATTAGATATTGTTAGGTTGAAAGGATTTGGTTTTAAGTATGGAGAGTGTGTGATCTATTAAATGAGGAGTGGCCAATTTTCAGAAATACAGTAAAAGATGAAGGCAGATGGGAAGAACCTGTGAGCCTTGTTGTAGTGAGTATCAGTATAAGCATGTTATTCCCCAAAAAGGCAGAATAGGAGATAACAACTACTTATGACATACTCCAAACACCTCTTTGTCAGAATTTATCGGGTGCGGTAACCAACGCATATGACCAGGGGCACTTGAAATAAGGTTGCCAGGATAGGTTATACTCAACTCAGAAAGAGGGTGCATGCATAAGATGGAAGTAAAGGAAAGAGAACAATCAAACATTTCAAGTCAAGGTCATTTTTCACACAGGGTTTTAGGAATATAGTGTGAAGAAGTTTTTTGAAACAGTATGCAATCTCATGATATGAACCTGTAGAAAGTAACAACATTACCTGCCAGCGAGACAGTGATGAATACAAAGCAGATAAAGCTATTTTCCCATGGAAAGAAATAAAGGCACCTTGCTAAAGTGTACTTCATGCACATCACCTTTAATTTCGCACTTCATAATAAACTGTGCCTAAGAAGTCTGACTACTCCCCCCAAATACACCGCAAAGATGGAATGGTTGTTTGCAGGGCCTACTGGGCATGTCTGTGCAGGAGTCCTTAGCCTCCTTTTATGTCCCACCACCCCTGAGTCTCACGTGGTTGACTGGTTGCAGTAATTGGGATTAAAGACAGGGCCAGGCGTATGGAAATGTCCCATTGTGCGCAGCAATTGGCAGGAGGTCACCAATAGAACAGGGTGGGTGGTTGGCCGACAGCTGGTATTGGACCACAAGCCAGGACTGCTAGAGAAAATCGACACGTTGGGAGAGACACGTGCAGAATGTTCCCATACAGCTACGGCATATCTGGTGGCCAAGAGAGACGTGGCTAGGTTCTGGAGGGATGTACAGGGATTCACTGCATAAATGGGTTAGGGGCATGGATCACTGCGCAGCGATGGAAAGGCTGGTATATAAGGCATGAGAGGTTCGACACAAACATGAGCGAATATGGACGCCCTGGAGGAACTATAGCAAACTCTGCCCTTAATGTACTCAGACAGCCGAAAGACAGACTTACAACCCCAGCCATTCTGGGAGACAAAGTGATAACCGAAGTGGCGAACCCATTGTTTTACGATTTCATTATGTTTTTCTTTACCATACTCCGTTATTGCAATAAAACGTGTATGCATATTAAGGACTTGGTGCTGTCACAGGGCCGCAGTCACAAGGGTGCTTTTGTTTCTTGTAACGTACAAAACAATAAAATGTGTTATATATAACAAAAAAAAAGAAAGTCACTTATAATTACTTTTTGCTCTATGATCCTGAACTGCAGGCCCTCAGGCCTACTGGGCTGGTCATTAATGAGTTGAACCTTACTGGGTTTTACCTTAAAGTCAGGGTAGGCCATATCCTATTCTTCCAGCAGTTTCGGGTGTTTTCATCCTATTGTCTTTGGCCTGTCTGGCCGTAACCGAGCCATGAGGGGAAAGGTGACAGGGTTGTGGTGTTAGCAACACTTGTTTTAGAGAGAATGCAGAACCTTCTAAGGACATCGACTCAAGTATAAAATGCTAGTTCCAGGTGGCTTGTATTTATTTAAAACTTAAGAGACTGATGGAAAGACATCACCCAATCAACCCTCGAGATGTCTTTGAATGTGAGAGTTGCAACCACTCTACTCTGGGAGTAGAAGTTCAGGAATGAAAAAAGAAGCCAGTTAGTATATGAATTAGCCATCTCAATACAAGCATCTGAAAAATAAGTTGTGCGCTTCCTGGTGAAGCAGCCAGGAGCTGTGGTTAGGAATCAATTGAGCCTGAATGTAGATGTCAGTCAATATCCAGGCAGGGGCAGTCAACATCAAGGAATTTGCAGGCTTCAAGAAACCTGACAATATTTATGTGAACCCACTTACCTCTGGATGTTAGTTTATTATCCTTTGCAATACTATCATTAACAACGCCACACACTCAGAGAACATTTCATGTACTTTTTTCAAAGACACATTCTAGGCATTTTGTATATCCAAATTTTACTGTAAATTTGCCATTTTACTACAGACATTATAGCTACACGAAAAGACAATGTGGTATAATAGGTGCAGTCCCTATGAGAAGAGATAAAGGTGAGCCTTTGCCTTGTGTTAGTGACTGTGTACTTGCACAGGACACGATTCCTACTACCCCTCTCCCCCACTCATCATGCAATCAAGAAATGTAAAGGCCCTTGTTATGAAGGACAGTAGCATGCATTGAAGAGATGTAAAGGACCCTCGTTATGAAGGACAGAATGGATTTTCCGAATAGGCCAGTAGGTTACTCTCAAATGGGTGCCCATAAAACGCTTTTATCCTTTCCACAGACTGCTTCCATCAACCTTCATTCTACCCAAAGCCTAGCTGGGATATACTTTGTGTGTACCCCAATCCAGCAGAGTCTGGAATTTTGCTGAGAGAAAAACAAAATGATGAACCACTGTACCCAGTAATCCAGTGATGAAAGGTCACTATAGAAAATACATAAGGCGATCCTGTTAACGACTTGATCTTACAAGTGAATCCACAGATTAAGGACAATAAGCATGAAGCTTGTACAACTCCAACCTCTCTTCATCAAGCCTCTCACTGCAGACACAGCTGAAACTCGAAGGGAGCCAGGCCTGTTAGGCAGGGATTAGCATATAACCAGGACTAGACAATGCTATGTAGGGGAAGGTACAGATCGGCCTGCCCAGTTGCCAGATATCAGTATGGCGTAGAGCAGCATCATTTTGGCTCCTTCTTTACACGTCACTGATAGTGCATTATTTACATGTACCTGACAACATCTGTACTGAGCGCCTCCACATTTTTATAAGAAGTTTAACATGTAGCCCCCATTAGAAACGTATTCCCAGTAGAAACTAGAGATTCATTCATAAACGTGTGCTCTAACGTTTCCATGAAAAGAATAACACATAGCTCTTGTTCACTTTTACATCTGCATATTTTGAATTACATGACAGCTACTGAAAGTATAACATGAAAATAATCCTGATTAATAATATTTGCATTTATTTGTAGTTGTAAGTGCACTCATAGCCACATTTAAATGTGAGCATTTTGCAGTTTTATGTTACCGTTAGCCTATCTAGGTCTGCATTTCTTTTAACGTGAAGTTGTCTTTTCCATATTTTGCTATGAATAAAGTTTTCCCTTGTAGGTGCCTTCTTGTGGATTTATTAGTAGGAGTTAGAAGGACAATTTATTAGAGATAGTAAGGCTGACATGAAACTCTTGGAAAGAACGAAATGATCTAACATGTTACATGAATGCCTCCATGTTCATCATGTACCAGGAGTGGCAAGTTGTTCAAGGCCGAAAACTGCTGGCTATGTCGAGACGTTGGGAATTGTGAGCTATGTTGCAAAGCACCTGAACACTGTTTTCTCATTCTCATTGCAGGATTGTGGTGTGACCTTCTCTTTGGAATACTTCTAAAGAGGGTTTCCGCAATGCTGACACCTTTATGACTTTTCTAACCTCCCAAACTTTCCTACATTATCCTAATTACCCATGCTTAGAATTGCACTTGAGCAGATGATTTCAAATGAGGAGAATCTGAGTTTCCGTAAGGAACACCACATTTTGTTAGCTACGGTTTGTATCTTTGTGACTGCTTTTGTTTTTCAACTTCAAATGCTGAACTTTTCCTGAAATCTGAATTTATCTATTCTGGATGTCATTGATATAATCATGACTTGCATAAATTCTTGACTAATTGCAAATTTGTAATAAAACTACTACACTTTATCTGATTCCTCGTCTTCCTTGTGTAGCCACATTGGTTACAAAAATGTTAAATTTGTTTAACTGAATGTTAACTCCTTTCTGCCTCAATCAATCAAAAGGTCCAGGTGGAAGGAGAAGTGGGAGCCATCCAAATCTGCTCCAGCAGGCACAACAAGACAGAAGAAGCCGAAGCACAGCCAGTGAATCTATGAATAACGAGGAGATCTAGAAGAAAATGTTGGAGGGAGGTGAAATAGAGCTGTAGTGCAGTTTTGGGGGCGCAAATGAGAGAAGTGTAGGATAGCTCATCTTCTGGTTCAGGAGACTCTCAGATCGCCCTACACACTGGCCACCTGATGGGCAACAGCTGCTTCTGCTAGACAGTGTTTTCAAGCTGCACGGATATGCATCTCTCGAAATGGTTTTAATGTTACCACCCCAGACCTTCCAATGCCTAACCCAAGTTACCCAGATGTCAGTATTGGTGGTAATAAGATCCTCAATCCTCCCCAGTCCAACGTCAAAAAGTCCCATAGGAAATTGTTCTCAAAGTACAACAGGAGTGCCCTGATCTCTGGAGCTGGAGGATAGCTTGAGCGATGGCGGAGGGTCTCAGTTGCATGGACAATGGTTCTGGTTCTGTTGAAGCTTTACGCTGGTTGCGGAAATGGGAGCAAACATGGAGAGTAAGTAAATTTCACAAAGACATTGTAGACTATAGGCTTGATTGTGATGATTTAGCAAAGAGCTCAAGACAAGCATAACCAGATAGAGAGGTAAAAAAGAGTTGTGTCCTAACTTTAAGACTAGATCGATTTCCAAGACTAGGTGGCAACAGAGTCCAAAGTTTACAAACAAGATTTGAGATACCAACTACCGCTAAAGAAAAGGCAAAGAGATGGTACAGAAAGGAGGTATGAAAGCCTGATTTTTTGTGAAAAGTGCACATACATTTAAACATTATTCTTTTGGGTTCTGTGCTACAGTGCAGCTTGATATAATAATTATAGGTCTGATGACTATGCGAGGGACATAAGATGAAGTTAGATGCTACAATCTGCAACAGCTGACGGGTGACCAGAATGCACTTAGGGAAGTTTTAATTTAGAATATTGCCATGGTCTGGGCAGAAACGTGTGGCAGATTGGATAACCATTTTCCTGCTACTGAGTGGAAGTAGAAGAACATGTTTCATGTGGATTTTAAGAGAGAAAAAAAAAAAGCCGCAACTGAGTTTATTGATCTGCGGTTTGAAAGTATTTGCAGGCAATCATTCTCCAAGCATGCCAAAGGGACAATGCAACTCTCTTTCTGATGGTGTATACTGCAGTTTTGTTGACCAGATTGCACTCTCTGGCCCCTTCCACTCTTTCACATAGGCACTGTCTAAAACCGAACATCTATGTCCACAGCTAATTCCCTTCACAAGGAAAAGCTACCACAGTCTTGGCACCTTGGTTCCTGGACCTAGCAGTGTCTCCTTTTACTGGTTGTCACTTGTGTTCGTGATGGGGGTCTATCTCTCTATAAAAAGCCCATTACTGATCTGCATTGTTTGCTATCCTCTGCCTCTCAGAAAATAGCTCCTGCCAAAGGATGATTATTAGGTTTTGGAGGGGTTACATCAAATCCACATTGAGTCAAGAAATGTTTCCTTGACACATAATGACTACTAAACCCTAAAATGCCTCCCCCCCACATCTCTTCGTCACGTCACAGTTACTGCGTTTACTTGTCCATTTGTAAAGCTATGTGCAATTTGATGAGGGTCATAAAATTCTGACTGCAAATGACAGCTGCCATATGCAAATTAAATATAAATTAAAAAAACAGGTTGCAGGAACTAAAACATGAACTGTCAACATTGCTAACTGACTAGCCCAGGCATGTTCTGGGGCATCCGATTTCTTGGAGGCCTTTTTAATTACAGAGGATGAATATTTTGAGTCCTCCCCACACATCGGTTCTAGGACGTTATGTCAAGCAATGTATAAAGCAGATTAAGCAGAATCTAAAATTATAGTAAATATTGACACAACCCCCTGGACAGTGAAGGTTCTTAAAAACATCCCTAGGGAGCCTCTAGAGGTTCTGGCTGTTCGTTACTAAACATTATGTTCAGATTAAAAATGTACTAAAAAAAGTAAGTCAAAATCTATTGGCAGCAAATATTGCGGTAACTCAGGTCACACTCAGTAGATTGATATCACTGGAAAGGGTTGGGCATGCTCCCAAGGCTCACTAGAGATAATAAGAAATAAAGAAATACATTAAGTGCCGGTGTCCAAAATGTTTACTGTCTTCCATGGCTGGGGCGGACCAGATATACATTTATGATGGTGCATGCCTGGGAGAGTAGCACACCTAAGCCCCAGAGCGTCCTCACTCACTTGAGTTACAGGCAAAACACTCAGTCGGTTTCAGATACTGTGGTCCTCGCACAGTGCTGACCATACCCGGAGGGGAGATGGCACCCCAGACAGGGTAGTTAGTGGTGGTGCATGCAATCATTCAACATGCTCTGTGAACTGTCTGACTGGGGTCCGGGTACTACAAAATGTGTACCAGTCTCTAGAAATAAGTGCCAACGATGGGCACCGGCACAAATTAACCCCAGCCAATGCAATAAGATCCCCAGTAAGACACCTTTTCAAAAGCATCCAAATTCACTGGACTGACAAGCTATTGTTAATTTATTTTTAAATCTCTTCTAGTTGCGCATATTCTGTGCATTGGATCCCTGAGAAGGGCTCTGTGTAATCTAAATGCACACTATTTGCATGCTAAGAGATGGAAATCAATGCCATTTCTGCTCTGGAAAATGGGAATAAAAGGAGATGTTCCTCAGCTCTGGATGTAGATATCACCATGTATGTGCTGACCTTTGCTCGGTGAACAAATTCTTCAGTTTCTGGTTTTCCGACCAAGATGGCTGTGTTACACGTTCAATGTAGTTTAGCATCCCATGATAAATTACCACCTCCTCCCATTACCAGGTCTTCCTCTTACTTTCCTCACTACATCTGTAAGATAATTCAACACAAACTGTTCCTCTCAGACATTTGGGCCACATATGTTTCTATAAGTCATCTTTGCCCTGCAGGTGGACTGTAGGTAAAATATACCTTCAGTGGGGAGCCCTCAAAACTTTAGGCCGTGGCCTGCATAAAATTGCTACTTCTGCTGTCTTAGAGGAGTGTTCGAAGACTTGACCTATTGGGGATTGATGTTATGCTAAACTTGTCTGCCCCAATAAAACTGATATCTTGCATGAAGATGAGCTCAAAGATGTGGGAGAACGCTGGACTGGTTAGACAACCAACTACTGCCAGCAACATGGGCTGTTTTCTCTTTGCAAGGCTTCATCATCTTTTATCATTTGTTATCATCGTACTTATTTTAGGGTTATTGTTACATGTGACATTTGTTGACTTCCTTCCTAACATTCCCATTTCTTGATAACAGCTCCTATATTCCTGTCATCAATGCACTTGTTCTATCTGGCTTGGATTAGGGAAACCAGACTTATCAGCTCCTTCAAAATCCATAAAACAACTTCAATTGATCCATAATGTGGCTGCCCAGTTGGTTTGTAAGGTACCCAGACGTCAACAATCTCTCTTTTTTTTTGAAGCACCTACATTGGGTTCTAGTTCACTAAAACAAAGTGTCTTTACTGCAATGGTTATTGCTTATCAAACAGTTTTTCAACACTTAGCAGATTTAATTGCACCCTAAGCCAACTGGCACTAGGTTCCCCAACTATCTAAGGGCAAATGATCAGTGTGCTAGAACCAGAACTGCTATGTTTGGTCACCACAATTATTTTGTGGCCACTGCCAGGATGTGGAATACTCTACCTTTATCCAATTGATCTGAAAAATCTTTCATTTGTTTCAGAAAGTGATTGAAAACGTTCCTGTTCTCTAACTAGCTGGGTAACTTAGCTGCTGCATGTAGGATTAAGGTTATATCAGCGCAAAGAAACTTTGGTGCACATGCACTTTACAAGTAATCTTAACATAATACAACACATTGCATCTAAACATAAAGCGCTCGGAGATTACCTTTGGTGGTTTGTAACGCTTTACAAAATCTTCAAATAAATAAACAAAAGAAACATCCTCTGACATTCATGTGTAGACTTGAGGCCCGTCACATTCAGTTTAAATGTTGAGAGCTCCATAGCACACCAGCATAGAGAAACCTCTCTCTAGCTTCATTCCATCCATAGGGACCTCCTCTCCCTCTTTTAAACCAAAATCAAACTAATTCACCAATCCATACCGAAGAGGGAAGCGTGGCTCAAAGAAACCAAGACTGAGTTCCACTTAACCACAAGAAATCCCACAGACAAATGTACTGCACTTAAGATGAACTACCAGTTCAAAAAGCAAAACCTCTCTGCCCTTTGTAAGGCTCTTACTCACACAGCACCATATTATAAGATACCAGGGAAATTAAAAACACACGGTTATCAGAGCTCTAGGTTATTTGTCCCCCCAGCCTCCTACAGTAAACCACCAGTCAATCCATTCCTGCAAGCTTCAGGATAATAATGCAGAGCAGACCCTGGATCGTATGAGTGCCTTCCCAATCGGACAGGGCCCTCTAGTGGTGCTCTATTTTGTTTAATACTTAACAGGGCTTTGTGGAGCGTCTGTACCTCAGGCCCAGAGAGACTACTCCAGGACTATGGTCGGTGGCTGGATTCGATCCCCGAGGCAATATATCTCGTAAACCGAGAGAGCACTGCTTGGCTAGGTCACATACGATTGCGGAGGTCTGAGACTGTTTGGACCACGTGGCTGCATACTTATACTCAGACGATACACGGGGTGGGCTCTTTCATGTCCAGATAGTTTTTCTTGTTAATCGAGCAACATCCGCCCGCGAGTGAATAACACAAGGGAGTATATTTTGATTTTGGGGTGGAGGGGGTTCATTGGGAACTTTAGGGGATGTACCGCAGCCGACTTGGGGAAGGTCTGTCGTGGGTGGGGGGAGGACGGGTTGAGAGAAGAGTATTGTTGTTATTGTTGATTGATGTTTTTTGCCAGTTTGCACATGGTGTACTAACTCATAATTTGCTGCACAGGTCAGGTTGCATAACACGCTTTAATGCGCTAGATGGTGGGACCCAGTGATGTTGATGTTTCTACAACGCTAGATACCCTCCGCACGCTTACGTGGAATGTCAGGGGGCTGAATGTCAACGGAAACCGCGAAAGGTGCTGAATTATTTACAGACAGAATATTGCGATTACCCTTTTACAGGAGACACACCTCCCTCTTACTAGCACATTACTCCGCAGCAGAGGATTGTTAGACAATATCAATGTCTCAGGTTTCACCACACATGCCCGAGGGGTGCTAACCTGAGTTAATCCCAAATCTTCATACTCACTGGTCCCATTAGTCATGGACAGGGACGGCCGATATGTGATTTCCAGATGCCACAGGAAGGGTGTGGACTTAGTCATAGTGAACGTTTACAGCCCCAACTATGATTGCCCGGAATTTTACACAACACTTGCAAACACCGCCAGTAGGTACTCGGAAGCACAGCTCCTTTGGGGGGGGGGGGGGGAATTTAACCTGCTTAGAAACCCAAACGTGGACCACTCGGTGGGACCAATGAGGTGTCCCTCTGCAGCAGCCAGATCACTTGAGAGCGTCATGGTCGACATGGACCTATGCGATGTCTGGCGAACGCGTCACCCGGATAGGGGAGGTTATACCCACTACTTCGCTTATCACAACTTGCACACTCGCATCGACTACTGGTTGACTTCCTCGCCACTCATAGCTCACATTCGGGAGTGCTTGGTACTGCCTCGTACTCTGTCGGATCACTCCCCCCTTCTGCTCATGCTAACCACCCCTTGGAAGAATATACCGCCATTCACTTGGAGGTTCCCCCCTTATTCATTGCTGGACCCGGTCTTTAGAGAAGAACTGGCTGAAGCTATAGAAACGTTCTTTACCATTAATGTGGGGTCAGTGGATAGCTTCCGGGTTGTATGGGAGAACTTCAAGGTCTACATTTGTGGCATTTTCATGGCCAAGCATTCAGGGGTTCTCCATTCTATCCGCCAGCGACTGGCGGATGTGGAAAAGAAACTGGGAGCCTTGGAAAGACAGCAATTAGCGGGTAATGCTGAGGCAATATCACGTGAAATTCAAGCACTGCTGGGAGAATACCATGAAGCGGCCGACAGCGAAGTCAAGCACTTAGGCAAATACGGCACGGAGCGGGTTTATGGGGAGGGGACAGGCCTTGATCTGTGCTGGCGCAGGGCTTGAAGAAAAAACATAGTAAAACGCGGGTTTCCGAACTTAAATCTGCAGAGGGGAAACTGCTTTCTGAGTAGTCGGGCATAGCGGAAAGGTTTAAACAGTTTTACGCAGAGCTTTACACATCGCGGTCTTCCGGCACAGAGGATGAAATCTTAGACTATCTTGCGCACATTAAATTGCCATTCCTCACCAATACGCACCGGGAGTTTCTTATGAGGCCCATAGAAAAAGACGAAATTCTATTGGCCTTATCAAGTATGAAAACCAATAGCGCCCCGGGGGTGGATGGCCTCACTGTTGGCTTCTATAAGGCTTTTCTTGATTTATTACTCCCTCAACTCTCAGCGCTTTTTGATGGCATGTGCGTGTCGGGAGTTTTGTACAGAAAGTTCAATAAAAAAATAAAAAAATACTTGACAGGGCTTCTCCAACCGTGCATCCTGTTCTCTTTCATGAATTTTTCTGTTACTGACCAGGATTGATGTCCAGTTTTTGTATACTTTGGAGCCCCATTAGCGCCTTGCTTTGCTGATGAAACCATTGGCTCCTTTTTGTTCCAAATGAAGTGTGTGAATTTCCTTCTCTATAGACTCTCCTCTAGAGTCGAGTCTGCATAATGACTTTCAGCTTCACTTTGTCCATGCTAATGTTAGTTGTCAGCTGAAAGAGGTTTTCAAACATGGATTTAGCAAAGTCTGCCTTGAGTTCTGCTAGCTGGTCTTAAGTCCTTTCTTTGCGGGCCCTATGGTCGCCTTCGCTATCATTCTGTTGCTGTGTATGGCCAATGTGTCCCTTAGCTCTCCTTTACTGTGCACAAAAGAACGGAGGTTGTCTTGAATGGTTATGTGCTTTGAACATAAGGTCTGAGATCATCTGCCTCGTACTCTGTGCTCTTCCAGTCTCCTAGCATGCCTTCTCATAATCCCATATGTGATCGTACACAGGCACAGCTCAGTAGTCATTCAATGAATGTTTGCAAATGATGCTGGTGCGAGTCTTCCCTATCAGGGTTCATTCACAGAGAGTTGCCAACCTGGAGCGTCAACTACTCTGATCAAGTCATTAGAAAAGCCTCCCTGTGGAGGGGGAGGGGAAGAGGGGGTTGGCTCACAGTGGGAGCGGATTAAGCCGTGGTACTAAATACTATGCTTTGCCTTACTTTTTCCATAAGCCTGCCAATCCCTCTCAGCATTTGTCCCTCCACTGTTCAGCAAGCAGGCTTTCATGCCTTCTGATTTAAGATAGTGTGGTTGTTCATAAGAGGGGCTCACTTCTGATTTTTGCTTTTGCCCAGTTCTCAATACGTGGGAATTGTCCTCTCATTTACTTTGGACTCTTGCATGAGGGTCCAACTGCTGCTGATTGTCTGCTCAAGTTGCCTCCTTGTTGTTTCAGGTATGACTGTAAATACCAGCCTTCTGCTGCATTTCCTGCTCTCACTCTGCTTTAGAGAGCCCAAGTTGTCACAAGCTCAACTACTGTCCCTTACTGCCTCCTACTCTTCATGGCCCTCCTAGTACAGTCACAATCCACAGGGGTCTGGAACAAGTTTCAGACTGCTCTGTTTGGTACTGCCCCAAGGAGTGTTGTGACAAGACCATATTCTATTGGCATTGCCAGTATTTTAATGTCCAGGCCTGTAAAAACTTGCCAAAAAATCTATAAATCAGGCATTTTTTACTTTTTGAAATCTGAACTTAAAGCAAATATACAAGAACCTTTCACTTCAAAAGTATTTTAGAGTTTCAAGTTTTTCTCTCAAATTATTATTAAAGCAAACAGAGGCATACGAGCCATGCTAAAAATCCAGAGGTTTTTATATAATATCTTATTCAAGTACCAGTTTCCGGTCTTTTCAGAATCTGAACAAAAATAGGAAAAGGTTAATATTGTTCTTTGAGAAAGAAAGCAACCCAACCTTTGATCCTGCCACTCAGACACTGTCATCTGGTCAGACCTCTGTTCCAATCGTGGGCCGCTTGCATATTTGTTGCTGTTCACCATGACCGAACTCCATCCATGCATGTCGCATTACCTGAACTTTAAGCCTTTATCAGCTCTCAAGCAGGGACTAGAATTCTGTCTATGGTAATTTATATCCAAAGGTAAGCGGACTCAAAGTACCAGCAGTGCTGTTTGTCTGCTCGTGATCTTGGGATAGGTGGGAGCTCTGTGACTAGGCTGCTATAAAGGCGCCCAATAGGTTGGAAGTCCAAGTGCAGGTCAATTTTGAAGGCGTTTTCGGCAGGACTGACGTCTGTTGAATGTCACTGTTGACCTTGGTAATTTTATCATCAAAAAGTTTGAAAAGTAAGATAAATTGGATGTTGTAAGAGGTGTTATGTGGAGCACAGGGAAATTTGAGTTACTTATATGGGAAGTTGCTGCAGTGAGCAGAGCAGGAAGTGGTCAATGTTTGAAGTAAAGATAGCTTTATGATATGCTGAAGGCAGTTTTTGTTGTGAAAGGTTTAGAATAATTTCGTGAAGAGTTCCATGCCATGGTGGCTTGATTATTCAGTGTTTCAATCTGCTGCCTAAGAGAATTGTTGAAGGGTGATGCAGAAAAAGTGCAGAGTGTAGAGACTGTGTTTCTGAGATATTGTCGAACAAGACATGGCACAGTGGCGAGAGCTGTTTCTTCAGGGATCTTGCCAGGTAAGTGGGTGGTATGGGTGCTGCATGCCACTTAGGAAGGGGGAAGTGGTCATGAAGCGGATGACAAATTGATCTTCTCAATGGATGGTTCGGAGAAAAGACTATTGGTCATCAGGTTCCCTTGAAAGATCAGTTTGAGGTGTGAGTGGGGTTTTGACCTACTGGTCTAGAGCCTAGGCATTCAAATCATTGATGTAGAGTGGAGTCACAGATGAAGCATATCCATAAATAAAAACCTCGGTGCATTTGGAGGTTGTAGTTTACCCTGGGACGCCCGAGATTAAATGAACAAATGACTGGTGTCAAACATAGGGATATTCTGGTGGTTTGTATCAGATGTATGAGATGTATGTCAATAGTTTCTTGCTAGTCTGGTTGGAGTTTTAGGGCAATCATTTTTCTGGAAGGACAATTTAACCCTCTTCAGGGATCTAGGGTTGGTACCATTTTAGAAGTATAAGACACCGTGCTTCTCTTTTCTGGTTGTCACCATGTACGCCTTCATTAAGGAGAATTTCTTTGGCTTGGAGCAGCTGTTTAGGACGAGCCATGTTTCTGCACAAAAGAGACAGTAAAAGTAGTGTTGGCAATAAAGTGAAAGATTTCCTGTGATTCTGGTTGCTGACCTTTTATTGAGAAGTGGCCAGTTGTACTCTTACATGAAATAACTCAAAAATGTCAATGTTTGCACTTAGTTTGTCCCAGCTGTATTCTCATATACATAGACCTCAAATCTGTGATTTTATATTGCAATTTTATTGACTGTACACAATATATGTAAGTAACCTTTTGACACGTTTCACAGCAATTACTATCACCATAGGGCTGAAATTCACCTTGGAAAAGATGTGCAGCCACGTTACTTCGTATTTAATGTTGCCTCCAATATCAGCAAAAGTGTGGTGAAAACCAACCACCTTTATTCAAAACAATTCCATCAACAGCATTAATTGCTCATGATTTCTTAAGCGAGTGCAGCATGTTTTTGCTCCCTCGCAAAAGATAACTATTTACATGTGCTTATGTCACCACACCTCGATTACTGAAACTCGATCTACTTGGGCCAACCAGGTAAATTAATAAGAAACTTCAATGGGTACAAAATTTGCTGCAAGATTAGCTACCAGGGAACAGCGTAGTTCACATATTGCTCTGGTCCTGGCTTAACTCAGTTAAGGAAAGAGTTTTATCTAAATCACTGTGTCTGCTGCAAAATGTGATTTACAACATTTCAAATTATACTGCCCCTCCCGCTCATTAAGATCAGCCTCCAAACTGAATTTTGTAGTCCCTAAATTCAAACGCAAGATAGTTGGAGGGAGAGCTGGGTTTCACTGCATTACTTAATTTGACTTTGATTTGTTGCTCTTTACCGCTAGAGCCGTTTCGGAGTGCTTTTATCATTTAGCGTCATCCTAGATTTGTATCCATTTACTCTCAAACTTACACGTTTTCATTATAGCCCTATTCCCAGATGTTCACAACTGCAGCCTAATAAAGTCTTATTTATTTATATTTGGTCTTCCATAATTTTGTTTGTTATATTTTTTTTAGATTGAACTATACTCTTATACTTTTTCACTTCATTTTTCTGAAGAGAAACTTTACGCTTAGCTGAGCTACCAAAATACGGAGCACAAATAAAATACCATTTACTCAGCAAAGCTAAATCTGAACCAGACTTTAGGGTTAGGACTTGGCTGGAACATTTTCCAGTATTCTCTATCCCTTGGATTTGGAGTGGGAAAAGACAAATTATCTCTCAGTTACCTCCAAACAAATGGTGCATTTTCTAATCACAATATTTTATCAAATTTATCTTTACAATTATGCAAACACCAAATATGAATGGGCCACATACTCGAACAGCATCTGCATTGAGCCCAGTAAAACATATGTCCCAAAAAAAAAGTAGATACATCAATCTGATCTATAAGGTCCACCTAGCTTCCCAGATTTACTTAATCTCCGCAATACTCAAAACTAGGGGTGGGCGAAAAACCTCACTTCGCCAGCGGAGTTCGCAGGGTTTTGCCTACTCTGCGTTCCACTTGGAGAGCTGAGTTCTGGCAAAACTTTGCCAATTGCTGCGTGGTGGATTTTTTTCTCGCATGGCAATATTTAGTTAGTGAGTGCGAGCAAGAATTTGCACCTGCTAGCGAGATTTTCGGCGCCCTAGACCATCTCTTGGCGAGATTTTTCAATGCAGGTGGTTGCACCAGCTTGCGACCGTTCGTGTTGAGAAAGCTGCCGCTCGAGTAGAAAATCTACTCGAGCGGCAAGAAGAAGCAGCACCCTCTAGTATGCCACGTGGTGCAGTGATTTTACAGCACAGAACAAGCTCCCGGGGTTAAATCAGCACGAGGTGCAGAATTGCGGGCTCTCGTGGAACTCTGTGGAATCTTGCAGAGTTTTTATGTAACTCCGAGGAGTGAAACTTCTAACTTGGCCCACATCTACTCAAAACCTATCTATTTTATCAACAGTAATTTAATCACCACTAGAAACTAGATCATGGTTTCACCCACCACTAAAACAAGCTACTGCCACAGATCTGGTCCTCCAAGCTTCAAAATCATCTTTCAATCATGCACCTTTTAAAAAATGGAGGAAATATTACACCAAAGAAATGCTCTCAACACCCAGAGATCTTGTCAGCGGACAGTTAGCTCTGCCCATTCAAAAGTAACTTAAACACTGAACTTCTACTCTGCTTATAGGTAATCCTTGCTTGGTATAAGACTTTCAGGCCTCCTTTATCAATATTGCTCTCCAACGCCATAAGGGGAAAGAAAATTATATGATTTCATAGCAAAGTGAATAACAAAATACTTACCTTCGGTAATAATGTATCTGTAAGAGACACATGTAGTTATAGATTCCTTACCTTTAGAATTACCAGGCGTCAGACTGGATCAGGAGAATTTTTCTGTAGCAGTCCCCTTGTGCGTCGGTAGGTGGCGTCGGTTGACTCCAGGTTTGTCGTTGACATCGTGATCGCCGGGATGACGTTGCGATGTCTACTTAGACGCCGCCCCTGCGCGATGATGTCAGTTCTGACACAACTTTCCACAACAGAAGTGCAGAGCCATGCAAGACACTGACAGCTGGTGCATATAACTAGGGCCCTGGAAGGGAGTCCCTATCCCTAGAAGTCAGATTGCAGAACTGGCAGATGGGTGGGGTGGTAAGGAATCTATAATTACATATGTCTCTTAAAGATACATTGTTACCGAAGCAAAGTAACTTGTTCATCTGAAAGAGACTGTAGTTCTAGATTCCTTACTTTTAGAATAGATACCCCAGCAATGCCAACCCCGGAAGTGGGTCTGCGAATTAAGTTCACACCAGGAAGTCCTGGAGAACAGGTCGGCAGAATAAGCTGTCTCTCCGGACTTGGCTGTCCAGGCAGTAATGTTTTGTGAACGTGTGCATGGATGCACACGTGGCTGCCTGGCAGATGTCAGTCAGCAGAACTCCACGCCCCAAAGCAGTAGTGGTTGCCATCGCCCTAGTAGAATGGGCGCGCAGTCCTACTGGAGGTTCCTTTTTCGCAGAAGAATAGCAGATTTTGATGCATAGTGTGAGAAGTTGGCCTGATATGTAGTGCTCACTATTCTAGTGATCTCTGTGTATCATTCCAAACAACCCTTATTGATGATTGGTTGTAAGTCAACCTTATAGACCAGCTATCCTAGTAGCGTGGATATGAGCAGTCTTAGGCTAAACTCTAGAGGGCGTGTTAAGCCAGCTGTTTACCATCACATATACCCCTTGAACACCAAGTGAAAGGACACCACACAAGTTGTTATGAAAATAAAGGATATTTATTTATAACAAGACTACCCTGGCTCTTTATGAGTCAGGGAGCTAAGCACAATACACAACTCTTAGGAAAATACTTCTGGTTGCACAATTTACACAAATGCCCGAGGGCACGAAACCATTACACTACCAGTGGAAGGGGAGAAGTTTTAGAAAGTCTAAAGTGACTGATTCCGGAGTGATCCGATCAGTGGGACTAAACGTAAAAGGAACTGGACACTTGTAAAGCGAACCTGCGATGGAGCACCGAAATGCTCGAGTTACCTAGCCCAGAGGCTGCGGCTGTGGAAGGTTCGGCAAGATGTCGGAAGTCCTCGTTGTAGTCTCAGGAGCCTGAAAGAAGAGTTGCTGGCAGGCGACCAGTGTCGATGTTCAGCGAGATCCAAACCTGGAGCGGTGATGAAGGAAACCTGAAAGCAGAGGGGACTCAGTTCTCAACCGCTAGCCAGCGATCGTGTGGGCACCAGGAGGGTACCGGCTGAAGTCACCTCGACCAGGTGAGTGGATGACGTCGGACTCGGCTGTTCCTCGGACCAGGAGGCGCGGCGGCGACCAGGATGGAGGGCGAGCTGTCCCACGAAGGTGTCTGCTGTCGATGATGCTGGGCCCAGGAATGGGGCAGCGGATCTTGGCAGTGGCAAGCCCACGCGGTGGAGTCAAGATGGCGTCTGGAGTGGACCAGGAGGGTCCGTGGTACTCCTCTGTTGAAGGGGAGCAAGAGCCAGTCTGGAGCAACCAGACTAGTGATGAAACAAACGTGGTGCGTCGTGAAGAGGGCCACAAGCCGGTCGGCAAGTGGTCGAACAACGCGGTGAACAGCAAGGAGCGGAAGGGCCCCCACGCAGATCTCGGGGATGCTGGGGAGGCAGACTTCGGTGCTGGAGCTGCTCAGGGTTAGGGCTTCTCAAACCCTAGGTGCACTCACTCGAGGGTCCCTCGGTGGGCGTGCTAGATAAGCGTCGTGCAGGTTCTGAAGATAGCCGGTCCCGCAGGTCTCGTCACACCTACGACTCTCAGCTGAGCTGATGAGGGAGGTAAAAGGTCAGAGATGGCAGGGAACTCGGGTCTCGTCGAGCTGGGCAGTCTTGATCCGTTGGAGAGACTTACAGCAAACCGCAAGCGATTAGGTGGTGCCTGCTGGTGCAGGGTGGCTACTCCTTAGCCACAAGGGAGAGTCTTCAGAAATAGTCAAGAGTTCCTTTCGTGGAAAGTAGTTCAAGATTCAGAATTATCCAATTTGGGAAGGGGACTCGCTCCTACCTTTATTCTACGAAAAGGGGCTGGCCCGTGACTAGGTTCTACCTATGGGTGGAGCCAGGAGGGGGGTGGTTACACCCCTATCCTTTGTCCGGCTTCGCCCCAGCTCAGGGGCTGGTGTGCCCCCGAAACTGGTTTGAGCCGGGCTATGCACAGTGAGCACCGGGGTGCCACTGGCAATCACCTTCCTTTCAGCCCTGCCTACCTGGGATACACAAACCCTGTCTGGGATGGTGCTAACACCGCCCTCGACAGGAAACCCTTTGTCCAAGCTCCCCTCGCTGGAAGGTCTCCCAGCAGCAGGAGGTCAGACTTGTGTCTGGTGGCAGCATCCATTTTGTGATGCTGAGGCTTGAGTCAACTTTAACCGGGGTTCAAGGTTACTTCCATGTCGTGCCCCTCTAAAAGGGGGGAATGCTAGCCCCGTCGCCAGAACTGGCGAGGGGTTCGTATTCCCATTCGTATGACACCTTACTCGACATGTGTAGGTGATGCGATGCCAAAGTTAGCAAATAACCGCGAGGATTATAATGCATTTAAAAGTAGTTGGCCCGCGTCACCATGGAACGGCTATTAGGACTTGGTTCCGCAAGCCGTCGACGGGCTCAGCTCGCGCCAGAGCACCGTCCCACATGATTCCCTGCACTCTGCCTTCAGGATTGATAAGGCCTGCCATAGGAGTGACTGATAGGAATCCATGTGTCCATTTTAGGGTTAGGTGTAGGAATACTACACCTACAGCAACGGGTGATTACACCACGTTGCCCCAGCTGTCGTGCAGCCAGTTGTGTCAGATTTGGGCGGCCATTCCAGGGGTGGCATAATACATGCTGCAGCCCCTGGTAGGCCCTGGGTACACCGATGCCCTGGATACCTGAGGTATGCTAAGACAGGGACTGACAAGGCGGCCCAGTTCCAATTGGTGGATGCACCTAATGTACATGTGTGTAATTTCGAGAGAGAACAGCTAGGCTGTGGGTCTGATTGGCAGGCCCACAGCCGGGGAAAGTCATAAACCAATGAAGCAAAAGCAAAAAATCTGGGTGATCATAGGATTGCAGACCCTACTCTCCTACACATAGGACAACCCATCGAGAGATGGTACGTTTGTGCATGGCCCGACCTTTCTTGACGGCCACATAACCCACAAAGAGTTGATCGTCCACCCGGAAATCTTTAGTGCGGTCAAGGTAGAAGGACAGCGCATGTTTTGGGTCCAAGTGGAGTCTCTCCTCCTCTTTGGAAGGGAGCGGAGGCAAGAAGAAGGTGGGCAATGTGATGTGGAAAGAGGTAACCACTTTGGGCAGAAAAGAGGGCGTAGTGCGAAGGACCACTTCGACTGGAAGAACAGCAAGAAAGGGAGGCTTGGAGGACAGAGCCTGAAGCTCACTCACCCTGCGGGCAGTGGTGATGGCGAGCAGGAAAGCCGTCTTTAAAGTAAGAAGACCAAGAGGACAATTATGTAGTGGCTCGAAGGGAGCACACATAAGGTAGGTAAGGACAAGATTAAATTACAAAAGGAGAAGGAGGAAAGAGATGAGTACTGCCCTTTAGAACTCTATTTACAATCGGGGACTTGAAAAGAGAATCAGGAAGGCGAAGAAAGGCCGAAATGGCCGAAAGATAGTTTTTAAGAGTGCTCAGAGCAGAGCCCTCCTGAGCCAAAGAGAGAATGAAGAGGAGAACCTCAAAGAGGAATAGAAAGGGGATCCACAGCCTTTGCTGTGCACCATGCCACAAATTTGTTTCATCTACAGGAGTATACAGTTTTAGTGGAGGGACGCCTGGCTGCCAAGATGATGTTACAGACTTTGGGAGGAAGGTTGAAAGCTGTCAACAGTTACCACTCAATCTCCAAGCAAGGAGGTGGAGGCTGGACAGGTTCAGGTGGTGCTGCGACAGACGATCCTCCCGAAGAGGCAGTCTGATCGGAGGATCGATGGCCAAGCTCAAGAACTCGGGGTACCAGACTCTTCGTGCCCATTCTGGAGCCACAAGAATGACTTGGGCCCGGTCGCGCTTGATCTTCTTCAGCACTTTGGGTAGAAGTGGTACAGGCGGAAACGTGTACAGGAGGCCGCAACTCCACTCGCGACGAAAGGCATCGCCTTCGAAACTTCAATGCGCAGAACTGCTGACATTGCGCGTTCTCTTCGGTGGCGTACAGATTTAACCAAGGCTCTCCCCACTGCTGAAAGAGACTTTGCACCACCTCCAAGTGAAGACACCATTCGTGATCCATCTTGCACCGGCGGCTGAGTTCGTCTGCCCTGGTGTTCAATGAACCTGCTAGGTGTTGAACCACCAGGGATATACCCTGATGTTCCAGCCATGTCCAGAGGCGAAGAACCTCTTGACATAGGGTCCACGACCCCACCCATTTTGTTTCTTGCAGTACCACATGGCGGTGGTGTAATCCGTGAACATCTACACTACTCTTACTTTGACAGAAGGGAGGAATGCCTTCAGTGCAAGACAGATGGCCGAAGCTCTAGAAGGTTGATGTGGAGCCCGGACCCCGCCGGAGACCAGAGACCCCTGATCTCCGCCTCTCCCATGTGGCCGCCCCATCCCAGGAGTGATGCATCTGTCACCACTATGAACTCTGGTTGGGGAAGGGAGATGGATCTGCTGTTGACCCAATCCTGGTTTGTGAGCCACCACTGCAACTGACGTGCAGTCCCCTCCGAGATCTGGACAACATCGGAAAGATTCCCCTGATGCTGCACCCACTGGAACTTCAGGTCCCACTGCAGAGCCCGCATATGCCATCTGGCATGATCCACCTGCAGGAGGCCATGAGGCCCGGAAGCCTCAGGGTCATTCTCACCGAAATCCGGGATAGAGGCTGAAACTTTGGTATCATAGCCCGAATATCCCGGACTCACTGCTCTGAAGGATAAGCCCGAAACTGTGCTGTATCCAGAACTGCTCAGATGAAAAGAAGCTTCTGAGAGGGAATCAGGTGGAACTTCGTCACGTTGATAGTGAACCCCAGTGAATGCAGGAGGTCCGCCATAGTCTGGAGGTGGGAGCGGATAGTCTGGGGCGAACCCGCCTTCAACAGCCAGTCATTGAGAGAGGGAAAGACTGGAACCCCTGATCTGCGCAGATGAGCTGCAACCACTGCCATCACTTTCATGAACGCCGGCGGGGCGCTGGTAAGGCCAAAGGGGAGCACCGTAAACTGAAAATGCTTGTGGCCTATCGTGAACCGTGGGTAACGCCTGTGGGCTGGCAGGACGGGGATGTGGAAATAGGCATCCTGCAAGTCCATCGCTACCATCCAGTCTCCAGGATCGAGGGCAGAGAGGACCTCATCCAATGTGAGCATTTTGAACTTCTCCTTCCAGAGGAAGCGGTTGAGGGCCCTGAGGCCGCAGGCATTTGTCCTTCTTGGGTACCAGAAAGTAGTGGGAATAGCAACCACAACTAACTTCTGGCACAGGGACCCGTTCCATAGCTCCCTTGGCCAAGAGAGCTGCAACTTCCTGGCGGAGAAGTGCCAAGTGATCCTCTAACATGCAAGGGAGGGCTGGTGGCATGGAGGGAGGGGTAGTCTTGAAGGGGAGGAGGTAGCCCCTTTGGACTATCTGCAAAACCCAACTGTCCGATGTGATTTTTTGCCAGTGGGGGAGGTGATGGCGAATCCTGCTGCCCACTGGCCTCTGGTGGCCCTGAGAGGTTGGACTAGGAAGCTTTGGCGGCTGCTGCGGGGGGTGGAGGTGGGGGGTTATGGGGGAACTGGCCCACCCTCTGGCCCCCAGACCTGCATCGCTGGGTCAAACGTCCGCAGCCACACATAGACTGGGTAGCATGCGTGGCCCTGTGGCTCGATTGGGTGGAACGTGATGAGGCACCCCTTCCGTAGCCATGAAAGGGGTGAAAGGCAGACTGCATGGGGCGAGAGTTTGCCACGAGGCCCAAGGATCTGGTCGTAGCCCTAGAGTCCTTGAAATTCTCGAGCGATGAGTCAGCCTTGTCACCGAACAGACGACGGCCATCAAAGTGCATGTCTAAAAGGGTAGACTGGACATCCCCGGAAAAACCAGACGTCCTCAACCAGGCGCAGCGCCTCAAGGCTACCGATGTGGAAACCGTTCTGCTCAGAGAGTTGGCGGTACCCAGCCCACACCGGATGGTGAACTAAGCTGCGTCTCAGCCCTCAGCAACTGCGTGGGTAAGAACGGCCCGGGCCTCCTCTGGGCACTGTGGCAGCACTTGCGCAACCGTATCCCACTCCCTGTGTGTATAACAGCCCAAGAGGCATGCGGTGTTCACTGACCGCAGCACTAAGCTGGCGGAAGAAAACATCTTCTTCTCAAGGTGGTCGAGCTTCTTGGATTCCCTCTCTGGGGTAGCAGTAGGGAATGCTCCCTTATAAGACGAGGCTTGGACCACCAAGCTCTCAAGGGTCGGGTGTTGGGAGAGGAAAAGTGGGGCACCCAGGGCTGGGAGGTGGCGTCGGGCAATCATACTGGACCAAGCTTGGACCAAGTGCCCAGAAGGACTTCGGTGAGAACTTCATTAAAAGGCAGCAGGGGCTCCGAAGAGGTTGCTGCCGGCTGAAGCACCTCTGTCAGGAGGTTAGTCCTGACTGCCACCGTAGGAAGCTCGAGGCCCAAGGCCTCAGCCGCCGTACGCAGCACCACAGCACGTAGCCAAGGTAGGGGGAAAGCATGGCAAGGTCTGGGGAGGTATCCAAACCACTGGCATCATGAAACTCCTCTTGCCAGTCCGTCTCTTCAAGCTGGTCAGCTAAAGGTTTAGTAGACCCCTCCCAGTCCTCCTCACCCTCCTCCGGCTGCCACTCAGGGCGATAGGGAACGCCAGGGATGAACAGCATTACAAAAGTGCCCTCCGGCATCGGTCCGGCACTGGGTCCAAGTCGGGGGTGAGGCTGGGATCGATGCCGGTTGGGGGCACAACCAGAGTCAGAGGCGTTGTCACTGGAATCGGCGCTGGGGAAGGTACTGTGAGGTCGACTGGCGCTGATCCGGATCCAGGCCTGGATCCTCGGGGGCCCTCCTGCGCCAAAGTTGCTGGCATCGATGCTTTAGGACAGCATCAAAACCTTTGTCATCATTGTAACATCGGATCAGTCCCGCTGGCCCCCAACACAGTTCAAGTTTGCCCTCCCGAACCATTGGTTCTCAGCAAACTTCCCTTACATCTATGGAAAGGTACTGTTTTTGCAGCTTCGGGCACTCTATTGGTTCTTTGACCGAAGTAATAGCATTCTTTAGGTTTATTGGGAACTCACCTAACAGACTAGTCTAAGCCTAAGCGAACTTCCTTTATATTTATAGAAAGGTACTGTTTTTGCTGTTTTGGGCGCTCTCGTGGTTTTTGGACTGATGCAACAGCACTCTTCAGGTCTATTGGGAACTCACCTAACAAACTATTTTCAAGCTTTCTTTAGACAGATCTTTTGATCTACACACTGTGGCTGAATACTGCTAACCACTCACTTAGCTCTACTTACGAACATTTGTGAATATTTATTTTTTAAGTTAAAGCACAGTGATTGCGGTGGATATCTCAGGGACAACACATCAACTGTTTTTTATGGTTTTCCTTATTTTTATCAGATTAAGAAATTGAAGCATTATCATTTTGCGGGCATAATATACATGTAGACCGTTTGCTTTTGTGTTCTTTCATAGATATTGATGTGACGGCATCCTGATGAAGGCACTCCTGCCGAAATGTGCGTAGTAACCACATCTTCAAGCCTTCCTCAATATGATCCCTGATTATGTCTGATATATAATTATTATTCATAATTCTTTGCCCTCAGTAATACACAACAATTATTAATGTGTAACGGAGATGATGTTTTCTCTTTTGCACCTACACTAAACTGCTTTATCATATGCTTTTTTGATATTTAAGTATCTATGAATGCTAAGGACAACTTCTAAACGGCTGTCTAACAAATGTTTCAATGACATTTTAGCTTTAGCAAATTTTTTTTTTTTTGATAAACAAGTTTTTGTTGTTTTGAGTGATACAACATAAAAACTTTGAGCCTTTCGAACCACCATCATACAATAACATAGCATGAGAACACGCCACATTCCCGCCCCCCCCCCGAAACTCTCCCCCGTCCCCTCCCCCCGAACAGCGCGCTTATGGTACATTGCCCAACCATTTCCCCCAGACCCTTCGGTATTTCTTGGGGCAGCCCCTTGCCTGGTAGAGAGTCCGTTCCTGTGTCGCACACCAGTCCACTCTGGTGCTCCACTTGGCCAAGCTAGGCGGCTGCGGTTGCTTCCATGCCGCTGCAATGTCACGTTTCGCTACCATTAACGCTGTCATGAGGAATAACTTCTCCGGGCGTGTGCCATCCAGGCCCTCACTGGCGCCCAGTATGGTGTGTCTAGGGTCATGTGGCACCTCCCACCCCAAGACCTCCGTGAGTTCGGTTTCTATGCCCCTCCAGTACCCGCCAGTTCCGGACAAGACCACACCATGTGGATGAAGTCGGCCGGCTCAAAGCCACAACGGGGGCAAGCTGCGTCAGCGGAGAGGCCCGCACGGTGCAGTCGAGCCGGTGTGAGGTAGGCATTGTGGAGGTAGTACATTTGAATAAGCCTCAGTTTGGCGGAGGCAGTCACCAGCCTGGGGGCTATAAGGGCATCCCGCCAGTCGGCCTCGTCCAGGGGACCCACCCACCCCTCCCATCGTTCCTTTAGGCCTTCCCGGGACATGGGGGTATTGTTGATAAGAGAACGGTAGATCCTGGAAATACCCCCCCTCCCCAGGTTGCCCAGCATGACCTGAGCCTCCGGGGGGCTGTGATCTGGCAGCCTAATGTCCAGTGGGGTGTAAGTGCGTATGGCGTGGCGCAGTTGGAGGTATTTATAAAATTGGGATGAGTGGAGGGAGAAGCGCGCTTGCAATTCTGGGTATGAGCACATACGTCCCCCCCGCCAGACATCTCCCAGCTGGGAAATACCGAGTAGATCCCATGATTTAAAACCCTCTAGTTCCGCAACTTCCCGCAACCATGTCCCGTGCCAGAGGGGAGTGGCGCGAGTCAGCTTCCCGGTCCACCGGGTGTGGCGAAGCGCCGCTCGCCAAGCCAGGAAGATCGCTTTAGTGATGTCTGGGCAGGAGGCGGGGACGGGGGCGCCGTACAGGCGGTCCTGAATACGTGAGAAACCCAGGTCCTCCAATTCCACTCTGTAGGCCGGGTCGGACCATCCCCCCCAAACCAATCATGGACGACCAGGAGGCGGGTGGCCAGGTAGTAGAGGTAGAGATTGGTCATGCCCAGACCCCCATCAAAGGTGGGCAGGCGGCATACCGACAGGGCCAACCACCCCAAAGGAATCTTGTCGCCATCCCGTCCAGCTCACGAAACCAAGGCCTTGGAAAGGACAGGGGAGTGTTTTGCAGCACATATAGGAACCGGGGGAGAATCATCATTTTGTATAGGGCCACCCTCCCCAGCGGATTGAGCGGGAGCTATTGCCATCTCGCCAGATCTACCTTGGCTATCTTGACCAGGGGGGTCACGTTAAGCGCCCAGCTCAACTCCGGGAGAAGGGAGACCCAGATGCCCAGACAACCGGCGAAGGGGAATAGTGTCCTGCCATTCGAAACATTCCCGGGAGGGATGCAGAGGCACAAGGACCGATTTTCGCGGGTTTAAGTAGAGGCCAGATGCGCGGCCAAAGCGGCCCAAGATGTGTAGTGCGCACGGTCCCGAGCGCACCGGATTACCAAGGTACAACAGGACGTCGTCCGCGAAGAGGGCGATTTTGTCCACCTCCAGGCCCGGCCACTCCCAGCCCTGAAGGAAAGGGTCAGTTCTGATCAGGGCAGCAAGGGGTTCCATCGCAAGCGCGAAGAGAAGGGGCGATAGTGGGCACCCCTGCCGCGTTCCCCGGCCGATCCGGAATGGCCCCGACAGCGCCCCGTTAACCAACACTCTGGCGCGGGGGCGTGAGTAAAGGACCCGTACCATTCCCACGAACTTGGGGCTGACACCCATGTGGGTCAGGACGTCAAACAAGTAGGCCCACCCAACCGAGTCGAAAGCTTTTTCGAAATCAGCGAGCAGGAGGGTGAGATATGGAGGTAAACGATGGCGGTGAGCCAAGGCCACGTGAAGGCAACAGAGGCAGTGGCGAGTGCCCCGGTTCGGCATAAAACCGCATTGGTCCGGGTGGACCAAGCACGACAAAAAGGGGCGAAGCCGCTGGGCCAGGACTGCCGCGTAAAGCTTGATGTCAGTATTAATAAGAGAGATCGGCCGGTAGGCCGCTCTATCAATGGGTGGCGGCGTAGACTTGGGCAGAACCACAATCGTGGCTATGTCGGCTTCCGGAGGGAAGGAGCCTTTCTCGACCGCCTCCACAAAGAGATCACACAGCCTCTGGACCAGGTGATCTTTATAGGTGGTATAAAATTCCTGGGGGAAGCCATCCGGTCCCGGGGTCTTACCCGCGGATGTACGCTCTATCGCATCCCCGATCTCTTCAGGAGAAATGGGCACCTCCAGACTCTCCCAGTCTCCTGGCCTAAGTTGGTTGAGTCGTAAGTTACTGGCGGCGAGCAGAGAGGCCAGGGAAAGGTCCGGTGCTCGGGCCCGATACAGCTGCGAATAGTACTGGGCGAAAGCTTCCGCTATCGCCAGGGAGGAAGATTGGAGCACGCCATCGGAGTCGGCAATCGCCGGGATGATGCGCGATGCCCTGGGGTAAGTGGCCAGCTGATGCAGCAGCGCACCGTTCTTGTCGCCCCACCCGTACACCCTCGCCAGCGAGGATTGGCAGAGGAGCTTGGCCGCGTCAATCGACCGTTGACGAATCTCATCACGCAGAAGTCGCAATTGCCGAATCCCGGCCGGGTCCCCGGACTCAGAGAGAGATTGCTCCAGTCGCAGCGCTCGGGCCTCACAGGCGGTGAGCTGCTGCAGTTGCGTCTGGCGGTGCCGTACCACGTGCGCCTTGGCAGCCCCCCTAATGGTTGCCTTACAGGCCTCCCAAAGGGTGCCCGCCGAGGAGACCGAACCTTCATTGTCACCATAGTAGTGCGTCAGCGCGGACCCCACCTCCTTACGGAGCATCTTGTCCTGGAGGAACCAAGCGTTAAAGCGCCACATCTGGTGGGCCACGCGGGGCGGGGGGGCCCAGACCCAGGAGGACCGGAGAGTGATCAGATATCCCTCTGGGGAGAATGCGGATGTCTTGGATGCCTACACAATCGGTGGGGGGGACGAAGATCGCGTCAATGCGTGCATGAGTGTGATGGGCGGCCGAAGTATGAGTGTATTGACGTGTGTGTGGGTGCCAGATCCGCCATGCGTCGCACAAGCCCTGAGCTTCCGCCCAACCCGCCAGTTGCTTCGCCCGCGCGGTGCGCGAGTCTGAAATCGGTCCAGATGAGTCGAGCTGCGGGGCAGAGACTGCGTTGAAATCCCCTCCAATAACAATAGTGCCCAGTGGGAGAGTTGCCAGCAGAGATGCGACATGAGATCAAGCCTGAGACAGCCCGGAGGGCGGCGCGTAGAGCGACAGGAAGCTGATCGGCCTACCCTCGAGCGTGCCGCAAACGGCAATCCCCATTCCGTGGGGGTCGTGGATCGCCCGGGTAAAAACAATGGGGAGGGAGCGGCGCAGCAGGATGGCGTCCCCCCGCGATCCGCGTGAGAACCCGGAATGCCACACCCGGTCATTACCATAGCGCGCCAGAAAGGGACATCTCTCACCAAGCAGGTGGGTTTCTTGAAGCATGAGCACATCTACCTCTGCGCAATGGGCATATTTAAGGACTGCGGTACGCTTGAGCCTATTCAACAGGCCGTTCACGTTCCAGGACAGGATGCGCAGCTGGGCCTTGGGAGCTAGGCCATCCATGACAGCGGTGGGAGCGGGTCGCGCTGGGAGCGAAGCGGCCAGGGGACGCCGGGAAGATACCCAATGGCGTGGGTGCGCAGGGAGGGAACAAGGAGCATGTGGGCCCCAGAGGGACGACGGATCTCGCGCTAGGGGAAGCCAGCGGACGGCGGCGGAAAACGAGTGACGGCGGAGTGCATGTCAGTGTCTGCATGGAGTATCGTGGCGACACTTGTGGTGTGGTGCTGCATGAGAGGCACAGTGGAGAACAAACCCAAACCAAACAAAACACCCTCCCAAGGAGGAACAACCAACTAATACCCAACCCCAACCAACCCACCCCCCACCCTACACTTCAAGAAAGGAAGCATCTGTCGCCCTAACTTTAACTAACAATTACAAGGCCCCAAGCATGGGCGCTCGGGTGTAAAGAGCGTGGTGGACCCCTCCTGAAGTACGGATTCCAGTGTCCTGTCCTAGGTTTCTACGCGAAAGCAGGAGACTGCAGCGCCCCCGCCACCGGGCAAGGTCGCCGCCTCCCCCTGTGAATACAGAGAACAAAGAGAAAGTCATATAGTAGGGCTGCGGGAGAGGTCTGACAGGTCTATTTGCGCGCTGAGGGGGGTCGGAGACCCATCCGGCAGAGGCAACAGATGGCGCAGAGATCCCCCAGCTGCATGAGATGATGTCCGAGCTCGCAAATTGGTCGATCTTTGTTTGGTGGGACGTTGTCGGCGGTTTGGGGCCCCTATCCTTGCCCATGGTGGCCCCCGGGGAGTGTGTGCCGGGCTTTAGGTTTGGTGTGGTGGACCGCCAGTCGGCCCTCGCCCGCCAATCAAATAGGCCTCCGGCGCAGGGCCTGAGACTGAGAAATCGAGGCGAGGGGAAGGGTAGAGGTACGTCTTGTCCCCAGTGAGGGAGGGCCCAGAGTCCGTCGGGCACGCCACCTCCCCGGTTTGACCCGGGCTGGGCCTCTCTCACCTCGCCGCAGGCACCTCGCCGTAATCCGCACATGTGGCGGTCATCAGTTGAGGCGCAGCTCCAGGGCCGTCGAATCACTGTCGCCCGCCCCGGCCCACAGGCCTGTCCCAATCAGTGGGTCCACTCCGCATCCACTTTCGGCCCCGGGCAGACAGCTGGACCCCCTCGGGCGCAAGGGCCAGGGGTCGCCCCCGCCCGTCCGACAGCAGTGCCGGGGGCCACCCCGCCTGGTCAAGATGGGCAAAGTCTGATGGGGGGGGGGAGGGGGGCGCTCCCGCCGGCAGCGCCTCCCGGCCAGTGGTACAGGACAAGGGTGGGCTCCAGCGGCCGCTAGGCCAGGCTCAACATCTCCCACAGGCCGCCGCTGTTTGCGCCCAGGAAGCGTCGCAGCCCCGTATGTGGCGTCCACCCTCAGGGTCCGGCGGGATGTCACCGCCTCGGGGATCACCCAGACAAGAGTTCCCCCGTCGGGTGCACAGGACCGGATGATGGGGGCCAGGGGGAGCCGTCCCCCCCGGCTGGCGTCGATCCTCACCTGGCAGCGTAGGTGGAGAGTGGGCGCCCGTGACAGCAAAGCCAGATCCGGCCTCTCGTTCAGGCCCGCACCGCTCGGGCCGATCCGCCCGTATTATAGGGCCTCGCCGCTACAGATCTTGGGCGTCCACCCCGTGGCAGCTCTGGGGGCGCTTCACCAGCCGCCGCCCCCCCCCAACTCACTTGAGGTCCGTGGAGGGCGTGGGCTCCCCTCCGCAGGCTCCCGCGATGGATGGCTGGCCGCCGCCGGCCACACGGCCTTCGCACCTCGCAGTACGCTCACGTAGCTCGCAGTGCCGGCCGTGGAACTGGCCGGGTGCGTCCCTCTTGCCGGTGCAGCCAACGGGCCTCCTATCTCGGCTCCGGTAGCTGGAAATCGGCCGGAAATCGCACCGAGGGTAGTGCAGCAGCTCCTCTCTATGCGGTAACCTCTGGATCGCTCCTAGGACAGCATTAAACGGATGTAGGTCGGATGCGAGGGGTCAAGCATCAAGGAGCCTCACATCGGTGCGGCCATCTTGGTTAGCGCCACCTAGCGCTCCTCCAATTTTTTTACTATTATATATGAAATAGAACTATTTTTGCTGGTTTGAATAGAAAATGTCCAATCTTCTGTTTATTATTGATTATATTTTTCGTCTTCTGTATTTCTGTTTGTTGAGTTATTATTTGCATGCCCGCAAAGCTATATGTAATATTACTTGCAAGGTGGCGCCCTGAGGCGCAGGGTGACCTGAACAGGCGTGGCGGGCACACAGCACTGCCGCGGTGCAGTGGGGAACGCACAACATGGGTAACCGGATAAAAATCAGTCGAGACTCACATTTGACTCGCGAAAAACCAGAATGCTGCAGCAAAGAGCCACATCGGACTCTGAATTGGACGCCCCGGCGGAATCCCCGTCTCCTCTGGAGACAACGTTATTGGCAATACAGGCAAGTCTACCGTCCATTGATGGGAAAATTGAGGCCCTCAGAGGCCGCATGGAGCACACCTCCGCAAAACTCGACAAGCAGACGGCGCGGCTGGGCGAAGCCGAAAAATGCATATCGGTTGCGAAGATGGTCTGGAGTAGGTGACTTCCAAGACCCTGAATATGGAGAAAGTAGTTGCGGTGATCCAAGCCAAGAACGAGGATTTGGAGGCCAGATCTCGGCGCAATAATCTTCGTATCTCAGGCTTGCCGGAGTCGACAAGTGTGGGCAAGCTGGAGACTTACATCGAAAATCTGCTGCGGGAAATTTTTGGCGCGGGGAGCCGGTCACATCTGCTGATAGTGGAGAGGGCTCATCGATCGCTGACGGCTCGCCCCACCCCCCCAAGTGCTCCTCCCAGACCTATTATTGCTCGTCTCCTCAATTACAGGGTCCGTGACTCGGTGCTGTGCCTGTCGCGCCATAAAGGCAACATAACCAGGGCAACCAATTGGCATTTTACCCCAACTTCACGGCCGCAGTCCAAGCAGCGAGGAAGGAATTTCAACCAGTGAAAAAAATATTAATGGCAGAAAACATGCAATATGCCGGCTTAGCATCGGATCAGATGACAAGGTCAAGATCTTTACCAATCCCAAACAAGCCATGGAGTATGCCAAGTCTGTAAGGCGCAAGAAGGCGGCCCCCGATGCTTCAGAAGAGGAAGGCTGACTCTTGCAACATGTATTTTAGGGGGGTTCCCTAATGAGTACTGTGTCCACATTGGATAAAGTTCTTAATGTTGTTAAATATGAGGCCTCACGCTGGTAGGAGGTAGGTCTCCCCCTGGGGTGGGAACCATGGTTATACGTATAATCTATATCATATGATCCTGTTTTTTCTTATATCAAATTGGTTGTTTCGTAAAATTATCAAGATGCTTTGATTTATAAGCTGTATGCTAACAGGTTTTGTTAGAATGTGATTCGGGACCATTGTTCCACTAGTCGGCCACCTCCCTTTACATCTAGGGAGTCTGTTGTGCTCCGGCATCCCAAATGCGTGCACCCCAACTTACCATATGTTCATAACTTACGCTCGAGGGTTTCTGTTTAAGTACTGGGATGGCTTTGGCAAGTTGGGTATGCTAAAGTGAGTGGGGGATAGCGGGGGGGGGGTCCAGGGCTCTTGGGGTTCGTTGCATGTGGTTGTCTTGACACGACATCCGTTGATGAAAGGCAAATTTTAGTTTTCGCAAATATTGGGACGATGTATATTTCTGATCAACATTTCTAATGCCGCAGGCTAAAGATAGGGTTACGTGTCTAACATGGAATGTCCGTGGGTTGAATTCCTCTAGAAAAATTATACAGGTGTTTGCCTATCTGGACCGCCATGAAGGTCAGATCGCTCTACTCCAAGAGACACATCTGACTAGGCACTGGGAGGCCAGGATTGCTTCAAATGGGCGGGTTATCGTCTGGCATCCTCATATTCCTCCTATGCGTGAGGGGTCATGGCGCTCATAAAGAGGGGCACCGCCTTCACTGAGATTAAAACGTGCATAGATGAGGGGGGCGCTACCCTATTGTGCATGGCAAATTGGGCGTTTCGCTTCTAACCATAGTTAATGTGTATGGGCCCAACACAGATGAACCTGAACTGTTTGCTGGTATTTTTGGTATACTGCGTTGCTGGCTAGATGCTGAGGTGCTGTGGGGAGGCGAATTTAACATGCACTTAGACCCAAGTAAGAACAAGTCCAGCAAGCAGGGCGGGCGCACACCTAGAACCGCGCAGCACGTAAGAGATGACATGATCGAACTTGGCCTAGTAGACACGTGGTGGCTTCACAACAATGACACTTTAGCAGGTACACATGCTGCTGCTGCGCACAGCAGCTGGTCCCGCCTGGACTATTGGCTGCTAAGTGAAGGGGTGAATGCCTGGGTGTCGGGTATACTCTCACTCCCTCGCACTCTGTCAGATCACAACCCAGTCAAACTAACTCTCCATATCCCAACGAGAATTCCGCATCAATTCACGTGGAGATTCCGATCTGAAGCACTATTAGATCCCATCTATGCTACCACAATCAGGGAGGCCATAATTCAGTTTTTTGTCATAACAAGGGTTCAGTGGACAGTGCGGCGACCCTTTTGGAGGCTTTTAAGGTGACTATTAGGGGCACATGCATCTGCACGGCATCAGGCATTCTCAAGGATATCAGGGGACAAATCAAAAGACTTGAGACGACTTTGTAAGAGCTTGAACGAGAATACGAGAGGCTTCCCAGTGCACATAAACTATCCCACATTAGGGATATCCTGGTGGAACATGACGAAATGGCAACGTCAGAGATCCGCTATTTGTCCAAAAGACATGTGGCGCGGGCATACAGAGAGGGGGGCAGACCAGGGCATAATTTAGCGACCAAGCTTAAACACCGCACAGAACACCACACCATAACGAAAATAACGGATGCTCAAGGTGTGGATCACTACACGCTGCAAGACATAATTGAATAATTCCGCACCTGTTACAAAAAAATGTACACTTCGCAAGGGGGGACTGACCCATTGGAGCTCAATGACTACTTAGCAGACATAGCCTGTGCGTGGCTAACTAAGGGCCATCAAGATTATCCGAGTCAACCATTAGAAGAATCTGACATTAAGGAGGCAATTCGCAGTCTACCAGACAAAAAGGTGCACAGGCCGGACGGTCTAACAGCAGAATTCTCTAAAGAATATGCTGAATTACTGGTACCCCATCTGCTAGAAATGTATGCCGAAGTGCACAAAACTGGCAAACTCCCCCCATCGCGAAGACAGGCCATGATTCCAGATTCACAGGGGGACCAGACAGGGGTGTTCTTTTTCACTGCTTCTGTTCTCCATCATGCTTGAGCCCCTAGCTTGTATAATCAGACAAAGACACAGAGATTCAGCCATCAGATTTGCACACCGGCCTCTGGGCATATCTCTTTATACTGACAACATTGTCTTGTTGTACATCCCAATCTTCAACCGCAACATGTGGTATGAAATTGTGATGACTGTACCAGTAGTAGGCGTACTGCCCCTGCGCGCAGAGATAATACAGGTGCATATCTGGCACACAGAAGCCACCTTTATCTTAATCCAATATAAGTGTGTCCCAGCTCACTCGAGCCTGTTTCCCATTAGAGAACCGCACAGATACCTAGCACCGGTGCTAAGGGAATATATTAGATTTAGCTTCTTTTCGGGCCTGTCTATTAACTGGGACAAATCGGTGATAATGCCTCTAACACAGCACACGGTGTCGCTCCCTTTGGAGTTTCCGTTGGTGTGGTCTACAGATCCCATCAAAAACCTGGGGATATGGGTGCACCGGGACCCTGAGATAGTGATTAGAGAAAACTACGGGAGAGCTTGCGTCCAACTCAAGCAGCAAGTTGGATGGGTAGCACTGCTGCTATCTTTGGTGGATCGGATTGCCCTCATTAAAATGATTGTGCTGCCTCGATTTCTCTATCTGTTCAGTAACATCCCAATAAAATTAACTCATCAGTTTTTTACTACAGTGCGGTCATTATTGGTAAATTTAATCTGGGGAGGGAAACAGGCTCGAGTGAGCTGAGACACACTTATATTGGATTAAGATTAGGGTGGGTTCTGTGTGCCTGATATGCACCTGTACTATCTCTGAGCGCAGGGGCTGTACTCCTACTACTGGTACAGTCATCATGATTTCATACCACATGTTGCTGTTGAAGATGGGGGCGTACATCCGATTCCTCTAAAGTATATATTAACACACACACATAGAGGCACGCTCAAACATGAAATTAACGTGATAGACACCACCATTGCTGCCTGGCACTCTATCAGCAGGCTGGCGGCGAAACTCCCACTTTATGCACCTGCGCTCCCACTGGCACAACATACTGCACTCTCGGTGACGCAGGAAAATGGTGCGATGCACTCCTTACGACAGGCAGGTATTGACACAATGCAAGATGTGTTTCCAAATGGCAGCTTCCTCACAGCAGAGGTGGTGCAGTATATCCACAACCCGTCACCACTGTTCCGGTTCATACTACACAGACTAAAGCAGGCATAGCAGGCGGATTATGATACGTTTCCTGTAGAGACGCCCACGCTGCAAACATTGCAGTTGCTTCTTGTTACTCCCACTCGTCACAAACTCATCACTAAATTGTACATGTCCGCAAGAGCGGAAAAAGTACACAAAGAAGATAAAAGCTTCGCACGTTGGCAAGCTAGACTCACTCCACCACTAACGCCCATGGAATGGGAACACTGCTGCAAGCTCACTAGCGCCCTCACCCCCAATGGTAACTTGCAAATCATTCATTTCAAGTATATCCATCAGGTTTACCACACACCACTATGGCTAAATAAATGTGGTTACGAGATAACAGTAGGTGTAAAAGATGTAGGCAGCTGGAGGTGGACTTTTGGCACTTGGAATGGGATTGCAAGCGGGTGTCTGGGTGGAGATAGTACGGCGTATTCAAGATATGTCAGGGACCCCTGTACAATGCACACCGAAGATCTGCTTATTGAGTTGCATTCCACAGTTAAAGGGAGCAATAGGCAAATTTGTCAGAATTGCACTCCTACTGGCAAAACGGCGGGTGGCAATAACCTGGGAAAGCGTTCAGACATCGAGACCAGAGCACTGGCTAAAGGATCTGGTCTACTGTAAGGAGAATCTTGAAATGTATGCATAAGAGCTGCCATCGTCCTCACGACCTAAAGACATTTGGGAACCCTTGAGGCAATATCTACAGGCACAAGCCCGGACAGCATCACCAAGCAACAATGCCTGATAGCCTTATGTATGCATGTTCCTTGAAATGTTGCTATAAATTTATGTCATTAATGTCTAAACAAGTGATCATTTGGCGAATAGGCCACCCACGTGCTGTTTGTTAGATGTTTGATGTCTGAAATGTTTTGGGGACGCTACTGATGTTATATCTCTGCTATGAAACTAATAAACATAATACAAATTTTAAAAAAGGGCTGGGTCCCTGGGAGAGGGGGAGATGGTGGTGGGAGGTAGTCCCGTACGCAGGAGTGCCTGTGCAGGGTTTTGCCAGGACATAAGTGAGGACTTTATTGAAGGCGAGTAAGAGTCCTGAGGGGACACCCCGATTTGAAGCACATATGTAAATACATTGGCCTTGAGCTCCATCGTGGGCAGTTTAAAGTCCAGGACCTCAGCCACCCTCCGGACCACCATCACAAAGGAAGCCCCTTCCTCTGTAACCACTGTGGGAGGAAGGAGGCTAGTGTCTGGGGAAGTGTCCAGACCACTGGTGTCACTCAGGTCCTCATAACAGGTGTCGTCGGCTATGGACTGCTCTAGGGTATTGGTATAGTCCTAGGGATCCTCTTATACCCTCCATTCCTGTTCTTCTGAGGGCCCTTCAGGAAACTAGGGATCCATCGGCAATTCATCTTGTGTGGGCCTGTGTGACACCTGTCCTGCTCCATATCAGAATTGGGAATCACAATGCTGTTGGCGTAGCTGATGGGCATCATTGGCACCAAGTAAAAATCCACTGGAACGTGGTGCGCTATGTGGCGTACAAGCAAGATGGCCGCACTTCAGTGAGGCTCCAGCAGCTCGGCACCAGTATCCGGCAAAATATCCTGCCCAGAAACTCATAAAATGTGACAAACTGGCAGCGACTAAGATATCCTGTGTCAAGCCTTTCATTTGAGTACTCAACGGAGACGTATAGTGCCGGAATGCGCTAGAAAATCGACCAGCAGTAGAGGCAGCTGCCCGGCCGACACATAGATGCGCCTTGCGGTGGGCAGAGGCAACGCCGCAGCGCCTACAAGCAGACAAGGCCCACGGCTAGGGGGTCAGAGGCCGTAATGTCGTAGCGCGCTTGCAAGCAGAAGGTAACCCTCACCCCTGTTGTCCATTGTCACCCCTCTCTGGCCACCAAGTTCGGAGACAAAGCCGTAACAACGGCAACCAGTAAGGAGCACGCGAGAGCTTTGTTGCGGCAGCTACATGTGGAGGCATATATAAAAGAACAGGGCAAGCATCTGAATATTCAGCAGTATCATAGACGGGAGTGACGACCGGACGATCGTGCAACACAGCGTGGAAGCCAACGCAAATGTGGTGAAGCGCTTCTGTCCTGTTTCCTGACCTCGGTGGGGCATGACACATGGAGGCTGCTAGAGGTGTGCGAGGCATTGTGGTGAAATGGACAACATACGAAGGATTGAGGAGGCAAGCAAGAGATCAAGACTTGCTCCTAGATGGCACTGGGAACAGTACGGATTATATAATTCGCAAAAGCGATTGGCCGGATAGAAGGGGCTAAACTTTTGTGATCAGTGAACATTCGGGGAGGCCCTCCCAGCTGTGATGGTACAAGCCCTGTGCCATAAGCCATAATGTGAGAACAGCTGTTATGTGCATATAACACCTTCTAGTCTAAAGAGTACTGGATGTAGCTTCTCAGGTCACTGCAAGTGGTGCATATAGGCTACTACGTATATTTTCATATAGAATTGCAGTGCTCCGGTGGGGTTATCAGTGGCAAACTGGCAAATAACTGAAGATCGGATGTACTTAATTAAAGCCGCTACCTCAAATTCTAGGAACCACACACTTCAAATACCAGGCTTGTTGTGCAAATCCATTGCAAGCCACGCTCGGCACTTAATAGAGCGGGCAGACTCGGCAGAACCTGATAACATACCAATGCACAGATAGTAGCTGTCTTTTTTTTTTTTTTTTTTTTTTTTTTTTTAAAACCTTTATTTCGGTAGATGCAAAATACACAGCGTCTGCCTACAACCCCTCGGGGCCGGCTGCAATGACAATTCGTAAACATAGAACAATAATGTCAGGATAAGAAAAGGTTTAATTTTATGGTGTAGTCGAGTACGATGTAGTGAACATCGAAAGGAGTCGAAGCTAATCACTGACCAGGAGAGACATCACTGGTCAAGGAGCACCCAGAAGGTGGCGTTATATAGGAAGGCATTAGTAGGAAAGCAGGTGGCCACCATCCAGGAACTAAGAGCATACACTATATCACAGAATGATAGAACTCAAGAAACTCCCTACTAACACTGAGCCCCGACTCCGGAGAAACAAAAAAAACATAAAAAAGAAAGAAACCAAAGAGGCAGAGAGACCAGAAGAGAAAGAGGGCCATAGAGACAAAGAAGACATAGAACACATCCCGTCCCCCACCCTGCATACCAGCGGAAGGCCACGGCCCACCCCCCCCCAATAGGCATGCCTGTCGCCCCAGATGAACCCCAAGTAGGAAAGGGAGTCTGGAGAGTGGGAAAGAACCTCCCAGCCGCCGACTCCCAGAGAAAGCAGGAGGAGGAATTTTCACATACTCCCGGTCACCACAGCCCCTTAAGCGTCCCCCACCCTGTATATCGTCAGCACTACTGAAATAGCAAGCAAGACGGCAGGTGGGGAGACTCCATTCCAAATGTGCGAGTAAAGCAAACAATTAGCAGTCCCGTCCTAGTCCCCGCCCGCCAATACGTACAGTAAACTAAAGGGAATCGCCCAGACCCGGCCCGATCCTAAGCGGCCCCACAAATCCACCCCCGCAAGAAACAGTAGCAAATTACACACATGCGGCACAACCGATACATAAACAGATATTCTAGTCCGGGTCATGCCAGGCGGTCAGGCAGGATCATCATGGGTGGCAACTTCAACCCTGGCCTGAACGCGGAGACCCCACCAAACATGGCCGCCGCTGGGAGTGTACCTCAGGCAGAACAAAGGAGCAAGATGGCCGCTCCCGGCAACGATGACACAGAGGGGGAAGAAGCGAGAGTTCCCAGTCAGAGACCATCACCACATCGATAGTGACAAACACAGTTTTCCCCACAGAACGGCTCACACTCCGGCGATGTTGAGGCAGACATGGCAACACTTGCAGAGGCAGAGTCTCGGCTTGGAAAGTGGAAGGGAGCTTTGTATCTGCAACTTTGTCCTGAAAAGAACCCTCGACACTGTTACCAGGGAGAGGACGTTCCACAGTATCCCCCTGTCGCCAATTTGTATCCGCCTCGAAGGGAATGAGAGGCCTTGGGGGGTCAGACAACCGCTGTAGCTCCCTGGGTGGCATAGCGGTATCGAACTTCCGCTCCAGTTCTCGAGTGCGTTGGCACCATGTCGCCCGCAAGTCCCCCAGGGCTAAAAGGATATCACCATAGGTTAGGTCTGCCCCCTGCTTCAGCATGCCGACAGTATGTAGAGGCGCCACCGGGACACCCTCCAGCTCGACAGTAGGCAGGGAAGCTTGCGTCAGGGATATGGCGGCTTCCGCCTATCCGGCGAGGTAGACCGGCACCGGTACCAGTTTTGCCGTTAGCCCACCTCGGAGGGGTGAGGGCGACACCACGGGATGGAGGGACAGTAGTTACGGCAAGAGGGGTTACTGCTTGCTAGACGGGGCTCCCACGATGGGAGAGCCCTAGGCTGTGTTGCAATGCGGGTGGTGGGCGCCCTCGAACGGACACCGCTCTGACCGCTGGCGGGAGGACAAAGGAAAATACACCGGCCAGGACCCAATCGTACCAGAATTCTCTCCGTCGCGAAGAAGGCTCCGCCGGGCCGCCCACTCCACGTCCAGTCACATTTCCCCAGTCGCCGGTCCAGCCCCAGGTCGTCTCACCGTACGTGATAAGCGGTGTCCGGTGGCGGTGGTCGGGCCAGATTGCGTGGGCAAAGTCCAAAGTCAGCAAACTCTATGATTCCTCGACCAAAAACGCCGGCGGGAACATCGGAGGACTGCGGAAAGTATCAGCGCATCCGTGGTGACAATTGCTCGCGCCGTAGGCAGGATTAAAGATCAGGATATCATGCAAACAGCAGACGGGCTGCGGAGCCGGGAGCTCAGACGTCCTGTCCGTCCGCCATCTTGGCTCCTTAGTAGTAGCTGTCTTTTATTCTGCCATGGGGAAGACAGATGGCAAATAATCAAAACTACCCTTTGAATCTAAGAAGCTAATGCGCTGACAGCAAGACGAAACTGATCTTGCGGGAATGGACCAATCACAACCCCAAGATGATGAGGTTAAAGAGCTCCTTCTGGCCATGAGGCACAGTCTCACTTCTACTGAGGCTAAGATGGACTCAATGACAACCCGCATGGACTCTATAGTACATAAACTGGAAAAACATGATGCATGAATCATAAAGCAGAACGCCGGATCTCCGACGCAGAAGATACCACGTCCGGCGTACAGAAGCAAATGGCGCAGATGGATAAATTGCTTAAGGTAATTGCTGCCAAGAATTAAGATTTGGAAGCGTGCAGTAGACGCAAAAATATACGGGCCATTGGGATACTGGCGAGCACGAACACTGGACAGATGGAAAAATTTATTGAGCGGTTATTATGCACAGTGTTTGGGCAGACTCATTTTCATCACAGATGGTGGTAGAAAGGGCTCATCGTTCACTGGGTCCTCGACCACACCCAGGAACTCCACCACGCCCAATTATTACAAGATGTCTGAACTAACGTGACCGCGATGTGGCACTGAGGTTGGCTCGGGTAAAGAGGCAACTGCACTATGAAGGAACCAAATTCACAATTTACCCCGACTTCCCAGCTGCTGTACAAGAAGCGAGGAGAAAATTCATCACGGCTAAACGCAAGCTGAGACAGGCGCAAATAGATTATGCTCTAATGTACCGGGCACGCCTTAGAGTCACACATCAAGGCAAACAGCAATTTTTTGTCAATGCGCATCAAGTGGATGAATTCTTGAAACGCACAACATGTCAGGAATCGCTCCGGCATACTTCGAGGAGAGTATCCCCTACATCGGAGTAAAGGAAACTGGGTGAATGACCGGAAAGCCAGGAACCGTCAAAATTCAAACTTGAGCAAAACTATATTCATTTGACTAAGTTGTAGTACATTGAATATATACGAGACAGCTGCAATCAGACAAATGCTAGGAGTCGATACTACTGGATGAGACTGTCAGGACCACGATTGGACACATTAAGCAGATAAATCAACTGTTGGGACTTGTTAACAAATCAGAACCGGGCACCCCTTCCCCCGCAATAGATACTCTACCACCTGGAGGGGAAGGGAGATATGTTGTGAGCCCCCTGGCATACCCCAAAGGGAGATCCTCCACCCCTTAGGTCGAAATGAACTCTAAGTTTACTGTTTAGGAATGTTTGGGAGGGGGTGGGAATGGAGATTCCGGCATGATTGAGATGCCATTGTGGAAGGGGAAGGAACAGGAAATATGTTTGGGAATTGGTACAGGGCAGGTCAAGAGATGCACTGAGACACTAATATATGCACAAGAAAGTACAGCAGAAATATGGTCCAGGCAACTAATTCAATATACCTCTTGATGCTGATGTGACACACAATAACAAGATACGGAAACTACAGCTATTAACATGGAATGTCAGAGAGCTAGGTGACCCATGCAAACGCAGGCAGATACTAGCATATTTCGATCACCATCATGTCCAAAGTGCAATGTTGCAGGAGACCCATCCGGATCCCCGCGGGACTCCTCCATTTGCTGGTAAATGGGCTGTGCACCGGACTTTCCCATCGTATTCTCCCTATTCCAAGGGGACAGCAAATTTGATTAAAAAACATACTCCGTACATCCCACTGGGATCGACTCAAGACCAATTAGGGAGGTACTCTACTGTGTGGGGGAGACTAGGCTCTGATTGGCTCATGCTGGTGAGTTATGGGCCTAATGTAGATAACTCAGAATTTTACACTACATTGCGGGGGAAGATGCTTGAGATTGGTTCTACACATTTGATCTGGGGAGGTGATTTTAACACGACGCCGAACCCTTTGTGGTATAGGTCCACCCCCCTTCCACATCATTACACTAAAACACATAAACTGCTACAGGGCATACTAACTGAATTGCCTCATAGATGCACGGAGACACACACATCCTGGGGAGAAGGAAGGTACACATTACTCAGCACTCCACTCATCCTGGTCCAGATTATATTACTGGGTAGTATCCAAGGGTATAGGACCATGCATCACCAAGGTAGGTTCTTGGCAAGAACACACTCAGACCATCCACCGCTCCATTTGATGTTGTCCCCACTGGAGATCAATGCATCCTATAAGAACTGGAGACTTATGCCATTAACATTGCTAGAAACAGAGTTCGGTGCAGAGCTAGGTCAAGAAATCACTGATTTCTTTCAGCGAAACATTGGTAAGGTCACACATATAGCCACGTTATGGGAGGCCTTTAAGGTCACAATTAGGAGAATCTGCATTGCTAAGGGTTCTGGGGTCCTTCGAGATATTTGCAGGTCACTACAGAAGCTAGAAGTGGAATTGAAATGGTTAGAACGAGATAGGAGCAGTGGCGTAGACGGAACACTTCAAAATGAGTTCAGGGACAAACTATCGGAGTATAAAGATACGGCAGACCGGGAGAGTTTATTTCGAGGGAAGTATTTTATAGCTCGCAAGTATGGAAATGGGGAACGCCCTGGCAAGGCACTAGCAGAGGAAATCCGCAGACCTTATTACTCTAGCTATGTATTGGAAGTCATGGATCACGAGGCATAGAGATAGTACCGACATACTTAAGGTGTTTACTACACATTACTCCACATTATACAACACTAGACTATGTCAATCGCTCGACCTAGCTACATACCCAGATGGTGTAGCCCTCAGCTGGTTGGGGAATACACAGCAAGAGGTTTTGGCTGCGCCGCTAGAAAAGGATGAAATTCGTGCTGCAATAATGCAGATGAAATCTGACAAGGCACCTGGTCTAGATGGCCTTCCGATAGACTTCTATAAAGCTTATGTAGATCAGCTTGCACCCATATTAAAAAACATGTATGAGGAGGCACAAGAAACTGGAGCTCTTCCTCAATTCATGAGAGAAGCACTGATGACCTTGCTCCTAAAGCCTGGGAAACTGATAGATCAGTGTGAGTCGTATAGACCGCTATCCCTTATCAATAATGATGCAAAGATCCTCGCAAAAATGCTGTCTAAAAGTCTAAGTATTTTAATGGAGAAGTTGGCATTGCCTTATCAGGAAGGCTTTATCCCCGGGAGGGCGACATCCCTCAACCTCCGTACCCTTTTCTCTATTCTGCAGGACATTGATCTCGAGTTGGCTGCCGTGGTAGTCTTCCTAGACGCCACAAAGGCTTTTGACTCGGTGGAATGGGATTATCTATTAGGGATACTGGAACGAATGGGAATGCCAATAGGCTTCCTCTCTTGGATAAGACTGTTATATAGTTCTCCAAAAGCCAGAGTTCTAATTAATGGACAGACATTGCCACCCTTTTCAATCCCTGGGGGCATGTGGCAGAGCTGCCCTTATCCCCTTTACTATTTGCTTTGGCTATTGAACCGGTGGCGGCCAAATTGCGACAACACCACTAGGAAAGGGCTTTACGCTACCCCATGCGACATATACTTGTCTCCCTTTATGCGGAAGACGCCACTTTATACATCAGAGACACACAACAGAACTTGAATCCTATATTGAGGGAGTTTTTTGCATTCGGATAGAAATCTGGCATACATATTAATTGGGGATAGTCGCACCTCTTTCCGTTGACAACTGTTACGACTCCTTTCCCACTTGCCTATCCTATAGAATGGTGCGAGTCAGAAGTGAAATACCTGGGGATAAATGTCCCAGCAGATTGTGCATAACTAATGAGACTTAATTACGAAACTGCATTGGCTTCCATTACAAGCTGTGTCACACGTTGGATCTCATTGCCGCTGTCTTTGGCGGGGATAACGCCTCTCATCAAAATGGTAGTCCTCCCGAAGTTATTATATTGATTTATGAATATACCGTACTAACATGGTAGAAATATTTTTGCAGCCTTGAGGATGGAAATGATTAGATTTACATGGGGTGGCAAACACTCACTAGGCCTTATTCACAAGGTGGTTTTGAAGTTCCCAATTTAGAACTGTATTATATATGTGCCCAAACTCATTACGCAACTTAGTGGTTCCACCTACCTCCATGCATGCCACATTTAACAATGAAATGGGGGTTCACAGATCCGATCCCTCTGATGGGAGTTATAAATATTATTCCCAAACCTCGCGAGAATGATCCCACGACAGTGACGTACTGTCATTGTGTGGAGACGCATAGCTGAGGCACTAAAAGCCCCAATAATATACTCACCTTTAGTTCCTCTCGTGTATCACCCGCATACGGGTGCTTCAAGAATCAAGCTTCAAACAGGTACTGAGAAAGACAAATATACAGTGCTGGGGAAATCTATACAAAGATGGGAAGTTCTGCACAATGGAACAGTTTTTTCACAATTCAGATCTCCCCAACATGTTTATATTCCTATATGTGAGAATGAGACAGGGCATTAGAGAGAGCACGCCCTCCTTCCCTTTGGAACCACCGGTTTAATCCCCGCTAAATACATTATTGCAATCTGAGGCACCAACGCATGTGGTCTTCTTGTAATATCATACTACCCAAACTACCCAGTTGGTAGGCCAATGTGCCGCACGGGAGCAGTGGGACAGAGACATTGGCCTTGAAATGACAGATAAACAATGGGAATATTGCTGTACAAAAACAGGACAGGTATCTGCATTTAGCCGCTTACGCATTATTCATTTTTAGTTTCTGTATCCCACTTATTACATGCCTGTCAGAATTTACAAATTTCAAGTTAGAGATCATGACAGATGTGGAACTGAAGGGGCAGACATTTTACACCTCGCCTAGGGCTGTAACATAATAAATCAATACTGGCAACATGTTTTTACAGCAATGGCACAGATGATAGCAATGCCATTAGCAGCATCTCCATCATTAGCCCTACCGGGAAACACTGAACAGATAGATGCAGGATATAGGAAGTACGTATCGCTTGGGCTCCTACTTGCTAAGCGTAGAGTTGCCTGCAGATGGGGACGAGGAAGGGCCCCCGAGCTTAAGGAGTGGATCAGAGACATGTTATTGTGGCAGGAACAAACACTCACATAAGCGGAGCTGCTTCCACCCACTTCTCGTCCGAAGGACATATGGGACCCTTTAAAAACATATTTGTTATCTCAGCCACTAGAAGTCATGAGTGACCAAACGTCACGCTGAAGGGAGATAAATGGGTATGGAACAGGACGTTAGATGTTGAAAGTCAAGACGTATAAAGAGCTTGAAATTTAGAGACATGTTTAGGCATAGACTGCCACAGGTGGATAACCCGAGATATACTCGGGAATTGAAAAAGGATAAATGAATGAGAAGGAAATTATATTGTTTATTTATTGCAATTAGATGAATATGCCTGTATATATGATCAAGCATACTGCATATGAAAATAATATTTCAAGTTTTGGTTATAGCAAACAACTGATGCATGTATGATATATGTTTTCTCACTGCCCATGTACCACTGTTGAAGTATATGTTAAATACCAAAAAAACGGAATAATTTTTTTTTAAAACTCCACTGGAACACTCCCCAGAGGAAGTTGCAAAGTCGCAGTTGGAGCTGATCCACCAACGGATCTAGAGGGCCCAACTGACACCAAGAGCGGGCCTGCTGATGGAGTCCCAGTTGGAGTCCCTCCCATTCCCCTGGTTCCCGAAGCCGCTCCATAGGGGTCCGTCCATCCAAAAATTAGACTCATGGCTCCATGAACGTCTCAAAGTTGGGCAGGGATTGCTATGGCTTCAGAAAGTCTGGGAAGCATGGAGTGAACCCAGTCTCAGACGCGGGCTCCACAGGGATGACCTGAGAGTGGGGCCTGGATTTGTGAAGTCGTTCCAAAGCCTCGTCCGATGAATGGGATCGGCATAGAGAAGTCGAAGAGAGCTTTAACTTTTTGTGGGACTTACCTGAAAAAGTCCAGGATCACGATGATGACCGACTGACTGACTGCTCAAAAATATGCAGAACCAGTCTGATGCATGTGGAATTTGCACCTGGAATTTTCTATCAGATATGGAAACTATCAAGCAATCAATACCCTTAACAGAACATACATTGGTTGACTCAAACTGTGCCAAAGACACAATTAACTTAGAGATTTCATATGAGATATTCAACACAAACTAAAGACATGCCCAATTTGCACATTCACACAACAATAATTTCTATGATACAAAAAACAACAATGTGCACAACAATCATGCTATAATGCTCGCACATCCATTTTGGTTAAAAGGACTACCAGAGCACCGCATAATCCTAGAATCCTTTGTGGGTGCATTCCTAAATGCACAATCTAAAATAAAAATACAGAACTTATTAACTACTTACTTGCTCAACTACACTTTTCCACATCATATGGCACAAATTGAGACATGGTTCAATTACGCATCAGGACTGACAATTAAAGACCTATCCACTACAGCTATAGAACCCTAATCAAGACCAGGAGGAGAATGAGGATTGTGTCATCTATTATTACAAATTGCCTCCTACACAGAAATCCGGATACTGGCTTTTCCTTCTTTCAAGTATATGTTGATGAAATATGCAACACGCCCAATAACCTCTTTTAAAAGTACAGTGGTCTACCATCCTACTAAGAAATGTTATGCTTGCCTCTCTGGAAACGTTTCTGACCTTGTACAGTTAATTAAATCCATCTCAAAGAGGGTTTGCATCATGAAATAAGTGTGAACTAACATGACATCTATTATGTTTTGCCCAACGATTAATAGATGATCTCAACAACCTGGGTTTTCAACTAGTAGACCAACCAACCTACTGAGTAAAGTATGTTGATACGTTCAGGACAGTGCTGGGAATATTAAAGTTTGAAGATACAATATCATAGGAAGGAGAAAAGAAAAAGATGAAGTGACTAAGCCATCAAGTTCAGATTTTGCAACCTTGAGGTCTAGCTGAATTATTTTAAGTTTGAGTGGAAAGGAAACGTTTCAGCGCTCTGTCTATCTCCTTGTGTTTGCTTTGTTCGCCCTAAGTTGGCAGGGTATGCTCAGATGTGGGTCCCTTGCTCACTTTGCCACTGGATTCAAGCTAATCTGGCTGATGAGGGCTGTTAGCCCGAAACCGGTCCCAGGATGCTTGTTTCCGGCAGGGGAAGATATGGCTTGGCAGTTCGGGCTGGACTGTTCCCATGAGGCACAGGGTCAAGACTGATTTGCATATAGCTATGTCTGAACTGGGGTGGCGAAGTGAACTAAAGGATGATGATGGATTCAACCCAGATCTGTGACTGGGGTTGAGTGTCTGAAAAGTTTCAGCACTCTGTCCATCATCTCCTTGTGTTTGCTAAGAGGAATTTAAGAACATTAATGATGATGATATTGAAGAGTCACTTTCCTTGACATTTTTCGATGCAAGAGATACAGTGATAACCGTAGAGGGTACCAAAGCTGGGTATCATGCTCATTTGCATTCAAAAGTCATTATTCCTATTTATTATTACAGGTTTAGGATCAGCATAAAGCATATTTAACTTTTAAAATGTTTACAGCACTATTGAAAATTCCACATATTTGACTCAACAGAATCATAAAATAACAACAAAATCAAGATGGAATTCATATTTATATAGAACATTCATTTTATGTACCTTTTTACTGGCACTTAAAGGGGGCAAAAGAAAATAACCATCAGGTGTGATAATGATAGTGATATAAGTAATTTATTAGGGCTTTTGGTTTCAAGTTTAGTTACTCTCCAGTCCTGTGAATAGTAAACCTTCAGTTGACACTTACACTTATGGACCTTATCAAAGAACAACTTAAAAGCATTTCTTCTTTCATCATGGTATGGACCTATTTTGTATTAAGGCTAACATGAGGATGTTTAATTATTGAGGTAATTGTAGAGTTTTCTGTGTCTTTTACATTTTTTTGTCATTGAGTATTTGTTTAGATAGGAAATCTACCCTTTGTCGGATATATTCACATGAATCTTGAGATTAAGAATATTTCTCTTCATCGCATGCGCCTATACTCTAGGTATCATTAGAGTAATACATATTTTTAATATTAGCATATATAAAGGTTGGTGGAACTTGTTATTAGTCTTAAAGTGCTCAAAATACAGCACATACAGGTGAGCACAAATTCAAATCCTTGCAACAAGCTTCTCAATATTCCCTGCTCCATAAACTGAAATAACTAACTCTAAGTGCTTCATCATGCCCTGTTTTGCAGGGAAGGCAGAGTCTAAATGTTCATCATCCAAACGGGAAGCAGGCAGACGATCCTTCCTCTGGGATCAAATTAGCCATGGACAGCCAACAAATCTCATTTTTTTTAAAGTTTTTTTTTAATTGAGTTTCAGAGTAGAGGTGAATCATATAATATTACAGTTGCTTCTCGCTCCACCACAACAAACCGGATCTATTCTGGACCCCATTTAATTATGATTGTAACTTATACTATTTCTGCTTGTGTTAACAGCCAAATCATTTGATAGCAGAAGTCAGCAGGTGCAATTATAGGAGTGTGTGATCCAGTAGTGAATTAAGAAGAAATTAGGACAAAAACACAAACAGTAAAATACTACATTTTGAGGGGTATATTGCGTAGGTGGAGTTCCTATACCTTGTTGTCCCCGGGTCTCCTGGGCTGAATCTCCATCCTTCTGGGGGTGAGTCATTGCTAGTGGTGCAGGGTTACAACTAAACATGGTCTCTAGTCTATATGAGAGTCAGGGCGATCCCAAATCCGCTGCTTCTCGCCTCACTACCTGTCCGTCCCTCCCCAGTTGTGGTAAATCTTCCAGTAGTTGTGTCCAGGCCTCCACTCAGCTCCCAGGACGCACCCCCACCCCGCGTCTGCTTAATACTGTTCCCTTGCAACCAGTCTATTTATGTAGTTTTGATAGCCAACCCTGTATTCAGGGCCCCTCTGGGGTCTTCCAGGATCCCAAAAATCTCTTGTTAAATTACTTTGTACCTGATGGATGCAGTCAGGCCATATTGGGACTTGTACCTTTTTCCACACCATTTACCAGACAGTGAAAAGCATATGCTCAAGGAGTCAAAAGTTTTGACCTGATCTAGTATCAGAGCCTCGAAGAGCATTTGTCTCCTAAGTTTATACATATTGCTAACCACAAGTATTTTGTATTGGGAAACATTATTCAATAGCTCATTAGGTTTACAAAAGGTTTCAAAGCCAGCCAGCACTTTAACAAGGCAATTTTAGGTACTAAGAAATGCACAGCCTGCATTAGTCAGAATGGGGACTGACTATTTTCCAAGTTTCAGGGTATGAACTTTAGGGTTTTTAGGTTGGCATCCAAGTTGTTAATATGTATCAGATGGTACAAGAGCTTTAGAGCATTATTGGTGTATTTTCTTATTGAAGGAAATTTCATCTGTGAGATTCCACAAAGGGTCAAATCTGACCCGCATGGAGGTTTGAGCAAGCAAACGTTTTAACATGTCAACAAAGAAAGGAGAAATGCACATATTTAGCATTTATCGTAACCCTGAATGGTGTTGGTCTATAAGTATCATAAGCACCTTTTTAATCTAAAAAACGAAAGAGTAATGCCTTGCAGATGAACATACTTCTTTATCTTAATGTGCAAGTAAAAACCTTGGTCGATACCACAGAGAACCTCCTGGAAATCAGCCTTTGCCCACACTATAGAACAAGGCTTTAGTTCAGAACATAACCTCTGCAGGAATAGTTTGCAAACAAATGTTCCTCATTACATTTATAAGGAAAATTGTTCAGATATTGGATGGATCTGACTGGGAACCAGTCTTATGGATTGGAACAAGTGGAGCCGTCCTCCCTAACCTAGGAACCTTCCTTCAATTAATAATAGATTTCATATGCAGAGAATAAATGCTCTCCAAACTACTAGATAATTCTTATAAAGGTCCTTGGGTATCCAGTCCAACCCTGGTACATTGCCTAATTTAACCCTGTCTGGTGTAGCAAGGACTTCCTGGAGGCTAATAGGTTCTAGGCTGTCCATACGTCAATCTTTGGCTTGCGGAGATCCAGGCCTCCAACTGTAAAATAAAGGCGAGAGTAACGGGTGTACCGCTGACCATCAGAAAATGTGACGAGGAGCCCAGGCCCACAGTCCTAGTACCCTAAGGCACTATAATCCAAAATTCCTTCCTCTCATTTTATTGTAAGACTAAGTAAAGTTAATCACAATTTCTCAAATGAAATTCGGATTCCTTTTCAGCAGATTCTTATACCTTAACCTAAATCTAAGAAGAAAGGAGACGAAATCCTCCTTGAGCTTACAAATCAACCGTGTCTTACGAAACCTACATTCTTGATTGCACTAATGGTGAAAAACGATGGCCTGCTCATGTTGTTGTATAACTGCTACTGGGTTGTCACAGGTCAAAGTTAAAATTGTGGGAGGTAAAAAAATGTATGAAGATGGTTTATCATTAGAGGAAGTACAATATTTAGACCATGGTGATTTTACAACATTCTGAACACCTGAAAGTCCAGAATATTTGATATCTACTGTCAAATAATCAGCTGGAGAGTCCCTAGTAGAAGTTCTAAACGTATTTCTTACTGAGACATCTGAGGAAAAAACAACTACTTCATGCCTGCAAGTCATAAAGAAATAGAAAAAATGTATTTCCTGCTAAGGGTTATTAAACAGGCATATGTTGTTCTCCCAAAGTTGTTTGAATTTCTGCCGGTCAGTTGGGGGGAAATCACCAATACAGGCGGGGTTCCATTCTCATGTCATGTTTCTAAGGATACACAGGTGAGTTCAGTTGTGTTGCCTTCGTACCTTGGACAACAGTAACAATTGGTAAGACGGATTGGCCTGAGGTGTAATGAAATAATACACTTGACACAGACGAAGTTAGCGGGAGGGTGCCTAGATGACTTGTTATATCAACATTTATCAAAATCAGGAGACCGCTGAACAACATTTCTTAAGGTGATTTCTGGAACATGATATACAACTTGTATATGATATAAACTTACACCAATTTATAGAGTGGAACTATATACCATGCCTATTAGGGTCATATGTTCTGGTATTTGCACAAAAATCATGAAATTCCAAGGCATCTATTTTCTAAACTCTGTGGTATTAAAAAAAACATTTCAATAGGGTATATAAATATGGGAATAGAAGAGTGAAAGGTTTAAGCAGATTGGTTTTTACATTACCATCATTAGTACAAAGGAAATATCTTAATAAGTAGATTTATTGTACAGCCTAGAAATAGCAGTTGTGTGCATAACATCAGTGAGCCTGAGACACATTTGGACTCTGAAGGAGGACACATCTTTCAATGATTAATGAAACATACCAAAGAGAAAATACAGCATAACATACAGTATACCTTGTTAGAGACTGTCCAGAACTGACGCTCGTTAGTCATGCCATGCAACTCAATGAGAATTTGACGGATCCTCCATGGGTCTACTGACAAAATAAGCTGATGTTCAAGCTGACCAATGTTCACACTTGCTGATGCTGAAAGAGGATAGAATAAACAGTAAAAGAAACAAAATGTATTATTTTTCCTGTACACAGAAGGTACTGAAGAGTCACATTTGACTTCAACAGGTTAATAAACTGCATTAGCCTTACTTACTAGAAGTAATAAAAAATAGGTATTTAATATTAAATGTTACTTCCCTCATGAACACTAGAGTTCTACATATTTTGTTTACATGACCTAACCTTTTGGCTACAAAATGTGCACATCCATGTGGCGAGGGAAAGGTGGACTAAGAAGGTACAGTTCCTCAATAGGGTCCATGATGCCAAGAGGTCAAATACATGCAACATCTCCAGCTTTGACTCTGATACATAAAGATAGATGATAAGGAATGGACAGGGGCAGAGATAGCAATAGCAAATGAACATAAATATTTGTAAGATTCTTCACATATCCAAAAGTCTGGGTATCAACTTTGTTTGCATGCTGCTAAGAAGGGTGTTCCTGCTGCTAGAGTGATCTCATTATGCTGAAATGACCAGAGCGTTGGTGTCATTCATACTTGAAGTGATATAATGTTTGCACTGGAAAGCCAAAGAACAAGATACTGAAACCCAAGGCAGCCATACCAAGAAACTGGACTCCATTTCAACATAAAGAATCTTCCGCCAGCACCATAGTTCTCAAATAACTAAATTGGCTTCTGGCAGCACAAAGAATAAAGCAAAAAATTCTCTGTACCACAGATCTATGAGAAAATGATCCAAATACCTCAAGTCGATATTCTTAGGGTGCAATCCTGAAAGCAATCTGAGATCCAGTATTTCAAAATAATGTGTTCAGATTACATATAACTGAAAATCTCATGGTGGAAGGTCAGTCCCAGCTTTGGTACACACAGCTTGCCAAATCTAAGAAAAAATGATTTTACATCTTTCAAAAAACAATCTAAAAAGCAATCCTCATTAAAGAAGCCTTCCCAACAAACGTTAAACTGTCCTGAGTGCAGTTTGATCACACAAGAAACTGAAATGAATGCCATTGTAAGCCACCACAAATTTGATCGACAGTTAATGTAGGATGGAGATACTGGTTGAACTATACAACAATCTCGAAATGGTATCAAAAAAGTATCTGGCTTGGGTTAGGGAGTCCTTCTCCAGTCTAAGGAAACTGGAGAGGGAAGAACAGGAACTGCGGAAACCCAGCGTTGACATTTTTTAGCCTTGAAAACAACATTATCCACCGAGCCTTATCTCCTGTTTTTTTTTTAGTACATATCATCGTTTTTTGCTGGCTAGGTTTTGTCTGGGGTTTTTTTGCCTCCTGTTGGCTCCGCCTTGGGGGTGTACCAGAGGACAGAACTTAGCATCCTGTGGCTGCAACGGTGTGTCTCCACAGGATTTGCTTCATTTTCTATTCTTTTGCAGAATTTTATATGACCCCCCCAGAAAAACTTTATCGGCCCGATTTTAAGGAGGTTGAAATTCAGACAGGCACGCCCAGCTCTTATGTATCTACAGTTGTTGCACGAAGACTCCGTCTTGTTTGTTCTTAATTTTCCTAAATCTGCAGTGAAATGTAGGGCCCCTTCTGAATAGCTGGTAGCATTTTTGAGGGTCATTAAACAATTTCGCCCCCTTTATGTGATATAATCACCACCAGGATAATCTAATCACTGGTTTATTTGAATCTTTGTTTTCAGGGGATTAAGCATTTTGCTGGGCATTTTATCTACGAAATGGTGCCCGTATGTAATGAACTGTGTATTGGTTTTATGAAATTGTATTACTGTTTTTATATATGTGAACTTTTATGGTTTTCCAGCTGTAAACTGAATAAAGTTATTTGAATTTGAATGTGTGGAGAGATTGACAGTATTAGGAGCTCCGAATACCAAAGCTGTCTTGGCCAATGCATGCGCTACCAGAATGAGATGGCATGACTCTTTCTCCATTTTGCATATTTCTCTTAGGATGAGAGGAATTAGTGGAAATGCATAAACAAACATTCCTGTTTACTGCATGTGGAGAGCATTCCCTCAAGATTTTTTCTGAGGAATTCTGCTGGTAAACCATATACACTTTGGTTGGTCAGAGTTGCAAATAGATCTACGTTTGGAGTGCCCCACATCTCGAATACTTGTTCCAGCAGCACCTGATTCAGTTCCCATCCGTGGCACTGGCTGCCTGTCCTGCTGAGAGAATCTGCCCATTCGTTGCTATGCCCGAGATATGCTCTCCTTGCAGAGATATTTTGTGCTTTAGCAACCACCTCCAGATCTGTTGTGCCTAAACCGATAGCATGTGAGATCTTGTACTCCCTTGTTTTATCCACGCAGAACATAGTTGTGGTGTAGTCTGGTCTTACCAGAACAGGAGAGCCTTATATTCTGGGAAGGAATGCTTGCAGCCATAGAAACAATTTCCTCAACTCTAGGAGTTTATATGGAGCTGCACTTCCTGGACAGACCATTTTCCATGAATATCCATGTCTTGGAGATGCGCTCCATAACTGTCTAGAGAGGCATCTGTTGACATAATGTAGCTGGGGCGTGTCGCCTCGAAGGATAGGCCTAGAGAAATATTGAGCTCTTTTCCCCACCAGGAATGCATATGCAAGTGGCAATTTGGGATGCATGAGGATAGCATTCTCAGCATAGACTTGAACATTGTTAATGAAGCAGACTTTTTTGCTTGAAGTTGAGCCGCCATCTGTATTATCTTGCGCCTTCGTCTGGGATGGGACATGCCTTCGGTACCTTGGTGTCCAAGACTGCTCCAAGGAATATCTGTGTTTGACTTGGGATGAGAAATTACTTTTGTACATTTAGCTGCAGCCCCAGATATCTGAAAAGCCGCAGACAAGCCAAAGTAGATTCTTTTGCAGAATGGAATGTGGACCCTTCTACGAGTAAATCGTCCAGGTAGGGAAAGACCTGGTGGCCTTGCCTTCTCATAAAAGCCGCTACCGGCGCCATGCACTTTGTAAATACCCTAAGGGCTGAACGAAGGCCGAAAGGGAGGACCTTGAATTGATAATGGCATCCCTGACATCTCGAACCTCAGGAACCGACGATGTCTGACATGAATTAGAATGTGAAAATATGCGTCTCAGTGATCGAGGGCGTCATGAAGTCCCCTTTGTTTATTGACAAGTGAATCTCTTGGAACTAAAGCATTTTGAAAGGCTGTGTCTTGATAAATTTGTTCTGTTGTCTGAAATCCATGACCTGTCTCCATTTTCCGCATTTCTTCTTTATGAGGAAGAAATTAGAGTAAAAATCTTTTCTGCATTGCTGGAAAGGAACTGCCTTTATTGCCTCCTTTAACAGAAAAGTTGCAACTTCTTGGTTTAAGAGAGTAAGATGTTAATGTGCCCTCTTGAAAGGTGAATGACAAGGAGGCTTTTGGACAAAGTCCAGGGTGTGACCTCGATGAATAATGTGCAACGCCCATTTGTCCTTCGTGATGGTGTTTCATTAATGGAAAAATGCGGACAGATGATGGATCCCCCTGAGGCTGGTGATGATAGGTAAGTGAAAAACATCACTGACGTCTGGAGGTGTCTTGAGACTTTCCTCATGTTGAAGGTCGGCATCGAGCCAATTGCTGGGTGTAAGAGATGTTGGAAGCTTGAAACTGTTGTTGCTGACCGACGTAATGTGGTCTATAGCCCTGTTGAGAATAGGGCTGGTATCGATATGACTGGACGAAAGGCCTCTGCTGGAACTGACCTCTTCCCCTTCCTCCAAGAAAGGACTGGTAACATCGCTGCTGAAGTGTACCTAGGGAACGTGCCGTCTCCATATCCATTTTAATTCCCTGTAACACACCGTCCACATACTTTCCGAATAGATTCTCCCTGTCGAAGAGCATGTCCAGGATTTTCTATTGAATCTCTGGGTGAAAAAATGTAGCCTTCAACCGACCCTGTCTACAGAGAACAGATGCAACTGCCATCGGTCTGAAAGCAATGGAAGACAAGTCCATAGCCATATCTATTACCTCAGAAGATTTTCAGGCACCTTCCTGCAAAATGTCTTTTGCCTCCTTTTTCTTTTCCTCAGGGAGATGATCCAGAAGAGGTGCTAGATCGCACCACATCTGGCGGTCATAGCGCCCCAGAATAGCTAAGGCATTGGAGGCCTTAATGGATGTAGCCGCCATTGCAGCAATGCGCTTTCCAATATTATCCAGCCTTTTTCCTTCCGAATCAGTGGATGCTGAGCAAGGGGCTGACAGATTCCTGGAGTGCTGATGCACTGCCTGCATAATCACTGAATCCGGCCGATGATGTCCAATTAAACACTGAGGAGCAGAATCAGGGGCTATATATTATTTATCCATTATCAACAACACAACCGTGACCACAGCTGGGTTCCTAGTAGAGTCCTTAAAATCGTAAAGGAAACATTCAGTTGTAGGAAGCAGTAGGCCAAATCTTTTGGAAGCTCTATCTAACAACTTGTGGAATCCTCCGATATCCCCTGGAGGAGAACTTGCTGGAGAAGGCGACAGTGAAGAAGGAGCGATATAATCATCCCATTCCTGGCCAACCATGCCTGGATCTTGAATGAGCTCTCCTTCCTCTGGCTGTTCATCAGGATCACTTTCAATGTAATCATCCCTGATGGTAACACTACAATGGGCTGGACTTTCTTCCTGCACTGGAGGAGGATGAGGAGTAACAGGTAGCAGCAGGGTCGGTGGGTGAGATTTTAAAGTGGTGGGGCGCAAACGAATTAGCATACAGCACCGTAGCGAGCGAGCGCAGCGAGCGAGCCCGAACCCCAAAAGGGGGGTTTGGGGTGATTACCCCCCCCCCCCAAGAAAATTTTGAAAAAAAAGAAGAAAAATCGTGCATTTTCAAGCAAATTTGAGAAAGCAGGAAGGTTAATAAAGCAATTGTGAAAGTGCAGTTATTACATTAATAGATGGCATAACATAGGTAGCTGCCCAGGGCGCCAGACTTTCAGGGGACCACTGATAGAGCCAACTCTGTTCTGCAGAGAGCCTTGTCCTGATGACCGTGAATAATTATTACTAGAATCATGTGACAATTCACTCAAACCCTGTACATGAATTAGCCTACCTCTGATCCCTAAATCCCTAGATTCATGCTTCAGTGACTTAGAGCTCAGATTCATAACAAACTCATTGAATTTCTACAAACATACCATACAGCATTTGCTGCTACAATTTTCAGAACTCATACAAAGAATCTTCTTCCAACTGATACCCAGGCGTATAACTCCTATTTGTATCACGCGCATCAACAATTTCCTCTCCTAATTACAGCGCTTAGTTGTATGCTTTTTTTATTTTTTCCAAGTAAGACTTAATTTATCCGCACTATATGTAATTTTATCACTATTTATCCATATTATTTTTTTCGAAGTGGAAATATAAAGCTGCAACCTGTATAGACAAGACATTATACTGCAAAACTGTCAATCACATTTGTCCGCCTTTGAGTTTCAATTCTATATATAAAAATATTCACTGAAAAAAACAAAGTTTAAAGTGACATTATAGTTAGGTGAAAATTTCAGTGAAAACGTAACATTATAAACTTTAAAAAAAACACTGAAACTCACCGGTTATAGTTTTCTTTAGCAACTATAACTCATTAACCAAGGTAACCCTGCCATGCACAGTTTTGTCTTCAATGATATCATTGTAAATGTTGCAGTGATATAATCAGTGATGCTATAGAGTATGTGAGTGATATATAATGACACCAATCACCGCCCACCTCCACATGTAAGCAATACAGCCGGTATTTCAGTTGTTTCTAGTGTGTTTGGATACGTTGGCCTTTTTGTTCTGACCAGTTCTGTAAGGCCGGCGTACTGAAGATATTGCCCCTGCCCCAAACCAAACTCCTTGCATGCCCATTCAAATGTGACAAAGGTGTCGTTGGAATACAGATCTGCCAACACCCGACAGCCGCGTGCTCTCCAAGCCTGACATTTCATATTTTTAACCATTTTTTCTATTGGGGCTATGATCCAAATGCTCAGTTCCCGGTGAAATGGTGCATGTTGGAGGTTCGCTCTACAAACTTTTGCCAGAGATATGCTGTCTGTTTAACAGTGTATGGTAAGTCTGTGGGCACACCTGCCACCTGCATCAGAATTTCCGGTAAGTGGTCTGGCTGCAGTCGTCCACTGAGTAGATGTTTCTCCCAACTATACCCGTCATCCAGCCACCGAGCTGCATGTTGCAGCTGTGCCGCATAATAATATAGGTCTAGTCTGGGTGCCCATCTTCATATCCCCTTGACAGAACCTGCAATGCCACCCTACTGTGCTTGCCTGCCCAGTATAGAGATACCAAAACTTAATTCAGTTGTCTGAAGACTGTCAATAGTTTATTACACAACGAGTGTTGCAGCATGTAGAGACACCGAGGAATCACCACTATTTTGGCCACAGAAATCCTGCCCATGAGGGATAGCGACAGAGTGTTCCAAAAGGCCACATAGCGCTTCAGGGAATCAAGTACCCTATTTATGTTTAAGCGTAACACTTGTGCATCCCCATAGGCCACCTGTATGCCTAGGTAACGGAAGTGACCGGTCTCCCACCGGAAGCCAAGCCTCGGCAGGTCTTCATTATTTTGTGCTGCCAGTCCTGCCAACGGGAAGATTAAGGAGTTATTCCTATTGAGGTGTAACCCTGAATAGCTAGCCAAGAGCCGGAGGAGTTTGGAGATCGCTACACGGGGAGACGCAACATAAAACAGCGCATCATTCGAGTATAGCGATAGCAGGTAAGCACCAGTCCCCACCCGTATTCCCCATTGCATGAGATCCCCCATGGCCCACACCGCCATGGGTTCAATAGCCAGAGCAAATAGTAGCAGCGAAAGGGGACATCCAGAAAAATCCAGAAAAAAGATAAAATAAAAAAAATCACAGTTCCACTATGCATAGCAAAGACCATGCACAGGCAAAGTGAGCACTGCCACCCCAAGGTTGACACAGGCCTTTTCATAGGCGTGTATTCAAGCCTGCATCTGCTTCAGACAGCCCTGCTTCCAGAGCACACTATGGTTAGGCCTAGACATTAGAAATCACCGCCAGTGGACTTCTGAGCAAAATCTTGCATCCCTGTAACTATACTTTTACAAATTAAGCATTGCTAACAGCAGACCGTGATATCAAGGCAGAATGAAGGTCAAATGGGCCTAACTGGGACAGCCTCTCACAAACGAACAGCAAGCATGAAGCTGCTGTCTGCTATCCACGTCATCCAGAATCACCAGCCGCCTGCAACAGGTGAATCCCATCCAGAAAGGAAGAGGGAGATGTGTTTGGGCAGCCACTGAGCATCTCAAAAGCTGAAGCATCTTTTAATCTAAAGCTTTTGTTCATCTGAGGGAAGCGTGTACCCCAGACACCTTTAGGGATAAATGTGCCATAGCAATCACCTCAGTCTCCACTTCTCTGTCCCATCAATTTAACATTTGCACAGAAATGTATGTAGGTCAGTGAGAGAGGAGGGGTGAGAGAGACAGAGAGAGAGTGTGTACTTACCACGTCGCTTTTCCCTCCACTTTACAATCATTCGATGCATTTTTACAATTAATGTGACGACCACAGGCCAAGGTTACCTCCCATAGTTATAGCTATATCTGATGTTGGCTTTAATGGTATTGATCTTCCCCAAAACAGCCATTTCTGGGTACTTTGAGCAGGATGTTTCAAACGCACACATGTGCAGAGCATCAGCTGTCTAGTTTGCCCGCCCTTTCCCTCAACGACGTAGCCTCTCATATGCACCAAACAGCAAAGTATCTTTCCTTCCTAAACATGGAATGTCTGACTGTTCATGGAAAGCTTCGGAGTCGCCTACTGTAAATCTCAAGAGGTGCGACCTGAGAGAGGATGGGAAGCTGGGGGGTTCAACATTCACAAGAAGGATTCGGAACAGTGTCCTACATGAAAATGGATCTATGGAAAGCAGTTGCGGCTCGTGGGGGGGGGGGGGGGGGGAGGGGGTGTATCGCAGAGGTGGGGGGGGGGGGAAGTTTTGAAATAAAATTAAAAAATCCTACCTGAGCAGGTCGGTCCGCTGCCTCGGGTCCGTTGGCACAATGGCACCTACACTCGGGAACAGCCACGCACTACGCACACATCACTGACTGCTTGCAAGTGGGCGTGCAAAACCCTCTCAGCCAATCCTGGCGCTGCTGGCAGCGCCAGGATTGGCTGGGGCACGTTTTACACTCCGCCCGCCTGCCCATTAGGAGACCGAGGTTTGAGCCTTTGCTCAACCCTCGCTCTCCTAATGGGCATGCGCCAGAACTGCAAACACAAGTGCGCATGACTGGGCACGGTGCGAAAATTCGTCCTCCGTCCCCACTCATGCGCACTTGTGCATTGTGCTGCTCCATGCCCCTGGTGACGGTCTGACTGCATGTCAGTCAACATGACGCCGGACCGCCCACGGGTGACGTCACGTTGACTGACATAATTGTCAGTTGTTCTGTTCAGTCCCCAGGTGCTGAGGGGGCGGGGCTGCCAAGTCTTCCTTACTTCCCTCACCCGGGCGTTTCTGGCTCGAAGAGGTTAAAGGGAAGAAGAGATTAGAGAAGTGGGCAGCCGCGGGTCCAAGCAGGGCTGGCTGGTGGGGCTACGCCCCTCCGCCCCAATGGACGCACTGCGGCTGGGTAGCAGTGATCTAACCTGCATGCCAGGGCACCCCGGAGTGAGAGGAACTGGAGCATGAGTGCCTGGAAAATGTTTGCAGTATTCATTGAGCATATGCCTGAGATCTGTGACCAGAGTAGTTGGCACTAACATGGCATCGCCTCTTATATCTTGTTGTTTCTCAAATGTCTCATATGGGTAATGGTCCTGAAAAGAATCATAACGACGTAGCTAATGACGAGCCGTGAAAGAGTAGTCTCCTTCCATTTATTCTGATGTATCCTGGATAGTATTTTCGTCTTCATTATCAGTGTCCTGACATTTTACATTCAATTGTGAAGGGCTGTAGGCTGATCCAAATAGGCTCTTGTCTCCTGACTTCTCTGTATCCAAATGTTGAGATGGAGGTATAGGTGATACTTTACTAAGAGATGTCAGACCTGGAGACTTTTGGCCAATTTCATGCATTAGAATGTCTTTTTTGTGCTCCGTCGATGTAGAAAGGCGTTTTACGGTGAGTGTTCTCGAAACCAGAATCCTCATCAGTGACTTGAAAACCGTCGTCAACGAAGTAGCCGTCGAAGTTGTAGATGGGGCCGTCGACACGGTTGCAGTGGTAGAAGCCGTTGACGAGGTGATTGTTGTCACTGTTCTCATCGAAGAGGCCGTCGTCACTGCCGTCGCTGGAGTGGTCGTCGTCGGCACAGCAGTAGAAACAATCGTCAGCGGTATTCTGGATGTCATTCTCGATGACGGGTTTATCAATGGTCCTTTTTAGTCGACGAAGACTGCATTTGGGGAGTTACAGGCACAGATGCTAAAGAAGAAGTGGAAGGTTTCTTCTGGGCAGAAGTTTTTGATGGCTGTTTATGGGCTGCTCTCTCTGAAATAGAGGGTTTCACAGCCTTCGTCTTTTTTGAGTCTGCCTTTAATGAGGCAAAGCCCTCATTTTTACGCTTTCGCTCAGGTGTGGAGCGACTAGGACCTTCCTCCTCATCAGAGTCTGATCTGGTGTTCTTCTTTTGGAGCCATAACAATAATCTGGCCTCCCTGTCCTTAAGAGTTTTGGCAGAGAAGGTTCTGCAATGTTTACAATCCCTGGCAGTATGCTTGAGATATAAGCACTAAAGGCAGCCTTTGTGAGGATTTTCTGAGAATAGACTTGCCTTCCCACAAGACCTGCAAGGTCTGAACAGTCTCTTCTTAGATCCTTGTATCATCTTGAAAAGATAGTGAAGATGAAGATAAAGCACAATACCTTATGCTGAAATCAGTAAAATTGTTCCAGAGAGGAACAGAGCAGGTTCAAAAGTTCACAAAGTGTAAGAACTGAGCAGAGCTCAGGGAGACTCCCTAACACACAACGTGAGGTAAGACATCTGATGTGTGCTGGCTCTGCAGGGGAGATGAGGTCTGAGGCTTGTCTCTTATTGGTTGAAGTTTGGGTCTATTCTAATAATGTGGATTGGTTTACAAATGTACTATCTTTCCCAATGCTGTCTAATGTACTTCTAATAGTACTGCTTAATTAAGTACAGTGGGACTCCCACCATGACGATGGGGGTGGACGATTCAAGCATGTGAATCTATGAAAGATTCAATACTGGAGAACTAAAGTAATTATTGTCTTGTTTCTGGATGATAGTGGTGCCACTTTCCCTATTGGGCAGGCAAATTATATAAAATGATAGAGCTCCCTATATATAACTATTTATTACAAAACGCCCCTTTCAGGGATCAAAAGTATTTTTTCAAAATGCTGGAAAACATACCATGGAGTTTCCTCTGGGAGTGAGGTACACAAAGAATTTCAATGTGAAAGCTCGACAAAGAGATTTTTGAAGTTAGAATCTTCCTGACTATTCTCTATAATGAATATCTGGCTGCAAATTTAGCTGTGATTAACAATCTCGCTTTCTAAGACCTTAGAAAGCCACCAATAGTGCTTTGGAATTAAAGGGAAAAGACACTAAAGAAGCTCCACTATGGAGGGAAAGATGTTTTAAGTTAATCTAGACTCCAGAGGTGGGCTAGGACAGGGAGATGTTGAAACCACAACCGAGGCTGCAGGCCAAGCACCAATTAAGTCTACAGAGCTCGGTTGGCTACTTCTGACACTTCCGGTGGTAATGGCAGCTTCCTACACCTCATTTTAAGCTCAGAGACAGTCCGTCTCAGTGAGCGTATCAGGCAATATAATTCCCTGTCAGGGAGAGGCTGCCTCTCCTACCAGTTTTTCTGGTCCACTTCCAATCCTCTGAAGTGTCGCTCTGCCTCACGACACCTCATAGGTTTAGTTGTACACCAGGTGGAGTAGACTCTGGAACAAAATCCTCTGCACATGCATGGCAGAGTGAAATGGTGTCACGCATAGAGCTCCAGAATTATTTGTGGCCAACCTTGAGCAAGTATGGCTGCACCCCCCACCTAGTGCTTTAGAGGAAACTTGTCAACAGCACAGTAGGAATTGCAAGGTCACAATATAAATGGCCTCCATAACACAAATAAGCACAAGTTAAAGGTCATTAAAATGCATCCTAATGGCAGAGACAGTCAAAAAGACAAAAAGAAAATCTCCTCCAGACGTTCTTTTTCAGGTTACGATATCTACAATGAGATATCTACAATAAACATGAATTCCAGATTGGAATAGTGATGGCAAGAAAATCTAATTAAAAAAAACATAAAGAAGGTGTATTTAACTTTCTAAAGAGTAGCCCAAATATCTACACATTTACCTAATAATCAAACTTAGAGAGGGTTCTTCATCATACAACTTTATAAAGGATACAAAACTTAAACAGGCAAACAAGTGCTGTCGTCAAAGACTTTTTCAATCCCATTGATAAAAGTAAGTAATTAGCACCGTATTAAAAAGCAATACTTAATCTGTATTTACGGTTAGACAAGCATACATATCAGTCAGAAGAGTACAAGTCATTAACTTAATTTATGAGCTAGACTATTCTATTTGTACCTTACGTCCTGGCCTTTGTGATTGCATGTTCAAATTTTATCATGTATTATATTAGTCCATGCTTTAAGAGTAGGTGTTTTTTATGGCTTTGTGCCTGATACATATTTTATTTCGATTGATGCATCTTAAAACATTTTAATATTTTACTGTTTTTATATTAATTGCGTGTTTTTAAAATCGTGTATGTCTTATGTGATCATAAGGGAAATGATCGAATCACGATTATTTCAATTAAGAGCTAGACTGCTCAGCTGGAAGAAAAATGGAAGGGTTTAAATAAAATCACCCCAGTCTGTGTGTAAGGAAAAATAGAAAGCGGATGAGCCTTTTATAGGATAGGCAACAAAGACTCAGCTTGGACCACTTAACACTTTCAATTAACAAGCTCTCGAATATTGCATATATAAACTTTGAAGATTAGTCAAAGTTAAAGAAGTATCTTAGCGGAGAATAGTAATGGCTATCCAGTGTACATTTCTCATTCTCAAAGGTTGGTCAGTGTCAACGGAAACTGTGGCTATGACCCAGTTTCAAATACCTGTATATGGTCAGTGAAGTTCATGAAGGTGGCTACTAAACTCGTTCTGTTAAATCACATGACTATTACTCTACACAAGGTCCAGAATCCCATAGCCAACATTAGTACATATTTTATCAATAGATGTTCAAAGCATGAATTGTAAGCATCTGGTTTTATTTTGGGCAAAAATACAGGAGGTTGGCGTCCAATTAGACATCTGCAGTATAAAACTGGCCAAGTTCAGTTGATCACCTTTGCATTTCTGCAGGTGAGCATTAAAATCGGTGGTCATTTACAGCACTATCAGATATATATACAATTTTGATTTGTTTAGTAGAAGGGAAATCAGTTTGGTTGCTTATTGTAATTCTAATACAGAGTTGTAGTCAATGAGGAAAATATGGTTAAAGGAAGTATGATGGGTGATAAGAGCGAAAGGCTAGTATTTGCTTAGATAATGATTACTTTTCCAATTTTTGTGTCAGGGCCAGAGGGGAGGATTATGCTATACTTGCTTTACTGCTGTTTGAAATACAGTAATATTTTAATAAACATCAAACTTTGAAATCCATGTTGCTCCATGAAAATCAACAAGAGAAATAATGTGAATGTTCAGTCCCAGCTCCACATCCCTACATTTTTCACCGGCACAGCACAGTAGGCATCTTTCTTTGATGCACAGCAGCTTCAGATGAGTGCCCTTTTTCTCCTATGTTTTAGTGTATGAACTTGAAAAAGCGGCAATATTAGGAAAATTGTTACACAGTACTTATTTATACAATAGCACAGAAACTGGATATCATTTTGCAATTTCTATCAGACTCTGTTATGGTATATTTTGGCTGTGCGAGTCAATGGAATGCTCAGAGCTAATCACTAAGTTCTGAAAATGTATTGATTTTGATTGAAATATTCCTGTAGTTGTAAAATGCAGCTGTTTCAGACAGCAAATAAATTAAAATATAACCCATATCTGTGTCCTTGAAAAAAAACTTTCAGTTGCAAAACAAAGAAAGTTTGCACCACAGAACCATGTGAGGTACAATTAATTATTTCCTTGATTGTAAATGTTTCCAATATTGCCTTGATATTTTAAGCTTTAATATGCAACTGAATAATCATGTGTTATATTTGAACTTCCTATTAATGCTTATATTTTTATGGAATATATTTGTTTATTATACATTTAATGATTTAGAAATGTTGTGGTTATTATGGTTATTTGAACCCAAAATATATTCCTTCACCTCTTCCCAGCCATGACCCTCCTGGCGAACACTGTGAGAACGCACGGGCTCAACATCTTCTACTACGCCAACAACACCCAGCTCATCCCCTCGCTGTCAGAAGACCCCACCACTACCAGAGCCAGCTTCCACAAACGTATGATGAACGTCGTCGACTGGATGTAGGACAACTGTCTCAAGCTCAACATAGACAAGATGAGGTCCTCTTCTTTGGGAACAACACCACGCCATGGAATGACGCATGGTGGAAGGCAGAACCCGGCCCATCCCCCCTCCCCGACAGACTACTCCCGCAACCTCGGCATTGTCTAGGACAGCAAGCTATCTATGAAGAAACAGGTAAACATAGTCTCGTCCGTCTGCTTCTACACCCTACCCATGCTCCGCAAGATCTTCAGGTGGCTCCCAGTCAACACCAGAAGGACTGTCACGCAGGCCCTCGTTATTAGCAGGCTGGACTACGGGAACATGCTCTACGTAGGAACCACTGCACACCTCTTTAAGAGACTGCAGGCAATACAAAACTCAGCAGCAAGCAGTGTCGTCACTAGGGTTGGTGTCAGCCGGTGCGGGTAACTCATGGTGTCACCCCCTCACGACTTACCGCATGGACCGAGTCCGCCCGAGTCCGCCAGTGGACACAGTTGGCAAATAACAGGACCATACAGAATCCTAAGTAACGTTTGTAAATGTAGGTACTATATTTACAAAATGTGCCTGTTAACAACAGTGTGATAATGATTCATTAATCAGGTTGTACAGTGGGCTACCTGCTAGTCAACAGTTTATTGGAATTTATAATATCATAGGTATGGTACTTTTTACTGGTGTGGTGTTCCCACTATCCAGCAACACGATATATCAGTGGTCGAAGTGGGGGAAAAAAAAGTAGGGGAACTGTGGGCGGAGAATCAGAGGGCGGGAATAACCCAAGGATTGGATCAGTGGGCAGAGCCAGAGGCGTGGCCAGAATGCGCAAACGTCCCAATTTTTTGTATTTGTTTGGTTTCACTGCCTAGTTTTATCAACCAATGGATACACATGATTATTTAAGGTTATGAGTTATTGACAGTAAAATGTGTTCACAAAGTGGGATATGCTTCTAATCACAGAATGTCCCCAAATACGATAAAATGTGGAAGCACAAGCCATTTGTCTTCTAGCCATGGAGTTTCTGTCATCAGCACTTCTTCCTTTTCCAAAACAGCAGTTCAAAAATGAATGGCTAAAAATCCTAGTTTGCAAATGTTTTCTAAATAATAATGGCTCTGCCATATTTGCCTCATAATGCAAGATCTGCAGTATGATCTGACCATTTAAACTAATAAATTGTTTGTAGCTCAAACGTATCAAAAGTTAATAAAAAATGTGACTTCTGTTGCTGCGGAGTAGATGACAGTTAATAGCTCACTGTTCTATGTTGGGATTTTAACTTATAAACTGCAAGTAACAAAAGGATCTCTCTGACAAAAGCAGTAGCCCACTGGCCTATTTACATTATGTGCACTTTGTGATCTGCATGGTACATGTTCTTTGCAGCAGGTACATTAACCCTCTGAGCTACCTTTCCATGTGTCATGGTTCCAGCCGGGGACGTACTACGGCAGGAAACCGACTTCCGGTTTTCGGAGCGCGCACCGCTTTTGGGTCTGCGGTCTAGTGCTCAGGAAAACCATGGGAAGCGCTTCCGGGTGCGGCCGCATTTAACCACGGCAGCCGCACCCGTCAGTGCTTCCAGTACTGGACGTATTAATGCGTGGCTGCCTGCTTCCACTATTACCACAGGTTACTTCCGTGACACGCAGGAGCGTGGACACGGACTTACTTGCCCCTTCTCAGCGCCGGAGCGCTTCAAGCCCTGTTCCTGTTCCGTGACACGCAGGAGCGTGGTCACGGACTTGCTTTGCCCTGTTCTTCTTCCGTGACACGCAGGAGCGTGGTCATGGACTTGCTTTGCCCTGTTCTTCTTCCGTGACACGCAGGAGCGTGGTCACGGACTTGCTTTGCCCCGTCCCAGCTCCGGAGCACTTTCAGCCCAGTCTCCTACCGTGACACACGCAAGAGGCGTGGTTACGGATTTACCTTGTTTCCTCACCGCGCAGGAGCGCCTTACAATTACCAGCGCGACACGCACAGGGAAGCGTGGTCGCGTCTTACTTCTTTTGCCCCCTCACCGCGCAGGAGCGCCTTACAATTACCAGCGCGACACGCACAGGAAAGCGTGGTCGCATCTTACTTCTTTTGCCCCCTCACCGCGCAGGAGCGCATTTATAGACCCCATCACATGCTGCTGTTCTAACAAACATGTATGATAACCATTTAACCCTCTGCACCGGAGACGTCGGGAGCACGACAACCCTCTGCCTGGAGTATCGAAAGAACCCACAATCACTTGCCAGGTGACTATAAACTCCTAATACCAGACCTGTAGCGTGTATGGTTGTTACGTCTGTACGTGTGAACCACGAATGGAAAGCGGATGCACTGATCCTTGTTGTTCCTCTGTTTAGCTGGTGATTCCTCAGAGAACATTCCAAGCCTAGCGTGACTCCATCTCTGATCCACAACGACGTCTGCCCCTGATCCTATTCGGCATCTTTCCCTGGTCTCCTCCATGCTTGGGTCTGCTTCTTCCCTTTGATCAGGTAGGGAGGGGGAACGGTGGAGGTTGCTCAAGGCGTCCCTGCGAGATAGCTCCACGAGTGTAACAGGTAAGACTTGTGGGGTCCTGACAGAATTAGTCAAATCTTCCATAAGACAAAATTCCGATCTCTCTCTAGGAAGAACATTAATCACCAGAGTCATCATGACATTTTTATTGTTACCGAAAATTACTGGAGGCCAGGAAGGAGGCAGCAAGCACTTTTAAAACCATAATATACTTGCAAAAATGATGCCTCCACCTAAAGTGAGCACCTGGTGCGGTCACACCGGTTACACCGCCCTAGAGCTGGCCCTTCTCAAGGGTCCTGTGATCTCAGTGACAGGGTCAGTGTTCTAGGGTGTACTGCTTCATAGGCCTGCCCGCAAGACTGGAGGTGAACTTCAGTATGAATAGTGGTGGACAAGCCTTGAAGGTTAACCTACACTTGTCATGCTAGGGTCCACCTGCTGGTGCTAAGACACCGGGGCTTCTAATGTCTTGCAAAGCCTTCTAAGGTCTAGCATGAGATAGTGCTCTCTCAGGAGAGTGGTCTGGCGGACTGGTTATTAAGGCTGAACCTGGTTCCCCAGTTCCAAATTCAGCAGCTCTGGCCATAGTGCCACATCCTCTCCCCAACTGAACACCATACTGCCCCACTGAGAAAAACTCAGACTGCCTTCAACTACAACCCAATTGTTGCCAGCTATAAACACCTGGATGCGGCTCAATTTAAATTACGCACTGGGCAAGAGCAATATGTGGCCTACAAAAAAGAAAAGTGACAGCATCCTGGAAAACGCAAACAATCATAGGGAATGCAAAATTTTGCAAACCATGTGAAATGTAAGCAGGAACAACATGGTTACCTTAACGCTTTTACACTCACTGTTCAGAAATCAGTGAGTGCTTTTGCCTGAAAAGTTAAGGACATGACAACAGGGCCCTGAATGGACCCATTTCCATGGCCATTGCTTATATCCTTACAAAACGTAAGCAGTATGGTAAAAAAAGACAACATCCCTAGATACAGAGCAGCAGTACAAATTTTGTTTTCCAATCCACACTTTGCAGTACCTCCAGGATTGGTGCACTAGTTCCAAGCCCAGGGAAAACAAAGACAAGAAAACACAAATAGCTCTTCACTGACAGACAATGTAAAAGTGGCGCTAATGTGTTTGGGTGTGAATAAAATCAATCTGGACAGTTTGCTACCACTCGGTCTTACTTTATTTAGTTATTTATTTTTCATATTTTTAAACTTTTATTCCCGATGCTGCACTTTGGAATTAAATGTCAGAAAAATACGACATTGATTTCCAGCAAAAGTGATTTTCTTTTTTGGATCCATTTCACAGGGAAGCAAATAAAAGAAAGGAGAGGAGACAGTGCGCACTGCACACAGGCACCTCCTCCTCCTAAAAGGTTAGGTTGCTCTGCGCACACCGGCCCTGTTGGTGTCACCCCATGTGAGGGTGTCACCCGGTGCGGTCCGCACCCCCCCGCACCCTCATAGTGACGCCGCTGGCGACAAGACTCATCCTCGACATCCAAAGATGGACCCACATCACACCGCACCTCAAGCAGCTACAATGGCTCCCGATCCAGAAGAGATGCCAGTTCAAGATGTTGACCCATGCATATAAAGCTTTGCACAACAAAGGACCAGCATACATCAACAAACCCATGACCTTCCACCAACAGACCAGACACCTACGTTCTGCCTCCCTCTTCCCTGCAGACACCCCCTGTATTTGCTGAAGCTACAGCAGAGGAAGCTCCTTCTCACATCTGGCAGCCAAAGCTTGGAGCGACCTTCCTCTGCACCTCAGAAAAAGCCCCATCACTCTGGGAATTCAGGAAACCACCAATCAGCAATGCAAAACCTTCTATCTCAACAAGTCTTCATATATAATAAATGTGGTGGGAGATCTTTCACAATTCAGGGGTCTATACTGTGAAACTCACTGAACCCTAGCCTCTGGTCTACAATCTTTTCAGAAAGGCACACAAATGAACTTTTCCAGAGTGTTTTGAACTAAGGCCAATACCTCCAGGGGCAGTGACAGGAGAATATTGGACTGGGATCTCCCTCTCGTTCACTGAATGACTATAACATACATTTCTCTGGAACTTGGCTAGCACTCTAAAGTCACAGAAAGGATGCCGTTCAGAGCTACATAAAAACTCTAAATAAATGAATGATTACAGATCAAATAGGAGGTAAGCTGTACAGAACCGTTTTATTAATGGCACCATAACATGTGGCACGGGGGGACAGAGTGCATCCCACAGGAAGTCGGTTTCATAAGCCTGAGCGATATTTTTAAGGTAACCAGATATGCATAGATTTGTATGTAAATTAGTCAATAAACTCTATGTGGTCTGCTTATGTAATGACGGTATTGGAGAACAAGTTACTTACCTTCGGTAACAATGTATCTGTAAGAGACACATGTAGTCATAGATTCCTTACCTTAGAATTACCCCCAGGCATCAGACTGGATCCGGAGCAATTTTTTCTTAGCAGTACCCCTGCGCTTTGGTAGGTGACGTCGGTCAACTCCGTGTCCGTCGTCAGCGTCGTGGTCGCCGGGATGACATTGCGGTGTCTACTTAGATAATGCCCCTGCGTGCTGACGTTAGTTCTGACACGACTTTCCACGCCAGAAGCGCAGAGCCATGTAAGACACTGACCACTGGTGCACAAAACTAGGGCCCTGGAAGGGAGTCCCTAACCCTAGAAGTCAGTTTGCAGAACAGGGAGGATGGGTGGGGGGGGGATAAGGAATCTATAACTACATATGTCCCTTACAGATACATTGTTACCGAAGGTAAATAACTTGTTCATCTGAAAGAGATCGTAGTTATAGATTCCTTACCTTAGATAGATACCCCAGCAATGCCATCCCCGGAGGTGGGTCTGCAAACTAAGTTCACACCAGGAAGTCCTGGAGAACAGAACGGCCAAAGAAGCTGTCTCTCCAGACTTGGCTGTCCAGGCAGTAATGTTTTATGAATGTGTGCAGGGATGCCCATGTGGCTGCCTGACAGATGTCGACTAAGGAAACTCCAAGTCCCAAAGCAGTAGTGGCTGCCATCGCCCTGGTAGAGTGGGCGCGCAGTCCCATTGGAAGTTCCTTTTTAGCCAAAGAATAGCAGATCTTAATGCATAAAACAACCAGAGAGATGGTACGTTTGTGCCCTGCCCGACCTTTCTTAGCGCCCCCATAACCCACGAAGAGTTGATTGTCCACCCAGAAGTCTTTTGTGTAGTCAAGATAGAAAGACAGCGCACGTTTTGGGTCAAGACGGTGGGGTCTCTCCTCCTCTTTGAAGGGTGCGGAGGCGGGAAGAAGGTGGGCAAGGTGATGGTCTGACCTATGTGGAAAGAGGCAACCACTTTGGGCAGAAAAGAGGACCTAGTACGGAGGACTACTTTGTCCGGACGGACAGCAAAAAAAGGGAGGCTTGGAAGATAAGGCCTGACGCTCACTCACCCTGAGAGCAGAGGTAATGGCAAGCAAGAAAGCAGTCTTCAAAGTAAGGAGATGACGAGGACAATTATGTAGTGGCTCAAAGGGAGAACACATAAAACAAGTGAGGACAAGGTTCAAGTCCCACTGGGGAATTACGAATGAAAAGGATGAAAGAGATGAATAATGCCCTTCAGAAATTGGTTAACAATTGGGTACTTGAAAAGAGAAGGCTGATCAGGAAGGCGAAGAAAGGCCAAAATGGCAGTAAGATAGCCTTTAAGAGTGCCCAGAGCAGAGCCATACTGGGCCAAAGAAAGAATGAAGATGAGAGCCTCTGAAAGAGGGGCAGAAAGGGGATCCACAGCCTTTGCTGTGCACCATGGCACAAATTTGTTCCATCTAAAGGCGTATATCATTTTAGTGGAGGGACGCCTGGCTGCCAAGATGACATTACAGACTTTGGGAGGAAGGTCGAAAGCTGTCAACTGTCGCTGCTCAATCTCCATGCAAGGAGGTGGACGCTGGACAGGTTTGGGTGGAGGACCGTCCCCTGCTGCTGCGACACAAGATCCTCCCGAAGAGGCAGTCTGATCGGAGGATCGATGGCCATGTTCAAGAGCTCGTGGGTACCAGACTCTTCGTACCCAGTCCGGATCACAAGAATGATTTGGGCCCGGTCGCGCTTGATCTTCTTCAGCACTCTGGATAGAAGTGATACTGGCAGAAAGGCATACAGGAGGCCGCAATTCCACTCGCGTTTCCACTGGAAACTCCAACGCGCATAATTGCTGATATTGCGCGTTCTCTTCGTGGCGTATAGATCCAACCAAGGCTCTCCCCACAGCTGAAAGATACCTTGCACCACGCCATTCGTGATCCATCATGCACCAGCAGCTGAGTTCGTCCACCCTGGCGTTCAGGGAACCTGCTAGGTGTTGAACCACCAGAGATATACCCTGATGTTCCAGCAATGTCCAAACGCAAAGGGCCTCTTGACACAGGGTCCACAACCCCACCCGCCCTGTTTGTTGCAGCACTACATGATGTTGGTGTTGTCCGTAAACACCTGCACTACTCTTCCTTTTGACAGAAGGAAAGAATACCTTCACTGCAAGATGAATCCCCGAAGATCCAGAAGGTTGATGTGAAGCCCAGGCTCTGCCAGAGACCAGAGGCCTCTGATCTCCGCCTCTCCCATGTGGCCGCCCCATCCCAGGGGTGACGCATCAGTCACCACTGTGAACTCTGGTTGGGGAAGGGAGAGGGATCTGCCGTTGACCCAATCCTGGTTCGTGAGCCACCATTGCAACTGACTTGCAGTTCTCTCAGAGATCTGGATGACATTGGAAAGATTCCCCTGATGCTGTGCCCACTGGATCTTCAGGTCCCAAGGCAGAGCCCACATACGCCACCTGGCACGATCCACCAGCAGGATGCAGGAGGCCATGCGACCCAACAGCCTCACAGTCAATCTCCCTGAAATCCAGGATAGAGGCTGAAACATCGGTATCATAGCCCAAATATCCCAGACTCGCTGTATCCCAGCGAATGTAGGAGGCCCGCTGTAGCCTGGAGGTGGGAGGCGACAGCCTGGGGCGAGCCCGCCTTCAACAGCCAGTCGTCAAGATAAGGGAAGACTGGAATCTCTGATCTGCGCACATGAGCTGCGACCACCACCATCACTTTCGTGAACACCCGAGGGGCTTTGGTAGGGCCAAAGGGGAGCATGGTAACTGAAAATGCTCCTGGCCTACCGTGAACCTGAGGTAACGCCGGTGGGCTGGCAGGAAGGGGATGTGAAAATAAGCATACTGCAAGTCCAACGCTACCATCCAGTCTCCAGGGTCAAGGGCAGACAAGACCTGAGCTATGTTTAGCATTTTGAACTTCTCCTTCAGGAGGAAGCGGTAGACGTCCCAGAGGTCTAAGATAGGACGCAGGCTTTTGTCTTTCTTGGGTACCAGAAAGTAGTGGGAGTAGCAACCACAACCTACTTCTGGCACAGGGACATGTTTGGTGGCTCCCTTGGCCAAGAGAGCTGTAACTTCCTGGTGGAGAAGGGCCAGATGATCATCCTCCATGCGATGGAGAGTAGGTGGCATGGAGGGAGGGGTAGTCTCGAAGGGGAGGGAGTTGCCCCTTCGGAATATTTGCAAAACCCACCTGTCCGACATGATGTTGCACCAGTGGGTGAGATGATGGCAGATACTGCCGGCCACTGGCAACTGGTGGCTCCGAAATGTCGGACTAGAAAGGTTTGGAGGCTTCTGCAGGGGAGGAGTTGGTGGACTGGCTCGCCCGCTGGCCCCCAGACCCACAATGCTGGGTCCCATGTCCCCAGCCACACAGAGGCTGGGTAGCTTGCGCAGGCCTGTGGCTCTGGGTGGAATGTGGTGGGGCACCCCTTCTGTAGCAACGAAGGCAGACTGCATGGGGCGAGAGGTGGCAGCGAGGCTCAAGGATCTGGCCGTAGCCCTCGAGTCCTTGAAACACTTGAGCACGTTGTCCACCTTGTCACCAAACAGGCAACGGCCATCAAAAGGCATGTCCAAAAGGGTCGATTGGACTTCCTCAGAGAAGCCTCAGGGCTACTGACGTTGACATCGTTCTACCCAGCGAGTCGGTGGTATCCAGCCCACACCGGATGGTGAACTTTGCTGCGTCTCTACCCTCTATGACAGCGCAGGAGAGCATGGCCCAGGCCACCTCCTGGCACTGTGGCAGCACTTACGCAACCATGTCCCACACAGTGTGTGTGGAACGGTCCACGAGACATGCGGTGCTCACTGACTGCAGTCCTAGCTGGTGGAAGAAAACATCTTCTTCCCAAGATGGTCCAGCTTCTTGGATTCCCTATCTGGGGGAGCTGTAGTATATGCGCCTTTTGAGCTTGAGGCTTGGACCACCAAGCTCTCGGGGATAGGGTGTTGGGAGAGGAAAAGTGGGTCGCCCGGGCGGTGGCGTTGGGCATTCATCCTGTCCACAGGAGCCCAGGAGGTTAGTCCTGACTGCCACTGTAGGAAGCTCAAAGCCCAAGGCCTCAGCCGCTCTACGCAAGACCACAGCGAAGGAAGCTCCCTCATCCCTAGCCACAGTAGGGGGAGAAAGCATACCAAGGTCTGGGGAGGGATTCAGACCACTGGCATCACCCAACTCCTCTCTCCAGTCCGGCTCTTCAAGTTGGTCTGTTAAAGGGTCAACAAACCCATCCCAGTCCTCCTTTGGCTGCCAGTTAGGGAGGTAGGGAACGCCAGGGAAGAACAGCGGTACAAAAGTACCCTCTGGCTCCGGTACCGGCGTCAGCCGACGTCGGTCTGGCGCCGTGTCCAAGTCGGGGGAGATGCTGGGCTCGACGCCGGCTGGGGGCGCAGCTGACGTCGGGGGTGTCGCCACTGGAATCGGCACAGGGAAAGTACCGTGAGGTCGACCAGTGCCGATCTGGATCTAGGCCTGGATCCATAGGGGTCTTGCAGTGCCAAGGCCAGAGCCACCGGCATCGAAAGATAGAGCCCCCAGTCGAGTCCGCTGGGCCTGAAGGAGTGGCGGCGGAGTCGGCCTGCCAATAGATGGAGTGGAGGGCTTCGTAAAATGCCGCAGCTGGGCAGGGGACGCACCGGCTCCCAGAAAGGGAGGGAAGCGTGGAGCGTCCCAGCGGGCTCCAAGCACCGAGTCGGAGAGCGGCGACGCTCCGGGTTCCACGTCATGTCGGCCGACGGACGAGGAGAAGGCGAAGAGCAACGATGCTACTTTCCCTTCTTCTTGTGCTTCGACTTACCACATGAGTGCGATGACTTCGATGACGAATGGTGATGGCTCTGCGACCGGTCCCATGACCTTCCCCTCGAACGGCGCGGAGCGGACTGCTGGGCCTCCGAAAGCTTTCGGGACCACTCCCGCAAAGACTTCGGGTTCAGGGCCCAGCAGTCGGAGCACAACTTCGGGTCGTGGTTGCGCTCCAGGCACCAAAGGCACACGAGGTGAAGATCGGTGACAGACGTCAACTTGTGACAGGAGTCACAGGGCTTGAAACCGGACCGACAACTGGAAACCCCTCGTGCACCAGGAGTCGTAAGACAAAAAAGATGTCAACAAAAGTCGAAAAAGAGTTCGTCAAAAAGTGACTTTAAGGGGCACGCTCTCTCCGGATCTGAGCTGGCTGGCGCGGAAAAGGAAGAACTGACGTCAGCGCGCGGGGCGGCATCTAAGTAGACACCGCAATCCCGGTGACCATGACTCAGACGATGGACGCGGAGTCAACTAATGCCACCTACCAATGCGCAGGAGTACTGCTAAGAAAAAAATTCTCCCGCTCCAGTTTGACGCCGAAGTTTCAAATAAGCGTTATCAATAGAGGTCAAAGAGTTGGTTTAGAATATATACTCACAACACACCTCAGCTTAACTCTGGGCAGCCAACCCAACAAGTATTTTGACAAGGCAGTGGTCAGATACTAAATACATCAGGGAGTCTACAAAAACCTGCAACCCTAGTTCTGCAGCTAGGGTACATCTGTCCATCACCCTTACACCCCTACCTCTCAATCTCTCAAATAACCCTTAAAAAAGTGCTTGCTGTATATTTAACGTTTTTCTATGCTAGTGCTGAGTCGAGGAAACAGCTGCTGCCCAGGCCGCATGTAAAGGTCAGGAGGGCCTCATGTGGTAAAAGCTGTCCAGCCCCAATCCTGACGCTATCCTGTGTCTCCTTAAATGCAAGTTAAGTGCTGTTACGGCCAATTAGTATGCAGTCCAGATATTTCTCTGAAAGCACTGAGCTCTAATAAGAGCCTATGCACCAAGGTTTAACGATTGTTTCCAGGGAGGAGTGCAGGACATTTTCCTAGTTAAGATATTTGGGCCCAAACTAAATGCAGTCCAGAACTCCACAGATAATAATTCCTCTCCACTGTATCAAAGGCCTTCTCGAGGACTCACACAGTCAGCACAAATTGTTTTTCAAATCCAGTCAGGCTGTGCATAACACGTGTAAGACTCCATAGGTTGTAAAGTGTAGTCCTATTTAGGGCAAATCATCACTGAATGAAAGACCTGAAGACTTTCAACAATCTCCTGGTCAGTGTTTTGCTTACTCTCTTTGGATCTGTGTTTTTCATGTAAATGGGCAATAAGATCAAATAGATGTTGGATCCCTGTCTGGTTTCAGAAACAATGTAACACCTGTCTCCCTCAATGTGTGTGGTAACCTCCCTCCCTCGTATGTCTTCTGATAGCATCCTGTCAAATTCCTGATAAATCTTTGTTGGAAAACAGTCATTGCCCGGGGACATCCCTCTCTTATATTGATTTAAAGGTCTCTAAGAGGTCACCTTTACCACCCAGAGCATCCAGGAAGCCTTTCTGAGCGTCCATAGGATTAGGCAGTGCCAGGACCCCAATGCACCTTTTAGTTGCCTGCCTCTATTAAACACGACTGAAGGTTTATTCTCCTTATCTTTCGCAATAGGCGGAAGCCAGCCACATACCACGCCGGTGCTCAGTAGTGAACACTCATGCAAGCACCACGCAGCCTTTTGCTCGTTTGCTGTATTGCCTATAAGTACAATTTTCGACCACCTACGTAAATAAAGAACACTTTCCAGAAAAGAGGAAAGAATCAGAAAGCACTACCACCCCCTCTGGGTTTGCCAGCGTCAGCATGCATTTCAGAATACCATGGGCCATCAGTCATGCCAGGTCCCTGTGGTTTCAGGAAGCATCCCCCTTCAGTTTCTTGAAGTACCCCTTTTGATCACCCATCTTCCCTTTTATGTTTAGGTGACATATTTGGGCCCATACTGTGCATCCAGTTAAATTCCACTCCACTAAGGAAAGGATTTGGCATACTGTGAGAGCCGCCGACTGGAGAGCTGGGGATCCGTGTTCGAGTCTGGTGTTGGCTCAACATACTGTGATAATGGCTTGATTGTTTAATTTCCCTAAGTACATGAATAGGTGCTCTATATAAATGCAGCGATCTCGTGGCGGTCAAGCAGTGTCAGCAAAGGGAGATTAAAGGAGGGCACTGTACTGCAAAGTATGTGTAGATTAATCAAACAAAAAAAGAGCAAACCAACAGTGGCCACGGAGGGGTGGTGGGGGCCTGCAAGCAGTGTTGTGGGAGGGGTGGGGAGATTAAGAGACAGAAAGCAAATGAAGTGTCCGAAGCAGTGTTGTGGAAGGGGTGAGGCACGGGGAGATTTAGGAACATCAAGCAATGAAGTGACTGAAGTTTCATTGCACAAGTAAACAGAACAGTTAAGAGCAAAGAGGCAGGCCAACTAAAAAAAGAGTTCTCTCTAAGTATAAATAACGTCAACAATAAGAACACATGTAAGAGGGGCAGTCCTCATGGGAGGATACAAAATTATAAAAGGAGGGACTACTAAGTGTATTCACCAATGAAAAGCCAGCCTTTCTAAAGGACAGCAAGAGGAACCAATGCAAAAGTTGGGTGTTTTTTCAAGCCCACATCCCAGATACAGCATGCCTCGAAGAGACAGCGGAAGCGTTGCCTAGGCGAGACCTCAAAAGAGTTGGATGGGAAAAAGGAGCCCTGGAAAGTTGTCCATGAATATAAGAGGTTGGAGTATTTACTTAGTGACTACATTGCCGGGGTGACTAGTGAAGAACATATCGGAGGTCAGAAGGCCATGTTGTTTACCTAAGCGCTAACACTCACCTCCTGAGAACAGTTGAAGGCAGGCGACTCCAGGATCCAGACTGCTGCAGTGCCCAGGCAGAGGATACCCAGGAGGAAGACGCATACCTAGGTCACAAGGGAGGACCTCAAAGAGGCCACTGGGGCGCACTGTCTACATGCGATTTCCAAGAGTCCTAATTCAAGCAAAAATTCCGATCCTAGTTTGACCGAACCTGAAAGCAGTGGAAAGTGTAGCGAAACAAACAGTGCAGGAACTAAAAAAAAAAATTATCTCACTGCACATAGAATCCACATACAGTTATTCAAACTAGCCATTCCAAGATGAAACTATAGAATTCAGAAACGTAAATCCAGGCTTTGCTAGGAAGTACGCTTCCTGAGAAACGAGCCCCGCGCTGGGCTACATCAACCTGAGCAAGATCTTGCCAAAGGGCTCGGCATTAGTGAAGCCCATCGCTCAGGTATCTCTGAGTATTTCCCGAGCCACAAAGCCTGGCAGCTGCTTCCTGTTGTACACTGCAGACTGGAACTTGTATGCAGAACAGGAGGAAAAGGGCCACAAATCACAGCTCTCTGCGTCTGTGGAACATAAAAATTTGCCATTTTTTTCCATGCCAGAGAGAATTACAGGAAATGGAGGTGGGCATTTTCAAATGATAATAACTGAATCTTGGTAGCTGATCTCGAGGCAAGACTTTGTATGCAAAAACCTTTCCCGAGCCAATTGGAAGAAACCGCCTCTGGAAAGATGTCTAAAGGTAAAACTATATAGTCGTCTAAATATTTTAATGTAGGTTATCAGAAGGCACGCATTATCTGTCATAGGAAGCACTTTGTACCGTGCATTTGTATATCCTGAATGACATTTTTTCAAAAGTGTTTGTGTTTTCGTAACAGTCGGCCAATTTTTAATGGGTACGTTTCCAAGCACTGTGAGAATTACCCCCTTGACTGCTGAGGCTTTTCCTTCTGCTGTCAGTTTTTATTGCAGTATTCTGGAGCTCTGCTGCCACGAAGAAAAACAAGCAGTGTTGTGAGGGTGCAGTACCACAGGCTGCCACGAGGTGTCCCTTGGGAGCTCTTTTGGCCATGTATGGTACTGTACCCTGCAACATGGCTAAGGAAAGGATATGGTGCAGCGGTGAAAGTTGCCGACTGGAGAACTGGGGCTCCGTGTTCGAGTCTGGTGTCGGCTCAACATCCTTTGATAAAGGCCTGATTGTTAAATTTACCTGAGCGCATGGAATTAATGTAAAATAACATAATTCAATGCAGCGATTATGCGTAAATTTATCAAACAAAACATCTAGCAAAACAGCAGTGGCCTCGGAGGGGTGGTGGGGGCCTGCGAGCAGTGTTGAATGAGGGGGTGGCACGGGGTGATTAATAGAGGCAAGCAAATGAAGCAACTGAAGCATTGTTGAGTGAGGGGTAGGCAAGGGATGGCAAGCAAATGAAGCGACTGAAGTTTAATTTGCACAAGTAAACAGAACAGTTAAGAGCACAGAGGCAGGCCAACTAAAAAAGAGTTCTCCCGAAGTATAAATAACGTGAACAGTAAGAACACATGTAAGAGAGGAAGTCCTCATGGGAGCATACCAAATTTCAAAAGTAGGGACTACTAAGTGTATTCATCATTGAAAAGCCAGCATTTTTAAAGGACAGCAAGAGAAACCAATGAAAAAGATGGGTGTTTTTTCAAGCCCATACCCTTGATACAGCATGTCTCGAAGAGACAGCTCAAGCACTTCTTAGGCGAGACCTAAAAAATAACAGGTCTACTGCTTTCATGAAGTTTTGAGATGATACAGGTACAAGTTATATAACAGCCATTTGAGCTCACAGAAATACTCATTACAATGACTAGTGCTCTTTCAACATATATAAGAAGGAAATGTATTTAGACCGGGGCACTGGCAAGACCTCCTCTCAAATGTTTAAGCACTGTGTGGATCTATTTCGCTCTTCCACAGGCGAGATACCCATCAATATCGGTCCATGCCTCATTCAAAGCTCATCTCTGATTTTGGTAAGCATTTTTCTTCTATTCACCCAAAACTTCAATGTTTACATACTAGACTAGTGTTTCCCAAAATGTGGGTGATGACCCACTCGTGGGTAGTAAGTCGATTTTTGGTTGTTATTGAAATTCCAAACAATTAATCAAGATGCCTTTAAATTCTGAATTTATCTTGTCACTTTTGCTGCGCTTTAAGGAGAGGTCAAATGTCAGGCTATGGCTTCTGACAAATTGCTACTTATTTATGTGACATGGGTATTGGTATTTACAAACTCTTCTCACTTTCCAGTCAGAGAAAGTAACGTAAAGTAAATTATGTGATAATCTTGCGGAAGTACAGAGAGTGAGAAAGGACAGGGTGTGGGATTTCCTTTTTTGTAGTGAACGATACAATGTAAATTCCTGTAAATAAACTGTACACATTCAGGAAATAGGAGAGCAAAAACGAAGACTTTTTTTTGTAATCCTGAACTGTAATAGAAGCAAAGATTTTAATAGAGTCACAACAAATCAAGACACTTTACTTGTAATGCACAAATGCGAAATATTCATTGAAATCTGATTTCCATACATTATCATATGTGTGCAATATAGTTTTATCAATAAAACTAAGTCTCTGCAAATTTAGGAGCAATTTTAATGAATAATGTGTTGTCTGTAAATGAGTGTGCTGCCAAACGATGCTTTAGTTAATTAAAAAAAAAAATCGCCAACCTCACTTTCATTAAAGCTAGGTGGGTCGCGAAAGTTTGTCATTCTAAAATGTGGGTGGTGGTTCTATAAAGGTTGAGAAGCACTATCCGAGACAATTCGGATTTGACGCCAACTTTAACTACTGTTAGAGATTATAAAACGTCCCAGGCAGTTTGACAGTGATGACCATCTTGCTCAATCTATAAATTCTTTTTCCAAGGTGATCAGAGGAACAGTAACCACTAGTTATGTGATGCTGTGGCTAGGAATTTTCCAGTCATGTCTTTCCTATGTTCGCGCGACCCTCTCAGCCCCTCCCCAAAAAAGAAAACCGTGGTATCTGAAGTGTTTCTTTCAACTGGGCATCATCAAATAGCAAGGGCTGACAGGCAATGCTCGCAGAGAGTTGTCAAGGTAAGATATAAGGTGGTCGGCTGAATCTTTAAACCTGTTTGCACAGTTTCAATTCCCTTTGAACTCAAGACTGTATACATTACTTCTGTAAGTGACTTTTCCATTTGTGGTAACACAGTAGTATTCGAAGATTCACACTACACAGATGTGAAAGGTGAACACAACTTGAGTGTTTGGGAAGTATGTTGCAAATTAATATGGTAAACATACTCAACAAAACAAGCAGAACAAACTATGCTAGAAAGCATTTTTCAGAAAGTAAAGGAATCAAAAAATACAGTAGACCAACCTGGAATATCATAAAAAGAAGTGACAGGTTTGGTGCACAGATTAACTCGAGGCGATCGTTTCCTCATCTGGTCAAGAAGTAACTTCCTCTCGTCGTCTTTTAGAAGCTTTATGAAGAGATCATGTGAGGAAATCATGAAAACAAACTGCAGATCTTCCAGACTCAAACACAAATTCCTGAAACCAAAGAAAATTTCCTTTTTTATACAGCAAGTAGGCAATTCAAAACAGGCTAGCATCTTTGGAAGGAATGGTTTGACTCTAGTATTCATTCCTCGTACCATTCTAATAGTTTGTAAATGTCAATACTTGAACGCCGAGAATACTCATCTTTGTAAACATCAATATTTTAATGCTGGGAACCCCATCACTAATACAGAAAACAAAATCAGACAAGTGTAAAGTATGGAATTCATGTGAGTCATCGAACCTGTTCTTAGATTATATATCAGATCACCTTTCATTTTTGCCCTGGAAGCTTTCCAGTGACATTAGAGAACACGATCATGGAAAAAGCCATGAAGTGGGATACTAACATATACATTGTTTGTTACAATTAGGATTGTGTAAGGAAGGCATGTTAAAAAGGCTATATGTATAAAACAGAAGAAATAAAATCATGTCTGTTATTAGTCACCGCACTCCTGAGGCAACTGATAGCAGAGGATACGGAGGATTCCGTAAATGCAGGTCAAACTGAAATATCACCTAACTCTAGTCAAAGCAGGGGGGCGTGGCTTGGACGGCTGCAAGATGGCCGCACTGTAAGTGGGCTCTGCCATCCAAGCACTAAATCCGCCATCATCCTGCAGACCATGGCCCTTACTTCGATCGGATCCAGCGCATTTGACCTCACCGCGTCTTGGGGGATTCGCCTGGTACCTTCTGCGACCCCCTCTGGGATTCCAGGGCCGGGTTTTGCTGCCTGGGCCCGCTCCTCGAGGCCGGGCCTTCTCGCCGCCGCTGGAGGGCCCTCCTCCTCCTGGCCCGCTGTGCTTGGTGAGTCATCCCGGGGTTCTCTGCCCTCCTCTGACCGCCTGGAGACGCCGGTGAGTGGCGGGGTTGGGGGCTCGTCTTCCGCGCCGCCTGGCCTCTGACACCTTGGATGGGCACCGCTGGGCAGTGATCCGGTGCCCGTTAGGACCTTTACACCCACACGTAGGCCGGGCGAAGGGGGCGGCGCGCCCCCACGCATCCCCACTGCCGCCTGGCTCCAGCCCCATCTGCGGACCGGACATTATCTCCTTGCCCTGCACCCCCTTCAGAATGCCTTCTTCAAGGACCTGCCTCTACGACGCGTGGCGGCCTGGCTGACTCCGGCGTATTGGTCGAGCCCTTCCCTGTGACTCTCATCATCCTGTGCCACGCCGGACCCGGCTCCTGTCTTTCTGCAGTGGTTTCGTTCTCACACGCCGGACAGCAGCGAGGGTCCCTCTATACTGTGACTTCACCCGCCTCCTATCCTCATACTCACCAGACACCCTACTTGCTGGCCTGAACCACAACTCTCCAGCAATTAGCACCCTGCAGGAGGTGGTAGGAACAGCTCGCCGCGGTGTGCCGCTGCGGCAGGGTCGGGGGGTGGCGCGCGCCACATCACGGGACCCCCGATAATATGTACAAACACCTACTCTGCCACATCGCTATTGGCCTTGTGACGTCCCCGTGTGGCGGGACGCGCTCCCTCCGTGCATCCCCGCTGCCCTGCCCCTGGCGGCTGCATCTTCTCTCCAACACCGCTATCTCAAAACTGCTGCGTAGGTTGTCTTCCATTGTGTGGCTTGGGAAACTGCCTGCAATTTACTCCCTTGGGGCTGTGTTTGCCCATGGGGCGGATACACCCCCGCTATGACTGTCACCCGACTTACCTGGGGATTTATGTTGTTGCCCTGTGGTGCTGAGGACTCTTGCGTCTATCACTGCTTCCTCTCTCCGGACACCCCTCCAAGCATCGACACCGGCCTCTTGCTCTTTCCTCATTGTTCAGATCTCTCGTACTATTAGGTTCTGCTGCGCCGCCTGCCAGTTGTGCTCCCCTTTTAGTCCTCCCACGGACAGTGCTTAATATGGTTAAGGCGGACCCCAAGCAGCCTCGACTCACCTTCGACCAGTGTCGCCAAACGTGCCAGGACCCACGGAGATGGCCGCCTCCCGGGAGGACGACCTAAAGTCCATCCTGCTGGAGGTCAAGTCCGCCGTTTCTGGTATTGCTGCTCAACTGGAACAGTTGACTTCACGCCTGGATGTTGTCAAGTCGCGAGTGGACTCACGTGACAATCGCCTGCTACATGTCGAATCGAGGGTCTCGGATGCAGAGGACGCCACCACACAGGATCGTCAGAAATCCTGGACTTAATCTGCAACAAAAATGAGGATTTGGAGGCGCGCTCCCGTAGGAGCAACCTACGCATCACGGGGGTGCCTGAATCCACCAACATTACGCGTATGGAAGATTTTGTGGAGACTCCAATACGTGAACTTTTCGGTGAGGTGCTGTCTCCGGTGTTTATTGTGGACAGAGCCCACCGATCCCTTGGCCCTCGCCCAGGCCCCGGATTGCCGGCCCGCCCAATAATTGCTAAAATCCTCAATTTCCGGGACCGGGACGCAATATCCGTGTGGCCAGGGACAAGGGCGAGATTCGTCATCAGGGAAATTCCTTGTCCTTCTACCCGGACTACACCCTAGCGGTACAGGCTGCCCGCCACGAATACCTGCCAGCGAAGCGCCTTCTTCAGAAGCACGAGATCTCCTACTCGTTGGCATATCCAGCCAAGCTACGAGTCCGTCAGGGTTCCAAGACTCATCTTCCCGGATCCAACGGCTGCCCTCGTCTTCGCCAAGAAGCTTGATCGCTCTCATCGCTGCACACCTGCAAACTCTCAAGAATCTGCCCCTAGCGCCCTGAGTGATAATGACTGACTCGATTTCCTGCAGCTATACTGCTGATATATCTTCACTCCTATGGTTTCATGCTCGCCACCCCTCCTTTGATTAAACTCACTCAGCTTGGCTCCAGGCTGCTTTGCCCCCTCACTATAATGCTCCGGGGCCACCCACCACTGTATGATTGTGAGACTTTTATCACTCTGTTGTCTGCTACTATTGTTTGCTTGGCCACCCTGTTTTGTTGGCAGGGGTGTACGCCGAGTTCGCCATGCCCCCGCGGGATAATTCCCACTTCGGACACTGTCTTTTCCCTCTAAGTTGGGGTTTCCTCGGGTGGTTGTGGGTGGTATCTCAACCTGTTTGGGGGGTTGATGTGGGTGGGGGGTGGGTAGTTCTTTGGGATTTGCTGCCTCCTTCCGAGGCGGGTTTGTTTTTGTCAGTATGTATTGTTTTGCCCTTCAGTTTGCCTTGCAACACCATTCTGCACTTGCTCTGTTATGACATGCCGTGCTGCTCTGTGTACTGCCCCAAGTTTTTGTTCCTGGGCACAACCCTCATCGGCATCCTACCCCCTGGGTTTGACGCTTATGGTTCCCCCTTGCCGCCCGGCTATCTGTCGCGGCGAATTTCCATTGTTGTTGCACTGCTTTTTTACTTCACCGTTGGATTGCACTTCCATACGCACCTGCGCAAGGGCCCTGGCCAGTTACACCATGCTCCGCCTGCTAACCCCCCACAATATGTCGGTATGACAGACACTATTCTCTGGACATGGAACATCCGTGGTCTAAATGACCACCGCAAACCTCGACTAGTTCACGCGCATCTCCTCCGGCACAAGGTGGATATCTGTCTGTTACAGGAGACCCACCTGCTCCCTGCCTCTGCTGCTAGACTGCACTCCCAGCACTGGGGAGAATCGCACTCCTCTTTTTACTCCAACTATTCTCGTGGGGTCTCTATCCTTATACGTAGGGGACTCCCTTGGCAAACCTCCTGCGCAATCACTGACTCCGCAGGGCGATTCGTTATCCTCCACGGCTCCCTACAAGCCCAATCCTTGACGATAGCCGCAATCTACGGCCCTAATAATGACGACCCTGACTTTTTTGCGCAGATTTGGCAACACATCTCCTCCTTTGGCCCCGCTGCGCTCCTCTGGGGGGTGGACTTTAATGTCACATTATCCACTGTCCTGGACCGTTCTGGCCACCATGCCTCCCACCCGTGCGCTGCTACACTTTTAACGTCCATCTTCGCTGAGAACTCCTTGTACGACGTTTGGCGTCACATGGGCCCTGATGCTCGTGAGGGCACCTGCGTCACTGGCACCCGTGGTTGTTGGTCCCGGCTAGATCTTTGGATTTCTTCTCCAGATATCCTCGCCTGGCTCACTTCCGTTGATCATAAGGCGTGCACTCTTTCAGATCACGTGCCAGTTCATCTATGTCTCTGTCTGTCTCAGTCCCCTCTGCGCACTCTCTCCTGCCGGCTCCCTTCCAACGCGCTGCGCAATTCCGTCTTTTGAGACGAGATCCAGACCGCGATTACTAACTACTTTGAGCTCAATGTGGGCTCTGTGGATTCTCCCTCCACTCTCTGGGAGGGATTCAAAGTCGTCATTCGCGGCGAATGTATCTCTAGACAGTCCGGGGTCTTGTGCTCCATCCGTAATGCTCTAAACAAACTGGAATCCGAAATTAAATCATTGGACTCCTCTCACGCTCTTGCTCCCAGCCCCGTCACACTCGCCCGTCTTCACGAGAAGCACACCGAATTCACCAAGGAGGCCGATAGAGAACTCTCGTTCTTCAGCAGAAAGGCCCGGACACGCCGCTTTAATGAGGGCGACCGACCCGGTAAAACCCTGGCCAACCTCCTCCGTCCGCCCCGCGCTGCATCCTATATTACAGCGCTCCAGGATGGTGGCCCAGCTCGGACCACCTCCCCTGAAGAAATTAAGGCATGCTTCATGGAGTTTTACACGCTCCTTTACACTGCAGGATCAGCCCCCCCCGCATGAGGTCATTGACCAGTACTTCGATACCCTCGAGCTCTTATGGCTCGAAAACCACCACTGAGAATACCTTGACGAGCCATTCTCTAAAGAGGAAATACTGGCCGCTATCAACGGCATGCCTGGCGACAAGGCCCCTGGTCTAGATGGTTTGCCCGTTTCTTTTTACAAAACGTTTGCTCCTCTTTTGGTGCCACATCTTGCCGCCATGTACAACGAATCCTTCGAAAGTGGCCAATTTCTGCCTTCGCTCCGAGAGGCTATGCTGACTCTTCTCCTAAAACCAGACAAACCCCCTGAATTGCGCGATTCCTATCGTCCACTATCCCTCATCAATACTGATAACATTTTCTCTAAATTGCTTGCCTCGCGTCTTCTCCCTCTCATGCCACACATTGCTCGCCCAGATCAGTACGGCTTCATTCCGGGCCGCGCAACCTCCCACAATCTCCGTACAATCTTCTCCGTCCTTCACCATACTAACCCAGCGCTCCCTGCAGTGGCCGCCCTGCTGGATGCCACCAAGGCATTCGATACTTTGAAGTGGCCCTTTCTATTCTCGCTCCTCCCGCGTCTTGGCTTCAGTCCAGTTTTTATATACGCAAAATCTTACTCCTGTACACTCTTCCTACGGCCCGCTTCTGGATCAATGGCCTAGTGTCGGATACCATCCCAATCGGACGGGCACCCGCCAGGGGTGCCCGCTTTTGCCTATGCTATTTGCTATCGCGATGGAATAACTGGCAGCTAGACTCCGACAACACCACACCCAGAGGGCCATCGGGTTCGCGGCACGCGCCCTCCTGGTCTCCATGTATGCGGACGACATCTCCTTATATGTTCGCCACCCCCAGGAAAATCTTAGTCCTCTGGTGCGTGAGATTATACGGTTTGGTGGCTACTCCGGCATACAAGCTAACTGGAACAAGTCAATACTTTTCCCCTCACGGATGCCACCACCCCTTCATGCGGGCGTCGGGTCCTACTCGCTATTTAGGAATCTGGTTGAGCAGGGACATAGACGAACTTTGGAGGGCCAACTTCGGGCGCACGGTGGACTGGCTCAAATCCAGGGTTCCGCTCCGGAGCCGGCTGCCCCTATCGTTAGCCGGTTGAATAGTAATTGCCAAGATGGTGGTCCTACCCAAATTCCTATATTTGTTCCTGAATGTACCTGTTCCCCTCCCCGCCCATTTTTTTCGCAGGGTCCGCTCGTTGATCATCTCTCTTATCTGGACCGGTAAGCAATCTAGGATAGCGTACGACATTCTCACTCTTCCGACGACGTGCGGTGTCCTCGGCGCCCCCGACTTCAAACTCTACGCAATGTTCGCTCAGGCCAGTTTTTTACACTTTTGGCTTCACCCCACTCCTTTTCAGCCGCACGTGGCGTTTGAGGCGGATCTTGCTGACCCATGGCCGCTTACCACTGCCCTGTTTGCCCCGGCTAAACTCCCACGTACTGAAATAGACACGGTCGAGACCTTGCGTACGGGCCTGGGAGGGACTTTGCCGCTTCTCAGGTGCCCCTATGCTCTCGGCAAATTCAATGCAGATAGTTCGCCATCCGGCTTTTCCTCCTCTCCAACCCTCCGGTATGGTTAAACACGCCACCTGCCTGGGGCTGAATGCGGTAGCAGATCTCTATCCGGGAAACATATTCTACTCCCTTGCTGAAGGCTCCGGCCCCAGGGACACTTTGCTCTTTTATCAGCTACGGGCTCTCTGCAGGGAACTACATTCTACGTTCCCTCTGCCTCCTCCCTCGATGACTGCTCTTGAGTTACTATATTCGTCTTCCTCGCCTCGGAAATTGGTAACCAAACTTTACGCCCACACGCTGGCTGCCACCTCTATCTCCACTGATCGTGCCCGCGTGGCGTGGGGCGTGGACCATGGTATTGAGATTTCCCAAGCTGATTGGCTTTATTGCTGTAAACCGACTAGGCGACTGTCCCCTAACTATCGCCTGCACCTTATTCACTTTAAATATCTGCATAGGCTCTACCGCACCCCCGTTCAGCTGCATAAGCTGGGACTTATCCCCAGTGACAGATGTCTGCGCTGTTCTACTCCTGCAGCGGACTTCTCTCATCTTGCCTGGCTGTTCCCCAAGGTCTCCGCTTACTGACGCGAGGTCTGTTCTACTATTTCTGAGATCACTTCCTCGTCGGTTCAACTCGACCCCCCACTCTGTCTCCTTGGCTTTGATAAAATCTGCTGGGACGCTTCCCGCCACCTCATTGCCATGCTGCTTGTTCTCACATGGCGCAGGGTTTCCATGCTCTGGGGTCGCAAACCTGCACCTAAATTCGCTCAGTGGCTTGAGGATGCATCGCGCTGCCAGACCCTATTATCTGAATTCTGGGACCTTATGCCAGCCAGATCTCGCCCACACAACATATGGGGGCCCCTTGTGTCATACCTCCTTGCTCGTTCCCCCCAGCGCCTGGCTTCCTCTCCCGCGCTCCCCACCGGCACTCCGCCCGCGGTGGCCGCCGGTGTGGGATAGTAATTGGCCTCCCCACCCTGCTCCTTCTCCTTCTCAGCGGGGCTCGCCATTCCCTTCGTGACTTGCGAGCCTCATACCAATGACTGTTTATTGTCCAAACGTGCCTATATAACATCTGCTATGCTATGCTGTCGCTTTATGATGTTCTGAGCTATGGTCCCCTTTGCGAGTTTCAATTGTACTCATGTGCATGGAGCTTTGATTCAAGTACAAGAATGTAATTTGTCTATGCAACTTTGTCAATAAAGGTTTTTGAAAATTAAAAAAGAAAAAAAAGTTTGACCTGACAGATATGATGACACTAACTACAGTGAAGTAAATTGTGTTTTCTAAAGCACATTTTACAACTAGATCTTTTTTTATAAAAACGTTTTTATTTAAAGTTATCATTACAGCGAATATCAATAAAAACATTACAGCTCAAATCAACAAAAAAAAAAACTCTAGTCAAAGCAGGAATAATTGCTTTCATTGTGATACTCAAACTCTCGGTCTTAGCTCTCTTTCCATGACATCTGGTTGAGAACGGTCAGTCCTGCATGCAGAAAAGGAAAAAAAAAGAATCTAATAGAACACTATCCCCTTAAAAGAATGTTGGTACCCCAAAAAGCAGGATTTCCTTTACACCTATGAGACCCATATATTTAGGACTCGCCTACCACAATACTCAGTTGCTAGACATGGTCATTTAAGGTCATTGCTCGGTGGGTGGTATAAAGAAGGGAGGATTACTGTAACAAAATCATAGCACACATACAGTTCAGAGAATTGTTCACTGGTACATATATTCTAATTATTGGAATACCCCTTTAGAAATTCGCAACTGTACACATTAAGGCAACAGCCTGACGTATTTTGGAATATAGTCTTCACTGTTAATATAGTTTTAACTGACACTTCCGTACACTCAATATGGCCGCCATAAAAATAAACCGGCTAGTCCTACTATTATGTCTACCTTGGTACCATAGTCCTATACCAATATCATCCACCTGATCCGTGAATTCTGCAAGCACAGAAACGCCGACTGTGCCGAAAACGAGATGCCGACACTGCTGAAAATACCGCACAGAACTTTTACAAGTAAGCGGACATCAGTGATACAACGTATTGCGCCCGAACAATCTGCGCTATGATTAAAATCTGAACGAAAGTTTAATTAGGGGAAAAGCCGAAAACAAGATGCCGTCATTACTGAAAACACCGCACGGAACTTTTACAAGTAAGCTGAAAGCAACAACACAATGTATTGCGCCCGAACAAGTAGCACTATGACTAATATCTGAACGCTTGTTTAATCGAACCGTCCCCTTTCATTCTAGCATAAGGGGCGAAGCCGGAAGCGAAGCACCGTGAGTAAACTGCATGTTTATCCACAAGTGTTTTTCACTTTTCAATCACAAAATGTCATATCAACAATGATTGAGCGCACACACTTCGAGTTCACTTAACGTTCACACAAAACTGTCACACTGCAATGATTTATGTATAAAGAAATACAGGTGAAGACAAATATTTAAAACTGCATGATAAATATCACGCGCATTGAAGTCAGTATGTTACGCTCATCTAATCATTATGACATGAAAACACGGGGGGATAGGGTAACCAATTTAATTGAAAAAATTCTCTGAACTGTATGTGTGCTATGATTTTGTTAAGTAATGCTCCCTGAAGAAGGGCGAGTAGCCTGAAATGCATTGGAGCCCCAAAAAAGTATTTTGTAATTAAGATGCCGTAAAAGCAAGTTGAAATGAAATTAATTTCGACGTGAAAATTTAAATAATTCAATTGAAAAAATGACACAAGAGGCAATGTTTATTGCAACATAAACCACAAATCGACATGATTTGATCAATCCTTGTCACAGGATCTCTGGAGTGCCTAGGGGAATGCAACCAATGGTGTTTGGGACTCCCAAAAAAACAGTATTTACGACAGTGACGTTCTCCAGGACGGAAGATGCCACCCCGGGAGCACCCAAAAAATGGTTTAAAAACCTGAAAAAAACTGTTACAAATATCTATACTTACAAGTGGTTGTGCGTAGGCCAAATAAAGTTTAGTGGTATAAAGAAGGGACAGCACAAATAGAGAAACTTAAAAACTATTAAGGTAATTTCTCCTTGCTCTGATCAATCGATTCCTAACGAGTTTGGAAAACTGGCTTCATAGCTTTGAATGCAAGGAGGAGACACCAAATATCAGACACGATTAAAGTAAATAGGCTGTGCAGGAAGTCCTGGATAAAAGCTGCATTCTTTGTAGAGGATGTGTTTGACAACAATGCTTCCAGAAAAATGTGGAGGAGCCCAAGCTTGTGGCTAACAAATGCCTGCAATGTGTGCATGTCTTTTCATGTCCACTAATGTGGAATATACTTTGGTGGAAAGAGCAAGACATCTGAGGAGACTGAACCTCTCAGATAATGTACAATGTGGGAATATAAGAGACAATACATCAGGCAGTAGTAGATTTAACCTCTGCGAAACAGATATTCAGACCGGTTTTGTTATTCCCAGTAAAGACTTGCAAAGGTAAAATATCACATGAAACTCAAGACATCAAGCAAAGGTGCTATCGGAAGATTTAGAAATCTGTAGGGCACAGTAACAAAACCTTAGTTATTTGCTTTTGGACTGTTTCCTGGTAGAGTCCTTTCTATTCACAAATGCTGTCGACAGTTCCATCTGATATTTGTGAATGTGCATAAGCTAATTTGTCAATGATGAGGATCTAAAGTTAAGAAATGGTAAATGGGACCAGTTGGCGTTCTCACTCCCTCAACTCTCTTGTACAGTTGAAACTCATAACTTACAGTGGAAATGAGTAAGCCAGCACAGGAGACCGCCTTATAGGCAAACACTGTGGAGAAACCTGATGCAACATGAGTACACCTGAAGCCACTGACAAGTGCTAGTTGGCAGATTTTGGCAGGTGGCTGTATTCAGAGGGAACCGACCATGCCAGCAACAGGCAGATTCACACCAGGAAAGAGCCAATTGGAGTGGGCGATTTGATGGAAAACACCCATACAAAAGGCTAAGACGACATTCCTGAACAAAAGAGACCGAGATTGCAGGATTATAAAGGAGGTGAGAGTCATACACCACTGAGGTGTTCTCAGAAGGTTATAGGTACATCCAAGAGGGGAAACAGGAGCTCAATGAAATAATTGAGGCGGGCTCTCCTGGTACTACACCCCTATACAGACCAATAAAGGCCCGAGAGACACAGGCAATGGAAAATTCTCCTAACAAGAGACTGGGGATAATTGTTGCTTCTCTCTTTCCACAGGTAGACCAATACACTGTCAGATGATTCGCCAGGATACAGAAGAGGGAAGAAAAGCGGAATTGGGAGAGACTCCAAACAGTAGGCTGGGCATAATTGCTGCTCTTTTTTTTCTTCAAAAGAGGCAATCCTACTCTGAGGAAGATTAAAGAAGGGAGGAGACCATGCCCAACCTCAGTGATACAGGGTATGAAGGGGAAAGAAAATCCCTATCCTCTATATTGCAAACTTCCCTGATTCCAAGGAGGACATGAAGTAATATTACCTGGGAAAAGACTGAATGTGTAGTGAGAAAGGAAAGACACTATTTGAGTATTAGACTAGAACTTAGTAAGGCAAAAATACTGTGAAACATGAGGATACATTTTGAGCAATACATCCTCTTTGCGTGTTCTGGAATAAAAACAAGGTAATCTAACTTACTCACACACCAACATGAGTGTTTTAAAAGGCAGAAGTCAAACCTACCAACTATCATTGGCTTGACTAGAGCCGTCATCAAAAACGTTAAAATGAAAGTCAAATTCCAATGTAGAACAATAAAATGTAAGGGAGGGAACAAAAAAATTAACACTTTCAGATAATGTGCCACTAGAGATAATCTGAACAGAGAAGGTTGAGCAGGAAAGCATATGAAAGCAGATAGTGATGTCAGATAGCCCTTAGCTGTGGGCAACGTCAAATCATTCCATGTAAGGGACACAATAAATCAGAACGCGCAAGAAAGGCGAGATTTAAAAGGGTTGGCACTTCCGATTGACATCTCTTAAGCGACTTGGTCCAGACGGATATGCTAGAAGATTTTCAAGCAGCCAGGATGACATCTGTAACCTCATTAAAAAGACAAAAGGACCCCAGTTATACCTGCTAAATCTCCACACACACAGCTGTAGCATGTAGGGAGTGGGATGGAGGACCTGCCCTCATTGCTGCAAGAGCAGGCTCGTTCTGAGTAAGAGGGAATGAGGTGGCATAACATTAAGGAATAAGAGCTCAGCGAACCAGAATCTGTGTACCCAGTCTGAGGCGATCAGACTGGGTTTTTGGTTAAGATCCTGGCTCTTCGAATAGCCCCCCTTCTTCATAAATTGATACATCCGGATCGAAATGGCTTTAGCCAACCAAAAATACGGCACTTAACCCTCGCCGTTTATTTGGGGTGTTAGGGCATGCTGCCACAATACAGGAGGACTTGGTTATTATGACCTTGAACACCAAAATGGCATTTCATGAGATCGAATGGCCCTTCCTCTTTGCTGCCCTTGAGAGGTACGGTTTTGACGGTTGATTTCTTTTTTTTCTTTTAAAAAAAACCTTTATTAAAGGCAAAAAGAATCATCCACAGCATACTGCCAACATCCCTGAATGGGCCGGCATTGCGATGTAATGTACTATGAATTGTTAAAGGCGGAGACGGAATACACAGCAAGCCGCCTACAACTACATCGGGCCGGCCGCGTTAAGTGGTGCAAGGAGAGTTAATAATAGTAGATAGTCTGTAATCATTTAGTTTCAAACAACAAACAATAAAAATAACATTACCACTATTATGCCTTGTGTAGGTGAGCCATGCCTATGTGTGTTGACGCATTTTGATCATTTAGGTATGGAGTGGTATTGGGTGGTGGCCCATTGTCTCCCTTGAACAGTGTGTGTCGTCTCGCATTAGTTCACATCTCTACTTTGGGATACATCTTCAGTATTACGGGGAGTGGCCTCGGATTCTGTGGTGGTGGTCTCTAGCATGGTATTGGCAAAGCAGGGGGGGGCAAATCACGGAGGCCAGCGCCTTAACCGGCCTTTCTCCCTCGCCATAGGGGCATGCCTGATGGTACTTCCCTCTAAATTTACATTCCCTTTCAGCCGTCTCCTGGTAGTGGTAGTCGGTGAGCAGATCGCGTAGGCGCGCTCTCAGTTCAGGGGTGGGTGTAGTTTGTGTCGACAGTTCTGTTTGTTTGATGTCAAGTTCTAACTTACAAAGTATGGCCCGGATATCTTTTAAGACCCCTCCACTTTTGGCAATACAGATACCACATATGGTGACCTGAAAGGCCTCCCATACCGTGGAATATTGTGGAACTGAGTTATCGTTTCGGGGAAGAAGTCTGATAATTCTTGCTCGAGTTCCGATTTGAAAACGGTATCTAGTGGTGTCTGTGGGGCGAGACGCCAGTAGATGTAAGGTGGGTCTTCATGGGGCGGGGTGACGAGTGCAGGCAAGTGGTTCGAGTATGTGCGTAAGAGATGCGACGCGTGTGACATCCAGGTTGCCAATCCTTTATTTATTAGCCAGCTATCTATGCGCGACCAGGAGGAGTGGGCAGTAGAGTAGCAGGACCCTTCACGAGCTTGCGGATGTAGGGTTCGACAGGCGTCTATGAGGCCATGTTCGTCTACAATGTCTTTGAGGGTGTGTTGTGCATTAGAGTAGTGATGCGACTGTGGATGTGACCTGTCCATTGTCGGGTTTAAGGTGACATTAAAGTCCCCCCCCACATATCAGGTGCGTGGAGCCTTTATCCAGTATTTTACCCCAAAGGATCTGAAAAAATTCCGGCTCATCAGTGTTAGACCCATAGTAAGAGACATGTGTGATGGATTGTGCGGATATTCGTCCCCAACGGATGCTGTAGCGGCCTTGTGGGTCTCCATAAGATCTAATGGGGGTGTAGGGAAGCATGCGTTTCACCAGAATAAGAGTTCACCGGGCATATGAGGAGTAGGACGAGAAGCATCTGCTGGCCGCCCAGTGTGTTGCAAATGTAGTGGATGTAGTGGGAGCAAGATGTGTTTCCAGGAGCATGGCACAGTGGATATTGTGGCAGTCCAAGTAGGATAGAATATGGCGTCGTTTGCGGAGATCTCCTAACCCACGCATGTTCCATGTCAAGTAGTTATAGTGAAGGGAGCTAGGGCGGGACTCCATAGTATTTTGTGGAGAATAATAGTGGTGGAGAATGCGTGTTGTGTAGTCAGAATTTCCAACGTCAGCATGCGTGTGCAAAATGGTATAATAAAAAGTGGCATCAAACCATTTCCCATGTCCTCCCCCCTCCCACAACAGCAGCCCAAACCCGCTGTGACAATTCCCTCCCCCCCCTCCCCATAGATCCCATGTACCACCGGAATTCTTGGGCCTGATTATCGTGCTGAGGGGGGCCCCCTGCAGCTCGAGGGCCCCCCGCACCGCAGGGGCTGCAGGGCCTGTGTTACGCCCCTGCCAACCGGGGATAGTGGGAACAACATTTTAACCCTTTCGAAACAAGTCAGTGTAGGGTTCACCTGAGCAGGAAGCGGAAAGAGGGCAGCCATTCACCCCTTGTTTCACCAAGGGTGCTCGGGGGGGAGGAGAGTGGCATTCTTCTTCAGTCCATAGTGAATTGGGGCCACCAGTAGCGCATGGTATGGCCAGTTTCAGCATGGGGTGCACAGGCCATCATGCAGTGTGGGGGGATTCTTAGGAGGAGTCCTCCATCTTGGGGTGTGTCCTGTAAATATGGAGATGGGTATCATAATTCTATGTGTAGTGATCACTCTACGTCTGGCATATCACCTTCATCTCGGTATCGGCTCGAGGGAGACGAATGATTCGTCGTTGTCTTCGGGATCGTTTTTAGGAAATCATAGACATGTTGAGGGTTTGTGAAGAAGTGCCGTTTCCCCAGGTGGATGATCTTAAGTCGCGCGGGAAAAAGCATGGCGTATTCAATATTCAGCTGCTGAAGTTTTTTCTTCATGGGGTGGAATTTTCTACGGCCGTCCTGAACGGCCTGTGTGAAGTCCGGGTATACTGAAACCTCAATGTCATCGAAAAGTACCTTCTTGTGTCCTCTGGTGAGTCGGAGGACTGCGTCCCGGTATCGATAGTTGAGAATTCTCGCAATAATAGGGCGGGGAGGAGCCCCGGGCACTGGGCGGGGGGGCCAGCGAACGGTGCTTCCTTTCTACAATGAACACTGGGGAGAACGCTTCCCTGCCAAAGGCGGCCACAAGCATTCGCGCCACATAGTCCTTCATTTTGCCAGCGGCGGTGGATTCTGGCATGCCTAAAATACGCAGATTGTTGCGCCTAGAGCCCGATTCTAAATCTTCGTTTTTTGCAGCTATAAGTTTCAATTTTTTTTCCATGTCTAGCGTTTTGGTGATGGTGGTGGTGGAAGCATCGTCGAGGTCAGAAATACGCTGTTCAGTTTCCTCAAGTCTTTCTTCATGTTGGTCACTTTTGTGCGCCAGGTGGTCAATGCACACGTTCATAGTGTCGATTTTCGTTTTTATGGAGGTTAGGCTGGATTGTATGGCGAGGAGGAGGGCTTTCAGGTCGTCTGTAGATGTGGGTTGTTCAGAGGTAGTGGCTTGTTCTCCCTCCATTGCTGCTTGGGACCGTGAAGATTTTCGAGCTTCAAAGTTTATTTTAGGCTGTTTAGTGTCAGTGCGGCCCATGGCGGGGTGTTGATGGCACAGGAGGGATGGCAGGAGGCGCCATATCGAGTTGGAAACGCAAATTTGTCACGATGAAAGGGTGTCGGCGGGTCTGCACAGTGTGTCCCCACTTTCCTGCAGAATTTGGTGGCACAGGTGCGTGGAGATCAGATGGGGCCGCAAGCTCAGAAATGTGCAGGACACCGGTCCCTCCTGTCTTTAGTGCTATTAGCAGGCAGGCTCGTTAGGCAGAAGGCACACAAATGGCAATGATGAAGCAACTGAACAGCAGGGGATTGTGTACAAGTGCGGTCATCAGCCAGGTAGCGTTGCTGTAGCTCAGTGTTTTCCTCCTACCCCTGCAGGATGTCGGCAGCGTCCGCAGGTATTTATATTGCAAATTTTCCTTTAGGCGGACAATCGCCTCAATAGTAGGACGGAGGAGCCGTCCGGTGATAACAGTTGGTTTTCCCCAGTCAGCGGGTGTCGGGCAGATGCAGCCGGGTAGTGTGCAGTGCGGTTATCCCAGTGCGAGCGGCCCACATAGGCAGGAGCCCCGCGGACCGGAGAGGCCAGCGGAGGGGCGCAGAGCGGCAGCAGCAAGCAGCAGATTTAGACTCACTGGGGCCGGAGGTCGTTGAGCGGCGTGAAGATGTCTCTCCGCTTACACCGGATCCCAAAGGCTCCCAGCAGGGCCGCGCTAGCGCCTGCCTCCAGGTCCGCGGGCAGCCCGTGTCAGAACTCAGTGGCGCTCGGAGGGGCCGCGCCAGCGTCTGCTCCCAGGCCCGGGAACGGCTCACCTTGGTTCCCCCAGGTTCCCGGCAGGGCAGCGTAGTATTCCCTGTCAGGACCGGGAGCAGCGGTCGCATCTACCACGCTCCCCTCTTCACGATGTGCAACTGGGTAGGTCTCTCGGGGCCAGGAGGCGCCGCAGCAGGCGCTCCACCTGGGCAGATCTCGCCGGAGCTCCAAGCAGCAGCGGGGCCCGATCCTGAGCTCATCGTGGGGGTTCCGACTCGGTACCGCCGAAGCCACAGGGGTCCCGGTCTAGGCAGCGGGAAGGAGTTTGTTCCGCAGAACCTCAGAGTTGGTGATTGGCAGCCGTTAATGAGTCACGTTACCCGCTTTCAGACTGAGTAATCAGCCGCGATCGCCGCATCCGCCATTTTGCTGAGGTCCGGCGTGGCAAGGATGAGGTCAGCAGTTGGGGTTTTCTACTAAATCACATCGAAATAGTTGTAGCAGAGGGTGGCTAAGAGTGAGGTCTACCATTCCGAGACCTTGACACATGGGAGGCGTGTGCGCTGGGGATTCATGACCGTCACAAGTCGCAGAAAGTGGAACGGAGGTTCGCTTTCTTAATGTTGCTCCTTGCTAAGCGATGCATCGGTATGCACTGGAAGTCGCCGGGGGGGCCCCCGGCGGCGGCATGGGTGGGGGCGGTCAAGAAATGGGGCAAGGCGGAGGAAACCGCACTTAGAACGGAGGAGGCCCGAGGGATGCGCAAACACCCGATCTCCATGCCCTGGGCCATGTTATTGCACTCCTTCACGCAGGAAACAGCGGCTGCAGCGAGTACTCAACCGATAGATCCCCTGGGGGCGCCAGCGACCGCAGAGCCCTCCCGGGGAGCGGCGCGGGCAGTCCAAACGCCCGGTGCCTCGCAGTGGCAGGTGCCGCATGCTCTGCCACCGGACCCCTCATAGGCTGCGGCTGATGCCCCGGCCCCCCGGCGCGCTCCCCCCTCCCGGCGTCCGTGCCCCCCTGGCTCCCCCCCCCCCTTTTCTGTCCTTGCTCTCTCACGCTGGTCCAGCTCTCGAGCGCATAGCTACAAGCATTCCTGATAGCCGACATAGTGCACCCTTCCCAACCCCCTGGTTCCTTGCCCCCAGTTCGTTCATAGTTATCCACTGGCTGCATTTCTCTCGCCTTCGCGACACTACGCACAAGGGTCCAAACACACTGCGCGGCGCCCCTGCGGCGCAGAGATCAGGCCGCGCTCCGGTAGGACACGCACAATGGCTGCTCCCGGGAACACACACCGGTGGCCCTACTCAGGATAGGGCTGGGTGGCCTGGGTGCCCACAAGACTGTGAGGTCCAGAAGGCTACGACTGAGCGCGCTTGCTATGTAAATCTCTGTGCTGATGGCGTTACCTCCTGTGCCTGTGTATGTCTTTCCATATAAATGCCAATAAAAACGTTTTTCAAAAAAAAAAGAGTGAGGTCTACCAGATCAGACCATTTTCAAGTGTGCTGAACTGGATCGAGGGAGGATGAATGTTGATTCTTGTCCCGAGCGGCAGGGGCCTCACAGAGGTGCGTCCATCTTGCTCAGCACCCTCTAGCGCCCCCCTTGGCGGTCGATTTCTATCTTTGGTGCGTCTCCTTTATTCGAAACCTCTGGAGCGAATTGCAGTGAATGGGAGTAAGTCGGCAGTTTTTGAGTTGGGGCGGGGCACGAGACAAAGGTGTCCATTTTCTCCCTTGCTGTTTGCCCTTGTGCTTGAACCTCTCGCTATATGGCTCAGTGGCGATCCTAAGATTCGGGGACTTATTTGGTCGACGGACTGGATGGACAAAGTGTCCCTCTAAGAGGATGATATTCTGCTATACCTGGCCAGGCCCAGATTTTTGATTAATAATGTCCTCCATATATTTACCCTTTTCCAAAAATATTCCGGCTGTACCATTAACTGGGATAAGTCCCTTATATACATCCTCAGTGGCCATCCCCCCTGCTCCCATCGGGTTGTGGGGCCAAAATTGTGAGGGCTTTCGATACCTGGGTATATATATCACGACAGACGCAGAGATTTTCTATCAACGCAACTTGCTGCCCCCCTTCTGCGTCTCAAAGCTGACGTCCAACATTGGAAGACTCTTCCTCTTACACTCTTGGGGCGGGCAGCTCTTTATAAGATGATGGCACTCCCCCGCTTCCTATATGCACTACAAAACACCATTTTACCTCCATTTAGTCTGAGGTGCGTAGTCTGCTGTGGAGCGATGCTCCACCCCGAATCGCACTGGCCAAGCTAACCAAAAGCTGGTATGATGGCGGAATTGCGCTGCCGGCCATCAGGTCTTATTACTGAGCTTCACAACTTATTGTTCTCAATCATTAAATGTACCGATCCATTACTGATCCGGCATATAAAATGGACAGGCACAATATGCTGCCTGGCACTTATTTAAGAGCGCTGTATGGCGGATCAAAACTAGAACCCAAATTTACTCCGACCTCGACGACTGTCTCTATCTGGCACGCGGCGAACTCGGCTGGAGGGGTAGACTTACACAAGCGACACCCATTGTTTGATTCCTGTCGCCTGAGTCTGCTTTGGCGTCAGCCCGGGTTCGATAAATGGGACTTGATTTGATTGTCAAAGGTGTGTGATATATGGGTAGGGGGTACAATAATACCTTTTGGTGACATGCAGCGGAAATTTGACTTGCATGAGAACGAAATTTTCCGCTATCTTCAGGTGCGTAGTGCACTAAGGTGCTCTCCAGGGGACAGGCTCTTGGATGACTACCTTACAGACAAGTCCATCTCTCTAACCTATCGTAAACTCCTTAACAACTCACCTGACTTTCTCGTCAAAGTCCGTGCAAAATTGTGTTCCGATGTGGGTGAAATTGATGATGAGGACTGGAGGGAGGCCCTCACCTCGCGGGGTTGCGATTCGGTCCCGGTTCAATTTAATCCAACTTAAGTTGCTGCATAGGACCTATTATAGGAGCTCTGTCTTGGTTAAAATGGGTCTTCTGAACTCTCCTGTCTGTCCGCGGGGCTGTGGGCAGGTGGGCACTTATCTACATCAATGGTGAGAGTACCCTATACTCCAGAGGTACTCGAGGGAGATTATCACTGCTTTATCCAAGGTCTGCGGGAAAGATATTGAAATTACTCAGAGATTCTGTCTCTTGAATATTTGTGAGGCCACTGATCTGATTAGGCCTGAGCGACTGTGGGTCTCCCTGGGGTGCATGGTGGCTAAACTGAATATTGCCGGAAAGGTGGAACTGAATTGAAATGCTCAGATTGGGAATCTGATATTGATTGGTGCATGCAGGCTGAGAGATCGTTGTACGAAAGCAGGGGTTGCCCGGGTAAGTTGACCAAAATCTGGGCCCCATAGAACGAAAGAAGAGGTTGGTTGTGCACCCCCTTTGGGGATACCTCTCCGTTTGCGGTTAACAATGAACCACTGTAATCTTGTGCTCTTTGACCACAGTCCTAATGGAGACACACAGATTTAAGCTCTTGTAAAATGTGCCCCTTATGTACTGTGTAGGATTCGTTATTGGCCACATTTGATTTTATCCTTATTGTATATTTTCACGACTGCTTTTTGTATTTGTGTTGATGTGTGTGATATTATTTGATTTGATTTTCTCAATAAGAAGATTCCCCCCCAAAAAATAATAATAATGTATCACTAGACATGTACATCTGACTGCACCATGTAGTAATGCGATCCAAAAAGATAATTTTCAATTACGGTGTGTATTGGAGCACCCAAAAACACAGAAGTAACACCTAACTCCTAAAGAATGTGAATGCCATTTAAACCATAAGACACACAACCAATGAGAAAGACAGAATGCTCAAAGACTGAATTCTAATGAACCATGAATAGTACCCACCTCCTTTTTCTTTGTACAAATAGAAAACAAAAACAAAGCAAAAAAAATGACAATCAAATTAATATATGACAAAATCATTGCATTTTTTCGGCATCTTCCCACTCCTTGAAAGCTTAGTACCGATAACTTAAGAATTATGAGGAGTTTTCAAAGTTGAAAAAGAAGGCATATTAGAATCAGTTGATAAAGAACATCTCCATCTGAAGAAAATGAAAGAGAATTACCATTACCACTCATCATGTGACTTGCACGTGACCCACTTCCAAAATTTTGAAAGGTTTTAAAAACATAGAAGTACCTTTAGAAGCATGCCATGGCAGCTTAAATTGAACCCAATCACCAATTTGGGTTACTGCACGCACATCATGACAAGACCATGATTGGTCCATTGTTCTTATTAAACATATTCATCTTAGCTTCATGGTAAACCTCCTTCACGCCAACACTGGGATGTTTATTTTTCAATGAACTGGGATTTAAACCCTGCCTGGGTATCCTACCTTTGAGTAATAAGAAAGGAGTAAACTTGGCAGCACACTGAGGAGTACAGTGGTATGAGCAAATCAATTTAGCAACATGATATTTGACATCAATTCTTGCGTTTATTGCCAATTGAATTCATTGAACCAAAGTCTTATTAAACCTTTCCAAAAGGCCATTCATTTTTGGTGAATATAATGTTGTGCGTTTGTGCTTTATATCTAAACTAGCAAAATAATCCTGTAGCTTAACCAAAGTAAACTGCACACCATTATCAGAAGTGATAGAATAAGGATATCCTTCTCTTCTAAAACATTCCTGAAGAAAAACAATCATGTCATCTGTGTTAGGTTTCACAATTCACTTGAACTCCCTGCATATTCAAAGAGAACGAAAGCATATAACTTTTCTTGTTCAATTCCTTCATAAGGTCCCAACAAATCAATAGTCAAATCTCTGAGGTTCTTCTGGTAATGATAGTTTGACAAAATCAGTTTTCTGCAACTTCAAGACCTTATCAGCATTTTGATGCAAAGAACAATCCCTGATGAGCATAACATCAGCATCGATAAATGGCCACCAAAACACTTCCCTTATCTTCTTGATAGTGCCCGGTGGACCAATATGAAATAGATGTGCAATAAATATTAACTTATTTGTAATACATACAGAAGGAACAACACATTCTCCATTCATCACAGACACATTCCCAATAAATAATTCATCTTTGACTTTCCAAAACATTTGCAATTCTTTCAATAAATTCTTCTTTAAAGGCCAACCATTAACAATATAATCTTTCACAGAATTCAGAATTTCAACCCTGACAGAAGCTACTAGCCAGTCATGTCTGATAACATTTGTCCAGCATGTCCAAAACAACACTGTTGACACTAACTACCACACACTCATCAATATTGTCATTACCATCAGAGTAATCACAATTTCTAGACAATCTAGATTAGCAGTCCGCTCTTACACTATGTGCACCAGGAAGATATGCAATTTAAAAATTATATTCATAGTTTAGCCAGAAGCCTGATCAACTTAAAGGAAGCTTTACCAACACCATTATTGGATAACAAAGCAATTAAAGGTTTATGATACATTCAAAAATGAAACAGCTTGCCCCACAAATACATTTTAAAATGCTCCACTAACCACGCAAAAGGCAACATTTCATATTCAATTGTAGAATATTTACACTCCGCCTCTGTCAATGGTCTAGATGCTAAATCAACAGTACATTACACATTACCTTTAATCTAACTTAATACTGCACCTAAACCCAATGAACCTGCATCAACAGAAACAACACTCAGCGCAGCATTAGAAAAAGGAGACAATGGTTGTGAATCAAACTTTTTTGTTTTAACACAGTAAACACATTTGCATGTTCAAGAGTCCATTGAAACTTAGCACATTTTTAAAGTAATGATCTGAATGGCATGGCAAAATCAACGTTTTGTACAAATCCAGAATAGTATTCACATAAACCTAAGAATGATTAGGTCAGGGTCTTTGTTAACAGGGGCACAGTAATGTCTTGAATGGATTTCAACAAATCTTTCTTAGGTGAAATGCCATCCTTAGAAATAGAATGACTCAAACATTCTACTTCGGCGGCAATGTTTTTACACTTATCTTGCTGAATTGTCATCCCTTTTTGATTTAAAATGAACATAACTTATAATGTAGCTGGCAGTGATTGTCTTCTGAATCATTGTAAAACAGGATATCATACTGAAATGCAACCACTCCATCTATTCTTCCAAACAAACAAAACATTAATTTTTGAAACACTGATGCAGTGGATGCCAGTCCAAATGGTATAGGTGTATATCTGAAGGCCCCTTCTCGAGTAATAAGTAGTGATGTGATAAGACTCAAGTGTCAATTCAATCTTATGATATTCTGCCTTAAGATCGATGGTTTTAAAAATCTTGCACCATCCAACTTTGAAAATAAGTCCTGAATACACTGAAGAGGGTGACAATCAACCAAAATCTGTTTAACTAAATGTAAATCCACACATATCCAAAGATCACCTGTTTTCTTTTTAACCAAAACAATCAGAGACACCCATTCAAGTGCATTGACTAACTTAATCACACCTTTGTTGCACACATTTTTCATCTTAGGAGATCATTCACTCCTCACAGACAATGGAACAGGTCTTAGTTCATGTCTAATAGGTGATGAATTCTTATTAAGCTGAATGTGATGAGAGAATCCCAACTGTTTCTCCTGTACTTTCCAAAACAGATCCTTGTGTTTCTTCAGTAACCATTCTAAGCTATCACTATCATAACCACACTCATGCACAATTTGTACTGATTATGAAACATAAACAGGATTCTTCACATTGGGATTAAGTGTAATACCAAACTTTACTTGATGACAACATCCTAAAACTTGTACACCATCATTTGCTAGGTACACTTTTCCAATAATAGATCCTTTCTGGAATATAATTTACGCTATAAAATACCCAAGCATATTTATTTCCTTAATATCAAAATCATACACAGTTACATCATTGTGTTTAAGCTTTTGTTGCTCCAATTTTTGTAAAAATAATCATCTGATAAAATAGTATATGGAGAAATAGAATCTGCAATAACTAACATGTTTATTACCGATTGAAATTTCATACACTGGAGGTTGACTGTCAACAAGAGTGCTATTAGAAACTACAATTTGATCAGACATACAATTTTTACCTTGCTTTAACCCCCAACACTTTCCAAATATTCATCAATTTAAATATTTTAATTTTCACACACACTCTGAAGATTTTCTACCACATAAAGCACAACATTGTCACAATCATCACTGGCAGGATCATTATGTTATTTAACTAAATTCTTCTATTAGCTAAAGACATGAACACGCTACCAAAATGACAAATTTTTTCACTCTTAGAACTTTCCTTCCCTTTAGCCGCACAAAACTTGAATTGTGAAGAGTGTGTCTTTGAACCCTAGCAATTACAAATTAACTTCAAAGAATTACTAATTGGATTCACATTAGTTGATTGCTTAGTCTTTGTGAACTTTCCTTTTGTATTAAAGACTTTCAAACCATCATCACTGGACAATACTGGAACTTAACTAGCAACAATATGAACACTAATGGGGTTAAATGATTAGATAGAACATTCTACACGCTTGGCAGTATTAATAGTCTCTTGCAATGAAGGTTTGTGTTGTCTTAAAGCTGTTCCTGATTTACGTATCAACTGTCACTCCAAATGCACAAACTGCAAGAATTCATAATGCTCACACAGATGAATCAACAGACTCATTAGTAAGTTGATGTCTGGAGAAAAAATTTAACATTTCCAACACAATGTGAAGTTCCTCATGTCAGCTGATGGCAGTCACGTAGTTGGAGCTTTATTTCTAAAGCCAATATAGCTTGTGAGAAACACAAAAGTTTTAAAATGCAATCTGGCTTGTTTCCATGAAAATAGTATGTTCAAGATGGTCACTACATAAACATTATACGTTATGTCAGTGCAGGACGCGATCTAGCCAGCCAGATCACAATGACTTTCTTTGTGTGTAAGCAATCCACTGCACAACAACTTCAAATTGCTTCAGTGTTCCTCTAAACCCACACATGCAGTTTCGATCGCCAAATGCACTCAGTCACCAAGTGACCGTTTCATTCAATGGCTGTTTAACAATAACCCTTCTCCACAACAGCACAAAGATTCCCCCCCCCCCCTCAACTCAAACAATGAGAAACACAAAATGTTCAAAAATAGAATTCCAATGGACCATTAATGCTACATACCATCAGTGTATTGAATGGTTAATAGAAGGCTGAAACTCATTTAATTTAAATGTAAATTAACAATGTTGGTTTTTGCTACTTTGATGCACTACCTCCTATTATAAGATTATGTATGGCATCTGAACCCTGTGCTAAGGTTATATACAAATTATTTCAATTGATACAACTTTCTCTTGCCCTTTTTTTGCACAGTTTCATATATCTCCGATTCACCTCTACATTTTGTCTGCAAAATTGTTCAAGTTTTGTCAAAGCGCTGAAGGCCCCAGCGAGGAAAATGTCTGCTAATTTAACCACTTTGAATATGTTATACATGCCCAAAGAAAATAAAACAGATTGCTGATTATGTATGCACCACAGATTTCTACTGAATTTTAGGAGGCACAATGTGTTTATTATTTTACCCATAACCAATCTTATTGTAAAAGAACAGAGCTAATGAATGTGGGAACAGAGGCTCATTGCTTAGCCAACAACTAGCTTACACTGAATAATCCTTTAACTGGTATTGAAAACAACTGCCCTCTCCAGGACTCAAGGGAAAGAGGGGGGTGGCGGGTTAGAACACCAAACAGTTTGAAGGCCTTGGCCTTCAAAAGCACACTGCCTCATTACCACCAGAAACCTTAAGGAGGGGATAATCAAGAGCAGAGGTGCAGGTAGGAGGGAGAACAGATTAGACAAGGAAAACACTGCTCCCGAAGCTCTGAAATGGTGGGAGACATCTCTAAGCCCTGGGAGCAGTTAATCCCAATATTTGAGTGGTGGAGTATAGAGCTGAGCCACCAAGTTGGCATGATACAGGAGAAGTATATCAAGGATAACAGACTAATAGGAAAAAACAACAACCTACTTCACTTAGCTAAAGAGAAGCTAAGGACTCCATGGGCAAACATAGACTCCTCAAGTAACGTAAACTTTAACTTAACAAGGATCACATGAACCTTCTCCCTACGAATCCAGTTGTCCTGTGACAGATGCACTGTAATGGATAAACCTGATAGAATATTAAAAGGAAATATTGACAACAGAGACAACAAATATGGTCTTGCCCTGATACAACATGGCCTCTTGAAGGCACATCACAAAGACAATAATTACAAATGTAATATGCAGATTGTAATTGCTTTCTAATGAAAACGTAAAAAAATAATAATAATAATTACAAATGTAAGCAAAGCAAAAGAAAAATAATTTGGAAAGATACAGTTCCAACACTCAAAAATGAGGTTTCTATTCTCCTCCAAAAAGATGAAAAGTGATTTCTAAGCTGTGGGTGTGCGGTTGGGGAGAGAAGGACCAGCACAATTTAGTTATATGGTTGGGGATGACAACAACATTTTATTATAAAAGGGACACTTATGCTTCCTTTATATGGACCTGACCTTAAATTTCACGGACCATACCATTCTATTCTATACAGCAATTATAAAGTGCGAAGCTAACGGCAGACATCCCAGTGCTGAGTGTGTGGCACAGACTAGTCAGAGGGGGTTAGAGGGACCTATTTTATAAGAGCCAAGCCTTTACTACTTTTTGGAAAAGGGAGTTCCTTTTTGGCTGATCTCAGAGAGTAGGGATGGAGGAATGAAGTAGTAATGGGCACAGACACCCATATTTTGATTGCATACTTAGATTATAGTCTCATAGTGTCTTCTAACGCATGCGATCATTAAACAAAGGCAGCAAAATCGAAAATAAAATGGAGCTAAATATATATTCACCTTAATGTCTCCTCTTCCCCACTCGGAGACAAAAACCCAATACTCAAAATTTAACAAATATAAATAAGATATGAAATAAAAATTAAATGAAAATACAATGAAATGCGTATTCCTCTTGTAAACTGTAGAAAATCTGTCTCTTACTCAACATTCCAGTCCTGATAGCCCTCACTAACACAGATGTATGCTTCACTGACAGCTTCTTGTTGCTTAGAAATCATATACAAAGCTGAGGATTACTTGGCCCAGGGTTGCAGTAACTCAGTATGCTATACAGCAGAAACGGACAGGTGTGGGTGGGACACCATTGATTGAAGGGCTGCAAAAGTAGCAAACACTCAAATGCAGAAAACACTCAAATGCAGACAGGGTTTTTCCTCTTAGTGAATGCACTGTCTGAGCAGAATTAAAAAATAAATGTATTCGACTTGCAACCTATGCATGAATACATGGAACTCGATGTGGAATGCACCCCTCAAGACATTTTTCAACTGATGTAAGCTACAAAGTACCTTCCATGAAAATAATGCACAGATGCTACCAGTCAGCATAGGATGTAAAACATTTGGGCAACCAGATAACGCTTCTGGGGTCTTAGTGCAAAATATGTAAGAAAGGCAAATATATATTTTTTTCACATATATCGAGACCAAGCCAAAACAGGTTTTTCTTTAAAAATAACATTATTTCATTTAGCCTGGAAAGCCTGTGTACACTAAAGGAACTACAGCAATGTAGAAAGTTACATATATATTCATAAAACAGAATCTGTTCTAAGACAGTCTTGTTTTCCCAGATTTATTGATTGGTTACATTTTCAAATTCTGATAACAAAATTACCTTGACCTGCAGTAATTATGAAGATTTACACAAGAAAGCATGAACACTACAATGTATTAACTGAAACAAATACAACATACAACATACACACACACACACACACACACATTATATATATATGTATATATATATATATATATATACATATACATATACACATTATCTTTAGTTGTTGAAGAACAAGATTTGTACGTTCGGTAACACCTTATCTGGTAGAGACTATATCTAGACGCTGATTTTTAACCTTTGAATTTCCCCAGGGGTCAGACTGGATTTGTAAGATTTTTTGTGAGCAGTACCTCTAACCGCGGTAGGTGCGTCGATCAGCTCTGCATGAGTCGTCGGTGTTATTCTGAATTTTAATAACCGCCCTAGAGCTCTTCTGGGCCATTTGTGTAGGGACTCCCCAAGGGGTACACAGATAAAAGTTTTACCCTACTTTCTCTTCTAGATACCCTTCGACACCGGTAAATGAATGTAGATCACTTGGGGGGAGGGACAAATGATAACCATTGCTCCAATCGAGAGCGGCAATAGAGTGTTAGCCCTCGACAATAGATTTGCCCCCATCAGTGATCTGGAACAATGTGATTGACTGAAATCACTGCTAAATTTAGATCACAAAGGGTCGCCCACTCTGTCACTTATTGATAGTCAGCTAAGTAAACCAGGGCTCAGGGAAGACCCACATACAACAAAGGTCGTTCATATGGGTGGGCAGGCTGAAACTATAGTGTCCGATGCAGGGGAGGCATATGAGGCACCAAAATAATATCCCCTTGGCACTAGAACAACAGATACCGGGCCAACAGGACAACCCCATGGGGAAGGGTTTGATTTTGCAACCTGGAATGTGAATGGGCTGATAAAGAAGGTTGATAACATTGACTGGGTTAATTTTATATCCTGCTAGGATATTATATGTTTGCAGGAAACTTGGTGCATAAATCCTGTACATATTTATTGATATTCCTCCTATTTCCTTCCAGCAACTGGTTCACAATCGGGTCGAGCAAAGGGGGGTCTACAGACACTTATCTCCAATAAAATTTCTATAAAGATTAAAAAAGTTACATTAGTGGAACCTCATGCTCAGATCTTATGGTTAAGCAAGAAGGGAGGGAAAGACCTTATCTTACTAAATTTTTATAATAACATCTTTGATTTGAGGTGTATTAACGTGGTAACAGTTCTTGACCAGCAACTGGAATTATTTTTAGCTCGAATTAGTACTGATCTGTCCTTCTGTGGGAAGGAAATTTAGATATGCAGGCAAGCGATACGCCCAATATTCAGGCATGCAGCCCCATCCATGGTGATGGGGAGGGAACTGACCACTTTTGTCATAACAAGTACGGGGAAGCCCTAAACCAGATGATATCCAAATATGACCTCCTCCTACTTAGAGGCGGTTGCGGTCAAAATGGGGTCATATTCCCAACCTTTATAGGGAGAAATATGTACTCGGTTATTGACCACATATTAGTGTCTACCCTGGATATATTAAGGTGTGGCAACCCCATCGTCATTCCCTCTATTCTGAGTGACCACAATTTACTTGCCTTATCTTTTTTTTTGGGGGGGGGGGGCTCGGGGGGGGGGGGCTCCAGGAGCAAAGTTTTTGATCTAACTGACCATATCACTCCTTTTAGGATAAATGGTAGAACAAAGTGGATGGGTGTTGATCCAAGTAGGACACTAAAGCAAATATTAACACACAATCAGCGTGAAATGGCTTACTGCCTCCAGGATGAGATTTCCCCAATCATAGTAATCAGAAATTTTAATTGTATTACCACGTTTATTACAACACTTCTAACTAGGCAGATTGATTAAATACCCAAAAACAAAAAGGGGTGGTTCGACAGTACTTGCACTAAAGCACTTCAGGTGCTAAAATATGCACTGTCGAAAACACCACAAGATGTACTGGCGAGTCAATCCCTACAAGAGTATAAAATACTTTGGAGACATCCCTAGATCTTTTTCGCATAGAGAAAGCTACATTGCTATATCGATACTTTATGAAGGCATGAAATATTGTTTGGTCTGACAAACGCTGGGAATAATACAAAACATCTACTATACTGACTTATTGTGGTCCTTCTGGGGAGAATCTCACTAATATACGACTTGTACAAACATTGCTGTGAAGGTTGCCTTGGAGCTGTACTTACTATTTACAAAATCAACAACAACTTCATTAAGCCCTGAAGAAGTCCCATGAGGGACGAAACGCGTTGGCAAGGCAAAGCAATTGTGTGGTGATTTTAACAAATAACGGAATATGAACTCTACAATAAAAGATTTCTAGAACTACTATCAAGATATATGTGACTTCTTGCTTGGGGAAGCTATTCATTTGTACATATATTGTGTTTCTCATTATTAGAACAACCTGTAACATGACAGTTATACATTAAATACTCAGCTTGGGTGCAGGGTTAATTTTCAGTTAAGAGTATAAAATAGCCCTAGTAGCCCGGAAAAAAGGTATCACAAGAAGAAGCGTGGGAAAATCTGATCATCTCCTCAGAATCCGAGATTAATAAACTCTTCTAGGATAAAGTAAATGCCTCATTTCTAAAGCATGATGTTATACCAGAGTTTGGTTCCTTTATTCCGGCAGACAAATGGGTGACACATATTTTCTGGAATCTTTAAAAACAATGAGGAGGGGGAGGAGCCTATCGCTTGACCAAGATGGCCGCGTGAGCTTTGAGCTCCCGAGACCCTCGTGCCCTCCGTCGACTATCCTGTCTCTAATCCTGTCTGTATGCATGGCATCGTGCAGATGACTTGTCAGGGAGGCGATTGATGCTACCCGAGGTCGGATCGCCCACCGGGAACCGGAGTTACGCATGGCGGAGGATTGAGGCCTATCTCCGAGGGATGCCAGGGGCTAGAGTTGGCAGGATGCCCGACCTCTAATTGAACAACAGCGGCCAGGCGAGGTGTGAACTACCGGACCGAGGTCCCCATCGTTTCGCTTTCACTTTCTCGCCCTTTGTTTGCCCTGCCCAGGGAGTGCTCTCGGCTGCTTTATTATCATTTGGACGCTCTGCACGCTACTCTGGCGGCCCATCGCAGGACTGAGCACTCCTGATTCCTTTCACTGAGAGAGGGCCGTCCTGTTTGAACCGACCTGCTTGAACCAACCATGTCGGGCAAAGCAGAGGTGGATCGGCTGAAGCCTAAGGCCACCAGGCGGGGAGCCTATACTCAAGCCAATAATATGGACCGCTATGCCCAGCAGAAGGGGTCACCGGGTGGATCGAGCCAGTCGCCGGATACACAGAAGACTGCCTCACCCTTGGCCTCGGAGCTCTCGCTGCAGGATGTCATGGGCGCGCTCGAAGGGCTGCAGACTTCGATTGGGAGACAGTTTGATGCCCTGGCGCACAAAGTGGATACCATCTTGGTGGACGTTAATCTGATCCGCGCGGATCTGGGCAAAACAAATGAACGAGTTAAAACCCTGGACCTCAGGACCACGGGCCTCGCTGATGAAGTCTCGGAACTACAGACCGAGGTCCGTAAGTTGCGGACCGAGAGTGATCTCGCCGCCCGTCGGCTGGAGGACTTTGAGAGCCGGGCCAGGCGCAACAACGTGCGCGTTATTGGGGTCCCGGAGTCCTCGGACGAGACTTCTGTAGACCTGCTCGTGGAGGACTTGGTGCTTAACCATCTGCAGCCTAAGGGTCTTGGGAAGTTTTTCGCAGTTGAGAGGGCCCATAGAGTGCCGGGTGGGAGGCCCAAGGTGGGAGCCCCACCGAGGCCGATTGTCGCCCGGCTCTTCCATTTTCGAGATCGGGACGCTATCCTGCAAGCGTCGGGGGTGAAGGGCCCGGTCCCCTTCCAGAACGCGTCGGTGAATTTCTACCCTGACTTCACCCAGCAGGTGCAGAGGCAGAGGCAGGGCTTCCTGGGGGTGAAGAGGCGGCTTCGGGAGAGGGAACTGAAATATGCCATGCTCTTCCCTGCCAGACTACGTGTGGTGTACGAAGACCGAACATTCTTCTTTGAGTCGCCTGTCATGGCCGATGAATGGCTGGACGCTCTGCCCCGACGACGGACGGGAGAGGTCACTGCCGCAGACGGGGACAGTGGCCGGGATGAACAAGGTTGATGTCTTCGGAACCGGACTGACTCGATTTGACTCTAGCTAATGACTTGAACAGAATGCAGTAAATACGGAGGGTTGTGGGAGGACGAGGGGAGCTCTTTCCTCCCTTAGGGTACTTTTTGTAGATTTTGGGTTTGGTAGGGCGACAGGCACACTGCAAGTTGGGGGGGCTTTGTAAGCTGCAGCAGGGGTGCAGGGTGGGGGGGATAGTTGGGATTTTGGGTTTGTTGTTGGGGGTTTCGTTTCTGCAAGGCGTAGTGATTATTTTCAGGACTGTTCCATGGTGGCTCTTCGGGGGTGGGGTGGGCCTCTTCACGTGTGGGGATGGGGGGTAGGGGTTTAAGTGTTATTAGCTGGAATGTTAATGGTTTGGGGGATCGCATTAAGCGCGGGATTGTTTTGCAATTCTTGAAACGGTCATTGCCAGATGTCGCCCTACTGCAGGAGACGCACCTTATAGGTAACACGTGCTATGCTCTTAATAGGAAGGGTTATAAATTCATAGCTCATTCGGGATTCTCCTCTGGGTCCAGGGGTGTGGGCATCCTAGTCAGAGCCTCGTTACCATTTGAGGTGGACTCCACCATTGTTGACGATAGGGGGAGGTTTGTGGCGGTGGCGGGGCGGTGGGAGGGAAGAACTTTGGTTTTAGTTTCGGTTTATGTCCCGCCGGCCCTGCAGGCCTCCACGTTTACAGATCTGGGTAGGGCCTTGCTGGATCTCCCGGGGGGTATGCTTGTGGTGGGGGGTGACTTCAACGCTGTCGGCTCTGGGCTGCTGGATAGATACCCGCCCAGAGACACAGGGGGGGCTCAGAAGTGGCTTCCAGACTTTCTAGACACACTCGGCCTGATAGACTGCTGGAGGCTCCGGCACCCCACACAGAGCCAATACACCTTCCACTCCGGGGCGCATGGTAGCCTCTCTAGGATTGATTACCTGCTCACTCTGGCTGCGCACGCCTCATTGGTGTCCGAGGCCAGGCACATGGCGCGTGGTATATCGGACCATTCGCCAGTGTGGGTCAGGCTGGATGTCGGCCGTGAGGGAGGGGGAAGGGTGGCTCCTATTAACCCTTGGTACTTTCGAGACCCCAAGATGCGCAGCGCACTGGTGAAGACAGTTGATAATTTTTTCAAGGAAAATCAGGGATCCGTGGACTCGGCTGTGTCGCTGTGGGAAGCATTTAAGACCGTGCTGCGAGGGGAGGCTCTCTCCCTTGTAGTGGCGGCCAAGCGGCGGAGAGATGGCGAGGTTATGCAGGTTGAGGAGGAGATCGTGGCTTTGGAGGGAGCGCTAGAGGAGGAGGTTACAGAGGCCTCACTGCATGAGCTGAGCTTGAAGCAAGCCGAGTATAAGGACCTGGTGACGAATGCCGCTAAGACCCTCAGTAGGGAACAGCAGGGCCGCCTGTATGATGTTGGTGACAAGGCCGGGAAACTCCTAGCTTGGCTGGACAAAAAAGAACGGGTTAATAGAGTAGTGCCGGAGCTGACGGGAGAGGGGGGAGAGGTGATTGTGGAACCTGAGAGGATTGTACAGTGTTTCTCTGACTATTTCCGTATGGTTTATGCCTCAGTGTCGGATAGGCCGCCCGAGGACTCGCGTGACCTCTTGCGTGATATCGCTTTGCCCTGTCTCTCTGACGTAGATAGGGATGATCTTGATGGTGACATAACGGTCGATGAGGTGGCGGGAGCTATCCGCGCGCTGAACTCGGGTAAGGCCTCGGGCCCGAATGGCTTGCCGGTTGACCTGTATAAGCTGTTTCCGGATAGGGTCGCCCCTCACCTGCGCGCCATGTTCGTGGAGGCGCGGGGGAGTGGGACCCTCCCGTTGGATCAGCGACTGGCGACAATTGTTGTTATACACAAAGATGGTAAACCCCGAGATAAGTGTGCCTCATATAGGCCTATCTCACTCCTAAACGCCGAGCCGAAGATTCTGGCTAAAATCCTGGCGGCCCGATTGGTCAGGGTACTTGGAGACTTGATCCACCCAGATCAATCCGGCTTTATTCCGCATCGTAACACTGCGTTAAACCTTCGGCGCCTTCATGGTGTAATCGCCAGGGCGGGCACGCTGCGTGAACCAGCTATTGTGGCGTCTCTCGATGCCACGATGGCCTTTGATACGGTGGAATGGGCATATTTGTGGGCTGTGCTGGCCAAGTTCGGCTTTGGCCATGGTTTTGTGAGCTGGGTGAGGTTGCTGTATGAGGGACCCTTGCGAGTGTGGTGGTAAATGGCCGGGCATCGACTCCGTTTCAGCTTGGGAGGGGTACTCGGCAAGGTTGCCCCCTGTCGCCATTGTTGTTCGTCCTCGCCCTTGAGCCGCTGGCAGCGTGGATATGCTGGCACCCGGATATACGGGGACTTAGATGGTCGCGCGAGCACGAGGACCGCATTTCGCTATATGCTGATGACATCCTGTTGTATCTTGCCTCGCCCAAGAAATCACTTATAGTGGTCTGTGACGTTCTTACATCTTTCGGTAGGAATTCGGGTCTCGTCATCAACTGGAGTAAATCGTATTTATATGTTCTGAGTGGCGAGGCTCCACCGATCCCGCGAACTTGTTCGATCCAGATCGCTCAGCAGGGCTTCGTGTATCTGGGGATCTTTATCTCCACGGACTCCGCTTTGCGGTATGAGAGGAACCTGCTCCCCCCCCCTGGCGCGCCTGCGGCGGGATGTAGAGGGCTGGCGGAGGCTGCCGCTCTCCCTCGTTGGGCGCGCTGCCTTGTTCAAAATGATGTCTCTTCCCCGGTTCCTCTACGCATTGCAGAATACTCTAGATTGGGTACCGGCCAACTACTTTCGGGAGGTCGAAAGCCTCCAACGGACGTTGTTGTGGGATGGGCGGCCGCGAATAGCAATTGCTAAGTTGACGCTTCCATGGTATGATGGGGGTATTGCGCTTCCAGACATCCGACGCTACTATTGGGCCGCCCAGCTGAGCGCGATTAATCATGGTCTCTATGGCCCCGTCCTCAGCCCTGGTTATGCCATGGACAGGTGGTTGCTGCGTGGTGGTAACTATCACAGGGCGTTGTACTCGCGGTCCCTGGACTCGTCCCTCACGGGGCCCACTGGGGTGGCGGTGCGTGTGTGGAAGATGGCAACTGACTCGCTGGGCTGGAAGGATAGGCTCACCCTTGCTACCCCGTTTTTTGAATCTGAAAGATTGGGTAGGCTTTGGCATACAAAAGGTTTTGATAAATGGGACTTGATCGGCATCTCCAGGGTCGGAGATGTGCTGATTAAGGGGAGGGTGAAGTCCTTTGAAGAGTTGCAGAAGGAGTATGAGCTGGGGACATCCGAGTTTTTCCGCTATGTTCAGGTGCGTCATGCCCTCCGGTCAGTGCTCGTGGAGGGTGAGAAGGTGCCTGAGTCCTCTCCTTTGGAGGACCGGATCCTTGATGGCCATATGCCTAAGAGCACGATCTCGCTCATCTACAAGAAATTGATAAATGTCCGGGCGGATATGCTTCTGGGGCTGCGGGACCAGTGGACTAGGGATGGACTCGAGTTGGATGACGAGGATTGGCAGTCTGCTGTTTCCTCTCCCAAGGAGGTTGCGATCCCGTCGCGTCTGAGGCTGGTGCAGCTCAAAATACTGCATCGAGTGTATGTGACGGGGCCAAGGCTGGTTCATATGGGATTCTCTGAGGAAGGCCTATGTAGGAGGGGATGTGGTATGGTGGGTACTTTCCTGCATATCATTTGGGAATGTGGTGTCATCACGGAATTCTGGAGGAGAGTCCATGCAGTGATGGGGGAGGTGACGGGCATTGCTATGCAGCCGGAAGCGCGGTGTTGTCTCCTGAATGTCTGGGGGCCCACTGATCACGATGAGGCACAGACCCAATGGGTGACTCTGGGTAACATGGTTGCTAAGAGAGATATCGCGCGATTGTGGGGCTCCGTGGGGCCCCCCACATTGACCGCGTGGAAAGAAAATATGGACTGGAGTATGCTCAGGGAAAAGACAGTATATTGCGCTAGAGGCCGCCCTCGGAAGTGGCACGCCATCTGGGGGCGGTGGAATCAATACAGGGGGGGAATATGTCTTGCCCCTGATTTGGATCCCCCCGAGGAACAGCTTTCTTCTTGACATTCTTTCCAGCTCAGTATATAAGATGTGATGGTTAATTGACTTCTTGGGCCTCTGCTGTCCCCCTTCTTCCTCTTATCACAGTACTGTGACTGTTAGATGATTGGGGTCCGGCCTCCCCTGGGGGGCTATCACCATGGGCATTCAGTGTTCTTGCCTTGCTGGGGTTTGTTGTGTGTTTGCGTTTATTTAAAAATGGAACCTTTTCACTGCTCCTTAATGCAATGTGGACGCTTCTCTGTCCTTCTCTACCGAAGCTGCCGAACCTCCGGGTTGTCGGCTGAATAGCTGTGTCCAGACTCTTGAAGAAATAAAGGTTTTTAAAAAAAAAAAAAACAATGCGGAGATGGTGGGGGAATCAGGTCAGGAACCCCACGAAGGGAGGTCCTGCTTCCTAGACATTACATGTGAAGAAGTCCTCCAGGCAATCCAGGAGAGTGCTGGGGGGTGGGCACCAGGTCCCAATGGAGTCCCAGTTGACTTGTTTTAAATCCGAACCGCAACTATGGAGACCTGTTTTATCAAGAGTGTTTAATTCAGCTGCAATGGAAAAAACACCACAAACATGGGGCGAGTCTATTATTGTCCCGATTTATAAAAAGTGGGACGAAACTGACCCTAAAAATTAACGCCCGATTTCCCTCCTAGATACCTCTTGTTAGGAGTAGGGTTTTACATAAAAGGCTGGAGGAATGGGCTGAGGAGTACCATATTTTAACGCCAATGCAGTATGAGTTTAGGAAACGCTTGGGAACAATTGAACAATGTCTTAATTCGGAGCTACTCATCGGCAAATACACTAGAGCAAAGACAGGTACCTTATATTTATGTTTTGCCGATTTGGGCAGTGCTTTCGATTTATTTGACCATTATTTACTTTGGGAAACTGACATACCTAGGAACCCCTAGGGCGATTATCAGTTTTCTTTCCCACCTAAATGAAAAATTAACTAGTGCAGTCCGGTTTGGCCCCAGGCTGAATGCACACCTAAATTTAAAGTGGGACGGGGTATACAACAAGGATGCGTGCTAGCACCAATTTTATTCTCCCTTTTTATTGATGAGGTCGACATATATTTACAAAAAATACAGGCTGATGCTCAGAGGGTGGCTGGTCGTTCGATACCCGTATTAATATATGCGGACGATGCAGTACTGTTGGCACGGACCCCAGTAGTCTTCCAAAGATTGATGGATGGTTTTTCAGGTTTCATGAAACAACGGAGGAAGGTAATCAACAAACCGAAAACATTCACCATGATATTTGGGTCCAAAAAGAAATCCTGTTAAACCTTTTATATAGATAGAACCTCAATATATACATTAAATTCTTTTTGTTATCTTGGTATACAATTCTCAGGAAATGGTACAAAACACATTGTAAATACAAGAGCAAAAATGAGTAGGGCCAACCAAGGGATTTTTAAATTTGCAGCTAAATTGGGTAACCGACTAATCAAGGAGATGGTAACTATTTATAAAGCCAAAGGAATAAATACTGCCACATATGGGGCCGGTCTTTGGGGCTACACTAATAGTGCGGCCCTGCAAACAGAAGAAAACGGTTTCTTAAAACGCCTGTTGTCTTTACCATCATCTTTATCAAATACCATCGTACACCACGAGGTGGGGTTGCAATTTTTAGGGGTTACCTTGATGGTAGGGACATTGTTATTATGGGCATCAATTTGGAGACGAGAAGAGACTGCTTTTACTAGGTCTATTATTTTAGATTGTTTAAATTTGGATGATGCTCTGAAAATTCCTTTGGTTGTTTTATATTAATGCCACATTGGGGAATCTTAATATGTCTGTATGGTCGGATCCTGAAAAAATATTAATTATCACAAAGAAAAAGATCAAGGTTTCTTTCCTGTTACTAAGACAGAACCTCAGAGTAAAATGGGACCTGACTAAACCAACTGTGGTTTTATACAAATCTTTTATGTTAGAAGAGGGAGTTAATAGTTATTTGCCATACGTGACCCATGCACAGCATCGATTTGTTTTACTGAGGCTAAGATGTGGTATTGCACATTATTGTGTTGCTTTTCCCAAAATAAAAACACATCCCCCAGACTCGATACCATGTCCGTTTGACAATAAGGGCAAACAAAGCACGCTGCACTTTCTATCTTTCTGTAAATTTTACTGTAATTTTAGTTGGTTTTTTTAAGCCCCTGTTAGTTATCCATAAAATTAGGTTTCATAAAATTGCAATGAAATTTCTTGTAACTCTAGAGGACCCATTGACGTGCTATAATGTTGCCCTGTTCATTTTGAAATCGATTAACGCAAGAAAAAGCATTGTGCTATAAACTAGGAATGAAAGATCTTAATGTTGGTATCTTTTAAAATGTGTTAATCTTTTTTATTGTACTATATTGCGTGTGCTTTTATGGCTGTTTGTTTTTAATATCCGAATAAAGATTTTGATAATGAGCAGCCGTCAGCATCATCTGCCCCAGAAGCGACGTCTGCGGCACCTATGTAGGCAGGCTGACGTCAGTTTATTTTCCCGACTTTCCACGCCAGAAACGCAGAGCCATGAACATTACTGACCTCTGGTGTGGAAAACTAATGCCCTGAAAGGGGTCAACCCTGTCCCTAGAAATCCGTTCTGACAGCGGGGAGGATCAGTAAGGAATTGGCAGCTAGATATAGTCTTTACTAGACAAGGCGTTCCCAAAGGTAAGAAACATGTTAATCTGATAGAGACTTATAGTTGCAGATTCCTTACCTTTGAATAGATTTCCAAGCAATACCTCCCTGGAGGTGTGTCTGTGGACCAATTTCAAACAAGGAAGACCTGCAGGACCAAACGGACGAAGAGCCCATCCTTATGGACCTGACAGTCCTGACAGTGGTGGAATGAAGCTTTCAGGAGGATGCTTCTTGTGAAGTGCGTAGCATATTTTGATGTACAGCACAACCCGTCTGAAATAGTCTGCTTCTGCACCGCTCAACCTTTCTTCGCACCAACATACCCTACAAAGAGTTGGTCGTCCACCCGGAAGTCTTGTGTGCGGTCAAGGTAGAGTGACAAAGCTCATTTTTGGATTCAAACGGTGGAGTCGCTTCTTTAGAGGGATATGGGAGAGCATAAAAGGTAGGCAGTGTAATAGATTGGCCTACATAAAATGGGCTGACGACTTATGGAAGAAAAAAAGGCCCTTGTGCGAAGCACCAATTTGTTAGGATAGACTGAGAAGTAAGGCCGTTTAGATCATGAGACCTGCAGCTTACTCACTTTACGGGCAGATGTAATCGCCACAGGAAATGCCGTTTTGATAGTCTGAAGCCTGAGGGAACAATTATGTAGAAGCTCGAAAGGAGCACACATTAAAAAAGAACCAAATTAAGGTCAGACTGACGCATAATAAATGGTGAAGGAGGGAAGAGATGGACAACACACTAAGAATTGAGTACAATAGGGGGGTTAAATAATAAGGGTTGGTAAGGCTGCCGCAAAAAGGCAGAAAGAGCAAACAGATAGCATTGAAAGGGCCCAGAGCAGAGCCATGCGCAAGGGAAAGAATGAAGAGGAAAACTTCAGAAAGGGGGGTAGAAAGGGGACCAATATGTTTTTCTGCACACCATGCCACAAATTTCTTCGAAACAGAAGGCGTATAACATCTTAGGGAAGGAAAACCTAGCAGGCAAGATAACATTACAGACTAAGGGAGGAAGGTCAAAAGCTGACAACTGTCACCGCTCTATCTACACGCATGAAGGCAGAAAGTGGGCAGGTTCAGGTGGACCTCCCCTGCTGCTGCAACAGAAGTTCCTCCTGAAGGGGCAGCCTGATCGGGGGAACAATGGCCACGCTCAGTAGCTTGGAATACCAGACTATCCGTGCCCAGTCCGGAGCCACAAGGAAGACTTGGGCTCGGCCGTTCTTGATCTTCTTGAGAACTCTGGGCAGAAGTGGTATGGGCAGAAAGGCGTACAGGATGCCTGAGCTCCACTCGAGACGAAAAGCGCCTCCGGGCGAGAGCCACCTTTAACACTGCGTTCTCGACTGAGGCAAACAGATCTAACCAAGGATCTCCCCACTGTTGAAAGAGACCTTTCACCACCTCTAGATGAAGACGCCATTCGTGACCTGCTAGGCATCAACGGCTGAGTTTTTCTGCTCTGGCATTCAGGGAACCTGTCAGGTGTTGAACCACCAGGGATATGCCCGGCTGTTATAGCCATGTCCAGAGGCACAGCATTCACGATCGCACCCCACCCTGTTTGTTGCAGTAACCCATGGCGGCGGTGTTGTCCGTGAACACCTGTACTAGCCTTCCCTTGATGAAGGGTAGAAAGGCTTTCAAAGCCAGATGGATCACGTGGAGCTCCAGCCGGTTGATGTGGAGTGCAGATTCGGCAGGAGATCATAGTCCTCTGATCTCCACCTCTCCAAGATGGCCGCCACGTGCCAGGAGTGACGCATCTGTCACTACTGAGAGATCTGGTTGGGAAAGGGACAGGGGTCTGCCTCTGACCCAATTGTGGTTCGTTAGTCACCACTGCAGAGCTTTTGCAGTTTATTCTAAGGTCTGGACCATGTCGGAGAGGTTCCACTGATGCTGCACACACTGGAACTTCAGGTCCTACTGTAGAGCCTGCATATGCCATTGGTCATGTGTCACATGTATGATGCAGGAGGCAATGAGTCCCAAGAGCCTCAAGATCTGCCTCACCAGAATCCAGGATAGAGGCTGAAACATCGGTATCATAACCTGAATATCCTGGACTTGCTCAGGAGGATAAGCCTGAAATTACACTGCGCCAAGAACAGCTCAGTTGAAAAGGAGCATCTGAGAGGGAGTCTGGTGACACTTTGGCATGTTGATAGTGAACCCCAGCGAAAGTAGGAGATTCACCATAGTCTAGAGGTGGGAGATGAAAGCCTGCGGGGGGCCCGCCATCAACAGCCAGTCATCGAGCTACGGGGAATACTGGCACCCCTGATTCCACAGATCAGCTGCAATCGCCGCCATCACCTTGGTGAACACTGAGTGGCGCTGGAAAGGCCAAAGGAGGGGCACAGTAAACTGAAAATGGTTGTGGCCTACCGTAAACCACAGGTAGCGCCGATGGGCGGGTAGGACGGGAATATGCACGTAGGTGTCCTGCAAGTCCAAAACTACTATCCAGTCTCCTGTGTTCAGGGCAGACAACACCTGAGCCAATGTGAACATTTTGATTTTCTCCTTCCTGAGGAAGAAGTGGAGGACTCTCAGATCTAGAATAGGACGAAGGCCTATATCTTTTTTGGGGACCAGAAAGTAGCGGGAATAGGAACCACAGCCTACTTCTAGCCCTGGAATCCTCTCTATGGGTCTCTTGGCCAAGAGAGCTGTGACTTCATCATGGAGAAGGGACAGTTAATCCACCGTCGGCCAGTCGAGAGATGGAGGCATGGAGGGAGGGGTAGTCTCGAAGGGGCAGAACAATCTGTAAAACCCACCTGTCCGATATTATAGACACCCAGTGGGGTAGGTGATGGCGAATCCTGCCGCCAATGGATGCACATGGTGGTAAATGGGCAGATTATGAAGGTTTGGAGGGCGCCGGGGAGGATGATGGACTGCCCAGACCACTGGCTACCTGACCCACGAGATCTGTGGTTTCAGTGCCCTCGTCCATGCAGAGGCTGGGCAGCATGCAGGGCTCTGTTGCTGGGTGGAGACTGGCATGGCTGGAAGCCCCTTCTGTAGCCACAAAATGAGTGAAGGGTGGACTGGGGGGGACGTGGGGCCGTAGAAAGCCCAAAGACTTGGCCGTAACCAGACTGTCCTTGAAGCACTCGAGCACCGAATCCACCTTGTCTCTGAAGTCAGACATCGAAGAGCATGTCCATAAGGGAAACTTTGACATCCTACTGAAAAGCCAGTCATTCTCAACAATATGTAGAGCATCAGGGCCACTGCCAATAAAATTGCCCTGCCCAGTGAGCCAGTTGTGTCCACATCATATTGTGAACTGTGCTGCATCTTTCGAGACGGCAACAGCCTGAGAGAGGATGCCCCGGGACTCTTATAGGACCTGTGCCAGCACTTGCGCAAACATGTCCCACAGAGTCTGGGAGTAATGGCCCAAAAGGCATGCGGTGTTCACAGACTGTAATGCCAGGCTGGAGGAAGAAAACATCTTCTCCAAAGCATCCAGCCTCTTTTATTCCCTATCCAGGGGAGCAGCAGGGAATTCGCCTTAGGACCACCCACCAAGCTCTCTGGGATAGAGTGTTGCGTGAGGATGTTTGGGTCCCCTGGAGCAGGGCAGTGGAGGTGGGCAATCATTCCAGTCACAGGATCCCCTATGCAGGATTTGGACCAGGTACCCCAATGGTAGTAGCGGATGTGTAGAATTCTGGTTGTAGCACCGCCATCAAGATGTTGGCTTTGACTGCCACCAAGGTCAAATGAAGGTCAAGGACCTTAGCCGTCCTCCGCACCACCATTGCATATGAAGCTACCTCCTACATAGCCATGGTAGGGGGAGAAAGCATACCAGTATCTAGAGAAGTATCCAGTCCACTGGTTTCACCCAGTTCCTCACACCTGTTCAGAAGGGTCTTCCTTATAGGGCTAGTAACTTGTAGGGTCCAGCGACCCATCCCATTCCTCCCTGAGTCCTAACTCAAGGGAATAGCGCTCAGGCTTTGATCTAGGAAGCAAAGTTCTTGCTGGCGTCAGATATGGCTCCATGTTGGTTGGTTTTTCAGTGAAAGCCTGAGGGGTCGACTTCCCCAAAAATGAGGTGCATAGCCTCAAAGAACTCTTTTTGTTGGCTGGGGGTAGCTCTGGCTCCTGGAAAGTTGGGTGAAGTACTGAGTCGGCCCAGGCACAGGTTCTACTGCAGGTTCATAATGTGAAATGAAGCAAATGATATGGAACCGTGAAAGAATTGGGACAAGCTTTAATGCCATGCATGAATTCTGTAAGCAACCACTTGGTTGCTATTTCTGTATTATGGGAAAATGTACCCGACCATTCCATGCTTCTGAATTTAGCAGGCAAGCTGGAAACACCATCAGATGATGAAGCTCCTTCAGACTGGGAAGACAAAAGAGTGAAGAGTGAAGGGGCTCTGAAACAACCTGTGTTCCAATTTACTTATCTATGAGGACTAGTTCATTCTTATATTTGAAAGATTTACAGTACCACTTTCTGGAGTGTCCACGTCTTCTCGGAAAAAGAGGCCAAATACAGGTATGACTGTGTTTAATTGTTGCTTGAGCTGAAAGGCCAACACTCCTGTAGAAAAAAATTTCACAAAGCTTGGACCAGTCTGATGAATTTGGCTGAGGAAGAATCAGTGGGAGGGATCCAAATTACAGATTTTCAAAGGTCAGGATCCATCATTTGCTGGGACACTGCAAACTGTTCTGCACAAGGCATCTTGAGCCTAGTGGTTTTTACACACCTATTTTTACATAGTTCTTCAACATTTATTGCAAGCACCGCCTAATTGATTTCTAGCGTTTGAATCTGGTTTCATTCCTTGAAGGGATGAAGTTTAATTTTATTAGACTATGTTAATGCACTGAAGTCTAGACTTAGATGACCAGCTGCCTCGGTAAAGCTTTTTCCAAGATATGTGAAATTGATGGGAATCACCTAACAGTATTGAAGAAGAGAGAGTAAGTGAGCTCTCTAATTGGCAAGGATGCTGGCACATGGACATTTGTGTTATATTTAGCATTTCAGTCATTGTTTACATTTTTAGAACATTTATATGTTTTACTGAATAAACAGGCATCTGGTCTGTAACACATTTTGTACTGAGCTTATGATGCCTCATCTAGGAATAAAATACAGAACTCAGCTGCGTGGATTGCATTATACATGATTTACATGAATGTTTATGATTATATGCAGATGGAAGCACAAACAAGAGTAAAATAGTTTGTACTAAACAGTTTTGCTGAAAGAGTGAGTACCACACAGCACCAAGCACATATTAACCTGGAAGATTAGGATCGATATTTAGAGTGGGCAGCTGTGCTAAACAGATATACCTACAGGCTTAGGTACATAGGGATGATGACACAGATCAAAATCAATGAGCATAGGAGCATCATAAGGGTATGAATACAACTACAAGAATTATGCAACATTTCTTGGAAAAAAACCATTTTGAAAGCGATCTGGAATGGACAGTCATTGAACATGTGCTATTAAACACTGTTCAGCACAGAGAAGCTTTTGATCAATATTCAAAGTGGATTTATTGGTTGGGAACGTCACACATGGGTCTCAACGAAAAAAGTCAGTGGACACAGCTCTAATCACTTCACCTGTATTGTAGTATACTTAATACCGCAGGTTATTGGTCTCCCACATACCTTATCATGACTATTGCTACTAGTGCAATATTTCACACATTTGATTGCCTTTCACGCAAAAAACAATAGCGAATCTGCTCTCCACATACTGTGTATTTTCCATATATATTAAGCAACTATTGCCCACTCATATTAGGTTATACACTTTAACAAATGTTTACACCTCCAGCTAGGGGTATCCCTCCCTCAATACCATATATTTTGCTATTAGTGGAACTACCTGCATATTGAAATACTTTTCACACTTTATAGTCAGGCAATGGTATTACACATAAATGTTGTATACTACCTTATTTACATCAAACAGGAATTTACCATTAATATCGGTTCATGGGTTTTTCCTACTGGTTTACACCTACCACTCTCCAGTACATGTTAGAGTTCAGTTATTACATCGACGTGTGAGATGCACACTTTTTAGAGACATCATTGCTAGTGGTTTGATGACCACAACATTTTCTATTAGAGGCTGTTTTTAATACATGAAGTTACTATTGATACATCTGTTGTGTTTATTCCCTCTGAGTAACTTTTCATAGGTGTGTCCGTGTCTGCGATCACGCCACCAAATAAACTTCAATTCTCATTACGTACGTTGCAATATGGATATGTGCAAAATATCCTGTATCGCGAGGACACAGCGTCTACTATGCTGCGGTTTGAGAGCCCATTAGGTATAGAAGGTCTTGATAAAGTAAGTACTCTTTTATTTTAAAGAGACTCCAATTAAAATAAAGGGTATTGTTCTGACAGCAGACGTCCCCTCTTTAGTATCTGCTTGATTACGATCAGTTACAAACTCATTTACATGAGGACACTATGAGTAACTGACATGTGTTGTATTATGTTTGTATGATTTTTTTTGTCCGTCCTTTGTGATGCATCTACACAAATCTATAAAGTTTTATGTGTCAACAGACACTCATTTTAAGAGCACACTGCAAGGTGGACTTTTATCTGCGCAATAAGTGCCATCTTAAATCTGTCTGTACATAGGGATCACTAGAAGCAGATTCTCCTGGACTATATGCCCCTTATCAATCATTCTTGCTTGTAGCAGATATCCATGAGTGTTACTCATTTTTTTGGACAATACCATTTTATTTGGTTATGTTATTTAATTTCACTAGTTTTATTTACCATACACCTAGTGTGTGTGTGACTACAGGGGAGATGCCCCCCACTCTGAACCATGATGCTCAGATGTATTTTAAGATAGGGTATCTCTCCATCTTGTATTTATGACTATGATCTTCACCAACATGTAAAAAACACAGTTTTAATATTACAGTACAGTTCACACACAAGAACTGCACACACTTTTTTTTAACCTTTAGAAAACCTAGTGGGGTGAGTATGCTAAGTTTCACATAATAGACATTTTAAATGTATATCTCTTTCAAGGTTCCTCTACATATATCATTTCACATTTTGTTCCTATCTACAGGGTTCACCACTGAGTTACAGCTGACAGATATGACAGCAGTATGCCTCATATGTTTGCATATGTTATATGTAAGATTCAGGCAGGGAGTTCTTAAGACCTGAAGAAGATCAATGACCAGTATAAGCACACACCTTGGTCAAAACATGTTGGCAGTCATAGGTGGTCAGGTGAAACATAATTCCTCACCCTTACACCAACATTTAATTTTTATATATAGACCAAGGGAACCTACTAATAAAGAGCAATTCTTTGGGTTTACCCTGAAGTATTTTTAATGTAAGATTTGCACCCCTACAAAGGTCTGGAAGAAAAGAATATTGAGAAACTCCAGTTTGTTTGAGTCTGCTGGAGTAGTAGTATTATCTTACTCTAATGTGGAGTGTGGTGGGGTCGCCAAGCCTGTAACGATAGGTTGTGGGTGAGGTGACCTCCCAAATATCTTTTTTGATCCCGTAGGTTAGGACCTCACCAATTCATTGAAATAAATCTTCACCAAGGCTCATTCCATATTTGAACACCTTTGTGCAACTTTATTGTCTAATTAGGAGGACATGCTTGGGTTTCCATCCTGTTTCTCTCTCTAAGATTGCATGTGTAGGAACCCCTCTTTATAGTTCTCCAAATGTGGAAAAGGCTCACATCAACGGCCTCAGACCAGCAGAGAGAGTGAATACCAAACAGCATCAAGCACATATTAAAGTGGAAGAACATAGATCCATACTTGGAATAGGCAGCTGTGCTAAAGAAAGATACCTGCAGAGATTAACTGTACATACACCTATATAAGAGTAGGACTTGCTGCACATTCATAAAAAAATAAACCAAGGACAACTTCCTGTTATGCCATCCGGCGCTGCGGAGTTCTAGACTCGGTCAACTCCGTAGTCCATGCCTGGCACGTACTGCTTCGTATGCATGATGGGGCTCAGATCTACTTCCGCACTTGAGAGTGGTGTGGTGTCAGTGGTTTACGCTCAGCTCCGAGCGTGGGGCTCTTCGCTCGCTGAACAGTCTTAATGTGTATGAAATGGCTGATTTGTTTAAGGACGGCGGAGTGCGCTCATGGGAGGAGCTGGCCGCTGGGATAGCGGAGCCCTCGGCACGGACGCGCTTCTACATCTTCAGGACTCGCCATGTGCTGCGCGCGGTCCTCGGTGACAAGCTTTTGGAGCCACTGGAGATCCCGGTCCTATCTATGCTGGTGCGATCACAATCACCTGTGAAATTAGTCTCCCGCCTATATGCTTCAGCACAACTTACAATGATCACTTCATACACTAAGGCCCGGCTGGAATGGCAGGCGGATCTTGGGGTCCCAATCACCGATGTTATATGGTTCTACTGCTGTGAGACAACTTGCAAAGTCTCATTTTAAATTCTTGCACAGGGTACATTACACTCCACAATGGCTCTGTAGGTACAGATTGCGAAACACTGATTGCTGTGATAGATGCGATTTGCCGGGAGCTGGGTTTTTCCACATTGCTTGGCAATGTCCCCTGGTGGAGGGCTATTGGAGGAGCATTTTTCAAGTGCTAACTGAGGTTGTGGGGTTAACTCTCGCCCCTGACCCCCTAATGGCGCTTTTGGGCCATACAAAACCACTTCGAACGAGTGTTCGTAAATTGGTAGCTATGGGTTTGCTCTTAGCGGAACGTAGGCTAGCAATGTGCTGGATGCTGGGCCCGTTCCAACGGTGGCTGAGTAGTAAAAAGGCATGATATATTGTAATACCCAATCGGAGGTATATAATGAAATGTTACCCCCCTGTAGTCGACCAAAATGTTTCTGGGGTCTGTATGTACAGTAGCAAGCAGCGCAACAAGACAGAAATGTGGATCAAGACTAGTAGCTGTCTATTGGGGCAGGATTGGGGGGATTGGGCAGAGCGATGTACATGTTGACTTACTGTTTGTGCTACCTATTCCGCTGACAGAGGATACTGTATCAAAGAACTGTGTAATGACGATATGACATCCCGGCTGGGTGATTTGGCCTTTTGGTTATGTATATCTAACGCTGCCTTGGTTGCTGAATGGTTGTAGCGAGTAGGCCCAATTCTCATTGGACAGCGCAATCACGGCCCCCTATGTAATCAAACAAATGTGATACTTGGAAATGTGATCGGTTTTATTTTTTTTCTCTGTATCTGTTTATTTTTTGTTGCTTAAAAACGCAATAAAAACATTTTTTTTTTTAAAAAGCTTCCTGTTATGAGACGCTACTGGACTAAATTTACACAGTACCACATGGTACAGTTCCTTCGTGCCAAAACTAAATATGAGGTCACTAGTCAGGACCCCCAGTACGAGAGCAACAGGGATTAGTCCCTTGAGACATATTGGTTGAGAAAGAGTAGTTTAGGTCCTACCTTCTCACATGGCTGGCTATGGGTGTCCGTAGAACAGTGTTTCCACAATGGTGGGTTTGTGCCCACATGTGGATCGCAAGCTGATTTTGGTGGGATGTGAAAGTCTAAGCAATAAATAAAGATGCCTTTAAATTTTTTATTTATCTTGTCACATTTGCTGCACTTCAAAGATAGAGGTCTTCTGACAAAGTTCTGCTGATTTTTTAACATGGGGATTGATATTTACAAACTCCTCTCGCTTTACAGGCAGGGAAAGAAAAGTAAAGTGAATTATGTGACAATCTTGCTGTGGTATAGGGAGTGTCGGATGTACTTTTTTGTAACGCAACAAAATGTAAATACCTGTAAATGAACTGTACACATTAAACAGTTAGGAAGGCAAAACCTTTGAAGTGTGATGGAAAGAAAGATTTTAGTAGGATCAAAACAAATCAAGAAACGACTTGGTTATGCACAAATGATAAATATTCACTGAAATTCGATTTGCACACATTATCATTTGTGAGCAATATAGTTTTATCAGTAAAAATGAATGAGTGTATAAATCTAGTGACCATTTCAATGGAAAATGTGCTGACTGTACATGACCATGCGCTACCACATGATGCTTTAGTTACATTTAAAGCTCGCCCACTTCATGTCCATTAAAGCTAGGAGGGGAGCAAAAACTTGTTGTTCTAAATACTGGGTTGTGGTTCTAAAATGTTCAGGAAGCACTGCCCTAGAACATACTAGAGATACAGTCTGGGAGGTAAGAGCCTCTCAAAAGGGGAAAATACAGTGGGCACAAAGTATAGATTGGTGGGAGGGGACAGATGGTATTCACACCCGTGGACTTTTCTTTACAGGTATTCAAACTCATCCTCATTTACATGGCTGGCTCATTTATTTCAGACTTAACAGATTTTTCGTGATTCCCACCTAATAGTTGGTCTCATACAGTAGTATGGATTGTAAACCAACTTACACAAGTCACATCTGAGTCAGTCTCAGGCTTGCAAGCTGAAGTCTGCAAAGTGGCCTTCAGCAAATCAGTTAAAAGTTAAGGAAGAAATATAGCGTTTACCACAGCAGTGGTACCATGCATCAGAATTTGGTTGCACCCTTAGTTTCATCATTAGGTCAGACTCTGAATTCAAACCTAGGAACCTTAAGCAAGTTCACAAGTTGTACATGAAGTCTGTGAATGGTGGTTGCTCCTCAGTTCCCCAGAAGGGTGCCTTTGTTTGTGAGCCACCAACCCTAATATTGTTAATGGTGACAGCTTCTCAAGTGCTGTAGGGAGAACATCAAACACCATTTATCCAAGACACTTAAAGGTCAAAACTTCTAGAAATCATTAGCCCCTCAACAGCCTCCTATTTGCTGGGAAAGAATAAGGGCAAGAAGTAGAAATATCATGATCTCACTCTTTCTGCCCCTTTGGCTGCTGTCATGATCCCACGTTTAAGGGTAGATGGGGCAGTGACAGGGTAGCCAAAGCATGAGCCAGAGGTAGCAAGATCTGAGCAATAGACTTAAGACATTCTCACAAATCAGCAGTTTTGTTTAGATCTTCAACATGTTAAAAGGTTGTGATACGGCAAGCAGTGTTGATCCAGTTGAATATTAGAATGGAACAAGCTTAATTGCTTAGTAGAGCTGAGCCCTAATTTACCTTTTGGAAAAATACCACACAGAAACCAAACAAAGATTTCTAAATTCTAAGAACTTTGTATTCATCCAGTTTTTTCTCCCCACAGGCAGCCTATAGGTTCAGCAATCCTAGCTAGATACTGGTTGCAGGCAGGAACAATGTCCATGAACAATGTGATCTGGAAGTGCGCGATGTGCCCACAGGTGGTTTAATGCAAGTCTTTCATCCCACCTATTGATACCCATAGTGCCATTCAAAATCAAGCGGGAGTAGTATAGAGTTGGGACATCTTATAGCTCTACATGGTTCCAATTTTTCCATGAGCTATACATAGTGCCATATTATGACGAGCCATTGGCACAGGACCTCTCCAAAGGTTTCCATATCTTACTTGTTAATCAGGAATTTTAATTTCCCAGTCTGGAAATTGAAAGGGGTTTAGGGTATTCATGCTACCAGTCCAGGATTCTTGGAACTCTTCCAAGTTACAAGCATATGCCTATGACTGGTGACCGATCACAACTAGAACAATTCATATGCTTTATACCCCAAATAATAAGGGTTTCATTAGACATTATTCCACTTTTGCACAACTGTTTCCATTTGAATTTGTCCTTATTTACCACAAATGGCAGATATCTGTGTTTATAGACATGTAAACCTTCTAATTCATAACTGTTTGTTCAGCCAGCTCGACCATTACTGGTTCTATCTGACGACACTCCCCTGGTGCCACCAGCTCTGCTATTTAATTTGTAGAGCTTCGCCTGACATACATTGGAGTGTTCTAGGAGCTGAAGTGCATGACCTTAGTTAGACATTCTGGGGAGATGGAGTCCCATCTAAAGATTTTCTTGAACCAATTAGTCTGGAATGCAGGCCTATAGTTTGAGTTTGGCTAAAATCTTGTCAAGCTTTCATTGGAATTAGGCTGTTTTTTTACCCGCCTTTTTACAAAATCAACCTCATCACACGTGAGAGATTATTTAGATTAATTCAATGAGTCGGAGGAGCCTATGAATAGGGGGCTGTGGTTCCCCCACCAGCCTAAAAAGATGGTTTATTTTTGGTGCTCTCCAAGTTGTGTCTAGAAATGCTATTATAATGTTCATATGTTCAAAGAGTTCACATCGTTGGCACAACTGACTCAACTAAGGGGTATAACAGATACCTTGGTAGGGGTGTGAAGAGGAAGGTTTCACCAACTGATGCTTGTGGAGGACCAACACAGGCTTCTCAAAGTACATTTGTTCTCCATGATAGTCATGGATAGTCATGGTTGAGGTTTGGCTATTTGTGATTTTGCATCCCCTGTTCTCTAGGGAGAAACTGTTAGATTCCATGTTGACACTATGTACTAAGAAAACTGGGATTAGCAATACATTTGACTCTACACTGAGTTTCTAACAGTCTAATTCTGTGTTTGCTATGTCCCCCAAAAATAAGGATAGTGATGAGAGAAGGGGCATGGTTGTATTAACATGAATACTTGTTGATAATCCTATTATTCACAATCATAATTCTTGCATTCACTTCTTCCCTTCCTTTCTGGTCAATTTATGTAAACCTTCGTGGTCAAACTGCGGGCTGCATAAGAAGGGATATTCTACAATATGAGACGGATGGAATCAAAATAATGTTGAAGGGCTATAGGTTTTTAAAGCAATGTGCCTGGTTCATGGGTAGATCTCTCTCAAAGAATTAAGAATGTTCACAAAGAAGAGAAAAACTTGGCAAAATGGTATTTCAAGAGTAATAAGTCATTAGTCTGAGAAAGAGCAAAGAGAAATAAATGATAATTAAAGATGCTAAATTAACTAAAGTGTTTTAGTTAGTGCTAGACACACAATACGAATAGTTTGTGGTTTGTACTGTATTTCTAGAATTACTGTACTTTAAATGTAAAAAAGAGTGATATGTCTTGGTGATGAAAGTGCTGAAAAATCATCACTACCAACCTGAATTGCTCACATTTTGTCACCTTCAGAAACAACCAAGATTTATTTGTGCAAGCATAAGGCAATTTAGAGCGTTAAAGATGAAGATTTATCGGATGCTTACTTCAGAAAAGCTGCCATAGTTTGTTTCAAAGCATCGGAGGCCTGGTCCAACTTTAATGACCTGGAACATACCTAGATGTCAGGAATTAAAAAATGAAAAATAATTAGGTCTTATTTATTATTTTTACCGATTCATCACATTATTTCACATTTCTCTTTTGTTCAATATTCTTGAATTTTCTCGTATGGCTTGTTGCTCAAAATGTATGGTATCGGTATCAATGAGTAAAGTTCAGGTTGGCGCTAAAGAGCCAGAAGGCATAGCATTGCTTAGTTGAAGCTTTTTAGCACAACAGATTCACTTTTTTTCCATGTATTTATTTGTTTCAGTTGTTCTGTAAATGAAAAATATGTTTGCTTATTTGTTTATACAAAAACAGTTGAAGATTTGTTTGAACAGACTGGTTTCCAAGAATTTTCAGATGAGCAAATAGCTTGGTTTTGCTCTTCAGAAAGGGCTAAGCACCACAGAGCCTGCAGTCCTGTACCTGGAAAGCCAAGCCCATTTGAATTTGCCAGTCAACTTTAAGGTGCAGCTCAACTTAGTCTCGTACGATTATAGGTCCTTTGGCAGTGAAGAGCCTGCAGGCTTTATGGTATTGAGCATGGAGTAACAGAGTTTGAGCAATTTCACTAAAAGTGCTTCTCAGGTGGGTTTCATGTGCTTTTGCTTTTTAATTAAGCACTATCATAAGAAGGGGGACTGGGAGCGGTTAAAAAAGAAGAGAAAGAAAAGGTCCTGTACCTATGCTCCTACAATAATATACTATAACAAGGTGGTAACAGTTCCTAAGGGGGAAAGATAAGGGTTCTGCGACCGGTTATGGTCCAGAGCGACTTCTCAATTTTCCAGATAACAGTTGAGTGTGCTTGGGGTGGGGATAAAACCTCCTGTGGTTTTTCTGTGCCCTCACACACCCTTGCGAGTGTAGAGCATCATCATCGGGCAGTGCTCCTCGTGGGGGTGGGGCTGCAGTCCCTCACGGGCCCTACAAGAGGGCTCTTTGTTGGAGATCTTTTAGTGGAGGTGCCGCATTTGTGCATGAGGGTATGTGGGCCAAATGTGTGGGTGTGGGTTAAAATTACCTCTAGGTACCCTACAAATTTAATAATGGGTTCTAGGGGTAAAATAAAAGGTTGGAGGGGTTTGGAGACTGTCCTTAAAGCTAAATCAAGGACGGGAGAACGGTGTGTTCCCACCGCTCTCAAACCATGAACAGGGTATGTGGTGTGCTAAAATTGGTGATGGTCGACACGTTTCACGCACTTTAATGGTCCCTAGTGGATCCCCGTGCGCTTCATCAGGACCGGGTGTGAAAAAATCTAAAATAATGGGAGTCAGGGAAAGACACCCTATAGTCCCAATTTACCTATTGTTAGGTTCGGTTAGACGCCGGCGGTACCCGATCAGGCGTTAGGTGCACAAGGCACTGTTACGAGGACGATACGCTTCCTCTGGGGCCTGAATACCCGCCGACGCGGCCCTTCTTCAACGTGGGGAGGGTTTTGGGTTTCGAGAGAACACGGATAACACGTGTCTCGGACGCAGAGACGTCTAACCGAACCTAACAATAGGTAAAGTGGGACTATAGGGTGTCTTTCCCTGACTCCCATTATTTTTTATTTTTTTCACACCCGGTCCTGATGAAGCGCACGGGGATCCACTAGGGACCATTAAAGTGTGTGAAACATGTCGATCATCACCTATTTTAGCACACCACATACCCTGTTCATGTTTTGAGGGCGGTGGGAACACATCGGTCCCGTCCTTGATTTAGCTTTAAGGACAGTCTCCAAGCCCCTCCAACCTTTTATTTTACCCCTAGAACCCATTATTAAATTTGTTAGGGTACCGAGAGGTAATTTTAACCCACACCCACACATTTGGCCCAGATACCCTCATGCACAAATGCGGCACCTCCACTAAAAGATCTCCAACAAAGAGCCCTCTGGGAGGGCCCATGAGGGACTTCAGCGCCACCCCCATGAGGAGCACTGCCCGATGATGATGCTTTACACTCTTAAGGGTGTGTGAGGGCACAGAAAAACCACAGGAGGTTTTATCCCCACCCCAAGCACACTCAACTGTTATCTGGAAAATTGAGAAGTCGCTCTGGACCATAACCGGTCGCAGAACCCTTATCTTTCCCACTTAGGAACCGTTACCACCTTGTTATGGTAGACTCTTGCTTTTTAAGTCTAGTGGCAATTTAGATGAAAAGCATTGGAGTGTACCACTCAAGAAATTGGCAAATACTTTGGACATTTCCAGCTTTTTGAACCCTCACAGTATTCAATTGTTTGTGTACACATTGTTATCGAAGTATATATCTTAAAGTGCATGATTGTGTTTGATAATTAATTTATATATATATATTGACAGTAACAATGATGCTTTGCTAAAGCTTGATAGTACATCACTAGTTCATATGATATGTTAACACAATAAGATATTTAGAATGATAAGCCATTTCTTAGACATATATGCAAGACAACTCGCACGTTTCTTTTCACACCTTGCATCATGAATCTCGAGGATCACTTTTTTATATTAATGCTGAGAAACAGTATATAATTTAACCAAGAGACTCTTAGCTGGAGTGAAGCCTTGTCATTCTTGGAGGGAGCATCAAATTCACAAACAGCATTGAATTCATAAACAGTCTGCATTAAGGTCCTTCGTTGGCCACCTACCTACCTGCTTCTTCAGATAACATTGACACAACTTAATGAAGATTGTCCTTGGTTCTCAAGCAGGCTGCAGACTGAGAGAACATTGCATTCTGAGCAGGTGCGTGTGTCACAGGCAGGCCACTGAGGCAACTCCTATCAATTACATTTTGATGCTAATGTAGACGCTACCTGGCGGCTAAGAAAGGATCCCTTCATACACTAACCTAAACATTTCCTTTTGATATCTTGCCAATTTTTTACTTTTCATATTTTGCAGTTATTCTATTCACCACAATTTGCACATCTGCAACTACTTTTGTTTATATCATCTGCACTGCAATGGGCCTGTACATAAATAATCAATAAAGCCTATTAAACTATATCGAGGATGTCTTGGATGTTCATCTTTAGGGAAACGTGCTCCGGTAACCCACTTTAAATAAATGTATTCTTGTAGTCTCTGGCAGGACTGATTTTATTCATTATGCATTAACTCAAGGATAAGTTGTTGATGATTAGTGGGTCAAATCTTGTCTGGAATCTGCGGCTATAGAGAGTCTCTACCAGAAAGAGCGTTACCGAAGGTAATTATTCTCTTGATGGAGACTTCTAGCCGCAGATTCCTCGCCTTTTGAATAGATACTAGATCAGTACTCGAGGGAGGAGGGCTGTGAATGGACTTAAACCAGGAAGGCCTGCACAGTTGAGCACGCAAAGTGCCCTTCCCTGTGGACTTGGTTATCTGGACAATAATGCTTCGTGAACGTATGAAGGGACAACAACTTAGATGCCTGGCAGACCCCCATGGCAAGGACGCTGTGTGCTAATGCAGTGGTAGCAGATTTGGCCCTGGTGGAATGGGCATGTAATCCTTCTGGAGGCTGTTTCGCCAGTGCGTCATGCTCTGCATTAATGGATATTAATGCAGAGCATGATCCAGCATAAGATTGTAAGCTTCTTCACAACCTTGCCTTTGTTCACTCCAACAAACCCCACAAAGAGCTAATTGTCGACCTGGTGATCTTTTGTGCGATCAATTTAAAAGCGGAGTTCTTTCTTTGGGTCCAAGCACGGAGTCTCTCCTTCTCCTTAGAGGGGTGAGGTGGGGCATAAAACACCAGTAGAGTGACTGATTGGACTACGTTGAACGGGGTCACAATGTTCGGAAGAAAGGATGCCCTAGTATGCAGAACCAGCTTGCCAGAGAAGGTGGTAGTGTATGGAGGATGAACACACAAAGCCTAAAGCTCACTGGCGCCGTGCGGAAGGGATGGCAACAAGGAACACGGTTATGAGGGTGAGAAGTTGTAAAGGACAACTGTGGAGTGGCTTGAATGGAGTACACATCAAATACTTACAGACAATATTGAGGTCCCATTGGGGCATCACAAACGTTGATTTAAATAAAGCTGGCCTATCAGGTAACCGTAAGAAGGCCAAGAGGGCCACAAAATAACCTTTAACAGTGCCCAGGGAAAAGCCTTGCAGGCAAGAGATGGCACACATTTTAAAACATTAGACACTGAGACCTGGAGGGGGTCAATCAGGCGAGCGCCGCACCAAACGACAAATTTGTCCAACGACAGGCTTATACAGTTTTCATTGAGGGACGCCTGGCTGCCAAAATGACCTGCAGCCACCTCCGGAGGCAGGTTTAAGGTATCCAAATGTCACCGCTTAATATCCATGCATGAAGGTGGAGATTGCGAAGACCAGGGTGGGGAACCCAACAATTCTGCTGTGACAGCAGGTTTTCACAGAAGGTCATCCTGATTTGAGAAAAGATGCTCAAGCCTGGGCATTCTGGATACTATACACTCAGTGCCCAGTCCGAAGCCACCAGGATGACTTGAGCAAGGTGTCCTGATCTTCTTGAGAACTCGAGGCAGGAGTTGTATCGGTGGGGAGCCATACAGGAGTCCCAACTTCCACTTGAGGAACGAGTCTCTGAGTGAGAAATGCCTTGGAAACTCAAATGCGCAGCAGTGCTGACACTGCGCATTCTCGGCTGGGGCTAGATTGAGCCATGGTTCTCCTCATTTGCGAAACAGACATTGCGCCACCTACAGATGTAGATGTCATTCATGATCCGCTAGGTGCAGAAGGCCGAGTTTGCCGCCCTGGCATTCAAAGAGCCTGCCTGAAAAATTATTTGGGGGTTCGGCCATTCTCAGAGGCGGAAGGCCTCCCAGGCACAGGGTCCGTGAGCCTCCCCGCCCTGTTTATGGTCCGTAAGCACCTATATCAGCCTCGCCTTGATTAATGGCAGGAATGCTTTTAGTTGGAAACAGATGGCCCTCAGCTCAAGAAGGCTGATAGGGAGCTGGGACTGCACTGGAGACCAGAGGCCTCTAATGTCCAACTCTCCCAGATGGCAGACCCAACCGAGAAGTGATGCATCGGTCACCACTGCCACTTCTGGGTGGGGCAGGGGGAGCGGTCTGGCACTGTCTTAATAGCGGTCCAGAAGACATCACTGCAGATCTTTCACAGTATCCTCTGAGATATGGATGTGGTTGGAGTGGCCCCCTTTATTTTGGGCCCACTGGTACTTCAGTTCCTACTGCAGAGCTTGCATGTGCTAGTCAAGCAGGATGCAGGAGTCCATCAGTCCAACCAGCTTCAGAGTCAACTTTACTGAAATCCAGGACAAAGGCTGAAAGATCAGGATCATAGCCTGAATTTTAATGGGCACTCTTTCCGAATTGGCTCAGATGAAGGGGAGTATCTGAGAAGGAGACAGGTGTGACTAGGCGTGTTTAAAGTGATACCAGGAGGTGCTGCCTTCCTACTCAAGATCTGGATGAGGTGGGCTCATTCACGTAATGTGACATGCTTCATCAAAGGCCACCTCATTCCACCCTGGTAAGATTATATTAACAGGGTGAACTCAACCTGAAGTAGGACTGTCTTGAGGGAGTTCTTGAAATTATGTATCTGGACATTTGTCTGGGACCCAGATATGTATATATTATCTACTGGCGGTCGCCAGTAGATACTTATAGTTAGGACCGAGTTTCCATAGGAAATCTGAAAATTCTATTTTGAATAACTTTGGCGCCGGTTGACGAATCCTCGTGAAATTTTCAAAACTAATGGGGCGCTCCGCTCAGCTCCTACCCTGAAAGTCTCGGGGTGATTCGTCAAGCGGGGGCTGAGAAAAAAGGGGGGTCCAAAAACGCGTTTTCCCCATGCATTTTCCCATAGGACCTTTAGTCGAAGGTACAGCCCGAACGGCTGAACAGAATTACTTGAAATTTGGCAAAGAGGTAGTCCTCAGGTCAGGCATGTGCCTTTTGCATATATGGTGTCAATCTGTTCAGTAGTTCCTGAGAAAATTGCAGTTAAAAGTACATAAATATCTATAGCCGCGCACGGTGCGCGCACCATAACGTGCGGGAGCGTAATTCTGATTGGTGGTTACATGTCAGTCAACATTCGAATCGGTCGAAATCAGGAAGTGTCGGCCGCCATTTTGTGTGTTGTGTGTGTGACAGGGAAAAAGAAAGGTGGAGAACGTGAAAAGGGAGCAGGGTACAGAGTTCCTGACCCCCTAGCCTTTGTCAGGGGGTCCCTGAAGGGTGAAAAAAACATTTTATTTTTTTTTCAAAAAATCACGGGGTGCGCGCACGGTAGAAAAAAATCATTAAAAAAAATAGAATTAAAAATCAAGTGCAAGTGTTTAGATGTTGGTTGGCTCTAAAAAGAGCCGTTGTGTTAATTGAGGAACAGAGGAACAAAAAAAAACAAAAATTATGGGGTGGGGCATGTGTGCTGCTGTATCTTGGTCTCTATTAGGTTAATGCTGATGTCACCATAAGAGAGAACAGCATTGCACATATTGCACCGTATATGAACCCTCTGGAAAAGAGGGTGGATATCCAGAGGTCGAGAAGAAGGTGAAGCTGCGGCCGCAGATGAAGTGCTCGGCTGAGCTGCTGGCTGAGTTGCTGGAGGGTTGTCTCTTGCAGCTCCTCGAGTACACTCCCGAGCCACAGGATGTACTCCACTAAAGTGCCTTAACATAGAGTAGATACTAAAAGAGCATTTTTTTTTAGGATCTCCTCTTGATAAGACCACTCCACAAATAGTGCAGGAGACTTTAGGAGCATTCACCTTCTTCTGGCCCTCTGGAAAAGTAAAATATTTCCAAACAAATGAGTCTTTTTGTTTCCTCTGTCTTGGTGGCACAAAGCTCTCCTCCTCACTCCCAGAAGATGACTGCTGCTCTGCCATTTTCAAGTACTGGAGTACTGGAAAAGCTGCTCAGCTGCTTCTCCCAGGGAATCAGAAGATGTAATGAGGGGAGTGGGTGTGGTGTTGGAAGATTCTGGAACTGAAACTACTATGAACCAATGAAAAGTGTTATTTCGTAATCACATGACTTGCCGTGCGCACACCGTGTGCGCATGTGCGTACAGAGCACGCACGCGCGTACGGATCACGCGCGCACGGAGCTCGCACGACGTACGCATGCGCACACGGAGCACGTACGCATGCGCACACGGAGCACGTATTCGTGCGCGCACCGTCAAAAGCCCTAAAACTAAATTATAAATTTTTTTTTAACTGTTTATCAGTTTATAGAAGATATTAACTATGCTGTTCAACTTTATCCAAATAAAAAAAAAAAAAAGAGCTGAGCCATTCCATATTACAGGATACAGTCATTCTATAACTGTATACATAGGTAGCTTATTGTAAAATAAATATTTAAAAAATATAATAATACATTCATAAATTAGCATTTAAAAAGCCTTTGAAATTCACTGAAAAAACCATAGGTTTCACACACGTTATAGTTGGGAATTAGCATTTAAAAAACCTTGCAAATTCACTGAAAAAACCATAGGTTTCACACATGTTATAGTTAGCTGGACATTTCACTCGTACAAAACCATTGAAATTACCCCGTTAAAGTTAGTTCAGCTAACTATAACTCGCGCGACCGCAATCCACTGCTGATGACTTCACATATTACATCACTCATGACATGCTCAGTGACATCACTGATGACATCTCAAATGACATCACTGATGACATCACTGATGACATCATCCTTGTGTAAGAGTGGCAGATCTCCTCTTATCCTAATATAAACTTTGATACACACATTGAAAAATACAAACAAAATTTTTGAAAACTATAGAGATACCAATACCAGTTAGAACAACCTATTCAGTAATTCCAAAATCTACATACGCATCCACTCATTCATCAACACTTCTATATAGTCACTCATACATGTACTCAGTCATCATATGTACTCATACACCTATACATCCTGTTACACACCTACACTCATACATAGAGTTACTCACACACATAGTCACACATGCAAATAAACATCCATTTACTTGCATATACAGCTATACACACACCACTACACTTACTTCTACAGAAACGTGCACATACTTACTCTATAAAACAATCACTTATAGAAACACATACTTATTTATACAGGAACTCTTCCAATCTCTCACTCTCATATATCCTCACTTACATACATCAATACTCACATATACTAGTTTAAAACATATGGACTTAATCATAAAGACACTATTGAGACAGTCATTCACTCTCTTACTCACCCATACACACACTCATCCACCCATACTGTCCTGCTCACATACCGTCTTAAAAACACATACAAACAGTGAGTCACTCATTCATGCATCTATACACTAAGTAACATCCCCCACTGAACCATACACACTCATACTCTAAAAACGAACTAATAACCCATATACACACTCATGTAGCTACTCACCAACCCATGCAGCCACTTATACACAAAGTGAGACACTGATACAGATATTTAAATATTTAAACATTACTCACTAATACTTGTATTCACTAAGATACTGTTAATAAGCCAGTTATACAATTAATTTTACAAAAAAAAACATCCATTTAGACACTTATTTACCCATTTATTCTTCCATTAACCTTTAGATATACATATATAAAAAATATTCATTTTTCAGAAAGACATATTCACTGGATGATGTCATCAGTGATGTAATTTGAGATGTCATCAGTGAAGTCATGAGTGATGTCACTGAGCATGTCATGAGTGATGTGATATGTGACGTCATCAGCAGTGGATTGCGGTCGCGCGAGTTATAGTTAGCTGAACTAACTATAACGGGGGAATTTCAATGGTAGTGAAATGTCCAGCTAACTATAACGTGTGAAACCTATGACTCGCGCACCCGCAATCCACTGCTCATGACGTCACATAATACATCACTCATGACATGGTCAGTGGCATCACTCATGACATCACTGATGACATCATCCTTGTGATAGAGTGGCGGTCGCGCGAGTTATAGTTATCTGAACTAACTATAACGGGGGAATTTCATTGGTTTTTTACGAGTGATATATCCACCTAACTATAACATGTGTGAAACCTATGGTTTTTTAAGTGAATTTGCAAGGTTTTTTAAATGCTAATTCCTAACTATAACGTGTGTGAAATGCTAATTTATTTATGTATTATTATTTTTTTTATATATTTATTTTACAATAAACTACGTATTACATTTTTTTTTTTCTTTTTTTTGGTTTTCACCGTGCGCGCACCCCGCGATTTAAAAAAAAAACAAATTCTGCCTTCGGGGTCCTTCAGGGACTCCCTGACAAAGGCTAGGGGGTCAGGAACTCTCTACCCTGCCCCCTTTTCACGTTCGCCACCTTCCTTTTTCACTCTCGCACTGAAAACAAACAAAATGGCGGCCGACACTTCCTGATTTCGACCTATTCGAACGTTGACTAACATGTAACCACCAATCAGAATTACGCTCGCGCACGTTAGGGTGCTCGCACGGTGCGCGTACCCTGCGCGCGTATAGATATTGATATGCTTTTAAATGCTATTTTCTCAGGAAATACTGAACAGATTTACACCAGACCTGCAAAAGGCACTTCCCTGACCTTATGGCTACCTCTCTGCCAAATTTCAAGTAATTCTGTTCAGCCGTTCGGGCTGTAGCTGCGTCTAAAGGTCCTATGGAAAAATGTATGGGGAAAACGCGTTTTGGGACCCCCCTTTTTTCTCGGCCCCCGCTTGACGAATCACCCCGAGACTTTCAGGGTAGGAGCTGAACGGAGCGCCCCATTAGTTTTGAAAATTTCGCGAGGATTCGTCAACCGGCGCCAAAGTTATTCAAAATAGAATTTTGAGATTTCCTATGGAAACACTGTCCTAACTATATACTGGCGACAGATTAGATCGATAGATCGATAGATCGATAGATCGATAGATAGATATATATCTATCCTGAAGCAAGGACGCAACTTCCCAGCTGAGTTGCTTTTCAAAAGCCTTTATTGTTGAAAACCGGCATTTTCAGCTCCAAACATTTGCAAGTTCCTGATGCGTTTCAGAGCCCCCAGGCTCTTTCTTCAGAGGATGACACTGCTAAACTGAAATGCAAGGTAGGTGCCATTAACTGCATGCATATATATATATAAAGCCCACGTGGGCTTCTCATGTGAGTCACAATTGCAGCATGCTGGTACCTGTAGTTTTGAGTCCAAGCAAAGTATTCCCCATGTGGGTTCAGTTTAGGTAACAGTATCCTTTCTTTTAAACAAATTAAATACCACAGTGGGTTTCGGAATGAAATCCCCAGTTTTCTTTTTCCATAACTCAGCTGCGCCTAAAGGTCATGAATGTTCAAACCTCTGTGGCCCCATTTTGACTCCATGGTGAGGCATCCTTCTCGGCCGGGTTGCCGAGTATAAATCCACAAAAAAGTTTGCCCTGAAGCAAGGACGCAACTTCCCAGCTGAGTTGCTTTTCAAAAGCCTTTATTGTTGAAAACCGGCATTTTCAGCTCCAAACATTTGCAAGTTCCTGATGCGTTTCAGAGCCCCCAGGCTCTTTCTTCAGAGGATGACACTGCCAAACTGAAATGCAAGGTAGGTGTCATTAACTGCATGCATATATATATACAGCCCACGTGGGCTTCTCATGTGAGTCACAATTGCAGCATGCTGGTACCTGTAGTTTTGAGTCCAAGCAAAGTTTAACAGCATGCAAGCAATGGCGCCTAAATGAGCTTTCCAGCACGCAAGCAAGCAGTCATCCTATGAATAAGGGGCCTTTGCCAGCCCCGAAACGCGTCAGGATTTTACTTTTTTACGGAGCTTGTTTTGCCGGTTTCTGAATAAAGGTCTTCAAACCTACCAGCTGCTGTGTCTGTTCCCGCATCAAGGCAAAGTTACGTTGGGATAGATATATTATCTACTGGCGGTCGCCAGTAGATAGTTATAGTTAGGACCGTGTTTCCATAGGAAATCCGCAACATTCTATTTGGAATAACTTTTGCGTCGATTGACGAATCCTCGCAAAATTTTCAAAATAGGTGGGGCGCTCCGCTCCTTCCCTGAAAGTCTCGGGTGAATTCGTCAAGCGGGGGCTGAGAAAAAGGGGGGGTCCCAAAACGCGTTTTCCCCATGCATTTTCCCATAGGACCTTTAGTCCGCGCTACAGCCCTAACGGCTGAACAGAAAACCTTGAAATTTGGCAGAGAGGTAGTCCTCAGGTCAGGGATGTGCCTTTTGCAGGTCTGGTGTAAATCTGTTCAGTATTTTATGAGAAAATAGCATTTAAAAGCATATATATATCTATAGGCGCGCACCGTGCGCGTACGGTAAGCGCACCCTGCCGTGCGCGAGCGCAATTCTGATTGGTTGTTAGATCTTAGTAAACATTCGAATCGGTCGAAACCAGGAAGTGTCGGCCGCCATTTTGTCTCTTGCAGTCCGAGGGAGGTGAAAAATAAAGGTGGAGAACATGAAAAGGGGGCAGGGTGGACAGTTCCTGACCCCCTAGCCATTGTCAGGGGGTCCCCAAAGGACCCCCAAGGGCCATAAATGTTTTTAAGATTTTTACGAAAAATCGCGGAGTGCGCTTACCGTACGCGCACGGTAGAAACGGGAAAATTACGCGAACGGCGTAACGTGGGCGCACGGTGTGCGAAGCGCACCGTGCGCGCACGGTGAAAAACCTTAAAAAAAATAAAATAAATACATAACTTAGCATTTAAAAAACCGTACAAATTCACTGAAAAAACCATAGGTTTCACACATGTTATAGTTAGGAATTAGCATTTAAAAAACCTTGCAAATTCACTTAAAAAACCATAGGTTTCACACATGTTATAGTTAGCTGGACATTTCCCTCGTAAAAAACCAATGAAATTCCCCCGTTATAGTTAGTAAAGGGAACTATAACTCACGCGACCGCAATCCACTGCTGATGACGTCAGATATTACATCACTGATGACATATGTGTCTTTCTGTAAAATAAATATTTATTAAATATGTATAGCTAAAGGTTAAAGGAAATAAAAATGGGTAAATAAGTGAATAAATACAGTGATGTAATATCTGACGTCATCAGCAGTGGATTGCGGTCGCGTGAGTTATAGTTCCCTTTACTAACTATAACGGGGGAATTTCATTGGTTTTTTACGAGGGAAATGTCCAGCTAACTATAACATGTGTGAAACCTATGGTTTTTTAAGTGAATATATATATATACACACACATACACATACATACATATACATACATACATATATATACATACATACATATATATCTCTCTCTGAAGTAATAATTAGATTAGGGCTCCTAAAGAGTACGGGGTTAAATATTGCTCTATATTGGTTTCTATTATGCAATAATGTGCAGTCTTCAATTAAGGCATCCATATTCCCTTCAAAATGCCTCATCCCCACATGTAGAAGTGTGGGCTGCAGCAGGGACTGAAATGTCTTGTAACACATTTTCAGGATGGCCAAAATGTAACAAGTCACTTACTTCATCAAGGAGATTCACCCTTCCCCTGCCCCCCCACGCCCCCAAGTACAGATGTCTGGTTGAAGGACCTAAAGAGAAAGCTGCATTTTTATATCGTCATGTGCCACACTTAATTGGGTTTACTTCATCTCACCTAAATATGCCCCTTAATTATTAAGTGTATTGCTGTTACCTGAGGTCAGCGAGTCTGGCTTGCAGCTATTGCTCCCTGGGTGCAGTGGTGGGACAGACCTCTTCTTTGAGGCGGCATGTAAACCGTGATGGAGTGCAGGACGACGTGCAGCAAAACGGATCGACTCTGCTTTTGACATGCCCCGTGTGTGCTGAATGTCGGCATGCTACAGGAGGGCAAAGGTGTTGAATCATGACACGCCCTTAGTCCACTGAACATGTGACTCCCAATGGGACACGCTGGGAGGTGAAGTCGTTTAACGGGTGTATCCCGTGCTATGTATGTGGAAAGTCCCATTAATTCTTGGGCAAAATCAACGAGGAAATGGGACGGGGGCGTTACCCTTTGTTTTAAAAATATAAAAAGAGGCATGTTATTCCTTATTCCCTGTTTGGTAACTCACACTGTTTATCCATTATACTTGTGTCACGTGGTTACCAGCACAAATTCGAACAAAAGGAGGTGTAAAAAGGAATATGCTACTTACCAGTATGCATCTGTTCTTGGCATGTAGAGCTGCAGATCTACACACTTGTACATAGATCGCCATCTGTTGTTGGGCCCGGATGTTTGCAGTTTGTTTTTCCTCTTGGAAAGTCTTTGGAAGTCACGAGGTCGGTGACTCCTCCTTTGGATCGTACTGCGCATGGGCTTTGGCTCCATCCTCAGATTGTTTTTCGCCAGCAGGGAAAGATGGAGTGTAGTAATAACAGTGAAGATGCCCATGTGTGTGCTGTCTAAATAAGATAAAACTGGGACAGATACAGGTAGCCGGGGAGGCAGGTGGGCGTGCGTAGATCTGCAGCTCTACATGCCAAGAACAGATGCATACTGGTAAGTTTGAGGCATATGAGCTGCAGATTACACACTTGCGCATAGATTATATAGCAGTGCCCACCGTTAGCGGCGACCACCCGTATAGGTTGCAGTGGTTTGAAATAATGTTTGGAGTACAGCCTGGCCCACACTAGCTTGTTGCTTAGTTTGCACATCTACACAATAGTGTTTGGTGAAAGTGTGCGGTGTTGACCATGTAGCTGCTTTGCAGATATCATCTAATGGGATGTTCCCTAAGAATGCAATGGAAGCCCCTATTTTTCGTGTAGAATCGGCTTTCAGGGGAATGGATAGCGTTCGCTTTGCTTTATGGTAGCAGATTTGAATGCATTTTACAATCCACCTAGCTATCCCTGATTTTGAGATGGGTTTGTGCGGTGGAGAGAAAGAAACAAACAGTTGTTTGGTCTTACGGAAGGGTTGTGTTCTTTGAATGTAGTAGAGTAAGGCTCTTTTGACATCCAGTGTGTGAAGAGCCCTTTCTGCAACGGTCTGTGGTTGCGAGAAAAATACTGGTAGTTCTACTGTTTGGTTTAGGTGAAAGGGAGAAATGACTTTAGGGAGGAATTTTGGGTTGGTACGGAGAACAACCTTGTTGTGGTGCATTTGGAGAAAATGTTCTTGAATGTCAAGTGCTTGTATCTCACTGACCCTTCTAAGGGAAGTGATGGCTACAAGAAAAGCGGTTTTCCATGTTAGAAATTGTAGTTCGCATTTGTGCAGAGGTTCGAAGAGAGGCCCCATTAGCCTTGTGAGAACGATATTTAAGTTCCAAACAGGTGAGGGTGGCACTCTGAGGGGAATTATTCTTTTAAGGCCTTCCATGAAGGCTTTGATGGCAGGCACTCTAAAGAGTGATAGATGTTGCCTGTTTTGTAGGTAAGCTGCAATAGCTGCGAGGTGTAGCCGAATGGACGTGTAGGCTAGATTGCACCTTTGTAGGTGGAGTAAGTAGCCTATGATGTGTTGAATGGACACGTCCAGTGGATTGATGGTGTTGTTATGGCAATAAACAACAAAACGTTTCCACTTAGCGGCGTAGCACGCTCTAGTAGTAGGTCTTCTAGCTTCTCTGATGACGTTCATACAAAAGGGGGGAAGATTTAGGTACTCGAATTCTAGGATTTCAGGAGCCAGATCGCTGGGTCCGGGTGTTTGATCTCTCCATGGTTCTGGGTTAAGAGGTGTGGAGAGAGGTGTAGTTTTTGGTGCGGTACTACAGATAGTTTCAGCAGTGTGGTATACCACGGTTGTCTGGCCCACGTTGGAGCTACTACGATTAGTGTGAGGGAGTGTTGTTGTAGTTTGCGCACCACTAGTGGAATGAGTGGGAGAGGCGGAAAAGCGTACGCAAATCTGCCTGACCAGTTCATCCATATCGCATTTCCTTTGGACAATGGGTGTGGGTATCTGGCGGCGAAGCTTGGGCATTTGGTGTTTTCGTGGGTGGCGAAGAGGTCTATCTATGGATGCCCCCACATTTGAAAGTACGGGTAAAGAACTTGCGGGTGAAGCTCCCACTCGTGGATCTGTTGTGTCTGCCTGCTGAGCAGATCTGCCACTGTGTTTTGGACTGCTGGGACATGCTGAGCTAGGAGAAAGATTTTCTGGGGTATTGCCCATCTCCATATGCTCTGTGCTAGGTGAGAGAGCTGTGGAGAGTGTGTGCCACCTTGTTTTTGAATATAATACATGGCTGTCATGTTGTCTGTTCGGATCAGGACTGCCTTGTCTGAAATTTGAGTTTGAAAAGATTTTAGGGCTAAGAAGATTGCTAGTAACTCCAGATGGTTGATATGGAGTAACGTGAGATGTAGTAGATGAGCTCCCCAGTCAGAGAGCGATGCGTCCGTTGTCAGTACTATTTCAGGAACCGGGTCCAGGAACGGTCGACCTTTGGAAAGGTTTGTGGTGTTCCACCACTGCAGAGAGCGATGGGTGTGACCGTCTACCTACACCAGATCTGTTAATTGATCCTGGGCCTGGTTACATTGGCGCGCTAAGCACTCTTGGAGAGGACGCATCTGGAGTCTTGCGTGAGGCACTATGAAAATGCAAGAGGCCATCATCCCTATCAGTTGCATAAACACTCGAGCTGGAAGGGAGTGTTGTGCTGTGAATCTTGTGCGTAGAGCTTGAATGCTTGCAATCCTGGCAGGATTGGGGTAGGCTAGTGCTCTTGAGGTGTCTATGGTGGCACCGAGGTATTGTTTTATGTGGGATGGTTGGAGATGGGACTTCTGGTGGTTTACTGTGAAGCCCAGCTGGTGGAGTAGTTGAATGGTGGTAGACGTGTGTTGTACACACTGATTGTATGACCTGGCCTTTATCAGCCAGTCGTCTAAGTATGGGAAGACGTGGATGTGTTGTCTTCGCAAATGTGCTGCCACCACTGCAAGGCACTTGGTGAATACCCTTGACGCTGTTGTGACTCCGAAGGGGAGCACTTTGAATTGGAAGTGTTGTCCGTCCACTACAAATCTGAGGTACTTCCGGTGAGCTTTGTGCACTGGAATGTGGAAATAAGCATCTTTTAGGTCTAAGGTGGTCAAAAAGTCGTTTTGGGAGAGGAGCGGAAGTACTTGCTGAAGCGTTACCATATGAAAATGGTCTGAGTGTATGTGTTTAGGGGCCAGAGATCTAGGATGGGCCACAGAGTCTCGTCCCTTTTTGGTATGAGAAAATATAGGGAGTAGACTCCCATGTTTTGTTGGTTGGTAGGAACGGGTTCTATTGCCTGTTTCTGTAGGAGGGAGATTACCTCCTGCTTTAGGAGTATTAAATGTTCTTGTGACATTGGGCGCTGCCTGGGTGGAATGTTTGGGGGGGGTAGATATTAGCTCTAGGCAGTGGCCTGACCGAATTATTTGTGTTACCCATTTGTCTGAGGTGATGGTAGCCCAGACAGGAAGGAAATGTTGGAGTCTGACCCCGACCGGAGTGGAATGGTCTGGGGGGAGCGGGGGGAAGTCACTGGGTAGGCGTTGTGGCAGAGCGGGCGTTGTTTGTTTTGCCTCTGCCTTTATTATTGTTACCCCTATAGCCGCCTCTTTGATAACCCCTCGTGAAGGTAGACTGAGTAGGGGATTTGTATGAAGTGGACGCGGTGTCTGAGGAGTAGCCTCTAGATGTACTTTGAAAGGAAGAGCGGCGAAAGGAGCGTCTAGGAGGGTGTGACTGCAAGGCTCCCATGGACTTCGCCGTATCCGTATCCTTCTTAATTTTTTCTAGGGCCTCATCCACTTTTGGGCCAAATAGATGTTCCTGGTCAAAGGGATGGTTCAGGATGGAGGCTTGTACCTCCGGTTTAAACCCTGATATTCTTAGCCAAGCATGGCGACGGAGGAGGACGCTGGTATTGATGGCCCTGGAAGCTGTGTCTGCTGCATCTAGGGCACAGCGTATAGAGGTGTTAGTAATAGTTTTACCCTCTTGAATTAGTTCGTTGGCCCTAGCTTTTCTTCTGGCTCTTCGGTCTCGAATAGTCTTTTTGGACCGGAAGGACTTACACGCCGGACAGTCTCGAGCCTCGTGTTCAGGGGAGAGGCAGAGATTGCATACCTCGTGGAAATCGGTGTGGGAAAATTTTGACCCACATCGAGGGCACTTTTTAAATGGAGTCCTTTCCATTAGCTAGGACCGAAGCTTGGAGAGGCCCAAAGGCCGCCGTCGACGACTGGAACTGAAGGTCTGTGCCGATGAGAAGGCTCGTCGAGTAGTGGAGATCGCGATCGAAACAATACCGCGGTTTGAGGTGAGGATTGCGCGTCGATCGTCGAACTGGAAGCTGTTCGGAACCGGAGCGCGAAAATTACATCCGAATGGCGGAAAAAAACAATCTGAGGATGGAGCCGAAGCCCATGCGCAATACGATCCAAAGGAGGACTCACCGACCTCGTGACTTCCAAAGACTTTCCAAGAGGAAAAACAAACTACAAACATCCGGGCCCAACACCAGATGGCGATCTATGCACAAGTGTTAATCTGCAGCTCATATGCCTCGAACATTACATTTTCATTATAGAGCTGAACCTGGTTGCTCTATATGTCATTGGTACTAGTTATTCATTGTTAAGGTTTTTGCTGCAGACCTAGACATAGACCAGGGAGATTATTCCATACAGTTTTGGAATATTAGGCCCATATAGTTTGCTATTCTTCACTCAGGTACAGCTATCTCCCAAGGCATCCCCACGGGATGTCATTGTTAAGTCCCTGGGTTTGGAGTCTAAACACCCATCGCTGTTCATATTTGAGGAGTGCCTTGTTCATGTTAGTGCTTCTTTGATCAAGTTTTCTATTATGTACTACTCATTGTTGTCCGCAGTGTATTTACAGTTACTAAAGTGTCTGCTGTTGTGGTGTATAGAAAGAGATAATGTAGTATTCTGCAATACCCATTGGTTAGTTTCTAGTCTAGTGGTTCTTTAAGGGCATTCTTATGCTGCTTAGTTGCATTAGAATGTACATGTGTAAGTCTTGAGTTGGTGTCTGTTGGAGCTGGATATAGTTAATCTGGCTCTTCATCCATGTAACCTACAAATAAATTACTCAAGACATCTCCTGCTTCATGCTCAATCACTTCATTTATTGACGACGATCCTGGTTACATGGAGAACCCAGAGTGCAAGACTGTTTTCATGAAGACTATCTTCTATCAAGCCTAAAGCCTCAACCTGAAGTTTTCAATCACAGGCCTCAGACTACAGCTTCAAGTTTTGTTTCTAATTTGCAACAGTACATCTCAGCATTTTACGTTAGTCAAGGCATGTCAAGTCAGCAGACACGGTAGGGTGTGTTTTTTTCTTTTCTTGTATTGGATTTCACCCTGCGCAGTGTGCTCTTTGACTGTTCACCCCGTTAACGGCCACAATTCATTATACAAACTATTTCATTTGTTCCTGACCTGCCGCGCTAATCTATTATTGTTTCTCTTTATGTATAAGTTACGCGTAATGACTTATGCAAGAGGACTCAATCTCAACGCATTATTTGAAAAGTAACTCGCACCTCACTTGGATTACCTTGTGCGTCCTGTTCTCTGCTCGCGATCGATTCAAGTCAACGCGATACGCCACTGGTGAAGTCATCACTGCAGCGTCCTACACTCGTGCATCAGCGCGGCGATACGGCAACGTGCTTTGTGACGCTTTCTGTCTCCTAGCAACTACACCAATGCTGACACGCAAGCTTTGCCTGTTGCGATCGAGCTGCCAAGGTTAACGCTAATGAGGACAGCTTGCCTCACATTGCGCTCAGCTAATCTCAAGCTCTCTGGCATTTGATTCACTGAAACATACGCTGATACGCACAGCTAACTTTAATTTCATTCTTCTTTGCGCTGAGCAATGAAAATTAACGCCGATATACACAAATTACTCACAGCTTCCTCACAGCTTGTTTTCTTCATGTGTGCATTTCGTGTGGGATTTTCATAACATTTTATCCCTTCAGTGTGCATTCTACGGTGATACACACACCTTGTTTAATTGTGCCCTTAGTAAATTGCGGAATTTACTACGCTGACACGCACAGCTATCTGTGTTTATTTGTCACAACGCTGATACACACAGCTCCTGTTTCATCACTCTTACAAGTAGTTTTGCCCACTATGTGTTCAAACTCGTTGAGATTCCACTCAAACACACTTTTCCCTTTTGATGTTCGTTTTTTTTTTCCATTACTTGTGTTAACTTGTTTCCCTTTTTCGTACACATTGCAGTTCATATGTTTTAGCAACGTTTTACCAACTTTCTAAGATTATAGACACATTATTTTTAATAATGTGTACTCGTCAGTCAGTCAATCCCCCACCAGCTTTTTTGGACACTCCTGGGGAACCACCAATCAGATGGGAAATTTGGCACGATGCCTTTGAGACCTACTTAGGAGCAATAGGTGCATCCAGATTCGCTGCAGATAGAAAGAAAAGCCTACTTCTACACTCTCTAGGTTTCGAGGGGAGGTCCATTTTTAAACACTTGCCAAGTCTTCCAGAAGGTGATTCTGCACTGAACGATGTGTACCAAGAAACTGTTGGAAAACTCAAACTGCGCTTTGACAAGCAACCAAGTCTCATGGTTCTCAGGCATAAGTTCTTTAAGAGAAAACAATGTGAAGGTGAAGATGTCGACTCATATTTCAGTTTTACGAAGGTTGGCGGCTGATTGTAGGTTTGAAAACTTCACCGACCAACTTATCAGAGACCAGTTTGTGTGCCATTGTAAGGACAAGAATATAAGACAGAAACTACTTACTATGGGTGACCCTTCTTTGGATGAAACGATAAAATTAGCTAAAAGCATAGAGATCTCAATGGTCTCTCTAAATGAGTTGGAGGAGAAAGTTGTAGAACCGGTTAATGCCATTAACCTTAATTCTTCCCTTAAAACAAATAAGAAGGGTGTCAAATCCTCGGCTAACAAAGTAGTAAAGTCAACCAAGCCTTCCATACCCGTCCGTACCGATACTGCAATTTGTATAAGGTGTGGTAACTCGCCTATTTCTAAGGGATCGAGATGTCCTGCTTCTAATGTCACCTGTAATTATTGTAAAAAAAATCTGACATTTTGCAAAGGTTTGCCTAAAGTTAAAGGGTCAAAAGAATTTTAAGAAACCCACTGTTTGCATGATTGATTCTGAATCTCCTTCCGATTCAAAAGTTGTTTCTGTCGTTACTGACCTTTCCGTTTGTGAAGTCATAGAAGGGGATCCCAAAGACTGTGTTGATCCTATAGTGGATATTCAGGTTGGAAGCAAATGTATCAAGCTTCTGGTTGACTCTGGTGCCAAAATAACCATGATCACCCAGAAACTCTTTAATGAAACTTAGGAAGGTACTCAACCCCTTCTTCCTCCCGACCGCACACCAGTATCATATGAAGGTCGGAAAATTGATCGTGTGGGGTATTTTGAAGAGGAGTTGTGTTTTAAAGGAAGAAGAATTAGATGGAAAATCTATGTTTCTGTTAAAGGTCTTAATATCTTAGGTTGGTTCCACCAAGGACTTTTTAAGATGATCCTGAAACCTGGAACCAAAGAGCAAGTACTTGTTGTAGGTTGTTCAAATGAAGTCCAAGTCCTTCAAGATAAATGTCCCTCTGTTTTTAGTTCTGACCTAGGTAAAATTAAGGGATTCAAACACAGAATAATAGTTAAAGAAGGATGTTTGCCTGTAAAGCACAAGCTTAGGGGTGTACCCTACAGTGTCAGGGAAGATTTAGAGAAGGAACTAAGACAACTGTGTGAGAAAGGAGTTATTGAGCCAGCGGAGTCCTCACTTTGGCTTTCTCCTTTGGTCGTTGCTAGGAAGAGGTGTGGTCAACTTAGAGTGTGTGTTGACTTAAGGTCCCTAAACAAAGAGATTTGGGTGGACTCGCATCCTCTTCCTAAAATCAATCATCTGTTTGCATCGACCAAAGGTGCAAAGTTCTTCACTAAATTAGATCTGGCTAGTGCTTATCACCAGGTTGAATTGCATCCTGAGCCGCATCATCTTACCGCCTTTATCTCTCCTCTGGGGACGTTCCAATATCGGTGCATGCCTTTCGGTTTGGCATCGTCGGCGGCGGTATTTCAAAGGGTGATGAGCAACATCCTCAGAGGAGTTGATGGAGTATTAGTTGTCCAAGATGACGTACTCATTTTTGCAAAGGATGCTTCGTCACATGACCTTATTCTACACAAAGTTTTGGGTTTATTCCAAGAGCATGGAGTTGTTTTAAAATTAGAAAAATGTACGTTTTTTTGTACAGAAGTGGAATATTTAGGTCATATTCTCACTCAAGATGGTATCAAGCCCAGACCTGGTCTCTGTGAGGTAAGAATGGTAGAGCGGACTTTCTTTCTCGATTTCCCTCCATAGACTCCCACGAATATGAAGTTTCTTTTTCTGACCTCATTAATGAGGATTGTGAAGATTGCCTTGTAGCAGGTGTCAACATTCCGGAATTAAAGTTTTGTTCTGAGGATGAGTGGAGGTTAGCTTTTGCTAATGATTGTATTCTTCAAGAAGTTTGTAAATTCGTTAGTTGTGGTTGGCCAAGAGAAAAAGTCTTGTCTCCCTCTCTTCAACCTTTTTCAAAAATTGAAGATGAGTTATCAGTGGAAGATGATATTCTACTACGGAATGACAAACTTATTCCTCCACATTCGTTTAGGAAAGGTATTATTGTTAGGGCCCATGAAGGTCATTTGGGATCTTCGTTTTTCTAAGCGTCGCATACGTGACACGTTTTGGTGGCCAGGTATGGACTCAGAAGTTGACGGGTTTGTGATGGATTGTTGTATATGCAACTCATCTGACAAGTCTCTTAAAACTTCGGTTCCTCCTCTCATTCCTGTTGAGTGTCCTGACCATCCCTGGGAGAAGGCTGGTGTAGATATCATGGGACCCTATATGACTCTCTGTGGCAGTTCTAGATTTATTTTGGTTTTAGTTGATTATGCATCGAAATGGCCCGAATACAAGTTAGTTAGGGAAGCCGATACTAAAACCATCATCGATTTTCTAAGCGAGGTCTGGTCTAGAGAAGGTTTGCCAGAGACTCTTGTTTCTGACAATGGCAAACAATTCATCAGCAAGGATTCTCTTTATCACCCTCAAGGAAATGGACTTGTCGAGAGGATGAATCGGGTGATTGGGGATTGTGTAAAGTGAGCAAAAGCCAGTAATCATGATGTTGTGAAATCACTTAATAGCATGATATGGTTTTATAGAACCACCCCGCATTCCTCCACGAAAGTGTCTGCTTTTGAATTGATGAGGGGAAGGAAGCCCAATACTTCTTTCAGTCCAGGGTGGATGTCCAAGTGGCTTAATACTGGGTCAGATGTACATAAATTGATGTGTTTGGTAAAAGGGAATGCTTCCATCACCCAAGCCAAGCAGAAGCTTAATTTTGACATCGAGATGGGTTCAAAAATGGTTATCCTGAAGGTTGGGGACACGGCTAAAATAAGGAAATCTATTCATGTCAACAAAGGTGAAAGTAAATTTGGCCCTCTTGTTAAAGTTATTAAAATTGTTGGGAATGCTGTTCAAGTTGAGGGTGGTTGTTGGTGGAACTTGAGCAAAGTAGCTAAGGTTCAGTGTTCTAACCAGCAGGTATCCTCAAAAATTAATAAAAATACTTCTTCTAGAGTGAGACATGCCACTGGAATCTTCAGGAGAAGTCTGCGCACCATCAAAAAACCTGAAAGGTTTAGTGATTGAACTCTTGGTAATGTCATCTAAACTTTCTGTTTCCGGTAGTTAAGTTTTTGTACACTTATGTTGTATTGAGTTATTTTTTTTTTTGGGGGGGGGGGTTGTTTTTGTTTTTTTTAATTGTTTTTTTGTTGTTATAAGAAGGGAAGGTAATGTAGTATTCTGAAATACCCATTGGTTAGTTTCTAGTCTAGTGTTTCTTTAGGGACATTCTTATGCTGCTTAGTTACATTAGAATGTACATGTGTCATTCTTGAGTTGGTGTCTGTTGGAGCTGGATATAGTTAATCTGGCTCGCTATCCATGTAACCTACAAATAAATTACTCAAGACATCTCCTGCTTCCTGATCAATCACTACAGACTCTTTGGGACTTTTCCACATACATAGAATGGGACACACCTGTTATGTCTCAGACCTTTGCTAGGCTAACTGTGGGCAGAATCAAGTTGGCACCAAGAGGTAAGTAAGGGCCATGGTATCCAGGAACGTCCTCTGAAGATACTCTTGATGTTTTTTTACTCATACTTAGGGTACCACCTACTAAAGAATGTCTTGTGGTTTATCCCAATGTATTTTTATGCAGGAGTACTGGATCCCAGACAAGTGTCTAGATAAATAATTTCTTAGAGCTCCCTCGAGACAATCCCACTTGAGGTTGAGTCCGCCCTGGTAGTATCGCCTTACCAGGGGGAGATGAGGTGGCCTAGGATGAAGCATGTCAAACTACGTGAATGAGCCCACCTCATCCAACTCTAGGAATTGTCGAGATCTTGATTAGGAAGGTAACCTAAGTATACGAGAAGTCTCAGATAAGGAACTAAGAAAAAAAATTATACCTATCCAACTGACCACTGTGTCATGTGATGTGACCCTCTTGATAGCCCATTTGGCTAAAAGGACTTGCAGTTCCTGCCGCAAAATGGAGAGATAGTCCTCTGTCAGTCACTGGGTGGAAGGTGCGGCGGGGACAAAAGGAAGGGTAAGGTGTAGGCTTCGCAAACAATTTGGAGCACCACCTGTCTGATGTGATTGTTTCCCAACAAGAATATAATCTGTGGATTCTGCCTCCCATTAGGTGGCTGTGACCCTGTAAGGGTACACTTAAGAGGCTTGGCAGGTGAGGGGTGCAGAGAGTGGGAGGTGTATGGTTTGGCATGCTTCTCTTGGCTGCGGGGGTAGTGGGTATCACGGCCTCTCCCACAAAACTGCTGAGTTCCCTGTTAGGATGGGTTAGGCTGGCAATAGGGAGTCCTTCGGTGTGCTCAGTGAGTCCGTCACACTATACGTGTCGACGGCACTCAGTGTGCCTGTTGGGATAAAACCCGCACCCGCATGCCTCAGAGACATTCTGCTAAAGTAAGCTCTGCAATACTCCATTCTGCAGCCCACTCGGCCACATGTAGAACATGAGACACAGCTCACACTGACCTCAAATAATGAGAATTAGCTACAGTACAACCTAGACGGCACCCTTAACAAGGCCTTTATCATTGGTATCACCATAATTTTGTTATTCTTTTTTTTCCCCCTTTTTTTTCTTAGTTTTCAATTTTCACATTAAAGCAATAATATCTATCATCCTCAATGATGTTTATATATATTAATCGTATGTAATCACCAGTGATGCTACAGCATGAGATATATATGTTGGAAAATACCTGTAAGTTAACGGGTGAACTCAAAGATTTGAAATAATTGGCAGAAATATGCACTCATAAGATGACAATACAGTTTGTCAATGGAGGTAACGACTTGCGCATGTCAAAGGAGAAAGTTATGCTCAGTACATGTAAACAAGTACATCTGCTATTACAGTGTATATTGTCACGATCTCATGATGGGAACATCCGTCTATATGTACACAAGCTCGTGAAAGCATCATCCTTACTGTGTAAGATACATGTGCAACTGTATGTTTACTTATATGAAAACCAATAAAAGATATTTAAAAAAAAAATTAACAAAAAAAAAAAGAGGAGTCCTTCGGTTGAACCACAAAAGGAATGTTGGAAATGTTGCTGCTGAGGTTCGGTGGGGAGACTCAGAGAACAAGCGGTGGCCCTACTCTCCTTAAAGCGTTAAAGGGCAGTTTCAGCCTGGTCCCCAAAAAGGTGAGTCCCATCGAATGGCGTGCCCATCAGGGAGGACTGGACATCGCCAGAGAACCAAGTGGAACATAGCCATGAATCAACTTCAACGAATGGAGCAAAAACTGCACAGACACCTTCAAATCTGACACAACCAACAGATAAAGAGCCAACAAACAAGCCAGCTGATACACAGAAAACCTCAGATTATCCAAACATCATTGCAAACAGCTGGAAAGGAAATGGAGAACCAACCTGGAGACCACATACAAGGCAGCTCTCAGAAGCTACCACCAGCAACTAAGAAACACCAACAAAAAAAACAGCACTAGCTAAACGCAACGAGGCAAACACCAACAGCTACAAGGAAATCTCCACTGTTAAAAAATTCCCCATGCCGGATGCTGCAGATAACGGCATCACCCCCTCACAGGAATTCTGTAACAACTTATCATACTTCTACCACAGCAAAATAGAAAACATCTACATTAACTTTGAACACCAACCGCACCCCAGAGACCTCATCACCAACCTAGCCACCCACCATCAACCAAGTAGGACACTTGACAGAATGAAAAACACTTACCACAACAGATCCATGTCCCCACCACATCTACAACATGGAAGGATCACCGATCAGTAACACCCTGACCCACATCATCAACACTTCTATCAGATCCACCACTTTCCCGGAAGACCTGGGTGGGTGGGCAGCAGTCAACGCCCTTCTTAAAATACCATAAGCCAACCAAAACAAACTGAGCAACTTCCGTCCCATCTCACTGCTCCCCTCGTCAGGCAAAGTGATAGAGAAGGCCACCAATAAACTACTCACCAGCCACCTCAAACTACAATACCTTCTGGATCACACCCAATCAGGATTCCGAAGTAATCATAGCACCGACACTGCACTCGTCGCGTCCACCGACAACATACAAACCATACACACCTTTACTCACCTCAGTGAAAGTGACATCTACAACCCTCATCTGGCAATCAATCCGTCTAACCACTTCAGCGACCCTCTTCCACCTCCTATCTTCAAGGAAATAAAAGCCTCCATCCTCCCTTTATGGACTAAGATAGTCAATGTTTTACTAGTGCAAGGCACAATCCCAGACTGTCTAAAAGCAGCACAGGTAACCCCCATTCTAAAAAAAATAACTAACGCAAACAGCTCCGATCTAAACAACTTCCTTCCTATTTCCAACATTCCCACTCTGGCGAAACTTCTTGAAAAATGCGTGTTAATTCAACTCTGCTCACACATCGAGAAATTCCAACTGTTGGATCATCATCAATCTGGGCACAGCACCGAATCTGCATTCACGCACATCATGGATGACATTTTAAAGTTCCTAGACCATAATGAATCTTGCTTATTGATCCTCCTTGACTTATCTTCTGCCTTCGACATTGTGAACCATATCAAACTACTATCTACTCTAGAACACAGGATGGGCTTATCAGGGCCGGTATTAAATTGGTTCACTTCCTTCCTTCAAAACAAATCCCAAAGAATCAAGATGAATCAATCTCTTTCTCAGCCCCGTACAGTAACTATGGGAGTTCCACAGGGGTCCACCCTATCACCCATACTCTTCTATTTACTCTTGGAGCAGTTAGCAAATGCCTTGAACTCCAAGAACATTCTTGTTCCTATGTACACGGATGACACTCAACTATCAGAAAATCACCTCCCCGTAAGACTTCATCTCACTCAACTCAATCCTGATGAACACTCAAAACTGGCTCACTGACAACTACCTCATGCTCAACACATCCAAAACTGAATTCCTTCTCATCGCTCCCCCTAATCACATTCCCAAGATTGACCTTTGGGAGAAACACTTCACAGCCTTCAACTGCTCCCCTCACATTATTGAATCAGCCGAATCCCTCAAAATAACGCTAGACATGCACTTGAATATGGAGAACCATATCAGCAATGCAACCAACGGAGGTAAACATCAGTTGAGTATTCTAAGGAGTCTCAAACTATTCCTTCCACAAAAAGACTTCAAATTGGCGGTACAAGCTCTAGTTTTGCCAAGACTAGACTACGGTAGTTCCACGCTATGTGGTCTCCCCAAACAGAGCCTGGCCCCACTAAGGGCTTCCCTTAATGCCGCAGCTAGATTGATTACTGGGACAAAAAAGAACACATATCCCTAGCCCTGAAAACCCTAAACTGGTTACCATGCAAGGCAAGAACACAGTTAAAAGTGCCTGCATGACGCACAAAGCCCTTCATTTCAAGACTCCCATCTATCTGGCTCAAAAACTAGAACTATCAGGGGGCTGCAGAGCATCACGAAGTGCAAGTACAATGCTCCTGAACCACAGATTTTCAACAAAAAGAGATTGAGTAACAGAGCCTTTTCAGGCATTGCCCCAAAGATTTGGAACTCTCTTTCTCTGGAAATCCGTACAATCTCCTTCTCTGCTTCCTTCAAAAAGGAAGTGAAAAAAATTCTAATGCTCAAGTTCCTGCCCTAATTGGCCTTGGCTCCTAGACCTCATTAATTCCCTCCATTTGGTCGTCTTGATTGACTTTTGGCATGGGTATATACCTGGGAATGACATTGTTAGCATGCGTTGTACATACATATGTTTGAATGTTCCTCACACATTACTGTATCCGCCCTACCCTTATGTGAAATGTTTTGATACCTACAGGAGTCTTGCACACACCTGGCATGACTATGTAACTAATGTTTTGCTACCCAATACTTTATCCCTCTAACCCAAAATTGGGAAGCGCTCTGATACCCGTAAGGGTAACGCTCGCACTATACAAACTTTATAAATAAATAAATACTGGACCTAGAACAGACCGTAACACTCATCCTACTGGACATCTCCGTAGCATTTGACACAGTCTCTCACTAGATACTCATCAGAAGATTCCACATCAACATCCAAGGACCGTCCCTCAACTGGATAGACTCCTTCCTCACGAGAACAACGCAGAGTCAGACTACCACCCTACACATCTGAATCCAAGACCCTGATCTGCGGAGTCCCTCCGGGCTCATCTCTCAGTCCCACCCTGTTGAACATCTACATGACTGACTCCGCTCACTATCATCATCAGAACCAAAGGCATAGCCATCATATCATACGCCAGTGACACCCAACTCATCCTATCCCTGACCGACAGTACAAAGACCACCACCAGAACCAACTTCAACAAATAAACGATCAAGGTAGCAGGAGGGATAAGAACCAATTGCCTGAAGCTCAGCTCTGACAAGATGCAAGTGCAGGTCTTCAGAACCAACAACTGTCCCTGGGACTCTACCTGGTTGCTGTCAGAGCTAGAATCAATACCTAAATCCACTGACCATGCCAGAAACCTGAGAATCACCTTAGACGATAAACTGAACATAACAGCGCAAGTAAGCTTCTCCTACTTCCACATCCTATGAATGCTATGCAAGATCTTCAAATGGTTGCCCCAGAACACCAAGCGTACCCTTGTACGAGCACTCATCACAAGTAGACTCGGATCTCCAAACAGTTCCTACACAGACTCCAGACCTTACACAATGCAGGAGCAAGACTCATCCCCAACCTCCCACATAGTATTCACAAATCACCACACCTCGGAGGGATCTATTGGCCCCCCCATACACAAACAGAGCCAATTAAAACTCCTCACGCAGGCATATTACTTCACAACATTGGATCAGCCTAACTGAACAACTGCATAAACTATAACAAGTCAAAAAGACACCTACAGTCAGCCACATTCTCACTTGCAAGCACACACCCAGCATCCACAAAAGCAGAAATGGAGGTCGCCCATTTTCCTACATAGCACCCAAATTCTGGAACAACCTTCCTCAACATATCAGAGCCTTCTCCTCAATTCTCAAATTCTGCAGGAAGCTGTAGACCTGGCTCTTTGACTAACTCGGAGGGGCCCAGCGCCTACACGCCTGCTCAAGCGCGTGGATACCTTAACGGGTGATTAGCGTGCTGCGCAAATCCACATAATATAACAAGCATGACAACATTGGTGCATACAGCCTGTACGACGAAGTCGGTGGTGTCCTGGCCACAACAAATTGTAAACTTGTCCGCATCATGACCATCCTGAATGGTCTGTGACAGAGCAGGTCATTAAACACATTGGGGAAACGCTGTGATCCCAAGGAACAAGGGTAATCAAGCTAAAAATGTTTCCCAAGGCAAGCGCCTATATACAATATGGATGAAGTAGAAAGAAAAATTCCTACTCAGACAAAATGTGACAAGAAAAGTAACGTGAAGAAAATTCCAAAATTAATGATTGGATTACTCATATTCAAAACTCCTCATATGACAATTCCAATAAATAATGTGGCGCTACATGTGCTGGTGCAGTGCAAAGGTGATCAAGTGAGGAAAAATGTGGATAAATATATACAGAACACAACACACAAAGAAGGAAACAGAATAAGAAATTAGTAAACTAGAAGGACAAAGGGATGCTTATACAGAAATGCAAAATCACGCAAAACTGGTAGTCCTTCCATTGAATGAACATGTGGTTGATAACAAGTGAATGTCTGGACCCTAAGAATAAGATTTAGAAATGTTCTTCATCAGGACACATGCAGCTACCTGACCTAGCTTAAATCTTTATCCCTCAGAAAAGAAGATATTAAGAATACATCATACTGTCCATAGAGGCGGAAAACAATGCTGCTAATCTTGGTCTGCCCCAATCCCACGATGAATGCAGATACTTGGCATTTCCCTGCATTCATGGTGGGATGCAGCACACGAAGATTAGAGGCATTGTTTTCCGCCTCAACGGACAGTCTGATGTATTCTTGAATGCCTTATTGACCAATTCTTCTCATATCTCCTCTTCTGAGAGATACAGCTTTAAGCGAGGCCAGGTAGCTGCATTTGTTCTGATGATTTGTCCTAGGAGTTGTTGAGCCATCAGCTTCTCTCTGGCCCCTCCTCTGTGGCGTCTGTTCTCTGTGTGTCGCCTCGCTCTGCTCCCACAGCTCCTACCGCCGCCTGGGCATTCTATCCCATTACATCGGATCTACAACCTCCACCGGGCTCCACTTCTGCTGCTCTCGTCAGTTCTGGAGAATCTTCCATCCTCACGTCCGTCTTGGCAGTGCCTTCTTTTGCCTCTTCTCTTTCCAACTCTCTCTCCTCTTCTAGGTTGTGAGTCTTCCTCTTTACGACCCAAGCTCCTCCTGCAACTAGCGCCTATCCCCCATTCGGTCCTGGTCAAGACGGTGGCTATCTTAGAACGGTCGGTCTGTTCGCCGGCGCTACTACAGGGTGCCTCCTTGTTTCTTTATGTAATACATTGCCTTCATATTGTCCATCTTTATGAGGATTATTTTGTGGTGAATGTAAGCGAGGAAGACTTTGAGCGTAAGCTGCATCACTAGAGCGCTGAAAAGCTGAAGCGATTAATCTTTCTTGAGCAGTCCAAACCCCTTAGACTGTCTTCTCAGACATATGCGCACCCAACCCTTGAGTGATGCGTTTGTGGTAATGATTACCTGGGGGAGTGGGTCCATGAAAGCCGTTCCCAGCATCAGATTGTTTCCCTTCCACCACTGCAGCAACCAATGTACTGTGGGCTGAATCAACACTAGATCTTTTAGACTGCCCTCCGCATGTGACCACTGTGACACTAAGCAATCCTTAATGGAAGCATATGTGGTCTCGCAAGGGGTACGATGGCGATGCAAGAGACCATCGTGCCTACGAGACCCATTACCGTCTTGACTGGCAGGTTATGACTGGGCTGGAAAAAAAGCAAATTGTTTCTGGAGACTGAAAACCCCCTGGGAATTGGGGTAGGCTTTGGCTGTGGCAGAGGTGAGAATTACTCCCTAATAAGGTTGGATCTGGAGAGGATCTAGGTGAGGCTTTGTAGCATTTATTGTGAATTCCAATCTGTGGAGTAGGGAGATGGTGCCTTGTGTATCCTGTACCCATTTGGCTCTGTCTGCACTCTATCAACCAACAGTCCAGATAGGGGGAAGACATGAATATTCTGTCTCCTCAGGTGAGCTGATATTACTGCAAGACATTTTGCGAATACCCTTGGACCTGTTGCAACTCCGAAGGTTAATACTTTAAACTGATAATGGTGGCCACTTACCACGAACTTCAAGTATTTGTGGTGAACAGGATGGATGTGAATGTGGATGTATGTGTCTTTAAGGTCGAGGGCGGTCATTGGGAGGTATGTGTCTTTAGGGTCGAGGACGGTCATGTGGAGGTATGTCTCTTTAGGGTCGAGGGCGGTCATGAACTCGCCTTCCTGCCAATGACTGTCCAAATAACGCATCAGAAAGCTGGCCTGCAAAGGAATAAGATGATGGATCCCACATCCCAGCCCACAAAATTCTCTCAGCATCCAGCATAAATAGATTTCATTGAAGGACATCCAGCTGTAAGGATGACATCAATTACCTTGGGCGGCAAGTAGAAGTAACTGCATGGATGTATCGGTCAGAGAGATTCTGGTGGAAGTCCCTCCCCTGTTGCTCAGACAGGAAGTTGTCCACATGTGGTTGCTGAGACAGGAGGTCTTCCACAAGTAGTTGCTGAGAAAGGAGATATTTCACAAGTGGAAGCCAGATAGGAGGGTAAATGCTATTAAGATGACCTGGGTTCTAATCTGCTCTGCCTTTTCTCAGAACATGAGGCAGAAGAGGCAACAGCAGAAACACACCCGAGACCAGTGTCCCATCACTTGTGAAGGTGTCTACTAGTGACTGCCCTGGTGTGCATATCTGCGCCTTATGAAACAGGAAGCATGGGACCTATGCTTGGGTATACCGGCCGCACTTAGGGAGTAGCAATGAGGTATACAAAAAAGTGATGAGTGAAATGCTAGAATTAATCACAGTCATACCACAGTCCATTGTTTTTTGCCCACCATGCAACCTCTATTAAGAACCAGTCAAGGGACTGGTGTAAGGCAAAGAGCAACACAGCAAACTGGAAGTGTCCTGACCCCACTGTGAACTACTTTGAGAGGCTGGCTTAGTATATGGTGCTCATTTTTGTAAGTGCAGCACCCTGCACTAATCCGGGCAACCCTTATGGTGATTTTAGAGATTTTAGACAACCGTAGAAAGCTTTCTAAGTGGTAGCTGTGGAGAGCAGCCTTCAGGCTTAGTCCAGAAGGAGTGTAAAGCAGCTTGTTTTACCAGTGCTTAATCTTATAGTATAGGTTAAGTGAAAAAGAATCGCACAGTGTAGGTATACAAATATGTATTTTATTACAAACACTCACTAACACATTGTATTATCTCCTACCCGCAGATACAAACACAATACTTAGGAAATAGAGTACATAAGTAGCACAAATACATAGTGGTCTCCAGGGGGAGACCAAACCCTATACTAAAATAGTGGAATGCGAACCACGACTCAAGACAAGAGTGGACCCACAAGACGTAGAAGAGCCGGGGACCCAAGGAACCACCCAAGGTGAGTATCTAGGAACCCCATGGAGGTTGTGTGCAGAGTGGGAACACAACCGCGTGCTCAATGTTAGTCAATAGGTAAGTCGCTGCTGCAGTTTTAAAGAAAAAGGACCCTTCCCAGTGGACCCTAAAGGCACCCCATGGAAGACGGAAAGGTGGAGAGCCACTCCACCCGTGGATACCCCAAGAACCAGGATACCTACACTTGGGAAGCCGGGTGCATTGGTGAGAAGTGGTGTCGAAAACCACTTCAGGAAGATGCCGCTGATGAAGAAGGTGAGAAGAGTCCAGTGGAACCCAAAGGTGGGTCCAAGGTGAGAGATACCGGCAAACAGAGGGGACAGAGTCTATACCACTCAGGAGTGACCAGGAGGCACGGAAGATGAATGCCCACCGATGTCGAGGAGGCCGGCGGGTTGACGGTGCCCTTCAAGTTGCAGCTGTGCAGACCAGGCAACGCAAAGGAAGTCCAGGAGCCGTGCACAAGCTGCCCCACGTTGGATGCCAAGAGGTCAGTGTCTGGCAGGGGCACCAACACACCTTGGCATCGGCAAACAACGTAGTTGAAGAAAAATGGAACTTGCAAAGGTACACCAGTAGCCAATCTGGAGTGTACACACCATGCCCAATTTAGCGGAGAGGCACAGAGACTGGGCTCCTGATTAGCAGGATTCCATTCAGACTCGTCAGTAAAACATAATGACACCAGCAAAAAGTGGGGGTGACCATGAAAGCAGATTCTACTTTCCTACACACAGTATGGGCCAAAGTCAGTCTGCGCTCTGAGACTGACATCAGAACTGGATCTGGCACACATGCCAGCAGAGACAGTGGCGGCATCGACACGGAAGGGACTGGCGTAGGCCTTGGACCCAGAGTGGTTGTCTGTACGAGTGCTAATATGGGGGAAAGAAGCAAATACCATGTAAGCAGTCTGCATTGTGGGAGTGTCTGCAGGTGTCATTTGAACTGGAGGACTATAACGCTCCATGGGATCTGACAGTATTTCTAAGGGGTCAACCAGTGTCTTATAGCTATGCAACATGGCCTTTACTAAAGGCCTCAACCTGCTGCAGCGTTGAATCTGAGGTACGCCTGTACCAACTGGGGAACCAGATTGCTGCTAGAAGGCCCTGGAGGAGAGGGGAACTTTGAATGTCACCCTTGTGACTTTTTGCTTCATTTAGAGTGGCAGGGAAGTCAAATCCTACTTGTTTTTTTTGAACTTGTTTAGTTTTTGACGTTGACTTACCCGAAGACTTGGAATGGGAGCAGGACTTCATGTGGTATTGAACCAGTGACCAGAAGCAGCCTCACAACCTGAAGCAGGACTTCTTCTTTGAGTTTAATTTTTATTATGGTCGGTGATGTAAAGCTTTGCTTCTTACTCTTATATCGACTTTGGGGGTAGGATGGCACATCTCTCAAACTACTTCGAGTCTTGACCGGAGCCCAGGCACCAAAGATACATTGCAATGGTCTGTGACTGACATGTAGTTCCTGCAGTCGTGACAGGGCTTGAATCCTGTCGTCTTCGGGGGCTGACAGCTTTCCTAAAACACTGGAAATTTATTTTTATAAGGAGCCCAGAACTCTGGGTAATGTTGTAGGATGCAGAAATATAAGCAACTGTTGTCAGCAAGCAGGGGTGGCGCCTTATGTGACTTCACTCTGTCACTTGTGAGGTCACCACCATACCATATGGCAGTGTGTAGGTGTCGTTGCTGTGAGAATATTCTGGACCCAGTCGGGTGCCAGGGATATTCGAAATGTCAGGAATCAGCATTAGAAGTATCTAGATTGAAATAATATGAAGGTTATTTTCTCACCTGCAAGGCCTGAGCAATACACGCAAGCGAATGCCACTAATTTTATTGACTGAGCTCTTTCTTTTACACCAATTTTCCTGCATTACACTACTCCTTAACCAGAGTTCAACTCCCATCTACGCTACAATCTTTCACAAATTATGCTAAAAAGTGTGTCTACACATGTCATGTTTGAACAAAATTATTAAAAAAGCTAAAACATTGCCCTTCAATAAATTATAGAGGTCTCACAATTGGAAGCAGACACTGGTAGTCATTTGTTTCAGTGAAGGTCTTATCAGCGAGGCAATGTACTCCTTTTTGACACCTGCACCGCTATGGGAAATATATATTCTTGTTGGAGAGCTACTAATTCTTAAAAAGAATTCTTAAAAATTATCTTGGATTTTTTTTTAAGTAACTGTCTGTAGAAATAATATACAGGATAAAACAATGTTCTAACCTCTCAGGAGATCCTGAATATACACCTTCTCTGAACACCCAGGAAAGAGGATCTGAATCAAGGTTAACTGGAAATCAACCACCTACCTTACTTTACTGAGTTAGCCAATCCATGGTGACTTTTTAAAGACAGATGCGTTCCAGTGTAATTTGCTTTAATATGCAGCAATCTAATCAAAAGGCGCAATTCATAGCAGGGTGTTGGTATACATTATGTTCACTGATTAAGGACATTATGAAACAAACACACTTACCTCAAGGAGAAACTCAATTTTATCTTTGTTTGGTTTAAGAAACAACTGGTTGAATTGGACACTAATAGGTCGACCCTGGAGGATATCACGAACCGTGTTGCAGGCACAGACTTTAAAACAAACGTCCGCCAAAGAATCACCCCTTTGAAAGATGGAGACATTTAACAGTTTAATTGTTTATGTAAACATGGCTTAAAACTGAATACCAAATCATTGACTTTCTTTGCAAAAACAACTGTTTGACTGAGTGGCAATATGAATTAACACCATAAAGTTCTTAAATGGGATAACAAAAGCAAACCATGAAAAAATTGTTGAATCAACTGCCTGCTGGCACTAGCTCTATGTTACCAACATAATATAAGAAGGAGACAGAAACTTTCATGACTAGAGTGCGGGAAACTCCTAGTGCCCATCCTTCTTGATCATCTCATTTGGGGGTACAGCACTAAAGTGGTTTTCATCCTTTTTTTGGAGGTGTTCTTTTGGTTTTGGTGGACTGACATCAGTTGTACCTTTAATTTTCAGTGGCTCGCAGAATGCCAGCATGCCAGTTGTCATGTGTACGGGGTGTGAACTCCAAGGGCAGAGGATGATTAAGCATTTCTGATATTATGGTGGATCTGGTTGCAAGGTGTTTATTCCACAGCATCAGGATTGTGGTTAAACAGCTGGGCTTACTGGAGGACAAGGATAGCTGTGTTGTGTATTTAGATGTGGCCTGGTGCCTCAGTCCAGCACGGGGTACTGGAGATGCATTCTGCAACAGCTATAAAATGTTTAAATTCATTTCTCATACTGAGTTCATGTTCATTTGGGAATGAATTGTGATATGGTTGGCAGTTTGAAGTGGTTGGGACAGGTGACTCAGCTTGACCAAGCCCTGTCCCACTTTGGAAAATAACTAGTTTTTAAGACAAATCAAATAAGGTAAGACAAAAAAAATCTAAAATGCTGTACTGTATACTTACTAACAATGTTGCTGCTGATTTCATCACCACTGAGACTCCTCGATGAACGTTTATGTCTCACAGCTTCCAAATATGTACAGCTTCCCAATTGAGATGCTACCCTCATAATCAAAATTTTGCTAAATGTGAAAACAGGACTTTAAAATACAATAATATGAAACGTGAATAGCGCGCTGCCTTTTGCATGGCAATTGTCTGGCAGTCTGTGTCATAAAACATTTTTTGCAAGAATCTAGATAGCTTGATGCAGAGATCCTGGAATACAGAATTCTCTGAACAATAATGCTGCCAGGGCAATGTGATCCTTGGGTTTTTATGGTTATTTTTTTTGACTTTTATTTTGGCCCTGGCATCAAGCTAATCTAAACGTATGTGCAGAGTATGGAGGACAGTGGGATCCATTTTGGATACTCCTAAATTAGCCTAGCACAAGAGATAGTTTGAGGACTGTGCTCCCAGACCCTGGAAGTGTACTGGTTACATTTATGCAGCTGGAGGGCTTAGACCCAGACCATGAAGTATGACGAGGCCAGACAGGACTCTTTTAAATAGTATACAAGGCCTTTTAATTAAGAGGGAGCTGATCAGTCTTCCTGAGCACTGCCATTTGGCGGATGATGGGGGAGAGGGGTAGGACTACAGGTTCTATTAAAAAAGAGGAAAAAGTCTATAGGAGAGGTCTGACCTTTAGTCTTTCCCGGATTATGCCTTCAGATGGGCTGATGATAGTCAGTTGCAGAAACCTCACTCCTCTTAGTGGCTCTGGAGTGGTTACTCCAGAATAGAGACAGCTCCTGTGCAACCTCCTGTGTGAAACCACACTTTACACAAGGAGTATAACTTGGGATGGACACTTCAAACGATAACCACTTGAAACGGGTTCTATAGTTTGTGACAGTGGCAATACAACCCCTGTCTGGAAGGTGTATACAAAAGATTTACCCAAACCAACCCACTTTTTTTCCAGTTCAAAGTACTCTAGGACCAAGGGAGTGCTCCGCAGAATACTCAAAGGACTGCTGTGCAACCAGATCGTGTGTCTGCCTCAAAGCCAGTCCCAGAGGTAAAACCATATCATTTGAAGTCTGGGTTTCCAGATGGCAGCGCTATGTGCCTGTCCTGAAATGAGAAGTCTACCTGCCTGTTGAGAAAGGGAAGGAGCCTGCCTTGACCTGCAGGAAGAGAAGCTGCCCAGGAACGAGCGAGGTCCATCACATCCTTGGTGGCTGTGAGATTCTCAGGAAGAAGCTGACTGCTGCAATACCACAACTGTCAAATATCAGCTGGGGCTACATTTATGTGATTACTGAAGGCCCAATCGAGTCTGCAACTACAAATATCTGAATGCTTGAGACGCTTGCAGCTGGCGAATTATTTAAAAACAAGTTGGGGCAACAATTCCAGAATAGGCCTAAACATAAGCTGCAATGGACAATTGCAGAGGATTCCCTTGGGACCACACCTACCTACAGTCTGGTTAGGACTATACCACTTCATGACCTCCAATTGCCAAGCTACATGCTACGCTTGCAGCTGGGACAGTTAGCATACAGGCTGCAGTGGCTTGGTCTACAAAAAGCTTCAAGGGACCTGGTGCAGCAACGGCAAGAAGATGACTGGCAGATTCGCTTCCAAACACAGCGCTTCTCAGTGACTTTCCACAAGCCTGAGAGAGAACCTTCTCGGAGCACAAGGCAGTAGCCAAAAGGGCTCTAGATACTGTTCTAGCCGTGAAGGGGTAAGAAGTACAGACTGAGTGCATCTTGTGAAATGTGGGTGATCAAGTCTGCAGTTGAGCTGAATACACACTACACCGGATTGCCCTTGCAGTAAAGGGACGCAGTACTCAGGAAGAGCCCTGGGACGGGACAGTTAGGGAGACATTAATTAAGTATGACTACAGGAGTGTGTAGTCTTGCATACAACTGTGAGATGAATGTACTTTCTTTCTTACAAAGACAAACACTGTGCTGAACATTTACCTTATTGGGACTGCTGGTTGGCGGTGAGCTTTGAGGGCAAGCACTGTCATATTACGTATATAACAAGCACTTGACTGCTTGACCTCTCTGCTCCTTGTAGTCAAGTGCGGAAGGGGTTGTACTTGGCATGCAAGTCAAAATGTATCTTACTGCTACACGTGTTACACTGGTTTGCATGTTAAAAAGAATTCCGCTACTACAGTCCGAGTTCCTGCTCGGAGGTGCAAAGGTGTTCTGCTGGTACAAACTTTATCTTGACTTGCAGGGTGAAAAGTATTCTGCCATCACAGGCTTTATCCGAGCTTGCTGGTTAAAAAACATATTCTGCTGTTACATGCTTTATCTCTGGCTCGCTGACAAAGTTATTCTGCGGCAAAAGACTTCACCTTGGTTTGTAAGGGAAAGTCATTCTACTGCTACAGGCTATACCCTAGTTCTCTTGTTGGCCTTGATTGACAGGAAAGTATTCAGTCCATTTTCCTTCATCTGTTTTGAACGGATGGTGGTTATGTTTTGATTATGATTAGGGCTCCCGGTTTTATGGAATTTATTTTTTTGACATTTCCGTCTGTATTTATCCATATTTATTTTTTGCTTAGTTTATCTGTATGTATCCATATTTATTTTGGGTTTTGTGGAAAAATTAATCTGAAATTAGTATATTTCCACGTTTATTTAACCAATAAATACACACTCATGCTTGCATGCCTACCAGATTTCAGAGATATTAACACCCGCAGAAGATAAATCAATGCACTCATATGAAAATATGCACATTTCAGTATCAACCTTGTGCATATCTACTGGTGTTCAAGCCTGTATACTAAAATGAATTTCTTTTTTAACCTCCTCGCCTATCAATTCACACAGCTATTGGCCTGGCAGACAGTATTTAGAATTACTCAAAAAGCAACCCAATTTCCGTTTTTATCCACATTTAAAAATAAATACAGACAAGAAACTAAATGTTTTCTGTCTGTATTTATCTGTAAAAATCAGTAAAAACGGAAAACAGGGAGCCTTAATTATGATGAAAGGCAGGGGAAAATAATATAAAACCAATACAAAAGGTTGCCATTCTAGAATATTTCCAGGCCTCAAGCTATTGATCAGTCCGGAATCAAACCAGATTTAAAATGTGGTTCTAATGTGTGGCTGTAGGATGAGTGATCGACTGCCTGATTATCAGTCGGTAAGTGCAAAGCTCGCCTACAGTCCTGGAGTCCACCCACTAGTTGCCATCTCCTGACAATCTGGATGCAGCCAATGTAAACAGCTGTGCCATTTTGTTCTCTATATGCTAAACTGTCATTCATGCACATGATAAGTTCTGGAGTAAATGCATTAGTCAGGCCGAATCATGTACAGAGAAACAATCTGCGATCAGGCTTCTAACGTCTTGTCAAAGGGCCAATCTCTAGAATTCAAAGATTATTTTCCAGAGAGCTGGATGTGACCAGAAAACTATGAGTGTTGAGGTACTGGCTCTGTAAATGATTGAAGTGGGGCACACAGCACATTCTTTGGATAGTATTTATTCAGTTAGGATACAGTGGACATCTATGGCCTGCCTTGTTTGGGATAATGGTTTCATTCCACCTCGGAGAGAAACTCATCATCAGTCGCCAGTCCATACAGATGGTTGATAAATGGTGCCAAGAAAACTTGCCAATAAGGGCAGATGGAGATTTCAGCATTCTCCCACGCACCGACACAAACTGGTAACATCAGCCCATTGTATGTGGATGGCTAAATTGCATCTTTACTTCCATGTTCAGTCAGGTGCTTACTGTGACTAGCCGAGTATATGCCATTGTATTGGAGAGATGGGAGGTGTGTGTGTGGGGGGGTCTTACCTCACCATATTGAGGCAGGTCAGCTGAGTTACTTAATACAAAGTTACTAGCTCAACTAAGGAAACTCAGTTTAAACCATCCCAAGTAAAAAATGGTAGTAATTTAATAACTAAGCTCACAACAAAACAGAAAGATTGGGGAAAAAAAGGGCATATTGAATAAGTTACTTACCTTCGGTAACGCCTTATCTGGTAGAGACTCTATCTAGATGCATATTCCTGACTAGGCGTCAGACTAGATATGGAAGATTTTCAAGCAGTAGCCCTGCACGCTGGTAGGTGGCATTGTTTGGTTCCCCCTCGGAGTCGTCCGCACCAGAAGTGACATGCGGGGTACCTATATATGTGCCAACTCAGCGTGCGGACGTCAGTTACTTTCCTGACTTTCTACGCCAGGAGCATGGAGCCACGATGATTACTGACAAATGGTGCAGAAAAGACTAAGGCCCTGAAAGGGGTGTCCCTTATATACCTGAACTGGTTTGCAAAGCGAGGAGGAATCTGTTACTGGATACAGTCTCTACCAGATAAGACGATACCAATGGTAAGTAACTTGTTCATCCGATAGAGTCCTCATTCCGCACATTCCTTATCTTTGAATAGATAAACAAGCAATACTCCCTGGAGGTGGGTCTGCAAATCTAATTAAAACAAAAAGTGTTGTAGGACTGAACAGGAGAAGTGCCCATCATGACAGACCGGACTGTCCATGCAGTAATGTTTGTGAATGTATGCAAGGATGCCCACATCGCTGCCTGACAGATATCCATGAGAGGAACACTGCATGATAACGCCGTGCTCATAGACTTGGCTCTGACAGAGGAAGCCTGCAAGCCCTCAGTCACTGTTTATTGGCCAATGCGCAGCAGATCTTAATGCACAGGACAATTCACAGTGAGATGGTTCTTTTCTTTATAGGTTTTCCTTTCTTTGCTCACAAATAACCCACAAAGAGTTGATCGTCAACCTGGAACTCTCTTGTGCAGTCAAGGTAGAACGACAGTGCTCTTTTTGGGTCTAGGCGGTAGAGTCTCTCCTCTTCTTTGGATGGATGAGATGATGCTAAGAAGGTAGGCAAAGTGATATTCTGGCCTACATGGACAGGAGTGACAACTTTTATAATGAAGGAGGCACGGGTCCGGAAGACCAGTTTATCTGGGCAAAAAGTGGTATAAGGAGGGTGCAATGAGAACGCTTGTAGCTCGCTGACCAACTGACCAATGTTAAGGCCACTAAAAAGGCAATTTTGATGGTGAGCTTCCTAAGAGGACAATTGTGTAAAGGCTCAAATGGTGCACATATGAGAAAGGTGAGAACCAGGATGAGGTCCAACCGAGGCATGATAAATAGCTTAGGTGGAAACATATGTTGCAGGCCTTTAAGGGACGTAGCCACAACTGATAATTTAAAAAGAGAAGGTTGGTCCGGCAACCACAAAAAACCGAGATGGCAGACAGGTAACCCTTAAGTGTGCCCAAAGCAGAGTTCTGAAAGCCAAACAAAGTACAAACACAAGATCTAATGAAAGAGGTGCAGGTGAGAGGTCAACGTTGTGGGAGGCACACCATGATACAAACGTTTCCCAAAGGCAAACATATACCATTGGGGTGGAGGGATGCCTAGTTGCCAGAACAACATCACAGACTTCGAGAAAAAAGTCGAAAGCTGTCAAGTGTCGCTGCTCAATCTCCATGCATTGAGGTGAAGGGTGCGCAGGTTTGGGTGCAGAATCCTTCCCTGTTGCTGCAACAGAAGATTCTCCAGAAGAGGTTTCCTAACCTGTGGACCGATGGTCAAGCTCAACAGATCTGGATTGCAGACTCTCCATGTCCAATCCGGAGCCACAAAAATAACTTGGGACCGGTCGCTCCTGATCTACTTCTACTACTCCGGGCCGGAGTAGTATTGACAGGAAAGAGTACAGGAGGCCGGAGCTCCACTTTAGATGAAAAGAGTCTCCAAGACAGAGCCTCCTTGGAAACTCCAGCACACAGAATAGCTAGCACTACACATTTCCGGCTGTGGCAAACAGATCTAACCAAGGCTCTCCCTACTGCTGAAAGAGACCTTGGACCACCTCCGGGTGGATATGCAAATCGTGATCCACTAGGCATCTTCGGCTGAGTTTGTGTATCCTGGCATTCCAAGGAGCTTGTCAAGTGTTGAATCACCAGAGAAATGCCCTACCGTTCCAGCCATGTCCAGAGACGCAGAGCCTCTTGACACAGAGTCCGCGACACCACTCGCCCTGTTTGTCGTGGTACCACATGGCGGTGGTGTTGTCCATGAAGACCTGCACCAGCCTTACCTCGATCGAAGAAGAGGGCTTTCAAAGCCTACCTAATCTCCCAGAGCTTCAACGGGTTGATGTGGAACTCTGACTACTTCGGGGACCAGAGTCCTAGGATCTCCACCTCCACCTCTACCAGGTGGATATCCCAGCCCAAAAGTGCCACATCTGTCACTACAGTCAGCTCTGGTTTAGGGTAGGGAGAGGGGTTGCCACTGACCGAATCACTGTTCTTTAGCCACTACTGCAGGTCTTTTGCAGTTCCCTCCAAGATCTGGACCATGTCAGTGACATTCCCCTGATGCTGAGATCACTGGGCCTTGAGGTCCGACTGCAGAGCCTGCATATGCCAGCGGGCATGTGTCACCAGCAGGATCCAGGAGACCATGAGGCTCAACAGCCTCAGAGTCCTTCTCACCAAAATCAAGGATAGAGTCCAAAACATCGGTATCATTGCCTGAATATGCTGGATTAGCCGCTCGGGATAATAGGTCCTATACGCACCATGGCCAGAACAGCTCAGATCAAAGTGAGTGTCTGTGAGGGAGTCAGGTGTGACTACGGCATATTGATATTGAACCTCAGAGAGCGCAGGACATTCACTTTAGTATGAAGGTGGGACACGACTTTCTGGGGTGAACCCACCTTTAACAACCAGTTGTCGAGGTAGAGGAAGACTGGATTCCCGGCCCTCCGCAGATGAGCTGCAACCACAGTCCTCACCTTGGTGAACACCTAAGGGGCGCGAGTAAGGCTGAAGGGGAGCACAGCGAATTGAAAGTGCTTGTGGCCCACCGTGAACTGCAGATAACGTCTGCAGGCAGGCAGGACGAGGATGTGGAAATAAGCGTCATGCAAGTCCAACGCTACCATCCAGTCTCCCAGATTCGGGGCAGAAAAAACTTGGGCAAGCGTAAGCATTTTTAATTTCTCCTTCTTAAAGAAGAGGTTGAGATGCTGCAGATCAGACCTAGGATAGGACGAAGTCCTCCATCCTCTTTTGGCACCAGAACGTAGCAGAATAGCAACCACTACATACTACTGATGCAGGCACCCTCTTGATGGCTCCATTAGCTAAGAGAGCCTGCACTTCTTGATGGAGCAAGGAGAGATGGTAATCTGTCAGCTGATCGTAAGTGGGTGGGATGGGTGAAGGGGGTACCGCAAAGGAAGGAAAGTAATATCCAACTGTCTGATGTTACTGACCACCAGTGGGGGAGGTGATGGCATATCCTGCCTCCCACTGGGTGCCCTTGATTGTCTGAAGGCAGCCTTAAGAGGCTTTGGAGGCAGGGGGTGCGGTGGATTGACCTGACCGCTGGATGTCTGTTTTGTTTGTCTGTGAGAACTACTCCCTCAGCCACAAAAAGACTGGGAAGCCGGGTGGCTGGGAGGGTATGGGCGTGGCTGTAGACCCCTTCCGTAGCCATGAAAGGGGCAGAATGTGGATTGGGGTTGATGAGGGGCCACAGACGAGCCCAGGGACCTGCCCGTGGATCTGCTGTCCTTGAAACGCTCTGGCGCTGAATCTGCCTTGTCTCCAAAAAGGTGAGAGCCATCCAAGGGCATCTCCATGAGGGAAGCCTGGTTATCCCCTGAAAATCCAGATGTTCTCAGCCAGGCATGGCGCTGCAAAGCCACCAACGAAATTGCTCTGCTTGGCAAGTCGGTTGTATCAAGTCCACACATGATAGAGAACTTTGCTGCATTTCTTCCATCGGCAACTACCTGTGAGACTATGACCCGAGCCTCCTACAGGACCATAGGCAGCAATTGCACAAAAGAATCCCATTGTGTATGGGAATCATGGCTAAATAGGCATGCAGTACAGAGCAAGGCTGGAGAAAGAGAACATTCTCTTACCAAAGTCATCCAGTACAGCCTCTTGGATTACCTATCCGATGGAGTGGTAGGGAATGTGCCAGGCTGAATGCGGGATGAGGCGATTTGGACCACTAAACTCTCCGGGTGGGATGCTGGGTAAGGAAACTGGGATCACAAAGGAGTGGAATGATGGGATCAGGCAATCGTCCTATTCACAGAAGACCCTGTGCAGGGCTTGGACCAGGTCCCAAGTAGAATGTCCATCAGGGCTTCATTAAATGGAAATAAGGGTTCAGAGAGGAAAACGTCCAGCAGAAGCACCTCTGCCAAAATGTTTGTTTTGACTGCCACTGAGGGTAGGTTAAGGTCTAGGACCTCAGCCGGCCCATGCACCACTTTTGCAAAAGAGGCTCCCTCCTGCATGGCCACAGTAGGAGGGGAAACCAGGCCAGTGTCCGGTGATGTGTCTAATTCACTGGCCTCACCCAGTTTCTCATACCAATTGTCCTCCTCAAGTGGGTCCTTTCCATAAGGGTCCATAGACCCCTCCCAAATGTCTCCCTCTCCAGGCATATCCATTAAACAAGGCACTGGCTCCGCTCCGGGAGGGAGGGATGTCCTCGATCGGAGTGGGAGGGGGCGTCGGTTGACGACCATACAGCTCTGTGCCACAGTCTAGTATGACAATGGGGATGGTGCCGCCTAGGGGTGTTGGTGGCACTTGGGGCATCAACACTGGAGCAGGCACCGAGGAAGGTCTCGGTCTCACCGGCTGCTCTGCTCCACATCCAGTTGGGAATCCTTGGGGGACAACTGGTGCAGCGGGCAACCTCACCGGCATGGTTCCAATAGAGGCACCTCCCGCGCCTGTCGGGCCCGTATTTGCTCCAGGGGCTGGGCCCGCCCAAAAATGAGGCGCATGACCTCAAAAAATTCCTTTAGCTTGGTGGGGTTACTGCAGCTCTGGGAAAATCAGAGAAGTGAGGAGAGAACCCAGGTTCAGTCCCTGCCAACTCGCAGGCCCTGGGGTGCTGATGCTACCTTGTTTCATCGGCTGACTTTGAGGGATGCGGGGGAAGTCGAAGAATGTTTGAACTACTTGTGTTTGTGGGACTTTCTGGACTTCGCCGATGACCCGACAAATGGTTGACAAAAGAAGGTCAGTCAAATAATGACTGAGGGGTAGCCCAATCTGGAACAGCGCTATCTGAAGTGGAAAGGAATTAACTAACGTCAGCGCACCAAGGTGGTGCAGTTATAGGTACTGCGCACATCACTTCCAGGGAGAACAACGCCGATGCGAAAACAAACAAAGCCACCTACCAGCATGGAAGGGTACTACAATAACATTTTCCGGATCCAGTTTCACGCCTGGAGATATTCAAAGGTAAGGAATCTGCGCATAGAGGTCTCTATCAGTTACAAAAGTACAAGTCAGTATTATTCTTTGGGCTAATGATATCTATATTCAGTGAAGCTTTATGTCACAGAGGAGAAAATCCATCTTTTCATCAGTTTTGAGTGAAGCAAGTTTAACATGGGGCTGAGGAAGCAGTTTTAGAGTATCAGTGATGTAAAAAGTGATGCTGAGTGTCTTGGGTGGTGGCAGAAACAAAAGAGGACTGCACCCAATGTCCAAATAGAGACTAGAAAAAGGCTTTGTCACTTAAGCATTTCAGTAGTCGATTGGAAACAGCAAAGTGTGTGCAATGGTGGATGGAGAGTGCTTTATCTGTAAATATCTTGTACAGACGCGGCTAGTTCCACCACAGAAGGCATCATGGCAAAGCAGGTGTTTAGAGCATTGATGGAACAGGCAAAGGTACCCATATATCCGTTTGATGAATACGTATGTCAATTTATAGACATGGAAAGGTATTAGTTTGGCCACTGAGCCATGACCAGATTAGAACTGGTCCAACAGTTCCCATCTGTCTTTGGGAGCCTTCTTCCCCATAGCAGGTGTGGGTGGAACCTAGGTCTTAACAATTATGTAATTCCTGCTCATATTGCCAAACTTGATTACTAATTCAATTCTTTTGTCGCTCACAAATTGTACTTGTGCAGCAGTAGGCAGTATATCCCTGGCCTTACAAATCTGCATGGCTACTGTTACTAACTTCTAAACCTGCCCATTGAGCATCCTTTTACTCTTATGACATCAATTACTGCCTGGTGCATGTTGCCATATGGATACCTGCACTTTCACTGGTTACCGCTCTTTATTGGTGTGCACACACATCGCTGCTCCCCTCACAAGGCTGGTGCTGTGTACTGCATGCATGTTTTAGTCCCCCGTCCCTACCCACCACCCGCAGTTGACTACATACCACACAGTCCATCCATGCAGATTGCTGCCTTTTCCCCAAGCCTTTAGTATAAGAGAAATCATGAGACATAACATAGATCTTCAATGTAAGTTAAAACTGTGTGCTAATCGCAATAACATGTTGTGACTTGGTAGGTGCTCTGCCCCAACACAAGAGCACTTTTCTGGTCACTCAAACACGGCACTAAAACTCTTCCCGCCCCGTGTAAGAACCCCACAAATACAACACACTTGCCCTCGGAATAGCTTTCTCTGCATCCACAAATCAGCGTTCTCACATTATAACGGGGTAGGAAGCACTATATATATGATGCAATACAACATAACATTTTTGATTTCAGTTTCTGCAAACGGAACAAACGGTATTATGTAAATTTAAAAAAAAAGGTTTCGATTCCAGTTACTGTCAACTAAATATCTCCCTCCATTTGCTGACAAAATGTTTTACAAATAAAACTAAATAAGACAAGACTTGCTTGACCTTGCTCAATAAGGAGGACTGGGAAGCAAGATGGCATCTGGGTAGCGGCCACTCACCGCAGCTCCGCCGGTTCAGCCCCTAATCAAGGACCATAACGCTGCCATGGGGCAGTGACAATTCCGCAAAAGAAGCAGGAAAACTGCTGGTCTGCCTACCGTATGGGGTGGCTTCTCTCTATGTCCGTTGTCTCCCTCTCGACAGACTCACCTGAGGAACGCGTTCATGACGGGACGCACTTGACCGTAGCGTCCCATGCAGCGCGCCGAGTGGCTCAAACATCCACGCTCCACTCTGCCCTGCGGCGGCGGCGCTCGACGCTGCCTTGCTTCGAGACAGTGCTATCAGCGATCCACAGGGCTCTGACGGCTTTGCAAGACGCCGAGAAGAGAGGCAGCTACTGTTCCCGGATTCAGCAGAGGATACATTGTGTTCAGAGCTCACGGAGTAAGCCGGAAAGCCAAGTAAGGATGGCAGGGCGTTCAGGAAAAGGCATTAAAGCTAAAGGCAGCCAGCTAATCGACTCAGAGAAACGCTCAGAAACTTTACTACATCGCCCAGAGACTCGAGGGCAGACAAATAAAGACTATGAGGAGAGAATTAATCCAGAAGTTAGCAGTGTGCGAGTGGCCAAGCATACTAAGCATGTTAAGCAAGTTAAGCAAAATTTAAGAATTGTTAAGGGAAAAATCACTAATACTGCTCAAATCCCTAATTCACAACCGCTAATCTCTAACATGTTTGGCCCATGATCTACAAAATGAGCTAGGGGAAGCGGTATCAGAGGATCAGCTCACCCTAACTGCTCTAGAGGCACCTTCTGCAAGCGCCAATGACTCTGGGGTTACTCCGCTAGACATCTCAACAATACTGGCTGCAAGTCTCCCCATTCCAATGGTCAATCTAGGATCAGCTGAGGAAACAGCGGCAAATGTCAGTAATATGCAGTCAAACACTGCCCAGCTAGAAGCTTTATTATCACCAACAACATTACCCTCTGACTCAAGAATATCAGTGACAGAATCTTTCATAAATACAGTGGTAATGGATGAAATCATCGCAAATACGAGTGCTACGTGTTCTAAAAATTTACTCATATCAGCAGACCCTATAAGCACTCAACCAGACAATCTTAATAATTTAGGCAATCCTGATATGTCAGACACCATTGGAGAAAAAATCCATTTGGTTACAGAGGAGTCAGAGCTATATGAGACTGGCATTTCAACATCCAGCGAAGCCGAAGACTGGGAGAAGAAGCGAGATTGGGGGACTACTACCAACTCAGAGACTGATTCAGAGACCCCGGGGCAGATCGTTGTGCGGAAAAAAAAAAACAGTAAGTAGATTGAAAAAAAAAACAACGCAAAACAGACAAAAAAGCAGGGAGTCTACGGAACAAGGAAGCAGTGCTGAGCTTAGATGGGATTATTCTTCTTCTCAGTTTGCGAGTCCATCGGATTGTACTATTCGCTCAGGTGGTAACCTCTCGGCTATGGGAGACCTGGGCGGCAAGAACTCTGAAATCTTAAGAAATAAAGAAAAAGAGCCCACTTTGGCGGAAGTCCTACAGTCAATCAAGGGCTTCCAAGAAGAGGTAAAGTTGGACAACCTTAAGAACCGACAAGCGACACAGAAATTACAGGGAGCAATCAGGAAAGTCGGTCGTACTTGCACCGAAATTGTTGATAGAATGTCGTCTGTCGAAGTGAGCACGGAGAATCTGGAGAAAGATGTTTCTTCACTAAAAGTTCAAGGGGAAGCACACGACTGTATAGTCAAGGACCTAATGACAAAGGTTGAGAAGCGGGAGAATAGACTGCGATGGAATAATCTCTGCATCCTTGGTGTCCCAGAAGGAGTGGAAGGGAGTGATCCCAGGGCCTATATATTTTCACTTTTCAAAGGAACATTTCCGAAGTTGCAGTCCTGGGACAAGGAAATTCAAAGGGCCCACCGCTTCCCGTTAATACTTTCTAAAAGATCTCCATCTCCACAGCAATATCCCGGTGCATTTTTAGTATATTTTGGGAATTTTCTTTTACGTCAAGCACTTTTTGACTTAGCGAAACCTACTAGTAAGAGGGGGTTTAATGGCGTCACGTTTTTCAGCAGTCCCGACTTTGCCCATGCCACAGTCGAGCGTCGTTGGAGGCTGAGGCAGTTATTTGCTCCATTCCAGCAAATAGGAGCAACGGTTTATTTGCAGAATCCAGCGAGCTTAAAAATTATTTTTAATGGAGTCACACGTAGCTTCAATTCTGAAGTGCAAGCCCAAGCTTATTTGAAAGAAGTGGTAGAAACAAGAAGAGACACAACCAAGGCTTAAATATTTTAGACGCTTATGGACACTTATGGGCAAAAAGACCACCTTTTCAATTAATGAATACTGCTTAAATTGGTTACTATAATTTACAATCACACTGCCAGTGTGGCTGATTTGGGGAGGGTCTGGGGAAGGGGCTGGACGGGGGAGGGGCATGAGGTCCTGTTTGCTCAGATGTCCACACCCTGGTTCTTAGTGAACCAGGTTGCCCGTATGGGTGGCGGGGGAGGGAGTTCATTGCGTTAGGGCAGGGTGGGGGAAGGGGTTGGCAAGGAGAGAGTTGACTCATCTTTTTGGTTCGTTTGCATAGTTTTGTTAATCTTCAATGAGTAGTTTACGTATAGCAACAATCAATGTTTGTGGACTTAATGACCCCAAGAAACGACGAAATGCCGCTGAAGCCCTTCAGTTACTTAAAGCCGATATTCTATGTTTACATTCTATGGCGACCTCAATATAAACTTACCTGCCAATAAGAACATAGTGTTAGATAAAGATTGGATATATCCTTGGTTTTTAAAGCTTTGAAGACACTATGTTATCAACAGGCATTAACTGATATTTGGCATGCACAAAACCCTACCGATTCCGGCTACACTTTTTATTCTTTTCCACATAATAGGTTGGTAAGATTAGATTTCGTCTTTGCATCTCATTCAATTCTTCGATCATATTCAATTGAAAAGACCCCACGTATCATTTCTGATCATAATCCGTTAGTGGTAGAAATAAAGGGGACCATAGATGGTATTAGAAAACTGTCTAATTGGACGTTTGAACGATCCTTTCATTTAAATGATGATTATTGTAAACGTATGAAGCATTGGATCCCACAATTTATTAAGGACAATTTAGGCAGCACCGGGATCGAAATTGTATGGGATGCATTAAAACCTTCAATCAGGGGAGAAACACTGAGTTTTTCTCTAACTTTAAATAGGGATAAGCGACAGCTCTTGAACAATTTGCAAGCCCAACTCGCAGCCGCAGAGGAGAATTTAATTACGGTCATCATAAATGGTATTGAGCCAGCAGAAGCACTTGCCAAAATAATGTCGGTAAAATCACTCCTGCTAGAGCAAATCGCCAAAAAAGCTTAGGATAGATTATCTACCTGGGGGATGGAAGCATATGAATGCAGCGAACAGGTTGGCCATCATCTTGCGGTTAGAGCGAGGCAAAAATCCTACCAGAAATATTATTACGAAATTAAAGACAACACTCATAACATAATTACAGATCCCGAGGGAATTTGAAATGTATTTTTTATCTATTATCAAAATTTATATCACGAAACTAACATAGCATCGCTTCAAGATATTAATATATACCTCAAACAAATTCCAGCGTTACAGTTAGTCCAAGAGGACCAGGAGCTACTTGAGGAGCCTCCCCAATGGATAGACATTTTATTATGTATCAATAGTCTTCCCAATGGAAAAGCTACTGGGCTGGACAACATTCCTTTGGAATTCGATAAAACATTTTCTACTGAACTAAAAAAGGTTATGCTGCAGTTGTTCATTCATGTATTTATGGGGCGGAAGCCACCAGAATCATGGTCACAAGCGAAAATCATCATTATCGTGAAAAAGCATACATCTCCTTAAGAACCAGCCTCCTATCGCCCTATTACACTAATCAATGTAGATAGTAAAATGTATTCAAAAATTTGGCAGGTCGTCTAGCCGGGGTCATACATAAAGTAATATCACCATGGCAACATGGTTTTATCCCCGGCCGTGGTACCATAGACCATATTCGGAGAGCTATAGCATTGTTTGATGCTGCTCAAATATCTAAAGACCCAATAGCACTTATTCTACTGGACGCGGAAAAGGCCTTTGACAGGGTTTCCTGGTCTTTTTTGTGGGAGACAAGGGCTGGGATTGGCCAGGGATTTATACAGGCTTTTAAAATGTTGTATGTTGAGCCTACTGCAAAACTACTCATAAATGGTATGTTGACAGATACATTTAAAATCATCAAAGGTACCCGCCAGGGATGCCCGAGTTCACCACTTTTGTTTGCTTTATACATAGATCCCTTTTTACGAATACTGGAAATTAATGAAAAGATTAGCCCTATTATTAGTTATGGTTGGGTAACCAAAGTCTTGGCCTATGCCGACGACAAAGCTCTAGTAACAACTAACCCTAGAACATCGATGGATGAGCTAGAAAAAGAGGCGGAAAGATCTGGAGCTTTATCGGGATACTCTCTCAACAGATCAAAAACTCAGATTATCTGTAAGAACGTCAGCATGGGCACCGATATACGTCAGGTAGAAAAGGCTACATATCTGGGTGTTGATATCTTGGCCAATGTGTATCGGATAGTGGAGTGCAATATAGACCCCCTGATCAAACAAATGAAACCGGAATTAATCCGACTACACAACTTTCATCTCTCAATAATTGGTCGATGTAACTTAATTAAGATGCTTTTTTCCCCTAAATTTTTGTATTTCATATGAGCTATTCCGTTAGAATTTAGCACCCCTTGTTTGAAAAGGATTGAAGATTTATTTTCTCGATTTATATGGGCGTACGAAAAGCCTCAGAGAGCTTATAAGTTTCTCTCTCTACCAAGGGAAAGAGGGGGGTTGGCACTCCCAAATATAAAACTTTATTATTGGGCAACAACTATTCTTTATAATGTAACTCTTTTTTGCAACAAGCCCATAGGTAGCTGTTTGGGAGACATACCCACCCCAATAGAACTTATAATGGGTAGAGACCCATGGGGATGGATCTGGAGATTCCTAAACGATTCACATTACAAGAAAGTCCGCTTTAAAACGCTCATTGCCGGGTTTAAAATCATGAAGTCGATTCGTAAAATGTTAGGACTGGGTCGTTTGAACTATTACACTCCAATTTATAATAATCCTAACTTGCCAGAAATGTTTAATGACTTAATAATTAAAAAACATTGCGTGCGAGGAAATGGGAAGAGGAAATTGATATTTCGGAAGATTTATTTTTTTACTCAATCGAATTAGCACTGAGTCTGTTAATCCTGGCGAGATTACAAGCCCAGTATTATAATTCCTGCTTCTCATTATATTATACTCCAAAAAGGATCGCGAAATGGGGGACAGGGAAGGGGACCCTCTGTCCTAGATGCTCCTTGAACCAGGCAGATCTTAGTCACATGTTTGCTTCATGTAATAAATTAAGTAGTTTGAAACAAGAGATCGCATACTTTATAAAAGAAGGGCTCGGAAGGGACTTTGATTTCTCACCATCTCTGATCTGCCTTGGGGTGGATAAGGAGAGCTGTGGAAAACCGGGAGAACAATTGGTCTTTATCTGCATGGCAATATATCGGCTTTGTTTAGCATCAGCTTGGTTAGATCCATCCCCACCAGGATTTCATCAAAGGTTAATACGATTAATTTCTAATTATAATTTTGAAAAACCTATTTATCGGAATAGAGGGATGCATGCTCGAAGGAAAGGCTTAAGGATATGGGAACCACTGGCTATATGGCTCGAGAGTAAATAAATTTAATTTAATGAGTCAGATCTGTCATTATTACCTATATGAATTTTTATGTCCAACCCGGGGGATGGGAGGGTAGGGAGGGGGGGCGAAAAGTTTATTAAAATACTGTGCATGCTGTATAGCGTAAGATTTAATTTATATCTACTGCATAAATATATATGTCCTAATGTATACATGTCTGTATGTATGTAATACAGTATTCTAATAGTAATCATGCACCAATAAAAAAAAAAAGAAAAAAAAAAAAGACAAGACTTTAAAAACGTTTTACAAACTAAAATGCATATTTTGCCAAGGCCTGTTCCCACGCATCCCTTTCAGCCTGGGTGCACTGCATGAGCTCCTCATTTTATCTGCAGTACGTAAAGCGCCTCCCAATCACTGTTCCATCAGGAAACTCGGTTGGCAGATTTTACAGAACTCATTTTGAAGTACAGTTTAATTGCTTTTCTGCACCAGGGAAGAACTCCGGAAATAAACATAATGTCCCATGCCGGCTACTGGGAGAAGTGTTTTCAAAAGACAGAACGTGTAAACACAATGACTGATATGACGAGAAAACAGGCTGTCTCATTTCACAAACCTGCGGGCATACAATGTCCTGAACAATTATTGACTGCAGGCTGCGAGCACAGGATTACGCAATGTGTTTTGTTCCTTGCGCTCCAGGATCAGAGATAGTCGTGTAGTGTGGGGGTGGTCAGAGCTGTTTCTAGCTTGTTGGAAAAACACTGCAGCGAAGCAAACGTCTGAGGTGCAATGCTTGCCACTGAAAAGAACACTTCCGGTCTCGGCGTGAGTATGTATGGCAGCGAACGCTGCACAGGCCCCCGCCAAAGGCCAGCATTAAGGCATCGAGGCATAGGGGAGGCAGCTGGATTCTGAGAGCAGAACTGCACTGTGACTGCACTGTGATGTAGTCTTCTACCACGAGGTGCAACTTCAACCCTTTCCTAAAGTGAAACTGCATTGGAACTCTCGTGGTAGAGACAGATTCTGGGTGCATAGGTGGAAAAGGACTGCAGCTTTGTATTTCTTTCTTTTTTGTAAACCTCTAAGTCTCCAGTCTGATGGTGAGGGAGAGCCACCAGAGGGGGTGAGCGTGTTGACAACAGAAGCAACAGAAGCAGGGATGATGGTTGTGATGGCTCTGTAAATGCTGCAGCTGGCAGGGGAAGCCAATGGAGCTCCATCAGGATGAGTGCTTTTAGTGAGTCAAACTATACTGCTGTAATGTTACACCTTTTCTTGGCACCTTACATCTTTTTTTCTATGGTCGTGTTTGCAACTCCTCCAATGTTATATGGTGACAGTGGCTTTATGGTGGTGTAAAATCAGGTACAGGAGTACTAGGTTGTGGAATGTTTGTAACGCATCACAGTTGCTGACTGTCACTATAGTTATTCTTCTGCAAGTTCTTCCTTCTCCTTTCATATTCACACTAATGGGACAAAGCTAAGCTTTTAAGATCCATAGCAGCCTTGCAAACTCAACGCCCCTTCAAAGCATTTTTCCAACCCTTCCTAACACACACCAATCTTCAACAGACAGCATGAAAGGAATAAACAAAGGTTTCATAGACTCACCATTCTCAACTCTCAGCTTCTCCCCCAGCTTAAACCCCAGTCTAAGTCCTCCTCTCTACATCCACAGACACCAATTGCCGAAATCACCACCCGCCATTACCCTACCCAACTAATATGGTTACGTCTCTACTTAATTTCCTTGAGCTGGAAAGAACACCTACCAGATGGTATTGGTACCCTGCAACCTCCTCGTCTCTCTCACCTACCTCACATCTGTTGTGCCCTCAATCATAAATGGAATCCTCACAGTTTCTTAAGTCTTTTATGACTAACAGACTCAAAACAGACATACTATTCAAAACAAAAACATGGCTTGGAGAAGACAATGCACTAGTACTTCATAAGACCATCTCAATAGAATATCAAACCCAAACCCCCCCAAAAAAACTTGAGAATAGCCAGAGGAAAATGTCAGTAATGTTAAAAAAAATACTACAAATCACCAAGAAAGACGACATAAGCCTCACAATTTCAAAACCCTTCTAGTGCAAGGCACACCTGCCCCTAAATGCTCATCGACATTCCTACTGTTAAATAGACACAGCTGAACAATGGAGGTTTCACAGAAGCCACTCTGAAAACCACCACAAACATCTCCACCAAACACACCAACCTGCACATCCGTAGTAATGTTAACATTTAATTCCAGCAAACTTCACAGCCAAGAAACATTACAACAAATCTGAAAAAACTCTCTTTGACAGCTAGTCACTGGGTCAAAACACAAGCAGGTCATACCCTGAATATAATATGTTGCTCACATGTAATCATCACTATAACAGGGAATGAACCCATCTGCTGCAGTGACTGCCACCTCATCTCTTTCACTCGCTGCTTAGGCTACCCACATACACATTTAAATGCTCATAACCTCTCATCGTGGCTTCCTGTCACCACCAACATCAACCACTTAAACTGGACCAAATTAGACTCACCTTTTTGCACTCCTCCGAACCAATCAAATAATGGATGTGAAGCATTGTACAATTAGCTCTACAAAGTACTAGACAAGCTGAGCCCCTTCAAAACAGCTAAACACCCAAAATGATCCTGCAAGTCGCTATGGATTGATAAAGGAATACAGACAAATAAAAATTGGCCACACCTCAGAGTTAATGGAAGAAATCAAGAAACATGCTTGATAAAAATCAACCTCCAGAGACATAAGAGCTACCAATATACCTTCAAGAATGCAAAAATGCTTCGCTACTCAAACAGGGTCTCCTATGCCAAGTGCCTTGCAAGCAAGCTCAAAAGAATACCATTGGCATTCCACAACACAACATGCACCTGCTGAAAAATTCTCCAATCTTAAGACTTCTGTTACTCCAGTGAAGACTGTCTTGAGCCAAAGCTAAGATACTGGATCTTCATCAGTCTTTCCAGAGCCCTGATGCAAGGCAAGGTGAATTGCACTAAAGAAAGATCACCCTATACTTATACCTTTCAAGCAACTAGGTTTTTGAATTCCACAATTTGGGCCCGGCCACTGGACTTGCCATAAGATCACCCCAAACTCTACAAACCTTCAATAACCTTGCTATCTACTGGCGCTGAATCCTCCGCAATTACTTAATGGGTACTATAACCACAGAGCTCAATATAACCTACATATGACAACTCATCAAAAAACTGTCTCGGTCCCGAAGTTTCAGCCAGCTACAGGCTAATATCAAAATGGCCATTCTTAGAAAACTCACAGAAAAAACATCTTTTTCAAAGATCTGCAACTTGCTTGAGGAAAACAAGCTATTATCAGACCAACAAAACAGGTTTACCCATGGAGAGTCACATAATCTCCTTTGCTCTCCATGGGAAGACAGCATGCAAAACCCTGGACAGGCATGGGGTTGCAGCCCTTCAACTTGGCCTATTGTTTGCTTTTAACAGAGGTCAACAACATTCCATCCTAGAGAGACTAAAGGAAGGAGAATTAAGAGTTGCATTGTCACTTTGATCTTCAATTATCTCACCAATAGGTAAAGTATTAGCGTGGTAGCCTACGTCCTCAGGCCAGAAGGTCTGCCATGTTTCCAGGGGTTTATGACCAAAAAATAGTATTTCGGTTTTGTCTGTGTTGCATTTTAGTTGATGGGTGGTCATCCAGTGGAATACAGCTGTAAGGCAGGATTTGACGGATTGCCCACAATCTCTTCTCCCTTACCACAAGAGAAAAGCAGCGGAGTGTCATCACCGTATGAGATCATGAGATTAAAATCCCAAATGTCTGGGTGGACATAAACTGGACCAGTGACATTGGATGATAATCAGTGTCTCCTTGAACCTGCCCACAGGGCAAATTGTAGATTTTCGTACTACTCCTATTATGCCAATTCTGATATGGACTAGTGGAGATGAAAAAACAAAGTAGATGTGTGTGTGAACCAGGCCTCAGAGCAACCTGTAGCTTACCGCACCATTCTTGATGTGTTTTCACTAAATCCACTACAATTGAACTGTAATTAATTGCCTATGTTTGGCATTATTGGAAATATCCAGCTTTGAAATGTACGGTATAGCGATTACTATGGCTCCATTCTAAGGCCCAATAGGACTAAAATGTCATTCAAACACATGCATTAACTGGGTCTTCTGATGGATACATCTGCCAGTGGATTCCTCACCTTGTGAATATCCCCTGCGCCAGCAACATTCGGAAATTTTTCGTAGCTCTCCACGCCGACGAGGACGACGTCACAATAGCATGGCTCCGAACGCAGCTCCGCTGACGTCACTGGAGCCATAAGAGAGCCTCGTCAGCGTGATGACGTCAGTTCCCTTTTTTCCGCGCCGTCAACGCTAACGGTTTTCTGGGACTCTCCGTAGCTTGTCTAGTTACTTTGTATTTCTGGATTGTGTTTCTGGTCTTCTCTTGCTTCTTTCCTGAAGATGTCGTCGAGGAAGTCAGGGTTCAAGCCCTGTAGAGAGTGCGGAGGACATATGTCCATCACGGATCCTCACGAAGATTGTGTCTGCTGCCGGTCGTCGGATCACGACGTCGAGGGGTGCTCTTGCTGCCGTAAGATGAACCCGAAGGCTTTAAAGGAGAGAGAGGCAAAGCTGTTCATGGCAAAGATGAGGAAAGAGAAGAGAGGTCGAAGGCGGTCGAGGTCGGGTTCAAAGTCGACGTCGGGTCATGCTTCAAAATCAAAGAAGCATAAGAAGAAGAAGAGGCACGGCTCTCGACGCCGTTCAGATAAGGAGACTGCTCCAAAATCGACTTCTCCAGTTCCTCGGCATCGTAAGGACTATGTTTCTCCTTCGGGATCGAATCCGGCTTCACCTGTTCGTCCGGCTTCGCCTGCAGCTTTTCAGGAGCGTTCTCCAGCTCCGGCTCCATTTCTGACGCCGACGCATTCTCCGGCTCCAGTGGAAGAGGCTCCGGTACCTGATGAGTCGTCGACTCCATTGGCTCCACCGTCGGCGCCGATTGGCCCGAGTCCGGTAATGCCTCAGCCTGAGCCTTTATCTGGCCCTTACCCACCTTTCCCTGTCCCGGGTCAAGACCCATCGCATTACGTGAATGCCATGTATGGTGTCTTTACAAGAGCAATGTACCCCTCTGGAGCACCTTCGGGTCCCATGGGTCCAATGGCCTTTAATTTGGGGGTTCCTCAGGCCTTGGCTCAGGCTCCCTTTATGCCATTCCTTCCAGCGGCGCCGTCCTGGCATTTCCCAGCGCCGAAGACGTCGATGCCGTTCCCTTCATCTCCGGCTCCGTCAGCTCAACCTCATTCGGATCAGACTGTGCCTCCGGATCCGTGTTCGACGCCGGCTCCAGCTGAGTCGTGTGTGGCGTCGCCGACGCCGTTTCCGAGGATAAGATCCAGGCGGGAGGCGCAGAGGATTTTGGAAGAGCAGGAGTATCGGGCAAAAGAAATGGAGGAAGGTGAACTTCAAGAGTCAGATTACTTATTTGAAGACTTAAGGGAGGCAAGTGGCCTTGATATGTCCCCAGAATGGGAGCTTTCTCCTCCTTCAGATGCTCCCTCTAAGGATGTGGTTCCTTACCACACAGTTATAAGGAAGGCAGTGGAGCTCTTAGACTTGCAGCTCCCAACGCTGAATTTAAGTCCAATATCTTGACGGAGGTTCTTCATTCTCCCTTCACTGTAGTAGAACCTTTGCTTCCTTTCAATGATGCCATCACTGAGCCAGTTATGGAGGTTTAGCGTAAGCCCTTTTCGGCTCCAGCAGTGTCAAAATCTATTGCTAGGAGGTACAGGGCGGCTCCAGGAGATCCGGACTTCCTAACATCCCATCCTTCTCCTGAGAGCCTAGTGGTTCAAGCTGCCTGTTCGGAGAAGTCTTTTGGAGCCTTTCCTCAAGTTCCTGGTGATAGAGAGTCAAAAAAGCTTGACCAGTCAGCCAAGAAGGTGTTCTCCTCGGCAAGTATGGCCTTGAAGTCCACAAATGCCATCTGTCTTTTGGGCCGTTACATCCATGCCCTAATGGACTCTGCAAAACAGCTGGCTCCTAAATTGTCTGAGGAGGACAGGCAGAATTTTAATGAAGTCTTGTCGGACACTTAGGCAGCTGCACGTCAAGTTATTCAGAGTGGTTTGGACACTGTGGACTCTGTTGCCAGGATCATGGGCTCCTCGGTTGCCACAAGAAGAAGTGCTTGGCTTAAGTCGTCGGAGTTCTCTCCAGATGTGCAGGCAACACTTCTAGACCTACCCTTTGATGGTTTTGGACTGTTTGGAAAGAAAGCAGATGCAGCCTTGGAAAGGTTCCAGGATAGCAAAGCCACAGCTAAGTCTCTGGGCCTGCAGGTACAGCTTAGAGGTTCCTCTTTCAGAAGGTACAGAGGTCCTGGGAGGTCGTCCTTTCGGACCTACAGGCAGCCTCAGCAGCAGCGGCAAAATACCCTGTATAAGACCTACAGGGGCAAGAACAGAGGTCGTCCACAAGGTCGTCAGCCCTCCTCCTCCTCCTCCTCTACCTCCCTACCTCTTGCCACAGCAAAGCAGCCCTAGATCCACCATTCTGGATCATGTTGGTCCTGTGGGGGGTCAGCTTACCCATTTTCTGCAAGATTGGGAATCGGTCACTACAGACCTTTGGGTTCTAAATCTTGTGGAAAATGGGTATGATCTTCCCTTTCGGGAATTCCCTCCAAATTACCCTCCTTACCAAGGTGCTTGCTCGGAGGACCACCTTCTTCTCCTGCAGGAGGAAGTCCTAACATTACTGAAAAAAGATGCGATAGAGGTGGTTCCAGAGCGGGAAAGGGGTCAGGGATGCTACTCCCGGTATTTCCTGATACCCAAGAAGGATGGCAGGCTACGTCCAATCCTGGATCTCAGGATCTTGAACCTTTTTCTGAAGCAGGAGAAGTTCAAGATGCTTGCCCTTGCGCACGTTCTTCAAGCGCTGCAACAGGAGGACTGGATGGTGTCGATCGACTTGCAGGATGCGTATTTTCATATTCCGATCCTGGAGTCGCACAAGAAGTAGCTCCGTTTTACGGTAGGGTCGCAACATTATCAGTTTGCGGTTCTCCCGTTTGGTCTTACTACTGCACCTCGAGTCTTCACCAATGTGATGGCAGTGATGGCAGCCCATCTCAGAAGGTCGGGGATTCCAGTTTTCCCCTATCTGGACGACTGGCTGATCAAAGCGGAGTTGCCAGAGAAGGTGCTTTATCATCTGCAGGTTACAACTCAGCTGTTGTACAAATTGGGTTTCTCGATAAACGTGCCCAAATCTCACCTGGTGCCCTCTCAGCGCAACCTGTTCATAGGGACGGTACTGGACACTACTGTGTGTTGAGCATTCCCACCTCCACAAAGGATTCTCGACATACAGGAAATTATCCCCTTGTTTTACAATGGAGCGGTCGTTCCAGTCCTGAAGGTCCTTTGTCTGCTCGGTCTGTTTGCTTCCTGCATTCTGTTGGTCAACCATGCACGCTGGCACATGAGGGCGCTCCAGTGGTGCCTCCGCAGGCAGTGGTTACAGCACAACGGAGAGCTCAGGGAGTCTGTGAGGATCTCCAGAGAAGCTGCAGCGGATCTGTCTTGGTGGAGCGTGGAGGGCAATCTGTCTCAAGGAAAGCCCTTCCATCTACCTCCATCGGTGGCCGCAGAGATAAAGGATGCATCCACTTTAGGATGGGGTGCGCATCTGGGGGATCTGGAGATCAAGGGTCTTTGGTCTCCTGAGGAAAGGTTGCTTCACATCAACCTTTTGGAGTAGCGGGCGATACGTTTGGCACTCAAGGCCTTCCTCCCTTCCCTTTGCGGTCAGTCGGTTCAAGTCCTGACGGACAACACTACCGCGATGTGGTATGTTAACAAGCAGGGAAGAGTGGGGTCGCATTGTCTCTGCAGAGAGGCTCTGCGTCTCTGGTCCTGGGTTCAGGATCATCAGATATGTCTGATGGCAAATCATCTGGCCGGAGTTCTAAACGTGCGTGCAGTCTCAGTCGGCAGTTCTCTACCGACCACGAGTGGAGGCTCCATCCGGAGGTGGTTCGTCACGTCTTTCGGACGAGGGGGAACTCCTCGGGTGTACCTGTTTGCCACTCACGAGAACGCTCACTGCCTGTCATTCTGCAGTCTCCAGTATCCGATGCAGGGAGCTTTGGGGGACGCGTTTCAGTTGAGATGAGACTCACATCTCCTTTACGCGTTACCTCCCATACCCTTGATTCCTCGGGTTCTGAGGAAGATTCGCCAAGAACGGGCCCAAGTCATATTGATCGCCCCGGATTGGCCAAGAAGGGTGTGGTATAAAGATCTTCTCCACCTCTCCTTGTGCCCTCCGCTCCATCTCCCTCTCAGGGCAGACCGCCTCTCGCAGTCACAGGGGCGGGTTCTACACCCCCACCTCCAGAGCTTACACCTTCATGCCTGGAGATTGAACGGGGCAACCTGAATTCTTTTTCTCTCCCGCCTGACGTGGTGGACGTGATTTTGTCTGCCAGGCATCACTCCATCAAGTCTATCTATTCCTATAGGTTGTGCAAATGTGTCCATTGGTGTGGGGAGAAGTCTATTGACCCTTTGAGGGCTCGTTTATCCAACATCCTTCAGTTTGCTCTCTCTCTAGCTCAGCAAGGTTTTGCTGCAGCTACTGTGAAGGGTTATTTATTGGCTTTGTCGGCATTCCTTTGCTTGCCGTATCAGCCGTCCTTGTTTAAATCACCTATTGTGTTACGGTTCATTAAGGGCCTTACCAACAAATTTCCGCCCACTCCATTTATTGTGCCTCAATGGGACTTCAATATGGTCTTAACTTACTTGATGGGATCTCCCTTTGAACCCTTGCACAAGTGTGCCTTAAGGCTATTGTCTCTTAAAACAGTTTTTCTCATCTCCATTACCTCGGCAAGGAGGGTAAGTGAGCTTCAAGCTCTGAGTTTGAAACCCCCGTTCTTGACCATTCATGCTGAAAGAATGGTACTCAGGACCAGGGCTGCTTTTCTGCCTAAGGTTGGACCCTAAAAGGGCAGTGAGTTTTTACCTCGATAGAACTAAAGACTTTCGAGTGGATGACCAGCTCTTCGTGGGCTTCATTGGCTGCAGGAAAGGCAGAGCAGTGCACAAGCGCACCCTTTCTAGATGGATTATCTTGTGCATCAAGATCTGTTACTCTTTGGCCAGTAAGGAACCTCCAGGGGGTATAAGGGCTCACTCTACCAGGGCAAACTCTTCTACATCTGCCTTATCTAGAGATGTTCCTGTGGAGGACATTTGTAGAGCAGCAACTTGGGCCTCCCTCCACACTTTTGCGAAGCATTACTGCTTAGATTCCGAGGTGAGGAGGGACGGACACTTTGCACGTTCCGTCCTTCAGGACTTTTTGGTATAGAAGGGTGAACACCCTCCTCCGGGAGTGGGGACTGCTGTGGGACTCTATTCACAAGGTGAGGAATCCACTGGCAGATGTATCCATCAGAAGAAAAAGTTACTTACCTTCGGTAACGCTTTTTCTGGTGGATACAGTATCTGCCTGTGGATTCCTTACTGTGCTTTCCTGGTGTAGCATTGCCCATCTGTATGCCGCTCTGCCCTCACTCAAGTGTGAACCTCCTAAAGCATCTCCCTTCTGTTCCCTAAATGTGTCTTCCTATTGGTTGCTCCTCTTTCACTTTAATGTAAACTCCAATGAGGGTATCACTTCCTCTTAGGCCATGCCATCTGTGGGTTGCTCCTCTTTCACTTATAGGCAGACCTACTTGAGCAGCTCTTCCTCTCTTACGAGATGTCTTTGTAGAGTTGATCCACATTTAACTCCATAGAGAAAATCCCAAAGAGCTTCTCTCTCAACTACAGCCTTACAGTCTTCTTCATGAAGTACCAAAGCAGGCAAAATCATCCCACATCATTTCAGCATATTTACATGTGCTGATACTTTCCGGATAGGCCTCTCCCTCCAAAATTCCACTCTGCATTCTTCTCTGACCATTCCCACCTACCCACTCCCTTGCTTGAAGATACTTCATTTCACCCATCTTCCTGTTCTCACCCAGTTTCCTCTGACCCATTCATGTCTTCATCACAATTATCATTCAGCTGGTACTATCTTTCACCACATCCTCGCACTGTTCAATTTCATTATAGCTCACATCTTCAATCACACTTCTAACATGTCGTCTCTACCCACCCTTCTTTACTTCCTCCCACCTGAAGTGGAATTCTTTCTCCCGCAACCCTATATCTAACTTGCATTATCTTTACCTAACTAACCCCTTTAGCCTCCAACTGACTAATCACTCTCCCTCCAAAAGCCATCTAGGCCTGCCCCATTTCCTCACACTCTCCAGTCACTAAGTTTTCACACCCTCACACTCTACTTTGTCTTCTTTTACTCTGCCACTTGTGGTCCCCATCTGAAGTTTTTCTCTCCTCTCAGCCATTATCTCTTTCTTGCTCTACAAATCACACTAACCTCTTTCCTCTGACTTTCGCCTTCGCCCTCTTACTCATGCGTCATGGGTGAGACACAAACCAACATCATTTCCCTAAGTGCACATCCTTCTCACTTTACCTTCCCCGCCTACATGCTATCCTATCACACTTGCCCTCCTGCACGCATTCCTATTGTGTCCTTCACTTCCTTGCACCAGACCTATTGCCCACAACCCCATTTTTGTAACTTCATCTGTTAATCACTGACCTTTCAATGTTATACGGAGTACTCTTGCCCTATATATAGCTCCTAGCCATCCTGTGAAGAAAAACACAAACTAGTGGGATAGTGCATAGAAGTCTAACGTATTTAATGCAAAAACAGCCAGCAAGCATTCAAAATAGGCAAGGCAATTACCTGACCAACTACCCAGAGCTTCACAATCTATCACTTGGAGCATAAAATGCAAAAATACATACATTTTGGTACAACATTTATACACTATTTCTTAATGGAAGTGAATGGAAGCTAGAACACGTGAAAATCGAAACCTACCAACAGGCACTAATAAGCAAGTGTGACTCTTTCCGTGGAAGAATATAAGAAGACCTTGAAAGAAGAGATACACGTAATGCCAGCAAGAGTAGACTCTACTGCTTTCTGAAATCCCCGCTTCGATGTACCGACTTCAGAACAAGGCTTACTAGAACGGTTCAGCTAAAATGTGAATTATACAACATGAAATGACAAAACAGGAACTCATGCATGTGTACAATAATACTAAGGCTTTACTGGGCTTCAAACGGGTACCAAAATGAAATCACGAGTTATTAATACAAATCTGTCATCTAATGTTAAGGCACACATGTGGAGGTGCATTTTCACAGTACATAAGCAATCACTAAAGCATATAGGTAAATACATTGTTATGTTCTTTATCCTAACCGCTGTAAATCACTGCCTCCCGGTGCAACTCAATAAACCTTCTGCTGCATCTTTCTGCATCCTGCACACATTCTCTGCCGTCAGATCAACCAGAACAATTGCCAGGACTGTCACCAGAGCACTGGTTAATCAATTCCCAAATACCTGGAATCTCCACAATCTCGTTCTTTTACCCACTTCTTCCTCTCTGGCAAAAAGGATCCACAATTTCTCCTGTTCTTTCTGGGAATACCCAAATTTCTTTTCATTGCCACAACCACGTATCACGCTTTATAACAAACATCAGATCATTAACCAAGAATAAGATCTACAGCTACAACCTCATACCGGATAACAATCTTGACCTCCTCTTCATCATTTAGGAAGCAGTTAAGCACCAATCCTTCAGGAGGCCATCTCTGAGGGTTACCTAACCACATTTAGGAATAACTTGAACATGAATAAATGAGGCGGTCTAGCTACTACTTTCTACATCTAGTATTACAGTTTTCTCAGCATCCCCCTGTGACTACCTACTTGCTTACTGTTCACTCCCTTCAACATTCTCTCCTTCATTACTCAATATTTACCCAACCAACTCCATACAATTCAGTCAGACATGATGCCTTCTTGGATTGCTGGATTCAAACTCTTATATTGCGATTGACAATCCCTCCCTACGTAGCTTTGGAGATCTCAACACCCGCTTTGGGAAGCCAAACTCTTCTTAAGTAATCTCTAAGCGCTTAACTCAAGCTAGGTGATCTCTGTTCCTATACACTCTGCTAGTCACACTCTAAATACAGTATTGAAGAATCCTTGTCGAAGTGGCAGGTCACCACATCTTCAAGATAAGTCTCAACCTTCAGATATTCCCTCACTCCAGTTGCTCCCAACACAAGAATACATCTAGACGAGAGAAATGTGATTTTGATTAATTTCAGTCTTAACTTTGTGCTACTATGCCCAAGAACTCACTGATTGCTGTAACAGGATTGTTTCAAAATTAGCCTTTCAGCATTCAATTCTGGAGGTATAAGGATCTTAGGTTACAATGCAGGACCATCTCTCTTGCTGAGATTACTGTTTCTGAAAATCAAGTCCTGCATCCGTGGAGTACACTCTAAATGCAATGAACATAAATAAAATGAACTTAAGGTTAGATCTGCTCAGTGGTCCCTGACTGCTTAAATGTAGAAGCACCGGAGGAAATGATTAGTGATGTGGTAATATGTACTCCACACTACTACATGTATCCTCCAGCAGCCCTCTCCTGTCCCCCCTCAAAATGAGAGCATAGCCAAATGGTCTAAGAGGAATGGAGTTCACTAGAGAGTAAAAAATAAAAAGAGCTCATCATATCAGGACCTTTCACCTGACTACTGAATAGTTGGCAATAATCTACATTTTACATAACCTTGCTTACTTTACCTCACTGACAAATAAGCCAACATTTATGAACAATCATTAATTGGATGTAGCAGGAATTTCCCACCAAGTCCGTCTCTGGGACAAGGGGGGGGGGGGGGGGGGGAGCTTGCCAAATCAGAAACCGTTGTCTTTCATAGAAGGCACTGAACAGATTGACCTGAGGATGCCAGTAGAGGATATTTTCTTTCTTCTTGCTACCATGAGTTCACAAGGTTTTTTGGTTAGAATTATATCTGGTGTAGCCCAGACTGAAGGCAGCAAAGAAGTTGTATATTATTTGAGTCTTGTTGTACAATGAGCTTAAGAAGGGCTTGAAGGCTGTAGATGCACATGAAAACTCACAACAGAATGGGGTCTGCTTCCAATGTTACTGTTGGAGAGATCTGGATTACCATGGTGGAGAGGAACATCAAATGCAGAGGAAGGATTCAAGTCAGTTTAGAAGTCAGTTCAGATGTAGGTTCAAGTCCAGTAAGTAACAAGGAAGTCTGATGGACTATTGAGTTTCACGTTACAGCTAGGCCAAAGAAAATAAAAGAGGAGATGGATTCGCTGTCTGTAGAGGTAATTTAGGACTAATGATTATACAGACACTGTACCACTGGAGCACAGGAATCCTGCCTGGAAGACATTGAGCAGGTGGGGTGATACAATGAATTGCCGGACCTCCTAAGTAATAATTAGCTTGACTCAAATGAGATGCTGCAGATTGTTAGAGGTTTTGGGAGTCCAATAGTTGGAAGGAGGGACGTTTTCAGATTAGATACAAGTAGCGAATATGTACTAATGATGTGAGAGAGTCAGAGTTGTAAGGCTGGCAATGGTACTTGAGAGACCCACAATGTGCTGTTAGCCAGTAAAGACAAATACTTCTACTTCAGAGGCAACAGGACTAAGTCTTCCTAAGGTCAGGATACAGGTGCATCTCATCTTTTATACCCAGATGCCTAATACCAATTTTTGATTTTCATATTGGCAACATCTAGTTACAACTGTACCACCAATCAAATATCTATAACCGTGATATTGTTTTGTTTGAAAGTTATAAACCTGCTCCAAATAAGCTGTCATATACAAGAATAGAATTACAAAAGCTACAACAATGGAAGCTACACTTAATTTAGGTTGGTTAAAAGAACGGATCTGTAACTTAGAATACAGTTATACCAACGTGCCTCAACTGAGGAGAGATGTCAACCCCATCATCTCATGGACTAAAAAGAAAGTTTGCAACTTGGAATCATCCAATGCCGAGACAGAAGCCAACATGTTCTATTAAAGAAAGATGTGTTTAATATGAACAGAAAGATTTTCAATGCATCATCCTCAAACACTATTAAAATTACATTCTACGAAGAAGTATCGCTAAGACACATCTCCCTGATCAAACAGCATTTAAAGTTATTATCCCATTTCACCCTTCCCTCACTTTGCAAAGATAACAGTGAGAGTTGTAACACAGCACTTGCAGGGCTTTGTTGATCACTACCACTGCACTGATTATTAGAATACCTTCTGTCCCTGCACAAGAAGATATCTCTGCTGGATAATGTTCTTGCTACCACAGAAGAGTAAAGTCATTGACAACATGGGTTTCGAGCTGCTGTTTTGAAACCAAGCCCTGTATTTGATACACGCATTTATGGTCAGGAAGAAACAATGTAGCAAACTGGGTAATGTCTTCTCCTGGTAGTTTGGAATTAAATGTAAGATCCCTGCAGGGCTCTTCTCTGTCAAGTTTGTTACTCAATATTTTCTTAAGAGCTTTATTTCACTTAATCAGGTCAAAATATACAGCAGTTATACTCATAAGGCCAGTGACATGCAGGAGTATGTGCGTTGGTGGTGTGGAGATGATTTTTCATTGATAACTTAGGGGTTAGAGGAGACTGTGGCTTTGATAGGCTAATGCTACACTACGGGGAAAAAGGGTGTCATCCACCATCTTTTTGGTGATCATCCTTTTTTTCTCAAACAGGCACCTAATCTGGGAAAGTATTTGTGTGCAAACAATTCAATGCTGATATAGGAGTAGTGGTTCAGGTCTCTATGACCTGCTTAAACACACACTCACTGGCATAGACGGAATCTTGCTGAAGGGTTAGAGGGCGCCCATATTAATAGTAAACTAGAAAAAAACAAAGCTTTGTTTAGGGGCTGCTAATATATCAAGTGGTTGTGCTCCAGTTTGTGCACAAGTTCCTACTCATTTGGTTTTCAAGGCCAAACAATAGGACATCGTCTTTAAAGCCATTATTTAACTGTATTGCCTCACAGTCATCAAGAGTGTTACTTTCAATCTGAGTTAAGATTCAAATATATTTACAGCCTAGCTGTCAAGTAATCACATACTTCGAGATCTAGCAAATATGGTCTTCTTCAAATCAACAGTCCAACTTTTTAGAGGCAACAGATTTTGTAAACATGCTGGACAGTGTAACTCACTCGCAAAGACTGATTCGAAACATCCACTTCTGCAGAAAAGCTGTAAAAACTTTCCAAATTGAGGCTGAATTACTGAGTATGATCTTCCTTCTTTAATGCTTCACCCTGTTCTCTTCAGTGGACAGCTTTTTTTCAATTATTAATTTGTCTCAAAATCAACAACAAAATTTCCAGAGAACCATTCATATAAAATAAAGACAATGGTAATAGGGCATTCTGTGTTCGCTACCTGTTTACTCTGGCATAGCGTTCTGAACAAACTCATGTCGAAATCACACAGAACCAAAAGTCTTATTTTCTCTCAACTGATAATTTTGATGAATTCGGAGCTATAACAATTCCTAACTGCATGCCACAAATGGGAAGGAAGTACAATGTGGTGCCAAGAGATAGTACGTCCCTCAGCAAGCACTTCATGAGGGTTAGCCCTCACCCACGTCAACATTCCTGATATACAAGAAGGGCTCAGAATCTGATGCACAAGGGGAGCATCCAAAGTACACAACATACTTACATGCACAGAAGACATACACATGTCTTCATATTAACCATCAAAAAATTAAAACAGGAAACATGAAAATGGGAAAGCTAATTTAGGGCATGTCTATAACGTCAAGACCAGTTGACCAGACACCAATATTCTATGAATGCAGAGAAATCAGAGGATTATTACATGGCTTCTACATTTTTATTTAGGTACATTTTAACAAATGATTTTTCCTCAGGGATTTGCCACTCAATTTCTTACCCTTGTTGAGCTTTCTGGAAGAGTTCCCTTAGAACAGACTGCCGGAACTGGTCAGGTAAACTGTTTGTTTGATTGTCTTCAAGGAAAATCTTGACTATTGGCTGAAAAAATGGTACACCGCACTGCATCAGTTACTTGAAAAATATTCTCAATTTAAAACTATATTGTAACACTGTCAATGTTGTATATATGCCAAGCTGTTTGAGTCTAACTCGCCATTACTACTGCTCAATTCATGATCCTAAAGATATTTTGAATACAATTTGCAATAAAGCTGTTCTGATTCAAAGAACCAACATTTCGAGATGACACAAAATAAATTGCACCCTGTTCACTCTATTTACATTTTTTCAGATTGGAAAACAAGTAAAAGCAGGTAGCTGGAATCACATCTCTCCGAGATCAGTACTCACTGCTGACATCAGATTTGACTTACAGATCACAAGTTTAAATGTGAGCTGGAGCCCTTCACCCTTCTGAGGGTCTGGTGGCTTAGTGGACTAATGCGTCCACTGAAGGGGTCAGTGTTTGACCTCACTGTCACAGGTTTACATCCTGGTGGGTCCATTCAGCCTTTTATCCTTCTGAGGTCGATTAAACGACTACCATTGAATTGGGTGGCAATAAACATCTGTTATCCAGTGCCAAGTTACCCTTCTGAAAGAACGGGCGCTTTACAAATACAAATGTTATGTTTTATGTTATTACTAACTTCTATTAGGTGAGTAATAATTGCACCTGTTATTTATACTGTTCAAATCACCAAAACTACTAGTCTACATTTCTCATTAGTTGTGCATGTAAACAGTGTTTCAAATTATCACTTCAAAATGAAGTATAGCAAGAAACAATAGATGTTTCTAAAAGTGGAAACTGTAGCTAGTATTCTTTCCACCCAAGACAGATGGGGTCTGTGAAATAACATTCAATGATCTACTAGCAATTCATTGTACTCCAAAATTCAATCAGACTAACTGCTGGACTGACTAGTCGATGAAGTAACATACAAATTACTAACCCAAGGGATCTCTCTAACTTACAGGATATCATGCATGGTTCAAAAGTAAAAAAGAAAGGGACAACACAGGAAATATATCAAACAAACTGTGCTCTCATGTTTCTTACTTGGCAGTTTCCAGATCTCAGGCAGTTATGGATTACACTATAGAGTGATCCTTGAGACGATGGCATATCAGAAGAGAGAGCAAGAACACCACACGCTTGACAATAACCAGCTAGCCTCTTCTCATCAATCGTGCAATGGACCGATACTGAACCAATCTACAAAAATGAAGGCAATTGTTATAGAGCAGAGGCAGAAAATGACAAAAGTAACTGAAAAACAAATTTCTCCAGTGTGGATATCTGTCTCACAATCGGGACCTTTAAATACCCCAGGACTCAACCATTTTCAAATATTTTGTAAGTGCTTCACAACCCCACAATGGAGAGAGAAGTTGTAGGAAAGTGAGTACACAGAATTTGCAACACTTTTTCTGAAGGTATGCTCAAGTGAACAAAATAAGTACTTTCAGCCAAGGTAAAGAAGATCCCTTGATTAGATACTGAAGTAGAAAAAGAAAGACTTTGTAAGCAGTGACGCAAAAGTCAATTGAGGGGAGAGCAAGTCTGAATGGTCTCCTTACTGGCCCCAAAGCGCACAAAAAGGTGAAAACAAGTGCAAAAATTATGACAACAAAGGTCAAAATAGAGAGGCTTCAATTATGCATTTATGTTTGTAATTATAAATTGGTATAGTATAAAAAACAAAAAGCCTTGGGCATCCAAAGGCTCAGCAACAGTGTCATATCATAATGACTGTTACCTAGAACATAAGAGTTTTCTTTTCTTTCTTGAATGGCAATAACTTGGTGTAAAGTTGAAAACAGGTAGGGCAATTCAATATTTTAATGGCTCGAGAGAGAAAAGATCTCCATTCTGACATAGCTTATTCGATCAAGGGCAGCTAATTAGAGTTTATCCCCATGACCTAAGCTCACTGTCTAGTCGGTACATTTGTTACATTTTCTTAGTGTACTAGCACTTTACCAATGCAGATTTATGCATTAAGGGTAGGTATTTAAACTCAACCCTCATCTCAAAGGGCAACCTGAATCTTTCCATCAAGCCTGGAGTAATGTGTTTCCTCCTTGGGAGGTCATTTACACCCCTCAAAGCTATATTATCAATTGCTTGAAGTAACCGTCTTTCTTTGATAGTAGTCACCAAAAGTGCTTTAAAATAATCTATTTTGGCTTCAATCGTTATTCTTGAGATGTGGCCATCTCTTACAATTCTAAAACAGAAGTGGCTTGTCTCAGAAAGTTGATATGCTATTAAGCCACAGAAAGTTACACTGAAATGACTACTCAAACATTATCAAGTCAAAGTAGATCCCTAAAGTTTCCATTTTTGTCCCTCAATACAACTGTTGAAGTGCTCTCTACAGAACGAGGATACTTTTTTTTACCCCATTTTATAGTTACATCAGTCTCATAATAAAAAGTCCATCATATGCTCAATGAGATTTGGCCAGTTCAGATCCATCCATTACTTAATGTTCACTACATTTCAAACAGAATCTTGAATTTTTTAATGGTCTTTAGTCAAGTGAACAACTACCTGGGTGTCGTCAAATCAGTTATGAAAGATAATCTTTAATTTTAGTAATGATATGATCTCTGGGCTACACCAACTTCTCTACAAGAAGGAATTTGAAGAAGGAATTTGCCTACATTACACAGACCATCGCCCTCCAATCACTGAGAAGTCATACCCCCCCTTCCTTGTTGTGTCAGGCAGTGACACAAAAATAATAGTGTGGCAAAGCTTATCAAAAGCAGCTAAGAAATCTAATATATGAAAAGAGTAGAGTCATCCTTGTATTTGAAGAACAGGGCAGTCTTTGCACCTTGATTATCCCTAAAACCAGACTAATGAGTCCCCAAAACACTGTTCATCTCTAGGTAATGTTGAAGGTAAAGGGGATGCTGTAAATCAGCCTGTCATTTTTGTTGGGCTCTGTACTATCCAGTATTGTTGTTATACTAATGAGGGATATCGAGGCTACCTTTTGTTCTACAGGATGTTCTAGCTCAAGACAAATTCATAAATCCGTTAAGAAAAAGGTTTATTCTAAAGTGTGAGTCTATGAATTGTCTGTAGGTCATAGTTGTAAGGATATTTAATATGTTTCCGGTAGAATTGCTAATTTCTTTAATTCCATTAGTAAAACTAATTTTTATTTCCATCATTTTTATTCAATATTGCCTTAGCTGCTCTATCATAGTTAAAGAGTGATGTTTTGCCATGAGGTTTCTGGTCCTCATTTTCATTCATTTTAATCCCGGCTTTGACTGCCTCTTGTTAGGGGTATTTGTGTTTACAAATGCATTCGTAGTACTATTATATTTAGGAAGCATGTCTTCCATTGAGCCTTTCAGCAGAAAGAGAAAAGAAAATCCTTCTATGTTCTACTCTTAACTTTTTTAAGTTTCTATTGATTCCCTAGTTTCACATTGTACTTTTTTCACAATATTCTCTATAGAGATGTAAATCACCTTTGTAGTATGTTCAATGGGAACTTTGAACCTTTCTACATCTGTGTGAATGGGCAGGATCCAATCGGAAGTTGCTCATTTACTGTGAGAAAACTTTAAGCTCAAAGACTGTGTTCGAAGGTGGTCCAGACGTTATCTGATCCACCATCAGCATTGAACAAAAGGAGGAATTCTCCCATAACTGAGTTGGAGGAGGAGATAGAGCTGCATGGCTTCCACATGTTCTTGTGATTTTGCTGTAGTCAGTTATGCAGCATTGTAGAAGAGGGGAGTGCTCAGTAATAGGGCACATCTATTTTTTCTCATGAAAATGTGTTTATTCAGCTTTCAAGACAACACAAAACAAATTAGTGCAGCATAGCATCATTAGGTACTTTCACATTATGGATGTGGTTGGCGCAGAATCAGAAGCTTCGCAAATGAGGGCAAAGAAATAAGAGGGACAGACCATTACCAGGCATCCACATACTGACAGGCGCTACAGGAGGAAATAATGCGTAAGGCTAGTCTATTTGTGATTCTGAAGTGGACCCACCAGCAGTAGACAAAGCAGGAGTGTGTGGGTGTGGGAGATTTAACGGCTTAACTAGTTCAGTCCGAGCATCAGCTATCGCAGCAGAGGTCCTGCCACCCCCCTCGGGTGCGGCTGAATCAGACTCATCTCTCAGGGCTGCATCATGTTCACCCAACGTATCTAGAATGTTCCCCCATTCCTCAAGGTCTCTTTCTATGTTACACGTGCGAACGCTTCGGAGCCAGGACTCCTCCGCTGCCGCCCATTCCAGGAAGCCAGCCCTCCCTTTAGACAGAGTTAGCAAGGTAGGGCTGGCCCAGTGTATGGTTATGCGCTGTCGTGCCAGTACTAAGCCCAGTTGAGCAAATGTGGATTATTTTTTTCCCCCCTTCTTGGGAAGAGGCAACAGCCCCAGTAGGCAGTGCCGGGTCGTAAGTTCTACAGTCACCTTTGTCACCCTGTGTTGTACCTCACCCTAAAATGTCTGTAACTGCGCACAGTCCCACTACATATCCAAAATCTGATGGGATCGCACCACACCTAGCACAACCGGCAGGATGCGTCAGATAAGCCGTGTGCAAGCGCCGTGGCATCAAGTATGCTCTATACAGGAAGTAAAATTGCACCAACCTAAATCTGGCATTGCTGGCTACTTCTCACACCTCTGTTCCATTCCCAGTCCATAAGCGGGTTCTCCAACTCTCTATCCCAGGTGGCACGCTTCAGTGCAATATTCGTCTGCCTGTCGTTTTCTAGTGTTGCATTTAGCCGGGAGGTAATACCCTTAAATGAGCCAGGATCTAGAATCACCTGTAGGACTTGCGACTGCTCTGGTTCCTCAGGAAATTTTTTCCAGATCTCTTGGGCTGTGCGAAATATGCTTGCATATTGCAAAAACTGTCCCCGGTATATGCCACAGTACGTTCCAACTTCCTCCATGGACATAAAGTTGCCAGTTAGGAATAGATCTCCCATACTCTGGCAAACCCCCTCCAGCCACTTAGTAACATCCATAAAATCCTGAACATGCAAGAAGGGGTACAGCCATCAGATCGGTAGGAGCCTGGCATAGCGTGCCCACTTTAGAACCTTCGTGATAGGGTCTTCCCATGCTTGGGCCACCTGAGTAACAATATTCGGGGTATCCACCGGGAGACTACTACCGCTCAAAAGCAGCTTGGGGAGCTTAGGAGTCACAGAGGATCCAGTGGGCAATTCCTTCTCCCAGTTAGGTCTGTCATCGCACCACATTGCAGCGTATGGTAATAGAACCGCTAGATAATGTAGTTGGAGATCCGGGAGACCAAGTCCAACCCGGCGGAGATCCAATTTCATGATCTCCAGGCAGCTCCTGCTAGTCTTACCCGCCCAGACCAGATTCACCAACAGCATATCGATCTGCTGAAACAGCATGGATGGCAGCAAACAAAACAAATTTTGCATTGCTTACAGCCAGCGGGGGTAACAAGACCATAATGCTTTAAGCCACCCTACCTATCGCCGACAAAGGCAGTGTAACCCAGAACCGCACAGAGCCTGTAAGGCCTTCCATTACTCTACCAATGTTCAGCTCGTATTAGAGGCGGCGGTCATGAGTTATCTGCAGACCAGGATAGCAGAAACTCTGGGTTTCCCAATACAAGCTCACAGCTGGGAGATCAGATTCATCCAGTGCTGCCAGGCGGTACAGTACCGTCTTGTGGCGATTAACGCGGAGCCCCAACACCTCGCCGAAGTTCGCCATCAGTCACAGGAGAAGAGGAACAGAGCACTCCGGATCCCTCAAATAAGTCAACGTATCATCAGCATATGTGGACATGATGTGTGTCTTGTCTCTCACCCATATGCCCCAATCTCGCATCGGATCCCTGAGATACGTCGCCAGGGGCTCCATAGCGAGGGCACACAGGAGCAGCGACAATGGGCAGTCCTGTCGGTATCCCTCTCAATGCAAAAGTTGTCGGACACCTCAGTACCCACGTACAGTCTCGCACTATGCCCCTTATACAGGAGTTGCAACGACTCTAGGAACTCTTCACCGAGTCCCATCTGCCAGAGGACTGGTGTTCTTAAGTCAGTGCCCTGGGTTTCACGCATTACATGAGACAGTTGTCTCAAGTTCATATGGGTACCTCTTCTCAGCATAAAGCCACATTGATTATCCGGAACTAGATGTATAATCCCCCAGGTCAACTATAGTGCCAGAACTTGGCAAGCAGTTTCACATCAACATTAGGCATAAAGACCTACAAGATCCAGGGTCAGCGGGGTCTTTGACTGGTTTGGGGAGCATTACTGTAAGGCCGTCCCGCATATGAGCTGGGAGTGTGCCAGCTTTACGTGCCTCGAAGAAAGTCTCGGGGAGCAAGGTGGCGGAGTTTGCCTGGAACTATTCAACCATCTGGTCCTCGACATTTACCCCGGCCATGTCCCGAAAGGCTTTGCCCAATTCCTCCAGTGTTATGACCCCTACGAGCCCCTCTGCCTGAGCCTCCATCAACCGGGAAATGGTCACTTGAGCTAGAAAACCCTTGACTCCAGGGGCTTTCACATGTGCCGGAGCAGCATACACCCCAACGAGGTGGGCGCATAATAATTGGGTAATCACTACCTGACCCATGATTACCAAACCATCAGGTCTACGGAGGGTGAAAATAAGCGGTGGGGGCGTTCACGTTTAAGCAGCCAGGCCAATCTATCACCTTCTCTGTGAAGACGCTGTCTGTACTCTTTCCGAACATGACAGCCTAGTCTGTCCCAGATGGCCGCCATTTTCCTGTTCGCCTACGCTAAAGACGCACCGCCCACTTCATGTCCCAGTGCTTGCCTCAACTCCTGCTCCAATTTCCTTCTGATGCCATGTCTTGCGAAGGTTTACACTTCGGACAACCACCTTAAGTATTCCAATTTGTAGTAAAGAAGCCTTGGAGAGTTTCCTTCATATCCATGTTATATTCTGGGTCTCTTAACACATCAGGTCGAAAACTCCACAAGGGGACATGGGACCTGTGACCCCATCACTTCACACTCCAATAGTAAGGGGGCGTGGTTGGACAGAAACTGTACCGGGTAGCTTACCTTCACGATATTAAAGATGGCCTCATTCGTAAGGAGAAAACAGTCCAACCGACTATGAGTGGGGGAATAACAAGAATATTCTTTTACTGTGGGGTGGAGCTTCCTCCATACGTCAGAAAATTGAAGTCTATTCATTGTTTCACGCAACCCTAGGTCTAGGTGACCATCGAAAACACAATTAAATCAACCGCCCAAATGATATGCAGTCCAGCGTAGGGTAGTAACTCAGTTTCTAGAGCTCTGAAGAACTCTTCATCGTCAGTGTTAGGTGTACATACATTAAGCATGCAAAGTTCCCGTCCGTCCAGTATACCATGTACCAGTACATACTGCCCAGCCATGTCAGCAACCATCCCTCGCATTTGGAATCGGCTACCCGGGGCCATCCATATGGACACCCCTCTGGCACAGGAGGAATAAGTGAAGGAATCTAGTTGCCCCGCATTTTTTATGGGGTTTCTGGGCTTCGGCCTCCAAGAGGTGTATCTCCTGGAGGAACGCAAAGCGCACTCCTGGCCTCCTAAGGTAAGTGTGGGTTCTATATCATTTGACAATCAATTCAGCCCCTGCACATTCTATGTCAGCATGCGCACTACGTCAGCCATTTCAAAAAGTAACACCAGCCATGTCCATCACTCACTAAGTGTCTTCCCATGCATTTTAAGTAACCCACCCAACCAATCTAGCAACCTCAGTAGAACTTCAGTGTGGGCTTGAAGTCAGTATTGGACGTTGAACGTAAGCTATTGCTAAGGAGTAAGAAAGGTTAGGCGAAAAGCCCAGTGAGTCTTGTTTGCTGCTCCATCCTGTGTGCCATGTGATCCACACTGCACTGCGCGCACACACCACGGGAAGGGGGAAAAGAGCAGGGAAAAATAGGGGGGGGTTAGAGCAAGAGGAAGCAGCAAGAACAAAAGACAAAAAAACAAAGGTTAGGTTAAGATAGGGCACATCTTAGGTATGACTAGCAGACTTCCAGAAATGTGATGCATATGCCATATTCAGATTGCAGATAATGGGCAGCGTACAGTCCAATGTTAGGTTGGCTGTAGCAGAACATGAAGACTTTTCTCTCTACAACTGTGCGCTACGAGGTAACCGCCCTTCCAATAAAAGTGAAGAACTCATTTAGAATTCAAGCAAATAGTGTCAGGAGACAAGATTGTAAGAAGTAAACACTTGTTTCAAGATCCGAAGCCTACTGAGATTTTAAAGTGTAAAGAAATGCAGCTTTCCAGGAAAAGCACAAGGAGTCCAGATACTCTGGCCACAGCTTAGGGTCTAGGGAGGCACCAGATCCAGGACAAGGGGAACGTTTTATTTTTCCATACATGGATACTCTAATCAGTTCATGGGAAGGGGAGACCAGGTATGAGTTTGAAAGTAGGTAAACATATGTACCCGTCTAGAAGATAGCTGCATAGACATAGTGCCATTCAGTACAAAGCACTAACTCAAGTAAAAGTTAGGACTCTCTAGCTTGTGCCATCCAGTTTGACTGTTCACAATGAGCTATATATTAAAAGAAGGATTACGGTTACATATTAATACTGCTCCCTTCTCTTCCGAGATGATCCAGCATTCAGGTTGCATTTTAATATAAAATGAAATTATCACAATAGGATTGATGCATTTTTTGTGGTGCTCTGATTGTTGATGTAACTAATTACTTTTAAAAATACTGCTAATATGGATGCAACTGAAAAATAATGCAATAATCAAAGTTAAACATGACATCATAACTGACCATTGTACTGTGGGTGGGCAAATGACAGGGTTTCTCATACATACATTTTAAAAATCAAGTAACACTACTCTTTCCTCAGTTGTAGGCCTAAGATGGACTTCAAAAGACTACTTTTTTTTATTTTTTACAGAAGTTGACAGAAAGCACTGAAGCAAAAAGCAGTATACACACATCGCTAGCAAATTTCTTCTTGCAAGGTAATATTATAAAAATAACACTAAGACTGCTAATTTTTTAATTAAAAACTGCAGCATGGTCACCCTCCTGAAAACACAGATGTCCTTGTTTTTTATTAAATAGCTTTTAAAATGACTGTTTGTTGACTTTCTAATATGTCATAGTACTAGGGAGTTTGGCAAAGCTGTGCTAAGATGGGGAGGTTAGTTACTTGAAAGCGGTTGCCCCTGTTTAATATTCTTCAGTCGTTACTTCTCTTCTTCATGAAGTCCACATAAAGTCAACAGTTTGGTTACTAATAACTGCCTTTTTAAGAAACTCAATCTGTTAAGATTTAGACATTACATTAAGAAGTATTTCAAAATACCTTTGAAACCAGCTCTTTTGTTCTGAAGATTTTTTCCCTAGCCTTTTCATAAGCAGAGGAGTCCGAGGAACCCTGCTGGAAGTACATGGTGCCCAAGTCGTAAGAAACCTGTAAAATACATATTTATGTTATAACAGATTCTCGGCTTTAACACCAAACATATGTTTTACATAGACTTTTAGAGGAAAGAAAACATACAGTGTAAATCATGACTTCATGAATAAAAACACTTAATTTACATTAATACAAGATGTACTTTCAAAAGTCTACATTGTATTTGCAAGGCAGGTCTAGTGACTCTAAGGACAAATGCATCCACTGAGTGATTTGTTTGACACTGTGGTGACAGAGAACAAATGGGGTGGGACACTTACGAAATTGATAAAAGGAGTACTATTTAGTTTGACGGCAATATGCATCAGATACCTGTCAGTAGTGCCAAGATATACCTATAAGGTGAATGCACACTCTAAATATACACCCATTGTGTTTTATTGCAGAATTATGGTCACCACAACAAGTGTAATTCCTCTAAACTCCTCATGAACAATAAAATAATTGTAATAAATATGGATTGCTGTCAGAAAGCAGTTTGAGAGTGAAAAGGCAGGGATTGCAAAGACAACAAAGGAAATGGAGAAGAACCTGCTGAGGTATTTGTGAGATCTTTGGTGGAAGAGAGGGTATGAGAGCGGACAAGGATATTGAACAGAGTTTGATGGTGGAGAGACAGAGCGATGCAGAAGTAATAATACCTACGGAAAGGCAAGCAGAACCCCACAATGACAGTTTGAGAGGTGGCCTGCAGTGCTCTCCTGTTTGTAGAGCATAAATAACCAACCGCACTGAATACAGTAAGAGGTCCTGCCACAAGGACCTTGAGTGAGAGCCAGACAACATCAGAGGCGAGCAGGGGAAACGTTGATTCTAGGTCCAGACCGGAGGTGAGGATTATGCTTTTTTCCTTCACTTTAATAACACCAGTTATAATACAGCAGCCATTTTTTTTTCTCACAACATAATTTTATTGTTGACAGCCAATACGATACACAGGTCTTACAGGGCACCCAAGGTATGTAAACAGGGTGACATATATGAAAGTCGATATTATCAGCAAAAATAGAGGATTCGTTACACAGAAGATATATTGCGAGGAAAAATAAGAACAGAAAAGAACAAGCATTTACAATGCAATGGTCTCGGCAATATTCTAGGTAGAGCTATTGGTATTGCTCATTATTTTTTGAGCATTTTTGTATCTCTAAATAAATGGCATTGTCATTTCTATTGGCATTAGTTTTTTTTTGCATATGTGATATCTATTGCATTAGCAGAGAGAGAGTGAGGTAGTGAGATAGAGAGAGAGAGTGAGGTATTGAAATAGAGAGTGAGGTAGTGAGAGAGAGTGAGGTAGATAGAGAGTGAGGTAGTGAAAGAGTGAGTTAGTGAGTGAGGTATTTTCTGACGTAGTGAGCTAGAAACAGTGAGTGATGTTGTAAGATAGAGAAAGATTGAGGTAGTGAAAGAGAGAGTGAGGTAGTGAGGGATGTTGTGAGGTATTAAGATAGAAACAGAGAGTGATGTAGTCAAGTAGTGAGATAGAGTGAGGTAGTGAAAGAGTGAGTTTAAGTGACTTAGTGTATTTGAGAGGGAGAGTGAGGTAGTGAGATAGAGAGAGTGAATTAGTGAGTTAGAAAGAGAGAGTGAATTTGCGAGGTAGTGAGAGAATGATGTAGTGAAGTTTTGAGAGAGTGTGTTGTGATATAGGGCCTCATGTAGGTAGCTAAATACCGGTCGGTATCGGCCGAAATTCGGTAAATATCCCGTTACCGACCGGTATTTAGCTATTTGAGATGTAGGAGGCATAATTTCAGGATTCGGTAAATTACCGAATCGGTAAAATACCGATTCGGTAAATACCGAATCCTGAAATCAGATGTAGGGAGCACTCTAAAGAATGAAAATTAGTATTAAGAATTCGTTATTTACCACCAAATACAGGTTGGTGATAAATAACGAATACCTTGCAAAAAGTAATATTTTGCAGATTTAAGAGTGCCATGTGGCAGACATACATGCCCTTAGGGCATGTATGTGCGCCACATGTGCACACATGCAAGATTCAGGGGTGCAACAGGGTGTCAATGTGACACCCTGCCACCCTTGAATATGCTCCCCCCATTACCGAATCGGTATTTACCGAATTGGTAATGGTGAATGGCTTCCCATTGATTCCTATGGGCCTCCAGGCCCATAGGAATCAATGGGAAGGTATGCCTCATTACCGAATCGGTAAATACCGATTCATAATTACCGAATTTTTCCGATTCGGTAAAATTTACCGAATTATTACCTACATCTTAATTACCGATTCATAAATACCGAATCGGTAAAATTCGGTATTTATGAATCGGTAAATGTGATGCTCCCTACATATGGCCCATAGTGAGGTAGTGAGAGTGAGATAGAAATAGATAGTGATGTAGTGATAGAGAGTGAGGTAGTGAGATAGAGAGAGAGTGAAGTTTCTAAGTAGTGTGTTGTAGTGAGAGATAGTTACTGTGGTAGTGATATTGTGTTGCTGTGAGAAAGAGAGAGTTGAGTAGTGAGTTAGAGAGTGAGGTAGAGAGTTAGTGAGAGAGAGTGTAGTATAGTGAGAGATAGTGAGAGAGAGAGTTAGGGAGAGAGAGTGACGTAGTGAGAGAGCCAACCCCACACACATACAGAACCACCCACACAGAGCCACACACATACAAAGTGTATCCCCCAGACATACATACAGAGCCACACCTACAGAGTCAGCCAGACACAGAGAGCTATCCACACAAATATTCAGAGCTACAGACATCCACATACAGAGCCACTGACTTACACATACAGAGCTAGCTAGAGACATAGTCACCTAACACATACCGAGCTAGCCACATAAAGATACTGAGCCATCTATACACACACACACAGAGGCACCTATGCACTTTTTGAGCTACACATACACTGAGCCACACACATGCACAGCTACACACATAGAACCACACGCACACACAGCCACACACACAGAGCCGCACATACATACACAGAGCCACATACACACCCACATACAGAACCACACACCCACATACAGAACCACACACCCACATAGAGAGCCATACACACACAGAGAGCCACACACACACACACACAGATCTAGACACATACACATTGATCTTGGGAGCCAAAGCAGAAGTGGCACCCACTTCACCTCCTGTTTAAATGTTAACTGGTCTCTTTATTGCTTATGGCTGTACTTGCGTGTGAAACTGGTACCAATGGTGTAAAAACCTTTGTCCATGCAGTTTTAATATGTAAAAATGACAAACTAATTAAGCAATACCATCACTAAATGCACCGCATTATGATGCATAATGTGCCTTGTATTGCCCCATAATTTAGTCAATCCTGCAACATAATTGGCTCCTTTCCTGTTGCATAATTCAAATGGCTTTGCAGGTACCATATTGCACCAACATCACTACGAGATTAATGGGTAGCATTAACCGTCCCGAATGTAATATTGGAATCTTTTTCAAGCAGATTACATAAAAAATAGCATGTATGCTCTCGGCAGTGCCACTAAACTCACTAAGCTATCCCTGCACCATAAAATTCACAGACGTTCTAAACTGCACTTTTTTTGCATCCGATTCCTGTCTTGTTAGTTTCAGTACCGTCTCTTCATCTATTTGCTGATGTAAAGAAATACAAATAAAAGCATGTTTTCTAAGAATTCTTACAGCACTCCAGAAAAGAAAGACAATAATTCTGAAACTGACAGGAGGTAGTAACATCCTGTATTTCAAGGCGGGGAAACAACACAACTTAGTATCAGCCTTGGCAACACAAAACAAAGCCCCCATTTGTGAGTGTAAATGAGGAAGGACCTCTGACAACGCAGAGTAACGTAGTGCCCCTTCTGCAAAGTGCTGCAGCGCCTCGCCAAGCGACGGAAGCGCTATACACATTTTCATAGCATATAATCAAAGCTTGTCCCTTACTTCAATGTTTGTCTGAGGCTGCACACGTACTTGTCTGACAATATTGAGTTTACTGGGTGAATGTAGCTGATTTCGGTATGTGTGGCTACAAAGGCTAGTGCATCTTCCGTTCCTCCTGAGCTTGAATAGGTGAATACCAATTAGTTGGCATACCTACTCCTAGACGCCGCCAACAGACCTGTTCAATTCACATCCCTCTGAATCAGTCCGTGCTGATAACGTTAGTCTGAGAAATTAGCACTTTGCAAACCCACTGTATTGCGAGACGCACTTAATCTTTCAAAGCGCAATGTGTTGCATCAAATTCCCCATGAACATTTCGCCTGCATTTTAAAGGTGACGTTTTAATTAATGCACGAAGTTGCGTCGAAGCAGAAATAACCCAGGTAGAATGAAACTGCGCGCTTCAGCCAGAGTAGGAAGAATCTTCCTAAATGGAAAACTAATTCAGTCTGATTAAACTGAAAACATAAAATAATAATACTTAAAAATAAAAATACACACCGTCAATGGATGACTGCAAGAGCGTTCCCCTTTGTGCAACTCAACTGAGAAACATATACACTGACTAGCACATTGTTGTAGAACAGTGAACAATGAACTGCTTCTTGGCACTTAACAGCTGGCACAGCATACGCAACTTTAAATTCCACACTATATTAATAAAATCGAAGGTGTAGCGCTAGGGTGCGATTGGAAAGCAGAAATGCCTCGGAGAAACGCAGTGGCGTTTTCGGATTCGGGGGCGTGTTTCTTTTTCTCTCCTCTTGCCATTGGCTGGAGGAGAGAAAAACACGCCTTAAAAAAGGGCGTGGCTAAAAAGTGGAAAGAAGAGCACGGAACACGCCCCCGAATCTGAAAAAGACGGAGCCTATTTGGAGGGACGGCTCTCTCCTCCAATGGCTGGCCTCCGTTTAGAAAGCCAGCCAATGGATGAGAGGCAAAAAGAGAGGCAGGCTAAATAGCCACTCTAAGAAACATAAGATCTCCGGACTTCCGGTTCTGCCTTCGGCAGACCGGACGGTCCCTCGACCTAAAAAGGTAATGAATACTGGTAAATTCTTACGTTTTTTCTCCATGGTGATCTATTTATTTTTTGATGAGGACCCGTACTCCTGCTACCATGAAATATGGGGGTGATCCCTCGCCTTCGCCACAATGGAAAAGTACAGGGGCAAATCTGTGAGTGTTTCCAGGGTTGGGAAATTATGCATGAGGCGAGTAAATATCCAGAAACTACAAAGTGTAAGCATGTTCACCCTGCTTCTGAAACGTATCTCGCACGAGCGGGGTTTTTCATTTACTTATGAAACAGCCCCACGATCCTACTGTTAACGCTAAACATGCGAGCACTGCATTTCCTCCGCCATACAAGTTACTGCACCGTAAAGACATAATATTCCACCATTCTGTGAGCAACGAGGAATTAATGCTTATAAAAAAAAGCTTGTATTGCACCTGTGTTCAACTTGTGTGCCAAAAAGTCTGTAAATCGGGTCAAAAGTGTAGGATAGATGGTTGAGCGTGACACCGCACGGAGTATTAGAAATGAGAAATCCCAGCTCTCTTCAGTGACTATTTAATGTACGATCCGCAGACCGCTCCTGCGCGGTTATCTAGCCCTGAGTTCCCCGGAGATAGCAGGTTAATGGTTAGATGGTAAAATGAAAACAGGTTGGGTGAGAGGCAAGGGTATAACTCGATGGACTTGAGAAAAAACCCCTCGACCGCTCTAAGTTACGCTGGATCTCAGCTGCCTGCACTGGGGCAAAAATAGCTCAGTGGGTTGAGTCCTTGCTGCCTAGAACTGCCTGTGACGTGCAAAACACAGCCTGGCTGACTCAGTGTATCACCCCTTTCCGATTTATGAAATGAGTCGATTAATGATGCATATTTAAAGAGGCAACAAACAACTGGTGTTTGCTTTACACGTGGTTTATGTTCTAGAGCTGAATGAGTTTTGCATTCATTCTCAGAGATGAAAACTGAACCCTGTCCGTGTATACATGCCCCGCGATCTCACCAACTGTGTGTGGCAAAGGCGCATTTGTTGGTGTCTCTCCATCTCACGAGATGTCCCGGAAGAGCCCCGGACCCCCAAGCATCCGGCTCTTCCAGGAAAGAACACTGAGGCACAGGGTACAATAGTGACATTATCTGCAATGACAAGGAGCCAGGGGCAAACCCTGAGCGAGGAGGGGGCGACAGAGGAAAGACCTCAGAAAAGGGCAATACCAAACCGGAAGGACAGGCTCTGTGATGGGAGTGGGATACACAGGATCAGTGGGTGGGACCGGATGGGCAGGAGGGGACCACGGAAACGTGGGGCAAGGCCAGACAAGGGAGAGAGAAAACCGGGTCCATGGTTACAGGGCGTGCAACCAAAGATGGATACACAGGGGCCTGAGAAGGGAGTGGGATGCGCAGGGTCAGGGAGAGGATGGATTTGGGCGGGATTGAAGACGGGGTGGTATACTCCGGGTGAGAGGGATAGGCCTGAGGGGGAGGTGGGTTTACACATCACCCGAGGATTGTGGCCTGAGAGGGGCACAGTATACACATGGCCAGAGTGACTGAATCCCGTATTTGAGTGCTATATGCCTAATCAGCGGACTCTTGGAACAAGAGACGAGAGTAGGGGGGCGAAGGACAGAAAGGCAGGGAGATAAGCGAGCATCTATGGAAAGAAAACACACACTGCCGCCTTTCTCCGAGGCAAAGCAGAAATGCCTCGGAGAAACGCAGTGGCGTTTTCGTATTCGGGGGCGTGTTTCTTTTTCTCTCCTCTTGCCATTGGCTGGAGGAGAGAAAAACACGCCTAAAAAGGGTGTGGCAAAAAAGGGGAAAGAAGAGCACGGAACACGCCCCCGAATCTGAAAAAGACGGAGCCTATTCTGAGGGACGGCTCTCTCCTCCAATGGCTGGCCTCCGTTTAGGAAGCCAGCCAATGGAGGAGAGCCAAAAAGAGAGGCGGGTTAAATAGCCACTCTAAGAAACATAAGATCTCCGGACTTCCGGGTCTGCCTTCGGCAGACCGGACGGTCCCTCGACCTAAAAAGGAAACAACTGTGCCACATTACCTCCGTTTAACAAATACAACAATCCTGAATATAGGGAGAGTTTTTGCCACTCATAGTCACATTGAATAAAAGCACTATGCAAATGCCAGTCGACTAGTGTCATAGCAATGGTTCTTCAGCGTCAGTTGGGGGGGGGGGAGGTGAGGGGGGTCCTGCTCCAGATACAGTCCCCTGTAGTCAGCCCGCCTTTTCCAAATTTTGTAGTGCTTCCAGGGACATCCCCTCGCTTTGAAGACCGGGAGTTCCAGGCCCATACAAAAGTCTAGACCCCTTTTTTCCACACCCCAAGCGACGGTGGAGATTCGTCTTTCCATACGCGGGTGACATCTCCTTTTGCCAGCATGAGTCCCAGAAACAGGAGGTGGCGCTTACACCTATTTCCACCTATGTCCTCCGTAATATGCAGCATGGCTAGCCTCGGTGAGGATGCAATGTCCCACCCCAAAACCTCAGACAAGAAAGCAAACACCACCCTCCAGAACCTTGACAGTGTTGGGCAGGACCAGACAATATGTAGGAAGGTACCCTCCATAGATTTACAGCATAGGCAATGTGGGGACGCGATGAGCCCAGGACGCCACAGCCTGTGCCTGGTATAATAGGCTCTGTGTAAGTATTTAAACTGGATAAGATGCAGACGGGCTGCGATTGCTGTGCTGCGCGGGGATTCAAGAGCCTCTACCCAGTCATCCTACACTAAGGGACCTAAGTCCTGCTGCCATGCCTCTCTAGTTTTTGTGTAGTGTAGAAAGGGTATTGTTGATAAGTGTGCAGTATATTTTAGTTATTTTATGGTCCCCCAAGTCACCCATAAAAACCTTAGCCTCAATGGGGTTAAATTCAGGAATCTCTGTTAGGTGAGATATGTATGGGGTAAAGGCGTGTCGGAACTGGAGATAGCGGTAGAATTGGTTGCGGGGCATATCATATTCCGTTTGTATATCAAAAAAGGACTTAAGAGTGCATTAGTGTACAACTGCCCCCACCGTATCTATCCCAATGGTCTCCCAGCACTGAAAGCTGGACAACTGCGTCATCTGCGGTAATTGTCCATTACTTCACAGTGGATTTTCCCAAGTGAGTCTCCCCCACCAACCCATCTGACGTAGCGCCGACTTCTAAATCTTGAAGATCGTGGCTGTAGCGGGTGGTAGCACTCGAAGTAGTGCCACTGAAAAGAGAACTATATGGAGAGCATTGTCTCCCAGCAGCCAACGTTCCACAGCATACGCCGGGTCCCCGCTGTCGCCATACCACCAATCATTGAGGACAAGTAGGTGGGAGGCCATGAAATATGCCTGAATGTCCGGAGTGGCACCTCCGCCTGAGTAGGTAGATTAGAAGCAAGTCCTCAGGGCCTCTCGCGAGACACCGCACCCCCAGACAAAACGGGCCAAAAATAGGCATTCAATTGGCCCATGTTAGTTTTATCGGATAGGGATGGTTCTGTAATTGATAAAGGAGACGAAGCAGGGAAATCATTTTAAAAATAGCGAACCTACCAAAGAGAGATAAAGGTAGGTGGGACCACACTCGCGTCTGGTCACCCACCTGTGTCCATAGGGGGGCGAGGTTCTTGTTCCACGCCAATGCCTGAGACGATGAGAGATATACTCCCAGATACTTAAAACCGTCTGGGACCACCACCACTTCCCGCGACCACTTGCCCAGCCGATCTCCGCCCCGCAGCAGCCACAAAAAGGATTTCCCCGGTTCATATAGAGGCCGGACTTTTCGCCAAAGATCTGCATAATGTGAGGAAAAACAAAACATCATCCGCATAAAGCGATATGCGGTCGGATATGCCCGGTGCCCACTCGAAATAGCGCAACTGCGCGTCTATATGTATCCAAGTCACAAGTGGCTCCATAGCAAAAGCAAAAAGATAAGGGTACAGCGGGCAGCCCTGGCGCCTCCCCCGCCCAATAGGCAAACTTCTGGAAACCGAGTCGGCCACTCAGACTGAGGCGGTTATGTCTGTGTAGAGCAAGCGAATAAGGCTCAGCAACAGGGGACCGATATTTAGGCGATCGAGCAAGGCAGAGAGATCCGTCCAGCTGAGGGAATCAAAAGCCTTGTTCATGTCCGCCAACAGGAGCATAGCAGGGGTATCGAGTTTATCAACAGTGGCGATAGCATTATGGGCACGTCTGATATTGTGCCGTGTAGCACGGTTTGGCATAAATCCGGCCTGATCCGGGTAAATCCGCTCCGCAATATAGGGGACTAGGCGGTTTGCAATCACCTTGGCCAGAAGCTTAGCTTCCACATTAAGTAAAGAGATCGGGCAATAGGATGAGTAGTGCTCCGGTGGACGACCCAGCTTCAAGAACACAACGATCTCCGCATGCCGCCAATCTGGCGGGAGACCCACTCTTCGAGGAAGCCTCCAGCGCCGCTAGGTAGGGTTTTAAGAGTTGCGGGTAATATTTTTGGAAAAACTCACCAGGGTAGCCATTTGGGCCTGGTGCTTTTCCCACCCGCATATCTAGTAGTGCGAGCAGCAGTTCATCCACTGACAGAGGGGCGTCCAGCACATCCCTGTGTTGTATCGGATAGTGCCTGGGGAGGAAAGTCATCGATACATTTCTGTACAAGGGCAGCAGGCAGTACTTCATGGGGGGCATACAGGTCTGCAAAATACGAGGCAAAACTGACAGCAATGGCGGACGGGTCCATAGGAGCCGTCCCATCGGGGCCCCGTACACTCAGCAGCATCTGAGGGCGTAGTGTCTGCTGGCACAGGCGATGCAACCGAGCACCGGATTTGTCTCCACATTGGTATATCCGGCTACGGGTGGCAAGCCAATAGAGCTGGGCTTCATTTAGGAGTTCACTGGCGTATGATTGCTGTACGTTCAGTTATTGTCTGCATGCAACCTGCCCCGCTGTGTCCCTAATAGCGCACTCTAGGTTAAGTAACTGGGCCTCCATTTTTTGTCACCTTATCGCTGTCTGTGTTGTGCGGTACAGAAAGCAATTTCTGCTACCCTGAGAGTGGGCTTCATTGCCTCACACAGGGTGACTGGACACTCCAACGTGTCCATGTTGAGTAATAGAAAATCCGCTAAAGATTTATGAATAAGCGTCCTATAGTTATCATCCCAGAGCAGCCACGGCGACAGATGCCACTAAAATTGGGAACGCTTGGGATCCAGGGACAGGAGAATGGACACCGGTGAATGGTCAGATAGCCCCCTGGGAAGAATCACAGGCTCGGTCAACCTATGGGTGTGCGCCCCCGAGAGGAAAATGTAATCTAAACGAGAGAAGGATGCATGGGCTCCAGAGAAATCGGTGTGTGCACGTGTGTTGGGGGTGTATGGTCCTCTACGAGTCAACCCACCCCAAGCCTTGGACCAGGGGCAATAATTTGGAGTCCGGGGTCTCTGCAATTTGGACCGTGACGCGCCACCTATGTTGTGACGGGGACATAACATCTTTCCAGTCCCCCCTAACTAGAGTCAATACCGATGGAAGGTCAGTCCAATCGTCAATTTTTCGACTAGGGACCACGAGAGAGGGGGTGGCGTATACACTACCTAAAACAATAGGTTTTACCATATAGTGTTCTGTATATCACCATGAATCTACCCTGCGGGTCTGACCACGTTCAGCTATGAACGAAGGGGACACTGCGATGTATGAGGGTTGCAACTCCTCGAGAGCCTCTAGTGAAACCAGCATGATATGTGTGAGCAAAGCCAAACCGTCCCAAACAAGGTGTCTTAGTGCCCACTAAGTGGGTCTCCTGTAAGAGGAGGACACCCGCCCTGTGTCGCTTTGCTTGGCGCAGCACGGCTCCTCGTTTAATCTTACAGAGTAGACCATTGACATTCCAACTAAGGACTTGGAGCTCTCTACTCCCGACCCCTGGTAAATCCTGCAGCATAGACAGTAGTGGCATGTGCATAGGAAACTAACAAAGTGAGTGACATTGGCAATCGCAGGAGCACATATGACGGAAGACCTAGTGGCAGTGACAAATAGCATCAAACAGTTCAAGAAACCCAACCCCTCCCCTCGCGGTGGGCGTCGTACTGCTGCCCCAACGGGAGCAAGGCACAGCCCCACACCAACGGTTCCCCATAGAACAGTCCCCAAACCAATAATATATTCTCAGATACTGAGAAAAGAGGGATGGGGGAGGGAGGAGGCCTCACGTAGGCCTATGCAGAGTGACATCAGCATAATAAACAAACAGGTCCCAGTTCTTAGGCCCCAATTCCAATATCGTATAGTCTAAATTGGTACATATAAGAGGGTAAGTGAGGTAGGGTTCACCAGCAAGTCCGGTCCGCATAAAGACGTTGTCAGTTGCCCTCAGTCTCCATAATGCGACAGCAATGAGTCTCGTGGACCTCCATCCACCCGGGAGCTGGAAGCGCCTTGAGAGTGCGAGCGGCGCTGCGAACGTGATCTTCGATTTATTTTCCCTTTAGGCTGGGTAAGCTGCCACGTGGGCTCCCCAGAGGACGATTCCGAGTCAAAACGCGGCAGGGCGTGTGGTTTGAGTTTCTGTCTTTCGTCCGTCCAGGCGAAAACTTCCTTGGGAGTATCAAAGAAAAGTGTACGTGATTCGTAGATGACTCTCAGCCGGGCCGGGAAGAGCAGTGCATATTGGAGCTTGAGATCTCGCAGTCGGGCTTTAGCAGCCCTAAACGATTGCCGACGTTGCTGTACAAGTCTCGTGTAATCAGGAAAGATTAGAATGTGATGGGAGTCATACTGGAGTTTGCCCGCCAATCTGGCCTGTGTGAGGATCGCATCTCGGTCATGAAAATTTAGGAATCTAGCTATAATGGGCCGAGGCCTGGCCCCTGGCGGAGGTTTTTGCAGCAAAGCGCTGTGCGCGCGTTGAATGATGAAACATTTAGAAAGAGACGTCTGAGGGACCCAGCCCATAATCCACACGGTGAGGAATTGTTCCACATTATTATCTTCGCAGCCCTCAGAAAAGCACACAAAGCGAAGATTGTTCCTCCAGGCCCTGCCTTTGGCGTTCTCCGTCCTGAGCGCGAGACCCTTGGTGATGGGTTCCAGAGAGGACACTTTCTTGTGGGGGATGCAACTGTGTCTTCCGTGGTGGATATCCGGGTTTCGGCTTCTGTTATCCTGTCCACCGCCTTGTGGCGGTCCTGGCGGATCAACATCACATCCGACCCTACGGCCCCGATTCAGGCCTCCAGCGCATCTCGTGACTGAGTTATTGCTGCCATCAACGCAGCGTTGTCTGGACCAGCAGAGCCCTGATTCGTTGGATCCACCGATTGCGCCCCAGAGCCGGCATAGCGATCGAGCGTGCTTTGTTAGGTGCTCTGCAGCTTGTCGCGAGTCATGTTTAGCGACAACAGATAGGCCCTCACAGCGCCAGCAGAGTTCTATAGAAACCAGTAAGTGGCACGCTCTCACCCAAATTGGCGGTCGTGGTGATAGTAGCACTTGAGGGTTGAGAGAAGAGAAGGGGTCCCAACAGTGAACAGTCAATCCAGACAGTGTTCGTCTACATGACAGGCAGGGTGGCAGGCGCGGAGTCAACCGTCACTAGAGCCTCTAAGCAAGGCCAACGGAGGGGAACACTCGAGCGCAGGTCTACGGCTCCTATCCTCTCACCGCACGGGGCCGGTAGTATGACACTGCAGCTCCCGCGTATTCTCCCCGTGGTCTTCGGGGTGGATGTATCACAATCCCAACCCAGGTCGTCCTCATGGATCTTCCGCACGTCCATCAGTGGGTCTCAGGTGTAATCTGGCCGCAATACGTCGGAAGAGCCGGGATGCAGCGCAGCAAGGGCCCGAGCGGCAGGCCCCGGTCTGGCAAATGACTCTGCCGGCTGGCCGCACCGTCGCTGATTCAGCCGTTAGGTGCCGCCACGATATGGCGGGCGCAGATAGGCTTGGTGTATGAAAGACTGGGGGGAAAAAATTAGCTGATGGCACAGGATAATGGAAGGATTTAAAAGCGGGCCTCTGGAGCTCGTCTAAAGCGTGTCCGCCATGTTGGACAGCTTTGCCACACCAACTACAGCAGCAATTTTTAACATTATTAAACTACTTTTCCCATGAATACCAGGGAAAAATCAGAACAAGTTCATAAGTCCTTCTACTCCTGCAGCATGTCCCCAACATAGTCCTTTGTCACTGCTTGCACTCCCTCTTTCTTTGCTGCTCATCACCAGTTAAGTGGTGTTTCTATTTACTCCCGTTTTATAAAGATTTATGTGTCTGCTAATTAATTGTTGGCATATGATGAATTGACCATGTTAACACTGCGGCTCTTATTTTTCAGATCCCCGTACCGTTGCAGGACCGCTACTGTGCTCCTTACGCAACTTTTGTCCAATACTTGACCACGGAGCAGTCCTCTGCCCGCTAGAGGGTGCTGCTAGTGGCATGTCTCTGCAATGCACGTCTCCCACACAGCGGGAGTCAGGCGTGCGTCGCAGCCTGCAGCTGCAGAGTCTTGTCCCTCTGCTTCCCTGGTGACGCCCAGTAAACTCTGGATCTGTATTCCCCCATATACATTCAATTTCTTGACGCCCCCTCGGAGTCTGTATTCTGCCTTGTTTTGAACGTCCTGCAGGGTCTGTATGTTGCACGGCTGCTGAAGGCCAGTAGTGAGACACCGTTCCAGGGAGCCAGTGAACCCGTCTAAATAGTACAGGGTGTGCGTGTGTCCCCAGGACCCTATAGTGCGCCTCCGGCCCACACCTAGCGCATGGGCTCCTTCCCAGCACCTTATCTCATACACTCCGCGTGTACATTATCTGGGCTTCCCTAGCCCATATTACTTGTTCTCAGGCCGTATTCTTGCCACTAGTGACCCCAGGGCATAGCGCAAAGCGCATTTATATAGCCAGATGACGTAAATTAACCATGGACTTCTCTCAGACCACCTATGAAGAGGAAAACTCATTGTCCTTCCTTCAGGAGGACGAAGACTTTTACGAGGCAGTAGACGCCTCCATCTACAGGGCAGTGAATGAAGCTATGGCTCCACTTAAACAGCACATCTCCAAACTGATCACTTGGGAGTGCCAAAACTTACTAAATCTACAAAACCCGAATCAGTTAAGCCCACCCAAGACGCCCCAGGTGATGGGTTTCCACCCCCAAAGAAAAAATGTGAGGAAGGGGTTTACTGCGACACCTTTGCGTGCCTCAAGAAGGTCTTCTTGGTGCAGGTTTCCCCTCCTGAGGGTCCTGCAGAGACCCCCGGAGGTTTATCCCGAGACCCCTCGGCCAGACACGCCAGACCTGCATGACGGAGATTCCACAGGGAATTTGGACGACGAAGCGGGCACCTCCAGACCCTGGGACCCAGCTACAGATCCAGCTGTCGTGATGGACGGTACTTTGGATATGCTGAAACCAGATGATATCATCCATCTCAGGTTGGCGAACTGGGTTACACCTGGTAAAGTGGCGAAGTAGGTAGCAGATGTCACAAACCCTTAGAGAAGGTTGCCTGTAGCCGCCTTCGGGCACACGGCCTGTGCCCCACGTTGGAGGGGAAGGTCGGCCTCACTCCAGACAGACTCCAAGATGGCCACCGTCTTGGCCAAGTTCATTAAAGATCAAAAGGAGGGCATAGACCGGTGGTGGGGCTCTTGCCAAGACAAGCTTCTAGATGCCATAGGTCCCACGACCAAAATCTTGGATATGGTGGAAGAGGCCAAAGCCTCGGGTTCCCTCATTCCCTGGACGTCCTCTCGGAGTGGGCAGAGCGCACAATTATTTTTTATGGGGAAGGAAAACTGCGCTTTTTCTACAGAGCTTTGTTGCTCTCTACTCATTAACCTCTTCTGTGCCCATGACGAGATAGTCTCCTCATGGAGCACGGTTGCGCTGTGCCCATGACGAGACTATGTCGTCATGAACCCCACCCACTAATGCAACGCCCGGCACAGGAGGGGGAAAGGGCGTGGCACTGAAGGGGTTAAGGTGGACCCAAAGCTGGGGCACCTGGCTGCTTCTGAGGCAGGAGTGGTAGCCCACGGGAGTTATTTGGGGATCTGTTTGTGAAGGAACTTGTAAAGTTCGTGGCAACTTTCACTTTGCTGGATAAGGCGCAGTCCAACCTAAAGCACATCTTTACCCCAAAGGTTTTCCAAAGGGGCGGCCGATGCAAGGACAGCTCGACCGCCCACTTCTCCTACCTGCCCCCCATGGGCCAAGTCTCAGCGCGTGGCCAATACCAGAACAATCTGCGCTTTAACATTTTCTACCCGACAACAGGACAGAGGTTAAAAGGTCATCGAGGCTACAAGGGCTGAGCTGGCGGCACTTCTGGAAGTGTCCTCCCTTCCTCTCAGATAAGGGTAGGGGGCTGTCATCCATGTTTTCTCCCAGCATGGGCCTCTATCACCTCAGATGCATGGGTCTTACAGACAGTGCAGGGCTTCTATATAGAGTTCTACGACTACCCTCAGCAAACCTCCCGACCGCATCCTATATGCTTTTCCCAGCGCTGTGCAGCTCTCATCAATGAAGAGGTCTTAGTCCTCCTACAAAAAGGGGCCATCTGCCGGTCAGTCCTACACCCCAATGGTTGGTTTTCGGAGTAACCTTTTTCTGGTCGACAAGTCCCGTGGCTGCCGCAGAACGGTTATCAACCTCAGAGACTTCAACGAGTGGCTGGTGTACCGCCACTTCAAGATGGAGGGTATTCACCTTCTCAAAGACGTTTTAATCCTCTCTGACTGGATGGTGCACTTAGAGCTGAAGGATGTGTACCTGAAAGTTACAGTTTTCCTCCCCTCCTCATCAATTTCTTCAGTTCATACGGCACTCCCAGACCTTTGAGTTAGTCACTCTCCCCTTCGGACTGTCGTCGGGACCTTGGTGCTTCACAAAGGTCCTTAAGCCGGCAATAGAGTTCCTCAGGGCCCAGGAAATAAGGCTGATCATTTACGTAAAAGACATGCTCCTCCTGGCCCAATGCCCCAAAAAACTGGCTCTGCACCTACAGACAGAGGTGGACCTCTTACAGGGCCAGGGGTTCGTAATCAACGAATAGAAGATGCTTCTTTCTCCTGTCCAGAGAATGACTTTCCTAGGGTTTGTCATAAATTCCACTACATTTTCCCTGAGCCTCCCTTCTAAGAAGATGGCAAAGGTCAGGAACGAGCTCCACCAAAATCTGGCTAAGCCTCACACGCCCCTTTGACAGATTGCTTGTTTGGTGGGTCTCCTCTCTTCATCGATTCAGGGACCTCTTCACTATCGGGCTCTAAAGCGCCTTAAAGCATATCATTTGAGCAAAGGCCTGACATACTCCCAGTTGGGGTTGTATGATGGAACTATGCATGCAATTGCATTGCATGCCTTAACAACGTGGTCTTTACCATGGCCGCGTCTTTACCACACATGCCTTTAACACGCATGCCTTTACAACGAATTTCGTTGTAAAGGTATGATTGATAAAGGTATATGCGTGGTAAAGGTTACACCCTAGCCCCTCGACCAGAGCCTTAAAACCCAGCTCCCTGCCCTGAAAATGACCCTAACACCAGCCCTAAAAACGCCCTGAAAACACCTAGCCCTCATTCCCGAAACTGGCCCCCAGCAGATCATGATAACGATGATATGGAAGTCTCAAGTGTAGTTTCCGGTGCTACTGGAACTTTCCAGAGATTTTCCAATTCGACTCACCCTCTTTCCTCTCATTCTGTTGAGCCCGGATCTAGTGTTGCATCGGCTGATAACGGAAGGTTCCTTACAGCTGATGGCTTAAAGGATTGCATGCAATACCGGATTTTCTCACACTGAATTCCTCATATCCAGAGCATGGGTGGACAGCACAACCAAATTATATTGTTCTTCAAAGTCGAGATGGGTGCGTTGGTGTCTGCGATGGGGTGTGAATCGCGTGGGCGCCGAAATAGTACAAGTGCTTCATTTTCTGTCCAACCTAGCGGATGATGGGATGGCTTATTGTTCAATCAATGCCTTCAGAGGGACATGCCCCCATTGAAGGGGCCTGTGTGGGCGAACATCCTTTTGTTGGCTGGTTGCTTAGGGAGATTTGCCTCTCTCTTCCCCCAGCACCATGGTACTCAGCTCTTTGGGATGCTCACGTGTTTTTTTTTTTTTTTTTTTGAAAAACCTTTATTGACATGTCAATCAAGAACAAGTATGGGCCTACAACCCCCCGGGGCCGGCCGCTAAGCAATCAGAGCAACAAAGATCAAATGTAAACACCGGCAGCACCTCGGGGAGCAGAATCTTCATGCTAATACTGTGAACCGCGCAGGTAGGACACCAGGAGAAAGAAGGTTTTCATTTTACAATGGAACAAGACAGAAGGATCAGGTGCCGAACAATTTCCCAACAGCGATAAAAGGTATGCAGAGTAATAGACGTAAGCAATAAACAGCAATCTATTGGATCAATGGCGCAGACACAGGAAATTCAGGATGGGGAACAATATCATAAACAGTTGCGCCTGCAGTCCCCCGCCCGAACTCCCAGAGAACACCCCGGAAATTGTGGCACACGTGAAACGGCAACGAGCCATAACAAAGGAGGTGTATCACGCTGATCCCAGAAAAAGAAAAACAAGAGGAATCAGAGAAGAAAAAGGAGGCCATGGAAAAAGAGGTGAAAGACTAAAGAATCCCCTCCCCCAACCCCCCACCCTGCACCTCTGCAAATGAGTACGGCCCCCCCCCCCAGCAGTGTGCCTGTCGCCCTAGAACCAGACCCGAAATATAGAAGAATAGGAAAAAGGAAGTAGGAAAAGAACCCCACCAGACGGGGGGGGGGTGTAGAAAGTGTTAATAAACTGGAGGAGGGCCTTCAACAACATACCCCCGGCTTCTCCCTCCCGCACGGTAAGTTTTCCCCAAAGTAGACAATAAACAGCACAAAATCGATCGTATCAAAGAAAGATGGGGAGCATTATGCACCTATTATGCTAATAGCTATGCCATGAGAGCACGCAACCCCTGAGCCCGCCCGTCCACTAGATGACCACCCCTGAAGGATCAGCCTTATCCCTGACCACTCTTTGCAATTCCGCCCATGCCTACCCCTCGACCCAGCGCCATGTCCGATGTTCCAAGGTAGAGGAGTGTCCAAAAACGACCAAGACGCGACGCACACAGGTGGGGTGGAAGTCTCTGAGCACCAACACAGTCCGCATCATGGAGGGACGGGCTTCCCAGTGCTGCCCCAGGAGCTGCACTGCACTCGAGGTCCAGGAAGGCAGAAGCAGCCAAAGTAGACAATTGTTGCTGGAATTGTCCCCGGGTCGCCGGAGGCTGTGTACGGGACGAGGCCACCACCTCCCACTCAGGTCCAATACCTCCGGGACAGATCAGACCCTCAGCTAGCCGATCACATGGTAGCACATTGTCCGGAGTGTCCAGCTGTGCGCTAATCTCAGGGGTGGCCGCAACAGTGTCCTCCTGTGCGCAGTGTGGGAAGTCCCTGTGTACCCGAGGACAGGCGGGCCGCCACTGTCCCAACGCTGATGCCACACCGTCGAGCTTACTCCCCAAGACCCCGACGCCATGAACCAAGGAGGAATGAAGAGCACCAAGGGCCTCGAGGAGGTCGCCGTACCCCAGCACAGCTCTCTGCGATCGCTCCGCCACACTCCCAAAAGTCACACACTCCCAATCCTGCTGCGACCCAGTGGACAGGATGGTAGGCCGCATCGCAACAAGATGGCCGCCAAGTATGCCCGACCCGTATTGGGGCCGGGACCCAGGGACAAGCGCCTCGAGGTCCACGTCGCTGGAGACAGGGTTCCGGGGGCAGGCAAAAAAGTTATCCGTTGCGTGGTCACGGGCAACAGTCGTCCCCACCACGGACCAGCTCCCGCGAAAATCCGGGAGCGGCCCGCAAGGATCAGGGCGAGATACGGGCGGCGTCCGGGCAGCTCACCATCAAAGGCAGGGGCAATCACCGGAGGATCTGAGAATTGCACCCCCGGGCATGCACTCGGTCCGCTACGCTTGACAGTAGGAACGACCACGACGAAATGTAGGCCGAGTTTGGCACCGCTCCGGTGGACCGACTCCACCCAGTCAACACAGGCCGCTGTTGTTGAACTGCCACCCGGCCAAGGCGTCCACTCGAGGTCCTGGCTCCAGGGCTGCACGGGCCGCAAAGTTCAAATGCACATTTCTCCGGCGATACCGCAGCCAGAAACCTCGGAGTCACACGATCGGGTGCCACTCTCCTTCAGAAACACAATCGCATAGCACAGGCTGAGGATCTCGTGCAGGATATCCGTGCGGGATGCGGAGGTTCACGGAGCCGGGAGTCTACGCTGCCGTCCCGGTCGCCATCTTGGCTCCTCGCTCACGTGGTTTTTAATCTTTTTTTAACACAGCAAACGAATAGATTTTACAGAAGGAACTCTCAGCCAAATTGGCAATGCTTCTATGTCTTGTTTTGTGCAGGCAAGTTTTGAATGTGAGAGCCCTGGACATTTTGGGCAGATTATTTTTCCTTGATGGGGTGTCTTTTAAGGTGAGTAGCCGTACCAAGTACAACACTCGTATAATTTCTTACCTGGCCTTCAGGAATTCACCCAAGCTGTGTGTGGTTTAGTGCCTTAAGGTTTATCAGGAAATGACTGAGGAAGTCCGCCCTCCAGGGGAAAACAGCTTCTCACTGCTTTGAGAAAACCGTTCAAAGTGGTATCTTCCCCTACAATACCCAGATTGGTCTGTTGGGTCATGCAGGAGGCAGGTATAGATACCAAAGTGTTTGGAGCGCATTCAGTGAGAGGAGCAATGGCTTCAAAGGCTTTTTGCCTGGGAGAAGGTTTGGAGGACCTAATGCATGCACCTTTAAAAGGTTCTACTTTATGCCAGTGTTGAAAGTGGTTCAGTTTTTACACTGTGATAAAAGATAGCACTATTTTAATAACCAGATTAGAAAAAGAAGAAAGTGGCACAGTTGGTAGTGAGCAAGCTTTGAACTAGCATAATCCTTGCTTCCGTTCCTGACATAGAATGAAAAATTGCATACCTTAAGTGAAGATCGATTTAAATTCTATTAAGGACACAGAGATGAGGATTATCCCACCCGGTTATCAATTCAGATGCTGACCCTTCCCGTTTGGAGTGAGTAAATCTATTCCATGATTGAAAGTCTTTGTTAGAAGGCTATGCTTATTTAGGTTACTAATTATAATGATGGTTAATGGCATATATTGCTGATGTTATGATCATACTGTTGGTTTAGAACGGGTCACTGATGAAGCTTGTCTATGCAGAAAATTATTAATCTAAACAGGACAATGTGGATACAGTTATAGCGTGATTCGTGCAAAGAAAGAAAGAGTGCAAGCAGCTACATAGGACTATGTTGGGGCCATGCTGCCAGAGTAGAAGGACGACTTATGAACTTGTTCTGATATTCCCTGGTGTTAATGGGAAAAGTACTTTAATAATGTTAAAAATGGCTGCTGTGTTGTAAATTGTGTCATTAAAGTGAAGGAAGAAAGCATATTCCTCGGATCCATTTCCTTAATAGAATTAGAAGTCGTGTAATGTCAGAAGAACTGTGAAGAAAGAAAGGGAGGAGAATTTCCTTTCAGGACGAGAATCCTCACTCACCGTTCGGTGACATGCTTCATCACATGGGTTCCCCTCCTCTCACGGAGGTATGGGCTACAACTTCCCGAAGGAAGGAGCTGAGGTGTTTTCTCAAGATGAGCGTTTGAAAAGAAGTCAATGCGGGGCAGAGTGCAAAAAAGAGTAGTGATTTAAAATTGTCTCTCTGGGTCCACTAAATGTTTATTGGGTGGCCTCAAGGCCATGGTTAAAAAGAGAGGACTAGGGATCAAACCAATATATCCCTAGATGTAGGTCAACATATTTCTGACATAAATTAGTCCCCTAAAGGGATCCAGTGGCATTCGTCAGGACCTTTGTTTAACAGTCACTCTGCATATGTGCAAAAATATATAAATATGAATATACTGGCCACCACAGGAATAGGGAGGTCAGGGGATCAACAACCCAATAACTTCAAAGGGGTTCGTCTTTTCTCTAAAATGATGTACCAAACCAACTCGCCAAGCTCTAGGTACGCCTCATTGTGCCCAACTCATTTGTGTGGTGCTCAAATTGTATGGACGTCCTGGCGAGAGTTGTAGCCCACACCTCGGTGTGAGGAGGGAACCCATATGATAAAGCATGTCACCTAACGTGAGTGAGGGTTCTCGTCCTAAAGGGAAATTCTCCTCCATTTCTTTCTTCGTAGTTCTTCTGACATTCAACGACTTCTAGTTTTCTCCTCCTTTTTTCCACACACAGCCAGGCGTACTCTGTGTGATATTTAGCAATTTATAGGGATTAGCACCCCCTGGCTTCCTTTTGATCCCCGATGATCCCTTGTGTGTAGAATAAAACTTCATCAAATTGAAACTTAAATTCACTTAAGAAAGGCCACCAACAAAGAAATGTGGAGACAGCACAGCAGCTCTCACTGACAATGTGAAGTACTTTAGTGGTTTTAAATTATTATTTCAAAACATTACATTCAGAGCTACCACCTTCTAGAGATTATTCAAAGAAATCAACAGACTCATACGGTATCTTATCTTACAGTAAGCTACAGGCAGTGTGTTATGTCTCAAATTACACTTCTAGAATTGTTTTACCTTATCTGAGAAACCCTGAAATCCCCTGGGAGGATTGAATTAATGCATTCAAGACATTTAATCTTGCTTCTGGAAGGGAAGTTGCCCGAGTATACAAACCCAGCAACTTTCTTGCAATGATTAGGGGCAGAAGTCTTAATAGCTGATCGTACCCATTCCAGAATTGCAACCTGAAGGGGAGAAATTAGTACACGGACAATTTTCTGACTAATTTAGGAGGTCTAATAATAAACTGGGCTTTTACGGGAAACCACAATGAATAAATAAGATGACAAATGATGATGCATACATCTGCTAAAACAATATTAGAAAAGCTGTGGAGTGCACAAATCCAAAACTGTGAGAACCGTCGGACATACCCAGGGCAAGATATAACGTCATGATGTGTCTGATACATAAATAAGAAAAAAGATGAAGAAGGAAGGGTGTTACAAGCCCAAAGGGGAAAGGATAGGTAATAAAGGTGACAATGTATGTGCAATTAAGTCTACAGTCACAAATATAATAAACATAGTGACAATGAAAAGGGAGACAAACGCACTAGGTAACAGAAATTTGAAAACAATTGTGGAAGGTGTGGAAGTCATTAGGCGATCGATAAGAACTGTCTTGTACATAACGCAACTCGTATTCAATGCCAGAAGTTAGATCATTATGCTAACAAGTCTAAGAGTAGCAAGGATAAACAGAAATATTGTAGTTTGAA